>NC_139891.1:3125131-5539539 GCF_905171665.1 Trachurus trachurus | reverse complement strand
TGCTTTTTTTGTTTTTTTCTAATTTCCAATCCATTACAGCATTAAAAATAAAAGCCATTGTAACTGCCTACATGTCAGTTTAATTAATTCTCATTTATTTATTTATTTTTTTGTTCCTACCTGCCCTTTAGTTGAGGGGGCGCATTGTTTTGTATTTGTTTCTACACGGCACCATTTAGCGACACACCACCTGGCAGAGCATGGCAAGGGAGAAACAACACGGTCGGTTGTCTCCACACTCGGTAAAGTTGATGTAAAGAGTTACGAAAGATAAAGAGTTACGACATAAATGTAAACAAAGAAGACGAAGACAGAAGAAAAGACAAGATTCAGCCCCTTTGGTAGTGTGCAGCCTACGAGGTGTGTTTTTATTGGTGTGTATGTGTAATATTATTAAGCTGTAAGCTCTGAATTAACACATGTATTTACCGGACTATTTGTTTACTTTCACTTTCTTTAGTTCTCACGGGTCGGTCGGTGACTGTGAATAAACCCTGTTTTTAAACGAGCTCGGGTCTCATGCTTTACTACCGGGAGGAGCTACAGTGAGAACTCGACTGCTTCGCGTGAGTAGCCGAGGAACGCCGCTGGAGCACGGTGATCCACGGTCGGGATGAAGCCTCTCCACATCGCGGGTGCGCCGTTTATTGCCGTCCTCACAGCAACCAAGAAAGCAGCCAGGAGGCTTAAGGTGCTATCGTGTGGATTTGTGTGAATAAGAGACTTTGAGTGCTTTGCACAAGAGACTGAAACATTTTTGCATTTTCAAGTTGTACTTATCTCTCACTGTTGAAGTCTGTTGACATTCATTGATGCAAATCGCGCCGATACTGAGATTGTGTTTATCGATAATTACACTGTAAAAAATTGTGTCAAACCAAGTAGCGTTAATGATAGTTACACTGTAAAAAATTTCTGTCAAAACAAGTAATGCTAATATTAAGGTAACAGCACCACAGTAATTTAAAGGTGCATTGCAAGTGTTTATTACATTTCTAACTTACCTGTGCTAGAGTTAACACTCACTGGTGCTAATAAGAGTATAAGTGAATAAGGCAAACTATTGCTACATGTTAAAACTGAGTTTGATTCAGCTACACTAAGAATATTTGGCCATGCTATAAGTAACTACAAGGCTAAGAGTAGTATCACATTTAAATCTAACTGAAGTAATCAAAGTAAAATGTCACACATACAGTCTTTCTCTGAGAGTGACAGAAATGGTGGTGGTGAAGACATACAGCAGCATGGAACGGACATGCAACCACAAGCATCTGAAGACATCGAAGCTGCTAACCAGGCTTCTTCGCCAGAGCCACAAAGAAGTCAAAGAGCTCGCAAGTTGACGGAAAAAGGCCAAGAGTTGCAAAAAGAGCAAGTTACAAGGGTTCGACACCGTTTCATCAAGAGCTACGACAAGTGGAAAGCAGTCATTAAGGATGCTAAAGGGGTGCTGAGTGAAGAGTGTCCAAACAGCCTGCTGCATGAACACATTACTAAGGTGAGTGATGCTGCAAATGACCTGAACGATGTCTATGAAGAGTTGAGACGCATTGACATTCCAGACCCCGACACACGTCGCAGAATAGACACCTGTGAAGCAGTAACAAAGACAATAATTAAAACTGCTACAAGTTATCTACACACAGAAACTGATAAAGATCAAGGGATTGAAAAACAAGACAGCAAAGAGAGAGATAGAGAATCTGTGTTTAAGTCTGCAGCATCAGATAGATCCAACATCTCTCACCATACCAAATCCAAGTCCACCAGGTCTTCAGTTCATTCTCGAAGCAACTCAAAGGTCACATCCAGACGCTCAAGCCAGTATTCTGCTCACAGACGGGAGGCTGCTGCTGAAGTCGCCGCCAATGAAGCTGCCTTGCAGGTACTGTTAGAGAAAGAACGTCATATCAAAGAACTCGAACAACTTGAGGCAGAAAATGCAGAGAGGCAAAGGGCGCTAGAGGCCAAGCGACGAGAAGTGGAACGATTGGAGACAGTAAAGAATTTGAAAGCTGCCAAAGCACGTCAGAAAGTGTATGAAGAAAATGAATGTTCAGATGATGAAATAGATCAACTGCTCCATCAACCTGTCTCCCTAAAAAGGAAGGAAGAAATTAAAGTTGAAAGTAACCTGTCTCAGCATAACCCTCCACCACAAGCAATGACACAGCTAGGGAGAGAAGACAGCACAGCAGCTCTTGTGAGAGTGTTTGCAGAGTCCATCAGTGCAAGTCGTCTTCCTATACCTGAACCAACAACATTCAGCGGTGATCCACTCGGATTCAATGATTGGAAGGTTTCATTTCAGACACTCATTGACAGAAAAAACATACCAGGTGAAGAAAAGATATATTACCTGCGAAAGTATGTGAGTGGCCCAGCCAAGAAAGCCATAGAGAGCTACTTCCTGCTAGGCACAGAGTTAGCCTATCATGCAGCATGGACCATCCTAGACGAGAGATATGGCAATCCATTCCTCATCGCCAAAGCTTTCAGGGACAAGCTTGATTCATGGCCCAAGATAAATTCCAAGAGCAGTGTGGAACTTCAAGAACTTGCTGACTTCCTCCGCAGCTGCGAGGCGGCCATGTTTCAAATCAAGGGCCTTGAAGTACTCAATGACTGTAATGAGAATCAGAAGATACTCGCTAAACTTCCAGACTGGCTGACCTCTAGATGGAATAGGAAGGTCATGGAAGTGCAAGAGCAAAGTCACAAGTTCCCAAGCTTCAGCAACTTTGTTCAGTTCCTCACACGTGAAGCCAGAATTGCTTGCAACCCAATAACATCTCTCCACGCTCTCAAGCCAAGTGAAAATGAGAAGAACAAGGTTTCAAGGTACAGAGCTCCTGGAGCAAAGGTGCTAGCAACAAACTCAGGTGAAAAAACTGTTGTTTCCAGTTGTGCTTTCTGTGAGAAGGCAGGTCACAGTTTACTCAAGTGTTACAAGTTCATGGATGAAACAGTCTCTGCACGTGTCAAGTTTGTCCAGGAAAACAAGTTGTGTTTCGGCTGTTTGCAATCCGGCCATCGCTCGAAGGAATGTGAAAGGAGACAGACCTGCAACATATGTGAAAGAGGACATCCAACTTGCCTCCATGATAATCGCACTAAAGACAGAAAGACGCTAACAAAGGCTAATGGAGCAGGTAACTATGACAAGTGGAAGGACGGAAGTACTGAACGGCGACAAGACAAAGCAGTGAGATCCTCATTTGAGGCAATGTCAAACAGAGTCATACAGAACATCAAAGACACTCATACATCCACTATCATTCCGGTGTGGGTGTCAGCCACAAGTGAGCCTGATTGTGAAATTCTTGTGTACGCACTCCTAGATACACAGAGTGACACAACCTTCCTCCTTGAAGAAACTGCAAAGGCTCTGCACACAAAGAACGAACCAGTTCAGTTAAAGCTGTCCACCATGGCTTCAAGAAACACCATCGTGCCATGTCGAAGAGTCACTGGCTTACAAGTAAGAGGATTCTACTCAGACAAGGTAATACCTCTGCCGGTGACATATACAAGAGACTTCATACCTGCAAATAGAGAACATATTCCCACACCAGAGACGGCTAAAGTTTGGCCTCACCTTGAACACATTGCAGCTGAGATAGCTCCTCTTCAAAGTTGTGATGTAGGCTTGTTAATTGGCTACAACTGTCCTCAAGCTCTCGTTCCAAGACAGGTGGTGCCTGGTGAAGGAAATCAGCCATTCGGATTGAGAACAGACTTGGGCTGGAGCGTAGTAGGCTACGGCAACTTCCATCTGGATTATGGAGACGCGATAGGAGTAAGTCACCAAGTTGTTGTGAAGCAAGTCATTCCAGATTGTCAGTTGGCTTCAAATGTCACAAGCGAAGTGCATTATGTCTGCAGAACACAGATCAAGGAAGTAGTCTCACCTGTAGATGTCATCAAGGTCCTGGAGTCTGACTTCGTCGAAAGAGCTTCAGATGACACAAGCATCTCCCAAGAAGACCTCAGATTCCTGTCACTGATGCAAAGGAGCATCCGGATCAACGATGATGGTCACTATGAGATGCCGCTACCTTTCAAGAAGGAGAGACCTAACTTACCAAACAACAAGGTCTGCGCCATCCATCGTCTCAGATGCTTAGAAAGGAAACTGAAAAGAAACGAACAGTACTACAAGGACTACAAAACATTCATGGACGACATCATAGCTCGCGGAGATGCAGAAAAGGTTCCTGAAGAAGACATCAACAAGACTCCCGCATGGTACATTCCCCATCACGGGGTGTACCATCCGCAAAAGCCCGGAAAAATCCGCGTCGTCTTTGACTGCTCTGCAAGGTTTAAGGAGACTTCCTTGAACGACCATCTGCTAACCGGTCCAGAGTTGACAAACAACTTGGTCGGAGTCCTTTGTCGTTTTCGTAGAGGTCCTGTGGCGATAATGTGCGATATCGAGCGCATGTTTCACCAATTCTTTGTAAAGGCAGAAGACCAAGATTACTTACGTTTCCTTTGGTGGGAGGAAGGAAATCTGGAAGCTCAACCATCTATCTACCGGATGAAAGTCCACCTGTTTGGTGCAGCTTCTTCCCCAGGCTGCGCCAACTTTGGACTAAGACATCTTGCTGATGAAGGACGGGGAAGGTTCAGTGACGACACAGTTCAGTTCATCAAAAGAAATTTTTACGTTGACGATGGGCTGGCAAGTGTCACATCTCAAAGGCAAGCCATCCAACTAGTGAAGGAAGCAAGAGAACTATGCAGCACAGGCAAACTCCGGCTGCATAAGTTCATCTCAACTAGTGAGGAAGTCATGGCCACAATTCCTAAGGAGGAATGTGTTGCGGCTGCCAAAGATCTGGACATGGCGCTGGGTGAACATCATGTGGAAAGAGCGCTCGGCATTCAATGGTGTGTGACCTCAGATGAATTCCAGTTCCGAGTAGTCGTCAAACAGAATCCACTCACCCGAAGAGGAGTCTTGTCCACGGTTGCCTCAATATTTGACCCGCTCGGATTCGTGGCACCGTTCATCCTGGTAGGGAAAAGAATTGTCCAGCAGATGTGTCGCGACAAGCTCAGTTGGGATGACACCTTACCTGACGACCTGCGACCTCTCTGGGAATCCTGGCTCCTAGACCTGAAAAACCTGGCTGGTGTGAAGATCCAGAGGTGCTACGTTCCACCAAACTTCGAAGTTCTGCACTATGAGTTGCATCATTTCTCCGATGCCAGTGCGTCAGGATATGGAGAGTGTTCATATCTCAGAGTGATCAGTACATCAGGTGAAGTGCACTGTACTCTAGTCATGGGAAGGTCAAGAGTCGCTCCCACTAAGGTGACCACCATACCGAGACTAGAGCTATCAGCGGCAGTAGTAGCAGTCAAAGTCAGTGACATGCTCAAAAGAGAGCTTGAAGTGGATTGTGTGCAAGAAGTCTTCTGGACAGATTCAAAGATTGTTCTGGGCTACATCAGTAACGAAGCCCGAAGATTTCATGTGTTCGTAGCTAATCGTGTAGAACGCATCAAACAAAGTACAGAATCTGCACAATGGAGGTACGTAACTTCGGAGGAAAACCCGGCAGATCATGCCTCAAGAGGTCTCTCAGCTGACCAGCTGTTAACATCTAACTGGTTCACAGGCCCAGACCTGCTTTGGCAGAAAGAGTTACCAACTGAAGATGTCAAGGTGGGAGAGATCCCAAGTAGTGACCCAGAGCTCAAGAAGGCCCAAGTTTATGACACACAGGCAAAGGAGGTGAGGTCACTGTTGGATCGCCTACACAAGTTCTCTGATTGGTCAAGGTTGGTGAAGGCCATTGCTAGATTAAAGCGCCTCGCTAGAGAAGTCAAAGGCCTGAAGCCAAGGTCCTGTGAAGCCACGAGCCTTGAGGAAAGGAGAGAAGCAACAATAACCATAATAAAAATGGTTCAAGAAACAAACCTCTCTCAAGAAATCCAGTATCTCCAGCATCACAAGGAGACACCAGCGAAGTCCAAGCTGCACAGACTAAATCCATTCCTGGATGATCAAGGTATCATTAGAATTGGAGGCCGCTTGACTCATGCTCCTTTACATCCACATGTAAAGCATCCCGCGGTTCTTCCAAGAGACAGTCACATCTCATCATTGCTGGTCAAGCACTATCATGAAAGAGTGCACCATCAAGGCCGGGGAATGACCACAAATGAGCTCCGTTCTAACGGCATATGGATCCTCGGATGCAGCAACCTGGTCTCATCCCATATCTACAAGTGCACCAAGTGCAGGAAATTCAGAAGAGGTTTGGAACAACAAAGGATGTCAGATCTTCCTGTAGACCGAACAGAAGCCACACCGCCATTCACTTTCTGTGGCATGGATTGTTTCGGTCCGTTTTACATCAAGGAAGGGAGAAAAGAGTTAAAGAAGTACGGACTGTTACTCACCTGTATGTGCTCCAGGGCAATACACATTGAAATGCTCGATGACTTGACCTCGGATGCCTTCATTAACGCCCTCCGTTCATTCATTGCCATTCGTGGAGCAGTGCGGCAGATAAGGTGTGATCAGGGGACAAACTTCGTTGGTGCGAGGCGAGAGTTTGTTGAAGCATTGAGAGAGATGGATCAAGAGGAACTTAAGGAGAGGGGATGCGAGTTCATCTTTAATACCCCAGCCTCAAGCCACATGGGCGGAGTCTGGGAAAGACAGATCCGCACCATCAGAAGTGTTTTGATGTCTATCCTAGAACAGTCTGCCAAACAACTTGACTCCTCCTCTCTAAGAACATTCCTATATGAGGTCATGGCAGTAGTGAATAGCAGACCGCTGACTACGGATAACCTGAATGATTCATCCAGTCCAGAACCATTGACACCAAACCACATTCTGACCATGAAGTCCACAATCATATCACCTCCCCCTGGGAAGTTCGTCAGGGAAGACCTTTACCTCAGAAAGAGATGGCGTCGAGTTCAACTCCTGGCCAACAACTTCTGGTCACGTTGGAAGAAGGAGTATCTTTTAAGTCTCCAAAACAGACAAAGGTGGACTAAGGACCGCAGAAATGCACAGGTCAACGACATTGTTCTTCTGAAGGATGATGGGATGCCACGAAACAAATGGAAGTTGGCCAAGGTCATGCAAGTTCATCCTGGGAAGGATGGGAGAGTGAGGACACTCAAGTTATTACTCAGTGATCCAACGCTGGATAAGATGGGAAGACGCACTTCCAAACCAGTCTACCTGGAGAGACCTATTCAGAAGACGGTCACATTGTTGGAAGCAGACTAAAGACCACAGTGTACCATTCTCACTCTCAGTCTATCAACTAGTCTTATTAACTATTATTGATTTGTTACATGATAATATTTGAAAGTAATGTTCACATACACTATATGTCTCCCATAAGTCGTTCTAAGAAAATCACTCGTGATTTGGTGGGAGTGTAACTGCCTACATGTCAGTTTAATTAATTCTCATTTATTTATTTATTTTTTTGTTCCTACCTGCCCTTTAGTTGAGGGGGCGCATTGTTTTGTATTTGTTTCTACACGGCACCATTTAGCGACACACCACCTGGCAGAGCATGGCAAGGGAGAAACAACACGGTCGGTTGTCTCCACACTCGGTAAAGTTGATGTAAAGAGTTACGAAAGATAAAGAGTTACGACATAAATGTAAACAAAGAAGACGAAGACAGAAGAAAAGACAAGATTCAGCCCCTTTGGTAGTGTGCAGCCTACGAGGTGTGTTTTTATTGGTGTGTATGTGTAATATTATTAAGCTGTAAGCTCTGAATTAACACATGTATTTACCGGACTATTTGTTTACTTTCACTTTCTTTAGTTCTCACGGGTCGGTCGGTGACTGTGAATAAACCCTGTTTTTAAACGAGCTCGGGTCTCATGCTTTACTACCGGGAGGAGCTACATTATCACATGATGCACTAAATATTCACTCATTACTATTCATTTCTCCTCTCTGGTTAGAGACTGAACTAGTAGCTCCAGTCCTCTGATGGAGGTTTCTGAACCAAACAACTTAACAGGATCATTTTTCACTGCTGGATCCCCATCTGCACCCCAGCCACAGCCCCACTGGCACGCGGCCCGGCTGTCTCCCATGGCGTTGCGCCCAGTCAGCCTTCACTCAGCACATATCACCCTGACTACGGCTTTATGGCACAAAAAAAAACAAAAACACGTCACGTTCACAAATGGAAACCTGCTTTTGATGTGTGAAGGTGAAACACCTATTGCCCACTGAGGTGTCCTTCAGGGGAGCAGAGGTGTGGGACAGGGGGAGAGGACAGCATAATTCATGTGCATGTAAATAGTAGTGACGCAAGTGTCACACTGAATGATGATAAATGTGTGCCAGTAAGGTTAGTCAGTTAAGGAGGGTAATACTGAGCTTAAACTGGGTCATACAGTAGTTTTTTTTTTGGGATGCCTTGGTTATACTGCATGATCGCTGTTTGAACAACACTCCAGTTGGAATCGCGCCACTCTGAGATACTGGAGACCACACTGTATCTGAAACAACTGAGTCAGCATAATAAGGAATAAATAAAACATTTAATTAAGACCCAAGGTTTTCTCACCACCATATTTTTGTCACTCTGTGCATCCAAGCCCCCCCCCATCTGGTGCAGAACTATTGTTTTATGCTGATTTGTTTCATTTGTGTGTAAATGCAGTGTGGCCCTTAAAGATGATTTATAATTGGTCCCTTGTGTTGAGGAAGTTATAACCAGATAATGATGTCCCATTCAGAGTCATGAGGGATGGCAACAGCTGCTGTGGCCTCTGAACTCTCTTGCAGACAGTTCAGTGCAGACAGTAGGCTATCATCTGAATAATGCACAGATCAAAGAGAGATTCTCCAGCTGTTTAAAGCTTATGAAGAAAGAAGAACTCGTTGGCATTTCATTCATTAGCAGTCACTGTTGCGTCACTGCAGTGAGCGGTTTGTTTATGTCAACAGTTTCCTGGCATGACAGCCAGTCAACATTAGCTGTGGACTTTGTTGATGTTGTTGATCAGCTAAAACCAGCTGACCTGTGGTGTTATCTCAGCTGAAGCTGCTTGTGATGGTCAGGGGAACAGTGAAAACCCACTCCTGTTTATGCTTTTGATTCTCCCCCACAATTGAAAGTGTGTTTGTTTGACCCCATGTGCAGCTTTAGGAACATTTGCCCCTCCTGGGAGGTGACTCAAACATTTCTGTCCCCTCTGTCTCAGTTGTTTCTCTCACAGAGAAGGTGACCTGGGGAACCTGCCCCGGCCCAGACACACACAGCAGGTTTCACTGCTATGACTTTGTTTCACTGCTTCTAATAATTCTCTGTCATCTCACACCGTGCTTCAAAAGTTGTGTAATTAAAATCCACACTGTATGTAGGCTACTTTTATACTCTCTGGGATTGAATCCCTGTTTATTTATGAGTATTTAAACGAGAGACATTAAAAAATGTAATCAGACTGGGATCTTTCACTATGTATTTAAATACTAAATACCATGAGAGTGTCTACAGCACAGCATTTCTCAAAGCTAAGTGCTTCTGATAGCAAGGCTAGCATTCTGACAGTAAGCGTGTTCACGAAACAAGTAGGCAAATGCTGACACAAGAATTGTATTTAAAGGTGTACAGAAATGGCCGTTTGTCCTGTTTGTCGCGCCGAGTTGTCCCGAGCTGCAACACGAGTTTACCCGAGTAAGGAAAACGAATTTGATTGGTCGTTATCGAGCGGGCGGGATATTCAAAGCTTGGGGCGAGACCGAGCTCCGTGTGTGTGTGTGTGTCTCAGACAGTTGATTGACGGATGACGGATCCAATATCAGTGGCTGGTGAATCGTGTACAGACTGACGTATAATCCGTGCGCCTGCATTATCCAATGCGAAAAAAAAAAATAGGCTACACACTTTCATCCTGGATTTACTCAAAAATAGAATTTTGCACAAAGTTTGGCCTACATCGTCTGAAAGATGAGTTATCACATTAATTTTATGATCCAGAGTGGGCTCAAATTCAGTTTTCTTTTCTGTACACCTTTAATACTTAGCAGGTATATTGTTATGTTTCCCATCATAATTTAGCTTGTTAGCATGCTGATTTGCTTATTAGTCCTTGAGGCTGACGGAAACTCCATTTGTTTTGGTCATAGCTAAGCTACAGTAATAAAATTAGATGAAACTAGATGGAAACTTACTGTAGATGAATAGCGGATGATTAATTTGTTATTTTTATTAGGTGTTGGCACCATATTTTATGGCAATCCTTTCAGTATATGTCTCACTTAAAACACCGCAAGTGTGGCTAAAAATAACACAATTTGGCAGACTGCTCCCTCTTGTGTTTGTTCCATCGCACATGTCCAAATATAATGGTGTCAGACACAACAACCGACAAACTTTTTAAAAAGGAAACTCTTCCACCCTCCTTCTACCCTTCTCTCTATTCTATCTGGATCCTTTATTACTCCCAGTGCTATAGTCAAGACAGAGCAGCAGCTTGCCTGCAGTCAGCAGCATATGTTGTGTTCTCTGCTGTGAGGCGTCACTATGTTCATCTGTGAGAAAAGGGCAGGGGCGAGTGAAAGGCTGGAAGTATGGAGGTATTTGCACATTTCATTTTTCCTCACTGAGTAATTAAATCTGCGCGATGTGAGGATTGAGGCAGAATTTCAGATTCGAAGCTGCAAACAGTAGGAGTGAAACATGAAATGACTTCATGTAAATCAGGTGCTGTACTTGAAAGCACATTTATCACAATGATTTAAACAGAGTGGGAATTAAAGCAGACATTCCTGCTGACTTACAGTGGTTTATATGTCATCAGTTTAAAATTATAAATGGGAGATATGGGGATAAATTCTGTTTGCCCTAATGAGTTTAAAACAAATTGAGAGTCTCGCTGCAGCTGTCACACACAGTGGATAACCAATGACATGTTTCAGTGTAAGTGCTTTGTGCCAGGCAAGTTTTGTTCATCGAGCAGATAAAAGAGGAAGATACAGAGGAAGAGGAGGGAGGAGTGGAGGGGGGGGCGGGGGTTGCTGGGGCTCTGAGCTCCAGCTCTGTATTGGCCATTTGAACAAGAGGGGCTGGTCTTCCTCCATCTCTCCCACTGCCTCCACCGAGAAGCAGAGAGAGAGAGCACACACACACAAACACAGACAGAAGCTCGTCAGATGGACCAGGAGCTCGGGGGCACACACACACACACACACCGTCCAGGACACTGAGGAACCAGCGAGATGAAGACGATGGTGGGGAGTGAAGACAACAGACAGGGCTGCTGGGTAGTGAGGGATGGCTGAGAGAGAGTATACAGATGTGTGAGTGAGCTGCTGTTTCCAGCTGTCAGAGAAGTTTGAAGGAGTGCTGCTCTCATGGCGGGACCGACCACACAGGAGCCTGTGAAGGTGACGTTCACAACTACACTTGCTTCACTCTGCTTGAATGTAATCTGACGGTGTTCTGACAGTGTCTGAGGAATTTCAGTGCATGTTTTCCTCAGGATTTTCTTCCATAACTTATTTGTTTTACTACTTTATTCAGATGAAGTCTTCAATTCATTCAATGAATTCAATTGACCAGTGAAAACGCATTACAGCAGCATCTATCAATTATCTTCTTTATCGATCGGTTAATCAATGATCTTAAGTTTAATGCATGACAAACAAAAGAGGAAATTGCTCTGATTTTAGACCCAGAAACCAGCTTAGATTGTAGATTTTGCTTAATGAATGGTACGAGTGATTATATTGATCAAAATTGTTAACAATTAATTTTCATTTAATATTAATGTTTAATAAATATCCATTTAAAATTATGAGAATAACTTACTTATAAAAATGTATTATCTTATCTTATCTTATCTTATCTTATCTTAACTTATCTTATCTTATCTGGAGGTTCCTGGTTTTGTTCAAGCAGCTACCATCAAACATTACTCCATCTATTATATAAAATACAATAGAAATGGGTCATTTCACATTAGATCACTTTAAAAAGCTGCAACCAGCTGTTTGTACTTTCTACTCGATAAACAGTGGAGGAGATTGAACTGATCATCAAAGCTGTTGCCAAGTCATTTGGCACAACTTCAAATGTTTCCTTGAGCCCAATCATCAGTTCAACCCAAGGACATAAAACCAACAAATGAAGAAACAAGCAAATGTTTGGCACTTTTGTTTGATCAATGACAGTTATGAGGATTAATATGTCATAGATTCATTGTCTTTCCATCAACTCATGGTTACAGCAGCAGATTCAGCACTAACTATGTCAGGTTACTTTAATGCCTCCACCAAAATGTGAAATATTCTATCTCACTGCGTCATCTTGTGCATTGTGCATCAACTGACCGGTCTCACTCTGTCAGTCTTGTTGAGGGTTTTATTTCCTTGCGGCCATGTACACATCCACTTGTCAGGCCTGGGTCCTTGACTCTGCTAAATAAAATGAAGAGCTCCCTGGTCTCAGTGGACAGCAGAGGGGTGTGAGGTGCATCCGACTGGCACCAGACTTTCAGCCTGATTGCCTCAGACAAACACAGTGTAGAAATCCCCCCCAACCCAATTGTTATTCTTTTGTTTAATGGTAAAGAATCTCATTAAAAAGCTGTAGCCTATCTGAGAGGGATCTTTTAGAGAAAAGCTTTTGCGTACACGACCAAACTTTACAGCAGGATGCAATTCATTTGATTGATCCAACGCAAAATATATGTAAGGCGATGTTGACGGCTCAAGAACCCGACAAAGCCGAACGGGGCGGGGAAAGAGACACGGTGAAAATCTGTGGTCGTAAGCAAAACAGGAAATGCCTACCTGCACTTTTAAAAGAGTTAAAACCAAAACTCCTCAGGCTGCATCAGGGCTGCTGCATTATAACCCCTGATCACACTGTCAAGCCACCCTATACAATATACAGCACACACGCCCCTGCACACAAATATAGCCTTTAATATTGCTTGTCATATATATGGGTCCGTCCGTCCTGGCACAGAGGTCATAAAATCTCTTTCAGCTGGGATTTGCCTGGAGCAGACAAAGCAGGCGTTATACAAAAAAGCTTAAAAACAGAGCTCTCCGATATTGCTTATAGCTGGGTATCAATTTGCCTTCTGCTGGGGAGCGTTCCACTTCACTCGGCCTCTGCTCTAGTGGTATAAAGTGAGATTTGTGAATGTTGGGGGATTTTGGCTCCAGGGCTTTGAATTTCTCTGCAGCCTTGCTGTCAAATTAAAGGTTTCCTATGTCTAAAGAAGACATAGAGCTGTTGTTGTATTGATCATGAATCCTAACCTCTAATCAATGAGGACATTAACATTTGATGACTTATAATTTCCTTTTGTACACCCCTGCTGCACTATACCTGCCACAGTGTGTACTATGCGTATATGTGTGTCTCCAATCTCACTTGTCTTCCAGACCCAGCAGAAGTGCATCGCAATCTTCGCCCTCCTCTGCTGCCTTGCCGTGCTGGTGGCGCTCATCTTCTCGTCAGTGGACATTTGGGGGGACGATGAGGACGGCATCACAGAGGAGAACTGCAGCACAGACTGTCGGTAAGATGTTCTGCATGAGCGACGTCAGAGCAGAGAAAGGCAACAAAAATTTCCATCGGTAGAATTTCATGATATATTTAACATAGAAGAATACATAATATTTCATTGAAAACTGGTGTAATTATTGAATGGCCCCATCTTAACTTATGTATTGTGTCATTGGCTGTACAGTGTGGGAATAAAGGCTGAATTTAATGTATACAAACTGTCACAACATGACTGTTTATTGTACTGATGGACATTTGCTTGAAACCACTTTAGGGTGATATGTATTATTATTATTATAACCTTTATTTAACCAGGTTTGTCCCATTGAGATCCAAGATCTCTTTTGCAAGAGAGACCTGGCCAAGAATGGCAGCACATAAAGTTTCAACACATGGTCACATCAATCATAGACAAAAAAGAAACAAATAAAATACAAATAACAATTGAATTTTCAAAATTAGTTAGAAGAATTTACAAGATTAGTCAAACATTTGCACTCCTGAAGCCTGGATGTAATGGAATTTATCATGGAGAGATACCAGACTTTGGAGTTTGAGCTCTGACTGCAAAATGTTCCATGTACTCGAAGCAGAAAATCTAAAAGCTTTCTTCCCCATTTCCGTTCTCACCTTACGAACAGTAAAATGACAAAAGTCCTGAGAGCGGAGACTGTAGGCCCTGTTAGTCAAGATTAAAAGGGATGATAAATAAGATGGAATCATCTCCAGAATAGCCTTGTAAATCAGCACATAGCCTACCAATGGCCGAGCCGGCGCACATAAAGATGGCCAATTACACTACTTACACCAATTACTTGACAACTACTCAGGATAGCTTACTGCACACTGAAGAGTGTGGCACCTACATTTACCATAATGCAGCTTGACAGTTGATAGTTTGTGTTATGCCACTAGTGGTTAAAGCAGAAGTAAGCGATCCGGTGGTTTTGGCTAACTTCCTGTCAGCCGATGGAGTTAGCAGTCCCCGCCCTCGTCTTGGCTGCACACACAGAGAGGACCGCCCCTTTATGCCGTTCTCTCTTCTCATTGGATAAAGGTTGTAGGATACAAGGAAAGTTTTCTCCTCAGCTTACAGCAGAGCAGAGTGACTGACAGACCCGTGTTTCGGACCAAACACTCTATAAGTGATTGCTGTCGGAAGATAGAACTATTTAAGACTTATATTAACATAAATATTCTGCTTACTTCTACTTTAATATAGCCTAAAGTCTAAAGGTGCAACATTAGTAATTCCTGTAAACAGACTTTGCTGTGTAAAAGGTGAAGTTCCCCTTGAAGGCTCCTTGCGCTCACACCAACATATGTTCCTCTCAGCATCGTGCTTGTGGAGAATATTCCAGATGACCTCCTCCTCCCTGTGGATGGCAGAACGCACCTCCCTCTCTCTGTCGGCTTTCACACGCTGTTGGACCAGGCAAAGCGCTCGGTTGAGGTGGTGTCACCCGTCTGGGACTTGAACCCCTGGGACCTGGAAACAACACCGAGCATCGCCAAACAGGTACAAAAGCCACAGCAGTCTGTCTGAATATTATCCTCCTTTACATTCCTACAGAACATGGACCGGCATTCCCCAGGTGTCCTATGAGAGGGAAATGCAATTATTTTCAAGCAAATCTATATGTAGCGTCTTAATGAGGTTAGTCCTGCAGAGATAGAAGTATTGCCCTTTTAAGAGACATCCGGAAACATCGCTCAAACGCTCAACTACAGTGTTACAGAACATCGCTCTCTTCCTCAGGGTCAGCTTTTGTTCCAGAGACTGCTCAGCCTGAAATCTCGTGGGGTTAAACTGAAGATTGCCAGCAGTCTGACTAACTCTGCTGAACTGAAGACCTTGGCAGAGAACAGTAAGTGGCTGTCACGTTCTTATTTTATAAAAGCAGTTTGTTTAAACCACTGTAGCGAATCAGAACGAAGATTTATATCTCCTAGCCCACATAACAACATTTCTTGTGCGTGGATCTCATTTTAGAGATTTTCTTATGACAAGATTGGTGAATCTTTCAGCAGCCTGTTGTTATATGAGAGCATTATGTATTGTGTATATTGCGCAGAGCAGGGAAAACAGATGTGGACTCACTGACATCATGCAGGGTCATCCACCACCTCCACAGCACGCTTCATACAACCTTCATGTCAGCCAAACTATACAAGGTCAAAAAATTATGAATGTGCAAATGTACCTGACCGGTTTTCTGTCAAAGCCTTTGTCAAAGCCTCTTTGGCTGTCTGCACATTTGACTCACCAGTTCAAGGCTTTTCATTTTATTCAAACTTTTCATGCTCTCACCTCTCTCTGTTTCTCACGCTGTCGTAGACGCAGAGGTTCGTTTTGTTAATACGACAGCTCTAACCAGAGGAGGACTTCATTCCTCATTCATAATAGTGGATCGGAAGCACATTTACATCGGGAGCGCTGATATGGACTGGAGGTCACTCTCCAAGGTAACAACAAGCATCAACAACACGAGTCTGCAGAGTAATACAAGGATAAATGAGCTGCGCAATTCATTTTCAAGTAACTACAGTAACTTCTGGTCTCTCAGAAATAAAAGCTGCACATATACACGCACGTTTAATTAAATGATAACCTTTGCACCCTGCAGGGACTGGAAACACAACACGGAGTCTAGATTAGTTTCACTCTACACCTGAACCTTTTCATGCAGCTCTCCAGCAAATCTTAATGGGCAGCGAGGATGATTTAGGATTGCTGTCTGAGGCGAGTCAGGAAGACACGTAGCATTTCACTTTGCATTTAGCATTTAATTCACAATGGAGGAGGAGGACCCAGCTAGGGAGCATTAGCATACTGTAACCTGAAGTGATTACCTGGCACTTTTCATGCTTCAGTGCTGGCTGGAGGTAGAACTACTGTTGAGCGTAATTAACTAAAGAGCCAGAGGGAAGAAAGGCATGGGCATGATGTGTGTGTATGTGTGGCAAGGTAGAAATAGTCAGAAAAAAACTCTACTAATGCTGTGTAGTTACTGACAAGATGAGTCTCCTGTGCTGTTTTCAAGCCATGCTGGTTGATGGTTGTTAGGTCAGCACCATTTGATCCTCTTGTCACACACTTTGATATAGTTTAGTTTCATGACATGTATTAGCCACACGCAATTAAAGTATGAATCTACAAAGAGGAAAGACGTAGGAGAGAGTGGGGTAAGATGAGACGCAGGGTTAGTTGATACACCCCTCGTTTCTAGGAAATCATAAGAAAAAATGAGCATGTGACCAAATATTTATTTCATGGTGTCTGTGAAGGTAAGGACCACATGGGTAAAGTGGTTGGACATTTGTGTCCAAAGAAACATTTTTTTATTCTTGAAAGTGAATTTGGTCGATCATAAGTTTCATGAGAATTGTGTTCAGACAAAAAGAGACAATTGTAAATTTACATGAGTTGTGGTATAGCCTATGAACTACAACATCAGGTAGTAGGCTTAGCATGAAAGTAGTCTTATACCACCAATAAAGTCAATATGGTAGCTCTGGGGTAAGTTGAGCCATTGATTGCTGATTGCTGATTACAATATGTACGCTCCTGGAACCAGGCACAGTTGTTTATGTAAGCCAAGCTTTAGGCTACTTTCAAAGAGAAAAATTAGGGATTCTTCCCAAGATGCAACGTTAAACGCAAAACTCCTCAAAACTCCTGAGTGGCTCAGCAGGTCACAGCAGTTTGTGTTCACCTGCAACAGGTGGAATATTAAAGGGATAGTTCACCCAAAATTCAAATTTCACTCATTATCTACTCACCCTCATGTCAACTAAGAGCTGTGAGAATTTTCAGAGTCCTCCGTTCCTTCTCTGAGTTACGGGGGGGGGTCCGCACAGCAGTATTTGTCCATATAATGGTTGTCAATGGATACCAACTTTCTTCGTCCAAAAAGACACACCAAAAAACATCCAAATACATACTGCTCGTCTGTAATGTCCCTCTTGTATTGAAGCCCCGACATGAGAAATTGTTCCGAAAAAAATTAAATATGTCTATATTTCAAGCTTGTTTGTAGTGGAAGCAGTGTCTCAGTTCACTGCTCTTCCTGTGTCAGTGCAAATCTCGCGTGATTTGCACTGACCGGCGGAACAATTTCTCATGTCGGGGCTTCAATACAAGAGGGACATTACAGACGAGCAGTATGGAGGTATTTGGATGTTTTTTGGTGTGTCTTTTTGGATGAAGAAAGTTGGTATCCATTGACAACCATTATATGGACAAATACTGCTGCGCGGACCCCCCCGTAACTCAGAGAAGGGAGGGAGGACTCTGAAAATTCTCACAGCTCTTAGTCGACATGAGGGTGAGTAGATAATGAGTGAAATTTGAATTTTGGGTGAACTATGTCTTTAATTAAATGAGGAGGGAGATGGATGGAAGGGAAGGAGGGGTGTGGCTCAACTTACCCTGCTCCTATGCTCAACTTACCCCATAGTTGAGCCACGAGGCCACTTTTTTTGGACAGGCTATATTATCAAAACAGTTACGTTACACTCATTCTGTTTGTTTGTAGGGATGTACTGTATTATATATAATTGTCTTGATGTAGCTAGTGACCCTGAATGTGAAAAGTGGGTCATCTTACCCCACTCTCCCCTACCAACCATAACCACTGGCTAACTCCCGCCACAGTCCCTACCTGTAAAACCAATATCTGTTTGGTGCTAATTAGCCGATGCTAACAAGCTAAAACACAACAAGAATATTCACCAAGCTCACCATACAGTAAACCTGTGCAAAGCAGCTTGTTAGCAATCAGCCCTGCATGTGAGCATGGTAGCATGATGCTGATGTCAGCATTTAGCTCAAAGCACCACTGTGCCCCACCAAGCCTCTGGCCTTAAACCCTTAGCTGCTTGTTACCCTCAGAAAGAAAACCATTATAGTCTTATAAATTACTAAAACATCATCAGATTATCTGACAGCATATAACTATTCTCTCACTAACATCAGCATCATTTTAGACTTCCATTAAACTATGCTGTATCTGTGTATAAGCGTGTTTATGAATTAAGCGAACAAAGCTGCACTCGCAGTAAACTGCAACTTTTCTGCTGCATCACCTTTTTTCCTGTGTGCTCCTGTCTGACGCCCCACAGAGGAAAGAGCTCGGGGTGCTGGTGTATAACTGCAGCTGTCTGGCTCTGGACCTCCATCGAGTCTTTTCGTTCTACTGGCAGCTCCATGAGAGGGACTACATCCCCTCCATCTGGTCAAAGAGAGTTACAGCCCTCTATGGGAAGAACGACGCCTTGGAGCTCCAGCTCAACACCACCGATGCCACTGCTTATCTGTCTGTGAGGACTGACATTTTACTATGTTTACTGCATGCTCAAACAAATCACCTCTATACAGCCAAGAGGTACATGTAATAGCCTATACGACTGGTTCATATTCCTGTTAAGACACCAATTTCCTGCCTCTGGACTAGATGGCTACATCTATATGAAAGTTTCATTACTGACTAATAACAGACACACACACAGCGGGTGATTAATCATCTTAATATCACGCTGAGGAGCATCTTGAGTCTCACTATCTCAGTACCTCAGCCTAATTTGACAGTAATGAATCTTGCTACCCCCTAAGCGACATGATGCTTACCACTTGCATTTAAGGCATTTATCATCCTATAGGAATTAATGGAGCCACACTGTCACTGACTGCCGGCAACTCCGACCTGCTCTTGTGTCTCATTTCATCTAGCAATGATACATTACTATGGAAATGTGTTTTGTTGTTTTTTCTTGCCCTTTCTTAAATTGTTACACTGAGACTTTCAGACATTTGGGGCCATTAGGCCTATACTCGGCCCAAAGTAACATTTCTCACTGGAGAGTAAGTTAATATACTGTTGCGAACTCCTGTCTGTTGAAGTGAAGCAAAGTGGATATTAAAACTGTCTTAGCCTCTCAGATTTTCAAGGATCAGGATTTCTGAGTTTAATGTAATTTTGGGTGCAAACTCGTCCGTGTGATGTATCGTTTCTACAGACCTCTCCTGAAGTCTTCTGCCCGAAAGATCGCACCAGAGATGTAGAAGCTATCTATCAAGTCATTCAGAGTGCAAAGATATTTATCTACATATCTGTGACGGACTACCTCCCTCTGGTGAACAGAAGATTCAGAGCAAACTCCGTCACAAGGTACAGAGTCTGACCGTAAAACACTGAATGTGTTGGAGCTTGGGCCTTCTCTGTAATAGATGGCTTCATATCTGACAACAAAACCCAATATAACCTGTATTATTGTTGGTCTGTGGAGGAAAAATATAATGTTTTCATGTTCTCACCTCTACTTAAAGGGATAGTTCACCCAAAATTCAAATTTCACTCATTATCTACTCACCCTCATGTTGACTAAGAGCTGTGAGAATTTTCAGAGTCCTCCGTCCCTTCTCTGAGTTACGGGGGGGTCCGCGCAACAGTATTTGTCCATATAATGGTTGTCAATGGATACCAACTTTCTTCGTCCAAAAAGACACACCAAAAAACATCCAGATACCTCCATACTGCTCGTCTGTAATGTCCCTCTTGTATTGAAGCCCCGACATGAGAAATTGTCCTGCTGGTCAGTGCACAGTGAACTGAGACACTGGGAGCTTCGGCTACAAACAAGCTTAAAATATAGACTTTAATTTTTTTCAGAACAATTTCTCATGTCCGGGCTTCAATACAAGAGGGACATTACAGACGAGCAGTATGGAAGTATTTGGATGTTTTTTGGTGTGTCTTTTTGGATGAAGAAAGTTGGTATCCATTGACAACCATTATGGACAAATACTGCTGCGCGGACCCCCCCGTAACTCAGAGAAGGAACGGAGGACTCTCTTAGTTGACATGAGGGTGAGTAGATAGTGAGTGAAATTTGAACTTTGGGTGAACTATCCCTTTAAATTTTAGGGATACATTGCATATGTACCATTACCTTTTGATTGCTAAGCACTGTCTAATAATGGTTACATCAAAAGGTATTGGTCGTCTATCGATGAAGTGATCAGAGAGGCTGTGGTGCTGAGAGGAGTCCGAGTTCGCCTACTGATAAGTTTCTGGAAGAAGACCCACCCCCTCACTTTTAACTTTGCCACCTCCCTCAAGTCACTCTGCATGCAGCTGCACAACTGTTCTCTGGAGGTGGTACGTCAAAATTGTGGTTCGGTATTTACAGTGAACATCTGGACATTCCCCTTGATTCATTATGCAAATGTGCAATATTTAACAGGTATATGTTTATTTATTTTCTTCGTCTCTGCAGAGGTTCTTTAGTCACAAAGAGCAAAGGGATGATATTCAACATGGACTCAACCACAACAAATACATGGTGACTGACAATGCTGTCTACATCGGTACGTGTCTGAAATTTAGTTTTCTTCTTTGGTGAATGACATTTAGGTCAGAGCATTTAACTAAACAAACGGTTACAGTTAACCTCCATGGATATACAAAGACAACCTCACATAGTCACATTCACACCTACGGGCAATTATGAGTTGTAATCAACCTCACACTGTGGAAGGAGATCCCTGTAGAGAACCCACACAAGCTGAGGGAGAACATAGCAACTTGACACAGAGAGATCAAACCAAGAGCCTTTTTGCTGTGAGGCAACAGTGAAAATGACCACATCTGCATGTTTACAGTCAGATATGAAGATGTAAATCACAGAACTGGATTTAAAGTGATCTTTTATTGAGATAAAACCTGTTAGATACACTATCTGAGGTTTGCTCTTTGTCCACAGGGAACCTGGACTGGGTTGGTAGTGACTTTGCCTTAAATGCAGGAGCTGGGCTGGTGGTCCAAATGGAAAACAGTCCCGAGGAAAGGGGAGTTACAATCCTGGAGCACATCAAGGCTGTTTTTGAAAGAGACTGGAGGTCACGTTATGCTAAGAGCCTGCAAGGAAGCAAAGATCATCAGGGAAAATACAGAAACCTGCAAATGAAAATTCATGAGGAGACTAAGGAGGAGAGCGGATGGAACAGCCCCTTGTCTTTATAAGCACAGAAGGTCTTTTAAATCCTCACACCTCACAGGATTTTACAAATATGTTAATACGATATAAGAAAGTATTAAGCTACACTTTGATTTGTGATCATATTTTAATAGATTCAGTTAGAATGAACAAAGGCAACATTGAAGTATTGCTTTGATTCAGAGATACAGTAATAATATTTAACTGCTTATTCTTTGTCGACTGTTATATGAGCATGACATGTACTGTTGCATGAATATTGAAAGCAATATTCATATACAAACTATATAAGACAAGCAATATGATGATTATAAAATCAGTATGCTCTGTATGTCAAATCTATAGATGTATCACATCAAACTCACCAAAACAAATCACATGGAGGATGTGTGGATGACACAATGTTTACAATTTTAATTTGTATTTTATATACTTTGTAATGCTTTTGAATTTGCACAGCATTTAGGGGTTTTGATGTTACATGACTTTGCCTGCACTTGTAATGACTGAACCTCTTGAATGACACACAGACAGGGTTACGCTGTAGCATCATAGATGTAACAGCTGTTATAATCTCATTGAAGGTTTTCATCTGTTTTTATAAAAAAAAAATACATTTTTGCCTGCTTGTTGTTGTCAGGTCAGGTGCTTCTCAGTATCTAATAGCAAGATTCTCATGGCTGTATTTTACCTTCTCTCAAATCCCTGCTACACATAATATGCATGTGTGCAGTCAGGCATACATTATGAAGTCAGAGTATTTGTCAGTCTTCCCAAATTGTACTCATCACACAGTGATGAGTCACCCTGGGTTGAACCACAGCAACTAGTCAGAGAAATAACTGCTAGACATACAGATCATAATATGAACTTAGTTTGATATGAAGTTTATTAATAGTGCAGTAGTCCAAGTATGCTCTATGATCAACTCATACTGGCTGCATTGACAAAATGTGACCACCGGGGGGCAAACTCCAAGGCAAACAGGACAAACTCAAAAACAAGCTGACAAGACAAAAACCTGACAAGGTGGGTCAAAGGCCAGTCTTCTAATCACCACATTAAAGATCCTTTGTTGGATAAAGTAGGATCTCCTTGTCTTTTTGATTATGAAGCAGGTCAACATGTTATATTGATATTAATATTGTGTGTAATCAAATGGAAGAAATGTACACAACCTGTATTCAGAATCTCTGCCTTGAATCGAGCCGTCAGGGCTTCCATGACTTTGTGATGTCACAACAAAGCAGTCAGCAACCTCAGCCATGGCCCTAAACCTGTCCTGTCCAGACCTGTTTTCCTCGTCCATGCAGGATTTGGTGTCTTTGGAGTTTAAATCTGTATTCTATTTCCTCAGTCAGAAGAAAGGCTCAGAGCAGATGATTACTGACCTGTTGTTAATGTGGAGCTCCAGAGAGTTGCCTGAGAGCGAAGATGTAAAACTACACTGAAATGATGTTTGGTACATAAAACTGTAAATGTTTTGTCTCTCAAGGACTGGACAGGGGTAAGATATGGGACCACTGAACTTGAATTTGTAAATTAAAGTATAGAAAAGTATAAAAACTACTCCATCAAATTCTTGCATTCAAGATCTAATCTATTAAAGAAAAGGTAGGCTATATAATGTATCATCAGCAAAATGTTTTCATGAGTAAATGCATTTGTTGGGTGCAATGGTCTCTCCTAAGTGTTACTTTATACATCACATCACAGGAATATAATTACAGATGCACAGTAGGTGGAGACAGAGCTAAATAAATAGGCTACATTTGCTCTATGACAGTTAATCTTATATTATAAACTGTTTTGAATTTTTTCAGTGGAGTAAAATAATAAAATAAGATTACATAACACTCAGTTGTCCTCAAGTAAGTAAGCACATGTGGGCTATACTGTATTTTGGCTGTTGACTGAGCAGCAACATTTGACACATGGCTTAGCCTACATTCAGGCCTACCAAAACGACTGCAATTCTACAGTAGCTATATCATTCTGGTGGTCAGTGGGGTAAGTTGAGACACCATGTCTCAACTGTACCCTGATAGAGTTATATTAACATCACTGTTAAGTTGTGTAGTGTAGGCTAACGCTAACATGTTATAAGTTATGAGACCAAAAAAACTAAAAAAAACTAAAAAACTATTTTTTTTAAAAGTTCAGTCATCATCAATGGGTTTCAATAGGTGTCCCAACTGTAGGCTATGGTTGAGACGGGACCATGGTAAAAATGCACCTCATGTTTATGACTTGATTGTGGAAAAAATAAACAAATAATAAATTATAGTCATCAATAATAACTTAGTATACAAACAAATTAAACAGCATATGAAAAATCATGCTGTTTAATTTGTAGCCTACGGTATACCGTACAGTGTTGCAGTAGGAGCCTACAGAGGTCAGGTTCCAGACATCAACACACGGTGGCGCTGTTTCACCGTCACAGCACTCGTGACGAGTTTGGAGGTTTGAGACCCTCACCACAGTCTTGGACATCTGAGGACAGAACATTATTTTCCTCACAAATTCACTTTTTTTTCTGTGCGCAGTGCATGCTAGGCTACACCCAGAGGCTAGCCTAGCCTACACCGTGAAGCTGAGGAGGACATTGGTAAGAAAATACATCGAGTAAATGACTATGGTTGTTGTAACTTTGAACAAGTTAATTAGGAAATGAAAGAAAAACTCTCAGGTGCAGAGCGAGTCATCTCCATCAGTGTGTGTGTGTGTGTGTGTGTGTATTGTGTGCTACTTTTGTTACTGCTGCTGCTGCTGCTGCTGGGGAAGGGTGGGGGCGCCGTCGTCATGGTAACAGATTAGAGGCAAAGATATTTTCAGATCGCTCTATTAGCTCTTTCTGCCTGCTGCAGTGGCCTCTGTAAAACTACGACAACAACACACCAAATAATGGATAGACTAGATTTTATGAAGCGGGGAGAAGATTTAATTGACTGAAGAGTTACTTTTGGCTTTTTTTTATATTTCTAAAAATCACTTCTAGGCCAACATCAGAGCTAACTCTGTCTGTGTGACGAGCAGGGAGGCTGCGAGGAGGAGGAGGAGGAGGAGGAAGAGGAGGAGGAGGAGGAGGAGGGGGGAGCACTGACGGCAGATGCCTTTGCAGCAGAGGACCAAGGAGGATGTGAGTGTGCAAGTGAGTGTGTGTGTGTGTGTGTGTGGCTTTTTTTTTTCGGGACAAAATGCGGATGGGATTTTGTCTGCACGCTGACATGTCGCCGTTTAAACTGTCAGATTTCACGGATGCGAGAGGAGACTGCGAGTGAGTGAGTGGACGGAGCCGCAGTGCCGGTGGAGGAAAATCACAACTATTTTTTTTTTTTTTTTTAGAGGAGATGGATGGGACGGCCTGAAGTGTGCACTCCTGCCTGGTCCACTTGTGAGGAAACTGTAGCTTCTCAGTGTTGAAGCAGCTCGGATGTTCTGTTGAGATCTATCACCCATCACCAACAAACCTCGATAAAGGATGGAAAGTGGAGTTCTCCTGCCCAGCCTGGACCAGTTCATGCTGAGCCCGCTTGTCACTTGGGTAAGTGATGCATGCAGAAAGCTTTGACTTCCTGCCAAACACCATGATATCATCTTAATCAAGTCTGTAATGTTCTCTCTGTATAGGTGAAGACATTTGCGCCAAATGATGGAGGCATGCATTTGGACTTTTCTGAATTGCTGGATGGAGTCTTTTTGAATGACATAATGACACAAATGTAAGTCCTCCTCGCTCGCTTTGATGTCAGTGAGTGGCCGTGTGCCAGCTTTGTTCTTGCAGCTTATCTATTTCACTTGTCACATTTTCCAAAGCAGGTTGTGTGCAGTGTCCAGATGGATATTCAGATTAGCGGCCGCGGGGCAGTGTAGTGTTGTGGAGCTGTGCTGACTGTTGCAGACTTGACACAGCATCTGTCATTAAGTTATGATTAACAGTGATGTTTACAGGTGCAAACCAGTGCAGGGAATGTCAGTTTGCTGTTGAAATGCAGGGGGGGGAATCCGCATCGCAGAACCGAGTGTTTCATTGATAACGTGGTATCAGCTCTTCGTGATACAGTATCGGGTGTCTGTTAACATTCTTATCCAGGCACCAACAGTACTGGGCTTTGTCGCTCTGGAGCAATAAAGAGGATCTTTGTTGTCTGCAGCAGTCTTCAAATGCAGCTTCCTCCATGACTTACAGGTTAGGGTTTCTCTAGAAATGTTAGAATTAGCATACAAGTTATGGAAACAGAGTCCACACACTGAGGACTGTCGCACTGAGAAAAGCTCAAGACATGGGGGGAGACATCATATAGACTGTCAAGATGCTACTTAAGAGATTATGATTTGGTTGCCTTATGTTGTGATGGAGCTTCCCTTGCCCTCAGCAGACACATGCTGCCCTACAAAGGCAAAGTGCAGTATCTGTCAAAAATGCCAAACTGAGAAAAACAGCTTTTTGTGTTTTTCATTGTCAGGTTTAAGCATCAAATTATGAATAACTACCAAGTCTATAATTGATTAGATAAAGGTGGACTGAATTAAATGTATTTTGTAGTTTGTCTTTCTGACCAATTTTGACTGTTTTATGGCAGATACTGCACTTTTGCCTTGGTATTAGCTACAGACTTTGCCTTGGTTTCACAGTGCTTTTTTTGGATGGACAGCAAAATAAAAAGCCCAATAACTCTGGAAATATTAGCAGTACCAATATCAAATTCTACCTTTCTACCACTTTTGATTGGTCAAAAAAAAAAAAGATACTGCACTTTGCCTTTGTAGGGCAGCATGGTCATCTGGCAGTTTGTGATTGTGTCAGAGACGTGAGCAGAGAGGTGGGGAGCCCCTGGGTTTAGCTTCCACAGGTTGTAAAATAGCAGTCAAATCCCAACTGAGACTGAGCAATTGCAAAGAAAAGGTTAAAAAAAAACTGATGACCCAATGCACTTGTGGATAACACCGTCTAGCCACCCCAAGTCCAGAGTATCCATTCATCCCACTTATCCCCGACTACCAGAGTCACAATAACCAGCTCTAAATGCAAAACAATGCTGCGAGGAGGGGAGGGGAAGAGGCGGGATAATCTCCTGGATTGGGAGACCCTTTGGGATTAAGGCCTCTGTGCTGCTGTTTAGTGGCAGTGGGACACAGATGGGAGGGAAGAGGAGGGATGAAAACAGGACAAACAGCAGAGAGATTGAGACGGGAGCTAAACACAGTAGCATCTCTCTCCAGTCTCCTGTTGTTTATTTCACATAATGTGGGTTTCTCTTTTCCCTAAGCAAGGTGAGCTCTGACCTAGATATAACTGCGTGGGTTACTGCTGAATGATGACATTGTAGCTTTAGTATGTCACCGCTCAGTGCCAGTTTGACTACAGTAGGCTGGAGCCAACAGCCCCAAGAATCTAGCTAAAGGATTTCTATGGGGTGGAAAGTCTAATGCCACCCCATTTGGCTCAGAAACACCCCTGTCTGGTGTCTGAAAGGAATGACGTCACGCAGCCTAAAGTTAGAGATGAATGGAGACCTCATACATGTTCTCATGGTGATCTCTGAGCCAAGACTTTTGCCAGCTTGCAGCTTCCTCTCACTCGAAAACCATTTGTGTGTATGTGAACAGCGGGGATGTCAAGTAAAACGCCTCTGTGTTGTTTCCCATCCTCAGAAATCCCTCAGCTACACCTCAGAGCGCAAACAAAATGAGCAGGGATCCAAGTCAGAGGATCCACAACCTCAACTTTCTTGTCCAGCAAATCAAGACATATTATCTGGTGAGTGTTGGATGATGCCATCTCCTGGTTTCTCAGCCATACAAAATGTTATACAATGAATCCGTGCTACAGGCTGCTAAGCTTTACATCTCTCTCTCTACATCGGATTATCAGCATTTGATGTCGATGTTTCAGCTCCTACCTACCGACAGTGCATCACGCACACACTGGGTCACGCATTGCACACACACTGCAGATACTGTACTTGGTGGCACTCGTGTCCCAGGAGATCAACTAGTTCTTCTTAAGATGCATGGCCTAAATATCAGCCAAGTAAACATCTGTGTAATCAGCACAGTAGTGAGGTTAGTGCACAGCAGAGAGACACAGTGAGACCACACACACACACACACACACAGAGCTTTAGATTGACACATTAAATCACAGGACACGTGGGTGGACACCACGGCTGCTAGGCGCTCAGATCTGTGAAGATCACAAGAGAAGTAATTTCCCTGAGGATGGGAAAGCTCAAGTTGTATAGATCAGCACAGTCAAGGAACGATGGCTTCTTTACTGTTTTTCTTACCCCAGGACAGTGTCCCTTCTCTTGACAATCACATATATCATTAATTTACTCTGATCTCATTAAATACAACTGTCAGTGTCCAGATTATTTCTTCTTTGGAAAAAAAAACTGAGAAAAATCATAGAGCTGAAGCTCATCATTTAAAGCAGATATCAGTGGAATGTTTTTTGTTAATATAAGTCCTAAATAGTCCTATTTTCCGTCAGCAATCACTTACATGAAGTATTTCAGCCTAAACACGAGTCTCTCCGTCACTCTGCTCTGCTGTAACCAGAGGAGAAAATTTTCCTTGTGGGATACAAGTGTTATCCAATGAGGAGAGAGAACGGCATGAAGGGCTGTGTGTGCAGCCAAGGGATGCGCGTGAATGTGGTGACGTAGCACGAGGACCAATTGATGCCTGACAAGGGCGGGGGCTGCTAACTCATGGTGCGTTCACGGAAACTCGTACTTTGTGTTTTTCCTTCCTGTGAAGTCATACCAGTTCGATCTGGTACGAGTTCACGGGTCGGAAGTAACGAGTGGCCGTTATAGGGAACTTTCACAGACAACAGGACGGTAAAAACACGAGCTACGGGTTACCTGGAACGCTACCAAGTCGTAGTTGTGACTTGAAGCTGTAACTTACGGTTTCAAAAGCCTGCCTTGAACGCAGCATTAGCCGAAACGGCCGTGAAGCTGATATCTGCTTTAAATATATTGCAAGAAATAGTACTAAATGGTATTTTGGAACTAGTATGTGAAAACCACCACCAGTTCTGCAGGTACAATGTTTAGCATCTTCACCATCTTAGTTTAGCACGTTAGGTTTCACTAATTGAGATGAAAAACAAAAAATTAAACCTGATGAGTTTTAGGGTTATTTGTTTCATGTATTTTGTTGTATTGAAGCAATTTAGATTTTTAACTTGATTATGGTTCCAGATGAAAACATTGTTAGAGGAGCCGAATGGCTTCATCAGTGTATCATTTTCAGAGTATCATTTTCCTCTTGTAGTGGCTTGGGTGACACGGATATACACAGACATGTAGAAGTTACGCACTATAGCTTTAAAGGGATAGTTAAACATTTTGGCAAATTGGCCCATTGCCATAATCCCTATAGTTTTAGTAGGTTCGTTACCTTTAATTGTCGGTGCAAGTTATTTTTAGAACAGCGGAGCAGAGCCGTGAGCTGTTTAGAGCTACGCTATGGAGGCTCATGGAATTTCTGCTATGACTATAGGGATTATGGCAATGGGCCAATTTGCCAAAATGTTTAACTATCCCTTTAACTTAACTGCAAGGCTAGATTTCACCTCCTTTCCTAATTTTGTATTTTCTGATACTTCTAAAGAGCAGAGACCTGTCCTTAATTCCACACCCTCAGTGCATAATATATGTTTAGGAAAGGAGGGGATGTTTGAAACTCTGTGGACAGTCAGTGAAACTTTTTCCCGACAGTTAGAGTGGCAGAAAATGTGACTCTTGATTTAGTCTAACTGCACTACATCAGATGCTACATGGTGACACCAGTTTAAAGCTGCTGTGTGTGTGCACGCTTTAACACTGTGAGCCATTTAAAGCTTAAAAACCGGGTTGTACCAAACAGTTTTAGAGGATTTCACCACAGCACCAAGGAAACTGGCCCCCCTCAGAGCACCCGTCCACTTGTTGGCCCTGTTTCTATACATGTGTTGAAGCAGCTGCTATGTGCTATACATACATACGCTCCTGTTCTTTCAGGCAGTTTGGCTCAACCCCAAGAAATGTTTTACTGAGTTCAGTTCAGCCTGAATGTGATTATCTTCCCTTTTCTCAACCCCCCTCCTTCGTCCCTCGTCCCTCTCTGCTTCTCTTTCCTCACAGGATAACCTGAGACAATTGATCATGATTCCTTTGCCAAATGTGTTGCTGCTTGGCAGGACTCCTTACTGTGGTATGCTCTTTTAAAGAAAACTCTTCGCTATTGAAGCTCCTAATTCAATATATGGTTGGAAGCCTGATTAGTCTGTTTGCTGATACTCAATATGCCATGCATTGATTTCCCATAGTTTTGCCATGATTAGATAAGTTAAAATTGTATATCCATAAGTGGAAAAATATGAAAAGAATCGTGAATTAGGCAAATTACTAGTATTTAAGTAATTGTTACAGGAAAAGTAATTCCCTGGCTCTTTAAACTCAAATTGGTTTGACAAACTGCCTTAGTTTTTGCTGATATGGTTTTAATTCAATTGCACACTATCAGTCTGATAACGGCTTGTGTTGAAGCTTTGGCAAGTGATGACCCAAATTCACTAGACAGGGCTTCAGTCAATTTAAATCCAGCCAGCAGCTCTCCAGCTCTCCGTATTTCAGTCTGATACATTTGATTTCAGATAATGAACTTTTTTTCTTCTTTTTTTTTTAAAACTCCCAACAGAACAAAGTTTGGAAGAAATGAAGAAGCTTTTGCTGTTGCTGCTGGGATGTGCAGTCCAGGTAAATACTGACTGACTTTCTGATGAATCCATGGTCCCTATGTCCAGGCAGTTTGATAACTTTTCTTTTTAGCCAGGTTGAGGCTATATGAGCTAATTTAATAGAGATAAAAAAGTATTTCAACAATGTCCATGTTCATTTTCAGTGTGAGAAGAAAGAAGAGTACATCGAGAGGATCCAGATGCTCGACTTTGACACGAAAGCTGCAATAGCTGCTCACATTCAGGAGGTATCTGACAACCACAGCACTATTTGATTGTAAATCACTTTATGTGTAGATGTGCTGGTGATACATCTACACCACTGTAGACTTGTATCACAGCCAGCAGAGAAGGTCAAATGAGTTGCAGCAGGCAAGCTAAACATTATACCTGATGTAAATTCATGTTGAATCATTTGTTCCCTCAATATCCTGTCAATATCCTCTCCCATGTTTACCAGTTGACCCACTGTCAGGAGAACGTCCTGGATCTGCAGTGGCTGGAGTCCAGTGAGATGAACCCAGATGAGGTGGAGGTCATAGCGAGGAACATGGCCACACACCTCCGACATGTGCTGGACCAGAGGGACACGCATCTGGAGGTACTATGCATGTTTAATTTAATGATTTAAATGTTATTTTTTTATTTAACTGCATGTTTGTGTTGAATTTGGCAAGGAATCATATTTAATACATTAAAGGGATTCGCCAGCATTTGTTTTTCGTGTCTTGCCTCACTCTTGAGTCCATGACAAGCAGATAGACACCATCCTTTCGACTGTGCGTGCAGTAGGGAGATACAGAGCTGGCGCACACTAATTAGCTTAGCTCAAACGCTGGAAGTGCATAGGTAGTGTTAGCCTGCCTCCACCTAAAGTCATCAGAGAAACTCTTCAGCAACTCTAAACGGAAACCAGTGGGCCGATCTTCGTCTCAGAGCTGACAAAACTCTCTGGTAAGGCATCTTGAGCGGTCAAATGCCGCTAACGGGACGAGATCGGTCAAAACGGAGGGTTCAAGCAAAGACGGTTTATTTTGGTTCAAGCTAGCTACATCGAGGGTAGGTTAGCTTCCTATTTCAAAGTAAAAGCACAAATTCTATCGTCATGGTTTTCTGTATGTAAAGGGCAACAGGTGTTTTATTTTGTGAAAGTAACCGGAAGTGCGTTGGTCACAACGGCTAGCTTGAGTAGCGCCGAATTCGTCCGAACAAAATTGTAAACAGCTGGTATTTAGACAAATTAATGACACACTGCTGATCTAAACGGCTACTTTCTCGCCTATAAATGTTTGAAATGTCGATAAAGTGATATATTTACAGAGTTTAGAGCTAAAATGAAATCAGCTTCTGACTGCTGATTTTGGCTTGGGTAGGAGGCAGGCTAACACTACCTATGCACTTCCAGCGTTTGAGCTAAGCTAATAAGCGGTGCGCCAGCTCTGCCCGTATCTCCCTTGTTACTGCACACACAGTCGAAAGGATGGTGTCTATCTGCTGGTCATGGACTTGGGAGTGAGGCAAGACACAAGTTTTTCTTTTTTTTTGGGCGTATCCCTTTAATTTTTAATTTGGCCTAAAAAGTGGACAAATAGAATACTTATGATTTTAATATGACTTGCTGTGTGAAGTGTGAACATACCTCATCATCACTGTAGTGAAGTTCCAGATCTGTTTGTAGAGCACAGATGTTTAGATGAAACTGGGTATTGACTAATATGTAATCTGTGACCTGCTACATCCCTCATTGCCCTGTCTTCTGTGCAGACTATAGCAGAGCTAATGCAGGAAAAGGATGGCGTGGTTAGCTTGCTCAACAGCCCCTCCAGCCCACAGTCCGGCAGCTACTCTCCCAGCATTCAGCAGCAGCAGCAGACCGGGTCCCAGCAGCACCTGGCGGTGGAACTGGCTGACTCCAAGGCCAAGATCAGACGACTCAGGCAAGAACTGTGAGTATAAGTGGGCAAAGACGTAATAATAAAAATAATAACTGAGGATAAATATACAAAAATGCTACACAGTAAAAAAAATCTGTTTTGGGTAAATAAGGTTATCATAGAGTTCAATCAGGAGGATAATATTTTTTTATGTTTTTAGTGGAATAAAAACATCTTAGAAAAACAGGCCAGCATACAGTACAAATGGAATGAGGTCAAAAATGCATCAATTTATTTTAAGCATAATTGAAAAAATATAAGAAATAAAAACATAAAGGTCTAAACTAAAGATCTACACTAGAATATTTTCTGCTCAAACTACCGCATTATTGTACTATTGTAATCAATATTGAATTTATTTGTTTATCAATTCATTTATTCATTTTTTGATTGTTGTTATTTTTTGGCAGATATTGTGCATTTTAATGAACATGTATCATAATGCTAATGTATATCAACTGTCCCTGGGCACGTAACATGAAACAAAAAGCATTACATCACATTGCATAAAATATGCAAAATAAAAAGGCAAATAGACTTTGCTTCACGCTGAGTTAAAGACACTGTTAATGCAACTGACCAGCTTTTTCCAAAATGTGCTTTTGGCATACATGTTTTTAAATTATGACAAACGTTGTCACAACAGTGAATCAGGCAACAGTGTTATACTAAGTTTGGCTATTGGTGGAGAGTTGGCCTGGCTTTACTGGGGAGCAGCCTGTAAAGAGTGAATGAGAGAGATACTACGGGAGGAGAGAAGCCCCGGGGAGTTTGGCCCACATTACTGATGGCTTGGCAGGTTCCATGGCTGTGCACTACAACTGACCCACATTGGCTTTGGATCACTGCTGATACTACATGCACACACACACATGCACGCTAACCCTGATCCGATCAAGTTCTCAGTTCCTTCTTTGCCCTCCATCCACGTCTTCTCTGCTGCATTGTCCTCTCCATTCACGCTGTTGCCTCTGAGCAAACACAATGTCACTTAAAGCATCAAATATGGCTTGACTTTGATGTTTTGAATGGCACTGGCTTTAAATAGCTCCACAATAGCAGCTATCTGTTTCTCATTAACATTGCGATTCTGAACGAAATTCAATAGGGGTCACAGAAAATAGTATTGTGTCTATCATATTCGGGTTTGTGCAATACAACTTTAAGAGCTATTTTAACCTTACTTTACTCATGTTGACTTAACCACTAAGCAATTGAAATATATACAGTATGTTCTTGTCCTGCAGGGGTCAAATGAAATGTGAAACACATGTGTGCTTACTTCTGTAGTTTTGTCAAATCTATATATACTTGTATACAGTATATTTAATTTGTTTTTTTTTAATAAGTGGTACCCACTAACCTCCCTGCTGGTTTGTCTCTGCATCTCATACCTGACCCCACCAGCGAGGAAAAGAGTGAGCAGATGTTGGACTGCAGACATGAGCTGGGGAACATGGAGACAGAGCTGAAGAGGATCCAGCAGGAGGTTTGAAGACAAAGAATAAACAGTTTCTTCTGATGGCGACACACAGTAAACCCTGACCGCTGTTTAGATTATACAGATTAATGCACAGCCTGCTTTGCTGCAGAGCAGTGCTTAACGACAGCAAATGTAAACCTCTGAACTCCGACTCAGAGATACAGATAAAGCTTGTATGGATTTGTTTCGTATTACAACCCTGTTTCTTAGATCTGCAGCACTAGGTTACATGGTTCATACCAAATATTAACTGGAATTTAAGGCAGCATTAAAATATGTTTTGGCCAGGAGTGGAACAACATAACACAAGATTGACATACTACAGCTCTACTTGACATGCACCAGATTAGCATCAGCACTTATTGGAGTCTTGTTACTGGCCTTCTGATAAATATTCACTCTGCTTTTAGCCCTGTTTGTGGTCTCCACCAACCTCTGAGAAAAATACCTGGCTCTTTATTAGATTTAACTTTAACTGGAACGCTCTACCAGTGTCTTTGTGTCTGTTTGATTCTGCTGACTCTTTTAAAAAACAGCTGAAGACATTGTTGTTTAGACAAGCTTTTAGTTGATTGGATGTTTTGGATATGTTATTTTATTGGTATGCTCTTATATTTTTAATGTGATATATTTATGTGTTATTTGAATTGGCCTATTATGCCACTTTGCACTTTATTGTAAAGCACTTTGTGATTGTATCTACAAAAAGTGCTATAGAAATAAAGATGACTCACTTACTTACGGTACTAACTGTTTTAGTGCTGGCCAATAGCACATCAAGACGTTACATGTGCTTTTTTTTTTTGCTAAATTTCCTACTTTCTGCACCACAAACACTTTGAAACTGAAACAAAATATTGAAAATCTCTAAAAACCAAAATATTGAGCTTAAAGACACTAAACCGTTTCACAGAGTGGATGATTCTCTCTGGTATCATCACTATGTATAACTCAAACTCACCTGCACATGTCACTTGAGCCAGTGTAAAACATGTATTAGTGCAGCTGTAGAATTAAAAAGGTTATGTGATGTGATGAAAGACATGGTGAGCCCTAGTTAGGTTGAAAAAGTTCCCCACAGTAAAAACTGCAGAGAAGCTACATTTACTTCAGGTTTAGCTAGGTCTTATAAAGTCTGGCCTCTGTCTGAACCTTCACCAGAACTCCCAGCTGCTTGTAGACGCCCGAGCAGCCCGCACCTACCGTGACGAGCTGGACGCCCTGAGGGAGAGAGCCATCAAGGCGGACAAGCTGGAGAGTGAGGTGGGACGTTACAGAGAGCAACTGCACAAGATGGAGTTCTACAAGACCAAAGTGGAGGTGAGTGTGGTCTGAGTCATGTTTTACCAATGAACTTTGAAATATGAATGTGTGTGAAAACGCTCAATAAATGACATAACAAATGATTTACTGGATGATAAGAATAAGAGATATATGTTCAGTATATAAATGGGGGGTTCATATCAAATAAGGACAGGATAAGTGAAAGATGAGATGAAGACAGTCAAACCTAAGAATCTGAGTGGTCATTTTTGGTGTGTATGTGTGTATTTCAGGAGCTAAAGGAAGATAATCGAGTGCTACAGGAGACCAAAGAGGTGTTAGAAGATCAGCTGGAAGGCTGGAGAGCACGCTCAGATAAAATCCACCAGCTGGAGAAGCACGGTCTGATGCTGAAGGCCCAGATCCATGACTTGGAACAGGTCTGCACCCAAAGAGATCATCTATCAGTCATTATTCATCCTCCATCATGTAGCAGTCATCATGTCATCCCTCAGCTCTTCTGACTGAATCTGTGTCGATAACTTTGTGTCTTGGCTTTAGGAGCGGGACACTGATCGGAGGCGTGTTGAGGAGTTGCAGGAGGAGAACCTGACTCTGTGTTTGGCTCAGAGGAGGAGCATGGAGGAATCTCAACTCCTGGGCTGGGAGTTAGAGCAGCTCTCCAAGACCACAGAAAACTCACAGGGTAAGAACTGGTGCTAAAGTGAAATTACATTGTTAATGAGCGGGGATATATAGAATAGATCAGAAGATGAGAATGTCAATTATGTACAGTACGCGTATTACTTCCATCTACTAAATATTTGTATCTTCTTAAAGGATAGTTCAACATTTAGGCAAATTGGCCCATTGCCATAATCTATAGTTTTAGGAGTAGGTTCGTTAATTGTCGGAGCAGAGCTGCGAGCTGCTCAGAGCTTACAGTCCATTACAGTCTGCGATCTCAGAACATCATACAGATGCAGGTCCCAATAGTCAGGACTGAGTTGGGGAAAAAGGCATTTAAATTTTCTGCCCCCTCAAGCTGGAACAATCTGCTCATTGGCCTTGGGGAATTCAGATCAGTCCTAAAGGATCGAGAACGAAGATCCATTGACTCTTGTGCTTGCCCTCTGTAATTTGTAATTTGTAAATGTGTATACCGTTCGTATAATTCTATGTGGTGTTGTTTTGTGCACTGCTTTCTTAGCCAGGTCGCTCTTGTAAAAGAGGTTTTTAAATCTCAATGAGTTTTACCTGGTTAAATAAAGGATAAATAAAAAATAAATAGCTACACTACGGAGGCTAATGGGATTTCTTGGTTTCCCTCATCAAACTCATCAAATACACAATCCAACAACTCCAAAACGCTCTAGACAGAGTTGTTTTCGAGATAAATTCATGCAAATGTTCATGTGCATTCTCGTCCGGGGCAGTTTTTCGGCAAGCAGTCTCTGCATTTACCTCGAAAACAACTCCGTCTCGTAACGTTCCGTTGTGCAGGTCACAACTTGTCCACCAGAGCGTTTTGGAGTTGTTGGATTGTGCATTTGGTGAGTTTGATGAGGGAAACCAAGAAATCCCATGAGCCTCCGTAGCGTAGCTCTGAACAGCTCGCCGCTCTGCTCCACCGTTCTAAAAATAGCTTGCACCGACAATTAAAGGTAACAAACCTACTCCTAAGACTATAGGCATTATGGCAATGGGTCAATTTGCCAAAATGTTGAACTATCCCTTTAATAAAGAACCTGGGTTAAGAAGTTGCCCTTTAATTCCTATGAATACAGTTTGTATGTAAGACGAGTAAAGTCACTCGTAAAGTAAAGTCTGACTCCCACACATGGCTGGAACTCATGTGCAGAAAGTCAATTGTGTTCATGTGTGTGTGTTTAAGGTCCGCAGACTCTGAGTGAGGAGGTAAGTGAGCGGACGTGCAGTCGGATGCTGAAGCTGGAGAAGGAGAACCAAAGTCTCCTGAGGACCGTGGAGGAGCTCAGAGCAGCCTCTGTCAGCAACAACACACAGCCCAAACACAGCCACCACCATCAGCAGGCGGCCCGTAGCACCAACAACTGGACCTCATCCACAGGCGAGCCCTCAGAGATACAAACCTCTGGCCCAAATACAGGAAACCACAGTAACTCATCCCCACTCAGAACAGTCCCTCAGCAGGTGCCGAACGGAGATCTAAACTCCCATCAGCGACGGCGCACGGAGGAGCTGGAGGGAGTCCAGAGTGAGATCCTCCTCACAGACAATCCAGACCTTCATATTCAAGAGAAAGGACAGCTAGAGGACGGAGACAAAGGAGACCATTTCAAAGAACTGATGTCTGATCTGGAAGTTTTAGAAAATGCTCACAACAGACTCCATTGTTTTATCGGATCATGTGATCACTCCCCTGGCTCCAACAGCATCTTCACAGGTCTGCCAGCACGTTCCTCCTATGCCAGCAAGCACACACATCGGCTGGAGGCCAAGTGCAAGGCCCTGGACACGGTTAATCAGCATCTACAGACGTCTCTTGACAACTCTGGTACGTAAATTAAATTAAAGTTAAAGGACTAGTTCACTCAAAATTGAAATTTCACTCATTATCTACTCACCCTCATGTCTACTAAGGGCTGGGAGAAGTTTCAGAGTTATCCGTGGCTTCTCTGAGTTACAGGGGGTCTCGGCGTAGCAGTGCATGTCCATATAACGGTTGCAAATGGATACCAACTGTCTTCGTAACAAAAAGACACACCAAAAAACATCCAAATACCTCCATGCTGCTCGTATGTAATGTCCGTCTTGTATTGAAGCCCCGAAAGAGTTGGTATCCATTTGCAACCGTTATATGGACATGCACTGCTACGCCGAGACCCCCTGTAACTCGGAGAAGGCACGGACTCTGAAACTTCTCCCAGCCCTTAGTCGACATGAGGGTGAGTAGATAATGAGTGCAATTTGAATTTTGGGTGAACTATTCTTTTAAAGATTCATATTGTGTTTAAACTGTTAATTGATGAATTTATTATCTTCTCCCAACCTCCACCTATATAGAAAGGAAGATTCAGCGTCTGGAGGCAGAGGTTCAAGAGCTGGAGGCAGAGAACCAGAGTCTACAGGCCTCTTTAGAGGAACTTCGCATCTCGGCGAGACGCCTCGAGCAGTTGGAGACAGAGAAGCAGAGCCTGGAGCAAGAGACCACAGCTCTGGAGAGAGACAAGAGGCAGCTGGAGAAGGAGAATCGACGGCTCCGCCAGCAGGTAGTTTTCAAGGAACAGGAGGTAATGCTTGTCAGACCTTCACATTTCCTTTGCATTAAACAGACGGCTTCCTCTTGTATACAGGCTGAAATCCAGGATGCCAACTTAGACAGCAGCAATGTCTGCATGGCCAGCCTGGAGAGGGAGATGCGTTTTCTGGTGAAGGAGGTGGAGGGGTTAAGAGAGACTGCTGAGAGGGTCAAAGGCCTGGAGAGAGACAACAGGGAACTGAGTAAGCAAGCTGCTATCGATCAGAGGACGCTGGCCACTCTCAGAGAGGTGAGGAGACCACCTTCACCCCTCTTCTGTTTGCTCTAGGATCTTTACAGCTGTGGTGTGATTATGTAGTGCACACTTACACACACATTCACCTGGATTCTTGGGTCAAAATGTTTATCTGGCAATAAGCTGACAAGCAAGGAAAAGAAAGATAAAAGCATGGTAAAACATACATTATGGGATTTTATTGTCGACAGCATCCTTTAGAAAGTATTCCCCTCTTCTGATTGACAGCTTTCATTCACTTTCTGTTCTAATATGAGTAGGACCCATAAATGCCTTGTTCTAAACAGACTTTACTTTATTTGTTTATTTGGATGGGACAGTGCACATTAATGAACATAAAAACATGTAAATGTGCCAGATTCTAGCAGCAATGCTAATTTCCGTCCGGAGTCCCATAACATAAAAACAGTAGAGACAGTACACATAATAATGTAGACGACATAATAATGTAGACAACAAAAATACAAAAAGACGACTATGATGATATAAAACATATTGACAAACACTTCTATGGGTAGGGGGACCATAAGAGTTTCTGAGAGATGAAGTGCAAAAGTGCTGGGTTAAAGTGACAAGTGCTAAGGTGCAGGAGTGCATAGGTACCAAGACAAAGACAAAGGTCAAATAATGTTATAATGAAAACTAGTTTAGCCAGAGTGCTTTCACCAAACACCAAACTAATTTCATGTCACATCCTTGTCCATCTAGAATTATATTAAATATAAAATATAAAAATAGACATTTTGTCATAATTGGTTTATGGCTTTTGAGTACTGGCTAGAAAGCGTTTTGTGCAGTCGCACTGACCTTGATCTACTCCTTGAGTCCCTGTGGACATTTCAGCCAGAATGTATGCATTCACAAGGCCTCCACAACCTTGACCATTGACTTTGACCAAGAAATCAGTTCCTCCAAGTCAAAAGCAAGACCAAGAGAATTGAAACGAGTAACAGTCAACATGTTATTGAGATATCATGATCAGCTGTTGCTGGTGCGAAGGCATAGGAATTCCATACATGGCCAAACTTGCTGATTGTCCGTCTGTAGGAGCTGGTGAGCGAGAAACTGAAGATGCAGCAGAGAGACAATGAACTGGAGAGACTGAGCCACGAGTTAGAGATGAAGGTCCTGACACAGGAGTGTGAACAAGAGTCTGAACAGGAAACACCAGAAAACAGGTATTTACATTCTTCTTGGGATTTCTACACTTCCACTCTGCAGCCTTTGAGGGGGGGCATAATAACTAATAAGGAGTGTTATGGTGACGCGTTCCTTATTTCCTACATTCAGCAGGTTCAAGATGCTGGAGTCAGAGCTGGAGTCATCTTTGAAAAAGTCTCTGCAAATTAAAGAAGACAAGATGGCCGCTCTAGAAGCTCGTCTGCAGGAGTCCTCTGGCCTGAACCAGCAGCTACGCCAGGAGCTCAAAACTGTGAGTCAGCGGAACTGTTGGGGAAAAAAAAGCTTTAAAAAATATATCGTACTTTGTTACACATTCAATTGTTGACCCTTTACCACACACAGGTGAAGCTGAGCTATGAGGCTCTGCTGCAGAGGCAGGAGGAGGAGAGCACAGCGTCAAGCTCCACCCCTCCATCCGAGACCGGCAGAGTGATGAGCGAATGGCTGCGTGAAAGCCAGGAGGCCACCAAGGAGCTGCTGAAGCTAAAAGACCGTCTCATTGAAGTGGAGAGAAATGTAAGTTGAGGGCCTTCATTGAAGTAGATCACCCAGAAGAATCAACCAAGAAAAGATTGGTCACAGGGTCAAAGGTCATCTCCTCCCCTCTTCTCTCTCCTCCCCTCCTCTCCACTCTGCTCCTATACAGAATGCGACACTGGAGGCAGAGCGCCAAGCGATGCAGGCCCAGCTGAGGCAGCTGGAGAGTCAGTCTGACAGCCAGCAGGCTCAGATCCTGGCCCTGCAGAGACAGGCTGCCTCACTGCAGGAGAACAACACAGCCCTGCAGACACAGAACGCTAACCTGCAGGTTAGAATACACAGTGTTATCCATAGTACACTTAACATAATAGCTCCTGAATATTAATGTATCATAATATATTTCCAATACCGCCCTATAAGGTTTTTCTGTTAAAGGGATAGTTCGACATTTTGGCAAATTCACCTATTGCCATAATCCCTATAGTCATAGCAGTAGGTTCATTACCTTTAACTATCGGTGCATGTTGTTTTGAGATCCGTGGGGTAGAGACACGAGCTGCTCGGCGAACACAATGGAGGTGAATGGTACAGGTCCCCTGTCCCTCAAAACTCATCAAATACACAATCCAACAACTCCAAAACGCTCTCATGGAGAAGTTGTGACCTGCACATTCACCACACTATGAAATAATCATGTATAATTGTGTAACATTATGACACGTGAAGCAAATACTCAGAACTACTTGCGCTTTTGAAATCACTCCGCCCAACAGCCGTGTCTGGAATATAGTTAGGGCTATGCATTTGCCTCGAAAACAACTCAGTTTCATAATATTACATTATCATTCATAGCGTGGTGAATGTTCAGGTCATAACTTGCGTTTTGGAGTTGTTGGATTGTGTATTTGATGAGTTTTGAGGGACAGTGTAATGTATTGTGTTCGCTGAGCAGCTCGAGTCTCTGCAACAACATGCACCAATAATTAAAGGTAATGAACCTACTGCTATGACTATAGGGATTATTGCAATAGGTGAATTTGCCCAAATGTTGAACTACCCCTTTGAACACACACAATCCATTTATACCACATAACCTCCAAATCAACTTTGCCTCCTTCCTCTCCAGGTGGAGAAATCCACACTGAATTCACAGAGCGCCTCCCTCATGGCCCAGAATGCTCAGTTGCAGCAGCAGCAGTCAGGGACAGAAAGCGAGCGGGACAGCGCCATACGGGAACGTGAAGAGCTGCGCGGCGTCCACGAGCAGCTACTACGAGATCACGAGCGGCTGGCGGCTCTGCACGAGCGGCAGGCCATGGAGTGCGAGGCCCTGATGGGAAAACACGGCTGTCTGAAGAACGCACACCGCACACTGGAGCTGGAGCATCGCACACTGCAGGACAGGTGCGGGGCAGAGAGGGCACGATCGATGAGCTGTCAACCAATGGGGTGTGGTGTGAGATTCCTGTACTTGATGCGTGTGTTTGTGTCTATGTTCAGATACAACAGTCTGCTGCAGCAGCGGGACAAGCTGGACGACCTGGAGAAAGCCCTGAGGGAGGAGCAGATGAGGATCGCTCTGGAGAAAGAACAGCACAAGACAACAGCTTCTGAATGCTGCAGGCTCCGTGATGAGAAGGACTGGTGAGGAGGCAAACCTGACAGATCTCCATTAGAGTTCATATACTCAATCTGAATATAGTATACATATAGCTCTGGAAAAAACTAAGAGACCACTTCAAAATGATCAATTTTCTCTGGTTTTACTACTGTAAAAGTAGTAATGTATGTACCTATAAATAATTTATAGCTATGTGTTTGAGTAAAATAAACACTTTTGTTTTATTCTATAAACTACTGACAACATTTCTCCTAAATTTGAAATAAAATATATTGTAATTCATAATATTTATTGGCAGAAAATGACAACTGGTCAAAATAACAAAAACGTTCGGGTGTTTTCGACCTCAAATAATAATAATAATAATAATAATAATAATGATGATAATAATGCAAAAGAAAACAAGTTCATATTCATTTTTAAACAATACAACACACATTTTTTTTAAATTTTGGAAGAGTTCAGAAATCAACATTGGTGGAAAAACCCTAATTTTTGATCTCAGTTTTTATAATCTTCATTAAATATGATTTGGTTCAGATGATCACCTAATCAGTGCCTCATTAAATAGAGTGAGATGAGCTTGTGTTGAAAATTCAATAGACACTGGAATCGAACGGCTGCCCACACATGTAGAGAAGCTGATTTATTAACAATTTGGAGAGCTGTATATACATAATATACACATACATGCATACATGCCCAAACAAATATCCTGAACCAAGCAAGCCAGATGAAACATGCATCAATAAAGCGACAACAACCAGAAACAACACACACAACTCTCCTTGAAAAAAAAGGAACAAGGAAATAAATGAAGCAGACATACAACAACTGAAAACAGTAAAAAAAAAAAAAAAAAAAAACTAGTCTAAGAATTAGATGCAGTCCAAGAAAACCTGTACCTGAAGTACACACACACATGGACACCTTACCTAGTCGTCTGATTCACTCACTGCCACGTTTGTTGACACTCCCCTTCACATCCACATCAACAAAAGCACATTTAGCGCTACACTTTCTAACCCTGACATCGCCATACATGATTTTTTTTTCAAGGCTGAACCAGACTTACCATCAGCTTCTTAACGACAACGAGTCGCTGACAGCCGATCACAAGCAGCTCAAGAGCCAGCTGAATGAGGCCAAGCTGGAACACACCTGGCTGGAAGCGGACTTCTCCAAACTGAAGAAGGAGTTTCAACAGCTGGACATCGCCTCCACAAAACTCAACAACCAGTGTGAGGTACGGACATGTAGCAGTTGGTAAACTTTACTGAAGCATTTGTGTGTGCTTTGTATATCACATTTATGCATGTTTGTCTGCTTGACGTTCAGCTGCTGAGCCAGTTAAAGGGCAACCTGGAGGAAGAGAACCGACACCTGCTCAGCCAGATCGAGACCCTGATGCTGCAGAACCGAACGCTGCTGGAACAAACTATGGAGAGCAAGGATCTGTTTCACGTTGAAGAGCGGCAGTATATGTAGGAAAACAGAACAAACACATGACACAGACATAATGTAGCATTGAACAGGGCTTGATCTGTTGTTCTTTTTTTGTGTTATGTTATTTTATTAATGAGCTGACACATTAAGACTCAGAGTATAATACTGTGTGTGCACTGTTTACAATGACCACAATAACAGCAAAGTTAACTTTTTTCTCCTCATATCTCTGATCAGTGACAAGCTTAATGATCTGAGGAGGCAGAAGGAGAAGCTGGAGGAAAAGATAATGGACCAGTACAAGTTTTATGAGCCCTCGCCTCCTCGTAGGTGAGTCTGGATTCATGGTGTTAACCACAATTTGTCTTTTTTTACCATTACTAATGACTATGACTACAAATGACATGGGGAGGTCAAATTTCTATTTTCACATTTACCATTTTCTGCATGTGTGGTACTTGGTCAATTGAGTCTGAATACGAATGCACTTCACTAATAGTTCCTGTTGGGAGTTTTTTTCTCTGTTGAAGTTTTCTTAATACAACACTGGTGTTGTGTTATTCACTTTCCAGTTGATATGATGAGCTGGTTAGCATCTTATTTACTCATTAATAATATATTTCATTTGGAGTCGTGTTTATGTCCACCTGATGAATGCATCCATTACCCATCCATCAGCTATAATGCTTATGTGTGCAGGGTTGCTGGGGGGTTGGATGCAATCCCAGCTCAAATTGGTTGAGGCTGGGGTTCACCCTGGACAGGTTGCTCACTAGTCTAACACATGGCCGACATAACAACTTTACGTGCTCACATTCACACCTATGAGCACCAATACTTGTTCAATATTCACTCTCCATTTAGCTTTGTTTTGTTCTTCACCAACTCCTTGGGAAATAGTTAACTATATAGTTGTGAGATGCTCTACAGCCATGTCAAACTCAGATCTGGCCCTCGATACAATAGTATGTGGCCCACAAGAAAATGTCATACTTCTATTATACATGGCCTGCCAGTATAGTGCTCACACTACTCACACTACAAATCCCATGATACACTGCAACAGCTACAATTCCGTTGTGACCAAGCAATAAATTGACAAGCGCCACTCTGCTCGGTTCAAACTCCAAACATAAATGAACCTGCAGCCAAGAACAGATGCCAAGTATCTGACATGGGCAGTACACAATGGTGCTGGAGAGAAAACCAGACCAACCAATTGTTCTGTTATTTCATCATATCTGATGTATTCTCATTTTGTGTGAAGGCACCATTTACGGAAAAAACTAAGTTATTTTATTTTCATTCATTATGTTCTCATTTAATTTTATTTTCATTGACAATGTTTACAGTACGCTGACTGTTAAAATTCCTATTTCTGATATAAACTAAATAAATTAATGCCAATACTGTTTGACCTGCGCCATGCTGTTTTAAACTTTGGTCCCTTTACTTGTGTGATTGAGTTTGACATATACTGTAACTAACTGATCAGCTCGTTAGTTGCTAACTTTGTCTGACAGAAAACCAAACGATGAGGGGGAGAGGAGGGATGGAGTTGCTGAAAGAAATAAAATTTAGCTGTAAATGCTGCTCTTAGTTACATCCATCAGTCACTATTACTATGTCTGCCTGCTGTTTTGTGCTCAGCCGGTTGTACACAGTTCGGTTCTAGTAACAGCTGCCTGCTGTGGTAAAAACAACAGTGCACTGTGCAGTCGTAACAGTAAGCTGCAAGATGCTAAAACGTTTCATAAAGCTTAGATTTACAGCAGGGATGATTAATAACTTTGTATTTAATACTTTGGGTATGTCACAATGAGCATCCACTTTCACATGCACATAGTTATTTGCTCTGTGCAGAAATCTATATCAGAGCAGCCAGTCTCATGCTGTGCCTGATCATTCAGTATGTGTCCCACTTAATAAGCCGTGTCATTCCTCTACAGACGAGGAAACTGGATAACTCTGAAACTGAAGAAGTTGATGAAATCCAGTAGCCGAGAGCACGGCCCAGAGCGGCCCCCCACACCCACACACTCTGGTGTTGCCGAGCCACACCTGTCCTCCCACGACAACGGCTCCTTCATCAGCTCAGACGGCTCCGGAGGCTCGGCCTCAGCAGGTGACGCCGTCTCCCCACAGCGCAACAACAGTGAGTATAAAAACCCCCACGAATCCACCACCAGATCATCTCCCATTGACTTGGCAGAGCCGACCTCATCAGAGCGTCAAAGACCCCCCGTCACTGCTGCGGCAATAGACGACGCAGTGAGATCTTCTGAGGCAGGGTGCACAGATCATTCAGGAGTGTTTTCATGTGAGATGCAGCCCACAGAGAGAGGACAGGGAGACGTGGGCGAACTGATAACCACGGCGGTTTCCTCTGTGTGTGTAGCTCCCTTCCAAGGACAGACGTCTTCGCAAAATTCACCCAAACTACCCGCTCCACCACAATTTTCAAGGAGATGCAAGAACTTAAACACGTGCATTTTAAAGTAGACCTGTTTCAACATTGTTGTCATGTGGGTAATACAGTATCTTCACACAATAAGTGTGAAAGGTCAACAAAGGTTGGAAATGTATTCAAATGACTAAAAACTCGTTGCATGCATTAAAAATGAAATCTATAAACACTTAAACATTTCAACAGTTAGTGTGTCCTCAGGGAAGTTAAATAGTTATACAGGTTGTGTGTGTCATGTCCAAACTGTCATTCTTTCCTGATGCATGATGTGTGTGTGTAAACTTTCCTCAACAGCCCTTAATGTCTTCCCTGTGTTTTTCACTTGTCTTTGTGTATTTCTTCACACCCTCCCTACCTCCCGATTACATCCTACCCTTCTCCCTTCCTTCCACTTCCTATCCTCACCTTCCCTCACTTTACTCTCTCTGTGCCTGCTCCGTCACCTCCCACCCATCCTCTCTGTCGACCTCTCATGTGGACAAAAAGCCACACTGAAAATGTTTCCCCGTATGAGGAACAGGCTGAAGGACAGAGACAAAGTCAAGTCCATCTTTCGTCGATCCATGTGTAAGAAGCCCCGTGGTCCAGTGTCTCTAGCCTTTTATTATTTAACTCCTAACTTGATTGTGCTGGCGTGTCTATGCTTTATTTTATTTTTTTATCACCCATCACATGCCACGATGCTACTGTAACACTGGCTTTAAGTAGGATTCATCATCAGAGGTCATGTTAGTAATGTGTGGAGCTATGACAACCTCATTCCCTCACACTAACTTTGATTATTTTTTAGGATAGATTTAAAGGTATAGTTCAACATTTTGGCAAATTGGCCCATTGCCATAATCCCTATAGTCATAGCAGTAGGTTTGTTACCTTTAATTGTCGGTGCAAGCTATTTTTTATATCTTAGCCGCGAGCTGCTCAGAGCTACGCTATGGAGGCTAATGGGTTTTCTTGGTTTCTGTCATCAAACTCATCAAATACACAATCCAACAACTCCAAAACACTCTGGTGGACAAGTTGTGACCTGCACATTCACCACGCTATGAGATAATAACAGAACGTTACGAGACAGAGTTGTTTTCGAGGCAAATGCAGAGACTGCTTGCCGAAAAACTGCCCCCGACAGGAATGCACATCAGCGGTTTTGCATGAATTTGCCTTGAAAAAAACTCTGTCCTTTATTATCTCATAGCGTGGTGAATGTGCAGGTCACAACTTGTCCACCAGAGCGTTTGGAGTTGTTGGATTGTGTATTTGATGAGTTTGATGACAGAAATCAAGAAATCCCATTAGCAGCTTGCGACTCTGCTCCACCGTTCTAAAAATAGCTTGCACCAAAAATTTAAAGGAACAAACCTACTCCTAAAACTTATGGATTATGGCAATGGGCCAATTTGCCAAAATGTTGAACTATCCCTTTAAGCAGTAACTTCCCAGCAGAGTGGTTATATTTGAAGATACTCTGACTATTTTATTAGAACAGTGGAGGTCAAAGAAATACTGCAATGCAGGAGGCGATGCTGCATGAGCTCTGCCCCAGCTGTACTATACTATATGTACAACAGTATAAAACACGGATTTTAGGTTATTGTATGGTCAATGGAGAAAGCATGGATATTTCCATCTCCATGTTGTCAACACCATACCTCATAACTTCCATCACCGGCTCACCTGTCTAACCACCTCCCTCACCCCCCACTCCCCTCCCACTCCCTCCGCTCCTCGCTCCACCACTGCAGCCCTGAGCAGCCTGGCCTCCCCTCCGGCTCCGGCCCGGTGCTGGGCAGACAGCTCAGAGCAGCTGGAGGGGTCAGAGGCCGATGTGGAGGAGGACGGGAAGGACGTCCTGAACTCATCCCTCACCGCCTCCATCTTGTCCATTGTCCACCTTCATCACCACCCCCCTACTCCGCCCGCATCTGGTCACCTCCACACCGCCGCCGCCGCCGCCACTGACATCACAGACACAGACACTCCGGATGTTTCGGAGCTCTGGGTGACAGGTAGAGGCATCCACGTAGCTACCGCTGTTTTTGTTTGATGTCATCTTCATCAGTCAGATGTTAGAATAAAGTGTAAGAGGAGAGGAGAGAAAATGCGGCACTGTGTGCTTTTTGTTTTAAGGCGAGACACTATAGGCAAAAACACCGTTTTTTCATGCACTGATCAATTTTGAGAGTCACAGCCTGATTTATACAACATTTTATCCCTAAAAACATGGCAAAATTGGATCTTTTAGGGCTGGTGACAGTATTTTCTCATTTACAAAGTGATAAAAAGAGATATCCAAAATCCCCTCTGTAAAAACTAATATGTCAACAAAATAAAACAAGAATTTTGAAAGGGGCTTTATCCATTGTTCAGATTTCGGTTCTGGAAATGTATGCAAATTAGCGCATATTTCATCAGGTATTGCCTCATTTACATATTTAAACATAAAATTTGACAAAACTTGTAATACAAAAATTATTTGTCTTAATGTAAGTGATAAACTTGGGGAGTTTCATGGTGATATCTGTTATTTAAAATCTTTACCCTATTCACCAGTAGTGTCTCCCCTTAAGCGTAGAAGACTGTTGAAAAGTGTCGGTCAGTGATTTTTTTTGCATTTTGTGCCCCACAGACAAGAACTCAAATGGTAACGCTGCCCCATTTGGATACGAGGACAACAACGAGGTGCAAAACCACGGTAAAGCTCTGTTGATACTCATTTAGAGGATTCAGCGAGCATACAGATGTATTACCAGCTCAGGAATTAGAGTAAATCCATCAAATCGCAATCATGACCTTGTTTTATATTAATCTCTGCGCTGAGCATTCGGGCCAGTAACTGTTGCAAGACTTGACTCTGCTGCCCTCTGCTGGGAATGAACAATACCATTTAAATGGAGCTCACAGATGTTTTCATGACAGAGGTGGAAATGTGTGTGTATGTATATTGCACTGTAGCTCATTCTAAAAACATCACCATCTCTTCCCAGGTCTGAACGGCATCCAGAGCCGAGCCCACAGTGAGAGCAGCGGTGAGTTCAGCCTGAGTCTGGAGAACGAGCCGTGGTCTAACGGCAGCAGCCCCATCCAGCAGCCGCCGTCGCGCCGCTCCTCCTCCTCTTACCAGCCCCCCAGCGACACCTCCACCCCCCAACACAAAGCTAAAGCATCCACCATGCCCTTTACCAGCAATCAGAATTCAGATCTCCAGTTTGTACCCAAACAGAAGGATCTCGGACTCTCTCAGGATTTCTGGCTCACAAGGGGGACGAAGAGCATCCGAAAGGGGTCAAGAGGGAAAGGGGCACGTCGCTCATCAGACTCGGGGGGTTCGGCTAAAATAAACCCAGGCCTCTGTGGGACGAATGCTAAATCAAGCTCAAGCAAGGCCGACACCACCCGAGCTTTAGCGTGTTCACCGATTACAGTTTTGTACGTCCAGGGGAAGTCGTCCTCCATGTCTGGGTGCCTCAACTGCTTCTCCACCCATCTGGGGAAAGAGGGGCGTTTGAGAGAGCCAAAGTCTCCTAAAAGTCTCCCCCGTGCCAGCAGTGTCATTTCTACAGCTGAGGGCTCATCCAGACGCTCCAGCATCAACAGTGACTGCAGGGGAAAGACCGACTCTGTCCAGGCCCGGGTTTTAGAAGACAGCAACAAACAGGAGGAAACAGTGACTAAGAATCAACAACCAGAAGCTGACATTAAAAACAGCCAATCAGAGCCGGCTCCTCCGGTCAAACCTCCCAGAGACCCGGCGGTTGTTGTTCCTGCAGACCGGCCAAAGTCCCTGGTGCAGGAGTCACTCTGCGGCTCCTCGTTCACTTTCAGTTCTGTGTTCTCCAACACTATCTTCAGCGATTCTGTGGTCACGACCACGACAAGTCTGGACGCACTCGACAATAATAACCAGACCTTCCTCTGTCTGAATCGTCCTCTGGTGCAGAACTGTCCAGCGGAGGGCCAGGAGTCGTCTCACAACTCAACACGGACGCTGCTCAGCGTGGACGGTGAGCAGAGTCCAGATGCAGAACAACATGCAGCTGGGCTGGAGGAGAAGGACAAGCCGCTCACGGTTGCATGAAGGCAGCTGTCTCATCATTGAATATTGTGTCATTCAAATACAGCAAGTGGCTGGAAGGCCCCAAAGCACACAATTTAATTCACTGAAAACAAATTGTATCCACTGACTATTTAATTATACAGTTATCCTTAAAGTTGTGTTGGACAAAAAAAGATATTTAGATGCTTTTGGTTCAGATTTCTGTCCCACCTTAAATAACATCACCACCTTATACTTACAGTGTTCCTGAACAAAAGGCTGTTCAGCACTTCACACCGTTGTGTTTCTGTTCAGATTTTGCACAGGCTCTGAGATGTGTAAAAAAAAGAAAAAGAAAAAAGAGATATTCTGTTTTGACCATGAATAATTAGATTGGTTTTACCTTTACTTCACCACACTGCCACTCCTTTGTTACCTGTACTTGTGTTTGCCAAAACAATTTTATTTATGCCCGTTAACTTATTTTAAGTTTACCTATAGCCTATGTCCCATACATTTTAATTTAGGTCTGATGGAAATGTCATATTCATATGTAAGAGATGTATATCTTGTAAAATAGGACGTGCTCCTGAATGCTATTTTCCCTTAAATAAAGAGCCCCTATGTGTAAAAAAAAAAAAAAAAAAAAGTACTTTTGCATTGTCATTCTTTTGCAACTGTGTGTGGGATGGGTTGGTGGGCGCTTGTCCCCGCCCACTGCTCCTATTGGACGCAATAGTAAGTCACGTGAGCGAACGCGGAAGTGGGACCATTTACAGTGGGAAAACAAAACATTCGGAGGTGGTGTTGAGTTAAAGTCAACCTGGAGCGACGTTACTCAGGTTTGCTGCAGTGGTTGCATAAGCTGTACCGGATAAGTCGACGGTTGTACCCGGGCGGAGAGACGATGCTGAGCGCTGCGGCCGCGGAGAGGAACAAGGAGCCCATCCTGGCGGTGCTCCGGGACAGCGTCCACACCGGGAGAGCCCTGCAGGCTCTGGAGATCTCCTCCGGTACCGGACAGCATGTCACACACTTTGCTCAGGCCCTGCGGAATATAACGTGGCAGCCGTCAGAGTACGACCACCAGTCTCTGGACAGGTAAACGCAGGCTGTTTTATCGATATCTCTGGTAAACTGCAGGTATTTGGGGAAAATAATCAATATGTGCGTAGTAAACTTAACATCAGCCTATATAGTATATGATTTTAAAGTGGGGCAACTAAATACCAAATCTTCCTTATAGCAGCTAGGTGCAGATCATACAGGCAGACTGTGCTGGTAAGTGTATTGTCGGCGGGTGCGCGCATTAACAATAACGTCTTTTGTCTCCATTTTCAGTATAGAAGCGTACAGAGCTCACTACCAGCTGCACAATGTGAAGCCTGCCATCCACCTGGATGCTTCTCTGCCCCATCAGTACTGGGGAGGGATCCCGGATGAGAGCCTTGATCTGATAGTCAACATCAACATGATCCACATTTCTCCAATAGCATGTACTGAGGTAGGACGCCCACATGCACCAAACAAACTGCTGCCATTGGTCCTATGATCCCAACCAACCCACGACCTGAGGCCCTACTGGACTTTCACTCGTTTGTGATGGGGTGATAATAATGCACATGTGTTTGGTAATAAAGCACAACATGAACAGATGTGTTGAAGGCCATGTCAGCACCTCCATTATTATCTGTTCTTAAATCCTACTTATAAGGGGCTTGAGTTTCTCTTTATTTTGTGTTTGTATATTGTGCTAAAGTAGCACATATTCATTATCAAAGCAAAGCCCCCTCAGAACAGGGAGGAAGACATTATCGATATGCAGAGACCACTTTCACAAATGTTTCTTAAAAGCATCTCTACATGTATGACAGTCATTCTTTTCTTTTCTTTTTTTAATACCAACACAAACACAACTCATTCTACTTAATGAGACACTGATGAGGTCATCACCTGAACCACATCTGATTTTATATAAAAACCACTGCTGGGATTAAACATCGACATTATCCCACAAAAACTGATTTATAAACTCTTCCTGAGTTAAAATATTCTTGCTGTGTTGTTTAGGAATAAATATGAACATGTTTTCTTTGCATTATTATTATTCAAGGTCTGAAAAGACTTGATATTTTTTGTTATTTAGACTAGTTTAGTCATTAGCCAATAAAAGCTCTAAATGACAATATTTTTATTTCAATTTTGGGAGAAATGTTGTCGGTAGTTGATTGAGTAAAATTTAAATTAAACATTTTTTGTTTTATTATCTAACACATGCTTATAAATAGTAAAACGAGAGAAACTGATCATTTTGGGAGTGGTCTCTTAATTTTTTCCAGAGCTGTATATATCGCCCTTTCAGATGTTCAGCAGCTCATTAGTTATAATGATAATACTAATACTAGTTGTTATATAGTAATAATTAAATCAGTCCAGTTCAGGAGCCACTTCCTTTGCCCGAAGCATTATACAGCCTGATGGTATTATTTTGATAATTTTCTCTTTACCAACAACCAGCAATCCTTTGTTACTTTTGCTACAGTAAACAGCTCAGGAACAGTCATACCCACACCCAATAATGTCAGTTACACAGCAATATCTAACTTAATTTGGCAAACATTAGCCATCATCCCTTATTGCTCAGTCCTGACTGAGTAAAGCTGTAGCAGTAAAAACCTGTGAGTGCACGTAAAAGCACCTACAAGCTGGATTTTATTGCTCATTTGTGAGAGAAAATTGTGTTATTTCTTATTTCAAGTTACATGGAGCATATTTTCAGATTTTGTTCTGGTCCTGCTGTTCCTGTTGCAGGAAATAGATTGGAATATGCAGTATGCTTGTGTATACTCTCCCACCATTTTGATTCATAATTACTGCCCATTTACAACATCAGCCTCAGGTCTTCCAGTGTATGAAAGAGACCAAGGCAGTGCAGTAGTTGTTCTTCCTGCCACTCAGCCCCCCACTGCATATTATGGGATGCTAGTGCCTGAAGCCATTGCTTTTTTTTCTTCTAGGGTTTATTCAATGGGGCTGGAGCACTGTTAAAGCCACAAGGTCTTCTAATGACATATGGGGTGAGTGAAAGACATTTTGTGTCATAAAGAAGCACATAGCATATTACATGCTACTATCAACAGTAAACATGTGGTTGTTAACAGTTCATGTCAGGTCACATGTTTGGTTGTCATTGTTTCTTCAGCCCTATGCAGTGAACGGACAGATCACCCCACAGAGCAACATTGACTTTGACTACAGCCTACGACAGAGGTAAAATACTCAATGTTTAAAGTTAAGGAAGAAATTTGAAAAAAAAAAAAAATCATGGTCCTAATCTTTTCTTCACAGACACACAGCTAACTATGCATTTCTCAGATGTTATTTATATTTAGATTAAATTAGAATAAAACTGCATTAATGATGAGTGTTTGCTTTATAATAGAGACTAAATGCTAAATCATTGTGATTTATGTTTTGTCATCACTGATAATAACTAAAGCAGCTGTGACAGTGGGTACAATTCAGAGCCATGTTTTTTTTTTTTGTCTGTCTTGCAGGAATCCAAAGTGGGGACTCCGAGATATCTCCCTCCTGAGCTCTTTAGCACAAAGAAATGGTTTATACCTGGAGAGGCTTGTAAGTAAACAGCTCAGGGCATAAACACTAGTTATGGGATTATTATTATTATTATTATTATTATTATTATTATTATTATTATTGGTTTACTAATGCATTATTTATGATCTTGTCTTTCCAAGGTGGACATGCCGGCAAACAACAAGTGTCTTCTGTTCAGGAAGGAGAGCCTGGTGTGAAGTGTCTCCTGGATGGGGACCACGTTCGGAGCAGGATGGTCAAAGCGCCTTAACTTAGACTTGAAGCTCAGATACATTGCCAAATTTTCCAGAACTGTAACTGAATCATGTTTCTCAATATTCCAATGCACACTGACTTTAGATAAAACAAAAACCATTTAATCTGAAATGTTACACTCTCATCTATTATATTGCACACTTGAGTAAAATGAATAAGGCTCATACATTGGTTGTGTTCCACATTTAACTTACAACAGCCACCTACTCCCTTTTAATTTCTTATTCAGTTTGCAGAGACTGGCAGTAAAACTACATTAGCAGAAGTGCTGTAGATTAGATCTTGACAGTATAACAACACAAGGGAATCTATATGAAACACCTATGTAAAAGTCTAATATAAAGAGCCCAATACAAAACAAACATAATACAATAACACAAACAATAGAAAAACATAATGTAGATGTGATATACTGTAGGTGTCTATTTCTTAAGCATCACCAGCTTGGTGTTTCTGCTCGACTTGTGTGGCTGCTATTCTGGCTACAGTCTTATTTTTACAATACAAACATACAGAATACATGTTAAGGAAGAATATCTATATTTCAGCTTATTTAAAAGCGCATTTCAGCACTAATATAAATGGGCTCACAACACATCTGGAATGTAATACAACCTGTGTTGTAATGAATATGTATTGTAAATACAAAAAAGATCTGTGGATGTCATTAACATACCGTATTTAACATTTTTGTCTTTTGATTTGAAAGAATCGTTATTAAATTACTATCCTTGTGGCAATGCTGATGCTTATCTTCAGTGCTAAAGGTAGAGGTGGGCAAACGGGTCTATGTAGGTGGGAGGTTTACGATGCCCCGCAGGCCTTTTTGGCCAGAACCTCACGTAGCCTCTTGAGCCGGCGCTCAGTTATGGCTCTGACGTAGCTGTCTGATTGGATGATGGCCATCCCATCCTGCACCACTCCCATCACCAGCAAAGGGTTTTCCTCCATGGTGATGTTGGGGCAGGGGCAGCTCCAGTCAATCTTGGCAATAGTCACTTCCAGGTGTTTGGTATTGAAGAAAGTCAGTCCCATCTTCTCATCTCTCAGGACCTCGTCCAAGCTGAAGCGGGCCAACCCGGAGTCCAGATCCTCCACCAGCTCCGTCAGCCGCCCCACGATGGCAAAGTCACTTCGACATAAGCTGGGCACCATTTTCCCCTTCACTTTACAGGTCTTGCAAGGTTTCTTTTTGGGCTGTGGGCAGTTTGCTTCACACTCCTTTTTTGTGAGAAAGTTGTTGGCGTTCCCGTGGCAGCTGCCGTAGACGAAGGCCTGGCACTGTTTCATGACGGAATTCCAGGCCCAACGTGCCTCCCAGGATTTGCAGGGGCCCTGAACAGCGGGTAGGGAGCAGATGCCCATGCCCTCCCTCTGACAAGAGGCCTTGCACTCCTCGAACGTCTCAAACCGGTTGCGACTGTCATCACATCCGCCGTTGCCGAAGGCCATGCAGGTGCCGAGCTTGCTATCATAAAACCAGTCCACGTGGCGTTCTCCGCTGCACACTCTGGTGTCCACCTCAGCCAGGCAGTCTGCCGGAGAGAACGGCCTCCCCATGGGCATCTCGGGATCTTCGGAGAAGTCATCGCCAGCTCTGCGGATGACAGACAGAGGGTAGTCCGCACGAAGAACTCCTGCAGAGTTGCGTGCGATGCAGGTGTAGATCCCGGTGTCCCACACCTGGGCGTTGTAAATGACCAGCTGCCCTATGTTGGTGATAACCACGTTGCCATACATCTGGTCAGGCCTCATGACCAGACGTTCTCGCCGTTCGCTCTGCTTCTCCCATGTCACATCAGGCCTGGGGACTCCGACGACATCACAGTGGAAGCTGACCGTGCCGCCCACGTAGATGGACTGATGGTGAGGGTTTGAGTACAGCGTGGGGGGCATGGGGTCCTCCTGGGAGGATGTAGGCGTGGGATTGGCCGTGGTGTCCTGAGGCAGTGGACTGGTGGGAGGCCCGGCCAGGTAGAAACGACAGGCGACCACGGTCAGAGACACCCCACGGATGCAGGCCTCTGCGTCCATGTAGCAACGGTTGAAATAGGTGAGGCCGTCCGAAGCACAGGTGAAGTTTGGCTCCTTCTCACACCGGTCCTGGCACTTGCAGATGGGCTGGCCATCCCAGATGTCACAGGTTGCTCCCTGCTGGCTGCAGATGAAGCCCTCGCAGGTAGCCGTGGAGGTGGGGGCGTTGTCTCCTTCTCCTCCGGACAGCCCGTCCGGCTGTGCAGGCGTGCCGTCAGAGAAACGTGCTGCCACACAGCTGTTGAGACCACACACGTTGGTGCAGCATTTCTCAAAGTCCGCACAGTCCTATACACACACACAAAATGTCAAAACAAACAAACAGCAGTTATGAAAGCTTATTGAATTAGACAAAGCAGAAAATCAACTTAATAAGACGCATGTGTAGTTATTGTGTAATCATCATCATCACCTCATCGACGCTGCATTCCCTCTCGCAGGTGCTTTGCGCATCGACCCACAGATTGTTATTCAGCTTGTTTGGACAAAGTCCCTCGTGTTCAACTTTGGATCCTGCCACACTCGCGCACAGTGACAGTTCGGGTAGTTCGCAAACCAGGAGCATCAACAAACACACACATATCCATCCTGATCCAGGTTTATTGGAAGCAGCATTGTGCCCGTGTGTGTCCTTTTTGCGTCTATCCTCCAAGAGCAGTAGAGGAATTTTATACATTGTTGCCTTTTTGCATGAGTCGCCCACCGAGTAATTCCATTCCTCCTTTAGGTCTTCAACAAAGGAAGAAGACTATTGTGGATCCTTAAAGGGTAGACATCCGTTTTACGCGTAAATGAAAGTCAGCTTTCCGTGCGCAGTGGAGAAAAGTGAATACATCCAACCGGTCAGAGCGAGTTTCCGTGCGCTGGACACTTAGTGACCAAAACATATCCCAGGAATAAGTATGGAAAATAAGCTATATGGCCACATAGAGCAATCGCCGTGAAAATCAAAACAAAAACTGGCAACAATGGACAAAATCCCCCATTCACGTCGATTCCGCCCCAGAACAGCGACGTACGCGAGCGAGGAGCTGGCACAATGAGAGAGAGACGCAACATCAGTCTTTGAGAGAGTGAATGGAGGTGGAGAGGGCAGCCCCCTCTGACCGCCCCCGTGGTCGGCCAGTGTCTGAAACTTTTATGAAGCAGCACCATGCGCTAAGCAACTGGACAAACATTGTAAAAACATCAAAGAAGACGTGGGGCCACGGTGGCAAGCTGTCCCAACAACAGAGCGCGCGGAGCCAAACATTGTGGTGAGAAATGCAACTTTATAAGTGTCCAGACAGGATTTTATAGAGGCGGCGTTCATAAATAAGGTAATAATCAGATCCCCTGCAGAGGTCCTGTTGTAGAAGTTGGTTTTAATTCCAAAAATAGGTCACAGACAGATTCATCCAAATGTGTTTACGCAATGCAGACTCATGGAAAACACTTGTTTTTGTCGCGCAAATTAAAGTAAACGTGAGGCGGTCTGGACTGTGCGGTGTGTGCAGGCGGAGAGCGTGAAGACTAAACACGGAGGCGTGTCGCATCACGTCTCGCAAAAGAAAAAAAACACGGTGTTTACGTCCTCCTCGTCTAGACGTCGGTCAATTTACCACCGTCCCTCATTCACACGGAGCTCAGAGATGCCACGGTCAGGTGGGAAGACGTAAAAAAAGAAAGAAAAAAGCGCCACATTTTCAATAGTGCGCGACTCATCTTTGTCCCGGCGCAGCTCCGAGGCGATGAGAAGCAGCTCCCCTCATCTTTTCATCCACGGTGACCCCGCAACCTTTGGGTGACTTTTGACCGTGCTGCATTCAATGCGCCACGGCGATGTGCCCGGTTATCCACGACTGGCCAATACAGAGGGAGCAGCTAATCAATTCAGAAACCCCCCACCGCACCCCACCCCACGGCTTTTATTGCACTTGAGCACCCACGGCCCCCATAGTGGACAAAAGGAACAAAACATATTCCCACAATTCGCACAATGACCTTGATAAACGTTTGAATGAAAAATCATCGCAGCGGAGCGCAACAAGCCGATGGAGACACAAAGCCAGCCTTGTAGTTTTAACCCTTTATTTTTGATGGGTGGTTGTTTTATCAATGGAGACAAAATTAGAACTATAATTCCGTATCCAAACCTTTAGACACACAGCTCTGATAGCAACAATCGGTAATCAAATATTACACATAGTGCTTTAAAAAGTTCACTCAGGAGTTTGTGTTAGCCTATTGTACTGGTCTCACACCATACACCACATGAAAACAGGCGCCAGCAGGAAACGTGCAGCGAAAATTTTTTTATGCACTCATTGACCTTAATACATAGGCTACATACATACATACAGCCATGACACTGGGAATGTTTGAGTGGAAATACAGCACGTGTTAATCAGAGGTGGAAAGAAGGAGAGTTTACATTTGTGTTGATTAATTATTCAATTATTAAAAGAAAAGTTTAAAAAATATTTGGTTCTGACTTAAAAACAAGGTTTAAATTTAATGTGACATTACAAGATTATTTCTTTTTGTCAGGATTAAAAAACAACAATGACCACGAGAATCCCATTTAATATTATTATACGCACATTTTTAAAAAGGGCTGGGAAATAAGAATTAATGTAAGTAGCAAAAAGTACAAATACTCTGCATCGCTTGATAAAAATATTACAGTAGCTGATGACTTTCCACCTCTGATTCTTACAGTCCCACATATTACCACATGGCCACGGAAAAGTTAGCAGATGAATATTGTTTTACATTCATAAATACATAGCATATACACAAAATATCCAAAAAGCAAATCCAATTAAAATGTTCAGCGTCCTGTTAAGGACTGAGACACCGCTGCAGAAGACTCTGATGGCGAAACAAGCTGTACATGTCAGTTTGTACAAGGTTTCCTTCTCAGCGCCGAGCAGCCTCGTCACTGCTCCAGGCGTTAACAGATTCAAATTGATCATGCTGTTAAACCATTTAAGGCAAAGATACAACTAAGACTGTCAAATTTAGCTGCATGAATGGCCATTGACGGTCAATAGATGTCTGAACCGATGACTGATGGAGATGGAGGGTGAATTCATTTGGGCTGAAATCTAGGAGCACCACAAACTGTCTCGCGAATGAGACGCCTTGGGTGGGCTCTGCTGGACAGTTTCACAGAATACATAGCACTAGACTAAGAATGTTTTCAGTGGTTTGTTTACTCCTCTGAACTTTCTCAAGTCTGGAACTCTTGTACCTGTGAAAAGTAGCCCTGTATGCCCGTGACATTCAATTAAAAGCCGCTTTTCTGTAAAATGTGTCTGAGTTCCAAAGAAGCAGCTCCGTACTCTTGAGGCTATAAAGGGAATTTTCAACGATAGGCAAAAGGTATAAGACACACAAATTAGTATTGTACATCAAAGCTCCCAAAACATTCAAGACAAAAACAAGCGCAAGAAGCTCCTCCCCAACAACGACCACTACACACACACACACACAGACCGAAACGACAGCACGCACAGGATATTTACAACTTCAAGTTTCAACTTCGACTTTAAATACCAATAAACATTCCTGATCCACGTAAAAACTAGCTAATGTCCCTCCCACTCGTTTGTAGTGTTACCAGGTGAGTGATAATCCTTGAATTCACATCTGTTGGTCCCAGGGAAATCTTGTTCCACTTGATCACAGTGAGCCTCTGTAGTAAGAGTACGAGTAAACGGACATCCACAAGATGGCACCGGCAAGCGCAGAGGAAACAGAAAAACAACCCGGCCGTCCAAGTCAGTTCCCAAAGGTCAATGTGAGTTTGCAGCTCATCCGCTTCTGATGAAGATAGCTGGCAGCTCTCCACGCTCCTCTCTGGCCTCGCGGCCTCTCGGAGCAACAACACTTTCATATCGGTCCTAGGGAGGCGACCGTTAGTCCTTGTCTTCACTATGAGATCTTACAGTTCCCCTTGGAGGAGGACGACGAGTTCTTTGGAGGACTCTGTGGTGGCCTGAAGGATTTTGAGCGCTTGAGGCTGTTGGCTTTGCTCCCACCGCCGCTGCCGCCAGAGGCTGCGTTGGCTACCGAGTAGGAACGTCCATGCATCATGACTGCATTCATGCCGTTAGCCATAGAGAAAGACTTGAGGTGCGACTTGATGGCGACAGGTAGGGGCAGTTTGTCAATGAGGTGCACCGGCGTGCAGGAGACTATCGAACGGCAGCACAAGTCTTGGAGGCTGAAGACTGGAGAAGGAAATGAGAGGGGGTTATGACTCAAAATCAATAGCATCAATACAACAGTTTGCAGTAAATCTTTCTAGTATGCTCTTACAAGCTGCTACTCAGACATCACAGACCAAGCACATGATATGTGCCAGATGAAGATTTTTTTTTAAATTACCCCTGAGCATTTCCTTCTAGCTGCACTGCATATTTTGAAGGTTCCTTCATCAACATTTAATCTTCTTTTTGTTAAACCTTTCATTTCCATTCTCTCATTTACAAACCCATCTGTCTGACAGCAAGATATTTAACAGAACACAGATTTTGTTGTTTTTGTTGTGCTCAGTTACACAGCCAGAAGACAAAAAATGTTCAAATCATTTGGGATCTGTGACTAAACAACTGATGCACACAATTCATTTTTTAAAAAGTGAATTTTGTCTTTTCAGAGACAAATGTAGGCTGTTCATTTACAGCTACACTGGTACCAAAGTAACAGCACCAGTGAGGATGGTGGATTGTCCATGGTAACATTACACTGATTGCTTTGAGGGGGAACAAATGGAATTTAATTCATATCCAATGCACCGGATTGCCAAGAGAAATATATGTAGTAAATATCTCAATGTCTGGATTGAATCAGGTGAACTATACATGTGAACATCTGAATCTGGATAAATAAAACTAAAACTATCATTAATGAGAATTCACCATGCTGCCTGTTTGGGTTTTTTTTACCAGTAGAAGAAACAACACATACGTTCCTGATCAGACAAATCGTTAGCAAGAAATTATTAGTCACCTCTGTTGGGCCTCCAAAATTTCTCCATCCCATGTCTCATCAGCACGATGCGTGAAAGCTCAGTGAAGGATTCGATGACGTTGAAGTTGCAGAGTGGGCTGACCTCAAAGAAAGTCATGCTGTTCTTCTCTGCATACGCTCTGGCCTGCTCAGTTGGGACCTGACGCTTGAAAGCCAGGTGAAGACGGTTTCCCACTAAAATCCTGGGTACACCTGGTGCATGCTGGTGGAAAAACAACACCGTTATTTGCCATGTCTTCAAAATATCTGAAATATAATATATTGTCCATATCCAATTCTTTGGTGTAAAAAACTATGTAGCACAGCTAGAAACAGCCAATGACCAGTCTCAGCTGACATATTACAGACAGGATATGCCCCTGTCTACAGGTGTTTCCTACATGTATTTGTCCAACAGAAATAAAGTTACAAGGGATTACCTCGTCAATTTCCCGAATCCAGCGGTCGATGCCATCAAACGACCAGTTGTTAGTGATGTCATACACGAGCAGAATGCCCTGTGAAATAAAAGTCAAATATGTTGACATGACCACAGACATAGATAATGGGGAAAAATACACTACAATCACTACAAGTCCTCACCTGTGCTCCACGGGAGTAAGACCTGAAGATGGTGCAGAATCTACCTTGTCCTGATGTGTCCCTGTTGAACAATACATGCAATTATGAGCAGACCAATATAATACTAGTTTCATTTCATCTATTTGTTTATTTGTAATGGGACTCTGCATATTCATGAACATACAAAAACATGTTGTAAATACGCCAGATTTAGCTGTGGAGCTAATTTCCATCTGTAGTCCACAAATAAAATTACCTTACAGCAAAACAAATATCAAGTACAATACAAACACATTACATCACACAATGTGGTGAAATAGTTTAGTTTATTCATTGCATTCATTACTACACACTAGCCTACTAATCTAATCATAAAACACTTACCACAACTCTAACTTTACTCTTCTTCCGTCCAGCAGAATCGTTGTGGTTTTATAGTCAATCCCTGTGATGACACACAGTTGGTTAGTGTTTGTCATTGTAGCCCCTTTAGACAATACGTAAACAACTGAACAAAGCCCATAATGTTTACTCACCACTGCTGTAGGCGTAAGGAGACTCTACCGATCCATCCTGCAAACTTTCCAATATTTCGCCCTTTCCGACGTCGCTGTCTCCCACCAAAAGAAATTTCAGGAGATAGTCATAGCTCTTGACAGGGCTACTCTGGGTCCCCATCATCCCACGCATTTGGATCCGGTTCACAGAGAGCTGTTTCAGCTCGCCAGACGTCCACTGTTCAGGGGGTTAGGGACGCAGCAGAGGCTCCCCGGCAGCGATAGCGAAAGCAGGACGACTGCCTGCTGTTTGACGTTAACGTTATGTTACCAGCTAGCTGGTACAATACTCACGGTATAACGTTACATCGACGGGAACATTGACTTTATAGTTTCCAACACAAAAAGAAGTTCGCATTCCACTGGACTATTTGGAAAAAAACTAACTTTCAGTGTGTGTTTGCTCTGGCCAACCGAGTTCAGACACCGTCGCTGTAATGTTGGTCTGAACATTAATAATCAAAACAACCTTAGCAGTTAGCTGGCTTGTTAGCTAGCCAGCTAACACAAACGACAGTCACGCATTCTAGCACAAACAGAGGATACGAAGTAAAAACACGAGGTTGTTCGGTGCCACATAAGACGACACTCCACCAAAACGAATACAACCGTGTCGCTCTGTTCGTGGAGGAAAAAAACAGACAACGAGGGATGTTCAGCTTGAGCTTCCGTGCACAACGTCTAGCCAAGTGGGCTGTGTTGGAACTTCCTGGTACTGACGTCAACAGAGGCGTAACATCCGGTTTTCGTGTTTGAAAAAATGTAAAAGGCATCACGTCATGTAAAATACAAATACACAGTTATTAGAGACGTTCTATGTTGTTTATAAGAACTTTGGACGACTTTGGTTATTCTCCCTATCATTTATTCATATTATTTTTCAGATTCACTATTCACTTCCACATCCTTCGAATTTGATCGATCTTTTCATTTTGAAAATTAGCCTATAGTCTACTTGCCAGCCCATAGGGCCCCATTGTGAACCCGGAAATGTTGAGTACCCCAAAATTTTATGTTAGAAATATATAGCCTAGTATGGGTCCCCAGTATTCAGAAACTGCCGGATGCTAATTTATATATTGGGCAATTAGCACAATTAACATAATTAGCATAAATTAGCATAATTTCCTATATGGGCAATATTTCAGCAAAATTGACTTGGCTGATCTGGGCAATATTGGAGTGGTTTTAGGGGTTATTGATGATGCTGAATCCATTTCTGACATTTTCAAAATTCAAAATGGCTGTCTAAACCGGTAGTGACCAGATTTAAACCGCCAGTGGGCCGATTTTGATGGATTTCAATCTGGTCCCTTCCGGTTTAGACAGCCATTTTGAATTTTGAAAATGTCAGAAATGGATTCAGCATCATCAATAACCCCTAAAACCACTCCAATATTGCCCAGATCAGCCAAGTCAATTTTGCTGAAATATTGCCCATATAGGAAATTATGCTAATTTATGCTAATTATGTCAATTGTGCTAATTGCCCAATATATATAAATTAGCATCCGGCAGTTTCTGAATACTGGGGACCCATACTATATATTTCTAACATAAAACTTTGGGGTACTCAACATTTCCGGGTACTCATTTTTGGCAAGTAGACTACTAGCCTATATCATCTTTTGGAAATATTGTTTGTGAAATGTTCGCAAATTTCACAAAATAATTTTTTTGTGAGATAACTGCATTTTGCACATTCATATACATTTTAGTTTTATTATAAATGTAGGCTGTCTCTTTTTATTATTTTTATATATTTATATAGGCTACCTATATATTATAGGCCGAAGGCTAATATAAAATAATGATGTAGGCCTCTCTCGTTCTACATGTTTTACTGTAATGTGAGGGGGGAAATCCCTGTTGCTGCCTGATCAGAATGGGGAAAAAACATAACCACCTGCTGACTGAATTGAAAAGGTCATTTTATTTTATTTTATTTTCGTGAACTTATGTCAGATTGTTTACAAACATTATATGTTCACTTTTCAGTTTATCGAACACCTAGCTAAATGTTGATTGAACTGTATTATCTTTTTTTTTTTTTTTTTAAGGATTACTTCTTATAATGTTGCTGACTAGGGGTCCCTATCATTTTGTCCATTCCATTTATATCAGTGAGGGCAGACTAAACAACATACACAGTTTACTACCACACATCACAAATACAGGGAAGGATAGAGCTTGTTAAGGTGATTATACTTGACCTCCTCTCATTGGTTGTCCTTGATTGACATTTCCTGCAGCTGTGAGGAGTCTCACTTGATTGCAGAAAAGCCAGGTGAAACACCAGTGTCTTACTCAACCTGTTCAGGGAAGGGTCAGCTTCAGTGAGAGAGACAGCAGCCAGAGCGACATGGGGCTGATGCAGGCTGGGATTCTGTTCCTGTTGTTTACTTCTGTCTGTTGCCAGCAGTTTAGGAGTAGAGCTAGGCCTGGCCTGCATGTGGACGATCCCGAAGCGGAGTGGGAGAGACTGGAGGCAGTGATGGCTGAAGAGCCCACCCCAGCCCCTGAAGCCAGTGCTAAATTCTGGAGGAGTTCATCAGGTGGTGGGTCTTCAACACCTGCATTGTACTTTCCTGAGTATGTACGGATACTTTCGTCTAATTACCCAAAAGATACTTTCAAGCCAGAGAGAGGTGCCAGACCTCTCCCTTCCTGGACCGAGCAATTGTTACTTGGACCTTCTTCTACAACTGACAAACCATCAGTAAAATCAGCAAACAGAGGAAAGCTGGTTGAAATCCTGTGTCATGTTGACAGAATGTATGTAAGAATCAGGAGGGTGGTTTTTAAGACTAGGGATGCTTATAAAAACTTGAAACTGGGGACCTGCCCTGTTAACCAGGGTACCAAAGACCATTATTACTTTCTGTACCTTCTGAAAACTGACTGTGGATTCAACAAACAGGTTAGTAAAAGTGCCCAGATATATTTTATTTTCAAAATGAATTTCTCTTGAACTGTGAGAAACTAAGACCATCTGAAATCTTTATTTACAGAGTAATTCAAATCATCTGTCCATCAGCAATGCACTCCACTACAAACCACCCTCTGTGATTTTACGGGAAATGCCATTTGATGTTTCTCTACAGTGTAAATATCCCAGGTAAGGCTTAATCCTGCTTAAGTGTAGTTTAGATTTAAGAGTATTCACTAAATGTGTTTACTAAGTTTCCAAGTTTTAAGGGTTTTATTTTCAGAGACATTTGTCTTAGAGTAATCAGGATTATTGTGCTTAAAAAAATATGTATAAACTCCATGGCTGTTGCAGGTTCTTTGTCTCCTATAAAGTTGGCTTCTATCCCAAACTACAAGGAGGAACAGTTTACAAAGCACTCCAACCAAAGAGCAATTATGTCCTTTCTGCTCAAGATGGTATGTTCTTTCTTTTTCTTTTTAAATGTTTAATTTCCCTTGTCACCATGCAAATCTGTTTCCCACTGCTTTGAGCACAAAGCCTTTCCTCCATGGTTTCTAGGCTGCAAAGGACACCTGTGGTTGGGAGGAATGGGGGGAAAAAGGAGCAAGACAAATTCTAATTCATATAAATTTTTATTTATAGTTTTTAAATAGCTAACGACCTATAAAGCAGTTGAAGGTATATTACATGCACATTAAAATACACAACAGCTGTAGTCCATCACAAAGAGCTCTTGAAGGAATCGAATAGTTTCACCTTTTTTAAATGGCTAAATATGTGGCAGCCCTCTTGAGTTTGTATCTGAAGCTGTCCAGTAACTAATCTTTCTTTCTCAGGATCAGGAAATGAAATCACAGGTCAAAAAAGCTACACCTTGGGCCAGCCAATGTACTTTGAGGCTAAGCTACCAGGCAACACTGGAAGTTCTGGAAGTGAAAGGATATACATCAAAAAGTGCTTCATGACTGCCTACCAGGACCCCAACTCCAATCCTAAATATTCAGTCATTGACAACCAAGGGTCAGATTGAAATTGTTTCAGATTTTAAATTGACCCTTCACTTGGCTTTAAGTTAACATGCATATTCTCCACTTGCAGCTGTATGATTGATGGCAAGGTGAACTACCAGTCAAAGTTCCTCACTGGCTCCTCAAAGATGGTCCAGAAGTTCAGTGTGGGTGCCCTTGTTTTCAAGGATTTGGTCACCCCGTCTTCCACCTCACAGGTACTGTCAGTCAAGTGAGCTGTGTACCGTATTTGTCATTGTGTCCAGTCCGTTGCACTGAAATCCAATGTCCTTTCAGCAACTCTACATGCACTGTGAGATGTCAAAGGGGCCGCTCACGCCAACGCCCGCCTCAAAGGCTTGCAATTATGATCCAGTGACCAAGAAGTAAGTTGTTGTTGGCTGAGGGTAACACACAGGTTGTAGGAAGCTTCCTTTTTGTGGTGTTTTTGTTAATGGCATTTGAACACCTAATAAAAACTGTAAATTGTTTAGGTGGAAGGAGCTGTATAGTGGTGATGACTCTGTTTGCACCTGCTGTGAATCATCTTGCCCCTCTGCACGGTCAAAGGGTATGTGCTACTTTTTTTTTTCAATACACATAACGGTTATGGATATGCAATGGCTTTACACATGATTTTAATCTTGGCACACAACTTGACTCGCACATCAATCAACTCATGAAGCGTTCTGCTATGTACAGGCAATATTATGTCCAATGTGCTGATCCATTATCTGATTTTACAGTATCTTTATATGACAATGGCTCAAAGCTACTCTCAATCTTTGCTTTTTAACTTCATTTCAGCAGCTTCCCGTAAAATCGCCTCCACTCACTCTTGGAAGGTCGATTTGAGTGGCAAGGATGACTACATGGATTTTCCCCCTCGGATGAAATCATTTGACGCTGACCAATTCAGTTTTGAGGATGTGGCAGAAGACAGAGGCTACCTAGATAATGGGCAATATGATTACTAAAACATGTGGAAATCAGAATTTTAAATAAACTTTTTTTCTTGTACTGTTTCACAATGTCCTGAGTCATTCATTCATCAGTCGAGATTAAAAACCATAAATGTTAACTTCATCTTAAAACTGCATTTTTCTCAAATGGCTGAGACTGGTCAACATGATCACATATCAGCATGTGTGCATTTTTTAGCACTTCCTGGAAATGCAGCAGAGCGTTTCTGTAGATACAGTCATGTACCACAAGGGGATGGAAGAGGTTCACTGGTTTTGCGTGCACAAATGCAGCAGGGAGTTTAACTATAGCCTTAGTTAGAGGGTTCCCAATAAAAACATGGTGCAGGCACTTCTTCTCCAGGCTCCTCTGCATGAAGACAAGCAGGTCTCGCAGCCTATCGGCCACATGGTTGGGTTCCCACTGTGATGAGTCTTTGGTCAGCAGCAGATGCATTAGAGCAGTTTTGAAATGAAAATTCTTGAGTGCACTAGTTCCAGACAGTGTGGTCTGTCTCTTGTGAAGGAAAAGTGCAATTTCAAGAGTTTGAATGTGGCAGGAGTTTAAAGGCAGGCTTTTAGAGAGATGTTGTAAGAGCTGATCTTCATACACGGTCAAGGAGAGCGTCCAGAAAGTGTCCAAATTGTTCGGGGAGCAAGGTGTGATGTAGAAATGAGCAGCAGTGTTGAATCTAACTACAGGATTCATGCTGAAGCTTATCTTCTTCCCTGATCTGAATCGAACAACCAGGGAACCTGGAGCATCAATGTACCGAATGTTGAGCTCAAACTCGTACTTGTATGAAATCATCGCCCACGCCTGTTTGATAATGCTCTGAAACCACCTGGTAACCTGTGATTTTGACAGAAAAGGAGTATTCTTGGAGCAAAGAAGGCCGTCACAAACGTCACTAACTTCTGTCTTTAATTTCTCATTTTCACAATGCAGCAGGCAAACCATATCGTCATCTGCGTCAGAGGACTGGCAGGGGCAGCCATTTTGGGTTTTCTTATTTTCCATGACTTTTATTTGACCACAGATGGGCATATCAGGCACCAGGCCATTTGCCTGCTTATTCCTGAGTAGGCACTGAAAGCTGTAAGGCTCACGGGGGGCAAAGGGAACAATTATATCACATGCATCCAACATCTGACAGTCCTCAATCACCATACCTTCATTTTTATCACAGATGGTTCTCATGGTCTCCACCAGGTCATTTGCAAAGCCTTCCAAAAATTCATCCTCCCTCCATTTCTTATTGGATGAGACACATTTTGAATGAAAACTCTGCAGAGTGTCACTGTCGGGCAGCGGCACCTCACCAGTCCCTGGGAAAGAGGTACCAACTTCACTTTGTTTCATCTGGGAATTCTTTCTCAAGTATTTCCTAATGAAGCGGATCATGGAGATAATGGAGAAGGTATTCCATATGTACCAGAGGTAGTCCTCCCCCCAGTCGCCGATTCCCTTCTCTGAGGTTTCATTTTCTGACACTTTGATGTGACCCCCTGATTTAGATGATGCTTCCTCTTTGGAGTCTTCCTTCTCCTCGGGCTTGTCTTGTTGCCCCTGTGGTTCAGTCTGAATGTCTTCCCCCAACTTACTCATGTCAAACAGTGGGTTTCCATTTTGCTCATATTCCGTTTGTGACGGTTCATCTCTGGACGTTTGTGGCTGACTTGGATCAGAATTTGCTGATAATGTTTGATCAGCGTTGTCTTCCTTTGAATCTTGTTTGGTGCTAGTAACATGTTCATCAGTCTGCTTTTGCTCCTTGGTCATTTTTCTCATGTCACTCTGAGGCCCCCTGTCATCAGTTTGTGTCATTTTCTCACTGACGGGTGCCATTTCCTGGTCTAGTTTCTCTTCTTCCCTTAGCAGCTTCTCTTCCTGCTTCAGTATTCCCATGGTAACAATATCATCCAATTGCTCCTCTACCCCAGGGTCATCCCTCGGACACGTTAGGAGACCCACAGTCACCAAAAACACTCGTAGCAGAGTATCTTGCATTGTCAATACTATGAATGAAGAAGCAAACAGAATAAAGAGTTGTTACAAATCATTTCAGTCATTTTGAAAATGCATTAGTGACTCATTCAATATGTACAAATAAATGACTTATTACTATTTTGTTTATATATTATGAGAAATGTTCCTGCCAGTAAGTTTCACAATGATGCAAAGCTAAAAAGCAATGAGCTACTTCCTTGATTGCCTAAAAAGCATCCACTTTAATCTAAGATTGAGTTGTATATTCATTTAAACATTTCACTGCAAAATTTAGGCTAAAGGAGAACAATAGGAATACACACCAGAACAAACGATTGCTTACCTCAATAATGCAATGTTCCGGTAATGTGTAAATAGGTACTAAGGAGGAAGCAAGTGAGAGTAACCCTGCACAGCTACAGGCTCAGTTATCTCTTCCTATTTTAGATGTAGGTTGTCTTTTGTGACTTATTTCCTGTACACCCTGCCCATGTGCTCTGCTGTGACATTTTCCTGTGCAATACACTGAAGAAAAAAGACAGCACCGGTTTCCTGTAAGTTTCACTGCACGTTCCGAAAAGTTTCAAATGAGTCATTTACTTTGAGTCCCTCAAATGAAGCATGAACAGTTTGCATGACGCTGTGTTACACAGTGAGGAGAACCAAACATTAGGGCTGCATATCTGTCTGGGTCAAATAAAACCTAACTATGTGGTGAAAATGGTTTGTGCCTATGAATACAAGAGTAAGCCCCTGCCTTTTATTCTCTTGTGGTCTTCCAACTGGTTTGTCAAGCTTTGCCTCATTCAGTGGGAGCAGTTGAGTTCAAAACGAAGTAGTGAAATAAACCAGAGATTGTAAAATAGATATTATATTTTGCATGTAAAAGCCAGCATTGATTTGGTTCTGATTAAGTGGCAAAAGATTCACCCTTCACCTCTTAGTCAACAACCAAATTTGCCAGCCAAAGTCACAGGTATTTGCATGTTTCGAGGGAGTATTTGCATGTCTGGATGGTTACAGCTGAAGAGCACTCCCGTCTCACAGTCCGAATTGAGTTAACGCCACAACTTAATATGTTTGTCTAAGTTATTAACAATATCAATAATCTGTAAAAGGGCTGACTGGAAATTATGTCAATGTTTTCCCAGCACTGTAGCAGGTTTACTTTAGAGAAAGTGTGGGCTGAATGTGAATCCTCTTACATCACACTAAACACAGGTGCATGGGGAGGGGCAAGATGACAGATGATGTGGTCAGCTTTGAAAATCACTACAGAAACTCCAGAAACACTCAGGCAGAGCTTCAAAACCTACTCAAGTGCAAGCTTGTTTTGTTTTTTGTTTTTTACTATGGGCATTAACATTACTTAAATTTTCCTTTCATTTTGTTCATCCACGCTCAGAAAAACAGGTAAGTGTGTTTGTGCTGTTACTTTCTGACCAATTGTCATTGTTGTTTTGTCACTAGATACACTTAGAAAACCTCTGTCTGTGTGAAAGCTGGATAAAACTTTAGAGTCATATAGTTCAATATGAGCAGGTGAGACTCTGGTACAACTCTCTAATAACATACATTAATAAATCATGTTAAATAATGGCATTTTTAGTGGTTAATAAATTGTGTTCAAATGCTTTATTGAACACACACCATACTTCACATATCATTAATTTTCTGCTTTGTGAAAAGGGGTGCAGTGTATTTATTAACATTAACATCAACAGACTGATGAACATTGTAACCACAGGTTAATTTTGACAAATTATATCACTGTTGACCATGGTTCATTACTCACAGTTAATAATGTGACAACTGTGATAGATATTTCTCACATATAAGAACTGTAAGACATCACAAATCCAGTTAAGTATCAATAAAACCATTAGTCACAAGTATAATCACTTCAAAGTGAAGGTTAAGTGATTTATATGCACAATAATGACACAACGATCAGTGTGCTTCATTTTCTTACAACTTGTTTACTAACTAGTTTGAAACTATCTATTGCACTTCTTTCCACAGATTTGATTTCATCAGAGGCGAAGATCCACCACAACTCCCAAAATGGATAAGTTTCGTATGATGTTCCAGTTCCTTCAATCCAACCAGGAGTCCTTTATGAATGGGATCTGTGGTATCATGGCACTCGCTAGTGCACAGATGTACTCTGCATTTGAATTCAGTTGCCCATGCATGCCAGAGTACAACTACACCTATGGGATTGGACTTCTTTTTATTCCACCTATATGGTTCTTCTTGTTAGGTTTTGTACTGAACAATAATGTGTCAGTGCTCGCTGAGGAGTGGAAAAGGCCCACAGGCAGGCGGAGTAAGGATCCTACAATTCTTCGCTACATGTTTTGTTCAATCACGCAGAGATCCCTGATAGCACCTGCTGTTTGGGTGTCTGTCACTCTCATGGATGGAAAGAGTTTTCTGTGTGCTTTCAGCGTCAACTTGGATATTGACAGGTTTGGGAATTACAGTCTTTTCAAGGGGCTGTCAGAGACGGAGAAGATGAAACTCCTGGCAAAGATCCCATGCAAGGACCTGTTTGAGAATCAGGAAATAAGAGTGGCAGCATCGCGATACATCAAGTGTATATCCCAGGTAACCAGATTTTTTTTATTATTATAAAGTAAAAAAAGTTTCAGTAGTTGCTTTAAACCAGGAGGTCATTAACCTTTTGCCTATAGGCAGAACAGGAAGTTTCCCAGTCCGAACACCAGTCAACACACTGTGCTGTGAGTGCGAAGGATGTTTTTTAAATAAGGCTTGGCCAAAAAGTTAGGGACACATACAGAGAGCAGTTTTGTCAACTTTCAGTGCTGAAAATATGACTCAGCAAAATGTAATTGTCCTTGCTTTATTCCTCAAAAACTGTATTTAACTTAAATCCCCACTGCCAGATTCAAACCCACTTAACACTTTGAGTTCACTAAAGCTTTACGCTTCGCCTATCAGAGGGATAGATAAGCCTCTAAATTTATCATTCATGGAACTGGGACCTATTTCAATCTGTTCAAAAACACCCACACTCTTATTTGGGTCTTTGATCAGCCAAAGGGTAATTATACCAGCTTAAAAGTAACATGTCTATGAAAAAAGGTCTATTGATATACAGATACTGTTAATGAGCTGTGGAAGTAGAGACCTGTGCTTTTCCATCACAGGTTCAACATGTTCTTTTATCTATAACTGCTAAATCTAATTCAAGATTAACCAGGTTCACTAAGACCTATATCTCGATTGTCTATATTCTGACCACAGGAAGTTATCTTGAAGACTCAAAATAGCAGTATACTACTAATATGTCTACATTCACAGGCTTGTGGGTGGATGTTTTTGCTCATGATGACCTTCACGGCCTTCCTGATCCGGGCTATTCGACCATGCTTTACCCAGGCTGCTTTCCTCAAGACCAAGTACTGGTCTCATTACATTGACATCGAGCGGAAGATGTTCGATGACACCTGTAAGGAGCACGCCAAGAGCTTCGCCAAGGTCTGCATCCAACAGTACTTTGAGAATATCAGCGGGGAGATGCGCAGCTTCCACCGCCATCGCTCCTGCAACGACAACAGTGAAGAAGATGAAGACAATAAGAAAAGTGATGAAGAAAAGCTCCTGGGCATCAGGGCCCAGGATGATATGAACAAGGTGTTGTGGAACTGGCACACCTGTAAGCCGGCACTGGCTCTGAGAAAGGACCAAATGGATGGTGAAAACAATGGTGGGCTGAATGGAGAAGCCAATGGAGTACTAAACGGGTTTGTAAAGGGACACACCCATGAAGTGGAAAAAAAGGAATGGGCAGTGTATTACAGTAAGGTCTGAGGAGTTCAAAGAGACAAAGAAAAGCCTCAACTGGATTATGTATAGCCTTCAGACAATTACATCATTTCAGAGTTTGAGGAATAATAATAACTACTTTTAGAATTTGTTAAAATTTAGTTAGATGTGTAACACTATGATATATATATATATTGACATGCACTTAAAGGGATAGTTCACCCAAAATTCAAATTCCACTCATTATCTACTCACCCTCATGTCAACTAAGAGCTGTGAGACTTTTCAGAGTCCTCCGTTCCTTCTCAGAGTTACGGGGGGGTCCGCACAGCAGTATTTGTCCATATAATGGTTGTGAATGGATACCAACTTTCTTTGTCCAAAAAGACACACCAAAAAACATCCAAATACCTCCATGCTGCTCGTCTGTAATGTCCCTCTTGTATTGAAGCCCCGACATGAGAAATTGTTCCGAAAAAAAGGACTCTGAATATTCTCACAGCTCTTAGTCGACATGAGGGTGAGTAGATAATGAGTGAAATTTGAATTTTGGGTGAACTATCCCTTTAACATCTGATGCATATTTTAAAGCAGAAGTGAGTGATCCGGTCGTTTTCGCTAATGCTGCGTTCCAGGCAGGCTTTTGAAATCGTAAATTACAGCTTCAAGTCACAACTTACGACTTTGTAGCGTTCCAGGCAACCCACTCGTGTTTTTCCGACCTGTTTTACCGGTGAAAGTCACTATAACGGCCACTCGTAACTTCCGACCGGTGAACTCGTACCAGATCGAACTGGTACCACTTCACGGTCGGAAAAATACGAGTTTCCTTGAACGCACCATAACAGTCCTCGTCGCTACGTCACCACATTCACGGCGTTCCTTGGCTGCACACACAGCCCTGCATGCCGTTCTCTCTCCTCATTGGATAAAAACTGTAGGATACGATAAATGTTTTCTCTTCGGCTCAGAGCAGAGCAGAGGGACTGAGAGACCCGTGTTTCAGTCCAAACACTCTATGTAAGTGATTGCTGTCGGAAGATATAACTATCTAAGACTTATATTAACACAAATATATCACTCACTTCTGCTTTAACTGATGAAGCATGACAAACTTTCACCATATTCCTGGTTCATGTACAGTTTATTTTTCTCAGAGGATGTCTACAACTGGGTGTAGCCCAAAACTTGTTTGTACTGTTTTATCTCTGAGGCATGATTTACCAATGAGAAGTGTACACACTGTGCCGCTATACTCTCTGTGGGGCCAAGCTTGGCAAGAAACCTTGAATTCTGAAAATGTTAGGCTGCACAAGTAGAGCAGCTCTATCCGGACCATAGTAAAGCATTATTACAGCACACTGGAGAATGTGCATTGATAACAACACTATCAAATGTTTGTGTATTTGCTCACAAGTAAATATTGCATGGGCACAAAACTGAAAGTTGTTGACGTGAATCATATGAGCTGCATGCACTTCTTCATACTCCCTGCTGCTTCATGCTTACAAGAAAAAACTATGACGCTTTTGAAAGAAAATACTTTTTTCCCCTGTTGTAAACTAAAGCGGAATGCAAAAAGAATGGAAATACATTCTTAATTGTTTCCACAAATGTGATTCAGAGACAGATGTTTGATCTGTACTGACCTATGAAGCAAAGAAGCCTTGAAAAAAATATAAGCTTAGCCAATAAAAAATGTAACTGTCTGCATTAAAACAAACATTATCTATGATCTCAGATAACCCTACAGTGCTACTGTATTTCCAGTCAGACAAACCTATGATTTATGCAAAAAAAACAAAAGGTTGCGTAAGCTGAAACAATTTACATGTCACTAAGAAAACAAGGTCAACATTTGCATCTCCCTCTCTTCTCTCAATCAGGTTTGTGCCTGCTTTAGTCTGCCACTTCCTGATCAATTTTTTTTTTTTTTTATTCACGGAAATGTTGACTCCTCCAAAAAAAAAAGAAAAAAAGCCTTTTGAATATCACTGCATACATAACATTTTCATTTTCACTGCACGTCTTCAGGAAACTGTTGATACAGTGGTGTTTACACAGCCACACTTCACAAGAGGGCGCGCTTTCACCCAAACCGTCAGCCTTCACATGCCAACGACACGACCCTGTAGCAACAACATCTTTGGAAAAAAAAAAAAACCTGTAAACACCCAACAATGCATGCAGTGTATTAAGCGCTGTATTTATGCTCGTGCATCTGTGCAGTCCATCCAGCTGTTCCTCAGCACTCAACGGTAACATCATTACTAGAGCAGGAGGGTAGGAGGGAGGGTTAGGGTGAATGAAAATGGCTCGGATCCCATTGAAGCCCTGTCCCTCCCTCCCCCCTGGGGATTAGTGGAGCAGCACTCCCCTTGACCGTCTCACAGCTCGCCCAGTAGCCCAGCAGCTGTTCGCTCTCTCAGCGAATTGGCAGCCAGGGTCGCTGGTGTGGGGGTGGACGACGTGCAAATGAAATGTCTTTGTCCAGGCTGTGATTTTTCTGTTTTTCCCTCTTGATATCTCCTCCTAATATGCAAAGATGCCTCCTCTTGTTCTCATCCCTGCTCTTTCTATCTGTTCTTACACTTCAAAGGAAGCGACATGGTGTTTATATATAGATCAAACAAAGAAAACATGAAAAAAATAAAGTGCTGTAGCTCAAAATACAATCTGCGTATGTTGTGAAGAAGAGGAAATAGAAGAGGAAGAGATGATGCAGCAGCATCCCCTTCCCCTCCCTGACCTCCACTTCACACAAACGGTTTTGTTTTGGTTGTCATGGGCATCAGCCCGTGCGCATGTTACTGACCGGGGCCTCCCTTGACTTTGCTGCAAGTGTCTCTCTTGTCTCCCTCTCACATATACATGCACAGAGGGTGTGCGCATACAGACACACACACATCAGCATGCTTGCAGGCGTCCTATTCGTCAGTGTCTGGCTCATTCTGCCTTCCTTCTGCCTACAGATTGGAGGACAGGGGTAGCGAGGGAGGGCTGAGGGAGAGGAGAGTTGCGAGGCAAAACGGCTGGTCACATGAGCAGAGATCTGTTTACAAACCCAAGGCAGAGCAAGAGCAAGAGCAAGGGGAGGAAGGGAAAGGCGAATCGCAGGCTCTCTCTCTCCGTCTCTCTCTCTCTCTCTCTGAGCACCATTATGGATTGAATGAGGAAGAGGGGAAGCCTGCCATGACAAAGCCAGCTGGAGGTGGAGGAGACTGAACACAACACAGGCAGACACACTTGTGCACACACGTCGCCTTTGTCTCTGATTTTTTTTTTCTTTTCTCAATTGAAGGAGCAGATGGTTTGAGGGAGAGTAGGATCCCCCCCTACGCACACACATACACACACACACACACACTCACACACATGCACTGACTGACACACAAACACACGCTCACCAGCAAAATACCAAACCCAGCCAGAGGACTGTTGTTGACTGCATGGAGCTGTCCTCACTTTGTTTGGGCTTGGAGAGAAGTACATCTCTGCCTTCTATACTGAGGAGGAATACCCACTGCAAGATCAGAGGACTGGAGGAGGAGACAACAGACGAGAAGAGAGGGGGATGAGACTTGTGAAAATCCTCTGTTAAAAAAGCAGCTTTGGGGAGGAAGACAAAGCGGAGATTAATGCCAGATAATTACCTTCATTGGAAAGAGGACTGTCATTTCGAACGGCGGATGTGACTGAAATTGGTGAAGGGAACGAGACTGTAGAGACAAAGTGAAGTCAAACAGGGCCCCTTTTTCTGCTGGAAATGTGAGTATTTCCTGTTACTAAGCAGCTTGTGTTGTTTGTGGCATAGTGGTTGAGTGAGACGCAGCTTTTCACAACAACAACTCCTGAATAACACGTTATGAGGCAACTGAAAAACAATCATTTCTTGTCAACAAGATTTTCTTTGTCTCTTCTTCTTCTCTTTCTCTCTCTCTCTCTTTCTCTCTTGTGATGACATCATTCTCCCTGGGATCCAGGAGCACATGAGGTCTCCACCAGTCCTGGTCCAAACTCCAGTCCCAAATCTCCCAATCTTTACACAGAGAGTGGGTAATCCAGATTTGGGAATGCTGGGCAGCACAGACTGCTGAGCCAACATAACCACACCAGGATTTGTGGAGTCTGGAGCAAATCTGAAAAATCTTGATGGTTGTTTTTTTGGAGGAGCAAACACAACCCAACAAAGGAGCGATCCAGCTCACGGTGACTGAATCCAGGCTCCAAACAGATTCAGCGTCCAGAGTTCCAGCCCACGAGCTTGGCTCTCATCCAGCCTGCTTCTGACAGGGCCTGAATTTACTGCTGCTGCCCTGGGAGTCAAATTTCATGCAACCATTCCAATGGTGTAACGGTAAGTGAGTGGATTTTTCTGCCGTCTGCCAAATACATGAGAGGTGGTAGCACATGTACTTACTTGTATCTCATAAACTCACTTATACTTAGTTGCTGGCTACAGGCTAATGGGATCCACATAATGGATGTGGCGAATCCGTGAGATAGTACAGACAGAGGCCTCGTTTTTTTTTTTTCGTTTTGGGGAGAGTGAGGGCACTTTAAAGAAGTCGCATTCAAGGTCATGTTTATTTGACAGTTATGACAATTGAAACTGAAGATATTTCATCCTCTGACCTCTTATTGTTTTGTTTCTGCTGAGTGCATCCATGCCAGGGTCATAATTGTATCCCTCATTATGCTGCCCTTGGTCTACTCTAGACTCACCCCTCACCCCATAAATCCCCCCCAACCCCCAGCCATGTCAAATTATCCATCCCATGCCCCCCACAGCGTGCAAGCTGTACCCATTCATTCACTATAAAGAGAGACACTTAGAGGCTGGCAAAGAGCATCCTCGCCACAAATTAATAGGAACACATGTGGCCTGTGTGGAAGTGGGGCTTCCTCTGCTATTGTTTTACCAAATGGTCCTTTAGTCCCCAGAGTTCATTCTGTTTAATATGCCCCACCCCCCACCCCCTGCCACCTGCAACGCACACACATTTCTGTCTTACAAATACACGCAGACAGACACCGCACACCCCCTCCCATCCCCCCCAGTGCTGTCACACACATACACACACACACACACTCAACCAGTCACTTCTATAGAGTCTGTGGAACAGATGGTGGTGTGGCGGAAGTGGTGTCTCTCCTCCATGTTTGCCTTGTTCAGAGACAATTAACACACAGTCCTACGAGCAGCTTCAGTTGCCACCACCGTGCCACGGACACACCTTACCCAAACAAACACTAACTATTACGCCGAAGTCCTCGCTAAATGTTTCATGCCGATAAAACTCGATTGTGTATAGAGCTGAGCTGGAGCACCGTAGAGTACCGGCTAGCCAACATACTATGTTGTTGAAGTTTTATATGTGTATTACGCACTCAGAGACTCCAAGCTTGGTGGCACTAGAAGCCTGAGATGGCACAATAACTCCATGTTAGTTAATGATCAACAAACACAGATCTCATAGGCTTAAGTGCTCTCTTAGCTACACAACAGTGCAATTGACTGTACAAATGATTCTGTCTGTTGTTTATGCTCCTGATTTAGACTGAAACTGTCTAAGGGCAAGGTTACAATAGGTGATTATAATGGCAGAGTAAACAATGAAGTTGCAAGACAGGCTTTAGCAGCTCCTTGAAAAGTGCAGTTTAAGGATGTGAACATAGAAACCACTGAAGTAAACACGTTCTGTCACGAGTGAAAGATACTGTTTTAAGAACATAAGAAATGAGATTATTGATTAAGTTAACTTATAGCTTGGGACAAGGGAACGTGGTGGTAAAATGTGTTGTAAAGGTAAAATGTGTGTCAAATATGTAACGTGCTGCAAACTCTTACTGACAGGATGCCTGTGTGGTTTGGGCTCTCATCGCTCTGAACACTACTGCAGCATGACGTCTGACATCTACCACCTCCCACTCAATGTGTATGTCATTGTGCTGGGCATCGGCCTCTTCGTCTTTATGCTCAGCCTCATCTTCTGCTGCTACCTTTTCAGGTAGGTACAAAGGTGACTGGGAATCTGGGAAAGGCAAAAGATGAAAGAGCACAAAAGGAGACATCCAGTTAACTCCCCCTAGAGATGGGTTTTTTTTCTCCTTTTTTTAAAACATTTTGAACAAGCATAGCAACACAGTGTACCACAGCAGGTTACAATTAATTCAAATCTACCTTGGTAATAAGATTTTAATATGTGATAATATTAGCAGTCATAATGCAGATTTATGGAGGGTTGCTGTGCAGAGCTGCCAAAGTTGCCACATGTAGTCTGGATGTTAGAATAGGATAGAAACAGACTTTTCTAACAATTGCTAGCAATTTTACCCAAATTAACCAGTGATACCGAGATAAATTGATCACTGATTGATCAGCCAGGCCACTATATTGGTAGGTAGGTCAGTAGTGCAGCTGCAAAATGTCATACTTGCTATCTTTTGCTTTTTGATGGTTCAAATGTGCACCATGAAAATAGATACTATTGTTTGTGTTGCACTGTTTTTACTCAGTGTACGGTGTCATTGAGTGTTCAGAAAGGCACCTATAAATAAAATGTATTACTATTATTGTTATTATTATTATTATTATTATTATTATTATTATTATTATTATTATTATTATTATTATTATTATTATTATGATGACTTGTATAAATGAGGCTAAAGTTGTTGTTGTTGTTGTTCACTCTCACATCTCTCATTGGTGTCACCCATGGACAAAGCTAAGCTAGGCGTTTCCCCCTGTGTTCAGTCTTCATGTCAAATTAAGTTAACCAACTGCCGGATGGTGTGGGTGACTGACTTTCATAAATTACAATTATCTCAATCAGCAACTATTTACTTACATGGTCACGCTTTCTGCTCCATATGGTGATATTGTGTCATCATTTAATGCAGGTATAAAAGCCACATTTTAAGAATCATTACCAAAAATGACAACATTTTGATAATGTTATAGCCTAAAAAAAAAAATCCAATACGATCCAGTTATGCAATGACACTTAATATAATTGAAAATTCATTAAAACTATTTACCAAAACTCTTATACAAATTAAACTAAATCAGGGTGGAGGATTTCTCCATAACCCATGCAGGCTCTTATTGCAGTGGTAGGAAATGGGAGTATTGATTGATAGTGTGCCTGATTGTAGTCACAGCACAGCCACTTGTACAGATGTTCTGTCTCTGTTCCTCTCAGGCTGAAACAACAAGGAACACGGGAGCAGTTCAGCTACAATGAGGTATGTTTTTACATTTCTGACGCCATCGGTTAACATGTAACACCAGCTTTCGAGGCAGGTTATAAATACTACTATAGCATTTCGCACCATCATCATCTGTTGTGAAACCCGACACCACTCTTTACAGATGACCTTGACTCCCTGCATGTGTCTTTACATACACTCTGATTTTTAAAGCATCAATCCACCTGCTGTATAGTGATAGACAGGTAGCAGCTAAGGAGTGTCAGTAGTGTGTGGTAGAGGTGGTGACAGTGTTATTGTGTTTTCAGCTTTGGGGAAGGTTGAACTGAGGCTGCAGCTGTGTGTGTTGGCAATAGTATTCAGCATGATTTTTTAAGCTACGACACCACTGTACACACTACTGTTATGCAGATATTTTTAGCCAGTCAGATCAGGACATTGAACCCATCTGAAATGTTTGTTTTACACACCACGGCTTTTCTGCCAGCATAATAGTGCTGACACATCATTCACATGACCCTATACGCTTCTCTCCTACGTCCCCCTTTTCCCACTGTAGGTGGTGCTGAAGGGAGCAAGCAAGAAACTGAGCCTTCTAGGAGTAAGTTCCACTGTCTGTCATATGCATGTCTTTTTAAACACGTATGTTAAAAATCCCAGCAGCAGTACACATTTTGTGTTACCCACCCTTGTTTCCGTGCCAGCTCAGATGATCCATTATGAGCTGGGAGGGTTCACTTGGTTAACTCAATCAATTTCTCCTCTCCAATGTGATTACCATGCTGAACTCACTCACAGTGGAGAATGATGCCCCGAAAATATCTTGTATCTCAAATGCAGCTATTTTAGAAAATGTCAGAGTGCCCGCTCTACTCTCTATTTGAAGCAGAACTCCAGGAGTAACTGCACTCATTCAAAATGTATAATAAAAAAAGATCTTTTCCTGTCTCCTGTGATTCCTAAAATGACTGCTTTCTTTTTTTTCCCCCTGAAGGCAGTTTTGGTGGTTAGGGCTAATTTTGGTTTTCAATTCAATGTGCAATCTCTGCTTGTAGGTAGACTATAGGAGGAGGTTGAGATAGCCCTATTACTTTGAAACAGAGCTAAGATAAAAAACACCATTTCAAAAACATTGGCCGGTATTTGTGTCGTGCTCTGAATCTAGGTCACATGACAGTAATTTACTAGATCTAGCTACAAATGGTAATGTTATTGGCAGAGGTGAAATGACTGAGTAACGATGGGGGCAACAGATAAGCTAACCCTGTTGTTATTTTGGTTCTTTCTTGTAGCAAACCTGTGCGGTGTGTCTGGAAGAATTCAGGACCAGAGATGAACTGGGAGTGTGCCCATGTTCACACGCATTTCACAAGAAGTGAGTGTTGACATCTAGTGTCATTAGTGGTTATTTACTTTCCTACTTAAAATGAATAGGCTACCACTCTCGTACCCGTTTCCAGTCTTTTTTGCAAAGCTCAGGTATAGTTGGTTGATGACAAATCACATCCAACATTTAACAGCTCCTCAAAGTGTTGACTGGACTCATGTTACATCAAGTGTTGCAAACTATGTAGTATAAATCCAGCGGGTAATAATTTGCATAGTTCTATGTTGTTTTACCGGTGCAAGGCCAAAGTCTCATTGAAGGCTCAAAGGGGAAACGGAGGAGAAGTTAAATGACTCAGCAAATTGAATAGTTAATGGGAAAAGAAAAAGCAGCGAAATGGAAGAAATGGAAATACAAGCAGAAAGGAAATTGCCCCCTTAAATGTCTGATTAAAATCTGTATTCTTTATTTAATTTCACTTAAAATATAAAAGAATCAGTTACTTTGTAATGGACTTTCTATACTTACCTATAGGTTAATAAATCTAATCATTCACTTTATTAATGCTTCCTGCAAGCTTTTTTTTTTTTTTCCATGTTCACAAGACACAAAACTGTAAAAGAAAAGTAGCCACAAAGCTTTGTTATTACATTCTGGACTGAACCTGTACAAAATTAGTAATAGCTCCTAAAATGACAAAATCATGGGTAGAGTTAATTGTCATCTACCAGTAGCTATTGTCATGCAGCATTATTTTTAATCTGACTTGTGTTTGTGCTCTGTCAGGTGCCTGCTTAAGTGGCTGGAGATCCGCAGCGTGTGCCCCATGTGCAACAAACCCATCCTCCGGCTCCACACAGACGCTCCCCAGGGTGCCGAGGGTCCCATGGACCCAGAGGAGGTGTGAAGGGAAGCTGGGGAAGAGGAAACCAGACTCCCCTTACAGAAAAACACCCATATTAAATACACCAGGGATGATGGACAGCAGTCATCTTTAAAACATCTCACAGGAAATGTCGATAACGATCCCCAGTGGCCACCTCGGTGCTGACCCTTGAGCAATATGCCTTGGTGGGAATTTGGATATTGACAGCACCAAATTCATTTGGTCAGTCGGGAGGAGAGGGTGGATGATTAGGGTCTTTTTCATAAAAATGCTCCTAGATCTACTTCCATATTGCACTGTTCACCAAAAAAAAAACATGAGAGGAAAATGGAGCCACTTTAGAGAGCAGGATATCATTGCAGCTGTCACTGGAAGACTAGTGGGGCACTGCCAGAGACAAACAACAATGCAGGCATTCAGCGGGGACGTCAAGATCAGAACGGATACCTCTAATATCTCAGGGGTGTTACCAATACAGCCAGCACAAACCATGTCAGTCACCCTATAACCCTGTGCCACACATGCATCTTCAATACTGCCAGTGTAGGTGAAACGCTCCAGGTAGCCACAACCTCCGGCTGAAACCACGACCAGCGGGATTACAACCATGACGATGATTTACGTAGACAATATTGTTACCGATTGTGTCCCAGGCCCTTTCCTTTTAAAAAAGAGACTGATAGAAAACTAGTCTTGCTTGTATGTATTGTATGTAAACGTGTCCCTATATATATTGTTATTTTGTATTTGTTGCTTTTAAATAAAACGTCACGTAATGTATTGCAATGGTGGAGTTTATTTAAAAGGTCAGTCATCACTGTAAATAGAAAAATGTCCCAACAAGTCTGATAAAGAACCTTTTACGCATCCATTTAAAAACATAGTAAACTTATAGTCATAACATTTACTTTTCTCTTCTTAGCTCACACTCATTTACATACAAAATGGATTAAAATGGAAGATGAAGAAATACTGAATACCAGTTCGTTTGATGATTTACAAAGGTTTGTTGTGTTCTGCAACCTTGACTTTCAGGTTCAACAGTCCAGGTCACTTAAAAAAGTTAAAATACAAGCTACCAAGGTGATTCTTTTTTTTATTAGGAAGCTGAAGGAGCATCTGTAGCCACAATTTTTTTTCCCCCCTAAAAAAGGAAGGTACCTAGCGCATGCTGGGTATGACACACTGCTGTCCACACATGTATTTGGTCTTTAATTTGCAGCCTCGGTGCCTTTAGCTTCCACAAACTCCATGGCTTTCTCTTTGACAGCCTGGATGCTCTGCGGTGTGCCGTGCTTCTTTTCATACTCCAGGTAGCGCTTGAAGAAGAACTTGATCTTTTTCACCGCGACACTCAGGTGGATGACGCGATCAAAGAGCGCCCTGCAGGACACAGGAAGAAGGACGCCATCAAATACTTGTTTGGTTGAAAGGATAGTTCAACATTTTGGCAATTTTTCCCTTTTCCATAATCCCTATAGTCATAGAAGTAGGTTCATTAGCTTTAATTATCGGTGCATGCTGTTTTGATGTCTGCGGGGCAGAGACACGAGACACAATGAAGGTGAATGGTACATCCCCTGTCCCTCAAAACTCATCAAATACACAATCCAACAACTCCAAAATGCTCTTGTGGAGAAGTTATGTTGATGTCATGTAACATTACGAGACAGAGTTGTTTTCGAGGCAAATGCATAACCGAGTCGGACAGAGTTTTGAGGGACAGGGGACCTGTACCGTTCACCTCAATTGTGTTTGCTAGGCAGCTCGTGTCTCTGCCCCACAGATCTCAAAACAACATGCACTGATAATCAAAGGTAATGAACCTACTGCTATGACTGTAGGGATTATGGCAATAGGTGGATTCGCCAAAAATGTTGAACTATCCCTTTAACAATGACCAGGTCACAGCTGTCAGTGTTACTACAGTACATACACTGATAAGGCTTGGCAAATGACCATTGGCTCACCTGATTTCCTTCTGTGATCCGTGTTTGACCATGAGGTCGATGAAAACAGACCACAGATCAGTACGTTTGGGATAGCTTGTCAGCACTTTGTCAAACATGGTGCGACCTTTCTCTGAATCACCATAACGGAACTCCAGCTGGGCGAACTTGGCAATCACATCCACACCTAGGAGGAAGGATGACAACACATAAAGGTTACAACCTGTGGAGAGACGCAGCTGGGACAGGGAAACAGAGTCTGAACGGTTACACACGGTGTAGAAGGGGTGACAACTCCCTGCTTTCAGTCAGTGGTGGGTGTAACATAAAAACTCATACTCTTCAGGATATCTTACTCTCTTTAGAGGGCAGACTCTTCAGCGCCCTCTGCAGGAGGGCAGCGGCAGCGTCGCTCTGACCCTGCTGCAGCAGGAAGGTCCCGTAGCTCAGCCACACCGCCTTGTTCTGGCGGAAACGCTTCACCATCGTCTTGTACAAGCCCTCGGCCTCCTGGGTACAAACACAGAGCACAGGCCGTGTTACACAGAAAGACAAATCGCAACAGCACACAGCATTTGTGCATTAAATAGGCAAGATTTCAAACAAAGGGAAGCTAAGCTAGGGTGACCAAACGTCCTCTTTTACCCGGGCATGTCCACTTTTTACGTCCGGGCGGGTTTTATAAATTCATGAAAATGTCCGGTTTTCAATGTTTTTCATGGGACCATTAAACATACTTGACTGGTGCTTTGCACAGAATACTCTGGTATTTTGTTGCGTCTCTGACATAATTCCTGAGAGGCTGCCTCTATATGTGCGGCTCTGCCACGCGCTCATGCAGAGGGAGCAGACGTCGGAGCAGCGTTGCCTCTGCTCACAAAATGCAGAAGCGCAAGTGTAGCTGTACCAGGGGCGGACAGGACATCTGTGTTCTGGAGAAGAACGGCTGGTAGGCCAGGATGGCCGGCGGCTGCCTCGTAGTCACTGTTCCTTTTTTTTTCTTTTTCTAAATACCTGACAGCCGTGTTTATCTGTGATCAGGGCCGGCCCAAGCCTCCATGGGGCCCTAAGGGGCCCTCTATTATTGCCAATAATACTGATTATTGATCATTTACACACCTAGCTACTACAAACTAATTAAAATTTTTCTAATCTGTCGCTACGGATCATCATCCTAGCCTGGAATGTTTTTAGCCATCTATGGTTTTTAAATCTGAAATGATATCAAATTCAGCCAAAAGTGCAGCCTGGGTTTGATTTATACTTAATATTCGAAGTGATATAGGCCCAGTACTAAATGTCATATGGGCTTACTAAAAGTAACAAAATAAACCAATAACCAATGCATTTGCTGTAAACATGTCATCATTTCTTTTTGGTTTTAAACAAACTGCAACACCAATGTGAAACAACTTAAAGTGCAACCACAGCAATTAAGGGTTTTTGTAAATAGCCTACACAGGATTTCTCAAGGGATCGACAGAAGTTACAGAGAAAGTTTATTGCTGGTTCTGTCTGTGATCTACCTGTTACCAACCCCCCCTCCAGGTCCACTGTCCTCTTTTTTGGAAATCAAAATATGGTCACCCTAGCCAAGCTGAGTTTATAACTCCGTATAGACTGCACCTTGGTCTTGTCGGACTTGGCGTAGATGTCAGCCAGCTGCTGGTAGACGGGCATGGGCTCGCAGAACTGCAGCGCCCGCTCAAACACTTTCTTGAGGGTTTCCTCTGTGCCGTACATGTTCTCCAGGTTCAGCAGGGCCACCCACACATTCAGCTTCTCCTGCTCCTCCCTGGACCAACACAGGACAGGAGTTCAAACATCATCTGCTGTCATTAAGCTCGTTTACACAATGATATGAATGAATGGGGGAGAAAAAAAGATCAAAATGTATGGATGTTGGGATTCTGGTGTTTTTCATGTCAGAGAAATACCAATTAGAGTTATTTCTGTTTTCTATCCATGAGCTTGGGTTACAAAACAGTGTAGTAGGAGAAGACTGAAATTAAAGATGATCTACAAGTTTACAGTGGCATGCAAAAGTCTGGGCACCTCTGGTCAAAATTTCTGTTAATGTGAACAGTTCAGCAAGTGGAAGATGAAATAATCACCAAAAGACATGCAGTAATATTTTAAGCAATATCAGTGTATTATTTTTTGTTTTCTACAGTTTTAGAGTGAAAAAAGGGAAACAAAGCAGCAGCCTGCAAAACAATGGGAAACCAGGAGACTTGAGCTCTCAGATAACTTAGATCAAGCTATCAGACAAGATATTTTATTTATATTTTCATTTACATGCTGTGATAGTTTCCAGGGGGGGGGGCTAATGGGTACTAACTATGCAGGGTGGCCTTTTCCTTTTTAATGTGTCATCTGTAACTTCATGTCTTTTGGAGATCATTCCATCTTCCATTTGCTGAACTCTTCACAGTAACATACATTTTGACCAGGGGTGCCCAAACTTCTGCATGCAACTTTACATGTGCTGCTGTGTGACACCATCTCAGAATAAAGTCATTGTTTGCAAGCCTACACAGCTTTTTGCGTTGTCTACCATGGCTTTTCTTTTACCGTCCTCCTGCTTTCAGGGAAGCAACTTTATGACAAACATCCATCCCATCACTCACCTGAAGGAGATGGTTTTCAGAGCCCTCTCGGCCACGGCGCGGGCCTGCTCGATCTGCGTGGCCTGCAGGTGATGGGCCATGTACTGCAGCCAGAGCAGGGAGCTGTTGGGCGAGGCGAGCAGCAGGCGCTCGAAGGCCGCCGCGTCTTCGGGACGCAGGTTTGGATCCATGAGCTCCGTTTCCCGCTGAACCAGCGCCTTCTCCGCCGCCTTCTTCTCCTGCTCCACCTCATGACGAGTCTTCTTCTGAGGCTGAGGAGAGGACATCCAACACATTCAATATTAAATCACTGCTCATAATAATGTTTTGCTTTTTCTGTAATTTTGTCAAATTATTTCTATAATTATTCATTTTTGCCTGTCTGACAAATGAAGTATTTACTATTATCATCAATTATTATTATTATTATTATTATTATTATTATTATTAGTATCACCAAGCCCCATAATTATTAGCATTATCCTAACTGTTACCATTACAGGAATGCAAACGGGTCAGGACCAAAAAAGAGAGGAATTGTCCGGCGGGGTGGGGGGGGGGGGGGGGTTCCAGTAGTTCAACCCCAAACAAGTATTGAGTGCATACATAGATGGACATAGTTTTCAGAAAGTCATAATTATTACTATTAAAATAAACTGAATAAATAAAGACATGGGATGTTTCATTCAGTGTGTAATGTCTTTCCACTTAGGGCTTCCTTCACCTCTGAAACGGGGCAGAGCTCCGGGAAAAAAAAAAAAAAACGACGTTGCTGTCGCACCGAATACGTGACTAAGCGCAGCTTTGGGTAACGAGCGTGCACGTCGCGCGTCTACATTGGAGGTCAGCTGTTATCAGTATAATCAGAGGCAACCATGAATGAGTTCGCCTCAGTTTCACGTGATTGCCACTGTCAGCCTGTTAGAAAAACATTTTACTGACCCGAGCTGAGACGACCCGAGTCGTACCAGATCGAACTGGTACGACTTCAGGTCAGAAAAACACGAGTTACGGGTTGCCTGGAACGCACCATGTCGCCAACGTCACCAAATACAAAAAGAACAAATACTGAAAAATACGGCGAGGTGTTAGAGGAGCCGAACGGCTTCATCAGTGTTGTATCATTTTCCTCTTGTAGTGGCTTGGGTGAAACGGATATTTACAGACATGTAGAAGTTACACACTATAGCTTTAAGATAAGACCACTAGTCACTCCCAAGCACACATGCACAAAAAACCACAAAACTTTGTTATTGTTGTTATTGTTTACTGTTGACACCTTGTTTGTATTGTCCCTGTTTGTCATACTGCACAACAAAATAAATATAAAAAAAAAAAAAAATTAAAGACAGGAAGAGGATGAGTGATGAAGAGGAGTGGAAAGACTAAATTAAGACTTCTAAGAGATTCTCTGAGCAGGATACAAGGTCAGAAAGTTCAGTTTCCATGTTTGTCTCACCTTGCTGTCCCTGTCTTGGTCCTCTCCGTCACTGGAGTCCCCGTCCTGAGCTGCAGACGCGGGCTTCAGAGAGCTCAGTCCCGCGTCCCAGGAGAAACCTGCTGCCACCTGCAGTCTGGCTGGACCCACGGAGCCGGGTGTCACCTGCTGGGAGAGGAGGTAGGGATTTATCTGTCAGGTCTTTCATTAGTAATATCCCCAAATCTGCTGAACGTCATGGCGGTCACTTACTTTTGCAGGCTCGGGTTTGGGTTCTTCTTCATCTTCCTTATCCTCCTCTTCTCTGAAGTACACCTCAACTCCACTGTCATTATCATCCTTCTTGCTTTTCTGGGGTTTTGTCTTCTTCTTTGGGACCTGGGACTCCGCTTGTGTCTGGTACATAAAACACCATGAAGGGAAACAGTCAAGGTTTAAATAAACCACAACATATGCAGACGATTCCTTCAGTGGCCATCGGGTTGTAATTAAAGCTGCAGGGTTTATAGAGGGGCCGAGGCCGAGATCAATGCAACAATCCTTACTGTCAGACCAAAGGAGAGTCTGTACATGTACAAGCAGTGAGTCGTGTTCAGTGAGTTGAAGATTTTATGGAAAGCAGGAAGCCATGCTTTAAAGGGATAGTAGCATTTTTTTTTAAGTTTTTAAAGTACTTTAATTGCAGTAGAAGACTCTCTGCACTCCTCCCGTTAGCAACGCCAGCCCATAGCCCTGCCCAGAGATTTACAACATACAGTGTTGTGAATGGACCCAAAGAAACGGCCTATTTTCGCGGCCTAAAGGAGGTTTTACCTGGAAAAAAAATACACAGTTCCATTGTTCGCTATAATATAATTTTTCCCAGCCCTTCAAAGTGCAGGAAAAACACAGTTTTTAATTGGACCTAACCAACTCACGTATCCCTCCGCCCAGGGTTAGCGCCCGCCGATCAGCAGTTGGTTAGGTCCAAATAAAAACTGTGTTTTTCCTGCACTTTGAAGGGCTGGGAAAAATTATATTATAGTGAACAATGGAACTGTGTATTTTTTTCCAGGTAAAACCTCTTTTAGGCCGTTTCTTTGGGTCTGTTCACAACACTGTATGTTGTAAATCTCTGGGCAGGGCTATGGGCTGGCGTTGCTAACGGGAGGAGTGCAGAGAGTCTTCTACTGCAATTAAAGTACTTAGGGGCTATTTGTAGATCATACAACCCCACTTTAAAAAAAAATGCTACTATCCCTTTAATAACAGCAGTTGATGAGAAATGTACCACTCTTTTTATTCATTCCATTGCAAATACTGTTTTGCATTCCATTTGTATTGTGAATCATGTTTGTGAGACTACGGACTGAAATGAGCTGCTGAGCTAAATCTGGCATATTTACGACAATTCTATTGTCTGTTCATTAAAATGCAGAGTCCCATACAAATAAATGAATGTGAAGAAATGAAATGGATGAAAGAAAGACAGTCTGATGTGAGAGCGGTAGGAAACCGGTTGCTACCTGTTCGCTCTCAGACAGCGCGCGCTTCTTCTTCTTCTTCTGTGTCTTCAAATCGTGCTTCTTCTTCTCCTCTCCGATCAGACGCAGCGGCAGACCCAGAGACTCGGGAAGGATGTCCGGCTTCCCGGTGTCCACGGGGAGCAGGGACAGGTCAACCAACCCGTCCTCTTTGTCAATACTGAAGACCAGAATAGAAAAGAGCTGCAGACTAAAAATGGCACTGATGGTATTGATTTTTGGGTGGGTGGGGGGGGGGGGGGGGGTGGGGGTCTACATTATGTCGCTAAATTTACCCATATCAGTTTCTGAAGCTGTGATACACAATGATGAACTCCTCTTTTCCTTTATTCTACATCCATGTGGCATTTTACCCACAAAATTGTTAAAGGGATAGTTCACCCAAAATTGAAATTTCACTCATTATCCACTCACCCTCATGTGGACTAAGGGCTGGGAGAGGTTTCAGAGTCCTCCGTGGCTTCTCTGAGTTACAGGGTGACTGCATGTCCATATAACGGTTGCAAATGGATACCAACTGTCTTCGTAACAAAAAGACACACCAAAAAACATCCAAATACCTCCATGCTGCTCGTATGTAATGTCCGTCTTGTATTGAAGCCCCGAAATCAAGCTTGTTTTTTAGCTTCCGCTACAAACAAGCTTGAAATATAGACTTGTTTAATTTCTTTCGGGACAATTTCGCATGTTGGGGCTTCAATACAAGACGGACATTACATACGAGCAGCATGGAGGTATTTGGATGTTTTTTGGTGTGTCTTTTTGTTACGAAGACAGTTGGTATCCATTTGCAACCGTTATATGGACATGCACTGCTACGCCGAGACCCCCTGTAACTCAGACATGAGGGTGAGTAGATAATGAGTGAAATTTGGTTAGTTTCAGTTTATTTCGGGCAAGTCTAAAGAAATAAGAAATAAAACAGTAATGGACAGTAGGGCTGTCAGACCGAACTTCGCTATTCAAACAGAATTCGAATGTTAGTCAAAATGAGAACATTCGAAGGTGGAAACTGACGTTCGAACGTGTGCCTTCTGTAAGGAGGCAAGTTAGCGTAGTGCGTAGTAGTAAACATGTTGATGAAACAAGCAATTTTGTTGTTGTTGTGCACAAGGTAGAGCTGCAGCTTCAAATATACAAACAGAGTTGTTTTAATTGCCCGTTCATTTGGCTGCCAATCGATCGATCCGCGGGTCACTTGTGTGTCGATCACGGATCAACTGTGATCTGTTGCACCACTACTTATTATATTTAGATTTCCCTTCTTGAAGTTTTATATTAAGTTGGTAAAACTGTGTGTTGCAAATGTTACATAACAGATTTGGTTGGTATGTCCCTTAGTGGACACAGGAGGTAATAATGAGCTGTTATAGGTGGATGTAATGAGCTAAAAAAAAAAAAACACATTAAAAATGTTGAATATGATTTGAATATTTAACATAAGATGGGTTAGAAATTCGAATATGATTTTGGGGGAAGATTGACAGCCCTAATGAACAGACATAACAAATAAATACTTTACAAAGATGACGCATGAAAAATAAAAATAATTGAAAATGAAAATAATTGGATTTTTCATATCCGAAAAGAAGTAGGAAGAAGTGAAACTTATTTACTTGCACCCCCTATTCATAAATTAACTATCAAGCTTCCTTGTCATTATGATCTATACAATAAGTTAATTTATAAGTTCATTCAGCTGGATTTATTCTAATATATAGGCATAAACTACAACTTCAGATCAGAGCGTGGCCTCAGTGATTCTAAAGTTATCTTGAGCGTCTTCTGTTATGTTGGGAGCCGATGTGTTTTCTTACCTGACGATCTTGGTGGTGAGCAGCGTGTTGGGAGGCAGGTGCTCAGACAGGACCTCGTGTTTCTTGACAAAGTATTTGGTGGACTGCTGAAGCTGGGCTCTTCCAGTTATACCTCCAGACAGCCTGCAAGACAAGTATGTTGAGCACGGCTTCACGCTTGACCTCCTGTGTCCGTCACGTTAGCAAGATCACAAAGCAGCAAGAAATAATGAGCAGGATGGAGGATGTGTCACACGATACTGACTGAAATAACTACAAAGAAACCACATTGTCCAAAAACACAGGGGGCACGTTGTTCCTAGCAGAAATTCATGTTTCTTTTTTTGAGTTTATAATAAAAAAATATATCAGTTCTATAAAAAAAATAGCAGCACTTGTTGCTGTACACTCAAAGTGGGCAGAGCTTTCTGATGATCTTCCAGAGAAAACAAATCTTAATGTGCATTTACACAACCGTTTGATGTTTCTATTAGACCTACACAGTTAAAAATTATTTACCGATATCTGCCTACAAAGAAAGCTGAAGAAAAAAAAGGGAAATTCAATTATGGGATTAGTGTAGATTCTGTAAAGAGGAAGAGAAGTCAGATCTTCACTTATTCTGCTACTGCAAGGAAGTTGCACTGTTTTGGAGTCAAGTTGGTGGATGGATTTCTGTTTATTTCTGCTGATTTTTGCGAAAATAAAATCAAAATTTATTGAGTTTATACATCAACATATTCTCTGTCCTGTCTGACAGTAGAATACGTGTATGTAATATAAAGTCGAATACGTTGAAGTTAGGTTTCAGAGATGGATAAAGTTCCCAGGTACCTGATGAAGACGCCCTGCTCTCGTACAGACTTGACGTAGCCTCTGAGGACCTGGCCCGTCTTCAGCTGCTCTACAGACAAAACCTCTGGGTCCTTGGCTGGCTTGGCCTGCTGGGAGTTCACCCTGATGGAGAAGAGTGTGAATAAGTAATGCAACCTAATGCAATTTTAACTTTCTTTCACCATGAAATATGAAATACCTTGTCGGACGTAGAGACAACTGCCACTTGCCGTTTTCACACCCCAGGAGGAAACACCTGAGGCAAAAGAGGACATAAAAATAAAACTCTTACTCTGTGCTGCAAGGTGATCAAGACTGACTTATTTTCTAAATTGCTCTGCTGTTCTTAATATTCTACCTAAATAATCTCTCATTAATGTATTCTGGCCAATGGAAAAAAAAAAATCAACTGTCATCACAAGTATAATAAACTGCATACAGTCAAACAGTTCTGTTTGTTTAGCCTGAATCATCACAGTTAACTTGGTTTAGTTTAGGTTCATTAAAATAATGAAAAGAATGTAAAAAAAAAAAAAAGGAACATCACAAGACAAAAAGTCTCCTAATGATGCAGCTATGAAGGAGGCTCTTCGCAACATGATGTATGTTTTCTAGGACAAACAGAATCCTCTTATCCTTCATGAGTCAGCTTTTTATTCCACTTTATAGTGCGACATGTTCAAAAACAACTAAAAACATTCTTTGTTTGACCTTGTTTGGACAGTTTGACTTGAGAGCTAGTTCTGAGAGTCCATAAACTGTGCCCAAGGCTATTTAAAGGGATAGTTCACCCAAAATTGAATCATTATCTACTCACCCTCATGTCAACTAAGAGCTGTGAGAATTTTCAGAGTCCTCCGTGCCTTCTCTGAGTTACGGGTGTCGCTACCCGATCTGCGACGCTACCGGATCCGTGACAAAACTGGTCTGCGCATGCGCAGACCGGCCGCCATCTTGGACAGCTGCCTACGGCAACTCCACTTGGACAAACTTCATTTGGGCACTGCCCGATTTGCGTACATGCTTTAAGTTCTGTGAATTTAAAATACAGTACTGTGAAAATGATTAAAAAATAAAATAAAATAAAATAAAAACCGCGTAGGTCCGTCATAAGACAGCCGCGGCAGACTCGTTTATTCAGTGAGTGTTGTGGTAGTTGTGATTGTTTGTGGTTGTCATGGTGATGAGGCCGGCGAGAAAAGAGGACAGTAAACATTAAAAGTCGCCTGTGTTCCTGTTTTCTGAGCATCAAGATCCAGACCACCACAACCAACCCTCAATTTACATTACTAATAAAGTATTTAAAAAAATAAATAAAAAGATAAACCGTCTGTGGCGACGCACATAGGGCAGTGATCCTAAGTCAATTCAACTAAGTTTGTCCAAGTGGAGTTGCCGTACGTGGCTGTCACGGATCCGGTAGCGTCGCGGATCGGGTAGCGACAACGGGCGGTCCGTGCAGCAGTATTTGTCCATATAATGGTTGTCAATGGATACCAACTTTCTTCATCCAAAAAGACACACCAAAAAACATCCAAATACCTCCACACAGCTCGTGTGTAATGTCCCTCTTGTATTGAAGCCCCGACATGAGAAATTGTTCTGAAATAAGTCTATATTTTAAGCTTGTTTGTAGCGGAAGCTCCCAGTGTCTCGGTTCACTGCTCTTCCTGTGTCAGTGCAAATCTCGCGTGATTTGCACTGACCGGAGGAACAATTTCTCATGTCGGGGCTTCAATACAAGAGGGACATTACAGACACGCAGTATGGAGGTATTTGGATGTTTTTTGGTGTGTCTTTTTGGACGAGGAAAGTTGGTGTCCATTGACAACCATTATATGGACAAATACTGCTACGCGGACCCCCCCGTAACTCAGAGAAGGCATGGAGGACTCTGAAAATGCTCACAGCTCTTAGTCGACATGAGGGTGAGTAGATAATGAGTGAAATTTGAATTTTGGGTGAACTATCCCTTTAAGGATCTTTCAACAAACGTTGCTACTTCATCCACCGACCTGACGAGCTGATCCTTGCTGTACCCATCCAGGGGGTTTGGCCTGTACGCATCAGCCAGGTCGGTGACGGCAACGGAGCCCATGCCACCGAATGGAAGCTTGACCAGGAGGCCGATGTGTGGCTGAATGTTAGTCACCATCCCCAAAGTTACAGCGCCTTTCTCCAATTTATGAACACCTGGAACACACAGACAGACAAGTCAGGAATAACATATTGTTTTTGCATTTGAATATCTAAAATTGATACGGAGGTGTGATACAGAAAATGCAGAACAGCCAATCATAATGAAATTAGCAGATAAACATCCAGTCCGAGGTGTTGTGCTCCTACCTGTGAGTGACAGCGTGAAGCGATGAGGCTTGGAGCTCACGTCTACTACTTGAGCACGGACTGCTTGGCCAAGCTTGTGCAGTTTCTCTGGGTGGCTGGCGTCCTGGAAATAAACAATTCAGATTAAATGAATCATTCTCTTTCCAACTGTAAAAGCCTTATATTACACGTACACACTGGATGAATTACGTGTGTTTAGTGGCTGTAGAATTATACCTGCGTTTTTCATTTTGGTGCACAGGATAACAGGTTCGAGTGGACACGTGCATGTCGTGCTGTTTACATGCATGCTGTGATTCTCCCAGCAAAATTAGAGGGAGTAAAGCTGATGCTGTACTTGCATCACAGTAGCAACACGACAAAACTTGCAAATCGAAACAAATGTATTTCTTCAAAACATTTTAGCAGCAGCTGCATGTGAAGACAGTGACACTTCAGTGAGATGTTCTACACTTTTGCTTTTTTGCTGCTTTTGTACTTGGACCTTTTTGTGCACGTTAATGCTTGGAAAAGAGATTTCTTTCATCTCAAGCAATCTGGTAAAATAAAAGTATATAATAAAAATGTGTTCTTCCAGTACGTATTTAATGACATAATGCTTATTCAATTTTACACTTACTTTGGGATCGGTGATCATGGCCAAAAGCTCAACTGTCCCATTAACACATGGATCAGTGGTGACCTCCAAAGACTTCTTCTCTGGGTTAAACTGGGGACAGAGCACAAGTGTTAAAAAAAAAAAAAAACATTGTTGCAGTTGTGTTCCTTTAAAACCATTTCCCAATAATCAATTTAAGATCAATAAGTATGATTGGGTGGATACTGCTAGGGAGAAATACAGCTACTTAAAGCACATCCTCACAATTTTCAAAACCTACCTTTGATACAAAGCATGTGATTTCATCTCCGACTTTATAGCTTTTAAGTTTTTCTTTTCCTGCAACTTGTTTAAAATCTCCACTCTTATCCAGTTTGCTGAAGAGAGAAAAAACAACGAGATAAAATGTGAATAGCTATGACATCACAACAGGTTTCATGTTTAACATACCAATGTCTGGATGGCAATGGAAATTAGGACCCTGTAAATCACCTATTTCAATCTATTTTAATAACATTCAGTTTACATACATATACAGCTCTAGAAAAAATTAAGAGACAACTCCCAAAATGATCAGTTTCTCTGGTTTTACTATTTATAGATATGTGTTTGAGTAAAATTAAATTAAACATTTTTTGTTTTATTCTATCAACTACCGACAACATTTCTCCCAAAATTGAAATAAAGATATTGTCATTTAGAGCTTTTATTGGCTGAAAATGACTAAACTAGTCTAAATAACAAAAATATCAAGTCTTTTCATACCTTGGATAATAATAATAATGCAAAGAAAACATGTTCATATTTATTCCTAAACAACACAGCAAGAATATTTTAACTCAGGAAGAGTTTATAAATCAGTTTTTGTGGGATAATGTCAATGTTTAATCCCAGCAGTGGTTTTTATAATCTTCCAATGAAACCAGATGTGGTTCAGGTGTTTGTGTTGGTATTAAAAAAAGAAAAGAAAATGTAGAGATGCTTTAAGAAACATTTGAAAGTGGTCTCTTATTTTTTTCCAGCGCTGTATATATATAGTATATATATTATGTAAGGTTGATGATAATTGCACAATTACCTTGGAATGAGTGTAAGCTCAGGAATGGTGTAGGTATATTTGGGATGGGAAAAGGGCAAGAATCTGAAAAAAAAGAGTAATTCATGTTAAATTCACTACACAAATAATAAATCACCACATTCCCCTTCTTTCTTTTACAGCGATGTTAAAAGGTTAAGAACGGAACTCGTCTGTTCTAACATGGAAACTGCAGCTCTTCATCAGTGTTTACCTGTGAGTGGAGACTTCTCGTCCTCCGATGACCCTGGCGTTGACCGCGCTGCCCACTTTGACCGAGGACGTCGGGAACGAGCCCAGAGACACGTTGTCCACCTCCAGCACCTCGGACACGTGCACGCTGCCTGTGCTTCCGTCGTCCAGCGCCACCTGAATGCAGGTGGGCTTCACCGTCTTCACCTTCCCCTGCAGCACGTCGCCGTAGCGATGGCCCTTGGAGCCCGGCTGGTTCTCCGAGGTGGTGCGCTGTCGCTTGGATGCGGTGCGCTGCCACGACACTAGAGGGAGCCCTTGCAGTTCCTGACAGCTTCCCTCTATCACCTCCACGGCCAGACTCATCCCGGCCTTCAGCTTCTCCGAGTCGAACAGCAGCACCTCGTTCAGGTGGCTGCGGGTTTGGATCACGGTCATTTGCGCCGTGTCGTCCAATGAGATAACGGCAAAGTCTTTGTCCGTGTGCTGCACCATGGCTGTGTACTGTGTCCCTTCGTTTAACTGTAGAAATACATCCAAACAGAAACGCTAAAGTCACAACGGTGAAAGTCCCAACACAGAAACACAAAACATTTACCTCACATCGTCTGACCAGTTAGAGAAATACCACCTGCAGCATGTTAATGAATATAAAACATATATGACTTAACTTTCAGGTCAGTAAATGGCTTTAGGATGAATGACACTCACAGATTTCTTGTTCCGGAGCAGCTTGGAAAGTATGGACACATGGACACAGGTAGACGGGATGTCAACATGAAGGACGACCGCAGTGACTTTCTGTCCTGAGGTCAGTTTAACACCTGAAAAACACATATTGTAAGTGTGAAACACAGAAGTCAGAAATATCTTCACTGCAGTGTCCTGACACTAATGGATAGTATTTGTGTTATAGTATATGTGATTTTTTTAATCTACCTAATTTGTTTTGTTTGTTTTATGTTGAGTAGAGTTTTTGTCTTATGATGTGCCATCATTCTATGTGTGTAAGCCTAAATACCAGGGCAGTTGTACCTTTACTTTTAAATGCAGTGACAATAAAGGCATCATAAAATCTTAAAGGTACATTGTGTAGGAATTCCTCCCATCTAGCGTTCTCTCAACTCAATTGTATTTTTCATGCTGCATTCACATGAAATTGGGCAGACAGTAGACAGACGACATAAACAAGCCTCTATGTAAACAAAGTGGTCCGTCAGCACGAGGCAAAACAATACATGTGACAATGTTGTCATGGCGATGTCGTACGGTTTACCTGACCCACGTTTTACCAGCTTTCGCTCCACTTCTGTGACTAAAATGACATCTGGTTTGTTACTGACGGCCGTCTGCCCGACTGCAGGTGAATGCAACAGTGTGATCATCAATCAACATCAGTGTAACGCTCCATTCCTCCTCACTGCGTTACCGCGGTGACTTTTCACAGACGCCACCTCGACCTGAGCCGACAGCTCCGGTGTCTGCGCTGAGTTTCCGTGGTTTCCTACCGTCACGCTGCCGCTGAACGTAAAAACATGGCGACACCACATGGCAGCCAGCACCGAGCTTACCCGCTCCATGTAGATATGAATGATATGAACGGCTAATTCAGAGCTGAAAGGAACACTTCAGTTTGGTGATGGGGGGGATTACTGATTAATGAAAAACAGACTTTTGAACCAAATAATTGATTTTCGTGAATAGATAACAGGAGAAGTTACACAATGTCCCTTTAAGACACACATGCCAGTCAGTAACGCAGCGTTTCATTGTATTGCCAACAAACCTGGTACCAGCTCATACCAAAAGTACGGTAAGAAACTGCAGGAAATGTGGATGATATTTCTAAAGGAGTAAAACACTCAGTTACTGTTTCTAAATACATACCCATGACATGGTGTTTGGTGGCCTGTATGGTGGCACCTCCCAAATCATCAGATGTAAATGTCGCACCGCTGTCGTCGGCAGAATCCACCGTGAGCTTCAGCTTCTGACCGACACACAGAGCAGCCAGCTGCTGGCGAAGGTCACTGTTATCTGAGAGAGAGAGAGAGAGAGAGAGAGGTTAGACACTATACACACACCTGACTTCACCTGAGGTCTGAAATGTCAAAACATGAGATTGTAATGCAATGTTTACATCTGACTCTGAGCTGTCTTCACAGAGAGAGAGAGGGAGACAGCACATCAACACACACATGCATAGGGTATATAAAAGTATATATAGAACAAATCACCTTGTTGTTTATAACTACTTCCGGGTAGAAAACCAGCATGAGAATAGTGACGGACGAGAGTTTCGCTATATATAGCCTATCAAATTTTTCATGTCACTATCTTGTCACTAATCTTATGTTTGTTAAGTTTATAAAACCAATGATTGGACAAACATTACTATTTATGTGTGCACATTTTTGTAATTATGGTTATCATAGATTAGCCGGGCTAACTGTTAGCTACCTGTTTAACTTTAATAACTCAGTGACTCAATAAACGGTCCATGAAAAAATATTTTCTCTAGCGGATATCTTAGTTCCAACATGACTGAGCTAACTGGAGTAGTTTCATGTCGTGTCCCACAACGGGAGGGTTTTAACAGCTGACGTCCTGACGTTAGCTTAGCTTCCACTGTTAGCTTAGCTACCGCCGTTAGCTTTGCTACCGCCGTCAGCTGTCCCTGTCAGCTGCAGCCACTGATGCTTTCTAGACACCGTGATTCCCCCCAAACTGAATAAATACAACACATAGCAACACAAAACACACACACAGAAATAGTAATGTTTCTTCAATCATGTCAGATTTGTCTAAACGGTGATAGGGCGTGAAAAATATGATATACATATAGCTAAACTCTTGTTCGTTACTATGTTCTCATTCAAATTACGTGCTGGTTTTCTACCCGGAAGTAGCTATAAACAACAAGGCGATTCGGTCTATACATTTTATTTTATTTTATTTGTATATTTGATTCTGTGACTTGTATTTGTTTTTGTTTCATTGATCCTTTGGCAACACAGTTCTTGTAACATTCTTGTAACATTCATGCCAGAGAGAGAGAGAGACAGAGAGAGAGAGAAGCGTGTGTACCTCTCAGAGCCAACATCTGGTTGACAGCCTTTCTCTCCTGCAGACCGTTAATGAGTCTGGTCTGGGCTGCGCCCTCTGCAGAGATCACCTCCGATATCTTCAGGGTGATCAGGAAGCGCCGCTTTTCTTCGTCCAGGTTGGTCACCTTGGCGATGACCGTCTGGCCCAGTTGAAAGGCGGTGGTGGTATCGCTGATGAACCTGTCGGCCATGGCCTGGGATGCAGAGCAGAGAGAGGATTTTAGGAGAAAAAAACAAACAAAGAGTGTCAGGACAGATAACCGTGTCAGAGGAGGCCAGACAAAGCCCTTTACTCACCGACTTTGGAGCCAGACCGACGAGGCCATATGGGAACTCTACAAAGACGCCGTAGGACATGATGTTCTTGACGCAGCCAATCAGCTGCATCCCGACCGTGATCTCCGAGAAATCCTTGGCAACCACCCCCTCCTCCAGCGACCACCTCACTGTGGGTTTCTTAGTGAGAGTCTATAAAAAAGGAGCTGCTAAGGAAAACACAACACTTCTTCTTTTCACACTTATGAGAAAATATGAGAATTATCTTCCCTGGAAATGGTGAAAGTAAATTAAATATTTGATGCTGTACATAAATCAATCAAAGTAGGGTTGATATGAACTTTTCTGTTAATATCAGGATACGATATTCTGTTTGTTCTTGCTGAAACACATGAGGTCTGAGATGTTGTCTCCCTCCCGCAGACTGTCCCACAGCAGCGGGCACGTGGACATGTGATCGGAGAGATGCATGGTGGGTACTATGGCGCGTACGTCATCGGGGAGGATGGCCACCTCCAGACCGTTCAGCAACTTTTTCACCACCTTGGCCTCCAGTGTCTACATCACACACACACACACACACACACAGTGCAGGTGTTAGATCAGTGAGATGAGGCCGGGGGGGAGAGAAAAGTGAAGCACGAGGTCTTTAACTTACCTTCCCCATCTCACAGTCCGGCTGGGGCTTGGCAGCTTCCTCCGTCTCTCCCTCCACCGCGCTCTTAAAGGACAGCACCAGCTTCGCCTTGTCCGGGTCCGACTGAAGAACTTTAGCCTTCAACACCTGAAACGTCACGCACAACAAACAAAATACCAGATTAGAAAAAGCACAAAGATAACAAAGTGATCAGTGAACAACAATGAGCATCTAAAACTTGGAACTTAAAGGGATAGTTCAACATTTTGGCAAACTGGCCCATTGCCATAGTCATAGCAGTAGGTTTGTTTCCTTTAATTGTCGGTGCAAGCTATTTTTAGAATGGCGGAGCAGAGCCGCGAGCTGCTCAGGGCTATGCTACGGAGGCTCATGGGATTTCTTGGTTTCCCTCATCAAACTCATCAAATACACAATCCAACAACTCCAAAACACTCTTGTGGACAAGTTGTGACCTGCACATTCACCACGCTATGTGATAATAACAGAACTTGACCAGACAGAGTTGTTTTAGAGGGAAATTCATGCAAAACAGCTGATGCGCGTTCCCGTCAGGGGCAGTTTTTCAGCAAGCAGTCTCTGCATTTGCCTCGAAAGCAACTCCTATACTATACTAGACTATAGACTACGTACGGTACGTGAATTATCGTCTATTACATCGTTACATCTTAAAGCATGGCTATATTGGAAAACCAGATCTGTGATCACAACCCCGTTTAAGCTCGTCTGTCTGTGGGACTTCTGCTAGGACACCACCTACAAATTGTGGGTATCTTGAAATACTTCTACTTCTGAAATACTAAAGTCTAGCAATACAGCACTTGTTATTAAAGGCATTAAAGGCTTTTCCATTTTCCACTTTGGGTGTATGAGGGGCGCTGTCGCGGACGGCTGCCAGCTAGATCGCTCCACTCTGTCCTTTACATATCTAATTTTTAGATTGTGTTTTTCGGACTTTGTATTACAGCACTTTTTAAATTAATGTTGCACTGTATTTAACTTTTAACTTATATCTAGGTTGCTTCTTTGTTGTATATATTGTCTAGACATTGCAGGATATATTTTGTCATATATTTTCCTCCTTGTATCCTATTTATTTCTATTTTCTCTGGAGCGGCCTGGCCGAATAATTTCCTTCGGGATGAATAAAGTTTTATCTAATCTAATCTAATCTCAGGGATGCAAACGGGTCAGGACCAAAAAAGAGAGGAATTGTCTGGCGGGGGGGTGGGGGGGGGCTCACCATTAACAATATCACAGAAAAGTCAATTTCCAGTAGTTCAACCCCAACCAAGTATTGAGTGCATATAGATGGACATCGTTTTCAGAAGGCCAACATTTCTATATTAAAAATGCTTTAAAAAAAATAAAAACCATTGCAATATTTCAATTTTGGAGATACTGATTTTTAGGTCTTCACTGAATGTTAGTCATAATTATTACTATTAAAATAAACTGAATAAATAAAGACATGGGATTTAACATCCCATTCAGTGTGTAATGGACATATGGGCCTATATAATGTGTTAGTTTCACTTTAATTGAACACATTCTACATCGCGGAGGCGACGTCTCTCCTTCACCGTAGAAACGGGGCAGAGCTCCGTGGAGACACCTGCCTGACACAGCAACGGACATGCACGGGGGGAAAACGGCGGCGCCGTCGCACCGACTGCACGCGGATACGCGCTGCTTTGGGTAACGAGCGCGCACGTCGCGCGTCTATTGGAGGTAGGCTGTTACCAGTATAATCAGAGACAACCATGAATGAGTTTGCCTCAGTTTCACGTGATTGTCACTGTCAGCCTGTTAGAAAAACATTTTACTGACCCCAGCTGAGACGCTGAGACGCTGAGACACTGAGACCCCCCCCCTCAAAAAACAAAAACTCTTCGGATCTGAACGATTCACACAAGTCACCTAATTGGTCATGAAAAAAGCGAGTTTCGCTTTTCGGCGCGCTGTTTGCATCCCAATCTAATTATGCAATAAAACCCAGCACCTAATAATCTTGATGATTAATCTTGTGTGGTCCCCCTAGTCCATACTGATCTTATTTTAATGGTTTAATGGTCTATTGTAATTTTGTCTGGCGTCCTTTGAATCTGTCTGTTTTTTTCATCCAACAACAACCTCCCAATGGGACAAGAGATGGAAATTGGTCATGTGGCTACAATCTCACAGATTTATATGTTCATTAATATGTACTGTCCCATTTAAAAAAATAAATAAATCATGAATCATAAATACATTTCAAAAACATCTTATTCTATGTCCTCACCTGCCCGACGTAGAAGAACTCATCAGGATTGATGATGGGCTCAGAGCTGAGTTCACCTAGCGGCACCAGACCCTTGACGTTGTTGTAGAAACGAACGATGCAGCCGAAGTTTTTGATGCTGACGATGAAGCCGTGGGAGATGCAGCCGGGACGAGCGTCGGCGAAACTGAGGAACAGCGGCAGGGAGCTTTCCACCAGAGCCTTCTTCCTGGTCAGGTACAGCTTCTTATTCTCTGCGTCTACTGACAGCACCTGAAGGAAAACGTACGCACACACACAGAGGAATAAGACAAATATACAAAACCACCAAAGAGTTGAAACTGTATGTTTCAGATTTAAAACAAATGGAGACCCGTTACTGACCCGACATTTGATCTTCATGCCCTCTGTGTACTTCTTCTCGGGGTTTTTGAGGATGATGTCAGAGAGGTGGGTCCGAGGCACCAGACCTTTAATGTGATCGGACAGATGCACCACCATGCCGTGATTCAGCAGGACCGACACTTTGCCCTTGGTGAAAAGAGACACAAGGAGGAAAGAGGATGTGAGACAGATAACAGAGAAAGGCAGAGAGACAGAAACTTGTAAAAAAGGAAAAGATAATTTATGAAGTAAAGGAAATTAAATGAATTTTTCAACACAATAAAAATGGAGATGTCCTTGTCCATTAAGTCAATGTTTCATTGCTATCTCAAGTCAAAGACATCTGATTCCTCCTGACAGTTTAGCACGCTGTCGTCTTTCTTTATAAAAAAGAAGAATTAGATAATCATGATTTCTCATTCACATCTACATCATCACCCTCATTGAAAAAAAGCCAGAATCTAAATTTATGAATGTCTAAGTGTTTTCTCTCACAAGGGTTTAACTACTAGACACCACATGTTTCCTACTTCACTGAAAAGTCCTTCAGTTTAAGTCCAAGTTTCTATTTTCCCACAATACACTTCATATTGTAGCATGACTGACTTACAATGTGAAATAATAATAAAAAGCTACAAAACAACAACAACAACAACAACTGATGTGATACTGTATTAGATAACTTAGATGTAACCAGTCTGGGCTTTTAAAGTAGGAACCTACTGTGTGTTGCTTTTGCAGGTCTATTCAAGCAAAGTACACAATTACCTCGACAACTTGACCAGCCTGGAGATCATGATACCTATAAAATGGCCTCTCAATCACACTCCTGGAAATAAGACAAGACAGTTTTTTTAGGTCAGAATTTCAAAATGGATTTGTGAGTTCACAGTTTGCCATGAGCTTAAAGGGATAGTTCACCCAAAATTGAAATTTAACTCATTATCTACTCACCCTCATGTCGACTAAGGGCTGGGAGAAGTTTCAGAGTCCTCCGTTCCTTCTCTGAGTTACAGGGGGTCTCGGCGTAGCAGTGCATGTCCATATAACGGTTGCAAATGGATACCAACTGTCTTCGTAACAAAAAGACACACCAAAAAACATCCAAATACCTCCATGCTGCTCGTATGTAATGTCCGTCTTGTATTGAAGCCCCGAAATGTGAAATTGTCCCGAAAAAAATGTAATAAGTCTATTTTTCAAGCTTGTTTGTAGCGGAAGCTCCTCTTCCCAGTTCATCCAAATTTGACGAACCGGGAAGAGGAGCTTCGCGAAGCTTCCGCTACAAACAAGCTTGAAATATAGACTTATTTAATTTTCTTCAGGACAATTTCTCATTTTGGGGCTTCAATACAAGACGGACATTACATACGAGCAGCATGGAGGTATTTGGATGTTTTTTGGTGTGTCTTTTTGTTACAAAGACAGTTGGTATCCATTTGCAACCGTTATATGGACATGCACTGCTACGCCGAGACCCCCTGTAATTCAGAGAAGCCACGGAGGACTCTGAAACTTCTCCCAGCCCTTAGTCGACATGTGGGTGAGTAGATAATGAGTTAAATTTCAATTTTGGGTGAACTATCCCTTTAATCTGGAGCCACATACTTGCGCAAACTAGCAAAATGAATCTGTTCCATGGGGCTGAAGTCCAGGATCCTGCAGGTGTGCTCAGGCTTGGCCAGCGCTCTGTTCTCATTTGCTGGAGCGCTCCCCTCTTTCAGGTTGTTCCTCTGCCAAGAAAGACAATAAACCATTTAAACCAAACGCTCTGTTGGCAGCACATCTGCAGACAGCGATTATTCTTTGTTACAATTAACACGGGTTAAAAGCCGCCAAAGCATCAAACTGACTCACGTGCACAAATGCCAATGTTTTGTCGGGCAGTTCCAGCATGGCTCCGGACATGTGGTGTACGGTGGTCATTTTGCAGCCGTTCACAACCTCTCCAATGCGCTCGCCACCGGCAGGGTTGGGCTCAACGGTTTTCCCGGGCTGAACCAGAAAGCTGCGCAGACTCAAACCCACCAGACGCGTGGTCGGCTCCACGTACAGCACACAGGCCTGGACCTGAGTGGGCGGAGGCAAAAGTACAAGAGATGGTTAGGATGCCAACTTCCCCATCTACACTGAGCACATACATTATACATTAAGTGGTAATATGTGACGCCGTCATGTGAGATCATTTTAATAGGGTGCTTTTTTAAAGGGATAGTTCAACATTTTGGCAAGTTGGCACAAAGACATAATCCCAACAACAATCCCAATTGTCGGTGCAAGATATTTTTAGAACGGCGGAGCAGAGCCGTGAGCTGCTCAGAGCTACGCTACGGAGGCTCATGGGATTTCTTGGTTTCCCTCATCAAACTCATCAAATACACAATCCAACAACTCCACAACGCTCTGGTGGACAAGTTGTGACCTGCACATTCACCACGCTATGAGATAATAACAGAACGTTACCAGACAGAGTTGTTTTAGAGGGAAATTCATGCAAAACCACTGATGCCCGTTCCTGTCGGGGCAGTTTTTCAGCAAGCAGTCTCTGCATTTGCCTCGAAAACAACTCTGTCTCGTAACATTCTGTTATTATTTCATAGAGTGGTGAATGTGCAGGTCACAACTTGTCCACCAGAGCGTTTTGGAGTTGTTGGATTGTGTATTTGATGAGTTTGATGAGGGAAACCAAGAAATCCCATGAGCCTCCGTAGCGTAGCTCTGAGCAGCTCACGGCTCTGCTCCGCCGTTCTAAAAATAACTTGCACCGACAATTAAAGGTAACGAACCCACTCAAAAACTATAGGGATTATGGCAATGGGCCAATTTGCCAAAATGTTGAACCATCCCTTTAAATCCAAAATGTTAATGACAATGAACGTCTTTTTCCTGTGCTGAGTCTGAGTCACCTCTGCTCCCTCTGTGTAGTCTGATGCCTGTTCTGGCTCCATGTGGAGAAAGTCCACCTGACCACTGAAGGAGGACAGGAAGTCCAGGATCAGACCATGTCTGGTAACCTGCAATAAAGACATTTCAACATTATCAAAATGAACAAACAGTAGATCATTCAGTGGACAGAAAAATAACAATAGAATTTTTCCAGTGAAATTTCACCCTTTTTAGACAAAATCTGTATAATATTATTCCTATTATGATTAAAATGTTGCCTCTACCTTCTTGATGGTGGATTTGACCAGAAGACCAGGCAGAAGGTTAGTGAGGTTCCAGCCGTGTGTGGCCTCGGCACAGGTCTGGGCGATGGTGGAGGGGTTGATGGAGAGCTGGACCACACGCCCTTCGTTCTTTATTTCCTCTATTGGACAGGTCACATACTGACCCACTTTCAGCTCTGCCGACATGAGAACATAGGAGACATGAACACCTGATATTCACCTGATATCCACCAGATCAATTACTAATAGGGACTGTGTGGTTCCATACAGGAAAACCTCTTTCAGTCAAAATGCCCTGTCAACGAAAGGAACTGCAATCTGGAACACACTACCCTTACCCATAAAGGAATGCCCTACCTTGACTACTTTTAAGAGCCACCTGAAGGTATGGCTCAGAGCCAACCAAACGTGTAATCACCTTTAATGTCCTAACTGCATGCTTCTAATGTACTGATCTGTCTTAACATATATTAGTACTAGTATTGTGTTGTAATAGTGTATGTGTTTATGCTATTTCCTACTTAAAATGTATTCTAACCTTTTGTACTGTATTGTAACACCAACTTGCCTAGAGGACTCCAGATGGAAATTAGCCCACGGGCTACAATCTGGCACATTTACAGGTACTACGGTACATGTTTTATTAATGTGCATTGTCCTGACTTCTAAATAAATAAATTACAAATTACAAATTACAATTCTGACCAATGTGAATAATTTCCTCAGTGAATGAAAAGCGTAATTGTTTTGTCATACCCTCTGGTTTGTTGTGTTTGTCTTTTATTGCTTTCATAGACAGGAAAGCTTTGGACCCGTTGATCCCTATGTCAACGATGCAGCCATGATCCTCAACACTTTCCACACATCCACTCAAGACCTAAGACACAGTGATGACATATTAATATATATTTTGTTTGAAACCAACAAAAAAAACAATCAACTAATATTTTCCTGACTGATGATGTTGCACATGAATGACTCACCATGCCAGCTTTCAGACTGCTTGAAGTGAGACCCTTGTTGACTAGCTTGGGATTGATTGACAGCTGGATGCTCAGAGAGCCTCCTTTGGCTACATCCAACTTGGCAACCACACACCTCAACACCATGCCGGGGTGGAAGAGAAGCGGCAGAGAACAGAACTCCTGTGAAATACAGAGAGCAAATATTAGAAAATATGACTAAATATTCTGGGATGTGTGCTAATTTCTTTATTATTCAGTATATTGAAAGCATCGCGGCAAAGTATTACCTCCGTCTCATCTGACGCCAGTTGCTCGTTGAGCAGCTTGGTGTACGAGTCGCTGATGTTCTTGATGCTGAGGAAACCTTTTAGACCACAAGGCAGACTGACGGTCACCTCGAAGTCTGCAACCTCCTTCACACAGCCCAGCATCAGCATGCCTTCCTTCACACTCTGGGAGAAACAACATGGAAAATAGAATTACATTAGGCACAATTAATAAATTATTAATATGCCTTAGGCCTTCCCAAATATATTACCTTCAGGTGTAGGATTTCCACACACTTGGCCGCTTCATTGAGAGTCAGGCCATCTTCTTTTCCTTTGCTCGTCTTTTGCTTTTTAGGTTTCTTTCCGTCATCTTTGACTGCCCCCTTCCTTTTCTTTGTTTCTGCTTGTTCGTTTGACGGCTGGAGAAAACGGGGAAAACATTTTACTCAAACATTCTAGTGTGAGACTAAAAAAGCACACAGTGCACAGTCCACATTTATCGACACAGTTGAAAAGAAAGGAGTGTGTGGAGCAGCAGATGAGAGTAAGAGAAAAGGAGACTTTGTGCAGATTATAAGAATACATAGCGTGACAATGTGTGATAATAAACTGATTTGACCAGACAAAGTAGATCTTCGCACAGACATGGATATAGAAGTTTTATCTTTTTTTTTTAAGGAAAATAAACTTTACCTGGAAGAGGTTGTCCACTTCACCCCGCTGCACCACTATTTTACTATCAGTGGGCTTCTTTGCTGTCCCTCCTCGAGGGAAATCTTCCTCCATCGATGCCATGTTTAATGTTGATTCAGACGTCTGAGACAATTGAAGGAAATGTGAATAAAATAATTTCAAAGCAAAATTTTTAAACGCTGTTGACACACCTCAACTCATGGGCAGACTCTAGACCAGTTTGACTGTATTAATGTTACTGTAAACTTTACATTTCAATCACAGCGAATATTATGGACAAGCAGTCTCAAATGTAACGACACTTGATTACCTGAAAGGCACGGGGGGGTTGTGTTTTTTAACCACATACGTTTTGATTTCTCACTAACTAATGAAACTATTTGAGCTCTTGGAAAACCAGAAAAAGGCATGTCCACCGTCCATTAGGACTGAAAAAATACATGAGGATAACGTGAATCGTTGGATAAAGGTAACATGTTTCGGTGTATATACCTAATGTATGCATAGCGAGTCTCGATTCAACCTCCGTTTTCAAATCAAATACATTTTACAATATACTCTCGCTTTTTACAATGAAATATTTACTTACATTAAATCTCCAGCTTGTGGATATCCCAAACTCACATGCTGTTCAGCAACACGCCATGATCGCAACCCGGAAGAAAAACTCATACAGGCGTTTCCTTCCTTGTCCAATCACAGAGCAGAAATAATGATTGACAGTGTCTTTGACCATTCAGCGACCGTTTTGGACTCCAACTTTGAGTGGCGGTGTTTTGGCCCAATCATGACCCGGTTTGTGTGTCTGCTCCGAGTGGGCGGGACTTCCTTCTGAATTTAGCGTTGCGGCCTCTACTGAAGGACACCTGTCTCGTTCTGTTTTCACAGGGGTCGTGTGTTTAAGGTAAGACACTGCACATTTAGGGACAAATTAGCCCGTTCACGCTGGCTTCAACAATGCTTAGTGGTAATTGTGTTGTCTATAATACGTCTCTGCAATGATACACTATTTAACTAATGTTCTGGACATTAAGTTAGCTTGTAGGCTAACGTAGCCAGCTACATTAACGTAGCGTTAGTGTGTGCTAGCTAACGAGCTGTACAGCAGGACTGTCCGATGAAAGTCAAGTCTGAATGAAAATCACGTTAAAGTTAATTTGTCAACCACGCAGTTAATTCACTGAAGTGGGTGCATTTTTCACAAACAAATGTGACCCTGGAGCAAAGTGTCAGAGCTTCTTGTTCGCGTCCTGGGATCAGATTTAGTCTTAGCATGTCAAGACGGGCACCATTGAAGTTGCAAACTCTCTTATGTAATTTCACTGCAGGGTTAACAACAGCAAGAGAGCTGTTTTAGCCTGAATAAAATGCCGCATTTATTAAGAGCATTTTGAGGTATTCATTAATGTGTTTGAGCTATCCTGCATCCGATAACAGTCGAAATGACCGTGCAATAATTGTATTTAGCATTGCGTGACAAAAAGCAGCTCAAATTCCCACTTGAGCCACTACTAGAGATGATTATGGGTCTGCAGCAGCCAATACCTGTATAATATATAACTGTATAACTGTCATCACTGATTCAGTTTAAAAGATATCAGACAGTTTTGGCTAATACTTCCTCAGTGCCCAAGGTTACTTATCCAAGCTCGTGCATTTTCAAACTGATTCATGTGGTTAATGTATACACGTTAAGTACTCCAACCTAATTGGTCAACATGATCATTTAAAGTCACCTTCATTGCTGATCAATATTAGTATAAGCAATATCAGTTGCTTCAGCTCCAAGTTATTTAGTCAGACATTGTAGCCAAGGTCAAAAAATGTGTTTGATTTAATAAAATGTAAATCTCTAATTCACCTGTTTTTCCAATTTTATTTTAGGACCATCAACTATCCACCATGGGAGGACATGATGCCGGAACCCAGCACCAGTTCACTGGGATTGCAAAGTACTTCAATGCTTACACAATCACAGGAAGGAGAAATGTGAGTTATGTGCAACTCTTGTAATAAATTGCGTGGCACAATTGATAATTAAAACACCAAATCTACACCTACTGTTGTAACACTATCAATGTTTTTTTTCCTGTAGTGTGTTTTGGCTACATATGCCACCATAGCAACCATTGCCCTTTTCTTCAAATTGAAGCCGAAGAAACAAGCCGCTATCACAGAAAAGTGATGTAAGTATAATTGTGTTTGTCCCATTCGTTTTCAAATCCACTCTTACTTACATTAAGTGTTGGAATAGCTTGATCCATTCAAGGTCTTTTGTTCTTTTCTTTTACAGGTGCGCAATTACAATTCTAGCAGCTGGGAGTGGAGAGGGAGAGCTGTCTGTGCTTGTAATAAAATATTCCTGTTTGATTTCCCTGTGTTAACAATAAAGAACATTTATGCCCAAACATAAAATCACTTTGTTTTATTTACAGTGTACGCCAGTATAAAAGACTATGATACAGAAATGTCAGCCACGTGTTTAGCTGTTCTCATGGCAGTGATGTTTAGAAAATGGCCTTCAATCAACAATGGCACTTATTCAGGCAAAGAAAAATCTGCAATACAGGAGCTTGAGTTGGACCCTGAATCGACTGAGGGCCGGACAGGAGCGGGCTAACCTCTTTTCCTCATTCACAGCTAGATTTCCACCAGAGGTGAACTGATAAAGTCTTGTTTTACTCCCACTGCCCCACAAACCGTAGTCTGTGCAGGTCCGGGACCAAACCTTTGCATTGATTATTTTTGTCTTTAAGTCATGTCTTATGGATTGTAAGCCCCTGCGGCCAGAAGCAGGTTTCTCCGGGTGAAGTGGAGGTGTATCACGGGGGTGGATTTAGACATGTAGGTGCCCAGCAGAAGCTCCTGGGAGTTATCTTGTAGATGAATGTGTCCTGTGGCTGCTGTGAAGTCGTCAGTCTCTAAATCATCAAATGCTTTCGTGGCATCCCACAGACGAACGGTGTTGTCCATGGAGCCTAGAGAAAAGAGGATACTGTTGGTGTGGATTCACTCAATAGAAACACAGTCACTTCATTTTCAGAGGCTCAAAATTAAAAGGATGAAAAATCTCTAAAGCGTCATTAGGCTGCCAATTCTAATGAATATAACTGATTAAAAATATTTAGAGTTGTTACACCCACCGGAGGAGAGGATCTCTCCGTCCCTGCTGAACCTGAGGGAATAGATGGTGTCTGTGTGACCTTTGAGCTCTCCGATCATCAGTCCATGACCGATGTCCCACAGAAGAACTCTGCCGTCAGTGGCTCCAGAGGCCAAGAACTTCCCGTTGGGAGAGAAAGCCAGCGCATGAATGGGACCCTGGGGGGATGAGGTTGAAAGAGGCTCAGTGCCTGTTTCCACAGCACTCAAGTCGACTAGCTGTGCTGCTGTTCACAAATGTGGAGCTTTTGCATCATTAGACAACTAGGGGATGTAATGACACTAGGGATGTCACGATAACAGATTATTGTCAGAGAAATAATCACAGTATTATGATAACACTATTAATGTGTAAAATCAATTATATTTATAATATACATTATTAACTATAAAATATTTTAAATATCTATTAAAATATGACCAATTATTAATCCGCCAGGGGAAGTGTTTGAAATATTCAAGTCATTGATTGTCATCGATACCAAATGTTTTAATCTTTTTTTTTAAATTACAAATGACACTGTAGCATTTAAATTCCTACCAATTCAATGCTACGTTAGGTAAATGGACCAGTATCTGTGCATTTACCTTTACTTTGGTGCACATCTGCCGACACAGTTCATACATAATCTTTTTTTGGAAAGTGACGGTATTTAGGAATCTTTGCGATCAATTAATTGTGGTGTTTAATACCGCAATTAATTGTGAAAACAAGTAATTGTGACATCCCTAAATTACACTAATACAGGATTGCTCAAATCAAAACAACCATAGAAGTTGAAGTTTTCATTCATCTTTTCATTGCCCCCCATCAGTACTCGTAGTGTATTTGTAATAGTCTTATACTACAAGACAAACTATGTAACTCCAGTGATGTTCAGAAAAACATAGCAATGGTATTTTGTTTTCAGTTTGAGTTTTTAAAAATACCGCAAAAAATCCAGCTATCGTGTTCCTGTCATAAAGATTCATCATAACAGCCCCCATTAAACTGTTCCAGTTACTCGACTCAGACTGACCTTATGACCAGTGAATATGCGGACGCAGTTTCCATTCAGGACGTCCCAGAGACGGATGGTGCGGTCAGATGACCCAGTGGCCACATAGTTGGAGTTGGGGTGGAAACGGGTGCAAGTGATGTCAGCTAGATGACCGGAAAACATCCGTAGAGGCTGGTAGTGGTCCGTCGCCCACAAGCTGTTGGAGACGGCGCAACACGGGCCAATGAGAGGAAGCTGTAAACATTGCTGCTGTGTGTCCAGAGTGGGTTTTTTTTTATCTGTGTGTAAAAGTAATATCTCATACTAATCAAATAGGTTCTGAAGTTTCTTACCGGGCAACTCTGTCGTGTCCCCCGGAGACAAAATAGTAGCCGTGGGGAGAAAACTGGGTGTCCCACACTGGGTAGTTATGTCCTTTGTAGGCCACTAGACAAGTAAATGTTAGGAGACTCCACAGCCGGACTGTACCGTCTTCAGAACTTGACAACAGGTAGTTTCTGTAAGGCAACACAGAGAGTAAGTAGTTAATGTTTAAACCAAGATTCAAGATTTTTATTCTCGTATACAAATGTTAAAAACCAAGCAATGGAATTATTACTTGCATTGCCTCCCTTTACATACAAAAAGATAGATAAATTAGGAAAAGAAATAAATAAAAGAGAAGAAGAGAAGACATTGATCTAAAAACAATCATACATCTGAATTGAGCAATAAAGTGCACAGTGTGTGAGTGCATGCTGCAAAAGTCAGTGAATGTATAGTAAATCAATAATGAGAAAAATCTGATGGAAACCTCATATTGGCAATGTATGTTCCAAGATGGCAAAGAGTGTGGGTTATGAGGCGATCCAGGTACAAACTTAACCAACAGTCTCTACTTATTTTATATTATTCTCTTGTTTTGTCATATTTGAGTTACTGTGTCTGGGAAGTCTGGGGTAATACATACATAACATATAAAACCAACAGTTTTTAATGTTAGGTAGGTTCAATGATCACACTAATCTTCTCTTTTTGAAGGCATCTGCATTAACATTTTTTGACTTGGTAAAATTCAAATCTCTCATTTATAAAGCAAAAAATAATCTTCTTCCAAGTATAATTCAAAGGGTATTTCATGCGAGGGAAGGTTGTAGAAGGTATGACTTCAGAGGAAAACTCAAATTGCAACAGCAAAGTGTAAGATCGACTCTTAAAAGTATGTGTATATCTGTCGGGGGGGGTTATTCTATGGAATAGTTTAGATGTAGAGGTTAAACTCAGTAAAAATGTTCATCAATTTAAAAGGAAGTTTAGAAAAGGAGTGTTTGAAATGTATAACAGGGAGGAGGAGATAAATGATGTAAACTGATGAAATGACTGTGGGGAGGAGGGGTTGCGTGTGTGTTATCTGGGGTTGGAAATATATAAGCTTTGCTTCTTCCATCCCCTTTTCAAACCATGTTTGTTCCTGTTCGATATATGGTTATATGGTGTCCTGTGGATTTTCTTGTTATGTTGTACGTGAGATATCATTTTGTTTGGTTTGAAATAAATATTATCTAATCTAATCTAAAACTACGTGTGTAAGAGCTGTTTTACCTGTCTGGGCTAAAACTGATGCCGTAGACCGGACCGCTGTGTCCGTGTAGGATCTTTGACTCGCTGGATGTCTTCTCGTCCATGATCCTCTCCAGCACATCGTCTGACTCTTTGTCAATGAGGTTCAAGTCTGAAGGGAAATAAGATGAATACAATGACAGTTTGGGGTAAATTATTTTCTAACAGTCAAGGATGATGATGATGAGAAGACCTTCATGGTGTCGTTGGTGCTGTACCTGCTGCAGACTTGACCTTGCGCAGCTTTTTGGGCGTGACGCTCCAAACCCGTACCGTGGAGTCAGCGAAGCCTCCTGCAACCAGGCTGGAGTCGTCTGTGAAGTCCACCGCTGTCAAACCCTGCAGGGCAAAAGGGGATGATGATGATGATGAGAAATGACTTCCAGTGAGGTTCAAATTTGTATTTAACTCTTCAGACAACAACAATTTGCTGAAATGTAGTGAATTATCGTAGTCCTGAGGTTTTACCTGGTATGCATTTAGAAAAGAGTAGAAGCAGATAGACGGGAGGTTATCTGGTCCCAGGCGGATCTTCTTGGTGGCCTCCTTCATGTACATGATCTTGTCCAGCTTGTCTGAATCCTTTAGTTCTGGCAAAGGTATCCTACACAAAACAGTAAAAAAGATGAACATTTGCATCAGTAACAAAATGTGGGAATATTTGGGCTGAGCTGTATCTAGAAATACAACTTTGTCACAGACCAGTACGTTCAGAAACAATTAAAAAAGAAAAAAAGAGCTTGCAAATAAATAATGAATTAATTATATTTATAGTCTCTGAGATTTGCAGTTTTCAGTAAGTACGACGCACTAAATGGCAGAGATGATGCCAGATGTGAGCCTCTGACAAGGCTTTATTAATGAATAGTTCATAATTAACTGGCTTGTACTGTGTGGACTTCAATTTAAAAGTTTTAATTAATAGGCAGCAATGTGTGAAGTAAGTGACTGGAGTAGTGGTGCATGGTTGCAACCAATTAAGGTCAGTCCACCACATCAAAACACACTGTATGCTCTTACAAGATAAATGAGAATTCAAAAAGCCCAAATCGACACGGTAAAATATCACTATAGTAGTTATGATATAATGGTTGATGAGAGGACAGATGCTGAGTTGTACAGTGTTGTGCAGTGTAAAAAGAAATATCTGACCTAGTTTGTGAAGGTGCATTAGGATCCTGCTTCTTGCTCTTGGAGCCCATGCTGTCCTTCTTGGGTTTCTTTTTCTTGGGTTTCCCCTCCTCATTCTCCGCTTCCTCGTCCTCATCATCTAGAGGCAGCTCGATCTCTGGTTCCTTCAGTAATCCATAGTAAACCTACGGCAGTTTGAAAGGCCAACAAAACAGGAACATCTCGTGAGTTCAAAAGACTTGTTTAAACTTTTGACAGTTAGACCAAGAAAAAACACAAATCTTTGTTAGGAAACCAACCTTAGCTTTATTGGCCTCCCTCTTGCCCTCTCCAGCCAAGCTACCAGACATGGCATCGATCTGGCTCTTGCTGCGTGGCATGCCATCAAAGATGTCGATGTAGAGGTGCTCCTGGATGATGTTCCAGATCTGGTTGTTCTGACGCTCCTGCAGGTGTCTCTTCAGCAGCTGGTAGGAGTCACGGGAGATGCGCAGGACGAACTTGCTGGTGCGGAAGTCAAGGAGGGTCTCGTTGCCTCTCATGTGTTCCTTCTTCGACAGGCTGGACAAAACACGCAAGTCGTCCTCATAATAGCACTCCTGGTCCCCACTATACCTGTGATGGAGGACAGGAGAAAAAGGGTTACGACTTGTGCGAGAGTGAACAAGTAAGTTATACATTACTTTAATTTTTGGAAAAAGAGGAAACTCACTTTTCAAAGAAAGCCTTGGCCTCACTTTCATGATTGTTGTACACCAACTCCAGATACATGTGGACAAACAGTGGGTAGAAGACCTGGGACAGCTCCGCTCTGTGACAGTCCAGAACCGTCTCGATGAACTTCTTCAGGCCGCTGTAGTAAACCGGATACAGAATCGGGTCTCCCTGCTGGCTGTAGGCTGACAGCACCACGTTGACATCTGGCTGATCCTCCGCAACCACTGCAAAAAGAGAGAAGTCCCAAGTGAGACGTGGTGGTGGTGTTTGTGTGGGAAGTGACTTTTTCTTCTCTTCAGTTTCCTTATCTGTACATAAAACTACGAATAAAGGCTCTATGACCCTTTGCACCAGAGGTTATGTGATGATGCTCCATGACATGGTCCTTCCACCCTAGTGTCCATTGATATGAATTGTAAAATTAAATAAATAAATAAATAAAACACACATGAATAAATAAATAAAATCAAAAGAATCAAAAGAAAAAACACACATACAATGTAAAACAAAAATAAAAAGCCCGATTATTGATATTAACTTAGTGAAGCGCCATGTTTAACTTTTATTCCCTCATTGAATGATAGGACTAACTTTACTACGGCACAGTGTGGTAGTTGGACCGGAGTGATGCTTTCATTTACAGTGAATATAATAAAGTTCAGTAAAACGTCTCTATTTTCACCACTGGTGTCAGTGGAGGAGCGCACATGTGGTAAAGTCGTAACGTTAGGTGACGTTCATATTAACAGGAAACGTTTGTGTTAACCGTGCGATAGTGTTTCAGTAGCCAGTGACTTTCTCGGACCTTTTGTTGGCGCCGGGGCGCCGGCGGAGGCTGAGACGGTCACCCGGCTGAGCAGAGAGCTCGCATCTCCGCTGTTCAGGTCCGCGCCGCCCGCAGCATCTCCAGAACCGGTCCCGGAGCCGTCGGCCCCCTTCAGCTCCAGAGAGTCCTCCGGTAATCCCGCTTCACGACGCAAGATCTCGACGGACTCGCTCAGGTTGTTCTTTCTTAGGAACTGCAGGACTGCCAGCAGCGTCTGCTGGTCCTCCGGGGCTCCCGCCGTTGTTTTGTTACTCCAGCCGAAGCACTGGAGCCCGGGGACGGAGAGAGGAGTCTGCCGTCGTTTGCATTATTATTTCCCCAGCCGTCGCTCGGCGGTTCTGTTTTAATGTCTTTATCTTCATCCGCGTCGACCAGACCACCCTGTACGGCCGCCATTTTCAAAATGAATTGCGCATGTGCGAGGTTGAAAAAAAGGAAAACGTGACCGATGCAAGATCCGGTCACCTGATTGGTACTTACTCATGCTGCGTCACTTAAGCCCCGCCCCCATCCCCACCAGCGAAAACTGTCGTGTAGGTGCGTTCACATCACACACATCTACCTTCATTTTGATCAATAGGTCACATCCTTTCGAAGAGTCCCAATATTACCATGACGCTTAGGCTACTCTCTGTATTAACCCCTAAAAAGCTCTGTCAATAAAATTAAAACTGTAATAATGAAACAATGTTTCCTATTTTGCCAGAACCTAAGAAGCTTCAACATCATACTTCCATAGACTGTAGTTCACATAATATATTCATATTTATATTTTGTCAACAGTCCACAGCTCCTCTCATTTAGCCTATGAACTAGAATAGAGTCAAATCTTCACATATGAGAAGCTCGAAACAGAGCAAGTTTGGACATTTTTGCATTAAAAGGGAATAAAACAATGAATTGATTAATAGTTGCTAATTAAATTCCTGTCAATTCATCAATTAATTGTCTCAGCTCTACTTTTGATTTATAAGAAGGGGAAGACCCATATTATTTAAATATGTGTGCACTCTGAAGTTGAGTGCATGTTCTCATTTGTATTTAGATGTGTACCATTTTGTACCAGGTGGTGGCACTTTGCTTCCACACAACCACTGACAAGAGCGTCCGAACCTGATGCCCTCCTTGGACAATATATTGTCAGTGATAAAGGAAACTGGAGTGTGGCAGTTATTGTCATTATTGATGAACCTACTAACTTATTTATTTAACTCAATCCCCATAATCCTGTTTTTGCCTGTGAAAGAACAATATGGGGAAATACCCATGCAGCAGCAGTTTCTGTAGGTTATAGAGACAGATTGTTTTGTCTGAACTGTAGACAAAAACCTGAAGATATTCAGTTTATTATCATAGAAAAGTTTTTAAAAAAAATTAAATTAAATTTAAAAAAAAAGTGTGCGAGAGAGAGGAAGAGAAGCATTTTTGCTTAAAAAAAAAAAATCATATAAACTACGTCAAAAGGTTTTCTATTGATCACCCAAATTGAAGTAGCTTTAATATGTAAATGACATGTGGAGCTACAGAGGAGGACAACAAGGTTGTTGGCTGGAACTGAACCGGGTATGTCACAGTTCTACTATAGACTCGTCACTAAGGTACACACACTCATGCTCCAGGACACCCCAAGGTGACTGTTTAATAGAGACAAATGATGTTTACCTCAGCAATGTTGTTCATATCCCCCTGTTTCCTCCTTATGTTACTGAGGTTGTTAGCGTGTAATATGATTTTTATATGAAAGTAGTGCACTTCCCTTTTATATGATTTACAAATGGTTTATATCAGGTTATGTGTTACTAAGGCGAGGAACATACAGGTTTCACTAAACAATATGATTGTTATTATGACATGACGGACTGATTAGTAAAAAAAAAAAATTTACTCAACTTGTAGCACAGAGGACACACACTGCTTACAGGAATCAGCAGGATCCACATTTTGCTGAGGCTGGATTTCTGCCTGTACAGAAGAACAGCCCTTCTTCTCTCTCTGAACACCCTCAACTCCTCGTCAGAGACACTCACATACCGCTGAGTCTGCATCTTTCAGGTCAGTATACGGCATCTGTTTTCATTTATAGGAGACTGTCAGTGGAAAATCCTATCTTAATCTTAGCAACATTTCATTTTATGTCGTTTTCAAACACTGGAGCTAGGTATTCTGTGACATTTCTCATGTATTTACCTTCACAGTTGTAATGTAAGGTCAAAAGTGTTAGATGATGAATTTTATTATTTTGTTATAAACCCTCTCCAAGCTAAAGTAATGTTTTTATGTAATGAATTCTCGTATTTTCATGCAACTTATTATTCCTCATCAGGTATACATGCAGTTCATCCTCTCTCCTGACTGGGTCCATCCCCTCTGGACGTCTTGGGAGTGACCAGTCAGCAGCAGGTTTAATATGCAGACTAAAGGACCACAGTGAGCAATGGGACGAAAAAGACGGGTTCACAGCAGAAGCAGCAGGGCGTTGTGTAACATTGCGGCTGCGACGCTCCGTGTGGAGGAGAGGTGGGGGGTAGGGTTGGCTGTTGGGTGGGTGTGAGAGACAGAGACGTCAACATCAGCAGCTCAGGGCGTGGTCATTCTGTGCAGGTTCGCTGTACAGATGTTAAAGAATGAGTGAACCAATACCTTTCTTCTGTTCTCACTGAATGACAGTGCCAGTTTTAGGCGGTGCGGAGAGATTTAAGATCAGCAAAAATGACCACACATGGTCGACACAGCTCTTGGTGTGGTCCCCTTCTTCTCTGAGCTAATAGGTGAAACTCATGCATCAGGCTAAAGGTTATTGATTGAAGATCTATAAGTGTCCCCTTCATATAGCAGTTTAAAGGAACCCGCTGTGCACTGCTAGATGACTGCCACGTCCAACACCTGCACCACCACGGCACCATCTGCCTTTGTAATTATATTTAATCAATTCACTTTTCTATTATACTGAAGGGGCTTTTATTATGAAATTACAAAATAATGAAAGATAAAAGGAGCTGTTTTAAAGGCAGAGATATGTGATCATGCAAAGGCACGAGAAGAGACTATGAGAATCCTTTCAGTACTCGAGTAACATCACAAACGATGTATTTTTTTACTCCACCATGGGAGGAGGTGAGCTCATAATTTATGATGCATTCATTGCCACTTTATGCACGGCTCAAATGTTAAAGCGTTAGAAAGTTTCAACTAATTATGCTTTAAAAATACATTTTAAAGAATTCCCCTTTTCTACCTCCCCCTTACTCACACCATGTGTACCTAGAAGATGCCCTCTACAATGCCTGTCAACTTTTCACAGGTGCTTTGGGGGATTCAGACTGACTGACCATTACAGAAATCCCAGCTCTGTAACCTTTTGTTCTCCGTTGCTGCCTTCGGATTGGTGTGTGCGTGGTCTCTCCCCAGTTTAAAAAAAACCAAATGGGTGAGTGAAGTGGGGAGTGAAGCGTGTTCATTCGTACGCTCCTTTCACACCTCAGTGAGGACTTTGCTCACTTCCACACTGTGTCTTTCCCTCTTTCTCTCGCTCGGTGTCAGGAGACAGCAGGGTGTGGCTTCACCCCACAGAGACGGCTTTGTAGGAGCACAGGCGCATGCACACACACACACACACAAATACACACAGTCACCTCAAAGAAAAGCTGTTTTACACTTGAATGCCTGAAATTCATATGTCTGTAGACCCATAGCACACTGTCTGACAGCAGTAGAATAGTAATATTATACAATACAAACAATAGTAAGAAGAGAAAAAAGCGTAGTTTTTCATTTTTTTAAGCATTATACAAAGTTAATGCTTATTTTGTACCACTGTTTCCTGTTCTTGTAAATATAAAAGCACTTAATGGTACTAACCAGTAAAGCGCTGATAAGACTGGCATGCATCAGTGGTTTAAATTAAAAGGCTATTGCAGTGTGTTTACATGGTTGATGCATATCAGGGAACGACGTGCTGTTATGGTTTTTCCCTCAAGCTGTTATGCTTATGTGCCAGTAAAAATGTCCTCTGATGAGATTGCTGGGGAGGTTTTATGGCAAATGTTCTAATTGGCATGGGTGTCACCACCCTGAGTCCCGTTCCCCGGCACTGTGAGGCGCTCACCCACATGGACGGCTGAACTGATGTCAGGGTGATTATTTCTGCCTTTGAATTAACAATCCTGACAAAAAGATTTAAGGCGAAGGCTTTTATTAAAAGGACTGTGCATGGAAAAGTGAGTATGCCCATGTTTGTGTGTGAGGCAGCAGAGAGTGATGTAGTCCTGGGAGTGCAGACTGGGGCGTGGCAGTTTTCTAGTCACTTGCAGTGTTTTTTATGTTGCACATGTGGGGAAGCTCTTCCCAAGCTGCAAAAAATGTTGAAGACAATTTAAAAGATAACCTTTTAGGATGTTATTATTCATGCATATTTTCACGAATCATCCAAAAAGATGATTTGTTCAGCCACACCTGACACATCTGAGATGCCCTTATGTCCTAGATGATCTTTAGGCTATATTTAACAATCAAATGATGCTTCTCTGGCTTGCTGTGTTTGTCCTTCCTCAATTTGTTACTTGTTTATTGTTTGCTGTCCATGCAGGAGTACTCAGCAGTCAGCCAGAGAGTGACTGTGTGAATGACAAGGTCCGTTCCTTCCGGTGACCTTCATATCTAAAGGAGAGATGATTTTTTTTTTTTGCCTTTTTCGGGAAAACGCTGGCTGTGTGTCTTTGAGCTGTAAACGATCTGGAAACACAGCAAAATCTCCCACTGAGATGCGCGAGTAAATAATTCATGAAGTGTGACTCGCAGAAAAGGTAGAAAATGCCCTAAGAGTAGAGAAAAGAGAGAGAGGGGGGGGGGAGTGGAGAAAAGATGTAGGAAGGAGGGGGGAAAAAACGGTAAAGGAGAGTGGAGAGGAAAGGCAGCTAAGGAGTGGGGGGGCGGAGGGATGGGGAGCGGGTCGGCAGGGAATAGGAGGGGTGGGGTAGCGCGTGGGGAGCAGGAACAAGACAGAGAGGATGTTACCTTGAACTCTGAGGATGCCTGGATGAGAGGGAGGCAAAAGGGAAGAAGCTTAAATGAGGTTGTGCATGCGAGAGGTGAGACATGATGGTGAGACAGGCAGGTGTGAGGGAAGGCGTGAAACGTGTGAATGATGAAGAGAGCCGACAGTAGAGCTCATCTCTCCTCCAGTGATGTAAGAGGTGAGCAGGGATGGAGGGATGAGGACGTTTCTTACAGTAGCCATTAGCAACGAAGAGGAGTCACAGCTTCATCCAGTTTAATCACACTGAGGTGAAGCAATAAAAAAAAAGAGCTGCAGTGTTTTTGATGGACTTTAATGAAAGGCTAATCATTGCCTCTTGAACTTGGAGTTGGAAATACAAGGTGACGCTGCCAATATTTAAAATCCATCTTTATGTTGCCATAACTGACTGAAGTTACTGCCCTGTAGTTTCTCTCCTGTCAGTTCCAGTCTTATGAACGCTGCTCTTATTTCCTTTAGCCTGGGTGAGGCAGTGCAAGAGTATGTGCGTGTGTGTGTGAGTGCATCTCGGAGCCTTTTCGCCAGCCATTCAAGTGGAATAATGGGTGTGAAGGCACTAGAGATCTCCATTTTGGGGGGATGAAATGTGGGGAGCCTGCATTATTCAATACTGACCTAACTGGAGAACTGGATCCTGCACGCATTTGTCTGTTCTGCCGTCCTTCTGCTGGTGGCAGCCGCACAGAGCCAAGCTGGATCAGACCCTCACAATGAATGAGTCAAATCCAGACTGAGTAAATGAAACATTGTTATAGTCAGTCTCTTCAGCAAGGCATTTACTGTAAATACTATGCTATATGAATATGAAGCAGGTGTTTCTTTTGCCAGTGTGCATGGTCTGTAATACAGTATATGAAAAAGAGATCCTGACTTTCCCAGCTGCCTGGAGCAGCCTGTGGATGTAAAGGACTTGAAATAAAATTTCCAGGAAAATCATGAAGAATGTGACATTTACTATGTGTGCTCCCGAGTGTCTCGCCTCAATACCTGCATGTCTTCATAACATAGACTCCATCTGAAAAGTCAATGAAAGCACAAAAAACAACAAAAGGTCTAATCCAGAGAAGATCATCAGGGTAAACAGGAACATGACCAGTGTTGGAACAGAGCTATTGGCCAATAACAGATTGAAAATGTACCCTTAAAGGAGAATTCCAGTCATTTTTGTCCCCTAAATCGTTGTCTTGATGGTGACCCAGTGCTGGCGGGAGCAAAAAACACGTCTAAAATTGATGCAGGCAAACCAGAGTTACACCATGGCTACCCGGCACTAGGGATAGCGACAACAACGCTAAACTATGGGGGTAATTTTTTCAACCACAACAAACACTCAAAAAACAATCAAGTATCTGTGGTACATGACTGGAATCCTTATGACACACCACTGAACTCATATAGTGTACAGTATAAACAGTATAAACTTTGTGTTTTTGCATGTAGTCACTCACCTCAGACAGCCGAACTCTGAAACATCCTGGAAAGACATTACTATCCGATCGCAGAGCGCCTGCCCTCCCCGCCACAGAAACAAACACTTTTTCCTTGTTGTGATGATTTCTTTACGAAAATAAACGGTCAAGTCAAGCAGTGCAGTGGTAGGCTAATGTCCAAAATATCTCCGACCATTTATTTTTGTGCATCGATTTTAGTCACGTTTTTTTGCTCCTCCCAACACTGGGTGACCATCAGGACAACAATGTAGGGGTCAAAAATGGCCGGAATTCTCTTTTAACTGTACAACTTTCATTGTCTTGATTTGTTATGGGTGCAGGTGACCTGGAGAGTAATTTATTCACATCATTACTATAACACTTGATGGTAACTGTTGAGATGTGGGAAGTGGCAACATTGATAAGGAAGCAGAAGAAGAACCTGACACTGAAAGTCGGTGCATTTAAAATGTTAAAAGTGATAATCACTCAGTGCACACGAATACAGGTCATGTTGAACAGTGTATGTGCTGTATGTATAAGTAATATATTAATTATACTTTAATGTGGAGCTTGTTTCTCTGTGTGTGTGCAGAGCTTGTGTGATGCAGGGGTTAAGCAGTGATGACATATCTATACTGTATAAAATTATTATATACTATTGGATGTGTAACTTTGTCACATGCTGACTAGGAAGGATTTCCTCTGCATATATCTGTTACCAAATGTGTATGTGTGATCTTGATGATCTTATTTTAAAACTTCACATTAAGAAATATATATTTCACTTTGAATGCTGCCTCTCCTCTCCTCTCCTCTCCTCTCCTCTCCTCTCCTCTCCTCTCCTCTCCTCTGCTCTCCACTGTTTCTCTCTGTCCCCTTCCACGCATTTTCTGTCACTGACCATATAACCAGGCACTTAAGCCTTCCCCACTGCAGGTCCTCCGCGACACAATGTTGTGCACCACATTTTCTTTATCACAATAAATAATGCAGGCCCCATGTAAAACTAATAAGGCAGCATGGTACAGAGAGGCAGCTTAACAACATCAAACCAAGAAACACGCAGAGTCCATTGAAATATTTGGATTCAACTCATTATTTCCCAAAACTGTGTGTCCTATCCTGCTACATCATCATTATTATTGCTGATATTATATTGCATTGTTTTTTGTTGTTGAACCACATGCTGTTATCTTTATTGAAGAGGTTTATTTATTTAGGAGACATCTCACTGCATGAATGTCCTTTGTTCCCTGCAATCCAAGCCTCTTTAGATAGCATCTTTACCAAATTAGCCCTGTCTGCAGTCCACTGAGCATGTCGAGAGATTATCATGCACACTCTCACACACACACACAAACACACACACACACACTCACACTGACTGACAGCTGCTGGGAGGTTAAGATAAAGGGATGTCTTCCAATTTTGCCAAAGGTCAGAGCCCTGGTACTTAAAGTCTGTCCAGAGGATAAGCCTGAATCGTTACGACTGGTGACCAATGGCAGCATAAAGGTTTTAGGTGCAAAAAAACTGGCATAAGAATATGAATTACATCATTTACAGTTGTCAGTAGTTAAACACAATGTTGAGTGTGTCCATTGTCTGTTTCAGTATAGTAGCAGCTCAATCGTCTTGTGTGTGTGGGATACAAATGTGAAAACTTTTTTTTTTTTTTTTTTTTTTTTTACGTTTCTCTGTGGGAGACATAAATGTTTATAAATTAGAATAAATTATCCAGGGATATCACAGCTCTCCCACCTAGTGTGTGTCACATTGGCAGGAAATCTTCTCTGAGGACATTCAGGACAATACTGATAAAGATCCTACTCTCTCACACGGATCAATGTGACCTGAGATAAATCCTAATCAGTTCTGTAAGTCACCGTGTTCTGGAACACCTTTTTTTTTTATTGATAATTATCAATTTATTTAGGTTTCACCTGGTTGCCTGTAATGATGGAAAAGGAAGACTGGGGGCACAATGAGGCCAAAATGTGACCACACAATGTTCTTCCATATAAATAAAAAGAGAAATGACAAACGGGAAAGTGAACAAATAAAGCAATTTTCTTTGTTATTCTTATATGTGTGTGTGTGTGTGTCTGAGACCCAAAATAGAGGATGGGGGTGGACAGTTTTTTTCTTTGTTGCCACCGTTTGATGTCACCACGGGGGAGGATTGGACAGGAAGAATGTCCTTGGGGACAACTGACCTGTGCAAAGAGAATGACGGACGGACACACACACACTCAGACGGGTAGGCCTACACACAAAGACAAAAAAGGCACAGATTTCACACACACATGCAGATAAATTCATGTAGACACGTAAAAATGTGAATACACCGCTCAATTCAGTGTCCACAGTTTTAAATGACACAAAAACATAAATGAAGGTATACACTTTGTGCTCCTCTTTACTTTTCTTTGTCCTTTTGACTTGGTAATGCACCACTGTGATGTCAAAAATAAATGTAATACTAACTAGACTCAGAGATTTCTTTTTTTTTTTTAATACATTTGTTTTTATTATGCCCCAAAGAATACAAATCTTTAGAATTGTTTTTTTTTCTCCAAATTGTTAATTATATTCAATACTAAAAAGCATTTTAAGAGGACATTAAATTCACCAGGGAGTTAAATAAAATATTAATACAGTTTTTTTTTTTTTAGCAATATCTAAAATTGCCATCAGGACATAAAGCAGGGGGATATGTCTAATGGAATCCGAATCTGGTAAGTCTATGTCTATTAGTGTAGCCTACAGAGAGAGAGAGAGCTCAGATTCAGCCAGCAAATTATTCAGTGTAATTAACATGAAGTTTCATATCTCTGAGTAATAATGTGGTGTCATCACCCTCACAGAACCTTTAGCTATTTGATGAAAAAAAGATAAACTGAGTGTAGAGTTTACATCTGTCTGTGAGTCAATGAGATAAAACTCACATCAGATGACCTGTATGTAACAATATATATTTGTGTGCTGCTTTGTCTGCATTGCCCTGCAATCACACTGCAAACCTTAAACAGAGCTGATCATGGTGGAGTTGGAGTCAATAAACGATAAAGAACAGTTGCATTTACTATATTTACTGCAATGCAGTAAAGAGAGAGGACATGGGAAGAGATGGTGTGTGTGACTACTATTAAAGTGAAGGTGGCTTGATTTGCCATGCTCTGAGTGTATCTAAACCATTCCTATATCCTTCCTAGGTAATTTCTCTGCATTTGATGGCCCTTTCCATGCGGTTCTTATACCACACCTACATGGCTCCTATTCAGTTCCTATATGCCATGCAGCATCAGTTTTATGCAGAGATATAGGCTAGTATAAACTGGCCTTTCCAGTCGCAGCTCTCTGCACTCAGAGCTGTGTAAAATACTTCAATCTTTCATTGCATGATAAAGACAGACTAACCTGTAGACAGGCCTAAGGACAGTAGCATATATAGACGGGTGATATATGACCTCTCAGCTGTCTGTACAAGCCTTTAAACTGCTTTTTAATTAATAGCAAATCCTGTCCCATCGATCCGCTCTCTAATTATGGGGTGTTAGCTTGCTATAGATCAGCTGCCCTTGTTACATACCCACAGACACACCCACATCCTATATATGCCTCAATTCCACTCAGCCGGATGTTTCTGTGTCCACTCCATTGTGGGGAGTAATTCTAACAGTTTACCGCTGCCTCAATGAGTCTTTGGCCTCAAGTCCCACAGGCTCAGAATGTTGATATGTTTAATCACGGCCTCGGCCAAGCTAATGGAAAGCTTTTGGTGTTTTCTACCCGATCAATAGCTGTTTATGTGTGTATGGTGACAGAGTATATCAGCCTCCGGGCAGACTGCCAGCAGGTGGGGAATGACTCCACTCAGCACTTTGTGAGATGTAAGAGGTGGGGAGGAGGAGGAGGAGGAGGAGGAGGAGGAGGAGGAGGAGGAGGAGGAGGAGGAGGAGGAGGAGGAGGAGGAGGAGGAGGAGGAGGAGGAGGAGGAGGAGGAGGAGGAGGAGGAGGGAGTGGAAAACAAATACACACATCAACACATTACATACACATACATACTGTGGGCCGGAAGATGGGATGTGTTGGGATAATGATGAGGTCGCGGTATTGGATGCATCAAGCCATTTCTAATGGAGCTGCAGATAAGGGGAGAAGAATAGGAAACAGAAACAGACACAAGGAAACCAAAAAAAAGTTTGCGAATATATGAATATATGATGATGATGATGATGATGATGATGATTAAAGAGTGCTACGTGAGCATTTGTGCAGTGTGTTCGTGTTTATATACTGTATTTTTCCTATTTTTTTCCCGAGGAGGTATATAACCGCCAGTCGGTTTTCTGTCAGACTTTATCTGCATAGACACTCATGGATCCTCAATGATGGATGTTCAAAGCCTCTATCTCACATAGTGCAGATAGTGTGAAGCCTGTGGCACTGCATATGGGATAAGTGCAATAAATGGGATGTGCTCACTATAAAAATAAACTTTTCTTTAGTTTCATGTCCAACATGTGCGTTTCTTTCCTTTTCAACATCTGTAACAGCACACCTAAGAAGCAGCAGCAAAAACAAAATGAATCAATAAGTGAACATCTGGTCTTTCCATCACTGTGGCAATGCATTTGATCTACGATGACATTTGATTAATGAAAACAGGTATTGGTGCGATACGTTCCCATAACTGTCTCCACATCTATTTGAAGGGCAATTGCTCTGTGAACCTCTGCCTCCTGTTTCCCCTCCACGGGACGGCAGTCTTAGAAAATCATAACGTCTCCAGTCATTCTTTGCTGGCTTAATGTTTTGAATGATGTCTTGTTATTGCCCCGCTGCACTCACCCATGACTAGCAGCTCAGAATGAATGACTCACTCACTCGCAGGGAAACACTCTCCAGCAGTCCATCGCTATACTCTTAATGCCCGTCCCTCAAGCTCCACAGTTGAAATAGATATTGCTACACAGATGGGCGCATTGGGAGTTCGATGATGATGGCACTGCTGAATACTTTAGCACCACCCACCTGCCCACACACCACCACGCATCGTGTGCAGATATTATCACCTTCAGTGGGTGGAAGCTGAGAGAGAGTGTGCAGCAATAAAGAGGAAATAAAACATGTGTAACCATGTATTTTGTTACATTTGGACAGAGCCTGAGCCATAGCTGTTTCCCTCCGTTTCCAGTCTTCATGCTAAGTTAGGTTAGCCTGCTTCAGACATTTCATTTCATTTCATTTCATAACCTTTATTTAAACTCGTAGATATATGAGGAGTAACCTCATTTACAATATGGCCGAGATGAAACACAAAACATATAAGGACAGAAGACAAGACATTTGAAACATACAAAAGCATAACAGAGTACCAGAAGTTAAAGGTGACTAGGATAAATTGAAACATAGTTAAAATCAGGAGCAGTTAGAGGTAAAATAAGATGTAGTTATGGTTTTAAATTGTCCTATTTGTAAAAGTGAGGTAAGTTTCAGATGATTTTGCAGAGTGTTCCAGGTTGTAGGTGCAACAGTAAGAGAAACTGGTCTTTCCAAGTTGGGTGTTAACAGAGGAACAGGGTGAACCTGCAGTGTGAGCCAGTCTTTTGAGCATGCACGATAGAGACCTGCATTAAAAGATACTAGTGAGTTAATTTAAGATGGTAAGAGACCAGTGAGAGCTTTAAAAATAAATAAAATCCAGACCAGTGTCGATCACGCCTGGTAGATAGTGAGACATCCGACTTTGCTGCATGGATATGAGAGGTGCAGTCGTCCTGTCACCGACCTCCCTCACAGGGATGCAAATAAGAATCTCCCATTTAGTGCTTGCAGGGTGTTACTGATGGAAAAGCTAGAAAAAAGACAAAACAATGTAGGAGAAGCACCTGTTTTTTCCATTTATTATAAATGATTAATAAAATATTTATCAGTTGTGATACATCTCTAATGCCTAATGCCCATCGTGTGTCTAAGATGAGGGTCATTTTGTGCAATTTGGATTTCTCATGAGGAGCCCGAAGGCACAGGAATTCCCTCTGGTGTAAAACAACAGGATGAAATAATGTGCTTTATTATTTCTGAAACCTCACTCAGTCTGGATGGTGCTGTGCGTGCATAGTGTATAATTTTCAACTTCTTTGAAAGCAATTTTCTATTTTTATTTCGTAACAAAGAGGACATGTTCAAACATGAATGACCTTCAAGCCTTTCGGAGCAGTGTGTGCTCTGCATTTTGATGGACTGCCCGAGAGACTTTCTCATTCCTGACAGACCTGATTCAGTGTTTCTTCCAGAGACTCAAAGGTATTACAGTTATAAGCTAAAGAAAGAATTGAAAGATTCAATTGTTTTAGGCATGAGCAAAATGTGAATAAAAATGTCATCTCCAACTGATTTCTCACATCTATACTTGTATGCATTCATCACACTGTCAGTGATTGACCAGTGCAGAGTTGTAATCACTTGTAGGCAGGGGCGGGTCTTCCATGGTGCCCCCCCCCCCCCCCCCCCCCCCCCCCCCCCCTTACAATCTGATTGGCCACCCTGTGTGCCCCCCCAATAGTCATTGACTTATGGCAATGTCAGTCACTAGGTGCGTTTCCATCAGATGTTTAGATGCGCATCGAGATGTATCGCATCAGAAAATGATGATGGAAACGCCGTGATTCGCATTAAAGTCCCCTGATTCGCACAAAATGAAATACGCTCGCTATGGCCGGGTTTTGGTTGATTCGAATGGGATGGAAACAGCTGTATGCGAATCAAGTGTGACGTAGCGCACTTTCACCCCATCTGCTCCCATGTTTGCAGTTCACTCACAAGACAACATCAGGGTTTCTGCACCGCCACGGCAAAATAAAAGCCCCCACACACCTTCATAATGATGTTACTGCACAGTTCTTCATAGTTCCTCCTCAGTAAAAACCAAACTTATCAACCAGCGAATCCAGCGTTTATCATTAATAAAGTCTGTGGCGGCCGCTTCTCTCTCTCTCACTCACACTCACACACACACACACACACACACACACACACACACACACAAACACACACACACACACACACACACACACACACACACACACACACACACACACACAGGTCGCGTTGTGAAGGTAATAAACATGCGCTAAATCGCGCTAATGTGTTCAAATCAGACCGTCCGTTCGTCCGGCCGGGGGGGGGGGGGGAGTGCAAAGTCCGTAGATGGAAACACACATGATTCGAATTTCTTTTAATGCGCATTTCCCAGTAATTCGAATCACTTTGGATGGAAACATGGCTACTGTTTAAAGCATTTCACCACTGCTATGTTCACTGCGCAGAGCTACAAGCACTAACTTCTGACTAAGGCTCTTAATCAACTCTGTACAGCAAACATCCCAGTGTTCTGTCTAGTAAATAAAGAGTTCTCAATTTTACCATTTGAGTAATGTTTGTTCTGGTTATTCCGTATTGACCAACTGTTACACAAAACAATGAGAGGTTTATTGTACAGAGTTGAGCTCTAACGACTGGCTAAGAGTATAAGATATTTCAGGTCACTGTGAATTTTTTTTTTTGTGTTGCTTATTCTGCTAGGATTTCTTAGTTACAAGATAGAGTTGATTATTGATTGACTATAAATTTAATATTGACAAGTGGGAAATGAAAACATCATAGACATCTTCCTAACAAGGTGAAAGATTCAATGTTGCCAATAAAAGCAAGATGAAGACATACTGTAAACAGTGTGTAACTGTATTCAAGACAGCAATCAGTGGCAGCCTTCATTTTTGTTACTTTTGGGTGCCCCACCCCAAATTCACTGTTGTTACCCCCGTGCCCCCCACTAGAAAATACTCTGGACCCGCCCCTGCTTGTAGGTCCAGTTGCACTACTAGAGAAGGAGACATCCCACCTTTATGTCTCATTAGGTGCATTTGTCACTATTGTTTCTGCACCTTATATATGATGGATGGTTAAAAAAACAGAGGAGGCAGGGGACTGAGGACAGCACATCCCCCCTTTAAGCCTCGAGTCGCCCCCCAGCTGCCCTGTGCACGTCTGGATGTTTGAAGACTATACACAGGAGCATGGGAGATTTGTCAATACGTTGGCCTCTGGAGGCAGGTAATCTTTATTCCTCCGGCCTGACAGCCTGCAGAGCTTTGTGTGGGGAAGGGAGCGTCCCTCTGTGTCCTTTTCTAGTTTGTACATCCTCTGCTGCACAGTGCTGAGGAACTACCGAGGCAGTGGAAGGATTAATGTACGTCTCAGACAGTAATCTCACTCTCTGTGTGAAACTGGAAGAGAGGGCAACTTTAAAGGTCATATAGTCTTTGTAATGTGGAATATATCCCATGTTTTATGATAAGTAAATCGAAATAAAACAAAATATCTGCTAATTGTTTTAGTGGAAAACAATGCCAGGAAGATGAGAAGCAAAAAAAAAAAGCAATTAATCCAGTCAAGGCTGTTGTAGAGAATAAATCCAACATGAGCAAACCAGCAGTTCTGTGAGAAATAACAATGATAGGCCTACTGGAGATTAACACACTCAGGATAAACACAAAATAATGAAGGGTTTTCAAAGATTAGGCACTAATCCTCATGAGAATAAGAATCAGAACTTCCTATAAAATATCAAAACTAACTGCAGACAACATGGAAACTTTCTCCTGTAATTAATTATTCTATATCAACGATGAGTATGTGAATCTGGAAGGTGTCATTGTGATACACCCAAAGGGACCAATCACCCTCCTCTGCTGTTCCACTCAGCTCTATCAAAGTTTAATTACAGTAATGTTGCTGCTTTCTGGAGAAAATGTGTTTGTTTTTTTTATGTGCATTTTCCTCTTTTGGCCGAGCAGCAATCAGCAGACAAACAAAGTTAGTTGGCAAAGAAAGTGGAAGTGGAAATTAAATAAGAAGACAGACGAGACTCTGCATGAGGCAAAAACAGGAAACAGTGGGAAGACGTGTGTGAACATAAACATCAATGTGGAAAATGTTATATTGTCTTTTTTTTTTTTTTTTTTTTGCTCTTTGGACATTTATTTATTTTGTACAAAAATGGAATACAGTGTCAAGAGATTCCCACAGCTCATGTGACCAGCTCACCTCCAGATTGATCCATACCTAAATGTTAATGTTAATCCCTTTAATCCTTAAATATTACAAGCTAACATCTGCTGAGAGTGTGAGGTCACCAGTCATAATTTGCACAGATCCATGTGGGCTCTTAATGTTCATGAAAACTGATCATCATTGCCAGACAGGGACAGAACTTGTCCATTTACCTACACAACTTCTTATTGAGAAGTTAAGGCCGCTTTGTTATTAATTATCATTGGTGTGTGTTTAAATGTGCCCTGTCTACATTCATATCCTCAGGGTCTGAAGATTAATGATAGGAGACATTGCTCTGTCTGACCTTTCCCAGTTACACACCTGTTCAGCTGCAAAGGAAATTACAGCTCACCGATGTGACCTGATTACGCTAAAAAAGAACAAGCCATTAATGAAATATTACATTTAATGAATTGATTTTTTCCCTGGAAAATGCTTTACACTAAATGTACCATCACAACTCTTCTGCAAATCTCTGCACCAGCTCTCCAGCAGCAGATAGTTAACAGCAAGATAGTAATAAAGAGTTTTAAATATTTTATCAGAGGGGAACAAGAAGAAAAAAGAAGCAAGCCTGAATAAATTACTTATTACAAAGCTTGTCTTTCATGTAATCTTTAAACTGATCAGGTCAGCCCTAACCTAAGTAAGAGAGGGAATTTTTGACACCGATCGTTGAAACAGAATGATCAAAAACTGATCAGAGGCATCAGCCTGTCTGTAAGCTTTGAGCTCCTGATTGTTAACTATTCCATTTGATGCACTTTTTTACTCTTTCTGTCCGTACTTCACATGGCTGTAATAATCCCTCATGACACCTTGAGAGGGGGTAGGCTGAAAGTTGCCTTTTGCTCTTTCTCCCAAAATGCTGTGTCACAGTATGCAGGCTATAGCTGTTGAACAGAAAGGCCAGGAGAGGCTCAGCTGCTCCATAATGGATTAGGCAGTGGCAGCACACGCCTCTCTCTCACTCCCTAAAGAGCTGAAGGAACATTTCAGAATGTGATGGTGCATTGGGATCAACACGCATTTGTCCGTATATGAACTTTATCATTATCCACTTTTTTTTTTTTTTCTTCAAATATGCACTTGGACGTAATTGGAGATGATAACAGACATTATTGATGCTGTTTTTTTTGTTTGGGCTCTTTTCTTGTTCAAGATTATGATGATATCAGGAAATCTGGGAAAAGCTTATAGTGCCAATATAAAAGTTCAATCAGACAACTCTGGAATGAGAAGAAATCATTTATTGAGCATAAGCATAGCAAGCTGAAGCACAGCATGGATAGCATATTCTTGAGCATGGTTGCAGCAGGTTTGGCGTCAGGCTCTGACTCATATTCGTTCCCTGAATGATCTGCCTTGCCAGACATTTACAGGGAATGAAGCTGACCCCCCACAAGGGATCAAGAGCCCACAGGTGGATGCTGGGGAGGTGGTGGGTTTGCAAAACCTCATGGGCAGCAGGGCAGCAGAAGCAGCAGCGGCGAAAGTAGAGCAGCGGCGTAGCAGCAGAAGCATAGCCAGGAGCGAGCAGGTGAGCTGGGAGATTTAAATAGCCCGCCCTATCTGAGCGAGGAGACCATGTGACTGATCAGCTGATCAGGATGGGCGTGGCTTGAGTCGTCTGCCTGAACTAGCTTCGCAGGCTTCGCATCATATATTTTTAGAACCGGCTGGTATTATATAAGGATATTTCCTTGTTATAGATTCATAAACCTGAACGTCATTGTCCAAGTGGTTATTTTATTGTGAGTATGATTCCACATTGCACTTGTTAATACGGCCAGTCATTGCACACTGCAGCACACCAATACTTTATAGACACCCTGTAGGTTGAGCTTGTTTTCCTGTGTCCTCTTCTTCGACATAATTAGTCCCATCTGAATGGAGCCCAAACGGCACTTTAACTCACAGTTGTAGGCTACTTCTGCAAAACTTTTGCAGATATTGACATTGTGTCTGATGTGAATCAGCAATGTGGACTAAGATTGATTTGTCACAATCACGCTTTAATTCCAGTTTAACGCCTTTTCTTTTAGGAGTATCGATGCTCCTGTAAGTAATTCCGCCTAAAGAAAAAAGTCAACAGAATTCAGGTTTCACATTCTCTGGTGGTTTGAAATTTCCAAAGGGCATGTGCATTTAATCTTATCACATTTATCTCCTCAGTGACACTCTGCCTCCAGTGCAGTGCAGCATCAACTCGACTTTCTGTTCTCCAGCCTGTAACACACACGTCAGTTTCTCAGTGCAGCTTCCTGTTCTGCACCTTTTGATGTCTGAAACCTAAAAATATCTAACGTTTCATCAGATGCTTCCCTGTATGACAGCGGATTTAATCATTGGAGGAAGTGATGAATCACTGTTTTTCACACCTGCAGAAGGAAGAAGATTTCACCTCAGACAAAAAAGAAAAAAGTAAAGAGTCCTGGTGTGATGTGTTTTAAATATAGTGTGTTTAATGTCTCTGGCAGTATGTTTATTGTATTTGAAACACTGTAGTTAAACCTGTTTGTTTTAGGCCTTGAATTCCCCACATGTGGCACTTCTGTATTATAATTATTGCAGGAAACATCTGTGTTTATCTTTGCAAATACTGGAGTCTTTAAATCTTTGGAGAGTTTCTGTAGATTTTCTGTTTTTGTGAGAGCACAAGTGAGTAGGCTACTCCCTTGTATCTTGTGGAGATGCATGTAGACAAACATTTGCACACACGTAGGCATCTGTCACTGGTCTATATAAAAGATAGTGGTTTATTCAGAGGGTGAAATCCAAGGCAAAAACTCAATGAACAAACACTGATGCTCTTGGAGCGAGGGTTGAATGTTTGCACAACTATCCCTTAAGAGATGTAAAGGTTTGGCTCTGTGCTCACTGAGGCATCAATCCTCAAAAACAAACTGGATACAAATAGAGATTCTGCATTAACCACTTTGCATGTATTAATTCAGGAAGCATTTCAGAAATCCTAACATCTACGTACATCTATGCTGGATTAAGTTAGTAGACAGTTAACCATTGGTCTAAAAAAAAATGCTTTATGTGTAGCCTATAGCTATGTATGTTATCCAACTGCATTTTCTGGTTAGGAAGATGGATCTTTTTGGTTAATGTAATTGTGTTTTTCAGGTTGAAGACCCCACAGTACCACTCCGATGCTCAAAAAGAAGGATGCAACCTTTCTCTTTGTTTAAAGAAAAACACCCTCCATCAGTGTGTCTGTCTCCCTGTCTGGCTCTGCCGGCTCTGTCTCTGCTATTATTAGCAGCAAGAAAAACACACAGTCTTGGCTTGGTTAACAGGGAGACGGCTACGTCATATCATATAGGGCCTACCTCGAAATGATTCAGCACTTCCTAACAGGCAGGGTCCAGTCATCACAAACACTCCATTAGGTGTTGTTGCCACATTTTTTTTGTTGTTGTTGTTGCCACAGGTTTTTAGTCTAATCCATTCACACTTTGGTGTCTAGAACTGTTTTCCGTACAGTATTTTTATTCTCTCTCTACCAGCCTCTGTCTGCCTGTCTGGACGAGAGCGAACTCTCCCTGTCTCCCTGTGAGTGGTCATTCCCAGAGGCTGCTGCAGCACAGCAAGATGCCGGCAACAGACTCCACGGCAACAGCAGCAGCAGCAGCAACTCTCCAGTTAACGCTTTGCTCCCTGGCACAAAGACTGAGATCTGTGGCCAAACCACCAGTATGATGGTGGATTAATCTCCACCTATAGTGTTGAAAAATGTAGTATATCTGTGCTTTTAAAGACATTTTCATGCATTTTGAGAAGTAATAAGCTAACGGTTTTTCCACTACAGTATAGCTCACTGACTGATGTTTAGCCTGGCTCAGCATGAGAGAGGAGGCAGGGGAAACAGCTTATTTAAAGTGCTTCCAAAACTTAGCGGACATGTTCTGTCTTTTGAAATATGTATAATATAAAACAAGTCTTTGGTTTAATGAGCACTTTATTACTAAATTATGTGTGTTCTGATAGAGACGACAGTGAATTCCCATCTCACGATATTTGAAGTCAGTGTTTAGTCAATGACATTGTAAAGAAGTTAGCTCTAAGCTACTCCCCAGTTTTTTGCTGTAATTTCCTTAGCCCTTTCTTTTGTTTTAACACATCTTTATTGATTTTTGAACTTGGCACCCAACCCTTCCTCCACTCTTCCTCCCTTTCCCCCCTTCTCTCTGTATGTTTATATAGTTGCCCCTTGAAGTGATCACAATTATTTCTCTCTATACTTTTTTTTTTAAAAACGTGTCTACACCTGTGTGTGCTTAAAGCTGAAGTGAGTGGTCCGGTCGTTTTCGCTAATGCTGCGTTCCAGGCAGGCTTTTGAAATCGTAAATTACAGCTTCAAGTCACAACTTACGACTTTGTAGCGTTTCAGGCAACCCACTCGTGTTTTTCCGACCTGTTTTACCGGTGAAAGTCACTATAACGGCCACTCGTAACTTCTGACCCGTGAACTCGTACCAGATCGAACTGGTACCACTTCACGGTCGGAAAAATACGAGTTTCCTTGAACGCACCATAACAGTCCTCGTCCCTACGTCACCACATTCACGGCGTTCCTTGGCTGCACACACAGCCCTGCATGCCGTTCTCTCTCCTCATTGGATAAAAACTGTAGGATACGATAAATGTTTTCTCTTCGGCTCAGAGCAGAGCAGAGGGACTGAGAGACCCGTGTTTCAGTCCAAACACTCTATGTAAGTGATTGCTGTCGGAAGATATAACTATTTAAGACTTATATTAACACAAATATATCACTTACTTCTGCTTTAAGTTTGTTTCATGAGCTGGTGAATTTGTGTGGATTCACAGCTTTTTATACATTTTGCATGCAGTCGTGCTGTGTTGTGTTCAGTCTGCACATCTGAAGAGTCGAAGAAGCTTTGATGAAAATTAAAAATGACTGTGACTGTCGTCCTTAGTCAGGAAATGACATCTTCGGAGCCCTTTTTGGTTTCTGTTAGTATAATACGGGTCTTTGCGTGTGTGTGAAAAGTCACGCACATTTATACTTTAATAAATCTGCAGAGCCGACACCTCTGTCCTGTAAGGAGGAATGGCTTTGATCCACATCCGCTGACAAACAAATGAAATTTACAGCCCCGACCTGTTTGCTCCACAGCCTGATCCTCATTTCCAGCACATCACAGCCCCACACAGACACTTATCACCAGACAGAACATAAAACATGGCTCTGCCTCCACACAGTCTCCTTTATCCCTCCAGATAGCAAAGGGAAGGACATGAAAAGAAATAAAAGACCAAAGTCAGTGAGGAGATTGCATGAACAAATTATAGTATTTATAAGATAATATGTCAGGGAAAGTTTGAAATACTTACATTAAATTGTTTTCTGTTTTTTGAATTATGAGATAATTTGTTATTTGGATTTTTTATTTAGTGTACCTTTTACACAACACTGTGAGTGTTGTTTGCCATAATTATGGAGCAACACTCTCGAGAAATCAGCCAAGCCTGATTGCAGTGGGACTGAAGGCTGAACACGCTCCGAAGGGTTTCAGCAGCTATAAATTTCAAATTAATCCCAGATTGGACAGAGTTTCTTATATGAGGCAATATTTTATTTTATGCATGTAGTAGTCAGTGCTGTTTTTCACCTTTTTTATGGCCTCGCAATACTCTCATGTGTTGTCCGTGGTATTGAACGAGGGGCAGGATGGCTGAGGGGAGACTTAAAATAGAAAGTTGAAGCACTCTTCAAGTTTGAAGCTGAAGGAGCGGAGGCTGTTTCATAACAGGGCTTTCACAGTGACATTTCACCGAACGGCTCCCACCGCACCTTCAACTCAGCAGCATTGCAGGGGTATAAATCTTTAAAGAACTGCAACCTGCGTCATGCATGCACACCCAGCCCCGAGGCTGTCCCACCCAGTTGGTGGGCACGAGGAGAGATGGGTTAATCAGAGGCAATCCACCAGGCCCGAGGTTTCAAGGTCTGGGTTTGAGTGTGCGGAGCAGCAACAGAGGTACAAAGGTCAACATACAGCGCGGCAGCAGGTGATCCATCTTTTCGCTGTATTGCACATCTGCACAGTGACCCCAGAGAAGCGGAAGACAAAATAACATCTTCAGGAAGCAGGTCAAGGTGATATTGCTTTTTAGGGTGTATTGGTCCAATGTAATATTAAGAGACATAAATCAAAGCAACGCAAACATTTTACTCTTCTATGGACAGAAAACATGAAATGTTGGCTCTTTACATGGAACCTTATAAACTGTTGGCTTTTCTTAACTTTCCTTCATTTGCTGCATCATTTCAAGCCTGCAAGAGACAGAAAACTCTGTAGTTTGCATGGTTATCATCATCTGACGCTCATGCTACAACTCATTTTCTCATGTCCTACTAAAGAAAGCTGTGATTATTTCACATCCAATTGAGTGATCACCATTAATCAGTGGTGGAAGGGGGACAAAACAGCGATTCCACATTATAGAAATTCACTGTTAAACTAGAAGTCACGCAAGTCAATATTTTACTAAAAGTAGAAGTATTCACATCAGAATATTGTTCCTTTTAAGAATTTTACATTATAATGTATGTCATTATTTGGACCATAATTATCAGTGCATACATGTCTTCAATGTTGCACTTTATTTTCATTATTTTATATACTGCTGAGTAACTTAATCACCCTGTGATTGGGTGTTGTCTATGATAATTCTTCAAAATGCATTTGTGCCATTAAATGTATATTTATATATAATACCAAATCAATTTAGTTGAGGAAAGTGCAATATTTCCCTTATGACTTAAATCATATGGGAATCAGTGTAAAGTATAGCGAAAAATCAAAACACTTTATGTTAAGTAGGTCATAATTGTACTTTATCATTATCATTAGTCCTCACATAGACTGTATGATACAGAATCTTAGTGTGTGATGAATATAACAAAAAAAAAAAACATACACAGTGAAATCATGTGCACCTCAGTAATGTCAAGTCTTTATTGATATGGTGGCATAGAGCAATACATAAGTAATAATAATGATAAAGAGGCTAGCATGTCATCTACATTCAGTCCCTATGCTTTTATAATCATGGCAGCTCTAATAAACACTAATAAAGAGATAACAATGATAAACACCCCACTGAACAGAATCATACACGTCACACACATGGCCAGAAAAAAGCTGCTGGTGTTTTAAGGCATTTTAGATCCTACAGTATTTGTTCTATGGCTAAATCTTGCTTCTCGGTATTGAATGGGTGATGACATACTGTACCGTATATTCAGAAAATGCTTGCTTTTGCATGAAGTGGTGCTGCATGTGTGCTTAAAAAAGTTTGGCAGTGCTTCAGAAGTAGTAGTGACATTTTTCTTCAGACACCCATGAAAACTCTTTTGGTTTACATTGGAAAGATAAAGGCTTGACATTTGCAATCATGAACCACTCATCCACTGATATAGTTGTTTACTATAAAATGCTGCTTTGATTTTCTTGTACTTCTCAGATTTTTTTTATTCTGCTTGACACTGTTGTGTTCAGTGTTTCACAAAACAAAATTATGCAACTTTTAGATTTGCTGCCCCTCAAAGAAACTGCAGTAATGATAGGCCACTGTGTAGAGATACAAACACACTTACTACAGTACTAAGATACTTGTCACAAGCCCAATCCAAACCACAGTCTGACGTACAATCAGCAGTTTTTATTGTTTTGTTTTCTTAACGTGAGTGCAGTTTGTCAGGGCGCTGGCCGTGACAAACAGTAAGAGAATAAGATAGCTGTGCTAGAGTTGGCAGTGCGCAAGCAGAAAAACAAGCTACAAGTCTTTCGTACCAAAGGTTTTTTTCTACTGGTGAGGTCGTACTACAACAGACGTTTTATCCAGTCATGGCCACAGTTAAAACAAAAGAGGTCAAGTTATTTCAAACACATCGTGATCTGACAGGTCATGTATTTGAGTTTTTTGTAGGCGTGTTTTGAGTGCTATATGGGATGGATACTGGGGCTTAAATCTGCTTCAAGCATCATCAATGGCACATGGGAAATGGAGTTAAATATGCATTACCATTAATCACACTGAGATGGATCACACTGAATCTCGTCCATTTGTGTGAAAGCACAGTTTACAATACAATCTGGAAGTGTCTGAAGTCCATCAGGAGAAAGACTCTTCCACTTCATCACATTAACTGCATTTTACAGTGCGTTTACTTATTTTCCTATTTCCATGTATCGTTCATAGCACATTGTGCAAACTGTTCATTACCAAATTAGGTATTTACCATTCCTATATAAGTGCTTTAAAGAGGACCTTTCCTCCTTAACTTAAAAGCACCAACAGCAGAGATCTGTAACCCATCTCACTCCTACGATTTACAAGTGTCTCAAATCTGGCCTACGGGCTATAGCAAGCACATATGATGGGTAATAATGAGTGTGCATGATGATGGTCAGCATGGTCAATGATGAAAATAGGAAGGCATTGGCCGACCTTCGAACTTCTAACGACTGGGCTGATGGACTCCATGCAAGCATGACATCTACATTCACCATGCAAATTATGCTCAATTGATACATTTGTTTTCTTGTTCACTTCAAGTCATTTAAAAAGCTACAGTAATCCACTTTTTGTGAAATAACTTCCGTCGGGAAGTTGGTAAGGGTCGGTGCTGGCCTGAGGATCGTCATCCTGTGTTATACTGTTGTCATGCAGAACTGACTGAACCATGGTCAAACTGACTGTGATAAGACATAATTGTGCGAGAAGAGATCTAAGCAGACGCTTGTGCTTTCTCTGCACTACGGAGTATAATGTAAGAACTGTATCTGTATTGTCTAAGTGGAAGTAGAGAGAGTAACCGGCACCAGCTTAAGTGTTTTGAATGTTTGAAGTGCACACAGTAACACTTGCACACACACGCACACACACACACACACACACACACACACATGCGACCATTGAAACGTGTCAACAGTATCTCACAGCTTGTGGTAGTCATAGTGCTTGACCAGAGTTATTATCTACCGTGTATTGGTATTACTGTATCTGCTACCTAAGTGCTTGTTATCGTTCGATGTTGAGATGGTGAGAGAGAACAAGAGAGAACAGATGTATTGTGGTGTTGTATAGAGTGATGGTTATAGTAGAGTTATAATGGATTTCCCTTGGGGAACATGTGGAGGGACAAAGGGTACAAGGGAGAAGAAACCACCATAAAACAAACCTATAAACCCTGCACCCTCTTTCAAATTACCGAAACCTGGACCATCTTACTAGGTTTATAATAAGAAGGCAGGGTTTTCACCTTACACCCCCCTCCCCTGAGTGCCTCAAGTGTTAAGGCTCAAGGTTTGTTTTAGGGTGGCACAGAGGAGAGGATTGGTGGGATAAATGGAAGGTTTGGGGGTCTAGAACAGGCTTACAGTATGCTCTTAGTTTTTCTGATGGGTGGGAATATCACTGGAGTCTTGCGGCTTCTCCATCTTCTTAGTGGTGACCACTGTCTCCTCGTACACTTTGACTTTGCTCTGCTGCTGCTGCTGCTGGTCCTCGTCCTTCTTAGAGCTCTTGCCAGAGGAGCTGTAGATGCGGGTCTGGTAGCTGTAGCCTTGTCCACTGTAGGGGCTGGGACCGCTGATGCCCGTCCCGATGCGGGTCTCCTCCCCTTCCAGGAGTTTCCTACAGAGAGGATGATATAGGCAGGAGTTTAGAAAGAATAAATGATGAGGTACAAAGTAGGGGCTAGTGTATAAAGACAGAGGATAGACATTTAACAAAGGGAGAGAGAGGATTTTCTCCTTAGCAGAAGTTGCCTGTGTTTGATTGATGACCGATAGAACCAACCTGTAAGCTGCGATTTCAATATCCAGTGCCATCTTGACATTCAGCAGATCCTGGTACTCCCTCAGGTGACGAGCCATCTCGCCCTTGGTGGTCCTCAGATCATTCTCCAGCTCTACCATGTTTTCCTATAAGGACATCCAGTCAGCTAGAGGTCAACATTTCGGAACAAATATTTTGACTACAGAGGCGAAAAGCATAGAAGGGTCAGCCCCGAAGAATAACTGCAGCTCCACATGCCAAGACCCCCTCTGATTAAGAAGAAGATGTGAGAAAATCGGTTGAAATATGCGTTAAATAAATATTTTCTGTTGCTAAAGCTGACTCAAAAGCAGCACTTGTATAATTATACCCATTTAGAGCTGATGCGCTCAGTGGGCGTTGTCAGTTGCAGCTGCTGCACGGGCTGTCCCGGGGGAATGAGTTTCAGCACCACGGACAGAGCCCGAGCCACAGCTGCTGCTCCTGATTTCTATGACATTTAGATTTCTCAAGAAACAAAAAAAAACATTAAATAGAGAATTTATTTCAGGCTGCACAACTTTTTATAGCCTACTAAGAATGATCGGTTTTCCAAAATCAAATCCTGTTGATATGCGGTAAATATGTGGTGTAAAATGTGGGATAATTACCTGGTAGCTCCCAATCTCCACATTGTGCCTATCCTCCATCTCGTGGAGCTGCTTCTCCAGAGACTCGTTGGTTCCTCTCAGACTCTCGATCTCGATGGTCCTGGACTGTAGCTGCCTCCTGAACTCGTTGGCCTCTTCCCTGGTGGCGCGGATGGCCTCGTTGCTGCGGTTCGCCTGCTCAGACAGGTCCGCAAACTTGGTCTTGTACCACTCCTCGGCGGACTGCAGGTTCTTGGATGCCATGGACTCGTACTGGCCACGGATCTCTTTAAGGGCGGAGGTGAGATCCGGCTTGGACACCTCCATCTCCACGGACACCTGGGCCGCCTGCATCATGTCCGTCAGCTCGGTCACCTCCTCCTCGTGCACCTTCCTGAGGAAGTTGATCTCATCCAGGAGGGATTCCACCTTCTTCTCCAGGTCCAGGCGCACCATGGTGGCATCATCCACATCTTTCTTAAAAGCTTTGAGGGTGGTCTCCGCCTCTTCCCGGGCGCGGAACTCCTCTTCGTATTTTCCCCTGACTTTCTGCAGGTCGTCTTCAATATTATCCCTCTCTATAATCAGCTGGGACTTCTCCCCGTTCAGTTCGTCGAGCTGGGAGCGCAGTTCGCGGATCTCTTGCTGGTAAAGCTCGGCCAGGCGGGACGGCTCGGTGTGCTTCTGGCGCAGAGTGACCAACTCCGTCTCCAGCACTTTGTTGTGCTGCTCCAAGTTGCGCACCTTCTCGATGAACATTGCAAAGCGGTCGTTAAGACCTTGCATTTGTTCCTTTTCATTGGTGCGGACGATTTTGAACTCATTGTTGAGGACGCTGCTCTGGGTCAGGTCGAAGGTCTCCAGCGGCATAGGCGAGAAGGAGCGACCGGTCCTTCTGTTATAGGAGCCCAGGGCAGAAACGTTGCTCCGGGATAGGGAGGAGGACCGGTACCCTCCCCCCCGTGAGGAGGACACGTTCATCCCTGGCCGTGATGGAGAGGACGCATAACGGGGAGATTCGCCGAAAATCCTTCGGTAGGAGGAGGCGGAAAAGACTTCAGATCCGTAGCTCATCTTGGCGTGTATGGAGACAGAGCAGAACAGTGGGCGCGCCTCCTTTTTATAGGGGGACCAACCCAATCACTAATTAATGCCCGCTGGAAACATCCGGACCGATCCGCTCCAGATGGGTCAGGTATAGTCCACTCTTTATGACAAAATATGATTGATTAATATCGAGCTAAAGATGGATTTCAGATGGTAACAATTACTCTACATTAATCCCAGTTTTGGTCCAGATGTGAGGAGTTGGCACTGGTCTTTGTGTGGAGCAGATGGAACTGTCCGCTTTGGCGCAGTGGTAATGCGTCAGTGTTTGGTCGCTTGTTGCACGTGTAGCCGTAAAACAAAGATACAATAGCCTATAAAGTCAAGTCTTGACTGTAATCCTGAGCCTCGGGTGTTATGTTTCTATAGGATTCTGTTGATAAATGATATTTGCAACTGGTTGGTAGCCTATACTACAGTGACACTATCCACAATACTCCTACATCTGCAGTTTTTTTTATGAAGCTTCAACTTTAAAGTGGACAATACATTTCTGAAAAATGTGCATCATTAATTTCTATTGGAAGATTTTGTTCTTGTCAGCAACAAACTGCATCATGGTGCATTTTATAAATAAATTACTCGATAAGAGTTTAACATTAGAAAAAGTGAAAGATGATGTTATCTTCAAAGTTACTCTTGGTGGTTGGCAACGCTTTGTTTGCTGTTCAGTTGAAGAGCGTTTGGAGAATCAGCGTCCCACTGGCAAGCCTTTGCTGCCCTCTGTTGTCCAATCATTGCACACTGCGCAGTGCGTGGATATTTCAGGGCTGCTCCCTACTAAGTTGTTGAATTGCACGCATTATATGAAATGAGCTGGGGTTTGGGGTTTGGGTAAATGTACGAAGCCCCTGAACACATCTCACAGATGCATAGGTCATTTCCCCATCAAACAAGAAAGTGTGGGGCATGCATAGAAAAATGATGAGTCATCCTTTTCAGAACAATCTGCATTCATCTGAATGAGATTTCTTCCTCTTCATCCTATAGCTTCTGTGTACAGTTTTACTCCTACTACTTAGCCTATAAAAAACATTTCTTGTAGGCCTATTCTAATGATTCTGATGTTGGCCTGGTTCAAGCCTGATCATAACAGGATGTGATATTTTTGTTGTTTGCACATGCATCCCTGTTGCTGGTGTAGGCTACAGTTCAAAATTTTAAAAAGAAAAGAAAAAAAAAGGACAAGCTATCATTTTTGTGTAGGCCTATGTGTGGGCAGCAATAGCTTACATGAAGTAGCCTAGGCTATGACACTCTGGAAGTAAAACCTTTTTGCAACATTTGATGTAGACTCCGGTGTCTGAAAATGCAGAGCCTGCGAATATCTAAATATTTTTAAATTACAAATGATGTCTCCTACTTCCCATGCTTGCTCAGTATAGGATGCTTCAAGATCCCAGTTCCTGATTGGGTCCATACCAACTGTAATATCACTGAACTATATAGGAGCCCTTCTTCAGCTGATGAATGAGGGGAGAAAGCCATCAAGGACAAGTGGAGTCATAGGATGCAAAACATGCATGAGTGGAGGTGAAGGGTCTGCGTGTGTTACAGATGTTTCACCTTAACTTTTGCAAATGCATGTAAGAAATGATTAACTTGGTGCAAGCTCCCTTTCCTGCATCTTGTCCTTTGTCCAGCTGTGCAAGGGGATATAGGCCTATGTTGAATGAAAAGGGTACACGAGCTAATGTAAATGTGCAAATGCATTCATGCAACATAAAATGTATGAATTAAATTCATTTAGATATTTGTCTTGACTTTGATGCACAGATGCACACGTCACATGTGTGTGCCACGACGACAGATAGTCCCGCCTCCTGATGACAGACAAGAGTAAACGCCGCCCCTTGAACGTCTCATAACAACAGCTGGTAGCTGAAAGAGAGAGAGAGAGAGCTCAGCAGAGACACTCATCCACTGCCTGTCTGTACAGTGTACACATCCCCAGCTTTGACTGCAGCTTTCTCCAAGAAAAACCCACATTAGACATTTTTAGTGAGAGTTTGTCTCGGCTCCAGGCGCATGCTCAGACCGACGGACGGTGCAGTTGTTGTATTCAGGAACTCGGAGGTGAGTACAGTAATGCCAGTCACCGCTAAACGCAGGCAAATCTGCTCAGGCTGTTTGTGGCTTTTGTTTTTTTTTTGTTTTTTTTGTTTTGCTTTCAAAGCTAACCCGTTAGCTTTCTTTTCATCCGGACCACTGCAGGCTGTCCTCCTTCTCGTCAATGTCAGAGCAAAGAAAGGAGCAGGAAAGGAAACGGGGCTGTTGGAGCTCAGTGTTAGCTAGCTCCCTACACTTCAGCACACACACACAACGGGACCTTATTTGTTTTCCAACCCCCACGAACAATGGGCTTTACTCTCTGCTCTCATCTTGTGAGGATACTTTTATAACAGCAGCTTAAGCTAGGAGGTCGTCACAGTCACCAACGCCACAGACACCGCTGAACTGTCCTACATTTGAATAATTAACAGCTAAAGATAATAGGCTACGTAAACAGAAAGGACGAGTGGCTGTGGCAGGCAGCTCAGTCCGTGCAGTGTTGTTGCAAACGTCGACCTCCTCCTCCTCCTTCTCCTCTTCCTCCTCTCTCCACAGACCGGCCCGGGGCAGAGAGCCTGCCTGGGCTGTTTGCTCACAGCTCCGGAGCACTGGTGCAGATTTACAGTGTTTAAAGAGTGAATCTGAATCCAAGCCGGAGCAGCCCTCAGACCAGGGCCGTTGCTAGGAATTCTGCGGCCCCCCTTAAAGAATACTAAAATGGGCCCCTACCCCCTAACTTTTCCAGTTTTTTTTTTCTTAGACTACGTGTATTATAATTTTTTATTTAGCCTATTTTGTTTTGATGCTAATGCAGCATTACTATGAGTATTACTCAGGGTCTTATGCCGAATAAATCAGTCATACAAAGATTAGACTACTGGAGTTTTTTTGTGGGCTCCACTGGGCGCTGGGCCCCTAGAATTATCACCTTTCTCTCCTATATAACGGCCCTGCCTCAGACCCCTGTGGACCAGCTTCACCCCATAGGCCAAGTTGTCACAAAGGCATTAGCTATACTAACAATAATAATAATAACAATAGGCCTCATAATGGGTCTTAAATAAATAAATAATAATAACGAGGAGGAGGAGGATGTGAACATGCAACAGAATGCCTAAAAGCAGGTCCACATTGCTGCTGCACAGCTTTGTCCTTTGACTTTGCCTTTTTCACTCACAAGGCAAAGTCAGGCAGAGGGGATGTGTTTAGTGTTTGTGTCAGGCTGTGTGTTCATTATTAGACAGACCCGGCTGCCGGGGCACAGTCATCTGCAGCAAAAACAACCCACAGGTCTGACCTGTTTTATTTATTTCTGATGATGATGACGCCCCTTCCTGGCTGAGGGTGATCATAGCTGTCATAATCCGGTATTTCATCACATGTAAAATGTTCGGTTCAGCAGAGAGAGAGAGAGAGAGAACGAGCTGACAAGTTGAAAGTTGTTTTGTTTTCCAGTCAGTCTTGTTAATCCAATCCAAAAGAAATACCTGAATTAAACTTCCATTTCACACTGTTAACTCAATTTGCATATTGATCCTGTTCTCTACCTGTTGTTTCTCCCCAGACACTGAAAGTTTTTTAAAGATGACCACTTCATGGAGTGACAGACTGCAGAACTATGCAGACTTGCCCGCTAACATGGACGGCCTGACGATGAAGAAGTACAGGAGAGAGCCATACCACAGGTAAGAAGCACATATGAGGTTTACAGGTAAGACTGGAACATTTGTGGTCACTAGTTGTCCTGGTGGAGTCAGGTCTGATACCCCTGTTTTGTTTTTTACAACCACTAATCTCAGCATCACTGAGCAATTAAAAATGAAAAGAGGATCTGTCTTTTTACTTCTGCAATATAGCAGAGTAATAAAGACCAAAAAGCGTTTTCTGAATCACTATTTTACATTTAATATGCCCACATTTAAAGTGTCACCATTGCTGCCTTCCTAGAATTTTTAATCCTGTTGCCATAATGCCTATGTAAAATCCACAGTGTATCTCACTTTATTAATGTCATTGTAATATGGTAAAATGGAATAGGCCAGTCTTATAAATGTATTGTAAAACACAGTGGTTTTTAGTTTTTTATGATTCCTCATACTGCTCTAAAGCCTAGACCACATGATAATCATTGATCATTAAGGATCTACGTATGTTATGTGTTTATCCGTGTAAGTATTCCCCATTCTGTATATATAGGTGTATGAGAACGAATTGGGGCAGAAAAAAACAGATTTTCATATGTGGTTCCACACACAACGTCTTGGGTGTGGTTTTCTGGCTCCTGTGCAAAACTCCTCTCAGTCTCATGGCAAAATGTCACCAGACTGTTAAAGTGAGAGAGTACATGAACTCAAAGCCTGTTGAGATTTTTCACAGCGGGCGTCGATGTTTGCGTAAAAGCGTTTCGACACTGAGTTCCTTTGTTATACGGACAGTTGACTTGAAGTGACCTTTAGGCCTTCTGGCTCACGTAAGAAGGAATTTATTTCTTGTTGTAGTAATAACACGTGTGTTGTTGTTCAATGTTTAACTCACGCGATGTCATATGTGTCCACTGGGCACTACTGTTCTTCCTCACCATTATGTAACACGCTGTGCTCAAAGGGGTTTATGAAACCATCAGTCATCGTTTGGCTCTGCCTGCGCTGTGCTGACATATGTCAGAAACACACACACGCGTGCAAAGATAACAAAGATGCAGCGTTGATGTCGACAAAATATTTGTGACATGTAACGTGTTCAGGTTTCTTCATCTGTTTAATTGATTTCATGTAAGAGAATGTGAAAGGTGACCTTTTGATCATCTCATGGACAGACAAAGGCCATTCCTTCAGAGTAAGAGCTCAGCTGGGGCAATGCTGCCTGATAGAGCCCTGATAATGGTGTATCACATAGCAGAGGGCTGGCGACGCTGGCCAGCGCAGATAAACTTTGAATCAGTCGCTGTCTACATGAGATTAGAGGCAGTGGAAAAAATCTGGCAGATTGTTGCACAGCTGCACTCGCAGTAAAAGTCATGAGGGATTCTCTGGTAGGTGTGGCGTGGTCCATGTGGGCTATTTGAGGCATTACTCTTATCAGTGGGGCTAAAGTCGAAGCTGAGCACAAGTCATCCCCTCCCACCCCCACCCACTGTCAATATGGGTGAGCTTAGGAGAGGCACAATCTTACTTATCATTTATGGCCGTCCTTTACTTCGCCTCCCACACAGGCATCATTATTCCTGAGGTCATGACAACAGCGCCACAAAATAGAACAGATTTAGATTTAAATCCTTTCACTGGTGAAGGCAAAAGCCGCTCTGCGCTCATCACCGTTGACAGGAAAGATGTATATTTGTTTTGGTTGTTCAGGAGCACCTCAGCTTTCAACAAGTCATTATTTTACAGAGGAAAAATGAGGTCTGACTTATTTTTAGACGCAGCTAAAATTAAAATAGATAAATAAATAATTCGAATCATGTAGAAATTCAGCTGAAATGATGGCATTGAAATATTTTATTCTAGTTTTACAGTTTCAGAAACTAGATTTCCTAGTTCATATACTGTAGATGTGGATTTTTTGATTTTCTCAAACAGTTTCAAATCATATAATTATGTTTTTGAATGACTAACGTGATCTGGCGGCCTGGATGTTGAAGTTTTCATGTTAAAATGTAGCGTTTGAATTTAATCAACTTGAGAAACATAACTCAAGTTGAGTTTATGGATTTTGCAATTTGATCAGAGTGAACATACTTTTTTTTTAATGTTAAGCCACAAGTTCTGTGCTTTCAAAATAAAATAATTCAATTTCACGATCAGATATTAGATTTTTTTTTTTTTATCTTATATTGCTTCCATAAAATATATTCATGTCATTAGTTGTAGCCCTGTGAGTAGTGTTGAGTGATAGGAGCAGCTTGGGACAGGAGCTTGCTTGATTCTACCTGACTTGTGATGGTTCTGGAGGTCTTTGAGGGCCCACAAACATCACGCTGCACAACAACAGCCCTGACTGACAGCGCACAACAACAGAGAATGACGCGGAATGGCCACAATCATTTTTGCAACAAGTCAGAAAATTTCTGAATGGCAAGAAAGCAAAGAGAGAGAGGGAGGGGGCATATTGTTTCCTGGGCCAGAGCTATCCTGTGCTGCTGGAGCAGGGCAGACCAACGGAGAGTCAAACTGAGGTTTAATTTCACACAGAATGCATCGCCGGTGGTCTGCTGGACTAAGATCTAAATGGGAACTAGTTCACTATGGATCCGCTGCCAGGTATTTCACAAGTGATTTGGGAATTGCTAAATACGGGGAGGTCATTGTCACAGATTGATGATACGTTTGTTTGCTGAGTCAATGTTGTGTTATTTGAGTTCTTGTGCCACATTTTTGTGCTAGTTGTGAGTGATGTAAACTTGTTTTTTTTTATTATTATTATTATTCAGTGTGACATTTTTATTCCACTTTAGTTGACTGACATTTTTTTTTAGTGTGACTAAATATTGACCCGTGTGGAAATATTTAGGAACACGGCCACACATTCAGCTCAGTCACAGATGTTGAAGATAGGTTAGTTTGTGCCAGCAGTTGGAAGTTAAGATAGCAGTGTGTTTGTGTGTGTGTGTGTGTCTGTCTTTTCTGTGGAAGCAGTGTCAGCCAGGGTATGTAAACACTGTCTATCACTGTGCCCACTCTGGACCCCGGTCTGCTGACAGATTTATGAGGGCAGTAGAGCTGTTTCCTGGAAGATTCCTCAGGTTAGGTTTGTAGGGTTTTACCGTCCCCATGTTTAGAGCTTGGTGAACTCCCTGTGGTGTTACCCAGCCCCAGACTGAAGGCACAAGGCAGCCCCCCGCATTTTAAATTACTCACTGACTTTTAAGTTTTCGTGTTATGCACAGTTCTTTATTAATTAATATTATTGTTATTATGTAGAAAGTTGTTAGTACTGTGTATGATAAAACCCAAAATTGTGAAGTAGAGATATGATAATCAGCGTTTCACTTCATGTCCCAGTATTTTCAGATATTGTGATGCCTGAAGCAGAATAATTCATTGTTACTGGCCTGACATTGGTCTGATATCATTCCCCAGCAACATGCCTGGTGCACTTGTAGAATAGCAGTTTCAGAAATATGTACTTGACATTCAGCTCTAATTTAGACTTCAACAAGCTCAGCTTATTAGGTGGGTTTTTATTTTTCCAGTGGTTGATGTTCAATTAATTAATTGTTACGATGTAAAACTACTTTTAACATTTTGCTAATTCTTGATATAAAACAAAACCACAGTGTAAGGACACTGATGAAAATAAAGCTACACTTTTAATTTGGAATAGAATAGATAATGACACCTAAATTGAATCTTGCATTCATTCATGTTGAAATATTACTTAACATGGCTTTTATGTTTTTTCTATTGTTGGCTTATTATGGGTTCAACTATGGTTTTCATTAGCACTCACTGACACAGTGTGCAGCCAGACAAGACAGTCTGTGCAGTCTCTGCAGTTGTCCTTCAGGGAGCTCCTGTGGATCTGCAGCAAAAAGGGGGAATAATTTATTTTCAGTATCCACGAGTAACTCAGTGACAGAGTATATTAGTCATACATTCAAAAAGCAAAGAGTGTGAACAAATTATTCACATTTCATGGTGTGTTTCATTCACCTGCTGAGTAGTGAGGCCTATTCGAACATATACTACTGTGTTTCAGCTGTGTTATCGGGCGACTCAGTATGTGAACCAGCCCAGTATTTTCCCAAGGGAACAAATTCTTCCTTTATTCTGCTAAAACAAAAGCTAATCCAATAGTTGAAGATTGCATTGCAGCTAAAACATTTCCCTCTTGTTCTTTCCAGAGTGTTTGTCAACAGAAGCTTGGCAATGGAGAAGATTAAGTGCTTTGGCTTTGACATGGATTACACTTTAGCAGGTAAGTTGATACACATCATCTGACTTATCACCACTAGTGCTAAAAACAAAACTGTTTCTTTATCATTGAGTGTCTTTGGGATTTCTGACTTCTGATGTTGAGACGTCACTTTGGGCCTTTGACCGACAGATATTATCCTCGACACATCATTGGCTGGCTACACCATACATTTATTCATCAAACACAATTTCTATATTCATCAGTAATTAACATAATTGTTATGTACGACAATGTGCAACTTCAACGTTAGAGTTTCAGTGTGCAGGTCGTCTGAGTTACATAGCAGCTTCTACGTTTCCATGGAGCTGTCCATCCATCCTGTTGTCATATTGATAATGCAGCCATGTCAAACTGAGCATGTGTCAGTTACAGCAGCTATTTCTATGTTTTTATATCGGCACAAACCAGTGTTAGTATTAACATTACCATCTTGCCAAAATCTTCTGTCATTGTTGTGTTTACAATACAAGAGTTGATAATATGCCCTCTCAGAAGCACTTCTTCTTCAGGGCAGCCTGGACGCTATCATGACTCGGCATTAAAAAAAAGTGACTATATGGGCCAGAGCATGCAGCCCAGAGCCAACTGGATAGCCTGGTACCTCAGCGGAAGAAAAGAAGTGATAGACGAGTGTTAAGATTGTTGCTCTAAGTGAGTAGATGAATGACGATGGTGACCTCATAAACTTTTCTATTAGATTGATAACAGTAAATTCTTCTTTCCTTATGAGCGTCATGTAGATATTAAAGTTGTATCCCATCTTATCAGCGTTATATTATCAGCTCCCCCTGAACTCCATCTTGTTATCCACAAAATATTATTGGCCACCAGGTCAATGTTGGTGACACATTGAGCACACTCGAAGACTCACGCAGCTTCCTGGTGGTTCACACAGTTTCAGATAGGTCTTCTTTTTCCAACTGACCAGTAACCAGGCCAAAAATATCCTCTTTTTTTGTGCCACTTTGTTCTGTGACTCAGCTCCAGTTTTTGGCCTCACCATCTCTATAAATAAATCTATCCTTACTTTGAGAAGTAGGTCACGTTTGTTTGTTGAGTTCACCGCTGATGGCTTTTTTGATAACGTGGATCACTCGTAGTCCGTCTCTGGCTCCGTACCCCCCGGTCCTCGTTCCGAGGGCAGGAGATTTCACGGAGGCTCAGCTGTTGACATGGCTCTCTTTATGGGCGCTCATAACCAAGTGTTAATGTTTGCTCGAAGTGTGGCTATCATGTATCGCTGGAGGATGTTCAGCTCTGGACCGCAGAAATGCTCCATGAACTCCAGAGAGTAGGAAGAATCACAGTTGCTGCAGAACTGTGATGAAGACGTGTGTAAAATTCCTGATGCATGTGCTTTTTTTTTTTTTTTTTTATGTTTTCCTTTAGACTTATTTTCTAGACTGTAGAAAGTGGAAGGGGGGGGGTGGGGAGGTGGTGGCTTCTGGCAGGAATCCATGTAAGATATATATCGGTACACCTCAAACATAGTCCCTGTCAACAGTCGTTCGTCAAATACTAATGCTTTCCCCTGTGTCAGTGTTCATACCCAGCATGTCACTGTAAAGCCGATGTTTATGACAAAGATCCACATCGTTCGTCAAAGGAAGTCCAGGAAAGCTTTCTCAGTTTCTCATTACTGTTTTTTCAAACAGGCAAATATAAAGTCTTACTGGGTTTGTCAATTTCCCACAGTGCACCTGGACATATGAAGCCAAACGTCACACTGTAAACTTTCCTTTAAAGCCAGACTGACAGTCTCTCATTTGAAATAATCAAATTTCAAACCTGTTTGAACCTTGACAGATTCAACTGTTGCTAAATCCAGAGCCACATGTCATTACGTTTTTCAAAATGAGCGCAGCCCACATAAAACCATAAAACCCGTGAGAAACAGACTGACAGTCTCTCATTTGAAATAATCAAATCTATTTGAACCTTGACAGAGCACTTTATGTTCATGTAGGACTCCATGGCTCATCGTAATTAAGAAAATGTTGATATGATTGAGCGTCCTAGATCACCGATGACGTATTATCATGTCACACCAATGATTTGTGTTGTATTTAAGTCACTGCATTAGTCAGAAACAGATATTGCTGCTCAGTGTTTTTACCAAAATGTAAACATAACCCTCACACAGTGATACTGAGGTGATGCTTGTTATCTGTGTGACAGAAGGAAGACCAATGGCCCGAGACACAAAGATGGTTTATTGTATCTCTCTTTATTGATTTAAATTCATCACCTGAACACAGAAAAGTCCAAAGTTGTAGCTTTCTAGCTGTGCATCCCCTGAGCTCAAACTCTTTCAGCTACAGTATTTCGTTGACAAACGTCGTGCATTTGTAAGATTTTGTGAACTGAATCAACATCGTATGAAACAGCATTGCCTCATCTAATCTTTGTACTCCCTACTGGGAACATATTATCGTAGAAAAACGTTGCTCCAACACACGTTCAGGCCCAGATTGCATTGAGAGCAACACACAGTTTTGTCCTAGTTTTCCAACAGACTTTTGGCTGGAATGTAGGCCCCCGAGGCTGTGCAGTTAGTTCTCCGCTTTTTCCCCCCCTCCACAATATGCTTGATAGCATCATAAATCTGTGACAAAGTCCTATATTTGCATATGATATTAGCGGCCTCAGACAAATTAAACCAGTTGAGGTGTTAGTTTTTAATGAAGGTGTTTCGTGTGACACGGTTTAGATAAATTCTGCCTGGGACATTTTCTGCGGTTTGGATTCAGTAGTCTATTAGTGGAAGGGTGGGGGCTGTTTACCTTGTGTGTGTGTGTGTGTGGGGTGTATGTTACACATAGGCCTGAGGTGACCTGGCCTATAAACTCTAGATAGACACCTCACACCTCAGCAGTCGGAGCAGTGGGAGTATAATTATCTGGCAACAATCTCATCAGGGACACAAGGTAACATACGCCCGGAGCTAAGGCCGCTTCTTCTGAGTAGATGACCACATGTGTGTGTGTGTGTGTGTCCGCATCTACATTTGCATAGTGACAGCATGAGAAATGCCCTATAAAACAGACGTGCAGTGACAGTTAAGGACACAGCGAGCAAAAATAACACCACTCTGAGGTGCAAATGTTGCAAACACGCACATCTGTTGATGTTTTGCTGTCTTATTTACTTAAACAGGGGACGTTCCATGACCGTTAGCCTCCAGCGGGGTTCTTGTGGAAAAACACATCTACAAATCACTCACGCAGATCGCTACTGCTCGAGCAAGTCCGACGTTTGAAATAGTGAGCGGCGTCTAGATTTCCGTGTGTAAAGGATACACTGTTGGGCCCGGTGTCGTGTGTCTGTGTGGAGTGTTTCAGCCTAAGTTGATTTCTGGTTGTAGAGTTTTTAAAGTCACATCTCTGACAAAAATAATGATTACGGTAGTTATTGTGAAGTTATTTCGATGTCGTGGTCAACGTTTAATTCCACAGCGGTTTTTAGGGCCGGTCATTGCGAGGACAGTTTGATGTGTATGAAGAGGGTGGAGGTGAGATGGGTGAAGGTGATGTTGAATATTTCTGTGCAGCAAAGTTGATCAAATCTAAACAAACAACATGCATACAGTAGTCTTGATGAATCTTTATATCTTGATAGGCTAAAAATGTTTTAAAGTGAAACTATCAAAAAACAAAACCCAACTCTGTTTTTCATAATTCTTATCTTTAGATATTAATCGTTATCGTTTGTGTCAATACATATTAGAGCAGTGGCTCCCAACCTTTTTTGGCTCCTGACCCCATTTAGTCATCACAAATTTCTGACGACCCCACACCCTCCATCAAGATGCGCCAGCTCAGATATTTTCATATGCTGCATTTTATTTGAACTCGATTTATATTTGAGAAAGTAAATGTATGGAATACTGTTGATTAAGATTGCGTGTGGTGTTTTTCATCATAATTTTAAAAAGAATAATAACTAGTTAAACAATATATTTTTATCAGTATTTTTTTTTTTAGTATCAAATACCAGACATTTCAGGCGACCCCATTTGAATTTCAGGCGACCCCACGTTGGGTCCCGACCCCAAGGTTGACAAACACTAGTGTATTACTGTAGAGGTTAAAGAAATACATTTACTGTAAGGTTCTGAGGCCATGTTTACAGAAGTTTCACTGAGTTGAGCAGTTGTAGTGAGTAGATGTTAGATGGAGTGTGGCCTGTAGTACAGTAACAATCTTGTTTTATTACAATGTAATAAAATAACTTCCTCATTGTAAATGATCAGACTGGCCAACTTTTATGATTTGATTTTATGTCCTAAGCTGTATGTGTGGGAGGGAGGGAGGGAGGGAGGGAGGGAGCACCACACCAGGGTCTCAAGGTCACATGTGAAAAAAGCTACACAGTGAACTAAAGAAAGAGAGAGTGATGATAGCAAAGGTGACAGAGCGGGGAAGCAGCTCTCAAAATAGGTTTCTTTGTAGCGCCTCAGAACTCAAAGAGGAATATGACGGGTGAGCAAAGAGGAGGAGGAGAGGGAGGGAGGAAGGCATTTTAGTTGGTGTGTGCTACTGCTCTGGGCAGAGGGCCCAAACTGTCCGTTTGCTGGGAGACCAGACCACAGCCGGGGGTGGGGGGGCGGGGGGGTGTTACGTGATAATAATGCAGAAACAAGCTCACTCTCACAGAGGAGGGGGCGTCAACAAAGAAGAAAAGCTTTCTGGGCCCAACATGTCCCCGTAACTCGGTGCACGCTCATTACTTTACTTTACTTTATTTGTTTATTTGGATGGGACAGTGCACATTAATGAACATAAAAACATGTAAATGTGCCAGATTATAGCAGCAATGCTAATTTCCGTCTGGAGTCCCATAACATAAAAACAGTACAGAGACTGTACGCATAATAATGTAGACAACAAAAGTACAAAAAGACGACTATGATGATATAAAACATGTTGACAAACACTACCATGGGTAGGGGGACCATGAGAGATGAAGTGCAAAAGTGCTGGGTTAAAGTGACAAGTGCTAAAGTGCAGGAGTGCATAGGTACCAAGTTGTATTGCACGGTGCCCTAAAGTGCACATCAGTTTAAAGTGCCAGGTTGTATTGCATGATGCCCATTACACCCAGTTGCACAAGCAGAAGTGTGTAGATATTGCACGAAATGTAATACATAATTGTAATTATGTACTAGAACCAAAAATGACGTACACAAAAAACCGTGTACAATTAACTGAAAAATAAAAACTCAAATGGTGCCCCGGCAGCTGTTACAGGTGGTGACATGCTCCCCGTGTACGACCCAGTGGTTCAGCCAACAGCCCAAGAAAGCGCACGTTCGCATTTCTTTGCGGAGTAGGACACAGATGTTTTCCTGTTTGTCCTGCAGCCCTGTTCCCCCACTAACTGTCCTCTATCCGAGCATCATCAGCCAATTTTTTTTCTTCCCCTCCCTCCGGGGGCCTCCCACCGCCCCACTGGGAGTGTAGAAAAGCGAGGCAACAACACAAGTGCATTCTCTGTTTTGTATTTATAACATCTGACATATTCTTTTCCCAGTGTCAAATAGCCTTTTAATCCTCCAGCAGCCTTTTCTTAGCCCAGCATCAGTCCACCTCTTTTTTTTTTTCAGAGCCTACCCTCGGTTCGGTTCTGTTTTGGCCCCTAACGTAGCTATCTGGCACCGGTGGCGATATGATGGGGGTGTGGGGGGGTGTGGGTGTCATCAGGGTTCGTTAGAGCCGCCGCTGAAAGTTGAGCAATTTTACATTTTCACGCCTGATCTTATTTCTTTGTGGATTTGCGTGTAGAACATAGAGGCCCTTGTTTATGTTGAGGACAGAGAAGGGCAGTGAGTTTGTGTGTCTGTGTGTGTGTGTGTATGTTGCAGTCAAAAGGACACAACACCACAGAGTGTGAAGTAGATGAGCTAGCCCTCACATGTGCATGTACATGTAAAGTCACATGTACATGTTGTGTAACAGGAGTAAGGTCCTCTCACTCCTTGTCAGACATGTAATCACACAGAGGTCGTGTCCTTTAGCTGGATACATATGTGAGTGTTTATTTGAATTTCACCTGTGGGTCACATCTTGTACCAACATTTTCACCCACAGGGACAAAGTCTGCACATACATTGTTTATCATGTAGATGAAGAACATTTCTTTTCATTTCTTAGTACATAGTTTAGTTTACATAGATTATTTGTTTCATCGCTGTTGCTATGTAGAAGCTAGGTAATGAACAAACATGCTGGATGGACACTACAGGCAAAAACACTGCCCTGCCCTTTTCATGCACTGATCAATTTTGAGATTTTAGGCTATTTTGCATCTTCTTTCAGAATAATGGAAAGAAATGGTAGAAAATCCACATTAAGGTGGTTAGTTTACTTCATTTTGTTTTCTTTCATTGGTTGATCACCAAAAGTTAACATGCGACTGTGACATCCTGAGCTGTGCCTGTTGTCTGACCCATGTCATGTCAGGTATCATTGTAAAGCTCTCTCTCTCCTGAACAATTGTGTAGGCTCTGAAAATCGTCATTTTCTCTGTATCAGCAACAAATCGTAAAAGTACGATTGACAATAACAATCTATGGAATTTTATGGTACAGATCCTTAAAAGCCGTTTTCTCAAAATGAGTTTTTCCTCAGACTCTGAGAAATCTCCACTTCAGCAACACCAAACCTTCCAGTTTTATTCCTGTCTACATTCTGAAGGTTTTGACAGGTTTTTTTTATTTTGTTGATATATCATTCACAGCCTGATTTGTGCAACGTTTTATTCCTAAAAACATGGCGAAATTAGATATTAGATTAGGGCTGGTGACAGTATTTTCTCATTTACAAAGTGATAAAAAGAGATATCCAAAATCCCCTCTGTAAAAACTTCTGACTCTAATATGTCAACAAAATAAAACGAGAATTTTGAAAGAGGCTTTATCCATTGTTCAGATTTCTGTTCTGGAGAAGATGTATGCAAATTAGCGCATATTTAATCAGATATTGCCTCATTTACATATCTAAACATAACATTTTACAAAACTTGTAATACAAAAAATATTTGTCTCAATGTAAGTGATAAACTCAGGAAGTTTCATGGTGATATCTGTTAATTTTTTTTTACCCTATTCACCTGTAGTGTCTCTCTTTTTGAGGAGCTAATTCACCAAACTGTAGCATCTTGATCTTTTTGTGATTTGATATTGGTGTAAAATGTCAAACTGTGTGTATGTCTTTGTCTTCCAGTGTACAAGTCACCGGAGTACGAGTCGCTCGGCTTTGAGCTAACAGTGGAGCGTCTGGTTTCCATTGGTTACCCCCAGGAGCTGCTCAGCTTCGTATACGACCCATCCTTTCCCACCAGGTCAGACCCATCACACGCGAGCACACGGCGGTCACCGTGACGGTCACCGGGTTAATGGCAAACTGCTGCGTCTGTCGCCTCCTCATGTCTTTTTAGCCATTTGAACATTCAAATGTCAGTTTATAGAGTATAAGTGCCTTAACAAAATAACATAACCTGTTCCACTTCTGTTTATTTGACGGGACAAGCCCCTCTCCTATCCTGATAAGACCTGTAATCACAACACAAATGACTGCAGTTAAAACGCCAGATGTTATGATCAGTTACAGTCAAGTTGGTACGGTTATTTTAGTTCTGTTTTATAGACTTAAAAGGTTGTTTCTCTCCTTCCGCTTTCAGGGGCCTTGTGTTCGATACCATGTATGGAAATCTGTTGAAGGTTGATGCCTATGGTAACATTCTGGTCTGTGTCCATGGATTCAACTTTCTCCGAGGGTGAGCGATGGCAAATAGAAAATACTTCTTCTGCTAACTTCCAACCAGTGTATATCGCTTTCTAAGATTTAGTTTTTGTTTTCTCAGCCCTGAGATCCGTGAACGGTACCCAAACAAGTTCATCCAGAGAGATGATACAGAGCGTTTTTATATCCTTAACACACTCTTCAACCTGCCAGGTAAGGTTTCTACACTCAAAGGAGAACACCATGGGACTGTTACAGAGTAAATACATAGTAAGAAGGTATTATTTATAAGTTTAATCAAGCCACAACATGACTGACAGCTTGTCTGTTTGTTTTTCTTCACAGAGACCTACCTCTTTGCCTGCCTGGTGGATTTCTTCTCCAACTGTGACAGATACACAAGGTAAAATCTTTTAGTTGCCTTATCTATCATGCAACAAGTTTCTGGACACCGCATGGTGACACAAAGACAGTTGCAAGCCAAACTGGGTCGAGAGCAAGCCCTGCAGCATGGGAGGGCGCAGGTGTCTCAGCCGCTAATCTCAGCTAATCTTTTTTAAAAATTTAAGAAATTAAAACAGCAGTTCAGTCGGAGAACCTGTCTGCTTTTCATTTTCCGTAACATTAATTCATCTCTGTCTCTACTAATTATAGAAAAGCATGGACTCTTCTTTTTTTTTTACTATTTACAGAGAATGAAATCTAGATATATAACCAAAATATAATCTTTTAAATGTAGCTGTAATGAGGTATAAACATGGCCTGTAAATTTGTTGAGGATGTAATCTGGAATGGCTGCATGTCCTTTGTCCTCTGAAACCTGGTTGTTGGTCTTTTAGGGGGAGAATGCTTTCCTGTTTGGCTGGGGACCCCTCCAACAAGGGAAGGCTATCCCATTTAAAAGCAAACAAAAAACAAATGTCATGTTTCTGAAAACCTTCTGTAAAGATGTGGCCTGTGCGACGGCTGTGTACGTGTGTGTCTCTGCTCCTCTCCTCCAGCTGTGAAACGGGCTTCAAAAACGGAGACCTCTTCATGTCCTACAAGAGCATGTTCCAGGACGTCCGCGACGCCGTCGACTGGGTCCACTTCAAGGTCGGCAGTGATGTTGTTAACCTCAGCGTTGTCAGCTGTTTAGAGACTGACGTTTACATATGTTCCACGTTCCAGCCCGACTGTCACCCAGTCTGACCCCCAGTCTGTTTGCCCTCTGCCTGGTCATGAAGATGATCAGCGCTCATGTAAATCTACCATGAAGCAGAACGTAGATTACCTGTCATACCTGTTGGGTTCACTTTAGGGATGTCACGATTATAGATTTTCTTGGTATGATTATTGTCAGAGAAATAATCACAATAATCACAATTATCACGATTAATACTATCATTATTTTACAACAGAATGTGTAAAATCAAATAGTCAAAAGCTAAATTGAGGTAATTAAGGTGATTTAACCCAGTTATTGTGTATTTACCTTTACTTTGGCTTACAGAGCTGGGTGGGTATCCCACAGGTGATGATTCATATCAGAAATATTTCCCTGTTTGGCTACTATTTCATTGCAGCATGTTTGACAGTGCTGCTGACGAGCCGTCATCGACTAAATACATTTGTTTGGCGGGAATCACGATTAAATAATGGTGGTGTTTGATACTGCGATTAATTGTGAAAACAAGTAATCGTGACATCCCTAGTTCAGTTAGACCAGGCAGAGATGAACAGTTGCTGATATATATATCTTTTTTTTTTTTTTTTGAAAACTAATATACACAGAGGAGGATGCAGGTATATCTCTTGTTTAACTCCCTCTCACTTATGATGCATCAGGAAAATCTCCACACTCCACAAGTACAACACACATTGATAGCCCTCAGATCAGGAGATGGGTTTAAATAACTCTTGGTAAAATCACTTATCTACTAGGACAACATCCTGTAAACATTTTTAATCTGCGCCAGAGTTTCACGTGAACAAACTCAACACACCAGAGTTCAAGCGCGACCAACCAAACAGAGAAAGCACACAAGGCTGTATCTCCCGGGACATCGGGTCACCACAGCTTATCAAGATAATATAAAGAATACTTGTCATGTAGCATGGGCCAGAGGGAGGAGCTCACTGAATGTTGACAACAAGCCAAAGGTTAGGGAGTCACCGAGGTCACAGATCGTCGTGCTCTGGGTGCTATTAATATCCAAAAAGCCCTAAAACATCTGTGCTGGATGTTGTGTTTTTTCTGTCAGGGCCGTAGAATCAAAGAGCCGGGGTGTGAGGACGATGCAAGACAAAAACATCCCAGTCTTGATTCATTTAGCAGTTTGTAGAGCTTCTTTTTTATATCAACTGAAAAGATGTTGCTGTGATATCACTGCTGTTATCACTACTGCTCTCTCGCTCTGCACATCCTGTGTAAACCACAGTTAAATGCCACCGTGTTCCCATCTGTTGTGTGGGGGTGGTTGCTGATACTCCTCTCTCTTAATTGTTACTGAATGGATGGATTGGTTTTGATCCTTCTAAGTCAAGAGTAAGATATTTATATGCATTCTTTTTTTTGTTTTTCCCCCCTCTATCTCATATTGCAGGGTACTCTGAAGGAGAAGACGGTGGAGAACTTGGAAAAATACGTAGTGAGAGATGTGAGTTGCTTGTATTCATCAACTGTTTGAGAACACACACACACACACACACAGTGTCACATTCTTTGTCACTGTGTGAAGAGGCTGGTTTTGAAAAGATGCCTTGAGCTTTTGGTCTTTTCTTCTTCTCTGTTCCCACCAGGGGAAGCTGCCTCTTCTCCTCAGCAGAATGAATGAGGTAGCCAAGGTTTTCTTGGCGACCAACAGTGACTACAAATACACCGATGTGAGTATACAGTATGTGTGCGGTTGCGATAGAAACTTCCCTGTTTTGGGACAAACAGTCATCGCCATCGCCATTTACTTGATTCCTCTGGGAAGGCTTTGAGAGAACAACAACGGTGCTGAGGCACAGACATACATTAGGTGATTCAGTGGTAGACTTAGACTTTTTTTAGACTTTATTTATTTGCACATATGAAATAGAACAAAAACATTTACTTATCTCTCTTAAAGGATAATTACCGGTTTTTACAATCTGGACCTTATTTCTAGCATAAATTACGATCATTTACTCACCCAGATAACTTTGGTGTCATTACAAGTCGTTCCGATGAAATTAGATCCAGCCCAGAGCCGCGTATATCCGTATAATGCGAGTACACGGGGCAGCGCAATGCAGCCTCTAAATAACACATTATCCGCAGTGAAACTCGTTCATTTCACCAATATTTAGTTATGATACGCTAGTGCTATTCCCCTCTGAGTCCGGGGTTAGCTGTTATCAACATCCGGGGTCTGTAGGTTGACCTACTAGCTACCGCTAATGCTACGGTTCGTTTCTGCATGTTTCTGACTTGTCAGAACAAAATGAGCAGCTGGATGAAGTTCAGCTTCCACAGGCTTCCTCTCCACAACCTGGACTCACTAAAGCTCCGGCTAGTTGAGATAAAAATGGACCCGAATGCCGAAGCAGAATGATTATTATCAGAATGAGCCGGGCAGCGGTCGGAGATGACATCATCCAGGTCAGAGGTCAGTAGGTCAACCTACAGACCCCGGATGTTGCTAACAGCTAACCCCGGACTCAGAGGGGAATAGCACTAGCGTATCATAACAGAATATTGGTGAAATGAACGAGTTTCGCGGCAGAAATTTAGAGGCTGCATTCCGCTGCCCTGTAGACTCGCATTATACGGATATACGCGGCTCTCAGCTGGAGCTAACTTCGTCGGAACGACTTGTAATGACACCAAAGTTAATTGGGTGAGTAAATGATCGTAATTTATGCTAGAAATAAGGTCCGGATTGTAAAAAATGGTAATTATCCTTTAATAGGGAGAAAGATATGAAAAATAATGTGCAGGTGAGGTCTGAAACCCGAAAGGTTTATAGCATATAAGGTAACATGTTACATATGTTACATATAGGTAACACGGATGATCATGAGATCCATTTTGTAGATTTACTTGGAGACTGTTGGCTGCTGTTATTTAAAACACTGCTGCCATTGAACTGATTGAACTGATCGTCAGTCTTTGTGTTTTGTTTCCCTCAGAAAATCATGACATACCTGTTTGACTTCCCCCATGGCCCCAAGGTAAAACACCCCCCCTCCTGCTTTTTTGAAATGTGTCAAAAATGTAGGTCAAGGTGACATTGTGTTTTCTATTTTAATTGAATTTATGTGTGTGTGTGTGTGTGTGTGTGCCTACCATAGCCTGGTACCTCCCACAGACCCTGGCAGTCCTACTTTGATCTGATCCTGGTGGATGCCAGGAAGCCTCTGTTCTTCGGGGAGGGTACGGTGCTCAGACAAGTCGACACGGTGAGCGCACACAGAACACACAGAGAAGATAGCACTGATAACGCTAATAGCTGCGCTGCATGCAAACAACTGACGGACATATCCAGACTTGCTGTAGCCCTGCTGTGTGTTTGCTTTGTAACCTGATAACAGTCTTTGCCATATGTTCATGTATGTTCATACATAGATAAGAAATGTTAAAGTACATGAGCAGAGGATCATAAAACGTGACCAATTTAGTAATGTCCAATATCTTAAGATTAGGTCCCAGACTAGACAATGAAACAATAAAAAACAGTAAAACAACTGAATTTTCAAAGCTCCTATAGAGCTCCAATCAGGACTGACCATTGACTCTTTACTCCCTGTAATTTCTTTGGTTGTACTTTTTACCGTTTTGACACTGTTTTGTAATAAATCAATTATTTTTTGCTACAGAACCTGACAAAGATCTTACAACCAAGTCTAGATTTTTACAAAATCCACCTCTGATTCAATTCAGAGTGAAAACATTTACATTTATTCATTCGACAGTTGCTTTCATCTCAAGTGACTATGACACATGTGGGACATCACAAAAGCTTCAGCTCAGTAGCAGAGCTCGTTGTATTGGTGTACTCTCTTAACGCTGCATCACGCCATTATTCTGGTGGAACAGTGACAGACTAACGACTGCATTGGTAAAATAGTAAAATAAACTACAAATAGAAGACCCCTTTAAAACTTAAGTATAGTTTTATAGTTTAAATTTAGTCGGTTGTCTTCATTCATGTTCATTCAACTGACCAAGAATCCTCTCGCTAATCTGTCATGTGATGTCCTCATTTCAGACCACAGGTCGTCTGAAGATCGGAACCTACACAGGACCTCTGCAGCATGGGATTGTCTACTCTGGAGGTGAGACTACTGTACATTTTCTTTCATTTGCTCAGTGTTTTATTTTTATTTTTTGTATTTTTTCATGGTTTATTTACTGAAAGTTTTCATTGTATACATAATAAAAGAAAAGACAATTGAGGGTAGAACTATTCCAAAGTGATAATTAAACACTTCACTGAGTATGATATAACAGTTCCCTCACCAGTAATATAACATCACCTGCTACTTCCACCATAAGACATGGAGATAGTTACGGGCAAAACATTATATGGCCCTTCAATGAACAGATAAACAAACAGAAAATCCAAAAACAAGAACAACTCAGTAGCTCAGTGTGTGAAGCAGTGATCAGTCTCTGTAACGGCTGTGGTTGTCGTCTAGGTTCGTCAGACATTGTGTGCGACCTGCTGGGGGCCAAGGGGAAGGACATCGTCTACATCGGGGATCATATCTTTGGAGACATCCTCAAGTCCAAGAAACGTCAGGGCTGGAGGACGTTCCTGGTCATACCTGAGCTGGCCCAGGAGCTGCACGTGTGGACCGACAAGAGCTGTGAGCCTGCAGAGGAACACACAAACACAGACCCGTGCACGCAATCACATGCCGACATACCAGTTTGACTGTATATTCGTTGTTGTTCACATGTAGTCACATTCAGATTTTTCCAAGAATTGCAAGTGCATTGGAAAACAATGTGAGCAGAGACTTGACCTAGAATAGCAGCTGCAGCGTCGTACTGTACCTGCACGTTTTAGAAAAAAAACAAGAGCTGTTCATCAGCTAAATTTGTTAAAGATCGGCGGATACAAAGTCTGAACTCAGCCTCAGGGGTTGTCACATTGTCCCTCACAGCACATACTCACAGAAACATGTCTGATTCTGCAGCCAGTCAAACCTGACAGACATGCACTATAAATCTTGCACAGAAACAAGAGGACTAACTTTTCTTCTTGTGTTTTCCAGCGTTGTTTGAGGAACTGCAGGGCCTGGACATTTTCTTGGCTGAACTCTACAAGTAAGAACTGTGACCTTTAGACTCTTTTCCTCACTACATCCAAACCCCCTTACTCATCACTTTCTCCTGCACCAGTTTTGCTGCTCTTTGCTCGCTGCAGTGACAGTTTGCATGCATGTGAGTGCATGTCTGAGAGGGAACAGCGGGGTCAGTGGTGTAAAGTCTAAAGGGTCGACGCTCGCCGGCTGCCCGATAACCTGATTCACTGACGTTATTTATAGCCTGGCTCTCCTCGCTGCTGCGCCACCTATTTGACACATTACCTTTCAGCAGACTGATATCAATACCACCCCTTCCCCCCTCCCCTCCTCTCCCCCCACGCTCTCTCTTGACTTCATCCTCTCTCCCCCCTATGTGTCCTTCCTCAGACATCTGGACAGCAGCAGTAATGAGAGGCCAGACATCAGCACTATTCAGAGAAGAGTCAAGGTACGCCCTTAATCACCTCTGTTTCTATGACAACAGAGGACCCTTCCACATGATTTTTTAGTCATCAGCGCCCACATTTGCATTGTGCTTACTATGGTATAATCATGAACCGCTCTTTAAAGGGATAGTTCAACATTTTGGCAAATTGGCTCATTGCCATAATCCCTATAGTCATAGCAGTAGGTTTGTTATCTTTAATTGTTGGTGCAAGCTGTTTTTAGAATGGCGGAGCGGAGCCACAAGCTGCTCAGAGCTACGCTACCGAGGCTAATGGGATTTCTTGGTTTCCCTCATCAAACTCATCAAATACACAATCCAACAACTCCACAACGCTCTGGTGGACAAGTTGTGACCTGCACATTCACCACGCTATGAGATAATAACAGAACGTTACCAGACAGAGTTGTTTTCTAGGTAAATGCAGAGACTGCTTGCTGAAAAACTGCCCCTGAAGGCAACACGCATCAGCGGTTTTACATGAATTTACCTCTAAAACAACTCTGTCTCATAACGTTCCGTTATTATCTCATAGCGTGGTGAATGTGCAGGTCACAACTTGTCCACCAGAGCGTTTTGGAGTTGTTGGATTGTGTATTTGATGAGTTTGATGAGGGAAACCAAGAAATCCCATTAGCCTCTGTAGCGTAGCTCTGAGCAGCTCACGGCTCTGCTCCGCCGTTGCACCGACAATTAAAGGTAACGAACCTACTGCTATGACTATAGGGATTATGGCAATGGGCCAATTTGCCAAAATGTTGAACTATCCCTTTAAAGAAGTACAATTGCAGTGTCCATCAGAAAGGTTCAGTACTGCTCAGGGTGAAGCTGTTTTATGAAGCGGGTAAACATACATCATCAGACTCATCAGTGTCTTCTCTTCTCCCTCTCGCTCCTTTAGAAAGTGACACATGATATGGACATGTGCTACGGCATGATGGGTAGCCTCTTCCGCAGCGGCTCCAGACAGACTCTGTTTGCCTCCCAGGTGATGCGTTACGCCGACCTGTACGCAGCCTCTTTCATCAACCTGCTGTACTACCCCTTCAGCTACCTCTTCAGAGCTGCACACGTGCTGGTGAGTATGTGACCGTGAGGCGAGGGCGCTGAATGAAACCACTCACTGTCAAGGGTTAGCACTAACACCACCATTACACTTTGCTGCCACAGATATGAAAGTCTTGTTGATTTAAATTCTAAATCTTTACAGGACGTTTGGACTCTGTAAACGCTTTCAAATTATTGGTTTATAACATTTTGTCCTGTGACAGCGCAAATATGAGTCTCATCATTCATTCCTTACTGCATAACGGCAGATTGCATTGGAATAACTGACCGCTACTGTATCTGACTGTATCTGAGCAGCACTACACTAACCCTCATCTCTCTCCCACTTATACTGTCAGAGAACCGTTTTGTAACAAAATGTGAGCTGCAGCATTCAGTGGAGGTTGGTTATGTGTCTCTAGAGCACTGGTCAAAAAACTCACTAAAACAATAAATGAAAAGGTTTCATAACATTTGGGTCAAATGTTGTAGACGCAGGTATTTGTTGGCGAAGGCTCTGATTGGCTCAGATTGGTACTGATGGAAACAGCCACTGTGCACTAGGATGAAAGAATGAGCGCAGCCTTTTAATACGTTTTTTAAAACAAAGAATAACTGATAGGAAGCTCTGATTTTCAGTCAGGGTTCCCACGTGTCCTGGAAAACGTTTGACCAATTCACCAGTCATGAAAAACATGGAAAATTAGTCAAATGTCCTGGAAAAGCTTAAGTTGTCCAGAGCTCTATTTGACTTTTTCAGACCCTGCTAAAGATTTCGTTTCCAAAAAAAAACATGTTTGTGCTGTTCTATGATAATCTTTTCATAATTTCTTAGCGTTTAAGAGATTATTTCATAAATTAGAGCCATAGACTGCACATCTTTAAATCAGACTTCTGGGAGAGAGAATGAGAGAGAGGAATAAACATAGAAACAAACTGGTTACATTTACAAAAAAAGGTACCATTGTCAAAAAGAACACTTCTCCAAAGCATGAACGGGACAGGGGATGGATCAGTGTATGGCGTAAAAACTAATGTCTGTCAAACTGTAGCAGCTCAAAATGTCCTGGAAAAGTCCTGGAAAACGATTTCAAGAGAAGAGTGGGAACCCTGACAGTAACGCCAACACGGAGATGAGATATGATAGGTCCTGCAGCAGCTATCAGCTCACCTTAAAGGGATAGTAGCATTTTTTTTTAAAGTGGGGTTGTATGATCTACAAATAGCCCCCAAGTACTTTAATTGCAGTAGAAGACTCTCTGCACTCCTCCCGTTAGCAACGCCAGCCCATAGCCCTGCCCAGAGATTTACAACATACAGTGTTGTGAACAGACCCAAAGAAACGGCCTATTTTCGCGGCCTAAAAGAGGTTTTACCGGGAAACAAAATACACAGTTCCATTATTCGCTATAATATAATTTTTCCAGCCCTTCAAAGTGCAGGAAAAACGCAGTTTTTATTTGGAGCTAACCAACTGCTGATCGGCGGGCGCTAACCCTGGGTGGAGGGATACGTGAGTTGGTTAGGTCCAAATAAAAACTGTGTTTTTCCTGCACTTTGAAGGGCTGGAAAAAATTATATTGTAGCGAACAATGGAACTGTGTATTTTTTTTTTCAGGTAAAACCTCTTTTAGGCCGCAAAAATTCTTTGTCTGTTCACAACACTGTATGTTGTAAATCTCTGGGCAGGGCTATGGGCTGGCGTTGCTAACGGGAGGAGTGCAGAGAGTCTTCTACTGCAATTAAAGTAGGCTACTTAGGGGCTATTTGTAGATCATACAACCCCACTTTAAAAAAAATGCTACTATCCCTTTAAGAACCTACAAGTTAAGAAAACCTGCTTACAGCTGTTAGTTCTGGTGGAAAGGAGTATAAAACATGCAGGCTTTGCTTTAAAAAAATCTGTTGTCTGACAGAAGCGCCGCATAAAAATCAATTTAGCGTTGTCAAGTTGTTTTCTAACATTTAGTCCTCTCTCCCCCCTTCAGATGCCCCACGAGTCGACCGTTGAACACACTCATGTGGACATCGACACAGAGTCCCCGCTGGCGACGCGCAACCGCACCCACTGCAGCGACTGCAAAGACCACGAGTGTAAACGCAACCAGCTGACTCGCTCCTTCAGTGAGATCAAACCTCCCAACCTGTTCCCCACCACTCCCCAGGAGATCACTCACTGCCACGACGAGGACGATGACGAGGAGGAGGAGGAGGAGGAGGAGGAAGAAGAGGAGGAGGAGGAGGAGGAGGAGGAGTAATCAGGTGGACATGGAGTGGAGGTCCATGTTCCTGCTCCTGCCTTCTTACGTTTCCCAGTAGAGTTGGGTAGTGATCAGGGAGAAAACACAACTCCAGCGTGTATGTGTGCGTATGTGTGTGTGTGTGCAGATACATTAATTCTGCATGCACACAAACACACACAGACACACACATACACTGGGGATTTCAAAGGAAAGTACAAAAAGGACCAGTAGCGAGACAGTTCATGTGACTGGTGGGAAACTGTAGGTCCTCAAAATCCAACCTTTCCTGGCTTCATTATAAAAAGAAAAAAAGAAAAAAAAAAAAACACTCATTAGTTTTTAATTGATTTGATTTCTGTATCATTTGTCTGTCTCATCTGACAAACAGAACACACACTTGATTAAACATCACGTTTTTTTTTATTGTGTTTTATATAAGCTGACTTTTAAGACCTGCTGGTGGAGTAAACAGATGTTGGCAGATGTTGGTCAGTAAAGTGTAGTTTTAATCATGACACACTAGCCTTGCTGACACAGTATATGCAGATTGTAATGAAAAAAACAACACTTTTTAGTTATGGTGTCAAAAAAGAAAAAAAAAAGCTAATGCAACATGGGAACAACATTCAGTTTTTCATCCGTTTTGTTTCTTTTTGTCCGTTTTCGAGTCATTTCTAGAGTAGTCATTTTGTTCTCACACGTGTGTGAGGGTGCGCGCGTGTGTCTGTGTGTGTGTCTGCCAAAGCAGACGCGCTCAGCCTGTAGCACCCTGAGTGACAGCAAGCTGAGGATCCATTGTACTAAACTGAAGCACAAGCTGGCGATCAATAACCAGATGCAGTTTGAAGTTTGTTTGAGAGAACATGTGGTACACAAGTGGCTGTTGGAGAGATATTTTGTTACCAAACAACAATGACGACAGAGTACTGTAACCGTGTTTTATACCAATAGTCTCTATGACAACCCTGAACTACAGCCGTGTTTCTGTAAATAGCCATCAGCCATGTAACCAGTTCATGGTTTAAGCCACAAGCAGCTAACGTGCAGTATTTTTTTCAGCTTGGTGATTTCGGAAGGTGAAACTTGAGCAACGTCTTTGATCATTTCAGAGGGTTTATTTTGATAGGGGGATGTGAAATATGCGCAACTTATAGATGTGTGGTGTGTTTGTGGGTTTTTGTGTGTAAGGAGGTGAGAGTGGCTGCTGTATGCAAGGAGGTGAGGTTTAAGATGTGCAGTACAAAGCTCAGTTCAGTAAATGTTCCTGGCTTCACACTGGGATGAGCTTGATTTGTTTAATTCTTTTTTTTTTTGTATAATTTCTTTTCTTTTTTTTTACTGACACACTTGTAGGCGTTGTGAGGGGCTGAGTGCAGATTGAACTCTCCTGTTGCACTTCTGAACACTGTCAAATGACCATTTAATGTGTTGGTTCTAGTTGTTCTACTACTGGAGGACTGGCTGAACTCTGAGTGATAGCACTTGCTCTTTGCATTTTCTCTTAACTACTTCTAACTTCTTAGCTAATTGGATTTAAAGCCCTTGAACATTTCAAATCTCAACTATTTCCTCATAACATCAATGATTTATGAATGAAAAAAGCAAAATCAACCTTGAAAAACAAAAGGTTTGGCATTGTAGAGATTACGTGGGTGTATGTGCTTCATCAGCACTGAAAGGCTGTGTTTTTTATTTTAGTAACAGGCAACAAGCTGTCATTTACATTTTTAATATGCACAGAAAATCAGTAAATAAGTGTTCCAATATCCTAAAAAAACGTTTTGCACTTTTATGCAGTGAGATTGCTGGTATACTGATGACAAAAGACGGTGTAGTAGAATCAGAATCTTGGGATAAATTAGGAAATTAGCTTCAAAGACATCAGTGTGAAGAATTGAAGAGACTAACGTTCCTCATGTTGACACAAAACAAACATTTTCCACATCGTTTGAATCATTTCAGCTTTGACTTGCTAACATGCTAACATGCTAACGGTGGACAGCAGTGGGTGGAAAACACACATTGGGTTGCAAAAAGTTGCAAACTTCAGATGGAAACTTGTTAATGTGACCAAAACGATCCACCAGCTGTCGCCAGATGTGGATTCACATGTTGCTCAACTCCTGGTGCAAGAACATACGTGACCTCATCCTTTTCAAACTGAGCCTCGCCCACTTCACAATTAGTGAGAGTAGAGGAAAAGAAGAGAGTGGGATGTCTCTCATGGGAGATAAGCAGAGGTGTGTTCAGTGTGTCAGTGCTGGTGTTTCAAACATGGTGACCTTCTTGTTTTTTCCTTTTCTTTTCTTGAACATCCAGTGTCTCCTGTTCGTTGTTAACTTTCTGCACCTTTTTTGTTAAATCTGGACGTTTTGTCGAAGTCTTGTCAGTGTCGGCCTGTTGATGCAGGCCTGAAAAGGGAAGGAACGCGCCATCTAGTTGTTGGTTTGGCTTGATGTGGGGTGGCCACAGGTGAAATGTGTTTCACCGCAACTTTGTGTAATGGATGAAACCTTGTACGACTTTAAGAAACCTAATAACATAACAGCTGTTTGTTATCTTTTTTCCCTCTTCTTGTTTTTTTGTTTTTTTCAACCGAAGAATTCGTATTCTCTGTTTTGGCTTTAGTTCCTTCAGCATAGAATAACTGGATAATGCTACATAAGGCAGCTGCATTGCTAAGATGTAGTGGACTGTCGTTTCTTTGCATAAATTTGCAAATGCATGTGAAAATAAGATGCATATCCGTTCTGAAACGGTGGTTATGGTAGCATTGGTTTTCCTTCTATGTGGTTTTTAGAAAAAGCTTTTTTTTGGCATTTGTCATTGTAGTTTACACAGGGAGAGAGAGAACTTCTACTTCTACCTGTATAAAAAAACAGTGAAGGGAAATGTGAACAGCATGTTAAGAACTGTAACTGCAATGTTACTTGTAATCAACACCATAGGGTTACTTTTATTTTTCTAAGCTTGTGTTTTTAAATGGTCTTGGTTTACAGATCTGTAAATAGACCTTTCCATTTCCTTTTCTTACCATATTTTTTTTTTCCAAATAACAATTTTTTTTTGTTAATTTTTATACCGTGCCGCAGGAGGCTGTCATTCAGACTTTGAACTAACTAAAGCCTCGTGAACAGTGAACGTCACAGTGCTTTAGAAGATTTTTATCCATTGTCGTGATGCCCTGAAAGCATCCACATGAACAGCAGGTGCCAAAACTGTCACCTTTCATTTTCTAATCTATAGTAATCCTGTGTTTTTATGCATATCGATTTATGTTCTCCTGAGCGGTGTTTTGTTTGTTTGTTTCCAGAAATTACTCTACAGACTGTACATTGAAGTAAAATACATAAAAAATGTAGAATAAAGATAGTTTTTCATAATTTTCTCAGTGTCCTTTTTGTTCATATTTTGCAACCGTTGATCATTGAAAGTGTGCGTGTGTGATATACAGAGCAGTTATCCTGACAAAAGACAGTAGCAGGATTCCTATATGAATGAGCCACTGTTTTCATTTTTCAGAGACATGTCTAGTTCAAGGACCGTCGTGACAAATCATAATTCACCGACCAGTGGGTGTTTTTAACTAACAGAGATCCCAAGTTTCCAAACACGCCAAATGAAGCTGAATTTGGGGAAAATGTGTAAAAACCCTTGATAATTTTATTGTATGGACTGGTGCAGCAGTAACATCAGTACTGGGGTTGATCATTTTTATTCATTGTAAACGTTAGCCTTGATGAAAGATGAATAGCTGGAGCAAGACCCCACAGATCAAAGAATGGTGTTTTCTATTTTCATCTATAAGAGGCAGTATGTGTTCTTTGTACTTCATTGGACCATTTTAGAGTTTCACCTGCAGGATGTAAAATATATTATTTTGCCTCAGTTCAACCATCAACTGAAAGTATGCATACAGTAGTGTTTCATATTGGTAAACTGTGTGGTGGTTTTAAAACGTGTTGCCTGCTACAAGGGAGACTGGGAATGGTTGAAACATTTTTGACATTTCTGTCTGTATCTTGGAGCCCTTTTAAATCAGTGTGTCCAAAATTTGATACAAACTAGTTACATGTGTTCGCTGTTGAATGGTGTAGCTGTTAACTCTGTAACACAAGAAGTGAAATGTTACAATTCACCTCATAGCCCCGAGTTAGTTGTAACATTGTAAAATGTGTGTTACTGTCAGTCTGGTCCTAACCTTAACCCTTCTGTCATTCTCTTTCAAGACCGAGGCTACTGAAATTCAAAGAAAACAGAAATACTACTGAGATGTGGTTGGAGGAGGTTAACATTTTTCATTGTTGTTACAACGAACCATTAGCACTAACAACCTGCATGAAAGATATTTCGGTAACACTTTAGATTAGGGAACACATATTCACCATTAACTAGGTGCTTATTAATTAGTTATTATTATTATTAATAAGTAGCTTACTAGCTCCTTATTAGTAATTATTAAACACGTATTAACACCTTATTCTACAGTACATGGCCTTATTCTACCTCTATTACACCATGAATTAAGATTTTTCCTGATATTAACTCATAATTATCGCTTATTCGTTGTAAATTAATGTGATAAAGGAAGAATTACTGTTCTTGTGCTACTGCCCCTGTACAAGGCCCCAATAACTCACTGGTTATTCATATCCTTATTCAGAAACAACAATGCATTCATTTACAATGACTAAGGAGTTGGGATTTAATATCAGGAAAAATCTTAATTCATGGTGTAATAGAGGTAGAATAAGGTGTTAATACGTGCTTAATAATTACTAATAAGGAGCTGGTAAGCTACTTATATGCATATTAATGAGCACCTAGTTAATGGTGAATATGTGTTCCCTAATCTAAAGTGTTACCAATATTTCTATAGACTCTCAATAAACGTGTTTTAAGTTTGATGAGTTTGACCACAAAGTAGGCAATGCTATCACAAAAATAAATTAAGTAAAAAATAAAACCAAAATAGTATCTTGCCTTTGCCTATCTAGTTTTCTCCTTCTGAAATTGTCTGTGTGCCACAGGTTGTTACTTCCTCACATATGGGAGAATGACTAAACTGATCTAATACGGAGTGATTCATAACTTGTTCTTGACTGGAAAAATTAGAAGTGTTACAACTGTTCCATGTTACAACGATAACACAAAAATATACTGACAAAGTGACAATTATGGGGAATTATTATCACTATTGATGGATGCACTAGTGGAGCCATAGTGTATAAAGCTAAGTGAAGTAGTTTTCCGTTTTTTCACGAGCTCAGCCTTAAGTTTGTAAAAAGACGAGTGTGTTATTTGTTCATTCAAAGGTTACACAGTGTGACTTTCATGACTGTAGCTAGTATTTGTGTACTGTGCTTTACTGCGTAGGAAAAGCGTCACGAGAAAGGAGCAGAGGAGTCTTTAGATTGAGCACACGGAGCCACCAGCTGTCTTGTCTGTTAATGATTCACTTTTTTATTAAACCACCAGCTGGAGGAGGCAATGGGAATGTTGTCTTCAGGTAGAAGAAGCATTATGGACAGCACACGGGTACAGTAGCAGCATCAGGTTTGACAAAAGACCAGTTAAACACAGGCTTGCAAAGCATTCACATAACTGAAGGCTGATCGTTCAGCAGTGTGTGTGTGTGTGTGTGTGTGTGTGAGAGAGAGAAAAGGACAGTATGTGTGTGTTCTGTATCACAGAATATTAAAACAATTCAATTGTGCGTTTAGGCGTCAGAACTGTCGCCTTGCTTCTCGCTCTCCTGTCAGGCACTGAGATCCACTGGCTTGCGAAGCAGAGCGTGAACGTCACAAGCACAAGTCTTAACAATCCGTATTCCTAAAGATTCTGAGAATCCTCAGAGAGCTCCAATTTCACTTAAACATTCCTAGAAAGGAGTCTTGATTGGGAAAGTGATTCCAGAACATTCTCAGAGAACTGTGAGCAAGGAATGGACAGAAACTCGTAGGTATAAGGTGTAAGTAATCATTTCAAAAGCTGTGATTGGTTGATCCTAAAAGCTAGATAAAAATATACTTTTGGTGACAATGGGCAAAGGATGGACCCTCAAATCGATAAACTTAACCATAGAAACTAATCTTATGAAGACTGTGTAATTGTAAATAATATTTCACATAAAAGAAAATAAATGAATAGTAAGCTGTACTTTAAAATGATCCTACAAAATGTGTGAAAACTTAGGCCCACTTGCACAGTATTCACATAGTGATAGTTATATTTATTTGCTGGTAATTTTTGCACAACTTTCAACATTTCAACTCAATTTGGTATTAACAAGGGTAAAATGGCTCAGCTTTTATCAATGTGATTGCTGACCGGCCTATAAGAAGCTTTCAAATCTACCACAAACCAGTGAACAGCAATGGAGAAGAAAGGAACAAGGAAACCCAACAGTGTTTGCTTCTGGCTCAATTGGTCAATGAGCATAAAAGTGTTTTGAGGGGTAAATTTGGCCGTCCGCCATTTTGGAACTCCTAAACCGCTTAAAAGACCTCTTCCCTGCTCTTAACAGATCTCTTAGGAGCTAGGATTCTTTACGAATAGCTTTTACTCTTCACTTTTAGGGGGAATTCTAAGAAAACATCATGGTTCTAAGAATTTTCTTAGAATTTGGCCATTAGGAGCAACTCTTTGGACTAAGAATCTTTAGGAATACGGATCATCATTCACTGCTTCGTCTCTGGAGTGATTGTCCCTGCAGAGCAGAGTGGGGGGGTGGGTGGGTGGGTGGGGGGGCTGCTGCATAGAAGCACTTTCAAGTAAACAATAAACAACAGCAAACAATGCAGACGTATACTCCACGTCCATCGCACAACAACAGGAGCGCCACTGGTTGCTGAACAGATGCTGAACAGGGCTGTGTGTCCATGTGTGTGTGTGTGTGTGTCTGACACTGTCACACACACATACACGGACACACACACACACACACACGGACAGTGAGTTACATGAGGAAACAGCGACCACCAGTGGTTACAAACTGCAACTGAATGTTAACAGATTCAGCTTCAGGAAACTTTTTTTTTTTTTTCTGTTGCCTGTGAAGTTGCAAACTGCAGCATTACAGTACATCACATGTTAATAATGAACTGGCCTGGAAGTGGAATCAACATAACTTCAAAGTTAGCGAGTTAAAATCTACACCTCCAATAGATATCAAGTAAACAGAAGTATTCTAGTCTACAAGACTCATGTAGCTTTAGGAAAAAAAATGTCAAGCACACATACAGTATCGTCAAAACTCATTCCTGTCTTTTTGAGGTAAAAATAATAAAATAATAAGGGCAAGCAAATAGTAAAGGGGGTAAAACAAAAAAACAAAAAACAAAAAACCCTCAAAAAATAGTTGAACATTTTGGGAAATAAGCAATTTTTTTCTTTTTCTTTTTTTGCTGAGAGTTAGATTGATACTACTGTTGAAGTCTGTTTGCTGAATATGATGCTGCAGCCTGGAGTCGTTAGCTTAGCTTAGCATTAAGACTAGAAAAACATAGAAACAGCTAGCCTGGCTCAGTCCAGAGTTAAGAAGAAGAAAAAAACATTGGCAAAGAAATTGTCCAGCATACAACCAACTGTAAAAATCACAGCTTCATTTTTTTAACGTCTTAAATTGTATGAAAAAAAACAAAAAAACAAGATGATATATATGTATACATATATATTATATACTAATAAACATAAACATGCAAAAACAGTAAGTTGTAGTTTCACAGGGGTTTATATTCTGGACGTATTCTTTGAGAAGAACAGTTTAGTCGATCCGTGTTAACTCAAGACTTATTAAACACAGGTTATAGTCTATATATCATGTGGGAAGCCAAAACAAGTCAAGTCTAGTCTCTTTAATATCGACTGCTGTCAAAAAATGAGCTTTTAAGGACTGAAGGACGAGGCTTTGTCCTGAAGACGCACACACATGCAAGTAACATACATAGGGGGAGAAAAAAAAGGAAAGAAACAACAAATTCACACATAGACAGTGGAAAAGCATAGCTGTGTATCATTCATGGACACATTTAATGTCGAGGTTGCTTTTTGTGACGTTGATGATGCTCAACATGTTAGATGAGGTCATTAATACTGTGCAATTATCAAGTTTGATTATGCGTAAAATTGGCAAAAAAAACAAAACAAAACAACACAATCTCCACATGCATAGGTGCTGTTCTGGCACTTTTACACATCCCAACCTCCAGAACCCCCCTCCCTCCCCCCATACACACACACACACACTTTATGTGTTAGGCATCATAACTCCCATATTAACATAGAACTAGTTTGAGGTCAAAGGATGCAAAAAAAAATAAAAAAATGAATGAGACAAAGAGAAAACAGAAAACAGACTAAAGACAATTTTGCATGTGGATGGCTGCAGTTTAGCATTTTTCAAAAAAAAACAAATAGACATATACATACAGTACATACATACAAATATATCTGTCAATTTATAATACAGTGATTTTTCTTATTCATAATCATCTCTTAAATACATTTCTCTTCATTGCACTTTGTTAAAATAATTAATTATATGATTTCTCTTAAAGGCAATAGTGTGATTTTTTTTAAGGTGAAAAAGATAGTGTACCATAAGCCTGATTTAGGATAATAGTAAAAATAAGAAGATCTGTAATATACATACTGTATCTGTAAAAGACCCTCCCCTCCTAATATACATGAATGGATGTTCATCTCCATATATGTAGCATGTCCTTTTTAGATATGACACGTGTGCCCCACACACACCTCTGTGTACATGCTTGTGCATGCTCGTATGCCAGTTTATGTCATATCATGTCTCCACGCGTACATATATACATACAATATTATAAAATAAATAAATACAGGAAAACATTCTTGGTTCGTGGTTTAACGGTTTATTTCAAAGCGGTTTTTGGTGCAGTCTTTGACTAACCGTTGCTCTCTGCGTGTTTGGGTTTGAGTCCTCGCTGATGGGATCAACAGTCGACTGAGCCTCCCTGAAAGATGCACAGGTGGGTGGGTTGCATTTGTGTGTGTGTGTGTGTGTGTGTGTGTGTGTGTGTTTGTATGTCTGTGTGCAAAAACCGTCTGTGTCCAGTGTAAGAAAGGTTGGGACCAAAGTCTTTGGCCTGAGGAGAAAGTACAGCGACTATTATGTTATGTTATGTTGTGTTGTGTGTGTGTGTGTGTGTGTGTAGGGTTTGGGGCGGGGTTTGCATGCACTCTGTCGTCCTCTGGTCCAGGTCACCGCTATGAAAGTGTCAGATTGTCCCAAAAAAGAAGCTCAGTCACAGGTTCTGTCCGAGTGCAGCCTCCGGTGTAGAGGATGTAGAACAGCGGGGGGGTTCTGACAGCGTTCAGTTGGGCGGCGTTCAAGGTGACGCGGCACCCGTCTCTCCCCACTGACTGACTGACTGACTGACTGACTGACTGACTGACTGGGGGCTACTGGTTGGAGCAGAACCCTCACTCCACCCGCCTCCACTTCCCCCCATCACTTTCCCTCATCTCCATCTATGCCACGAGACAGGGTGGAGGGTCTGGGTCTCCACCGGGCTCAGTGGGGGTTCTAGATGGGTCCCTCGTTGTGGGCGCTGTGGTTGCTCCTGCTGAGGCCCACACAGTTCTGCTGCTGGTTGAGCAGGTGAGATGTCTCGTTGGCCACGGCGATGGCCACGGCTGGGATGGTGCTGGCGGTGCCGGCCGTGCCCGTGACCACGGCCGGCGTCTCCACCCCGTCGTGGAGCTCCGTCAGCGTCAGCTCGATCTTGGTGAACTCGCTGTCGGTGGACTGGGGCGTCTTGTCCATCCGTGACGCCATCACGGCGTTCTGGTACTGTTGGCGCGTTACCTAGGAAACAATGAGGATAGTGTAGAGCTGTAAACAGAGGTTTGATGCAGTTACGTCTTCTGGCTAAAGTTAAAATGATGTTAAAGGAATAGTTCACTCAAAATTGAAATTTCACTCATTATCTCATAGAAGTTTCAGAGTTATCCGTGGCTTCTCTGAGTTACAGGGGGTCTCGGTGTAGCAGTGCATGTCCATATAACGGTTGCAAATGGATACCAACTGTCTTTGTAACAAAAAGACACACCAAAAAACATCCAAATACCTCCATGCTGCTCGTATGTAATGTCTGCCCCGAAATGCAAAATTGTCCCGAAAAATATTAAATAAGTCTATATTTCAAGCTTGTTTGTAACGGAAGCTCCTCTTCCCAGTTCGTCCAAATTTGACGAACCGGGAAGAGGAGCTTCGAGAAGCTTCCGCTACAAAACAAGCTTGAAATAGACTTACTAATTTTTTTCGGGACAATTTCGCATTTCGGGGCTTCAATACAAGACGGACATTACATACGAGCAGCATGGAGGTATTTGGATGTTTTTTGGTGTGTCTTTTTGTTACAAAGACAGTTGGTATCCATTTGCAACCGTTATATGGACATGCACTGCTACGCCGAGACCCCCTGTAACTCAGAGAAGCCACGGAGGACTCTGAAACTTCTCCCAGCCCTTAGTCCACATGAGGGTGAGTAGAGAATAATAATGAAATTTCAATTTTGGGTGAACTATCCCTTTAAAATGATGTTAAGCCGTCACAACGTTGAGAAAGCCATCCTCCATGCCCTAATAAATTCAAGGTTAGACTACTGCAATGCACTTTATGTTGGCGTCTCCCAGTCTTCTCTTAGTCGCCTTCAACTTGTGCAAAACGCTGCTGCCCGTCTTTTAACCAACACTAATAGACGTGTGCACATTACTTATTGTTCTTAACTCCCTTCACTTCATTGGCTTCCTGTCCTTTATAGAATTGATTTTAAACTTTTGATGTTTGTTTTTAAAGCTCTTAACAATGCCCAATCGTATTTATCTGAGCGAGAGAGAGTACTCTAGTTGTGCCACAACAATTTGGTTGAAACTAGCTGTCCTTGTTTTACCCGTCCTGTAGATTCCTCTTTAAACCTAAATAACTGTCTTTTAGGAGCAGCTGAACAAAATGCACAACAATAATCTTCTGATTTTACACATCTGGCAGAAATCCAGCATGCATTTGGAGCCATGTTTGTGTCTAGCTAATGGATCTGGTCCACAATTTTCTCTTTTTTTGCCTCCACTTTGGTCTCTAGCTTGAAATTCACCTGGGAACTTAACTGTATTTCCTTTAAAGGGATAGTTCAACATCTGGCAAATTGGCCCATTGCCATAATCCCTATAGTCATAGCAGTAGGTTCGTTACCTTTAATTGTCGGTGCAAGCTATTTTTAGAACGGCGGAGCAGAGCCGTGAGCTGCTCAGAGCTACTCTACGGAGGCTCATGGGATTTCTTGGTTTCCCTAATCAAACTCATCAAATACACAATCCAACAACTCCAAACGCTCTGGTGGACAAGTTGTGACCTGCACATTCACCACGCTATGAGATAATAACGGAGCGTTACGAGATGGAGTTGTTTTCTAGGTAAATTCATGCAAAACTACTGATGCACGTTCCCGTCGGGGGCAGTTTTTCAGCAAGCAGTCTCTACATTTACCTTGAAAACAACTCTGTCTCGTAACGTTCTGTTATTATGGCAATGGGCCAATTTGCCAAAATGTTGAACTATCCCTTTAAAGTTAAATGGGGATACAAGGCCTCAGCCAGAGTACTCTACTTGTGCCACAACAATTTGGTTAAAACAAGCTGTCCTTGTTTTACCCGTCCTGTAGATTCCTCTTTAAACCTAAATAACTGTCTTTTAGGAGCAGCTGAACAAAATGCACAACAATAATTTTCTGATTTTACACATCTGGCAGAAATCCAGCATGCATTTGGAGCCATGTTTGTGTCTAGCTAATGGATCTGGTCCACAATTTTCTCTTTTCTTGCCTCCACTTTGGTCTCTAGCTTGAAATTCACCTGGGAACTTAATTGTGTTTCCTTTAATAGAACTGTGTTACTACTTTAATTTAGATCAGTTTATCGATAAATCAATTTAATTAGTCTGTTTCCTGGTATCATATAGTAACAATTCCCGTTTTTCTACTGTCCAAAGATCTATCATTTAACAACCCAAAATGATCAGTGTCAGTAATTAACGTTACTTTCAGTTATTGTCTTGTATGTTTCCTCACCTTTATAAACTGCAGGTCTGAGCGCGCTCTGACTGAGTAGTCAGGTACGTAGATCTGCAGGAAGGAGTTGAGCTGGTTGTTGCTGCTGCCCAGCGTCGGAGTGATGGCGTCTATGCGATCGCTCCTGTTCAGAGAGTCGGAGTGGTTGAGTCCAAACGGCCGTGGAGGAGATTTATTTTCTGTGAAAAGGAGAAAAGGCAGGACAAGACGTTTAAAAGACAGACTGATCTAAAGTCAGACATGTTGTCCTATTCAGTTCTTATCTCTAAAGTGTAGAATTAGTCTGAGTCAATTCAGTTCTAACATTGTTTATCTGAGTTGTTTCTTTATGGGAAGACTGAGAGGATATTAACATTAATAAATGAGAAGTGAAGCCCTATTATGTTGATATACATATGTGGTATATAGTGCCTAAAAACCCATGGTAGGAATTACTGTCCAAAATCATTTCCTTCACAAAGCTTTGGTCAGTCACCCACAATGTTTTCACTTCATTTTTCAACCATTGCCTGTTCCCAAGAAATGTGAAATGCAACGGTCATGATGCAAGTGATGCATGTTTCTGTGCTGCTCTTACACCAGAGCTGTCATCTCCACACACACATGCACATGACAGAGAAGTTAGATAGTGAAGCCTATGTGTCATTATGTCACAGGTAGAAACAGAAATAAGCCCTTCCTGAGAACAGGAGTAAGACTGTATGTGATTATTTTCTATTTGACAATCTCTGTTATAACATGACACTTGGTATTGATCCATACAGTTGTTTAGTCTGGAGAGATGCTGATCATCACTCTCATGTCTGAGCATGTTTTCCAGATGTAAAACTCTCTTGATGCAGCTGCTCTAACACTCACTTCTCTCTGACTTTAAGCTGAGCTTCACAGCAGCTCTGGCAGCTCTTAAGATCCTGTGTGTTGGTGACATTTTTCCAGGTCAAGTGTTAGATATTAGCACAGAAGCTTGCTGTGACACCGTATGGAAATCTCATTTCTGTATAAGGCTTTAGGTTAGGGGTGTTTAAACCAGTATGTAATGAGTCGGTGGTCTCCAATGATGTGGCTTCCTTCTATGAGCCACCACACAGAAAACCTGTTCTGTTTTTATGTGTGAGTGTAAGTGTGTGTGTTGTGTGTGTTTTTTTTTTTGGTTGTAATTTTTTAATTAAAGACAGATTATGTTTTCCACTTCTTAAAGAAGCCTATTGAAAATCACACACAACAAAGTGGAAACGGCTTGGCCGTGCCTAATGCTACTACGCCGCCTGGAATGTATGTAATCCCATGTTGGAATATGTGTGTGCGTGATAGGGAGTGAGACGCACAAACAGCGTGTGTGTACGTGTGTGCGGGCCGAGCGCAGTGGGCCAAAGACCTGGCATGTGAACTCTTATGGATTAGTACTCCACTTTCTAGGGGCCGCAGGGGCCAGGTCAATACAAAAAAAAAAAATGGCAGTGTGTGTCAAGGATACACACATAATGCCTTTACCTACGCACAGATACACACTCAAATGTGTGTGGATGAGATAACACACGCTGACAGTTGCGGCATATTTGTTCAACTGCATTTCCGGATACATGTGGGTGTGTTTGTGTTTGTGGCAGCATGTCCGACCGTAGCTATGCGGTGAGTGTGTGCGCTCCGTGTACATGTGGCTGCGCGTGTGAACATGTGTGTGGGTGTGTGTCTTTGTATGTGCGCTCAGTGGTGTCCGGCAGGGGGCTGTAGCTGTAGGTCTTGTTTATGTAGTCGGAGGGTTAAAGGTTAGGGGCGAGCGGGGCGGAGCCTGGGTCCGCTCTGGGGCCTCCAGTCTCCAACACCATTCAGCCACTTGACTAATGGCTCAGGGGATGAGGGTCTTAAAGTCTCCATCTGAATCTGTTTTCCTCTCTCCCTCTTTCTCTTTCACTTACACACACATGACTTTACAGAGCATGTTGCAACAAAGTCAAAACAGACTCTCAGAAATGCACATACCAACACTGTCTCAGCCACAAAGTCACACAAGGCAAAAAGACACTCATGTATTAGGTTACTGCTTAAAGGGATACGCCAACATTTTTTTTTTTCGTGTCTTGCCTCACTCCCGAGTCCATGACAAGCAGATAGACACCATCCTTTCGACTGTGCGTGCAGTAACAAGGGAGATACGGGCAGAGCTGGCGCACCGCTAATTAGCTTAGCTCAAACGCTCAAGTGCATAGGTAGTGTTAGCCTGCCTCCACCTAAAGTCATCAGAGGTCAAATGCCGGTAACGGGACGAGATCGGTCAAATGGAGGGTTCAAGCAAAGACGGTTTATTTTGGTTCAAGCTAGCTACATCGAGGGTAGGTTAGCTTCCTATTTCAAAGTAAAAGCACAAATTCATCGTCATGGTTTTCTGTATGTAAAGGGAAACAGGTGTTTTATTTTGTGAAAGTAACCGGAAGTGCGTTGGTCACAACGGCTAGCTTGAGTAGCGCCGAATTCGTCCAAACAAAATTATAAACAGCTGGTATTTAGACAAATGAACGACACACTGCTGATCTAAACGGCTACTTTCTCACCTAAAAATGTTTGAAATGTCGATAAAGTGATATATTTACAGAGTTTATAGCTAAAATGAAATCAGCTTCTGACTGCTGATTTCAGCTCGGGTAGCAGGCAGGCTAACACTACCTATACACTTCCAGAGTTTGAGCTAAGCTAATTAGCGGTGCGCCAGCTCTGCCCGCATCTTCCTTGTTACTGCACGCACAGTTGAAAGGATGGTGTCTATCTGCTGGTCATGGACTCGGGAGTGAGGCAAGACACGAAAAAAAAATGTTGGTGTATCCCTTTAAACTGCTACTATACAACATTTTAAAATTCAACAACAACATTATTATTCAGCATATCTGATTTTAGTGTGGCATTAGATGTGAAGACATACTGTGTATGTATGTGTGTAAAGACAGAATAGTCCACTGTACCTGGAGATCCTGCTAACGATTCAGCTCTACTGACCACAAACGTACGAGACAGCGACAGAGGGACTTGGGGGAGAGAAGAGGAAATGGAGCGAAGAAGGGAAGAGAAAAGAGAAAAGTCTGTTAAAGGTGGAAAATAATAAAAACATGTCCACAATCTGTAAATACTCTGGGTCAAATGATGGAAAAGCATCAGCACATTGAAAAATAATTCAGTCTTTAGTACTGTTGACTTCTACTGAGAGGTTCATTTAATGTAAACACATCATCTGCTGCTTATTATGTACAATCATTATATTGAATTCAGATCCATCTTAAATGCTGAGCACACACACACACAGACACACAGACACACAGACACACAGACACACACACTGTGGGAAGTCATTCTACTCTTCCACCAGTAGGTGTCTCTCAGATCCCACCACCCGAGTGAACCAGACCAGTGGAGGAATGCTGCTGAGAATAGTATTGTAGTTTATGAATGAACTGAGCAGACAGAAGTGGATCACTGGGTGACGCTTTCTCATGATGTCACCGCAGGACGGCCTTTTCACTCTCACATCTGTTGTTCATAAACATGCACCAAAAGCAATTCAGGAGCCTTATAAACTGATCTGTGATCTCTTGGTAACACAACCTAGTTACTAGCACCAGCAAAGCAGGGCAGGTCCATTTCCCACAGGATTTAGGACAAAGTTTAAATTATTTTACTGTATTGTATTTGACTTTCACTAATTTATGGCAACAAAGTCTGACGGCAGCTGCTAAAAGCATCATCAACTTGATACATACTGTATTTAACTGTAACTACTATGGAACTGGATAGCATATTTAATATAGTGATTGGTTAAGCTAGACTTTGGAAGTTAGAAGTTAAGTTGAAGGGCTAATACAATGTATCACTATGCAATGTTTTAATCATTAACTTTGAGGAACATTTCACTGATTACTGTGAAATATTATGTCACATATTAAGTTGTTTTTAAATCTTAAATGCTGTACAAAACAAAATAAAATTTTATGACATCATCATCTAAATCAGGAGCTGTCCGATCAAAGAATACCTGGACAAAGAGTATGAAGCTGAGTGAGCAAAGTTTTGGCGGCTACAGACACATAAAGCTGCATTTGAACAACTTGCTCAAAAACAAATATAGATTTGCGGTACATGGCATTACAGTACAGACAGGATGTGTCAGAGGTCAGAGGTCAGAGGTCTTACCTGGAGAGGCTGTCAGAGCCATCATCCCATAGAAGGAGAACGGCCCCGCTTCAAACTTCATCCCTTCTTTTCCTGCCTCCACTTCCACTTTCCCCTGTGACAGTAACAACCAAGTGTTATCTGCAAAATCTGCACAACACAACAAGGTGGACCGCTTAGCTTCCTTCACAGAGCCACTGCATCTCATGATTTATGATTTATTAATCCATCCAAACACATGCATGGATGTTGAGCGTGGGCCATTAGTGCTTCATCGAGTCAGTTACAGTGTGTTTCTCTCAGTCTTTTCTGTCGAGGATTTTCCACTACAGCTTTGCGCTTTGCAATTCCTCCTTCGCCCTTTTCAAAATCTTTTGATTCTTTTCCTGCTCAAATACATTTATTCACCCTGCCCGTGAGTTTAGAACAAATCCACCCCCTCCCTCTTTCCTCTCCTTTTTACTACTTGAAGGAAATCCGTACTCTGTTTAATAGCTTCCAATCTGCTCCTAAGCAGAATGGCTCAAGGGCAGTGACCTCACACTTGTCCAAACTGCACGTCATTTGATCTGAAAGGACTATGCATATCGACTTAGTGGGCTGATGGAGGGAAATATACAAAAGTGTGTGAATGTCAGAATTATGTTTTGTAATATTTCCAGTTCTGTGGAGTGTTTCCACCTCAGTGCCACTGATTTGAGACTTCCCTTGATCTAAAGCTCGATAGTGATCGTCTCCTTCAGACTAAAGAGGGGGACTGTAGAGTAACAACGCATCCAGAGACGGAGTGGACTACAGTTTTCAAACTGTAAGGCTACATGAAGGTCAGCAGCGCCCGTTTTGATCCTCTTTTGAATAAATAATGGTAACTCTATAGCAGGATTTCTTTTTGGTGTCTGCAAAGAGAGAGAAGGAAGAGGGATGTGCACAGCCCTGCTGTCTCTGTCTCCATTTTCAAATACACTGGACTGTTGTGATTTGTTGCGAAAACCTTAGAAACACATTTCACATGCTACAATGTTTTTTGCCCACTAACCACAATGTAACTGCTTTGAAGTGGCGTTATCTCTTAGAGCCGACGTTTGTATTACTAATGAGCTGTGGATCTACGGCACTGTAGCGTGTTCTAATCCAGTACAGTCATACCATGCATACCTTTATGGGATGCATGACCCCTGTGGGACTATAACAACTGTAAAACTACTGAAAACAACAACTTGTACTTACAGCAATTTGTTGGCACACTAAAATGTGCTAAGTGTAACAAAATGTGGTGTGGTAGTGTCAAAAAAACATATGAACTATACAAAACACACTCTTCTTTGTCTATTTTAGGAGGAAAAAGGTACAAATATTATTATGACTGGGTCTGGAAGTCATTTTAAACGCTGTCCAGAAGTGTGCCTGATTTTTAGATATCGGTTTGGAGCAAATTTGTGTTTGCACCTCATCATGTCCACGCACCTGCAGGATGAGGATGAAGTAATCCACGGGCTTGTTCCTGTGGAAGAGGTAGTGCTCTGCCGCCCGCTTGTTCTTCTCATCATATTTCAGCTCCTGGATGACGTTCGGATGCTTCAACAAGCGCAGCAGAATCTTTTCTGACATTTGCACAGGAGCAAACGGCTCCACCTCTGAGGAGAGAGAGAGGGAGTGTGAAAAAACAGTGTGAGGATGTAGTAGCCTACTAATGATCAAAACTGGTGACTTTTAGTTTCATATTAATCAGTTCTTCTTATACAGAGAATGGCTGGATATGACAGATTTTCTTTTTCTTTTTTTTATCACTATTGCCAATAAAGTTGGAATCAAATGTTTGTTTTTTTTACCTCTTCTCATGAAATGACTGTGACAATGTGACTTGTTCTCGATAATAGGAATAAAAAAGAGCAATGTGTCTGAAAACAATATTATTCCAACTTTATGGGCAACAATAAATTACTTTTGTTCAAAGAATATTTCACTTTACTTAACTTACATACTTATCAGACATTTCTGTACCAAAATACTAAATGAACCACTTGTACATTTGTTTTGAAGTCGTCACATGAGCCATATGAACAAAACCTGTGTGATGTAGAGACGGTCTGACTCGAGGGAAAAACACCAGTTTGAATTTATGTTACAGTACTTCACATTTAGGGTTTAAATATATTGCAAAAAGTAATCTTACTGTCTGTAATACTATTTTGCTCATCATATGTAATAACATCATGAGTTGCCAGTTCAGTGGGAGTTTTCACATCTTTCCTTTTACTTAGATTTTTTATTTTCCGATTCATTTTTGCCCCTTTTTGGGCATATTTTATTTTGGCTTTATACAGTTATAGCTCCACTTCAGTTGCTAAGAAAAATCATCCCACTCCCCTCACTAATATCACTTGACTGACTCCCATCTCAGCCATGCAGCACTTCACTTTGGCTGTTTTATTGCATCTGACTTGTTATTAAATCACTCACTCCTAATCTCTGTTAGTGCTCTGATTAAACCTTGTTGACAGCTGTTGTCTTATATTAATATCTTCTGTTTCAGACCACTGGAGACACTGCTGCTGAAGCCAGCTCTGTGTTAAAGCTTTGAGACTCTGTGAAGGTGAATTCCTCTGCCCAAAAAACACACTGCATTATGAATGAAGAATGGTGAAGATTAAAGCCCCAGTGTGTAACTTATTTGGCTTTTTATTAGCAAAAATCAAATATTGCTTTCATAAATACGTATTTCACTGAAGTCGAATCACACTCGCATACAAGTGAAAGTTTTCTCGTACCTTAATATGAGTTGTTACAAGTCGTTACAAATACATAAGTGGGCGTAGGTAACCATAGAAACTCAGCGGAGCCAGGTAGCGCCTGTTAGAACTGTCACCACTGTGTAGTGTGAGGAAGGACGGAGGCACTGATGTTGCATTCAGGTGCATTCAGGTGCAGTCAGGCAGACAGCTGTCGGCAAACCAACCGGATGTCATTTTACTCGACTAGAGAAAGACGGTAAAACGTGGGTCAGGTAAACAATACCACATCACCATGACAACGTATTGTCACGCCTGTATTGTTTTGCCTCGTGCTGGCGGACCACTTGTTTACATAGAGGCTTGTTTATCCTGTTACATGCAGCGTCTGTTGTCTGTCTGATGTCTGCCCGATTTCACGTGAATGCAACATCAAGAATACGTTCAGATATGCAACCGCGCCGCTAGATGGGGGGAATTCCTACATATTATACCTTTAATGATGAATTGATGAAGGTTAATAATGAAGGTGGAGATTATTCCAATTATAATATTTCACAAATGCACACCTCTAATGAACAATAAACCTCCATAGAAGCCTCAAAGACAAAAGTGTGAGGAGTTTAGGATAAAAACACAACACAAACATATTCCCACACTTGGACTAACATGTTTCTCCCAACTGAAACTTTGTTATTGTTATATCTGTCCACTCTTTGTATAGATGAGACCTACAGGATGATCTCTGATGTTCTCTCCTCCTTTCTTTTTGTTTTATTTGTGAAGTTTTTCCTGACCTAAAGTTGCTTTCAGTCGCGCACAAACCTCTGTGCTCATACTGTACAAACTGAAAACTCATTTGAGACTTTTTAAAAGATGTGTCCTAATCATGACTGGTCTGCTTCAACCACCTAATGGGCCAATCAGCTCCTTCAACTCAGCGGCGGTGATATGTGTCAGCTGGCTGCTGGCTCCACCACCAGGAACTAAACTCCCTAATAGTCTTTAGAGGAACTTAATCAACGCTTAGCTGCTAGGTCAAAGTTCTAAAGCAAATCCAACTGCAGTGAGACATGGTCAACCGCTGCTGCTGCTGCTGCTGCTGCTGCTGCTGCTGCTGTAGTAATACTGGGATATTCTTCTGCCTGTTCAGAAATCCACTTCCCTCGGGAAAGCGGGTGAAATATTTCACATTTTACACTAACTATGTCGACATGTGTGAGAACCCCGATCATAGGCCAAAAACGCCGGCCGTGATGTCACTGAGGAACGAGTCTAAGCAAACAGGGTGGTGTTTTTAAAGCTGTGACTCAACATGTAACCTTCAATGCATGACATGCAAGCAAATAGACGGCTGCCTTTTTTTTTTGTTTCGTGCACAGACATCCCGTGCCGCGCTCCCGAAAGGCCCTTCCACCTCTTCACAAACACACACAAGCATACCAACACTCTTGTTGTGAGTCCTCACACAACTTACACAAACACACACAACCACACACACACACAACAGATACTCATTCTACACACATACTCGCCCCCCTACACCCACTTGCCCAAAAAAATTCAAAGCCCATACGGGCACATGCACACACAAACAGCTCACACACATACACACATACACACACACTTTCCCCACAGTGAGGGGCTGAGGGCACACTGGGGGAAGTCAAGCAGCAACGCAGCCCACTTGCCTGTTGCTAGGAAACGCAGGGTAGCCAGCAGAAGCTGAGGTGATATTTTAACCTTCATTTCATTGTCGGTCGGCTTGAAGGCCGAGAAATCCTGCTTCCTTTCCCGATGGGTGATTTTCTTCTTCGTCTTGTTGTCAGCTGTGGAGGGAAAAAATGTAAAGTTGAGGCTGAGATACAAACTGAAACTTTTGCTGCAACAGAAAAAAAGGTCAATCCGTAGCTACCACTGCACAGACACTGAGCTACTCGTCCCGGGTCATAGGGTGACTAAACTTGAGTTACCCAAAGCTTATTGCTTTTTCCAGAAACGTAGCTGTGGCGTCCTTCTCAGAACTAAAGGAGAGCTATAGGGGGCTACATTGTTAGCTTACCACATTCTTAGCATTACTTAAAGCCATATGTATTAGGGCAACAAATAGACTGGCACGTACTCCATGTCTGCAGGCCCTACCGATACCATTACGGTTGTAACAGTACAGTCAGTTTGAGTTTGGTGTCAAACTGTCAGAATGAACAAAGTTTACTCTAAAAAAAACAAAAAACAAGGTAATTCATTCCCCACAGAGAAACTTAAGCAGAAAACTACACAACTAACTTTTTTTCTTCAAGGAATAAAACTGATAATAAAAAAATGAGCTGCCCTCAAGAGTCTGAACTTAGTTGCAGTGACTCTGTGAAGAAGGACAAGGATGTTCTTACACTTAATCCCACTGACCGTCTCTTAATTTATGTCAACCTAATCACACATTTACACATTAAAGTCCCTCTCATTTCTTTTCATGTAAAACATCTCTGTTAACCCACCCTGCACCTCTGGGTACAAACATAAATACTTAGTTAAAGCAGAAGTGAGTGATCCGGTCGTTTTCGCTAATGCTGCGTTCCAGGCAGGCTTTTGAAATCGTAAATTACAGCTTCAAGTCACAATTTACGACTTTGTAGCGTTCCAGGCAACCCACTCGTGTTTTTCCGACCTGTTTTACCGGTGAAAGTCACTATAACGGCCACTCGTAACTTCCGACCGGTGAACTCGTACCAGATCGAACTGGTACCACTTCACGGTCGGAAAAATACGAGTTTCCTTGAACGCACCATAACAGTCCTCGTCGCTACGTCACCACATTCACGGCGTTCCTTGGCTGCACACACAGCCCTGCATGCCGTTCTCTCTCCTCATTGGATAAAAACTGTAGGATACGATAAATGTTTTCTCTTCGGCTCAGAGCAGAGCAGAGCAGAGTGACTGACAGACCCGTGTTTCAGTCCAAACACTCTATGTAAGTGATTGCTGTCGGAAGATATAACTATTTAAGACTTATATTAACACAAATATATCACTCACTTCTGCTTTAAAATCAACATGACTAAGTTTAATCTAACAATTTTGGTCGCTATATATATATAAATATATATATATAAACAAATATTTGTACCTCTCAGAATTCACAATGTCTCAGATTCTGCAAAGTTTTCAGCTTCATGTCGCCTTTTGCCTTTTATTGTCAGGATATATTGTGGCATGATTTTACCCAAAAAATATTTGGGTTTTGGCAGAATGGGGAATAGATTATGTGATTCAGTTATTTTAACCAATAATTATAGATTCTGAAACTGATACATTAAAAAAAATATATATTTTATTTATATTGAGAAATGTTATTTCTGAGTTATGTGTGTCATTATCACCAACATAAGTTATTTATTTGCAGGTACAACACCCAAAGGCCTTTGTGCTCTAAAAATTCTTATTGTGACACTGAAGGTTTAATGGCCTTGGTCCTAAAAATGATAAATTCATGGCCTGAACTGAAATGCATCAAAGTATTGAAGATGGAGATGCTGCTTTTCTACCTTGAGGGCTGAATGTATATAAATCCAGTCAGCATCAGGGACTCACAGCCAATTATATCCTGAGTGAGAGTTTGAGTACATAATCAAGCTCTCCTAGGAAAAAAAAGTAACTTCTCAAGAAGTGTTATACTGACATCATGTAAAGATCTGCTGTGGACGTGTGTTTGAAATTAAAGCGCTGCTTATTTGACACCCTCTGCAAGTTAACAAGTATATATAATGCTCCATGAGTTTGAGCAACATTAAATTGCTTTAAGAAGTCACTGTGATGTAAGAGAGCTAATACACAGAGCTCAACCACAGGAATTGGATCAGTGGATTTTTTACTTTGACGGGCTCACGACACCTTCAAGTCTTAAACTCAAACAAGTCTGAGCCTCGAGAGGGAAACTTACTGTACAAGTCAGTCTCGTCCAGGATCTCCGACTTGATGATTTCTTCTATCACGTCCTCCAGTGTCACGATGCCCAGAACCTCATAGAAAGGGTCTCCCTCACCCTCATTGTTTACCCTCTGAACTATGGCCAGGTGGGACTTTCCTAGGAAAACACACACACACACACACACACACGCCGATACACAAACACAGGTGATAAAGTTAGAGTCATATAATGATAACAGAGTTAAATATACATCAGGCAGTGATGGGGGCAAACAGGCAGGGACACACACAGGTATTTCCATCTATAATCTGACTGACAAAAAACTATTATATTTTATAGAATAAAAAGGGCAAAATCACTCATGTGAGACTGAATGGTGGCTGTTATGACAGAGGCTGCAGCGTAAATTGCATTTCAAATCACAAACAGAGCAGGGGACACAATAATCTGATCTCCTTATCGGTTAAATGAGCATGGATGCAGAACATGGTAGTTTGAAGTGTTCAAGTGGCAGCAGAAACTCAGACAGACAGACTGACAGTCAAACAGCCCTATATTTCATCATACGAGCCCCCATCACCCTCCCTCCCTCCCTCCCTCCCTCCACATCTGTGTTCCCAGGACCCTCCTGTGTGCTGTACCATCTGAAAAAAAAAGAAAAAAAGAAACAAACTGTGTGTATGCAGAGAATACTGTCAGGCAAAACACTAAACAAATTCTTTGCCTTTTCTCAGCTTGTGATCATTTAAAAGGAATTTTCCAGAGGCCCAGGCTAATATTAGCCCCTGCAAAATGAAGTTTCCATTCCGCCCCGGCGATATTCTCACCGAGCGAAGGAACAGACCAGGCGAAGCCTCCGCTGTGTGATCAGATTGTCTCGAAATAGGCCGTTTGCATGCAGATACACCTGGGTGTAAATAATGGAGGACATCAGTGTGCTTGTGCGTACGTGTGCCAGAGTCCATGGGTGTATGAGAGTTAGTGCGTGTGTGGTTATTTTTGGAGAACACAGGTACATGACAGAGCTGGTGCTTGGATGCTGTTTCAGTTAACACTGGCTGCTTTGGTGCAGGCAAGCACAGGCTGAAAGCAAAGCAGTCCTGGGCTGGAGTGTTTTATTGCACTGCAGCTCTGCACTGTGCTTCCACACAACACTATGACAGCACACTGATGTGCAGCGGACAGACAGAGCCCCGGAGTCTGAACGTGAGAGGGCTGTGAGCGATAGATGCAGAGCTGACGATGCTTTCAACAAATACGCTCAGGTTACAAAGGGGAAGATCCCCAGATGGAAGTGTTAATAATGTAAACACGGACATCCTGTGATGTCAAGAGTCTGAAACTGGCAGGAAGGATCCAAGTCAAGAGTGGAATCGGCTTATTTTCATAAATATGTCGACATCTTCAGCACATTGCTTTATTACTGCGGGGTTAGCTTTAACTAGGACAAACACAAATGGAGCCATAGCGGGTTAAAGCAATCAGGACTCTGAAGTCCTTGAGCAAGCAATTACTCTAAACTGCCCTGGGAGGGGAAGGGGATGGTGAATGGAGCAGCCAGCACAGCAGAGTCAAACAGATCAATGCTCACTTCCCTCGTTTTAATGGCATCCACTGCACTCACATCTGGTCTCTGAACACAGCTCTCAAATAGCTACGGGTCTGTCCACCTTCATGTTCGACGTGTGAACATGAAAATCCAGAAAATTCACAAACACATGAAGCGATTTGATCTCTGTTCAAACGCCAGTGTTTGTGTTTCATAAACTCTATACCAGCTTACACTGCAGTCTGTACAGTATAGCCTTTGTGTTCCTTGTCATTTAAAGAAGCTTTTTGGTGGAGGTGATTGTTGTGTGACGAGAGCTTGGGCCACTGTTGTCTCTATCATCCAAGCATCCAGTGAATTGATATTGGAAAGTGACAAAACAAAAGCTAGCTGTTTCAGGGCTGTTGCTAGGAATTCTGGGCCCCCTGAAAAAATACTAAAGTGGGCCCCCAACCCCTGACTTTTCATCGCCATTTTTTTGATTGACTGTGTACAAGAGGAATTTAGTAAAAAATAAAATCAGTCTCCCGGGGGTTTTTGTGGGCCCTACTGGGCTGTGGGCCCCTAGAATTGTCATCACCTTTCTCCCCTATATGCAACGGCCCTGAGCTGTTTAGCATGCTAACTTCAGTAAACAGGAACAGGAGCTACAGTAACGTGTTGCAGTGTTGCTTTCCACTGCTGTGGACAACTCTTTGCGTGTAAGCGAATGGTGTTTCCTTAACTGTTATTGCTGAAGAGTAGTCTGATTTTATTTTATTCTTTACAAATCATGAATCATGTACTTCTTTCTTGCCAAGAGTTCGATGAGGACCTAAAGTCAGTAGCTGACTGACCATAGTGCCAGAGAACAACTAGCCTGGCCGCGTCCGAAGGTAACAAAGTCCTCTCATTAATATATTTGTTAATTCTGTTAAGAAAGAAACCACTAAAAGCTTCTGCACACCTCCAAAGGCAGAAAGGTGCGTTGGAGAAGACCAGTGTGGTCATAAAACTGAATTAAAGGAGGCTCCTGCACACTGTCTTAACTTGCATATAGTTTAATGAAAGAAGAACAACGTTTCGGTCCGAAACCTGCCTCTTTTGATTCAAAGAAAGAAAGAACTAATGCTATCAGGAAAGCAGATAAACATTGTCCCCCAAACTTCTAGCTATTTCTCAAAATGAACGATGAACAGCTTATTGGCTTATTCATCTAAAAGAAACCATCCATGTCTTTCATGTTAGCACATTTAAAGCAGAAGTAAGCGATCCGGTGGTTTTGGCTAACTTCTTGTCAGCTGATGGAGTTAGCAGTCCCCGCCCTCGTCCCTACGTCACCACATTCACGCGCATCCCTTGGCTGCACACACAGAGAGGACCGCCCCTTTATGCCGTTCTCTCTCCTCATTGGATAAAGGTTGTAGGATACAAGGAAAGTTTTCTCCTCGGCTTACAGCAGAGCAGAGTGACTGACAGACCCGTGTTTCAGACCAAACACTCTATATAAGTGATTGCTGTCGGCAGATATAACTATTTAAGACTTATATTAACACAAACATTCCGCTTACTTCTGCTTTAATCTGACGTATCATGTTCTTTTAACCTCCTACAGAAACATTAACATACAACATCTGTAGTAGTCCAGCAACACCAAAAGCTACAGCCTCAACAAAAAAGCAGAGCATTGCATTGATTTATTTAAACACCACGTGTGGGATTTCTTTAGTTATTTTTATTTTGCATATAAAGTATTGTTCTTCTTATTGTGTCCACCTTGCAGATGTAGGAATGTCGGGTTTGGTTTCATCAGAGGAAGTGAACCAGAGTATGTGTAAACATAACCTCACCTTTCTGACACAAAATGAGGCCCGACCTCTGACCTTTATGTAAGCCAGCTGATAGGAGGCAGAAAAGATCACACACAATCTGTTCTGCTCTTAAAGCGGCTATGTGCACACATACGCTGAACACACAATCTTAACCGCACTAGGCACTTGTTTGAGAAGTTAAACTAATCCCATCAGGATGTTTGTCTACTTCAAGATCACTTTCCATCACCTCCGTCTATGGAGGAGGTTAGCTGGGGAACTATTAGAGATGACCCATTGTAAGAGCTTTATTAACAGAGGCCACATAAGTCACCAGTAAAAAAAGACTGACACAGGGAAGAAACTGAATGGGAAACTATTGCAATGACACAGAAAAGTATGTTTATGCAAAGTTTAGTTAGTGTTTATTCTAGAGTCTGTCCCATGGGCTGCGATGTAAGGAGACAGAAATTTCACAAATTCCATGGAAATGACGGCAAATGGAAAATCGTACACAAGCCTTTCACTTCACACTGTTCTCTAGATTTTATACAGAAGACATTTGAGAAAATTTTGCCACAAAGTGCGGAGGACATCCGCACAACAAAAAAGAAAAACTGTTGACAGGTCCAGGTGCTCGGTAAACAACATTACAAAAAATTGTAGAGACAGGCACTCATGTATGAGAAAAACACATTTTTATTTTGCCCGATAAATAGAGTTTATATTTGTGTGTGTATGTGAGTGCCGGTTTCTAAGGGCTCTAGTTTCCCGGCGGGGCTCAAGGTGGCACAGGGTGGCAAACCCAGTGCAGCGCTAGTTTCATGCATTACAACACGGTGCGCGGTCAGTTTGGTAGACCGATGTGTGTGGAGATGGGTGTGGCGGCGCAGCAGGGGGAGGTGTCGACAGATTCAGCTTGGCGCAGTGACAGTTTCGTGCCAAAAGGCTTCGCCGAAGTGCTGAAAGCTCACCAGCTCCAACCCGGTCTACTTCCGGCGCAGAGCGAAGCGCAGCTGGTCGAGTGGTAATTTGGCTGACCGGCTGCTTTACAGAATGTCAGGCGCATTTCAATGCAACAAATAATCACAACAACCACTATTTAACTCATTGAGTCCCGCGCTCCTTTCCAAAGTTTTAGTCAAGTGTACCGGCAATTTAGACGATTTTTGTAGAGCCACAGTGTATTCTATATCATTGCCATTGCTCATTTGAAAGGTGAAACCTTCTGCTTCAAATGGCCACAAACCGTTTATTTCTACGTGCTTCCTGATTAAACTCAAGCTAAACATGGCTGGTTTTCACCAAAATCCCTGCTTTTTTTTCTAGAAAAGTTATGCATCCACATGCATAACTCGGTTTGCAAAAGCCGAGTTATGATGAAAACTTCCAGATCGTGAGCTGTCATGAGTTTTTGATCGTCATCTATTTCAGTTCTGCTCGTCGTAGAGTCCCCAAATTTACACATAAAGGTGTGTTAAAGTGTCTATTTTCATAATTTTTTTTTAAAAAAAAGCAAAAAACGTAAAATTACGTTTTTGGCACTCAATGAGTTAATGTAACTGAATCAGCATAAATGTATATCTATATCGATTGTCCCTTCACATCTGATGTCAGATCAAAGGCATTTGTCACGCGTCATGGAAACTCAACCTGACTCAACACACCTGAAACTGTGATGCAAACTAACAAGTTCACATCCACAACCAGCCAGGCGCGTGTCCAAAAATTTTGATAGGGGTGGCCCAAGTGGGGCACTGACTTATGGTGGGTTGGCATGAAGCATGAGCTTGAGCGTCTGTGCGCACACATTACGTACTCATGTATGCATGTGCACACGCACACATGGTTTTGGCCATACCCATATCTACTTCAGTTACTAACACTGCAAGAGAAATTAGACCTACTAGTCAAAATACAGGAGTGGCAACATACAATGGGCTCTTTGCACAGCTCCACTATTTCCTGAACTTAATGCTGCTCATTTGTTTCCTGTCTTACATTATTGGACAAATTAATTAATTAATTGATTAATCCAGGTGTGTCTGAGTAGTCACAATGGTCAGACACACCTGGATTAATCCGTTTGTCCAATAATGTAAGACAGGAAGGAAACAAAGGAGCAGCATTAAGTTCAGGAAGTAGTGGAGCTGTGCATTGAGCCCATTGCGATAGAAAACCTAAATATTTTGTTCTTGAAAAAAAAAGTAAAAACTTTACAAAAGCCAAGGTAAAATGTATAAAAACCCTCTGACATGGACATATACCCCATCAAATTTTGGTTTGGCACCTGGGGTGGCCAATCAGATTTTAAGGGTGGCCTGTGCCACCCAAGGCCACTCCCTGAACACGCCATTGCAACCAGCCTCGTCATCAGATAGTGAGTATATATTTGGCATCTCTCATCTCAGAAAATTCAAAAGAAAAGAGAAAAATAGAGACGCTTGCCAACAAGGGCCAGGATGCGGAGCTTGGCGATGTGTCCTTTACGCACAACCGCTTCTGATTTCATTCCCGTTACGCATGGTATTTGTTTATCATCTCAGTTTATTTTTTACCTGATTAACAATATTATTAACTTTCTCCCAGACTACTTTTGCTTCATCAGTCCGTGGAGATCTGTTTGCGTTACCATATATTCGCCCACTGTGAGCTCCGACATCAGTTTCCTCCAGGGAGTCTGGCGTCGCCGTCTCTTTCGTCCATGTCGAAGTGCATTTATAGGTGAGAAGAGGAGCTCATTTTAATTGGTGGAGATCTGACTCTGCTGTGTTAAACCCACTCACGCCTTCTACACTCCCTCTTTCCCACTTGCGCCGGTAGGAGGGACGGAGAGGAGTACTTGTGCCAGGGTGCGTGGCGCACGAAACTTGCAAAGTGGCCTGGACACACCCCGTTGACGCGGCACACCTGTGCGGCACTGTGCTTACGCCTGGTCTGCAAAACTAGAGCCTTAAAGGGATAGTTCACCCAAAATTTAAATTTCACTCATTATCTACTCACCCTCATGTGGACTAAGGGCTGGGAGAAGTTTCAGAGTCCTCCGTGGCTTCTCTGAGTTACAGGGGGTCTCGGCATAGCAGTGCATGTCCATATGACGGTTGCAAATGGATACCAACTGTCTTCGTAACAAAAAGACACACCAAAAAACATCCAAATACCTCCATGCTGCTCGTATGTAATATCCGTCTTGTATTGAAGCCGTGAAATGCTAAATTGTCCCGAAAAAAATTAAATAAGTCTATATTTCAAGCTTGTTTGTAGCGGAAGCTCCTCTTCCCGGTTCGTCAAATTTGGACGAACCAGGGTCTGTCCTCTTCCCAGTTAGTCCAAATTTGACGAACCGGGAAGAGGAGCTTCGAGAAGCTTCCGCTACAAACAAGCTTGAAATATAGACTTATTTAATTATTTTCGGGACTATTTCACATTTCGGGGCTTCAATACAAGACGGACATTACATACGAGCAGCATGGAGGTATTTGGATGTTTTTTGGTGTGTCTTTTTGTTACGAAGACAGTTGGTATCCATTTGCAACCGTTATATGGACATGCACTGCTACGCTGAGACCCCCTGTAACTCAGAGAAGCCACGGAGGACTCTGAAACTTCTCCCAGCCCTTAGTTCACATGAGGGTGAGTAGATAATGAGTGAAATTAAAATTTTGGGTGAACTATCCCTTTAAGATTTTGCCACACCAGAGCTGTGGCTACAGAGAAGACCACGTTGGTGGTCGAATACTTTGTTCCACAATGAAAATTTTGGATTGCCAAAAAATTTTGTGCAGAATCCTGACGACTTGAAGATCCTCCAGTTTTTCATCTAATGCCACCAGCAGATCAAATGTATGATCTAATCTGTGAAATACATTCACATGCTCTGCAAGTCTGGAACATTCATGACTACCAGTCCAGATGATGAATCCGGATTACTGATGATTGACGACTGGTGATTACTCAGCAGAGTGACGCCCCCATGGAGTTGGTGTTCTTAGTCCAGAGTAAAATGTCTGGATGACTGCCATGAAATGTACAATCAACCCTGTTTCTTTGGTGATCTCATTTTTCACCTAGAACCTTGAGCTCCAATTTTCAGCTGGTCACCTTCATTCTTTTGGTTCATAAATGAAGCCAAAGTATAAGTACCAAAAACAGCACTTTTTCGGGTGGCTGCTTGAGGTTGGTTCCAGAAGTAATTAAATCCCCGTATAGACTCCAATGTAACATGTCCAACCTTACACTAGAAACAAACATGTTTACAGCCTGTTACAAAAAATTGTTTTGACCGGTGTTGCAAATGTCCTCCGTAAAATTTCTTTATAAGTAAATAGTTTAAATTTGATTAATTCTTTAACTTCTGCATGAGAGTGGGTCAGCTTTGACAGGTGAGTAAGCAGTTGATGGCCACAAGCTCACAGTCAGACAGACTGACAGCCAGATTCTCTTTCAATAAAATACAAATTATAGTCTGTAATTTTTTTCATACATTATTTGTGCTCTGAATATTCTTTTGTTTATTTATAGATATTGGTCTGGTTATTGTGGATAGTGAAATATATGCAACTATATGGATCATAGTTTAGTTTCTAGTGGGTGAAGTAAAGAGAGCTGTGCAGAAAAATTGGACTTTAAAAAACACAAATGTTTCATGGTTGTTTAGATAGATCTGGATTCCTTTCTGATCTCATCACACCACATTTATTTGTTTTTGTCTGAAGTGACAAGACATTTTTAAGTCCAAAACTGACCTCAACCATTCTTCTAATATGATGTTAGTTTCATGTGGGACTATTTTATATAAACAAAGATGAAGGAAACAAATTATGTAGACATGTAAACTCCTCTTCTGGAAATATTGTTTTAATTTTATCTGGGTAAGTCTACTTCTGTCTTTCTAAATGTTGCAGACACACACATACACACACACACACACGTCTTTCACACAGTAGCTCCTAACCGTTTTGTCTCGCTGTCCCACAAGATGAGTGCATAGTTTCCCAGTTTCCCACAAAGACAAAATACCACACAAGCGACAGAAAAAATGCAGCTTCTGTCTTCCATAAATATATTACGAGACAATGACAGCCTGTTTATTCATAGCTCCTTAGCTGCTGTTATGGCAGTGGTTTTTGCAAGGGGCGGGGGTTGGGGTGGGGGGGTTTGGAGGTAGAGTGGGGAGGCTGACCCTCTGGACCCTCTGGAGCCTGGAACTTGGCAGCGGGCCTCAGGGAGAGCGTGTCCTTGTGAAGACCAGTCGTCTGGGGTCCTATAAGCCACCACTGCTGCCTGACATCTGGGGCTGTCTAGCTGGGCTGAGACTGAATGCATGCTGGGTAGTCCAGCACACAGGCACACTGCACACATCAGGGTTGGGGGTCAATTCACTTTCAATTTCATCCATTAAAGCAGCGTGTTTTCTTGGTCAAGAACTGGAAGGCTTCAGTCATTAAAAGGCTCTTGTATGCATTTCTAAAACATTTCTGCGGACAATGGCCATGTCATTAGCCCTGTAAATGGCTGTTTCAGTTTCCATTTATAATTGAAGTCAAGACAAACACACACACACACACACACCATACACACACACACTCACCAGAGGATTATTTTGTTTCCCTTAACAACAATGCAGCAGATGACTAAGGTACCAGGAAGTGCTTAATCGCACTGAGGAGACAGTCACAGACCATAACACGTTTGTTTAGTTAATGTGTTTCAGTGTTTTATTAAACCACCGACTGTGAAAAGATGAAGATTCACAGCAAATGAGATTTTATACTGTAGCATTTTATAGAATATCCATTTATGTATTTCTCATTTGTTCTGGGGTTTGGGCTTCTCTGATTTTTTTAATCAATACTTCTGTGAGGGTGCCATTGTTGTTATGGTGGTTTGCTCAAAGCCCCACTGTGGTGCTACAGTAGTGTTTTTCAACCTTGGGGTCGGGACCCCACATGGGGTCACCTGGAAATCAAATGGGGTTGCCTGAAATGTCTAGTAATTGATAAAAGAAATTCCTGATAAAAAATATTTTTAAATTATGATTAAAAACATCACATACAATTTTAAACAACTGTATTCTATACTTTCACATTCTCGAATATAAATCGAGGTGATGTCAAAAAAGGGGTCACAAGCCAAAAACGGTTGGGAACCACTGTGCTAGAGGGAAAGTTTAGGGGTCAAACAAAGTCAGGGGGTTCATCCACTGGGAAAAGTGGTGGACTGACTGGTCTGTATAGACGGGTTTCTTGTGTACAAACAATACTAGGTGCATGCAGCGCGTAACCAGGGGTCAAAAGACTAGCCTCGTAAACCAGCCTCTCGCGGAAATGCAGAGTCTGGCCTCATTCCCCCTGTAAGCGTTTGGGGTGGGCGGGAGTAGTAGCGTTGACAGACAACCCCATTCAGCCAATCAGCAAGTTAGTGACGGGGCTTTGCACCAGTTGGTCCCTGATTGGCCAACGTGCTGTGTCAATCACAGCGGCAACGCTGATTGGTTCGGCCTTCTGAGGGTTTCGGGCCAAACGCTTACAGCGGGAATGAGGCCAGACTCTCCGTCGAAATGAAATGAAATGCATTTCCGCGAGAGGCTGGTTTACGAGGCTAGCAAAAGACTACTTCGGAGTGAACTGATACCAATGTAGATGCTGTATTGTTTGTAGGGCTGCAGCCGATATCCGAGTACTTGAGTACTCGCTGGGCTTGGGCGGTATCTGAGTGCCATTTCACTACTCGGATTATTTATATTATTTTTAGTTTTATGACTCGCCGCCTTTAGGACCTTCGGGACCCCAATCCGCCCTCTCAATGGCCTGGAGCCATAATCTTCTTTTTTTTTGGCAAACGGATGAGATCCCCTCGAGATATTATACAATTTCTATCCATCCTTTTGCCGGTTTGTGCAGTTAACAGCACAACAACAGACTTTATGCACAGCTCTACTACTTCCTGAATAAAGCCAGCTCCTTTATTTCCTGTTTTACATTATTGGACCGACTGATTAATCCAGGTGTGTCTGACCATTGCTGGCAGGTCAGACACACCTGGATTAATCAGTCCATCCAGTAATGTAAGACAGGAAATACAGGAGCTGGCTTACTTCTAGTCTGGGGCCGTTGATTCGCTGTTTTGGTAGGAAACGGATCCAGGGCGAGAGAGACAGGCCTTTCCGTCAAAATAAAAGCACCCGGCTAATAAAATGCGGTGAAACTCTTTAATTTAAGGAATCTAATTTACTATTACAAGTTAATGTCTATTTTATAAGTTGTATGTTGGTGAACACTTTTATTTTGGTGAATTTGGTGATTTCGGTATCCGCTACAGACGGGAACCAAAATGCAGACGAAATTCGGAGGTAACAGACACCAGGCTCTTCGCTTGTCTGAAGAGCCTGGTGATGCGAGGCTATTTAATTCAGGAAGTAGTAGAGCTGTGCATAAAGCCCACTCCTTGTCCTTTTCGTTTGCTGCTTGACTCCGCTTGTAAACAATGAGAAATGTCCCACTTTCTGCCCCATGGCTGCGCGCGCACATCTGCAATGACGTTGCACAGAAACCCGTCTATAGGTAAACCAACAAATCACACTAAATATAACAAATTAGAAAATGTAGAATACACTCTCCAATAACACAAGTGGAATGAGTGGAAACCCCCCCCCCCCCCTAAAAAAAATAGCGCTATTACAAAAAAAATGTTTCAAGCTTGGCTGACATGGGAAAGTAGTGTATTGATAAAAGACAGTCAGTGAAGCATGGCTTCAATGTTCCACAAGAAACCACTGAGACTAAAAATGTGAAAAATCCTCAAATTAAACACAGTGTGTATCTTATGATGTCACGCTGTTGGGTGACATCATGAAGTGGTGTGGGATGATGGGAAATGGTTCAAACATTTTTCCTGGCCTGGATTCCTTCAGTGTCAGTCATTAAGGAGGTTTTTAACAGGAGCCAGATTATCCTCAGAAGTCTCCTCCTCTCAAAAACCCAAAGAGACCAGGTGATTACAACCAAACAGTGTTCGGCTGATGCTTTATGGTGCACATGAAACATCAGGGGAGGGTTGCAGGCAGCTCACCTTTGTTTTGATTGTTCCTCTGATAAATTATGAACAGAACAACCTGGAGACTTTTACTGGAAGCTAAAGTATCCTCAGAGGTGTCCTACTCAATATAGTAAATAAAACAGGGGATCGAAGCCAGTGGAAACACTGAATGAAACAGTTTTACATTAAAAATCAATGACAAAGCTCAGCTAATACAGGATGTTTTGGAGAAAACGGGAGCAGAGCTATTGTTTGACTTTTCCTTCGATACCTTAATTAAAGCAGAGGTAAGCGGAATGTTTGTGTTAATATAAGTCTTAAATAGTTCTATCTTCCGACAGCAATCACTTATATAGAGTGTTTGGTCTGAAACACGGGTCTGTCAGTCACTCTGCTCTGCTGTAAACCGAGGAGAAAACTTTCCTTGTATCCTACAACCTTTATCCAATGAGGAGAGAGAACGGCATAAAGGGGCGGTCCTCTCTGTGTGTGCAGCCAAGGGATGCGCGTGAATGTGGTGACGTAGGGACGAGGGCGGGGACTGCTAACTCCATCGGCTGACAGGAAGTTAGCCAAAACCACCGGATCGCTTACTTCTGCTTTAAGTTAAATTTTTTTCCCTTGGTTTTCTATTGAGACCTGCAATCTTTCTGTTAATGGCACCCGACGATTGGTGTCCCCAACTGTTTTTGGTGAATTAACCACTAACATCCACACAAAGGTTGGATAAAAACAATTTTTTTTAAAAACACTTGTTAATTTGACTTTTTCGCTGCCAAGTTTCTGGAAATTCAGGCAAAAATTTGCACCACATTAGGACAGAAACCTGGTTAACGGCAGCTGCAGCCCTGCTACTCTGGCGTGTGGAGGCTCCAAAGCCAAGCCTGAGAACCACCACTCAGGCCTTCAGAGACTAAGCCGTGTGCTCTTTTCCACCATTCCCAGCTTATTTATGGAATGCAGCTTTGTCATATTTTTCCATAGCGCAATTTTCCCCTATAAATAGGCACGTAAGGCTTGCAGAGTTGGGGTGGGAGTATGAGGGGTCAGTATCTGTTCTGGACACTCATCATTGCCCCCCTCCCTGTCTTGCTCTCCTCCTATTTTTCCAAATATTTGAGCACTGACAAATATAGTGCAATGTTAGGGTGATGGGAACCCATTGGATGGTCTTTCTTCTAAATCTACCTCTTGTGAAAAAAAAAGAAAAAAAAACAGCAGAGTTTCCAGGCATTTTGACCCATTTTTCCACTGACATGGACAAAAACTTCACCCTGATGCTGATAACATGTTGACTATTTGGAGCTTCATTTACATAAACATTTAGTCTGAATACACATGCAGTAAAACAACACAATGCCGTGACTTGGCCTCTGTTATAGGGAGACAAAAGTGGAATGTGTGTCCGTATATTTGTGTGTATAACAGTTTGTGTTTCCTCCACAAGTATCATAGATTAAATAGATAAATTAAACTCTTGGTGGGTTATAACATGAATATAAATACAGCAACAAAATAACCCTAATCGAGTGCCAATGCTGGTCCAGAGATGTTACAATATAAACTTCTGAGGAAATCTTACGAGTGACATAGTCAAACAGGCGACACAAGGGTTCCCTTACTTACAACACCACTTACACTGTGACGTGAAAGAAGTTTGCAGAAATATTCAGAGGCAACAAGATGGAAAAGAATTTTGCAAAGTCAGCAGCATTTAGGGGGAGCTGATGCACCATTTGCTCCGGGTCCTGATCAAGACACAGGTATCCAATATTAGACTTAGCTATTAAAGGGATACGCCAACATTTTTTTTTCTTCGTGTCTTGCCTCACTCCCGAGTCCATGACAAGCAGATAGACACCATCCTTTCGACTGTGCGTACAGTAACAAGGGAGATACGGGCAGAGCTGGCGCACCGCTAATTAGCTTAGCTCAAACGCTGGAAGTGTATAGGTAGTGTTAGCCTGCCTCCACCTAAAGTCATCAGAGAAACTCTTCAGCAACTCTAAACGGAAACCGGCGGGCCGATCTTCGTCTCAGAGCTGACAAAACTCTCCGGTAAGGCATCTTGAGCGGTCAAATGCCGCTAACGGGACGAGATCGGTCAAAACGGAGGGTTCAAGCAAAGACGGTTTATTTTGGTTCAAGCTAGCTATATCGAGGGTAGGTTAGCTTCCTATTTCAAAGTAAAAGCACAAATTCTATCGTCATGGTTTTCTGTATGTATAGGGCAACAGGTGTTTTTATTTTGTGAAAGTAACCGGAAGTGCGTTGGTCACAGCGGCTAGCTTGAGTAGCGCCGAATTCGTCCGAACAAAATTGTAAACAGCTGGTATTTAGACAAATTAACGACACACTGCTGATCTAAACGGCTACTTTCTCGCCCAAAAATGTTTGAAATGTCGATGAAGTGATATATTTACAGAGTTTAGAGCTAAAATGAAATCAGCTTCTGACTGCTGATTTCGGCTCGGGTAGGAGGCAGGCTAACACTACCTATGCACTTCCAGCATTTGAGCTAAGCTAATTAGCGGTGCGCCAGCTCTGCCCGTATCTCCCTTGTTACTGCACGCACAGTCGAAAGGATGGTGTCTATCTGCTGGTCATGGACTCGGGAGTGAGGCAAGACACACAAAAAAATGTTGGCGTATCCCTTTAAGTTCAGGCTGCATCCTTTGGAGACCACCCGCATCACAGCAGCACGTCCAGACTGTCCTATTTTGAAGGCTGCTCCAAATGCAGCCTTCTGTCCCTCTGCAATAAAGGATCCATCTTTCATGACACAACTGATCCCAGGATTCATGGTGCCAGAGATAAAAAATAATACAGCAAATTACACTTTTCAGTCCAACCACTGGGTTTCAGCTCAGTTCAACAACTAACATAACAACTACTAAACAGCTGGGCCTTCAAACATTTTTGTGGGAAAAGGTTAGGTCTTATCAAGCTTGCTAGTGGACAGCAGTGGTAAGGGCAGGGGCAGTTCCTAGACCACGTCCTCAGGCAGATGCTGACCTACAGCTACTATGACTTGGACCCTTACCTGGTTTTTCTACAAAGCATTTTTCAAACTCATGCTCCTAACAGCAGCTCCTCTGTGTTGGTTATTCATGAAGCTCCTCACATTTACATTAATCTTTGCAGAACTATCCTTCCCGTCTCTGTGGATAGCTGATATCCTTCAAAGCTTTTCCGAATCCTACATGTTTTGCATTTTCATCTACATGCAGCTTCATGTCAGACTATTTGAGCTTTTTCCTGCACAACCTTCTCACAGATTGCTGTGGAGCTCAGGTCGTATTATGTTGACAGAGTAATTATCAACAGGATGAGGAAAAACACTGTTCTGAGTGTTAAAACCACAGCACCTCATGTTCTCATTGACACATGGTCACAGGCCACTACCTGGAGTTATGAGCTATTGATCTGTAGTGAAGTGGTCATCCAGCAAGACAGCTGGGAAACACAGACACTCAGTCATAATCCATTTACACACACTCACAAACACACACACACACAGTTCATGCAAAGACAAACACTACTTACCAAGCTAAACAGTTTGTACACAGCAGTGATATTATGTGGTGGCATGTTTATACACGGTTGCCCATAAATTAATTTTATTTTTTTTTACCCCTTCTCATGAAAGGATTATGACAACGTGGTTTATTCTTGATAAAGTGTATATCTTCTCAAAACTTTATCGATCAATCTCTTCCAAACACCACTGTGAAAATTAAACCCAGATCAATCTTTGTAATAAGAATATAAAGAGGAATGTGTCTGAAAACAAAACAACTTTATGCTGCCTCATTAATATCTTCTTCTACTGTTATCCTTCTAATTGTACTGGTGCGATACTGAAGTACAACAGGTGGCAGGTAATGCTGAGACTGAATACTATTGAATGTGTCTATGTAGATTTGACACAGCACTGGCCAAAGACAGCCTGTTCTCACAATGAAAGACGGGACACACTTTGAATTAACCTCACACTGTCCCTTTTTCTCAGAAAATGATTTACACAACAAAGGGAGAATTCAGGGACAAAGCGGCTGATGGGAGATGTCGTCGTCCATATATGGACAAGTTGGCTGTCTTTACACTGCATGATTCAAGTGGCCCAATTCCGATTTTTTTCCTCTCAAGTGGCACAGATCGGATCTGTAACATGCACGTGTAAACGGGACAAATTCACATGGAATCTTGTCAGATCAGATTCAGGCAACTGTTATATGTGGAAATAAATCAGATTCGAAATCGGATATCTGCCAATACGTCTGCAGTCTAAACAGACAGATTGGATCTTTCCTGGCAATGCGTGTCGTACGTCATCAATAATGATATTAATTCCCGTGCCCACACGTTTTGCTGAACCTCTGTAGCCTGTGATTGACACGTGGGGCTGACCTGGACTACCATGACCAGCTGTGGCCAGCCGTGGTCACTGTCACAGGAGTAAGGCTACAGTGTTTCATTTTTGCGGTGTCCACGCATATGTTTTTTATTTCTCACAAGCTCTTGTTTTCATATACAATAACATTCATTTCGATGCAGACTGAGGACAAGCGAGGGAGTATGAAAAAAAGAGCGCGCCAGATTAAAGCAGAAGTAAGCGATCCAGTCGTTTTGGCTAACTACTTGTCAGCCGATGGAGTTAGCAGTCCCCGCCCTCGTCCCTACGTCACCACATTCACGCGCATCCCTTGGCTGCACACACAGAGAGGACCGCCCCTTTATGCCGTTCTCTCCCCTCATTGGATAAAGGTTGTAGGATACAAGGAAAGTTTTCTCCTCGGCTTACAGCAGAGCAGAGTGACTGACAGACCCGTGTTTCAGACCAAACACTTGTAGGAGCCATTTTAGCTTTTATTTTGGTGTTCTTCTGTGTGGTAGGTTTATTGTGATAACCTCCGGTGACACCGGAAGTATCGTCACGGACTTCCGGGTCACGGGGGGATTTAACCCGAGGACAATCAGTGCCAGGTGTTGCTGGTCAAGGCAAACAGTTTTTGACCGTGTCGATGTGCCATTTGTGTCCGATCTGCTACATGGAAGAGGTATTTGTTGTTAATAAATGTTGTGTATTTTACCACTGGAACCTCGTTTTGGGCAGTCATTGTTTGGTCGCACTCGCACGCGTCCGAAAAGCGAAGACCAGCCACCGTGACCTTCTTCCGATCATTGGGACGAGAAGAAGGCCAATACAACACTCTATAAGTGATTGCTGTCGGAAGATAGAACTATTTAAGACTTAGGCTATATTAACACAAACATTCCGCTTACTTCTGCTTTAACACCAGATTTCACGTTTTCCTACCTGCAAAAACTGAAACAAGCTGATTAGAAATCCAGGGAAGAAAAACAATTTATACAAATTTGTCCAAAAGGCTTTGTCCCGTCCACACCGAGTGACAGAGGATTGGATGGTCGCACAACCGACACTGTCACCGCTAGCTGCTCATCTCACAACAGCTCCGCTCCATGCAGGCACTTAGGCTAACTTGCACTTGCACTAACTAACTTCATTTTGTAATGTTCAGTTTGTAAACAGTGACGTGTTGGATATAAACTCTGAGCACCAGACTCACCTTTGTTTATAATTATTATGGAATTATAACGTGACAATCTAGCTTAAAAATCACTAGCTTATTTCCTCTTCAGTGGGTTGTTTCATGCAAGCACAGCAGGTGTAAATACAGATACCAGATATGGGTCACTTCTGATAGAACATGTAAATAGACAAGTCAAAAAAATTGGATATAGGCAACAAATCAGAATTGGGCATCAAGGCCTGTAGTGTAAAGACAGCCGCTGAAACTGTGGTTACAGACACAGTCATAAGCTCTATACACTCAGTGCCAACTGAGATCACCAAGTTGAGTAAGGAATCGATGTCCACCTGCTCACTTATTTGAACCCTTTATATTAAAGGTACATTGTGTAGGAATTACTACCATCTAGCGTTGCAGTTGTAGATCGCAAGCAACTCAATCGTATTTTTCATGCTGCATTCACGTGAAATTGGGCAGACGCCAGACGGACGACAGCCGCTGCACGTAACGGCATAAACAAGCCTCTATGTAAACAAGTGGTCCGTCAGCATGAGGCAAAACAATACACCTGACAATATGTTGTCATGGCGATGTCGTATTGTTTACCTGACCCACGTTTTACCGCCTTTCTCTCGACTTCTGTGACTAAAATGACATCTGGTTTGTTAGCGACGGCCGTCTGCCCGACAGCAGGTGAATGCAGCATCAGTGTAACGCTCCATTCCTCCTCACTGCGTTACCGCGGTGACATTTCACAGACGCCACCTCCACCTGAGCCGACAGCTCCGGTGTCTCCGCTGAGTTTCCGTGGTTTCCTACCGTCACGCTGCCACTGAACGTAAAAACATGGCGACACCACATGGCAGCCAGCACCGAGCTTACCCGCTCCATGTAGATATGAATGATATGAACGGCTCATTCAGAGCTGAAAGGAACACTTCACTTTGTTGATGGGGGGGATTACTGATGAATGAAAAACATTTGAACCAAGGGGGCAGTTGTCGGTCTGAGAAGTGAAGCTCACTTCCACGTTCAAAAAACTGCAATCCCCTCGAATTCCTCTGGGGGCTGGTGTCAGAAGGGAGCATTCTCCATAGACCACCATGTTAAACTTTACATCCTCAATAAACATGATCAAAGCCTGGTGTCAGAACGTTTTTTCGTCTCAATCGATAGTTTCTACCCCCGCACACACTCTGAGGGGGGTGAATTTTTTTTAAACTATACCGTTTTACTGTTATTAGGTTAAAACTCTGGCCAATTAGGGTGCGGAACCGTTGAGTGACAGGTCCGAGCAGCTCCGTGGACAGCTGCTTCGAGGCCAGTGGGCGGGTTCTTGGCTGGCCAATCCAACATGGCGCTGTTCAGACCGCCATATTTGAGTCACAAAAACGACTCCCCAAAACCAATGGGTGACGTCACGGACGCTACGTCCATTCTTTTTACAGTCTATGATTTGAACGAAATAAAGCTGCTTTTCAGCTGCCTAAAGCAGGCTTCTTTGTGTGACATCAACCAGTGTGGTGTTGGTGTTGGTGGCCTCAGACAGCCTCTGGGTCAAACAATTCAGTTAGCATGATATGGACCAATCAGGGTAAGGCAGAGACGTTAAGTCTGCTCATTGCTCACCATCATTAAGAGGCCTTGGTCACAAGATCACTCTGCTGCTACTAGCCAGTGGTGTTTCACTACACTCACACACACACGCACACACATACAGTACAGCCACACACACACACACACACACACACACACACGCACACTGCTGGAATGACATTGTTGTTCATTCAGAGAAGCAGCTTGCTGTCGTAGCTGGCTGCGTTTGTTGTTGAAAGGTCCCCTGGGTGGAGATTCCTTTGGGCCTCAGTCATAAGGAGAGGCATCAATGGGAAACCAGTGGGAATAAATGAATGGGCCTGTGGTCAGGTGCTGCTCTGTTATGTGAGTGTTGCAACTGCTGAATGGTGAGCACATCATACAGCGATGACAAGAAGCGGGGGTGTTTTTAAAGCAAGACAGACACATGAAAGTAGAATCATGTCTGAATACTTTAGAATTTCTGGGCGTCAGACTGTCTTCACACAGCTACTCTTTTGGCACGGTCAACATGATGACTTGAAGAAATTAACTGTGTATTACAGAAGTTAATTACTCTCTATTTCTGCCGATACATGTGTATATACCTCCTTTACGATTTGGAGGCAGCTATGGGATGGTATTAATTAAAGGAACTGTGCATTCCAACAGATGCAACTCACATGGTGTAGGCTACACAGTGCATCAGTGGCAGCAGACATACATGTGGAAACTTGATGCAATAGTGACACCTAAGACAGAAGGTCAGAATGCAGAAACTTCACTTTGGATGAAGTGTGCTATCTAGTGCTTACAGATCACCTGATATCAAGAAATGCTAATCACTTTTATTTCTGTTAATTATCGTTGCAACAACAAGAAGCTTCCTGTGCGACGAGGAGACTGAGATGAGATGTGTTTAGCCTAGCTTAGCATATCAACTTAAAGTAGCATTATCGCAAATACAGCAGTAATAGCCATAAAAAAAAAAATGAAATATGCAATGAATAGGTCCAGGGGAGCTATAACTATATGTACACAAAATATAGCCAATGGTGTAGTGCCTGTGGAGCAAATGCAGAATTCCTTTTTGTTATGAGACAAGCCGGCCCGGCGCTTAGCCCCACCTCCTGAACGGCACGCTATGTAAAGAGAACAAGGATGTTTCTATCTGATACGCTGCACCACCGGCCCCATCTAGTGGCCGAACAAATAATTCGAATTTGCGATAGTGCTACTTTAAAGCGGCGCAAAACGGCTCACCTATTAGCCCAAAGTCAAACCAAGTGCCGTCTAACTAGGGGTGTGCATTGGCACTGCCCTCACAATTCGATTCAATTTGACTCTATGATGCATCAAAATTCTACTGCACACGACAGGGCAAATTTTTCATCAGTCATGAGTAGGGTTGCAAAGGGGTGGAAAATTTCCAGTAAATTTCCGGAAAATTTCCAGAAACTAAATTAAGATGGGGAATTTTGGAAATATTCCAAATTGGAAACTTTCCATGGGAATTATGGGAATTTATGGGAATTATGGAAATGTATGGGAATTATTGGGAATTAATTGGAAATTGGGGGTAATTAATTTAAACAAACTGTATCATATCCAAACATAAATGTAAATATTTTGTTTTGTCATAAGCAGACATCCATGCAAAATAATACAATTAAAAAACATTTCAATATATTCATTTGTGAGTAGAACTTTATCAAGTTTTAATTCTTGTATGAACAATCAATTATTTTACTAAACAACAAAAACATGAATGCTGAGTAAAATATTTCTCACCCTCAGCAATCAATTTTGTAAATTTCGGATTTATTCCCGTTTATTCCCATATATTCCCATTAATTCCCATATATTCCTGTTAATTCCTATGGAAAGTTTCCAACTTTGAAAATTCCCGGAATTTTGCAACCCTAGTCATGAGGCAATACAAGCAGTCAGATATTGAACAACAGATTGTATTGGCTGCTATGTGTGTATTATCACTCTCCTGTATCTTTGCCGGAAATGCCCCCTGAAGTAATTGAAACTTCACAACTTTATTGTCCACTCAAGGCCAGAAAATAAACAGTGACATAATCGGTTATGGCACGTTGCCGCATGTCATGCATGCCCCGCATTGCGATGCATTGCCGAATCTAACACTGATACATCTCAGTATTTAACATTTTAATAGTCTGATGAAAAGACATGTAAAAGCTACAAGATGTTGGTTTATTAAACGCAATAACTTGTTATTGACTCACATATCCTCAGTCTTGTCGTCACAGTAAGGCTAACAGGTTTGATATTTGTTGAGCATATAAAGACACCAAACCCTGTATTCTGACAACTCTGGAGGCTAGATGTGTGAACTGCTGTAAACAGCTATGTAAATCCCTCTCAGAATACTGTATCAATTAAAACACATGTACATTTGTGATCCTTAAAGGTTGCCAATATTGATATGTTTCGTTACTTTAGATTCTGTTTCTAAATGCTAAACTTCAATTTGAGACTATGTAACATTTCAATGAGGAAATAATATAATAGTCCTGTTAAAGAAAAAAAAGAAAAAAAAAACGTTATAAAACAATCTTCCTCAATTCAATACAAGCAGTGTCTCTGCTACTACAGCCTTATCTGGTGACCAGGAGTTTACAGTAGCTTGTGTTAGATAACTTTAGATGGTATTGAGTCAGTTTATGAATCACAACTTTCCTCTAGGGTCGCTTTCACGTGGTACAGATCATGAAAATGACAAATGAAATTCAGAGACAGTGAGTTTAATTTCCTCTTGTGGCCACAGCAAAGTCTGTATGATCAGTATACATTACTTCCTCACTGTGTATGTACTGTATATATATTTATCAAGTCTCACACATAGCTAGTGAACTGTGAGATGAACCAACACCCCCATCTTTTAAAAGCCAAGCTTGACCATCAGCTTGTGCGTCCTATATGGGCACGGAGCAGAATAAAGCAGGGGGGTGTGTGTTTAGGGTTTGGGTATCAACTGCCAAAAACTTTGTTCACATTTCCAAAACAGCGGGGCTGAGGTCCAATTTTCTTCATTTCACCCTCATCCTCTGATCTAACAACACAGAGGAGCAGTGTGTAGGTGGAGGCGAGGAGTCGTACAGCTCCACGTCTCTGTAACTAACGTGTTTGAATGACAAATACACCACAGAAGCTAAAGAAGCTCTAGCTCTGGTTGGCTGTAGCAACAGGCTAAGTGTTTGATTACATCCTGTAGGAGTTGACTACTGTACAAGAGAAAGTTATTAACTGTATATTTACTGTTAAAAATGTCACCAAAGATGAATGGAAATTAATTTGCTTCTATAAATAGCAGCGTGTTGAATAGACCACTTAGAAGATTTAACTTCTACCAATCAGGTTGTGAGTAGAAACACAGTTTGTGAACACTAAGTGCTGTTAATTCACTTGATATTGTTTTTAATCCTTTCCAAGCTCATATAATACAATGTCATAATGCATGAAGATGCAGCACAACAAGGTGTTGTGCTATGTAAAATGGAAACACCCTCTGAGCGGTGATATGTCACATGGCACCTTCACTACTGCAGCCGGATCATTTGACGCACACCTCACTTGTGTGACACAGAAAGAGGAAGCTAATTTAAAACACGCATTTTTGGCACAGAGTACTTGGAGCTTTAAAACTCATAATTAATACCTCAATAAAAACAATTAGCCGGGGCGAAATCCTTAAAGCTAGAATGAGCTAAGTACTCAATAAAAAAAGCTCCCGTGCTTTGTGCAATAAGCTTTGAGAATGTGGGTTTGTTGGGGAAAACATGAAACCTGCAAGAATGGCCCGCATCCTTGTGTTGTTTTTATTACGCCACTCGTCCACACTGACTCATCAACTCGCTACATTACACCTTTTATCTTTTAATTTGCATGTGCAGCTACGTAAATCACCAAGATAAGAACATTATGATCATATTTTATGTGCATATAAATATTTTTGTCTATATTTGAAGCTGAGCAAACTGTTAGGCATGTTAGTTAGCATGCTAATGTATTCACTTTTTTTTAAGTTGGCAGTCACCCTAAAAGCCTAAAAAAAACACACTAATCAAAAACTGAAGTGATCGTTGATATAATTATTACCTCATCAAGTCATTCAGCCATCTGTTTGAGATAATTGAAATAGTGCAGCCCTGCCACAGTGGAGGTATGCGAACAGCCTTGAGCAAGGGACGTCAATGAACACCACAGGTAATGGTGTGAAACAATTCTTCTCAAACAAGGGTCCTGACCCTGTGACGCTCAAATGGTCATAAACAGTGTTTCTCTTAACACCCCTCTGATGACTAATTAACCATTACTCATTAAATCGCGCCACTTCAAACTTGTTACAAGTCTTTTCCCAAAAGGGGGGGAAATCCACCCTGAAACAGAACTCAAACAACTTCAAACTAAACTAAATCCAAAATACGACAAAAGCACAGCAAAGTCGCACAGAAAACTCACCATCCGCAATGGAAGCAAACAGGACAGGAATAATAATTGGAGCTGAAGGGTCAGCTGCGGATGGGGTTAAGACTTGGAGGCTGGATCTGGGTCTGGTGGGTTAGCTGGAGCAGTGGCAGGGGCCTGCAGCCCATAGTGGGGCTCTACTAGCAGTTTCCCCCCCTCGCTGTTAGTTGGGAGACACCGGAGGGGGAAAAAGGGGGCAGGCATACCAAGAAAACTGAATGACCTGAAAATGCATCTGTGCAGTTAAGAGTAAGAGCACATCAAGATAGATACAGTATGTGGTTTATACCAGCGTATAGATGTGCTGCAAAAAGACCCTAAAAGTGCATTCAAACTGTTTTCAGTTTAGTTACATAACACCTTTGAGAAAAGAATGTGAACTGATCTTGTTTTCACCGGTTGGTATGAGGAGCTACTAAAAGAGCCATACGTTTGTGAACCTAATTGGCCTTTTAGGATATTGGTATGCTTTCTCTGCACTGGCAAGTTGTCAATTAGAGTTCATTTTAAGGTGGATTTTCCTTTAATATCACTTTGGCAGTGTGAGGGCACGCAATGGTCACATGCACTTTTGAGAATGACACTTCATGGCCCATTGGCTTATGCTAATAAATGCTTACGGGCAGCCGGTGCCAATTTCTCAGAAAACCACAACGGTGGTGTGAGAATTTTCCAAATGTGCCCAAAAATGACTTTGATTAGTTTCCCACAGACTTTCATTTCTACTTCTGATCACCAGACCTCTTGTAAGAGTAAATATATAAAGTCTTGATGCTCAGTTCTTTTTTAGTGTTTTATTTATTATTTGTGTGTTTTACAGGGCCAGGTGATTTGAAACAGTACCGCTGCTCAAGTCTCCGAAAAGTAGGCTACATCAGCTGATTGTAAAAAGCGCTGGTGTCTTTCGGGCCTGAAGGGCCCGTCTTGGGCTTTTCCTCCTGCCAGTAAATGGAGAGACGGACAGTGTGCCCGGTGTTATCAATGAAGCCAGCCTCTTGGCTCTCCAAAAAGTGCAGCTTGGAAGGCGTCCATGGCAGGGCATTAGGCCTGGAGGTTTGTGTCGTTTGTAATTTATAACACTGAGGGAAATGGGCAAGAGGACAATATGGAGAGAAGAGGGAGAGAGGGAATGTGGGAGGAGGGGGATGGGACTTGCTGCACAAGCAAGTGCCTCTGCTTCCCTGAGTGTGCTGCACAGAGCCTGGTTACCAGGCTGACCAAGCTGGAGGGCTTTCTGTCCCTCTGTGAGGCACAGCCTGAATGGGCCTTCTTTTTCTTTTTGCTCAAGTCAGAGTGAGAAATAAACTAGAAAAAGATATAATTGTGTATATATACATGTACATGCAAATGCAGCATAATTTAAGGTAGAGTATAGTGGACTGGGGTGCTTAATGTAAATTCCTTTTTTAAATCAGAGCATGTTTAATAGAAGCTTCACTGTAAACCACAGACCTACAGTACAAACTACTGTACTTGCTTCATTATGGTGCTTACTGTAACCTCTGATAACTTAGCCAGTGTGACAGGCTTCTACTGTGTGAAAAATGGGCCTGAGTTTCAGAGCAAACCTCGCATTTAGCTGGATTTTCACAGATTTACCCATTTCAGCCCCTGTTAATAAGAAATTATAATCACTGCAGCTCTGTGGCCATCACCATTATTCTTCTCCTCCTCCTCCTAATTATCATACAGGGACACTAATTGCAGCAATTTCCCTTCATTTCATAAGAATGACATAATGAACAACACCCAAATTACCATGATAATATCTTAAAGACATAACTACAGTGAAAACAAGCATGTCTGTGACATTTTCCTCTCACCAGACACATTAAGAATATGGCTTTGGACTAAAGACTATGTTGTGGATTTTTTTTTTTCCATAATACAAACTGATCTCTATTTCAATGTTAAGAGCAACATGATCTGCCATTAAAAACAAAAGGACCATCTTAAAGTTATCTCAACTTGATGACATTACAGATTACAGTTCTTGGTTTGGTGGTTTTAGCTTTGGGAGAGAAGCTGATGTTGATAATGTCGACTGAGTTCACTTTGGTTCCATGTGTTTCCCTTTTTTCACTAATGTCTTGAACCTTTCAATCAGCATGCTCAACATCAACACCTTCCATACAGGCTGAGACCACAAAACTAATTAAGATGCTAATACTAGACAAGAACCCCCAAACGCTCACTGAACAGATTTTTAAAGCATTGATTAAAGCATAGTGTTCGCTCTAATCTAAAAATGAATAAAGTTTCTGCTCACTCAGGTACCTCAGATGTCAAAAGGAAGCCTTTTTCTTATTGGAACAAGTCATTTTAACACGTTACACACATCACTCTTCAGCTATTATGGTAACAGCGTCTCTATCATGTCGGCTAAACAGCCTAAAACACCCTGCTAACACCTCGGTCCTTCATAAACAGGTCCAGAGTGATCTCTGTTTTGGGAAACAGCTTATCAAAAGGAACGTGGGGGTGGCTGCATTCTGGATTGCATAATGACAAATTTTGCCCAGTAGTGCATGGCTACGGATCCTAGGCAACATGTGCTGGAAGCAGACTCGGCTCCTTAACTACATCCACAACACAAAACCATCAAAGCCTTTCCTGCAGGAACAGCCATCATCACAGGTTTCCAGAAATGAAATGAGTTAGCAGCAGTGAGGCCATGGTTCAAGCTACAGATCTGACATGTAACAGCTAAACCAATGGGGAAAACACAATACTTGTGTTTTAATCACTTGATACAATAGATTTCACTATTCAAAACCTACAGAGACCTCACAAATACAGTGCTACCACTATACCTGTTACAATGAGTCCTTCATGTTTCTTCTTTCAGAGAAGTACATTCATAAAAGCCCATTGTGGCTCCATTAGAATCAGCCCTTTAGATACATCACTGTTTCATACAAATAAATCTGCCACACAGAGGCAAGAGGGCACGAAAGAAACCCACACAATTTGCTCTTCAAAGTGATGTTTCGTAACATGACATCTTCAATGGACTTTGTGTGATTTTTTATTTTTTAACACAGAAGTATTTTCTATATTCTATTTTGTTGGTTGCACAAAGGTTTTATTGCCAAGTAGGACAAATTTGGAGGCTGAAGCATTTTCCATCTAATGCCAAATATAGCAAGCTGACTCTGACACACCGGTGTTTGTGTTGTTGTAGTGGTACAGTAAAGGGCAGCATGTACGCACAATGAAACAGCCCACCTGTACTGTGCTAACAAACATTTTACATTTTTCGCACCACGGTTCCATTAGGACCACGGACTGCTTGAAATGTGTGCAGCGTGGAGCGCCGACCGACCGGCCAGAAAGTAAATGTAAAGAAAAGTCATAATGCCAGATCAGACAGGCTTTGGGAATGCAACGCTCCTGGATTCACACTCCTCAACTGTTGTACTAATCGGCTCTTAAAAGCCTACTCCATGTTGTACCAGAATCTGAGGAATGTAGGCCAATTCAAAAGCCAGTTTTGTTTTAGCACAACAAACACAAGAGTTCAATCCAGACGATATCTAAATCACCAAAAGTCAACCGTGTCTTAAATCATTTCCATGTTACGTTGTAATTACCTGATATCTGAATGTGACTTCATATCCTACGTGGAAGCACTACGTTAAACACAAGCACTCTACATTCATACAATATTAATGGAGAAATTCATGAATGACACATGGCACATTTGACATCTGGTTTTCAAAAGCACCACCAAACAGCGTTTCCACCAACAAGTCCACCGCTTCTTCACTGAGTTACAAATGTAAATCAACTTGTAGAGACTTTACAAAATCCACAGTAAAACATGCGGTCGCTTTCATTTCCATGTCAACACTTTGTTGTTGTGTTACTGGTGGTTACTAGAAGAGCTCACTTTAGAGACATCCATTGATTCTGTGATTGATTTTTTTTTAAAAAGAACTATTATACACCGAAAGCCAAACAATGAGCAAACTGCGGTGTTGTGAATAGACAATGCCTCCGTGGTTGGTTGTTTTTCTTATACCGGTATGTTTGACATGAGAGAATGAAACTCAGAAAATGTTGAATATTAAAATATCTTTAAATTCTACTATAAAACAACCACTTTGTTTAATGTGTGAGGAGTTGCTGCAATGTCTTATGGCCCATCTCTGCAGATCTACACAGCATTTCAGTATTTTTGAGCATGTTTTGGCTTCTGCACAATGAACTCCCTTACTTTACATGAGGCAGCTGTAAACACACCTGCCGGGTACCAAACAGCAGACAGACACACTTAGCAACTAGCTGATGAACAAACTCCAGTGGAGTGTTAAGCAGCTAAAGCACTAGCCCCCCCCCCCCCCCCCCCCCCCCTCCCCCACAGCTTTAAAATGACTTACATTTGCCAGGAGGCTGGACAAATGACTGTTGCATATTTAAGAAAATGATTTACTAATACTATTACAGTCAAGGGTGATAATATATCCATGTTGTTTCCATACCAAGAGATGAAAGAAATACAACAAAAGACAAAAAAAAATGCAGTAAGAATAAAGTTTGGATCAACTATTCCAAGTCTCTGCAAAATGGAAAAAAAAAACTACTGGCAGTTATCTAAATTACTATTACTATATACATTATAAATCATTATAATGATTTCTGTCAAAACATGGAAACATCTCCAAGATTGAAAAGTGCAACAGAGAAAGCGTTACCATACAACAGGTTGCTACAACAGCAGGTTTTGGTTTCTTCCAGAAAGAGCCAAACACAAATAAATAAGTTAATTACTAAAGTAAACCTTTGTTTTCAGACAGTAACTATGGACAGGAGCCTGGGTAAAAGAGCACAAAACACAGCTGAAGTGATTTTTTAAGTCTTTAAATAAATAAAAGTTTGTTTTTTTTAAATGGACGGCACTATGCTATTCTGTTTGTAACATGTAGTCTATTGTATCAAAAAGGCATTCTCCCTATGAGAAAATCCACTACTTATGCCGTCTCCTGTAACACAAAGTATAGTGAAAAGCAGACAAGCTTTGATTGGAGGTAATTATTTCTGATAAAGTGAGCGGCTGGCAGGAGAAGTCCCGCTGAGTTCAAAGGGGTGTCCCTCATCAGGAAACATTCAGTGTTCTTACCAACATGATGCCATTTAATCCCAACACTTGTTGCAGCGTTAGCACCAAGGGTTACCAGGCAAACACTCCGACACCGTTATCTAGACATTTGCTATGATACGCTCTCCCACACAAACACCCAGAGAGAATAACCCATGTGAAGCAAAACACAAAAACTGCTGGAAGTGTTTCAATAAGGCCGTTTAGAGGAGAGGAAAAAAAATGAGTTTCACTTTAAGACAAAGTACTAAGCAAAGAGACCGTGAAGTCTGTTGAATCTGAATTAAGCATAGATTGGCCTATATTGCAGCGATCGGGGGAAACTAGTTCAAGACGTGCCAGGCCTCATGTAGGCTTTTTCACACTGGGGACCTCACTCTCTAACAGTGAAGTATATATTCTCTGGGTTATTTTGGTCATTCACCGTTAGGGTTAGGCTATTCTGCAGGTTTTCACATTTGTGGGCAGGACTGCTATAGTGTGAATGAAAATGTAATGTAGCTACCGCAGACCGGCAGCTTTTTAAACGAGTGCGTATTTGCACAAAGGCTCATAGACCTGTCATAACAGCACTGTGTAAACATAGTCCCCTATTTATAAGCTAATTATAAGCAGTTTCTGCTTTCTTGGGGTTCCCTTCCATGTACATCTGTCGTAATTTTAAATCTGTAATATATTCTCTCTTGCAAAGTACATGAATAAAAATATCTGAATCTGAATCTGAACAAGCTGTGCATTAACTAAATAAATGTATGTTGACGGGTCAGAGATAAGAAGAAGTGAGTGTGTGTGTGTCTGTGTGTGTGTGTGTGTGTCTGTGACCTGATTTTTTTTTTTTTTTTAGCAAGGCAGGAAGACAACCGAGGGGGGGTGGGGGGGGAGGAGAAAAGTTCTCCTTGCTTCTGCTGGGTCAAGTCCCAGTTCCGTTCTGGACTCCCGTATACAAGTTAGGCAAGTGTCCTGCCTCCCCCAGGGGCAGAAAGCTCAGTGTGGTGCTGCTGGAGAAGAATACCTGTGCATAACCTGATCTGAGCCTCTAAACCCTGCACACAGCTGATGCCTTCCTGCTCTCACAAGGCTGGTTACGCTGCATGTGAGTGACCGAATCACTTTCGCAAATATCCCGCATAATTGGAAGTCAGAGGGGGCAGCTGAGCTGGATGCATGTTTCTGACTCAACTACTTGGTTTTGCTCCCAAAATGCTGCACACAATTTCCAAATTCCATACTTTTTCAAGACCCTAATTTCCAGACTTCTCGGTAAAAAATTCAAATAATTTGTGATATATGAGTAAATAGTTGTGCATTATATAAAAAAAACATGCAATTAATCATTTGTTTTCATTATACTGAAAGTGTATGCTATTATGTAACCAAATCATTTCCAGGAGATTGCTAGGTACAATAGCGCATACAAAATAATTAACCCAAATAACTTCTGAAGACCAAACCCAGATAAGTATTAAGATAAATATATTTCCATACAATAATTTCCATTTTCCATACTTTTCCAGACCTGGAAATGTATAAAATCTAATTCCATACTTTCCATACTTGCGTAGGAACCCTGCACATCAGACCCACTCATTAACCGGTAAACCTGCAGCTTGACAAGCAGCTCCCTTGGATGACAATAATTGTTGCAATCGACGGAGAGCAATTAATGAAGGGGGGGGTCAGAAGTTTCCAGGAAGATGTCTGCCTGGATTAAAAAGCTCCCACGTGAAGCTAAGTGTGACCCCTGGCCTAGGGCCTGCAGGGTCCAGCCTTGTTGAAGCAGAAGAATGGGATCAAAATTGGAATTTTTGAATATTTTCCTTTCACATTTCTGCCTTCTTTTATAGCAACATTACATTTAGAGTCATTCTGAGTAGATGTGGAGTCTTAATCACCGCAGGCATCGGTGTTATAGTAAGTTATGTAATGTTGTAAAGTTGCGAATGCGAGGAACAGAAGAATCTCCAAGAAAATCCCAACAGCACAGAAAAAAAACACCTCGTCAGAAAGTTCAGATCCGATGCAAAGCAACGCCAGCTGCTCCAACACACTCTGTAATATGAGCAACATGTTGAGGGTTTTTTTTTCTTTCTTTCTTTTTTTTCTTCTCGTTTTTGTAGCAGACTCCAGACGACTATGCAGCTCGGCGAGCGGCATTAAATTAATTAACAATGACTTACAATACAAAGCACTTTGAACCGAGTGTGCGCTGCGAACAGAGCCAGATTGACAGGAAACTTTGACCCCGCAGCCCTCCCCACAACAGTTGCTTATGACTTCCATGAGAAGCCGAAAGGCGAATTCCCTCTGGCGCGGGGCCAGCCACACAGACTCTCCACCTCAGCCACTGCACAGCACAACTGCATCTATGTAGGATGAAATGCACCGGTAGAAGTCACCTGCTTGCCTTTTAGTGGTAGGAAACAGAATTACTAGTTCTACTGACTTGCTGAAGGACAACAATTAAATGGCCGGTTTATTCTAACTTCACTTAGTGATGCATTTACTAGTGTTTAATGTATGTTGTGCATTATAACTCAGCTCTATTGATGCTGGACAAATTAATGCAACTGGGAATACTACTGGGAATATGTGGAGAAAAAAAAACTTTTGATATATTATACAGAAAAATATCTGTTAACGTGCAAGATAATGATAACGACACGCTTTTTTGTGTGTAGTAAAAGTATTTCAAACATTCCCACCCATGCTCATTGTGGTTAATTGTGCTTGCTCAGTGTGCACGAGGCCAAATGACTTGACAACAGCAGACATGTGCACCAGGACCCAATGTAGTTATTATAATTGTCATGCACAGAGATGTGTGTTGAGGGCAGCAGAAGCACACACACACACACACACACGTCCCAAACCAAAAATGAATGGGATTCATACAGTACTGTAAATCCACCACAGTCTATTTCCAAATAATCCTCCACCTCCACACTACATAAACTTCATTTCAGCTTGTTTACTTAATTTGGACAAAAAAAAATCACAAGTCATGACAAATCCTTCAAGGACAATAAACATGATTTCAATATCACTTTTTTTCTTTTTCATTTCCAGAACAGAGCAGGTGTTTTCTGGTCAAAACAACTGATAACAACGTACAGCAGCAGACTGCACCAGCACAACAACCTGTTGTCCCACTTTAATTAATAAACACATGTTCCAAGTTTCTGCAGCTAATGATGATCAGTTAATCAGAAGCCACTACTTGTAGTTTTTTTTCCCCCCTCAAATCGTTTGCCAACTTTTTTTGTGTACATTACAATTCCCCTGTGTCGTCTTCACATTGCTTGTTTTGTCTGAGCCCAAAGATATTTCATTCACACCACATAAACACACAGGTGAAGAGTCATAACACTCAACGGAGCATCTTGACCATCACATGTCTGACACTGTAAGTAACAACACATGATACGGTAAGATTTCCTTTACCGTTTAAAGGTATAATATGTAGGAATTCCCCCCATCTAGTGGTGCGGTTGCATATCGGAACGTATTCTTGATGTTGCATTCACGTGAAATCGGGCAGACGTCAGACAGACAACAGACGCTGCATGTAACAGGATAAACAAGCGTCTATGTAAAGGAGTGGTCCACCAGCACGAGGCAAAACAATACAGGTGTGACAATATGTTGTCATGGTGATGTGGTATTGTTTACCTGACCCACGTTTTACCGTCTTTCTCTCGTGGAGTAAAATGACATCCGGTTGGTTTGCCGACGGCCGTCTGCCTGACTGCACCTGAATGCAACATCAGTGCCTCCGTCCTTCCTCACACTACACAGTGGTGACAGTTTTAACAGGCGCTACCTGGAAAACTTTCTCCCCGAGCCGACAGCTCCGGTGAGTTTCCGTGGTTACCTACGGTCACACTGCCACTGAACGTAAAAAATGGCGATGCAACATGGCCGCCTCGGTTCGGTGCGTCGCTCACTTATGTATTTGTAACGACTTGTAACAACTCATTCTAAGGTACGAGAAAGCTTTCATTTGTATGCGGGTGTGATTCCACTTCAGTGAAATACGTTTATGAAAGCTATATTTGATTTTTGCTAATAAAAAGCCAAATAAGTTACATACTGGAGCTTTAAAGCAGAAGTTAGCGATCCGGTGGTTTTGGCTAACTTCCTGTCAGCCGATGGAGTTAGCAGTCCCCGCCCTCGTCCCTACGTCACCACATTCACGCGCATCCCTTGGCTGCACACACAGAGAGGACTGCCCCTTTATGCTGTTCTCTCTCCTCATTGGATAAAGGTTGTAGGATACGGAAGTAGCCTATACAAGAAGTTTTCTCCTCGGCTTACAGCAGAGAGTGACTGACAGACCCGTGTTTCAGACCAAACACTCTATATAGCCTAAGTGATTGCTGTCGGAAGATATAACTATTTAACTTATATTAACACAAACATTCTGCTTACTTCTGCTTTAAACTAGTGAATGTCGGTAAATAGTTGTGATGAAAACAAACAAACCTCCCCCCATCCCCTCAGCTAGTATATTATGTAATGCTAATTTGGCATGGAGAACTAGGCTACACCTAATTTCTGGTAATGGAGCTCACTGATTTGTCCTGCCCCCCCAATTAATCCTCTTAAAGTAAAGTGAATATTCTAATGAGCACGCAATGCATCACTCGTGTTTTTGTTTGTTTTCACATTTTATGTGTCAACACTACAGGTATGTCAGTGTGTGACTCCTATAAGAGGTTTGTACCAAATCTACAAACAAACTGCCAGGAATAACTCAGTCAGAGGCAAACAACAGCGAGGGGGGGGGGGTGGGAGGGGTGGCTATGCAAAACATCAGGTAAACCATGGGTGAGGTAAACATCTTTCTCAAACACTATGCGCATACACACACACAACAACACATGGGGGGCTCGAGGGTGTTAGAGGCTGTTATTCATTATCCACACGACTGCATTCCAGGGCTGGGCAAAAGGAGTTATCGCCACCATCACTCAAGAGGCAAGCACAAGAGAGGTAAGAGAGGGATTTAAGCAGGTTCTCAAACAAGATGCCCCCACCTGATAACCTCAGCAATGCCGTTGCACCATTCCCACATGTCCTAATGCATTCACAAATCAGAGAGAGAGAGAGAGACAGATGGAGGGAGGGGGGAAAGAGTAAAAAAAAGAAAGAAAAAAAGGTGAATGAATGAATGAGAGGAGGTCAAGGTAAGAGGAGGAAAGCAAAACAGAGAGAGAGAGCGTGTGAACATTAACACTGAATGGAAGCGATGGAGGAAGATAAGGACACCTTCTCCTCCTCCTCCTCCTCCTCCTCCTCCTCCTCCCCTTGGCAGGAAGTGACCAGTGAGGCTGTGGCAAGTGCACCTCCCTACTGATGTGGTGCTTTGTGAGGCCGGCCTGATAAGAAGCGCCAAAACCACCCCATCCTCCTCCTCCTCCTCCACATCCTCTTTCTCTTTCTCCCCCTCACTACCTGGAATTTTCTTGTGAAATCTTGCAGAAGACAAGAATTCCTCCTCCTCCTCCTCCTCCTCCTCCTCCTCCTCCTTTTATTCCTGAAAATCAGGTTGGATTCACTTCTAATAACTTGACCTATAGATGGAGATATGCACATCAGAGGAGGAGCTGTGGATCCATTATAAGACCTGACATACTTACATTAAATAACATAACTCTGTGGACAGGTGAAATGCCAACCTGCTCATGCAATTAACTTTATCACTTGAGGCTGAAGAGAAGAGAGCTCTCCTGCACTTTTATATGCTGAGCTTTTCAGTTGCCATTAGAATAACAGACACAGTGTCATGTTCAGGTGTCAAGAGCTGATGTTAGGGGAAACTTTTCACACACACACACACACACACACACACACTGAATAAGAGAGAGGGAGAGTATGGATGATGGAGCAGCAGTCTCACCTTTTTTAAACTCCTCCAGCATCGCATCCAGCTTGGTGTCATTGAACACAAAATGCAACGGGTGGCTGTAAAACTTAGTGATGGTTTTGAGCGGGGTGCAATCATCCGGGTCCACGAAGGCCAGGTCCTTGACGAAGAGCAGGTCCACGATGTTGGACCTCTCGCCCTCGAAGACCGGGATGCGCGTGTAGCCGCTCTTCATGATCTCGGACATGGTGTTAAAGTCCAAGGTGCCGTCCCCGGGGATCATGAAGCAATCTCTGAGCGGCGTCATCACGTCCTCCACGGTCTTAGTCCTGAGCTCCAGCGCGCCCTGGATGATGTTCAGCTCCTCCTTCACCAGGTCGTTGTACGGGTCCGTGACGCGCAGCATCTCCAGCAGCTTCTCCCGGTTGTACACGGTCCCTATCTCCTGTCCCAGCAGGTAGTCCAGCAGCTTGCTCACCGGGTAGGAGGCGGGGAAGGTGAGCAGCATGAAGAACTTGGTGAGGAAGATGGTGTTGGCGCCGACGGCCAGGCCGTGTCTGGAGCAGATGGCCTGGGGAACGATCTCTCCAAAAATCACTATCCCGATGGTGGACATGACCACCGCGATCAAGCCCGAGCCCGCGATGTCGTCCAGCAGGATGGTCAGCGTGGTGTTCACTAACACGTTCCCGAGCAGGAGCGAGCAAAGCAAGTAATTCCCTTGGCTCCGGACCGGCTCGATCTTTTTGGCGTAATTCTTCTCCCTTTCCGTCCCGCAGTTCTGGACTATCTGGAGCTCCATGGGGTCCAGAGCCATGAGCCCCAGGTTCAAGCCGCTGAACATCCCCGACAGACACAGCAACATGGAGATGAAGATGACCTGGAGCCAGAAAGGCAGCAGAAACTTTTTCTCCTCCACCACTATCACTTTGGTGTCATCCCCGTCGTGGTAGATCCAAGTGTTCTCCGTCCACGGGTCGTGCATCCCGGCCGCGGCGGGCGGCGTGGAGGTGGCGATGCAAAGGTAATACGCTTTACTCCTCTCCGTCTTCCGCAGGGGTTTGACCTCGATTTCAACTATTCCCGACGTCTTTCGATTCTGGTTGATGTTGGGCAATATGATTATATCCGAAGTCCTAATGCCGCAGGGATGCGAGCCGGACGGGTCCTCCTGGCTCTGGTTATCCCCCGAGGAGCTGTCAACGCTCCCCTGCACCGCCCGGCTCCGCTCGTGTTCCGTGAAAGCAATCTTGGACCAGGTCTCGTTGTTGATGTTCTGCCCGTACACCCTCAATTTCACCCGAGAGCGCTCGCTCACCCGCAGGTAGCCCCTATCCATGAAGGAAATGTCGTCCGTGTCCTCCAGTCGGAGCCCTATGATGACGGTCTCCTCGGACCCTTCCTTGCCACTTGTCGGGGCGACACAACAGCCAGTGACAGTTAAGAAAATCATCGCCAAAGCTCGGACCCGGTTAAGTGACGCCATTTTTGTAGCAGTGGGCGCTTGGGATAACGGCTCTGCCATATTGATAACCATTGGCAACCAACCTCCTGAATGAAAAGGGCTGTTAAAAATCAAAGCCAGTCGGAGTCCGCCTTCATCTCCGCCGAGGGTTGCCGTGACTTGTGCATCGGGGACCTGCTCGTTCCCACTACGTGTCCGACACTGATGACTCGCGAGCGCAGGCTTATGGGCCAACTCGTGCCTCCCCTGATGTCCCCGAGACAGGCGACGGCGGCGGCCAATGGGAAGGCTCCGCTGGGCGGGGGGCGGGGCTTTCGCAGCCTCCTCGGCGAATCAAATTCCAAAACAAGTGCACCTCATGTTAAGAGACAGACAGGACTCTGCTCGTGACTTTTTTTTAAACATATATCCAACCACAGCATTAGCACTGCACTGTAGGTATATGAACCGACATGTCACTTTGATATAAACATCGAGGATGCACACATGTCACGATCCAAAAGCACTCGTACAGTATAATGCAATGTCACCTTGATCCTCTGAATGACACAGGGTAGGATACTTTTTGTTTTTATTTGATTTATTCGTTACATTGCATCACACATTTTATACAGGAGCATGCTGATGCTCTTTTGTCCCACTGCAGCATCCCCACTGTCCCTTATCACAGTTTGTTCCCACACTTTTAGACCTATGATCTCTTATGTGCACTGTCTACTTGTAGGGCTAATTCCTCCTGACAGGTAAATTAAAGTTTTTTATTTGGATGTGGATGAAATATGAGCAGTTCAACCAAACAATATTTTTTCTATGGTGGATTTGAGGAGAAAGCTCAAGATGTCAATGTATTCATATTGTTCCACAATGCAATATCAAAATAAAACTTTTATCTTTGATGCAGTATTTACTTATGTAGCCTAATCATGTATGGTAATTTCTCATCCTCTGAACAAACTTTGATCTGTCAGTTTTGACACCCTGGTTATAGAACTATTGCCAGTGCCTGTTTATGACACTAGAGGCCTATTTCAATCAAATTTGCACTTTTCCTGGTTTAAAAGTTCTACATGCATGCTGTAAAACCCCCAGAATATAGACGTGTAAAATGAAAAGAGGACCTTCAATAGAATTAAATAATTTATTTTCCTTTAATAGAAATAACCACATGATAATTATCATACCACTTAGTAACTAGAACATTGTTGCAAAACTAACACTATTGCAAATCTGCCTAAAAATGAGTTAAATTGCTACAAACATATTGTTACAAAATTAGTGTCATTTGTGTGGCAAGAATGGTCACTCATGAGGTGTGAATGGCACAGACTGAGATGTTAGAGACTGCAGGCCAATGGAAGAAAATTAGCCTTGAGGAGAAAAGGAATTTGTAGTGTCTAATAATAAGTGCTGAAGTCATTTTGTTAAAGCAACACTATTATCTGAATAATTCAAATTCTTTTCAGTTTTTTTTTATCCACTGGTTGAGACTGAGTAGGAAGTATGTGCAGAGCAATCACAACACATTCATAGAAAACCCTTCATTTAAATTGCTACAACTGAATATTAATTAAAATATCAGTAATACCAGTTATAACATTTCAATTTTAACTAACAAAATTAGATGTTACAACGAGTCAACATACTGACACTGCACAACCACTGTTGACATTCACATGATGATGCTGGGTTGAATTTCTGTGTGTTCTTCCCATCATCACTTGCAGCAGCCAGTAGACCGTGTGCTGCAGCACCCCCCTGTGGCTGAACCTGGACCTGGTTTCTCCAGCTGAAGGGCCAGTTCGAAAGGATCCACAATATTTGCCTGTATTAATAGTTCAACAGGGTAGAAATCATTAGAGGTTTACAACCTATTATTGGTTCCCTTTTAAGTGTTGCATAATAACTGTGTAACTTCATCTCCATCCAGACAATCTAAGAAGTGGGGAGATGTTTCCTACTTTAATAAAAAACAATCAATATGATGATTGACATTTTTTGAATAAATTGTTGTTATACACTGGGCTTTTTCAGTGAATGTTTACTTGTGGTGTGCAGCTCTTTCTCTCTGCTATCAGACATGGGTTGTTCATTAATCAGCATTTCACAGTAGCTGTGCTTTAAAGACCAAGACCAAAGGCTTTTTTATTGCTATTATCACTAACTGGCCACCTTGATTGGAATAAACTACCTCAAAACAGATTTCACTTCAGAGGGGCGGTCCAAGGGTTAAACTAAAGGACTGTTTTTGATGAATCACTCGGATTTTTCATTTACTTAATTGCGTCACAAAAACACAATGACAACCCATCATTGGCAGAGTGGAACTGCCATGAGTGATTAAAGGATTAGGGTAGTCACTGAAAAACGTATAATGGTGTTTGTAGATGTGTGTGTGTCTGTGTGTGTGTGTGCACGCGGACACAGAATGACCATGAGAGCTGATAAGATGGTATTCTATTAGTTGAGAAGAGAACATTCCTTCCTGTTCAAGGTTCCTCAGCAGGACTCCACAGTCTGGTTATGACTCCAAGACAGCTGCTTGACCTTGTGTGTGTGGATGTGTGCGTTTGTATGTTTGAATGGGTATGTGAGTGTGTGTGTGTGTAAGAACTTTCAGCATGCGTCCTGGTGCACACATGCATGTGCGACTGTGTGCACAGTGGGCTCTCTGGGTGTGTCACACACTTCAAACTAATACTACAAACACACTGACCTCTAGTGCTCAAAGAGAGATCAGACAAGTACATTTTCACTTAAAGGTATAATTTGTAGGAATTACCTCATCTAGCGGTGCGGTTGCATATCGGAACGTATTCTTGATGTTGCATTCACGTGAAATCGGGCAGACGTCAGACAGACAACAGACGCTGCATGTAACAAGTGGCCTGCCAGCACGAGGCAAAACAATACAGGCGTGACAATATGTTGTCATGGTGATGTCGTATTGTTTACCTGACCCATGTTTTACTCGTCAAGTAAAATGACATCCGGTTGGTTTGCCGACGGCCGTCTGCCTGACTGCACCTGAATGCAACACCAGTGCCTCCGTCCTTCCTCACACTACACAGTGGTGACAGTTTTAACAGGCGCTACCTGGAAAACTTTCTCCCCGAGCCGACAGCTCCGCTGAGTTTCCGTGGTTACCTACAGTCACGCTGCCACTGAACGTAAAAAATGGCGATGCAACATGGCCGCCTCGGTTCGGTGCGTCGCCCACTTATGTATTTGTAACGACTTGTAACAACTCATTCTAAGGTACGAGAAAACTTTCATTTGTATGCGGGTGTGATTCCACTTCAGTGAAATACGTATTTATGAAAGCAATATTTGATTTTTGCTAATAAAAAGCCAAATAAGTTACATACTGGGACTTTAAAGGGATAGTTCACTCAAAATTTAAATTTCATTATCTACTCACCCTCATGTCGACTAAGGGCTGGGAGAAGTTTCAGAGTCCTCCGTGCCTTCTCAGAGTTACAGCGGGGCTCGGCGCAGCACTGCATTGCCATATGACGGTTGAGAACGGAGCTCACTTTTCTTCGTCCAAAAAGACACACCAAAAACCATCCGCCTTGTATTGAAGCCCCAACATGAGAAAAAAATCAAATAAGTCTATATTTTAAGCTTGTTTGTAGCGGAAGCTCCCAGTGTTGCTCTGCCGGAATCTCGTGTGATTTGCACAGACACAGGCAAAGCAGTGAACTGAGGGCGCTTTCACACCAACAGCAGTTGGTGCGCACTAAACGGTCCATTCGAACCAAAAGCTCTTAGTTCGGTTCGTTTTCGTCGGTGTGAAAGCATCAATCGCACTCGGGTGCGCACTAAATCAAGCGGACCGAGACCTCCAAAAAGGGGTGGTCTCGGTCCGCTTGATTCCGCACCAAATGCCAACATCTGGTGCGGCCCCTCCGGTGTGAACGCGAACCTGGACCAACTCAGGTCTACCTGTGTATTTTCAATGAAAAGTGGGGTGTGTTTGGGCCCGCCACAGTCTCTCACGGAAAAAAAGAAACCGTGTTTCACCATCATCTCTGCCAGTACACAGACACACTCACTCACATACAACCACACAGGGAGCGAGAGAGAGAGAGAGGTCGTGCTTGGCCGCTAATAAACGGTACATCTATGAGCTACTGTATATCACGCTAATTGTACAGTGTTTTACAGTGTTGTCTCCATTGTGAAAGTCCAAATTGGCACTTATTTCTACCGGAAGATGACGAAACATCATTCAGACCAATTTTAGTTTGTTTGCATGTGTGACTGCGCACCACTCCGCAGCCTGTAGCTACAATGTAACAATTTTACTGTCTGGTGCAGACTAAATAATTCAACTAGCGGTGTGAAAGCACCCTTAGACACTGGGAGCTTCCGCTACAAACAAGATTAAAATATAGACTTATTTAATTTTTTTCGGAACAATTTCTCATGTTGGGGCTTCAATACAAGAGGGACATTACAGACGAGCACAATGGAGGTATTTGGATGGTTTTTGGTGTGTCTTTTAGGACGAATAAAAGTGAGGCCCATTCACAACCATCATATGGACATGCAGTGCTGCGCCGAGCCCCCCTGTAACTCAGAGAAGAATTTCAATTTTGAGTGAACTATCCCTTTAAGAATTTAGTTGTGTGACACTGACCTTAGGTTTGACTCCACACGGCTCAGAGCCTCCAGGTGGCTGGAAAGTGAAGTCCTCCGCAAATCTTGAATGGGTCAGGATGCTGGCCACCTCTCCATCCACGTCCACCACGGCATCAGCCTGTCAAATACACATTTGACGCCATTTAACATACAGTGGGTGTACAAAAGATATTTAAAAGCTGGACCTGTGCTGCAGCATCTACTGACCTTGAATGTGTACTGACTGTCAAACTGAAAGCTGTCCTCTACCCCAGTAATGCTCCCATTGTATATGACCTGACAGGCCTTGGTGTTGCCTTTAGGGATCTTAAACAGGCGGTACGTGGCAGAGACAAACTTGAAGTCACCTGCATTGCCAGAAAAGGTAGGAGAGAAAAAAAAAAGATGAAATGCAACAATCTACACTGATATGTTTGCCAGTTATTGAACTTGTACAGCTCAAGGTTGTGATAACCAAAGTTAACCTGAATTATACATTTGTACTGTGGCCATTAACACTAGTTTAAAGGATTTGTAATTTTATAGTTATTATGAAAACCTAACTATATCTAAGATAGCTTTTCATTCAATATTGACAACAACATTCACACTAGCAAAAATCACAAAACAAAGCCCTCTTAAAAATGATAGCATGGATGTTAAAATATTGCACCTGTTGCACATGTATAAAATACTGTGCAAAAACTGAACATGGGAATCTCATGAAAAATAAACAAATAAAGTACTGGTATTGAAAAATGTTTCAAACTCTGTTTAATTTATGTCCACTGACACCTCCCTTGTATCACTTCTTGTTAAATGCAAAACAGCTCTACAATTATTTCTTATAAACTACAGTACCTGCCAACTGCCAGAGTAGTCCACTGTTAACATAGACTACATGGTGTATATATTTTTATGGCATAATTAAGCATGAACCTCATTATGAGAAAACGTGTGGCCCTGTAGATATTTAGTGACAGTGATAGTGATAGTTTGTCCTTTAAGGAATAAGCACGAGGAAAACTGAAGGTGTGTTTTTTGTCTTGAAATAAAACCAAATAGAATAGAAAATACTCCATAGAAGGGAAATTTAGATCGTCCAGGAGCTTATATAACAATGATATCATAAATAATATAAAATTATATAAAAAGTAACCGTGTATAAACTAACAAAAGGCATTGTGCATTTTGATGGCAGCAGGAATTCAGGATTTCCTGTATTCATCTTCCTGTCCCTTCTTCACACATGCCACGATGGCCGTATCATCTGAGTACTTCTGAACATGGCAAGATTCAGATTTAGATGTAAAATCCACAGTGAACAGTGTGAAGAGGTAAGGTATACTGCTCACCACTGTGTCTGTCATGCAGTTCCCCAGTCTCACACACTGAGGCCGCTCTGTAATATAGTTATAGACTCACAAGATGTAACTAACCGTAAAGGGAGTACATGCCAATGGTATGCTCATACAGGGGAATCTACTTAGTCTTGCCAGTTAGACCTCTAAAGACTGTGTGATCACGTGAAAAATATACATGTAGTTTTAATTTTTGTCACTCCTCTTAGCCTTGTTGTATCTGTCACCATGTGACACTTAGTTTATCTCACATAGTTCTGTATCATCTTCAGCCTGAGCATAAGTCTAAAGTGAAAGAATTGTGTAGGTGGATGAGGTGAAAATAAACAGAAGAAAAGGGTTCAACTGACTTCAATATAACGTTAAAAATACGTCATTATATTGTTGTAACACAGTCAGTTTGATCTAGCTTACTGTATTATTGCTTATTAATGCAACCGTCCTTAAAGGGATAGTTAAACATGTTGGCCCATTGCCATAATCCCTATAGTCTTAGGAGCAGGTTTGTTATCTTTAATTGTCAGTGCAAGCTATTTTTATGGCCAGTTTGCCAAAATGTTGAACTATCCCTTTAAGCAAGCTGTAAAGTAGGGCTGGGCCGATATGCTTTTGTGCCGATTCGATTCTCTAATGATTTTTGGGTCCCGATTCGATTTAAATTGTGATTCTGATTAAACAAGTATTGCGATTTGATTTTACCAAGTATTGCGATTTTATATTTCAATTATTGTGATTTTCTTTCCTTAAACAAGAGCAGGTTGAACCAAACACTTGATAATACATCATAAGTCATATTTACAAAAAACAATACACACATCACATCAGTTTGCCTGTTGTGTTCGTTTGTTGATATATCTGTGAACAAACGAACACAACAGGCCGGTTTGACTTTGTCTAGTGTAATGGCACAGAATACATGATCAATAAAGATTGGTTGTCCCAAAAAAAAAAAATCGCCAGAAAAAAATTGCGATTAATATAAAAATCGATCGAAAAAGAGGAAATAGCATAAACAACAACAAACCCAGGACATCCTGCAGCTCTTTGTTGTCCACAGTGATGACAGTGGCTGTGACCAGCCGCGGGGGGCTGAAGCCCACTTCTCCAGCCAGCTGAAGCAGATCCTTCCACCAAAGCGCTCCGCCAAGGCACTCACCTGCCAACACAAAACCACACTCTGATATCCTGGCAGGTGTCTGTCATCTTTTACAACAGCAGGATATTAATCTGACATACCCCAGAGCACTTTGTGATTTTTAATTTCCTCTGTTAGTCTTCCACTGCTGTAGACGTCACTGAAGTACAGCTCACCACCGTCCTAATGATCAACAGGGGGGGCTGTGTATTTAGTGAGTATCCATGCAAACAAATTTAATGACCTAATTAAAGATAGTTTTGCCTTTTGTTTTTGATATTGTTGTCATATTTTGTGTGATTTGATTAAAAAGTGTAAAGCAGAATACCTTGAGTACACTGTAGGCTTCAGCCAGCACTCGCTTCTTGTCTGGAGACAGATTCACCACACAGTTGGAACTAATGATGGCAGAGAATCATCAGATCAGCTCACCATTTCAGAAATTACATTGCAGTAAAATATGAAACTGAGCATCAGAAAAATATCTTACATGATGATATCGAATGAGTTCTTCTCCAAACCCGCCTCTGTTAGGGCCTCAATGTATCCTTGGACAAAACTGACATTGGGCTTCTTGTAGCCAAAGTCTTGCATGTGATGGTCAACGTATTTCCTGGCCACTTCGAGCTAGAAGAGACCACAGACAGTGACGTTTCTGTTTATCATGTTTAATCAGTCTTGTTGTTCCTGTTTTTCCAGAGCCTATGTTTGATCTTTAGTGTACAGCAGTAAATGACACGCTATGGAATCAGTGAGTCTTAAGTAGAACATCTTCAGTCTACGAGCCAGCGACATCCAATAATGCTTTTTAGGGCTATTTATTGAATTTACCATACATCATTTAATCGCCAGTGACACATACAGCGAGGCTGCTGCAGCTGATTAGAGAGACGTAATGTGATGCTAATCAGTGGTGTGTTCAGGGAGTGGCCTTGGGTGGCACAGGCCATCCCTGAAATCTGATTGGCTACCCCAGGTGCCACCCCAAAATATGATGGGCTATATGCCCAGTCAGAGGCATTTTATACATTGTTTTATACTGGCTTTTGTCAAGTAACCTTTTTTTTTTCAAGAATAAAATATTGAGGTTTTCTATCACAGTTGTATGTTGCCACTATTTATTTTGACTAGTAGGTCTAGTTTTTCTAACTGAAGTAGATATGGGTTTTGCAGACAAAACTGGGTGCCAAAACCTGTGTGTTTGCGTGTGCACATGCATACATGAGTACATTATGTGTGCGCGAGGCCATGGTGTTTTTTGATGGGAAAAAAGAATGTTACATGTAATGAATAAAGTTGTGTGTATTATGAGTGTGTAGTGACTTATACACTAAGCATAACAAATCATGCGCAGGTCTATATCATATTAATAATGCATAACCACAGTGTGTAAACATATTGAAAATGTAATCTTTCAATAAGAGGTATATCTTAATACAGGCCTCTAAAATAGGGGACTAGTACTATCGGCCTCCCAATATATCTGTGAGCATATTGAGAGGTGTTGTGATGTGTTGGTCTGTTAGCTTCCTTATCTAAGCAGTAAAGCGTCCACCCAGTTAATCGACTATCTACTCTAATCTTTGCTAATTTTACCTTCAGGGTTCATTTCCTGTCTTACATTATTGGACAAACTGATTAATCCAGGTGTGTCTGACCATTGTGACTACTCAGACACACATGGATTAATCAGTTTGTCTAGTAATGTAAGACAGGAAATGAAGGACCTGCCTTAAATTCAGGAAGTGGTGGAGCTGTGCATAGAGCCCATTGGCATGCTCAACTGCTCCATGTGATTGAGAGTGACACATACAGCCACACTTCTGCTTTATGTGTGATGTGCACACACGCTGCATTCATGTAATATTCTGTCCACTGTGCTAAACCCCCCACCCCCAATCTTTTGGTGGGCTGCACACTTAATGATAGCAACAAGTGCTGCTCATGTGAGGGTTGTTTTCCTGTTGGAGTCCCCTGCATAACACTGCACTTGCATATCTTAATCTTTTCAGCAACATATAAATGAAATGGCTTGGTGTAATCTGTGTTCCCTAGTGCTGGAGCAGTGTGCACATGCATACATGAGTACGTAATGTCTGCGCACAGGCTCTCATGCTCACGCTTCATGCCACCCCACTTAAGTCAGTGCCCCACTTGGGCCACCCCTATCAAAAATGTCTGGACACGCCCCTGATGCTGCTGTACAGTACCTGGCCCTCAGTCATGTCAATACCAGTGACATGGCCCTTCTCGCCCACCAGCTGACTCAGCATGTAGCAGTCTCTCCCACTGCCACTGCCCAGGTCCAGGATCCTGCAGCCCTCCAGACATTCTGGTACCACCAAACCACAACCATAATACCTACAGCAGGAGCAAACACACTGAATGTAAGTAGGGTCATTCTATAGAAATGGTCGCTTTCCTGTCCCTGCATTATTCACCAGGAAAAGCACTCAAAAGTGTTCAACAATGACATAAAATATACATGTTTTTTTGTAATTAAAGTTTTTTATTGTTATTAAACCATGCATAAGACAGTTATAATGCTTTTTTTTTTTAATATATCTTGAAAATCTGGTTAGTGACATGAATTTGGCTTGTCCCTCGGGTAAGGAGTCATGGTTCAGTGACATATTTTGAATTTAAATAAATGTTTTTCTACTTTTCTGTTTTAAAGACTATAATACAAAGTAAAGTGTTATAGCTATTTAGTATAATACTTTAAAAAATGAAAATATCAATAAATAATTTAAATAATTTACAAAAAATAGCTGTCCCTTGATTTCATGTCACTGGTGTTACTATTTGTAAAACCCTTTATTTTGAAAAACTGCTTCATCTCTGCAAACATCTTCTGGGGTCAAGAGTTAATTGGAGGCGTGTCCATTTTGAAGAGCACATGGTTAGTCAGCACCGTCTCTTCATATGTTGACAATTTTAAGATTTAACGACTTAACACCAGTTTTCGTTAACATCAGTGACCAGTGGGTAACACCAGTAATGATCATTAACACCAACCACCATTAGCATTTTTTAAATATCATATAATAAAAATATTAAAATACATTAAGCTGTAATTTATGTTGATTTATAATGGTAAGTGGTTAACTGTTATGTGACCATGTTTAAGTTGTTAAAAAAATAATACAAATGAAACATGAAATTGCTGTTCGAAAAGCTACCATTTTCATAGAATGACCCAGTATCAGAGTGTGAGGATGTTGCAGTGCAATAGAGAGGGGGCTACACACCTGGCAGTGACATCAGGGTGCACTTTCTTCAGGGCCTGGCGGACGAAGGCAGGGATGGGCTGGGCTGGAGTCACACAGGCGCTGGTCTGGAGGTCTGAGGTCTTCTGAAGTCTCTTCCCATAATAATCCTGTTCAAACAGAGACAGGTGAGATGAGATCCACATCACAGGGTCGGTTGTCATGAACAGTGCAGAACTGACAGAGCAAGTCATTGCGTGGGTCTCTGAGGACCCGGAAACATTACTGAAAATCACAAAAGAATCACAAAAATATGAGTTATAAAGAGTCAGAGTCAGTTTATTTGCCATTTGTGGAAGGAGACCACATTGGAAAGGGTTTGCGAGAGCTCAAAAATAAACACTTAAGACAATAGAACAATAGACAACCAATAAGCAGATAAATTAACAATCAAGTAATAAATATTATATATCAATAAATATTCACGTTTTACTACCTTGACGTCCACGTGAATGCTGCCATCTACCACACTTGGCACGCGCACATGAAATGAAACATACAGGCTAGTTAGTTACACATTAACTTCAATTGCGTAGCCTTCACAATTAGTTTATAAAGTAGACTACATATTAAAACTAAATTGCAGTTCTCAACTTTCAAGATTTAATGCCAAATATGATAACATGTCACCTGTCAAACTTCCTAATGAAAATAAACATAACGTCTCTGTCAACATTACGGGTGAGGGTTCAAATGTGACAGACCCCAATCGTTCACCGTACTGTAGGCTACAGACTGCTGCTGTATGAATGAGTCCATGTCTCAGGCACATCTTCATCTTACCTTGGTTTCTCGGCCATTTAGTCGAGAGCGTTCTGCCGCAGACTGTAACAACAGGACAGAGGAAAACACACACAACACCGCCGGCAGCTCTGACGAAGCGTGCAGCAGCCAGGAATACTTTGGAGTGTCAAGTCAAAGCGGAAGTGTTTTAGAGTGCAATATCAAAGAGGCCACTAGGGGCAGGCTTCAAAATAAATCTCTGACTCAATCAGATTCAAAGTTAGTTCAAAGAACTCCTTCTGATGGCAAATTAGGCAAGACAAGGCAATTTTATTTGTATAGCCCATTTTTTTTATTCATATCCATAGTGCAATATTTTCTTCTTATTGTTGTCAGTCTTTTTTTTTAATTATTATTATTAATTTGTTCATGTTATTTTGTGTTTTTTCACATTAAACTGTAATATAAGGTGGAGGCTTAAAAATAACCCCCTTGTGGCTTTTTGCCTCTCCCTGCACTGTCCTATTGTTACCTACCATGTTGTATGTTGTATTCTTTTAACTTTGTGCAAAAAAAAATAAAAAAATAAAAATTCAAATTCAAATTCAGATGGCAGGCTAGTTCATCAGCAGGGATTAACAGCAGGGGAAAGGAGGTGATGCAGGCGGCGGTTGGTGCAGAGGGATGGAGCTCTGGAGAGAGTGCAAGACACCAAGGCCAAACTGCACCAGAGTGCGCAACAAATATGATGGTTCAAAATCTGTGATCAGTGTTGTGAGGTTATTTTAAAATAATTTCATGACTTGTTAGACTTAAGGCCCCAAAGAGAGGATGCCTGTGCCTGGTTTGATTGACATGGTCTATGGGAATGACAACAAGAAACAAATCAAGAAAACAGGGTCAGTAAAGAGAAAACACACTGTATGGACAAAGTGGACATTTAGCATGAAGCAAGGCACTCCAACTGGAGAGACGATTCCACATTATGAGGCTTTTTAAGTAAGTTGCAGTAGAGGATTTAGGGAAAGAAAGAGGCAGTGGGCCTATATGCAGGTCAGGTGTACCTGTAGGATGAAGTAAGAAACTGTCAAATAAACAAAGAGACAGAGGCAATGGTGTTTTTTGATGGGAAAAAAGAATGTTACATGTAATGAATAAAGTTGTGACTTATACACTAAGCATAACAAATCATGTGCAGGTCTATATCATATTAATAATGCATAACCACAGTGTGTGAACATATTGAAAATGTAACCTTTCAATAAGAGGTATGTCTTAATACAGGCCTCTAAAATAGGGGACTAGTGCTATCGGCCTCCCAATATATCTGTGAGCATATTGGGAGGTGTTGTGATGTGTTGGTCTGTTAGCTTCCTTATCTAAGCAGTAAAGCGTCCACCCAATGAATTGACTATCTACTCTAATCTTTGCTAATTTCACCTTCAGGGTTCTATTGGCTTGCTCAACTGCTCCATGTGATTGAGAGTGACACATACAGCCACACTTCTGCTTTATGTGTGATGTGCACACACACTGCATTCATGTGATATTCTGTCCACTGTGCTAAACCCCCCACCCCCAATCTTTTGGTGGTCTGCACACTTTTAATGGTAGCAACAAGTGCTGCTCATGTGAGGGTTGTTTTCCTGTTGGAGTCCCCTGCATAACACTGCACTTGCATATCTTACGTAATCTTTTCGGCAACATATAAATGAAATGGCTTGTTGTAATCTGTGTTCCCTAGTGCTGGAGCAGTGTGCAAATCCTTTTTAAGAACCTGAAAAGCTCCCTCTGCTTCCTCAGTCCAGTAACTGTGCTGAAGTGTTTGTTTGTCCCGCGGCCCGTATAAGGGCTCCGCAATGGGGCGGCTTTCATTTCATAATAGATCCAAGATGCTGTCATCCCCAGAAAAGACAACATCTGTCCTACAGTTTGTGGTTTTGGTGCTTTATAGTTATTGTTGCTTCTATTTGTGAGGGGGGAATATGTCTTTTGTTGCCGCAGAGCTCCTGGTTAAGGTACTCAACCACTGGCTGGCAAAATTGCAAAATTGTGGCCCCTTTTTGCTAAGGCTGTTAGTACTGCAATAGAATCTTGAATCAAGTTTACATGTATTGCTGACTTTGATATATAAAAGGACAGAGTAATTGCAAATCTGGTTGAAACTGCACGCTGAAAAACGCTGAACATGCATCAATCACAGCGCTGGAGGAATATTGGAGGGCAATGTACTGCTATTATTGCTTTCTATACACTTGGTTTTTGTCTTTTTTTCTTCACACAGAGTAACTTCCTAAGTGTTGTAAGCAAAAGTAAAAACAAGACATGCAACAGGCCAACACATTACACAGTCAGCAGCTATTCATTAATTCATTCTTTTCACATCATGCCACCTATATAGCCTACATGCTTTAGATGGCCCAAAAGATCCAGTAACAGGAAAAGCGGGTGTTGCAAGTTGTAGTTCCTATAGAGAAGCATAGAAAGAACAGATACATAGACAGACTTCAATTGCCTCAGTGTGTATGGTGTTGAACTGTATGCCATGCTTTAGAGTTTGAGGCTTTAGACTGAGTTGAATAAATTAAAGTCCTATAGTTTATTGGTGATGTAATCTGTACAGCACTCTTCACATTACAGGGGAGTATCTGCATGGCTGCTATTTGTTATCAGAAAAATTACATTATGTAAGATATGTAAAGATTAAGGCTAACAGAGTATAGTGCAGTGTGGTGATAAGGGAGCAAGCAGAAGTTGTCAGAGGAAGAAATGAAACATCCTGGACAATGTAGGAGTTAACTGACTCCACAAGATGGCAGCAGATTAACACTGAGGATGCAACCTTCCACTCAGCCCTAAAGAGGAAGGAAAGTGACAACAGGCTCACTGGATTATGGATTACACACACACACACACACACACACGATTACAACTCTGCTGATAGATTGTTCAGTTTTTTGATTGTTTTTTTTGTTTTACTTTCGTCCGCCTTTAAGACACCCCAGAAGCATTACTGTAACTAAAGAAAATCTGCCAAATTGTAGTTCAGTTCAAGTTTTAACTAGAATCACCACCTTGTATTTGTATGCCCCTGCCAAAACCCTTTCTGTTTTCTTAAGATTCTGTGTTCACAAGGCCAAAACCATGTTTTATGATGTCACCATGACCTTGACCTTTGACTATCAGAATCTAATCAGTTCATCCTCGAGCCCACGTGAATGTCTGAGCCACATTCAAAGAGGTTCAGTCAAAGTGCCCATGAGAATAAGTTGAAAAAAAAGAAGTTTCTGGCTGTTGCCACCAGCATTAAAATGTGAGATGTTACAGTTTTTCTCCATTGGTTTGGCTCATTTTTCGAAAACAGAAATTACAGAAAAAAAAATTACAGAAAAAAAACTAGTATAACTATTGTCAATGAAGCACTGGGCTCAGACTGAGAGGAGGACATGAGCGATTTCAATGGTCCTCTGCCACAGTGACAAAACATCTAAACATTTTGACTTGCAGTGCTCACACAATGCCAAAGGGACGATGCGTTTTGGGGGAACTGACTATTTGTATGAGAAGGAAATTTAGTTTTGACACATGAGTGAACTGTTTTGAGAGAGAGATGTGCTTTTGCAAGTGATCTATGGTGTTGTGGTTGAACTGTATCACTGTTTTGCCAAATGATCTTAGAGAGTTTTGAGAATGTAATTTCTGTTTAGAGAAATGAGCCAAACCAACTGAGAAAAACTGTAAAATCATGACAACATACATATTCTCCCCTCAGGGCCGTTGTATAGGGGAGAAAGGTGATGATAATTCTAGGGGCCCAGCGCCCAGTGGGGCCCACAAAACACCCCAGTAGTCTAATCTTTGTATGACTGAATTATTCTGCGTAAGACCCTGACTAATACTCATAGTAATGCTGCATTAGCATCAAAATAAAGTAGGCTAAATAAAAAATGATAATACGTACGTAGTCTAAGAAAAAAAGTGGAAAAGTCAGGGGCCCACTTTGGTATTCTTTCTGGGGGCCCAGAATTCCTAGCAACGGCCCTGTCTCCCCTACCAAAGGATTCACTGATGTGAGTCGACAGTGTATTGGTTACACACTTCTCTCTGCAGTGTCTAGCAGAAACACTATCTGCTATCAAGACGCCGAGTAAGTGGAAATAAAACTTTTTCTGTACTTGAGATCGATCGTAAACCTTCACATGTAAAAATGACATCGAATTCTTTTGAGAAATCACCTGAAGTGGGTGTGTCCTGTCGTCTTGCAGTCTGCAGATGGATTTCACAGTCCAGTTCATCTCAACAGCACTCTCTGTTCCTCACTGCCTGAAACCACAGCTCACACAGACAATGAAGTCCAAATCATATGTTGTATATTACAGTTTGCTTTTTTATTTAGTTTAAGTATTGAAAAATACAAGTACAGTTCCCAGCACAGGACCTCAGTCAGTTTTTAAGTACACTCTGTAATGAAAAAGCCACAACGACACAACAGTCTGCCTGAATTTAAGGGTATGTTTATTTCACATACATCCATCCTGGTAGTTGTAATAAATGGCTTATGATCTGAACATTCAAAAAAATATGTGCAAAACCACCTTACACACACACACATGCACACTAGTGAAGAAATAAAAAGTGTCTTTGGCAAGATGCCCCTGATCTTGTTAACAAATTCACTACTGTATTGTTAGTCGAATGTACCCTTCACACATCTTCAGGATAAGAAGTTAAATCGTATTTTTCAACAGAAAAAATAATAATACCCACATGAGAAAAAGAAAATCTGTCCATAACAGTAAAGCTAATGATTTCATTAAAAAAAAAAAAATGAGAGTAACTATTTGGTTCACAAACATGTTACAGAATATTGTACTCAATTTGTAAATATAAAGTGGTTTTGAAATTTTATACAGTTTGAATAATTTTTCATACAGTAGCATTAAGGATTTAAGGTTTCAGCTGATATGAAAAATAGCTCATCTTTGTACTACATGTACCACATTTACATCTTTAGTTCACAAAAAAAAACATTAACTTATAAAGCACTTTCGAGTGAGTCCGGGCTTCAGTCATCTTACTGTCAACACGGAGAGTTCACATGTTACAGTTTTACTTGTGCTAGAAATATTTGGGAGACATCTTCTGTTGGATTGTTTTAGGGTGTATACTGCAGATCAATCCCAGAGGCCGATGGCTAAAACAGTTGTGCTCAGTAGAAACTGCATTGTGTGCATTTTTGAGTGTGCTCCGAGAAAATGTCTGGAAAAAAAAACACATTTCCATGACACAAAGGCAGCTCAGGGAGAGGGCAAACCAAAAAATGTCTGATATCTGTGGCTGATCAGTTTTCCATGATCAATGAATCAATATTTACTATTACAGCACCTGGAAGGTTTGGATTTGGAGGTTTGCCTGCTGTGACAGCTTGTTTTAAATAGATATTTAGATATTAAGAAAAAACCACAGACAAATATCAGACGGCTATTTCATCACCTTATCTGCTTCTTTGCTTCCTCGCTCGTTCTTTAGCTGAGCTGCATTCATTTTAAACTGTTCTCCTGCCTCACCCACACAAAGACATATTTTTCCGCTGACCAGGCTGCAGCTATCAGTGAAATGTATTTAAAAAAAAAAAAAAAAGCCCCATGGGGTTAAACGCTTATTGTTACACATATTATGTGCAGAAACGAAAAAGAGAATTTCAGTTAATGGGCATGATTGACAGGATCACACATAGTTAACTGAAGTCCTCTCTCTTTGGGGGAGCTGGAGGTTAGAAAAGTTTAATGAATGAATACCAAAGTTGAGATATGGTAACAAAAAAAAAAAAAAAGTGATGATATGAAAATCCAAGCTCAAGAAGAGTCATCTTTAATAAATCTTTGTTTTTCATACTGTACAGCTGGTGACGGTGGCGAGCTACTGAAGGAACCGACGCTAAAGTTTCACGTCTGATGTGGCCTGTCTCAGTTGTGACCCTCAGAAGCTCAGTGTTGTCTTCTTGGTTTAAGTATTCACTACTTGCTTTGTGATGGTCTCTCAGTTTCACCGAGGCTTATTATTGTTCATCAACATTCTGCATTTTCTGGGTAGGCACATACTACAAACATTCATTAAATTAAGTCTACAAATGATTGTATACAAAGAGAATTTGTTGCATTCCCTACTAACAATTCACAGAGGTCTTTTTTTTTTTTTTTTTTTTTTAACAGACGTTGCAACAAACTCCTAAGGAACTAATCACATACGGCAATTTAAGACTAATTTTATGAAAAAAAAATCTTTGTTTTGATTTTCTAGCCAAAAGCTTCATTTATAAGGATAAATACATTTTGTGCAAAATAGGAACTGCTCACATGAAGATCTGTTAATGCACTTATACTCCACTATCACTAGCGGGACAGATAGAGAGCAACAAAAACAGACATGAGGCAGAGCGGTTTTTAATCGCTGAAAAAGCACTTGAGAAGCGAGAGTCTAATAAGATGTCCCACACAGTCTTGTTCTGGTGTCCCTGTGCAGTATCAGCTTGCATAAACACACACTGTGGTAATTCCACATTGTACTCATCAAAATGTTCCTGCTGTGTGCATGTGTGCGTGTGTGAGTTGTTTTTATATGTGAAGAACGGCTTTGCAGAACTGTTGCAGAGGAGAGCTGCGTTCGTCCTGGGCAGTGAACGTCCGCTTCTGACATCACAGCTTCAGCTATCAAGTCTTTGACTGTGTCAGTAGCTTCCACTGTATGAAAGGGACATTTGACAGGACTGTGTGTGTGTATGTGTTTGTGTTTGTGTGAGTCTGGATTGCCACAGGCTGTTAAAGGGCTTGCTCTGCCCTAATATACCCCAAAATACACAGGTTAAGGCCACTGTTCCAGTGTGGAGAGGACCAGGCTTTCCAAACCATTGGATCTCACTCTTTTCTTAGTTGAGATTTCCCTTCCTGCGCCCACATCTGTTTTTATCTAAGATGCACACATTCATTAAAAAATCCTCACTTAGAAAGCATTTAGATATAAATACTTGCTCGAATATGAAGGCGTTGCGCCTCCACGTCCTGTCCTAAGTGTTCTCTCCTTCCCTCTGTGACAAAAAGGTGTGTGTGCTGCGTCTCAGCCCTGCGGCTCAGTGCTGGTGTTGTGGTGCGGCCCCTCCTGCTCGTTGATGGTGTGGAGGAGGAGGCAGACGGGGGGGTGGAGCGAGCCGCTGCCTGTCTGCTGAGCGGGCTGAGGGGGTCCTGAGGGCCCACGTGCGGCCCGCCTCTCCGGCCCGCCCAGCGCCTGCTCCTCCTCCACGCTGAAGGAGGCCCGCTGACCGCAGCTGTCGCAGAAGTCACCCGCCTCCTCCTCCTCCCCCTCCCCTTCCTCCTCCTCCTCATCATCATCGTCTCCCTGGCGCCCCAGCAGGCTCTCCAGCTCCCTCAGCTCCTTGCCTTCCTGACCCGTCTCTCCTGCTCCGCTGCAACCGCCGCTCCCACGTGTGCTGCTGCACACGCACACCTCGATCCCGGAGTCCCCCGTAAATCGCCTCCTCCTTCCGTTGGGGAGTCGATCTTTGTCCTCGGCGCAGCCCTCTGACAGCTCCTTCAGCAGGGGGTCTTTGCAGGACTCTTCCCCGCTTCCGCCTCTTTTTTCCTGGCTGCTGAGTCCCTCCCTACTGAGCCCGTCTGACAGCAGTATCATGCCTGAATCTTGTGTTGTCTGCATGGGCTTGTTGTCAGGCTTTGGCCTAAAGTCTAAAGTGGGAGGCTGTGGCTCCTCTATGCTGGGTCTGCAGCACAGGCTGTCAGAGACTTGAGCCACTGGAGTGGGCTGGATGGTCGGACAGTGTCCCTCCTGCTGCTCCGAGGCCAGCGGACTGGTGGCCACCGAGGATGGGCCTGTGTGTAAGGCACTGTAGGGAGGGGGGGGAGTCGGCGGCCGGTTGACCACCTCTTCATAGTCAGGCAGGAGGTAGTTTGGCAGAAACCCTGAGGAAAAGATGGAATAACAGCTTGAAGTAGGAGAAGCATCATTTTGCATGCACACTGATAAAAATTTACACAACTGAAGATGTTTCGCAAATCGAGCGTGGGTTAGTCTTTCTTAAAGGGATAGTTCAACATTTTGGCAAATTGGCCTATTGCCATAATCCCTATAGTCATAGCAGTAGGTTCGGTACCTTTAATTGTTGGTGCAAGCTGTTTTTAGAACGGTGGAGCAGAGCCACGAGCTGCTCAGAGCTACGCTACGGAGGCTCATGGGATTTCTTGGTTTCCCTCATCAAACTCATCAAATAAAAAAACAACAACTCCAAAACACTCTCGTGGACAAGTTGTGACCTGCACATTCACCACGCTATGAGATAATAACAGAACATTGTTTTCGAGGTAAATGCATGCAAAACCGCTGATGCGCGTTCCCGTGGGGGGCAGTTCTTCAGCAAGTAGTCTCTGCATTTGCTTCGAAAACAACTTCATCTCATACAACTCCACCAGAGCGTTTTCGAGTTGTTGGATTGTGTATTTGATGAGTTTGATGAGGGAAACCAAGAAATCCCATTAGCCTCTGTAGCGTAGCTCTGAGCAGCTCACGGCTCTGCTCCGCCATTCTAAAAATAGCTTGCACCGACAATTAAAGGTAACGAATTTACTCCTAAAATTATAGGGATACTATAATTACTGTCCCTTTAAATAAACACGTCTCTCTGAGTCCTACAAATTGCAGTGTGACCTCACTGAACCCCCGGCACCACTATTCAGGCATTCCCGACGCAATAGGAGAAAAATGTGACAAAACAAGCCAAATTCTGGGTCAATCCTGTGCTGAGGGCCATTGCAGTTCTCTGTGAGATGATGTTGCAACACTGGCAAAGTACCAAGAGAGCAATCCTGGCCGTTTCCTGAAAACTGGGGCATGCAAACAGGGGAAGGTTCTGACACTGCGTGAAACCAGGGATGGATCTCAGTGCAAACATTACATTTGAGCCAGGCACCACCACTTTGAGTCAGTAGCCACCGCTTCGCCCAGTCACTACTGTTATATACCTCCGTTTTTTGTGTAACTGGAAAATTACTGATGGGAAACTGTAGTTCAAACAAACCAAAAAAAACAACAACAAAGAAATACCTCAAGAGTTTACATACACATTATCAACAGACGTGCACTGGTATGAAATGAAACTTTCAAGCTTATCAGTATATGCTGTTACATCATATTTACCGAGGTAAGAATAATGTTTTCTGTGTGGCAGCAGAGAGTTACCTATTTACACATCCAACAGACATGGAGGGACATTCATTTAGAGTTGGGTCTCTGCATGGCCACCTGGCGAATGTGCAAGTCCAATATTCACTTTATTTAATGTTTTGGTTTCCACCATCTCCTCTCTACCAGCTTAACACTCCTGTGTTTTCCATCTAGCTGTGAACATGTTCTGCCTGTTGCTGATGCTGAGCAGGTTGCAGTGGGTTTATGAGAATGATTTGTTCATTGTAAGTGGAAACAGAGCAAATGAGAATGATGAGACTGAGTCAGAACATTAGGGTGGCAGCTGAGCAGAAAAAGAGACATTGAAATGCTGTTAAAGGGATAGTTCAACATTTTGGCAAATTGGCCCATTGCCATAATCCCTATAGTCATAGCAGTAGGTTTGTTACCTTTAGTTGTTGGTGCAAGCCGGAGCAGAGCTGTGAGCTGCTCAGAGCTATGCTGCGGAGGCTTATGGGATTTCTTGGTTTCCCTCATCAAACTCATCAAATACACAATCCAACAACTCCACAACGCTCTGGTGGACAAGTTGTGAGCTGCACATTCACCACGCTACGAGATAATAACAGAACGTTACGAGACAGAGTTGTTTTAGAGGTAAATTCATGCAAAACCTGCTGATGCACGTTCTCGTCAGGGGCAGTCTCTGCATTTGCCTCGAAAACAACTCTGTTTCGTAATGTTCCGTTATTATTTCATAATGTGGTGAATGTGCCGGTCACAACTTGTCCACCAGAGCGTTTTGGAGTTGTTGCAATGTGTATTTGATGAGTTAAAGGTAACGAACCTATACTGCTATGACTATAGGGACTATGGCAATGGGCCAATTTTCCAAAATGTTGAACTATCCCTTTAAAGCTAGGTCACACTTACATAGAGTTCATATACAGGTGCATCTCAATAAATTAGAATATCATTTATGTCAGTAATTCAATTCAAAAAGTGAAACTAATACATTATATAGATCCATTACACACAGCATGGAACATTTCATGTCATTCTTGATTTAATTTTGTTTAATTGTAATGATTATGGGTTATATTTAATGAAGTCCTAATATTTGAATATTACAAAAGACCAGTTACAAAAAAAATGCATTTTTAATATGGAAACGTTGGCCTTCTGAAAAGTATGTCCATCTATATGCACTCAATACTTGATTGGGGTTATTGTACTTGAATTACCAGAAATGGACTTTTACATGATATTCTAATTTATTGAGATGCACCTGTATGTAAGTAAATGCAAATAGTACAAAACACGACCAGCAGCTCTTACTGAAGTAGAAGGGCACAGAGGGATAGTTGTGTGCTTCACGGTAAGCTATGAGGTTGATCTCGTGCTGCCGTTGTTGTTGCTGCAGCCGGTGTTTGGTGCGGCGATGGTGACACACGCAGCAGCAGCTCAAAATGAAGATGATTGCCCACACCAACCAGAACCCTGCAGGAGGGAAGGGAAGGGAAGGGGGGGTGAATTCAACACACAGACATGTTGTATTTACAGCCGAGCTCCGAGGAAAACAGGTGTAGGGTGTCGTTTGATGTTTTGACATGAACTCATGTGCTGACGAGCACGCTCACACGGGAGAAACTGAACTCTCTACAACATCCGTGATGTTTAACTGTACTGATGTAGTGATGTAACACAAGCCCCTGCTGCTAACACAAACATAACACTGCAGATCAAATACTGCCTACATCTGGTTCTCACATTGTGAAACATCCACATGCTTGTATACTATATCTACTGCATTATGTAACATACAGCAGCATTATTCTATTTTTTTTATTTTTTTATTTAATCACCATTTGAAAGGTCCAAGTCCATTTTTATCTTCATGACAAAGCAAGCACTGATAGATTTAAATTATTTGCCACTTTGCCACATAGACATAGGGCACATGTTTTGGGAAAAATGTCAATAGATGCAAATACAAAAATGTTCAAATCTTGGGACCAAAATAATGAAATGCATTTAGAGGAAGTTGCTTAACGCGTTTGTTTGAGAACATTTTGTGCTTTTCCAATAGTCCTAATATTCTTCAAAGGAATTATTTGTGAAACTGTGCTATCTAGAGTCCAGTCTAAACAGCAGCAGAAAACCAAAACTGAGTCAGGCTTCGGAAACTACTCCACTTTGTGTTTACTGGCTGTCTGAAGTCCACACACCGCTACGTCTACGCGGAAAAATGTGGAGAACTTCACTTCAAGGACTACGGGCTGAGGCAGCCTTTGTCTGAGAAATAAGAATGTAAACTATACTGTGCAGTGCATCTTTGCTCTCTTGATGTCCTTTACAGATACATCAAGATATAAGAATGCCACAAGTTTCAACAAATGTCTGACAATGACGGAGCGACTGTGTCATACCTGCAGTCAGGTTGAAATGTGGCTGGTTTGTGAGAACCTGCACCGACTGCAGGTCTCAGCATTTGTCCTTGGATCAACCTCTCCGGTGTGCGGGACTGGACGAGAGCTGAATTACAGACATTGTGACTCTTACCAACCCAAATGTGTTTGTACTGTGAAAGTCAATTACAAAAGCAGCTCTACTGTAAATCACCCAACAGTAACTTCAGATTTATCCTACCTGACAAACAACCCACACTGCTCCCGCACGGAAAAATAGTCCTGACCACTCCAACTGTGTCAGGCTTAGGAGCACAGATTAATGAGGGTGACACTGTGGCCAATATTAACGTGTCAGTCAGATGTGTTGGATATATTGCGTGTTTGTATTCCGTATCAGAAAAGCGACATGGTGCGAGTCCGTCTGGTTTAATGCGAGATTCATAATGTCTGTAATTCGGCTCTTGTCCAGTCCTACACGCTGGAGAGGTCGGTCCAAGGACACAAGCTGACTTCAGACTTCAGAGCGGTTTGTATTCTGTCGTATTACACAGTCTCTCAATGGAATCCTGCATAATCAATAACTATTGTAACCTCTTTTATTTTTGATTATTAACTAATGTTACTGACTCAAAGTGCAGAACAAACAAGAAAAAACAAATTAACATGGTACCAACATTTTGTTTAAAGGGATAGTTCAAAATTTTGGCAAATTCGCCTATTGCCATAATCCCAGTAGTCATAGCAGTAGGTTCATTACCTTTAATTATCGGTGCATGTTGTTTTGAGATCCGCGGGGCAGAGACTCAAGAAGACTGAAGAAGTTGTGACTTGTACATTCACCCACCATGCTATGAAATAATAAAGTAACATTATGATACATAGTTGTTTTCGAGGCAAATGCGTAGCCGGAACTACATCCCAGATTTCAAAAGCGCAAGTAGTTCTGAGTATTTGCTTCACGTGTCATAATGTTACATAATAATATATGATTATTTTCATAGCGTGATGAATGTGCAGGTCACAACTTCTCCACGAGAGCGTTTTGGCGTTGTTGGATTGTGTATTTGATGAGTTGGATGAGGGACAGGGGACCTGTACCGTTACCTCCATTGTGTTAGCCGAGCAGCTCGTGTCTCTGCCCGACGGATCTCAAAACAGCATGCACCGATAGTTAAAGGTAATGACCCTAATCTTATAACTATAGGGATTATGGCAATAGGCACATTTGCCAAAATGTTGAACTATCTCTTTAACTAAAAAAGGACACAGCGTAGTTGTGTGTTGTACTGTACTACTGTTCCAACTTTTCTTCTAATTATACCAGACCAAGACGCTCATCTACAGTTACCGACATGTCTCACACCCACTGGACTCTGCTCTCAGACAAATAATTCAGGAGGATGCAGCTCTGGGTTTCTCCCCTTATGATCTAGTCTATTGTACTCTCTGCTCCTCCTGAGGCTACTGTATGGTGAATCATCAGCTAGATCATCACAGTCATTAAACATCAAAAAGGTCAGTTCTGTCAAATCTTGAGTAGAGGGAAGGGCGAGGAGACAAAAGAGGGAAGAACCAGATACTTACACCAGAGCTCATAGTAGTAGCTGCAGCACTGAGACTCTCCGCAGCAGTGTCCCGACTCACAGACGTAGCTCTGGTTGTTCACGCCCTCACAGTGCAGTAGGCTCTGGAAGACATGCAGAGGAAACATGGTCACTTTAAAAAAAAAAAGAACGTATTATCAACATCTGAACTTTGAAAAAATTAAACAACTTGAGGAATCTGGTTACAATGTGCATGGCAAAGTAAGAATTCATCTTTAAACTGCTCAGCATCAAGTCTAACTAAAAAGAAAAATTCTAAGTGCCTCCCTGCATTTATGGAGCTCTTTCAGCTTAAGCGCTTCATAACCTGCCTCTCATTTATTATTCACACAAACAGACAGTGACCTACTAAACAAGGTGAGGAGCATCTCAGGCTTGATTCTGGATTATCAGAGGATCGACTCTACTTCCTGACACACAGCTGCCATAATATCATTTATCTGGGAAATACTATTGTTATGATGACACAGGCTAAATCACTGCTGGTTCATCTTGAGATGCGACATGTACATCATTGCTGTACAGAGTGGAAAGTCATTTTTCAATTGGACACTTTAGCAGAGGACCGACTTCACCCTGAGAAAGTGAATATGCGGTGGCCGTTAGGATTAATATAAACATTTTTTTAAGTAATTATTACGCTGTTTGGATGTCATGTATCAATCACTTGTAATTGGTTTCAGTTAAGTGTCCAGGTTGACACATACTAATCCTCACATTTTTCATTCAAACTGGAGCTCTCACAATATCAGATTAGCACGACAACATTGTGTCAAGAGGAACTCATGGTAACGATCACTTATGATCTCATTGTGACTATAGAAAATTTGAAAAAATATGACAGCTCAATTCATCTTCAGCTTTAATTATCATTTGTTAAATACAATCACCATTATCCTGTTAAAAATGTTGTAGTTTTCTAATTGACGGTACTTGTCGCCCACTATTTTGCCTACAATTTGAATCAACTGTAAAATTAAAACAGAAACAAAAGGCTATTTTTACAATGGACATTTTGATTTTTTTTTTTTTTTTTTTTAAGTCGATAAAGTTGACGATCCCACTGTTCCATTTAAACACCTTGTTCTTATTTTCTGTCCTGCTGTCGATGTACACTACCGTCCCACAATGCAATGCACATCGGAGATGGATGCACTACTCCAAGCTGTCTTATAAAGGAGTTCATCTTCAGAAGGTCTAATGTGAGAAAATACCACAATCTCTTTTGCACACTAACTACAAAAAATAGTAAACGGTAGAAATAAGCATGAAGCACATTTTCTGTGCACTTAGCAGAATTAGGACGCTGCATTTTTTTTTTAACATGCCAAGAACTGGTATAAGAATGATTACACTGCAGACATGTTGTAGCCAACATTTATACTTAGCTATGGATCTGGAGTAAACAAGTCCTAGCCACTTGTGCTGGTAAGCTGCTAGAATTTCAGCAGTGTTTAAGGCCCATATCAAGTGCAAATTTTTGAACAGCAGCCAGTACAAAACCACTCAGTATGTCGCCCGAGATCTAAAACACTATTTCAATCGAAAAGTTTAGCTGAGAACTATTCAGACCTTTGGAAATGTCAGATTGTATCGGACCCAACAATCCCCCCCCCCCTCCTCCTCCTCCACGGGGCATCTGCCTCAACTGCAATGTGACATTTAAAGTTACCATATTGAGCCTATTGCTATCATACCTGTGAAAAGTTAAAGTTGCAAAGACCAGACAGATCAACATAGAGCCAAAAAGACAAAGGGAGCCCCTGTTATCAAAATTCCTGCATGAGAAAGGACTGTGGATTTTTCCAGGGAAGATCCTTCAGATGTTTTTCTTCTAGATAAGCTTAATGATTAGCTACCCATTATACTTCTAAGCAGTTTTCTCTGTTTGGATTACCAGTGCAGGTCCCAGATTGAGAGGCATGATGATGATCCAGGGTCCAAAAATCTCAGACAAGTCCCCTCCACCTCATGGGTCATTATACCACAGAAGAGAAAAGTCAAACAGCTCTCAAACATACTCTCACTCTCTCCCTCCTTGCCTCCCTCTCTCTCTCTCTCTCTCTCTCTCTCTCTCTCTCTCTCTCTCTCTCTCTCTCTCTCTCTCTCTCTCTCTCTCTCTCTCTCTCTCTCTCTCTCTCTCTCTCTCTCTCTCTCTCTCTCTCTCTCTCTCTCTCTCTCTCTCTCTCTCTCTCTCTCACTCCCTGTCCACCCTAACCACCCACACCCACAGGCACAAACACACTCCCTCACCCCCCCCCACTCCAACCCAGGTCCAAACAGCGGACGAGGATTGCTCTACGGAAATTTCCAAGCAGTGGCTGAGTGGAGAGCGAGCGCCTCATAAGCAGCGTGATAATAAGGCGTACACACACACAGGCGAGGAGGGAGAGAAGGGCAAGAAAAGCACAGAGAAATCCACACACAGAACAGTAACGCAGGAATGATCTGTCACACACACACACACACACACACTGCGACGCGCCGGATCAGCACAAACCAAAACTGCTGACATTAAATGTAGCCACAGATTAATCATTCCTCATCAGCCGTTTCATCTTTTATCAACGTGACATGCTTTTTTTTTTTTTTTTTAAACCCCTGCATTTCATTCTCTGTGATAAACACATGATGTTCTGTTCCCTCCGCTTTGTCTCTGATAACTTTAAGCTGTTACTCACTAACTATTCTGCACCACACGCTCTATGCTGCTGAGGCAGGCTGGACCCCCTTTCTGCAATTTGATACAGATAGCCATCTAGTTTTTTGGGTCCTCAGTCTGTGCTGCAAAAAAGGCAACGGCGTACAAGAAGGAAGGAGCTCGGGTTCTCACAAACCGGCCTTCATACAGAAAAAAAAAAGTGCCCCCTCTAATCTTTAACAGGCATGTGACCCCGCACAATAACTTGTGTTGCTGGAAAAGTGACAGTCAATCAATAAAAACAGCTGAACCTGAAAAAAAATCTAGGTCATCTGAGATTGAGAACATTTCTAACTGTTCGTATTTACTTCTCCTGACAGACAGCGGCAGAGTAAAGAATCCGGGCAGACTAGATTCCTCTGTCTCCGTCCCAAACAGGCAACAATGAAAATATCCTCCTCTCCCATGCCGTACGGCCAGATTAAAAGCGGGTTTGGTTACCGTCCCAGAAATGATCGGTGCATTAGAAAATAATCAGCCTTAAATAATGAGAAGCTGTTGAAATGAGCAGACTATATGAGAACAGTTCAATAATCCCCCCGGTGACTATCGAATGCTGCTCCTGGAGATAAGTGGCTACGGTTCTTAGTTAATTCTTGACTGCACGGTCGGAGCTGATCCACTTAGCACCGGCCTGTAGGACTTGGCAAAGTTAGCCGATGCACGCAAAGACCTCGGTGACCCCTTCTTTATTAACCTGTCCTCCAGCAAACAAAGCTGCTCCTACTTAAGTCTTTGAGATGATGTGGAACAAAACGCTGCTGTGCTAACTGCTATCTGTCCCATACGGTCCCATACTGTGAGGAGCATCTTTAAATTCCAATAGCTAACGAGCTTGTGAGCTGATAAATTTTTATCTCAAAGTTAGAACATCCAGTGTGTTGGCCCGAGGCTAAAGCTTCACAAGAGTTAGACAAACTCCAGCTGTAACTATTAAATGACTCCGCTGACAGAGGGCTGTTGTTGCTCAGTGAGGGCTATCGCCAACATTTCCAGTAACCAGACACTGCAGCCAAGGGTCAAGCAGAACATTGGATGACTGGACTTCAACGTCAACATCCTACCAAGACAAGCTGTGCTACTTGAAACAGCTGCAATGGACATTTCTTTAGCGCTGTAACAATTATTACCATCCATAGTTGGTATTGTATTCAGCTTGTAGTCGCATGCCAGTCATCACAGAAAGGCAGCAGGAGCTACAGTACCACAGCTTTGATGACAAGTGTTTATCTGTGGACAGATGTTTATCACTGTGATGGTGTCACAGCTGTGCAAAATGCAGCCACAAACCTTTTGTGGTTAAAATACAAATCAAGGCCAATTTTGGTCTGACCCATGAGTGAATTAAAGTGTTAATATGTCAGCATGGTGACAGGTATTGACGGTAACTGGCGAGAGGCCATCATAAGATAGTCTCTTGTTTTCAGTACTGATGAATCTCCCTTTATTTATCTATATTTTGGACTACAAAATGGCAAAATTGAGAAAAAAAAAGTGACATATTCTAGAGCACAAGGTGTTGCCACTTTCTGAAAATATTAATTTTTCAATGATTTAAGAAAAGGACAGATAAATTATCTAATTTAGGAACTTGATCCAAAAAGAGTTTTGACATTTTTGCTTGGAAAAATCAAACAATGAAATATCTAAATATTTGCAAGATAGTTTGAGTTCAATCCACTTATCAACTTATCAAAGCTCAAATGGCAAAGTGAAAGAGTTTGCTCTTTGTGATTAACCTATAAAAGTGCTCATCGTCGCCTTACAGACAACCTCTCATGGCTGTAACTTTCTTCTGAAGGCTGAACTCATGCTCTGCTGCTACGATGGAGACTGGAATAAAGACAGCGCTAGAGTTTTGATCATCGGGTATAAAGTTTCCACCAGGAAAGTGATCAGAAGTCGACAAGACTCTCTGAACATGAGACTAAGAGAAAAATCCTACTGCATGTGCTCCTTTTGCACCAAGAGCATGGCTGCAGCCCTCACAGGTGTGCTCCAAGGTCTCCTGTGCCCAACACACTGTCAGCACACAGACAATGAGATGTGTTACTACCTACATGGGCATGATGCCACAGAACATGTCTTCTAGCTCTGCTCTAATCTGTCAAGATGGGTTTCAGATTTTCCACTCAGTGAAAACACTTCAGTCAGTGACTGGACATATTTGGTTAATGTGACCCCTGCTAATCCCTTGAAAAAAAAGGGATGTATCAACACTGTATATTTCTCTTCTTAATGAGACAACAGTCACTGAATCACAGTGGCAGAATTCATATGGCCTTGAAAGTTCAAGATGGCTAATAATTGAGAATAGTCAAACTTTTGCTATACTACATGTGGTAAAAAAAATAAAAAAAAAAGCAGAATCCATTAGATTTTATGCCTCGATGTCTTCTAAGGCTCAGAAGCATTGTTCTTTAAGAGCACAGGGACTTTAACTTCATATTTTAGCACATTAGCTAATGAGAAAACAAAGAGGGTGCTACTGTATCTTGTATGAATGGACTGGTCAGGTTCTGATATAGGTCATAGTCAAAATGTTTTCTCAGGACAAACAGCTGACATAATGACCACACAACCCTCTGGTAAGCTGGCTGATATGCTACAGTATGGACCTATATATCAACATCTGCACATTTTGATCAGCAGCAGTGCAGCGGATGTTAATGATCTATTAAATGTTTTCAACTGTATTCGACTTCTAATTTTTTCTTTTTCGTCTCACTCATCGAGAAGTTGTTATATCTGTGAACCACAAGAATGCAAAGTGCCGTTACCCAATCTCTTTAGTGTTGCCACAAAAATTCTTGATACAATATTAACCTGCTGTGCTTCTGTATGAAGTCATAAACTTCCCTTACTTTGCAGGTTGTATACAAGTTTGTGGTTTCCTCTTCATCACGCTTTGTCTGCTTTTCATATAAATCCCTTGCATATCAAAAACACATGAAATGCATGCCCTTTTACATTCTCTACACTAAGCAGTCATATGATGTGGATAATTCCTGACTAAATATACCCTATATTGCATGAAATACAAATGCTGATAAGAACCAGCACCGGATGCTGACATTCACCCACCCACTCAAATTATACAAGGGTATGTGTAATCATAACAAACACAGTAATATTATAGTGCACCCACTGCATGTACCGGAAATATGTATAGAGTCCAAGAGGGGATTTTTTAAAAATTATCTCTGCTGCAGCTTTGAGAATGGGAAATGATTTCAAACTGGTTTCATCTACTCAAAGGTGTGGATTTAGAGTAAAAGTTATATACCCAAACACCATCATTGCCCTTCAAACACACCATAATTATGTGTGTTTGTGTACTGTATGTTTTTTCATAACCATAATAATAACACTACTAATTATAGCCTATTACTAATTATAATTACACTATTAATACAGTGATAATTCTCCTTGAATAACGTTATTTTTTCATTTAAAAAATTTAACTCTGAGATGTTTGCTGTTGCTAATAAGTTATAACTTTATCAATTCCAACACAACAACAATAACATCTTGACACTGATTGGCTAAACTGATAAAATAATAAAAGAAGTGATTTCTGCTTTGCTGGCACAGACAGGACTTAGGAACCACTTCTTTGTTACAGTGTGTGTCTGTGCTCATACCTGAAGAGCTGCTTTTCTTATTTATGCAACTCACTTGTGGCTAAAATGTCAACCCTCTACCATAAACACAAGAGAGCAGAGCAACAAGGCCCAGCTCTGACAGTCCGTTCACCTCAGCTGTGCTAGGTGCATTAGCTGCAGCAGCTAAGAGCCGAGCCTGGGAGAGCACGCGCTACTCTCCGTCTGGACAACACACGAAGAGTTGAACTATATCTAACGACAGCAGATGTAACACGCTGCAGTAATGACAGGACTCGCTTAAAGCTACATTTCCTTTGGTTGGACAGTTTGCTAACTTAGCCAGGTGTTAACTAGCAAGCTAACAGCCCAGTAAAGAGCCTTGTTGTTTTTGTGACTGCTCAACCTTACCCTGTCTACTGCGGACTCGGTGGGGGTGACAGAGCCGACAGCGTGCAAAAACAATCCCATTTTAAGAGCCGAACATACGCCGAGTCTCATTCCTCCGGGAAGTGGCTACGGCTACGGTGAAAACACGAGCATGTAAACACCGCTGTTCGACAAACTGTGTCCCGAGTATCGTCAACTAGTTCTCGGCCCCTGTCGCGCTGAGAGGCCGCTGCAGCACGCGCCGCCTCCTCTGCGTACTGGACATTTCAACAAGGCACACGGTGCTGGCGCAACTGGTGGTTGCTGCTGTCGGTGCCACTGGCTGATACAGCTGTTACACAAGCCGCTCCTCCCGGCACAGGCACTTCTCTGCCTTCGGTCTGCTGCTGGGTGTGGCGTGGGCTCGTCGACCCGATCCATGTGCGCAACGTGATGTGCGTACCGTTGCGTTAATCGCCACTCGTTTTGCGGACTGGCCAGCGATTGGACGAAGCCCGAGCCTACTGGGGAAGCGGCTGACCAATCACTGGTCGGTGCGTCTCCGGTGCATGGCCTTGTTATCTTCCTGGCTTCCCCTCCTTCCTTTTCACATGTTCAAAACACAGCCATGTCCTTTATGAGTCCTCTTACTGGACTTTATCCAGAGCGAGGAGTGTTAAAAGGCAGTCTAATTTACACCCACTATGTCAAACTCATGTGCACTAATACAATGACAGGGAGGAGATCTGATATTTCCATTCAGTGTGTTTTATTGCTTTTGTCATTAAAATATACTATAACAAGCCCTCCCTAATTAAAAATGCCTTAAAAGGGCGAGGCCACCCAACATGCTCAATCGTATTTTCACTTTTCTCTAGTGATATCAAGCCCTGCAGATGGTTTCAGTGTAACCCAATGAACTTTTGGAGACACATTTGACACTTATGCTGCCTGTTGTGTATGTCTGATGGTGATTAAATTTCACCCTTTAAAGTTTTACAAACTGACATTTGTCATATATGTTGTTGTTTTTTCCATGATTTCCTTGTTACACAGCTAAATTCAGAAACTGACCATACAAATTCAACATCAATGTTCTGTTCAAATCATTACATTCATTCCTTTATATTAGGCTTCTGGGGTGGGCACTGTACCAGCATACACAGCTTCAACAAGCTGTAGGGGCAGATACAGCCATGGTTAAGTTAGAGGACAGACTGAGATTTAGATTACAATAAAATTAGCATTCAAGTCATAACAGGGTTCTTATATGATTAATAACGCAGTAAAACATACTTAAAATTACTTATTAGAGCATGATTTCTGTTTCTGTTTGTCATCATTCATCGTCATGATTTTTCTACACAACCAGATATGGTATTGTGATTGGCAAACCTTCACCAGTCCCTTTCATGAGGCTTCCTGTATGGTATGCCTAAAAGATTAAAAACATCCTCTTCTTTCTGAGTGGGAAGTGGGGTGCCACCGTACACCTTTACGCTTCCCTGACGCACCACAGCTTTGTTCAGGGAGTGCTCCGATAGACTCATGTTTTTTGTCTTTGCCATGGCTCTCAACGAGCGGTTAAAGTGGGCCGACCCCGTGAAATACATGAGAGAGCAGGCGAACTCGCTGAAGGGCACTACGATGATGTCCAGCCTGCGATGGCGGTGGTCAGGTCCCGGCAAACGGCACACGCCCATGTACTTCTTCTGCTCCCCATTTTCCTCGTGGCTCACAAGGTCATCTGTCAAAAACCCTTTGGAAAAAAAACAAAAAAAACAGATGATTTCAGTCTCTCTGAAGGAACACAAACTTAGTAGTAAAACATGAGAAAATCCGTTCCACCTAAAAAAGTTGGAGCTTACCACTGTCATGGAGGCTCTCTAACACTTTGCTGAAAACACCCTTGTGGGACTTGCCATCAGGATGAGATATAAGTACATCAACATCTCCACATGTGGCTTTTCCACGACGATAGGAGCCACATGCCATGGCCACCAGGCCTGGGTCTACAGCCACAGTAGCATCTCTCACCTGCAAGTACCGAGAAAAACAGACAAAACTCGAAGCTGTAATCTGTAATGATGAAAAGGAGCTTTTCTTTTAATCTCTGGACTCTCTATAACAGTGTTTATTTTGTATGTTTTCTCTGTTTTACTGTGTCCCTTCCACTGGCAAACCTTCACCTGTTCCCAGCCAAATACTGGGAGGTAGGCTCACTAAAGCATCACATTTTATTTTGACAAGCCTATGGGAGTACACATGCTTTAGTCATCTTTCTCCTGTGTGCTTTCTATTTGGCAGCTTTAAAGGAAAAAGAAAATCCAAGTAATACTATCTGAAAACAACTAGGGTTGTACGCAAGGCTCTGGAGTGAACAGGTATCTGGCTAACTTAAGATGCAGCAAGTTTAAGAGTTAGTTTTCCCCTTTGGGATGCTCCACTTTGTGAGAATACAGTCTGGTTTTCCCATTATAAAGCAGCCAAGGAAAGCTGACACAAACTTTTTCCTACTTTAGCCTTCTGCTTCCAAATTTTCTGAGGGTTTAGAGGCAGAATCGTGTTCAGGGATATCTCGCTTCTACATACATGACTTAACATTTTGAATTGTGGAAAGAAGGAAACATATGTTATGGGCCATCTGTGAATGTCACATGCAGATATGCGACCAATTAAGGTGTATTACCACTTTCTCTATGGCGGCTGCTTCCTCTCTGGGCATGCGGTCTAGAAAGTCATCGTAGTGCTTCAGTCCTATTTTCTGAGTGTTGGTCAGGTGAGCTTTTGTGCGGATGTCCTCCAAAGTGCGAAATCCCTGTTACACACACACAACGTAAAAAGACATACATTATTTGCTTCCCATCTCTTTCTTTCTTTTACCAATAATCTAATTACAATTAATTATGTCTTTTTGCTTTCATTGTAATCTTTCATTGGCTTTGTTTTATAGACGCTTCCCACAAAGAAGCTCAGAATTAAATCAAAATTAATTAAGCCCCAAAGATTTTGGATGTGTGAGACTAATGTTTGAATAATGGAGAATTCAAAAAAATCTATTGACAGATATAACTATACATACATATCTTTAAACCCTACGTTTAAACAGACCTCTGAGATAGAATTTGGATTTTAAAGAGCTGTACTCTATGGTGGATATTTTGCAGTGGAATACAAACTCGTAAGTGCTGCCTGCTGTGCAAATTATGTGTGGAAACATTGTTTCATAAGTACTGTACGTCTTTGGTATTACTGCACTGAAATTTCCTTCATCAAGTGACGTATACCAGTTTATGGTCAATAATCTAATATCAGCACTGTAACAGCCCACCAGACTCATGAGACACAAGCAGTAACGGCTACTTTCAAGCACTCCTGTGTGTTAACCTTACCTGTTGGTACCACAGTTGTGCAGTTTTAGCTCCTGCGCCCCAAATGTTGGTAAAAAGCTCCAGCACCGGCACAGCCTCCCCGATGTGATCTAGCTTCCGGAGATGACCGCTCTCCATGATCTCATCAATTTTGTCTGCCATTTTTTTCCCGATTCCTGGAATCTGACAAGCCTCCTGAAACAAATGGGGGGGAAAAAAAGTTTAAATTGAAATGGAATATAAGCAAAACAATTTCAATAGTGTGTGGTTAAATAATCTGTTTGTCTTCCAACGAAAAGTACTTGCTGAAGTATATCCAACAGCTATATACAGTATATTACTGACAGCCTGCCACCAACATAACATTAAAAGTATTTGCGCTACATAACCTGATATGATGTAACAGGCTTGTGGTAACTCTTCAGTGCGTTGACAGCCTTGGAGTAGCCCAGCGCCCTCCACTTGTCCCCCTGGTGTGTGTAGGCCTTGGCCAGCACTTCTAGTTTGTCGGTGATGTGCTTGTTGAAGTTATTGCTTTTAGACTGAGAGGAGTAGGCACAGACCCACTTCCCTAAGACTGCCTTCTGAGCTGCAGAGTCGGTACCGGGGCTGAGGCTGGGGCTAGGATCCTCCTCTTTGGGGTGCTGGCCAGTGATTAGTGCTTCCAGGTCATGCTGAGAGACACCGTCTTCATCTCCCCGCAGTTCCTCTTTGGTATCTAGAGTACCGGTAGTCTATGGGTAGGATTTAAAATTAAGCTATAAAATCATGATCCAAAATACACCACAGCTCCAGCAAATGACTCCTGACTGAAAGCCTGATTCATCTGATAAATGACAATTCATTTTGTGTTTTCTTTGCATGACCTGGCCACGTACCACGTCCAAGGTCTCTCCTGTCATAGTTTGATGCGACACTGGCTCTGTAATAGTCTCTGCCACAGGCCTGACATCCGGCAGCTCTTCTTTAATAGTTTCATGTTGTGCCACAGAGACCCTGAGGGGACAGAAAATGAAAAGCTTAAAGGGTGATGAGTCACTGAGATGTTTTCTAATATACAGCCACTGTCTATGTGCAGTGTATTGACAAGTGCATGTGTAAATCATTAACTGGAAACATCATTAGATACAAATACAATCAAGAAAGGCATTCAGAAAAAAAGCAGTATTTTCCACAATTAACTAGAAGCTTATTAACCTTTCAGGTAAAAGAAGACTGTAGCTGCTAACATCCAGCAGTTGTTTCTCACTGATGCACAAGCTCAACCAAGTGCATTTCACCAGTTGAACTCCAGAGGGCATACAATCCACTTTCAGCAGGCGCAGAGCCCTGCCATGGTCCATGTTGTCATCTACAACAACATGAGTGACACTAGGACGAAGGGAGTCCTCCGTCTGTCCTCCATTCTGCTGAATTTGCCTTTGAAAGATCTGGCATCTGGCATTTCCTATTCCAGCAGGCAGGATGTAGACTGTGACGCCGTTAAAAGTGCTTCCTGAGGCAGAGAATAGGAACAGATTACTATAGAAAAACAAAAATATATCAAGTTTTTTTTGAGTAGTATTTACATTTTCTTTCAGTCATTTTCACACGTGCACAGCACACACAATAACAACCTGTGACATCACATTCATCCGGTTTCTTCTTTAGTGGGGGGGCGTCCTTTCCCTGTTGTACTCTGACCCGTTTAACTTTAGGGAACGCTTTCATGATCCCATGACGAGGTTCCATCTTGTCTGCTCAAAGGGGGGACCCGTGGCCTGTGGCACAAAGGATATATATTTTTTTTTTTACAAATTTACTAATTCATGAATTTAATGTACAAAAGGCACCCAAAAATCTGAAACATCAGCTGTGCACCACCAAATGTTCATTATGTACTAATATACATTGAGATCACACAGGATTAAGTATTACACCTAAAAAACCAAACCAAAAAACTAATACTTTTTGTATTTGTCATTTGTGTATTTTTATACTTCCTTATTGTTCAGCAAAACATACAGTGTCAATGTGAAAAAAGCTGAGAGGGGTTGTGCACTGCATTCAATTTAAGTTGGATTACAGCTCAATGGAAGTATGTAGGCTAATATGTAACATACTCAAATATCCAAAGTAAAAGTCCAGTCATACAGACAAAGAGCCCCCTTGTGACTGTTCACTTATCAATATACAATATCACCGTCAATATTGGACAATAATTACCACCAGCATGATACATTCTAGGCCTAATTGATTACAATTTATTTGTTTGAATAATAGTATGGGTTTAACTGTAAAAAGTTAGTTAGTTAGTTAATCAGTTAGTAGGTGAGTTAGTTAATTTTGCTGTAGATTGAAAAGTGAACATCACAGCCATTGTCACACAGAGACAGACAGTATTGGGAGGACATAGCCTAATGCAGTGCAAACGACATACAACAAAAAACGAAGAACAGCAGAACAGGACCTCAGACAACAGAACAGAACAACATCTCATTTTGTGTCCCAATGTCGACATGATGGATCTTCTGGGTGTAGTAACAAGAACAGTTACCCTCTGAAACATTTTCCTGAGCGAGCTGCTTTCTATCTGCCTTACTGATTGTTTTTTCTATTAGAAACACCAGGAAAAGTGCATTTATCGTAGTTACAGCTTGTTCCAGTGATTGGGGCATTGGAATAGCATTGTTAGGAGTGCTGTTTCAGCTCGACTCTGTACCAGAACTGTTCATTCTGCTTCATAAAACATGTTTGCTCATGTCTTAGCTTTAGCTTATGCTAACACTACAAACAGCAATCGATCGCTGTTTTGCCCGTTTCAGTTCTTCTTTTCACTTAGTGCACATACAGCGTTTTAACCCATTATAACACATTCGGATACAATCGTGTATTTTAAGCACAAAACTCGGTAAATTGTGATGTTTTGGGTCTTACCCCTCAGGTGGAACCATACGTAGAGAAATCACTACTGTCTATGCTTCGGACGGACAACAATAATTCAAACGTTTCACTTCCGGGTGAAGGACCTGGGCTGAACACGGTTACTATGGTTACGGAAGTCTTTCGGAACAGAATAGACACAGCAGTAGGCAGAGACATGGCAATGCAAAACTGGAGTAATGTCTTAAAATCGTCAAAGAAAACAGCTTTGATACACGGCGGTGAGTCCAACCAACAACACCTAGCTCTACTGATGGAAAGCTAACTATCTGCGAGAGTTGGCTAGTTGTTTACAGACTGTTAGCTATTGTTAGCTTTTATTCATTCACAAGGCAACAAGCAGGTGGTTTTTCATCTAAGTTAAAGCACAGAGTCAGACTATAGCCCAATAAATGAAAAAAGGGTGCACAAAAGAGGGGGTTAAGGAGGTAAACATCAGGCTAACTGAGATCTGTGCTCAACGAGTCTGGTTTAACATCCGTATTAGCATCTCTGCTGACTTGATGCTAATCATTCATCCATGGCATGCTGGCTAGATATGGCTAATATTTCATTACATATTACAGAATGAAAGAAAGACTAATTTAATACAGGAAAGTAATACACTGAATTATTCGTAAGTATTCTCTCATTCTGCATCAACCCAGTTTGAGGTTTAATCATTGGCTTATTTGTGTGAAACAAGTGACACATTGTTGATATTTCTCTTATTTCATTTGCGTGCAAATATTTATCTGAATTTCACCTCTAGGATCAAGGAAGATTCACTACCTCTTCACGGATGGAAAAGAAATGGCTGAAGAATATAACTTGGAAACAGATGAGCTCATGGGTAAACAACAACTTTAGGGTTTTAGACAGCTGCAACGGGGCTTCTAAATTATGTATCATTCAATGCATGTAATGACTTTCTCTGACTTTTGAAACATTTCAGTGCGAAAGTGGCGGCAGAAAAGCACACTTGGAGGTCAGGGTCAATGGCAGGTAGAGATCGGGCTGCCAAATGCAAATCCTGTCACATCTTCAGACTCTGTCATGATCCAGGAGAGCTGCTTAAGTGTGGGTTTTCTTCTCTTTCTCTTTTTGTCTTACATTTTTTGACTCTAGAATTTCAATTGAACCAGCACACACTCTCAGTTGATTTTGAGTGTCACATCCTAAAAGCAGATTTGAATGTCTTCATTTCAACAGCCTGTATTCATGCGACAAGACTCAAAGAGCAGTTTTCAGTGGAGAATCCGCCACCTTCCCTATCCTAAAGATGTCTTCAGTGTTTCTGTGGAGCCATCTGAGAGATGCATCACCATAAAAACCTCCAACAAAAAGTAAATATGCATGACGTTACTGGTTTTCCTTCAGCATCTTGTCTTTGCTCCTCGTTGCACTTGTTGCATGTAATCCTTATCTCCTCCCTATAGATGGCACTGTGTACAATACTTTTGTCGACACTGGCGTAACAAACCTATGACATCTTCTCCTTGTCTCCCCAGGTATTATAAGAAGTTCAATATCCCTGATCTTGACCGCTGTCAGCTACCATTAGACTGCTCTGCCCTCAGCTTTACTCATGCCAACAACACATTGATGGTCACTGTAAGTCCTACACTTCAATGAAAAATAAATTAACGTAAACCTTAACATAATGAACTCATATACTGGCTCAAACATTTAAGATTGATTCTTAAATGTGTTCTTACGTAAAATGCTAAATGCACAGTCCTGAATTATAGTTTCATCCATTCAATATTAATAATGACAAAAATAATCAGGAAACTGTCTTTACAAAGAGAATTTCTGAAGAACTGTCCCGTCCTATCCTCATGCATTTTAAAATATGAAGTTCCACAAAATGCTTAACTTTCATGAAGTATATGTAATGCACATAGTGGGTGCGAGATCTTTTCTTTTTCTTATTTTGTGATTCAGTTCTTCTTCTACACACTGTCAAGTTTTTTGAGATGACACATTTTTTCCCCATTTTTTGTTTTGTTTTATATGCTTTGTATTCTGTATGGCCTTTCAATATGATAAGACTGAGAGAAGGGAGACAGGGAGAATGTTGAAGTAATTATTTTTCTTCTCTCTTGTCCAGTACAGAAAACCTAAGGAGATCTTAACCCTTGAGCAGGAGCTGCTGAAGGAGCTGAAGAGACTGAACGCAGTGAAGGACACCGCAGAAGGCGACGGCAACTGCAAAACTCAGTGAATTGTGACTGTGGGAGCGAGAGAATTAATCTGCGTTGCATTTAAAGCAGATCCTCATGGCATCGTTTTCTACTCACGTGAACTCTTGTTTATCTGAATCCCTTCATCTAAAGGACCTTTTCTGAGTGCCTTATCCATGACTTAATGCTTTGCATTACATTTACTAATTGGAGTCAATTTCTTGGACTTGTTAGTGGTGGCAATTTGTCCTTTTCTTTATATTAGATTCAGTCATTTTCAGTAAAATATTTTCCAAGTGTTTTTCAGTTTCACAGGTACATTTGTAAACTTTTCAGGTGGACCATGAGTGTCCTCCCAAATTATTTCTCTTTGAAAAACAATTTCACAATTTACTTTAAAAGTATGTGTATGGAAATTATAATTGTATCACAACAACATCTATTTTTGTTACCAAAGCTTCTAGGAAGCCTGTTGATGGGGGTCACATAACCTACCACCCTCCTTTCATTGATGTCCTTGTAAAACACTCAAAACATACAATGCCTCATCCCTGTTCGTTCCGGGGTCACTGTTACGAGCACGTCCCATTTGTGTTAACTGAATACCCTTATGTTCCTTGCATGTAGAGGGCCACCCTGAAAGCCATTACTGAAACTAGTGTTACCGTTTCCCATTACAACAGGGTCACTCTGACTTTGTCTCCGGCCAAAACTTCATGGACAAAAAAAAAACTACTCCATAGGTTTGTTCCATAATGATTTGATTCCCCTTTAAACTGAAAAATATTATGTTTTTTCACATGCAAAAAATAACTGTATTGCCTCAAACTGTGACATGTGTCCACTTTTTGTTCACAAGGTTTAAAAAAAAAAAGAAAGAAAAAGTCCTGTCAGAAGAACTTGTACAGTGGATAACAAAAAGTGCTGTGTAAAAGAGACAATGGCATTTAAATATAGATTGTTTCAACCTTGTGATTCCTTGCATTTTTTACCACTTGTCCAAACCCAGAGAGCAAGTGCAAAAAGCAGAGACAAAACCACAGGTCTCTCTCACTATTGTGCCTTGTCTTCTTCCAGATGGAAAGAACAGGAATATACGAAAACATCTTAAAAGCAGCCTGTCCTGTTGTTTTGCAAATTCTTGCGAGGGTCTTGATGGAACTTTGGCATGCATTCATAAAAATGAATGCAAAAATGCATTCATACATACTTGATTAGGGAGTGTTTGTCTGTTTGGTCTCTAGGACGTGTGGTGTTGTTTCTCAATGAGTATAACATGAAAAAAAGTATCTGCTGTGTACAAGATGCATCGACATGAAGCAATATGAGGTCTTAATTTTGCTAATTTTCTTTAATGCAGTACAGTCGTTAGAGCTTGAGCCGCTGTCAAAACAAATTCCTGTGGCAGCAAGCACCAACTAACAAATTGGACATCCAGCTCATGCATTGTGAGAGCAGCCGGGTCTTCTTCCTCCCCTGTCGTTTGGCCTCTGATGGTCATGCTCAACTGCTTCTGGGAAGAGGGTTTCTTTTCTGCCTTCCTTTCATTCCCGAATGCCTCTTCCCAGCCATTCCCACTCTTTCAGCCGATGCCACATTCTGCCACACAGGCCCCGATTGCTTTTTCTGCTACCCCTCAACTCCCTCTCTGCACCCCCTTCCCCCCATCCCTCTTACCCCTCCCTGTGTGACTGGCTTCTTTTTGATAACTGACCCCTCCTTGTGTTATTATTCGAACCCACTATTGTATAACATGCCCTTTTATATGAGGTTTCACAAAGGGCCCATTTGATCAGAGAGTTACGGTGTGCGATCGTGAGAAATGCAACTACATGGTGGTAACCTTTGTTTGGGCCAAAATGGTGGGCTGACCTCATCGCTTTTAATGCATAGCTCGGGCCATTCAGGCCCAAGTCTCACTTGCTGAGCACATTGAATTCAGTAGCCTGTCACAGATATTGCCCCTCAGTTATCTGGGTCTCCAGCTTGAGGAAGAGGAAAGAAAAAAAAACAACTGTTTTTTTTTTTTTTTTTAGGGCAACTAACATTGTACGCTAGCTTTCCATCCCAAAACAACCACACAAGAGAAAAGCCAAGCAGTATGTTGAACTGATTCTTTAGTGGTTTTAATATACACTCTACAATAAATATTTCCATCATTTGACGTAATTTACATTTTTACAGTAAAAATATATTCATATATGTAGAAAAACAGGTTAAAATTCTCCAAAATGGCCCCCTATAGGCAAGATAGTGTGTCAACTGAGATGCTGTAGCCACAAGAAAATCCACAGATAGCTGCCGTGTCTATAGCTTCATTGTAGTCATTTCTCTTTTAAACATTCTTTGTTTCTGAGCTGGCTAACTTCTAACCAAAGTCACTGTAGTTGAGCTCTTCTGTCCTATAATTGCCCCCTGATTTAATAGGGGTAAAAAAAAATGTTTCCTAAAGTCTGTCTGAATTGGAAATAACTAGCAGATTAGATAGTCAATGTTTACATACAATCCAGTACAAAGAAATTACATAACAAGTCCACAAAATGAGGCAAAAAATTGTATGGGGACTTGACTGTAAAAGTTGATTTTTTGCTGGGAGCACTTGCTGTCTCTTCTAGTGGTTCTTCTCTGCCGGTTCATCCACAGTTCTCCCTCAGTGGTTTCAGTCCTCAGCGGCCCCCTGAGCGCTTGTGATGGGAATGTTTAGTCCGCTTGCTGAAAGGCTGCACGGGGACAGGGAGAGGAAGAACATCAAACGGTCTCCTCTCACTCAGCAAGTGCCCCCTGGGTAGACGCTTCATGAAGTGGGCCTCCCTCTGATGCTGCTTGGTCTTGGAGGCCTTCCTCGGACGGCCCTTGCGTGTGAAAGCCATATACCAGCCCTCGTACTTGGCGTTCTGAAGGGCCGTGTAGTTGTTTTCCAGAACAATCTCAGTGAAGATGCAGTCCTTGCCTCGTCCTTTCCGCTGCGATAAAAAAAAAAAAAAGGGAGGGAGAAGCTGACACAGTTTGGACAGTTTCCAGGAAGCAGAAGCATTGTCTTTATTTCCATTAAATCAAATTCCCTTTGAAACATTGAGAGGGGCTGCTCAGACAAAATCTAAAAATCGAATTTGTCCTGGCTTTAAATGTGTCTCAACAATGCATCACCATAAACTGCAAAGCTGGAATAACATTTCCAAGAAACAGACAAACTTCAAGAGGCTGCTATAGTCTTGTGCAGCCACAAAACGATGAATTCCAGATTACCTTGCCGATCAGCTTCCCCCTCTTGTTCATGCATATGTAGTATCCTGTCTTCACCCCTCTAATACGAACACGACTTCCAAAAGAGTCCGTCTCCACCTCCAGTTTAGCTGCACAGACAAAACAAATCACAAATAATGAGATGACACAGTTCTGACATGGTGCAGACATGCAGATTATTATGTTACAGTGTGTGAGACAAATGAGCGTCTTTCCCCTGAATGTATTCCTTATGTGCAGCCGGAGACTGTAATAAACCGGAGTTACATCATGTCATCATTAAATGGCATTAAATCGCTTTGAGGAGATCATGACCAGGGAAACAGGATCATAAGGATGGCAAATAAATTTAATGACCCGGCAGTCACCTTTTACAAAACACGCAAGCCTTCCAAAATAGCATCAAATGATAGTGATTTCACACGGTGCGATTGTTGTTGAATGTCTGTAAATGCTGTGCTGTGATGCAGTTCAGACTGGGAATAAAGGAGAGTGAGAATACTGCGGTTAGGGACACAGCCACAAGCACAGAGCAGCGGTCAGATTTGGGCCGGTTACAAGAGTGACACCCACTTAGGATGTGCAGCCAGTGTGTGCATGACTGACTGTGTGTCTGTATGTGTGTGTGTGTGTGTGTGTGTATGCGCGCGCGTGCGTGTGCTTGCCTCTGTGTGTGTGTGTGTGTGTGTGAATGTGGGTGTAAGCAGAGAAATTAAAAAGACAAAAGAGCACACAGGAGAGGCAAGGAGAGGAAAAGGTATAAAGTGAAGATGCTGACTTCACCTCTCCTTATAAATTGAGTCATACATTGAGTTGTAAAGCAATGAAAATTCCTCATAAAATGAGCCTCCAAAAAGCAGGCAGCAGGCATTGAGAAGTGGATGGACGGTGGTGGCTGTGGTGGAAAGATGGCTAGACACACCAAAAATCCTTTGGTGACAGGAATTCTGCTGCCTTTAGGTTTAAGACAGTTTTTTTTCCTCCTGCTAGAAGTACTCAGCGTCCCTGCTGCAGTCCATCCTAACAGGTGTCAAGGCCTCTATGGACCACCAACACATCACATCACAGAAATAAATTACCATCATGAGGCTGCAAATGATGGTAACACTGATGCCACTAACTTTGTTTACAGTTTCTATTACTGTTTCTCCTGGCTCCAACTATTTTCCTACAGGCTGCCATAAAAGACATAATTTATGCTGCTTTTCAACACCGCACCGCGCACCATTGATTTCAAACTATTCCCGTGTTTGTAAGGTGAACATGTTTCGTATTTTACTGTTTTCCTGGGGTATAAAGCCATCGAAATGTAAGAAGCGATGGCCTTTAGCTGTCATCGCTTTTTGATGGCTCTGGCCACAGCACGCTGACTTTAAGAAGTAAACTCTCTTTTATCGTTTCAGAGACAATAAAAAGTGCTTTCCCTAAACGGAATAACACATGTGCACCTTTGTCCGGCTTCATTATTCAATTTTAAAATGCGATAAATAGCCTATGTAATTATCGACGAAGGTTCAGCAAGGCTGAGGTTCAAAAGTTATTTAAATGACATTCTCGCGATATTTTGCCTTTTTCATTATCCACGTGCCGTCGCTGCGGGTTAAATTGTGCTTTAATTGACGCTTCACTGGGTCATGTGTAATTAGAAGAGCCGTCTCTCTCTGTTTCCTTTGCTCTGCAGGTAGTTTGTGTCTTACCGTGCACGGCTCCGTCGTCTCCGTTGGCGTTGACCCTCTTGTTGGCCATTACCTGGACGTGTTTCCCGCTGGTGCGGCTGTACAGCTGGTAAGTTCGGGTCAACCGGCGGCTCATCCGGTCCGACAGCCGGCTCTGCTCGGTGACATGGTGCTTGAAATTAGGAGGAGACTGCACAGAGTTCTGTCGGGGACGATATAGGAAACACATGTCATGAAATATGAAATCACTTTTTAATGTCGCAGATTTTTTACTTTGCAACTGAGGAAAGCCTGAAAATATTAATGTCAACTGTGAAGCTTGCCAGTCAAACGGCCAGGGCCCTGCCCTGCTGTCCCACACTTCATTATGTCATTCATCATATTTAAATAATTCATCCTGCTTTTTTTCTTCTTCTTCTTTTACCATCGATGATCTTTCGCCCCTTCTTGACTTCTTTTTTTTCTCATTTCAGCATTTCTCCATCCACATGTGTTTTTACAATTACTTTTTAGGCTGGAGCTTACTTCTTTTCAAGATGTTTGAATTGTTGCCAATTGCCATAGCGCTCATAATAAAATGTTTTCATTGTTATTGCAGCCCATTGCAGATGTAGAGACGGTGGACTATGAGCTGCTAAACAGGGCGCCTGAATACCTGTTAAGTTTTACTTAGTTAGTTAAAGAACTTTACGCAACATTAGCGATTTTTTATTGAAGTGAAAATGTGAGTTACCTGTGCGTAAAAGCAAAGCGCCGTGAACTGAAGTAACCTGGTAGGGGGAGAAGGGGAAAAAATGAATAGCTCTAACCTGTTGCTCGAATTCAGCGAGTTACACAAGCAACTATATCATCCTGACACCTCTTTACTTACAGATAACCTAACCTCGATGTTCTCAGCCTCATCTTGTAATAGTTCAAATATTGCTTCATGAATACTCCACTGATTCGGTGCTGGAAGCCCTTGGAAATAAAGTTCCTCCTGGTGGGGATTTCAACCCAGTTTTATTCCCCTCTTGTTACACATAGAAGGTGATAGCCGTGACAATTAAGAGATCCGAAACTGTCAGGGTCCCATGCGGGTAAAGGATCCAGTCTCCGCTCTACTGATACATGAGAAAGTCCAGAGGATTTAAAGACGCTGCGGTGCCAATCCAAACTGAAAGTCCGGAGAAAGTGTCGCTGTCACCAAAGCACCTCCACCAAATCCTCTCCGTGTCAATCACTCTCTCAGCAATGAAAGTCTTAGTTCACGTTTCAAGTCGAAATAAATCCTCACTGACACTCTGTGACAGCAGTGGAGTTGATTTAGATTTTTACGCACGGATCTTCACGCACGAGGGATTTCCTAAAAAAAAAAAAAAAAAGATTAAATTAAAAAAAGAAAATGTTGAATGAATTCCATGAGTGACAACTCGGATTTATTTGTTTTCTGTTCAGTTAATGCAATGGCACCAAGGCTGTCTCTCTATCAGATGCGCAGATAGTAAGGCTCCAGCATCAACCTCCTCCCACACGTGTATTTCTTGTGGTTGCCTCCAGTCCGCATACAGCATCTGTCTCCCTCTACATTTAAATACTTTAACTTGCGGGAAAGTCAATATCCTCGGCGAGAGCAGGCGGAGCGTTCAGGCTGGAGCCAATTTGAAACTGAATACTTGTTAAAACACTTTGCCTATTGCTTTGCAACTATTTGCTTGCAAATCCCTATATGCACAACATTCATCATGTACACAATTAACCAACCTGTGAAAAATATCCACCATGATGAAGAGAAGATCTTATCTCTGGATTCATATTCAAGTTAGATTATTAAAAAAAATAGTATCACAATATCTTCCAAAAAGTTTTTACTAAGTATTTTTATTCACAATCATAAATATTAATCTCATTTTGCACATGCCGTATTACAGCGTACTTCATACATGTAAAATCACAGTGCACTTGTTTTTCTATAAGCACAGGCATCCGCATGGAAAAATTCCCTGGCATGTACTTAAGAAAATCTACAGTTACATTAACTTATTCCCTGGCTGCAGGTTAGAGGTTGGTTGGTGGTCCCACAGGACAGACCTTGATGTACTTTTTCATCCTACATATGTAAGTAATATGTATTCCATGTGAACACATGACACAAAATGGTTTTCACATAACATCTAAAGCCTTTGCCTTGGATACAAATGCTCTCTCACTCACAATCGCTCTTCCATAACTTTTTCACAATCCTGGTTTGATTTTCGTAAAAGTGCGTCCTGGGCTGGTTGTGCTACTTTCTCAGCATGGTTTCATGCACTACATCATGCAATTATATTGTAATTATTCTTTGTGACAACAACGCAGCGGGGTTTTCTTCAAGGGAACATGACTGGTGCACATTCATCTGATAAGGAAGAAAGGGGATAGTTGTAATGTAAAATACCTTGAGCACTGTGTGCAAGGAGCAAACTCTACACTTGATTAGTTGCTGCTTGTGTCCAACGTGTAAAGACAGTGTCTGTGAATAAAGATTTTGATTTTTTGTTTTTGTTTTATCTCTATAACCTCAACCTACTTCCTCACACCCTCGCAACTAAAAGGATAAATTTGTGTAAGTGTAAGTAATGTGTAACTTTGTAAACCTTTTATCTAGATGCATGTGTCAACAGGCAGTGTTAGATTTGACTTCACTTGTGTTAATGTATCTTTCTGTTTGGTTTTGTAACAGTCATTTCAGATGTTTGTGCTAGATTTCTACGTTAAATTCTGTTAAAGTATCTTAAATGAGTGAGGAAATGCGGATGAAATGTGAAACAAATCTGCCTTCACTGTCCCTGCACGTACAGATGAAATAAACATTAAGAGTGTCATTCACAACTTGAGAAATGACCGTGACTTAATAGTCTAAACCTGTACACGTGAAATGGTATAAAAACATCAGCGGCTGTCTTCTAAATCTCATCTGAGTCCTCATGACACCATGAGTAAGGCCGATTTTAGGTGACATCAGTGTCTGGATGCTGAGGCTTTAAATCAAAATAGAAGCGCTAATCTACAGTATAGATTTACTGACTCCAAACCTCAAATCTGATTACCGCCCTAATGAGCCAAAACCGATTTTTGGACTTCAGCTCTTACCTGTGAGGTTCCAGAAACGCAGGCCCACGTTCTCTATGTGAACACTATGGGAAACGTTTGCACTATTCACACTGAGCAGCTGTAAAAGAGTAAAATATAATATATATATATATAATTGTGTGAGTTTGGTCAATGTCTTAGCTGTAAATCAGTCATTTTAGCCAGTGCAGGGGATTTAGGGGGTGAAAATGGACCTGCCTTATTAGTTCCAGTGGGACACAGCAACAAGTGATTTTGCCACCTGGAACAATTCAGCACTTTGTTTTTTCATATTTTGACCCCTACGAAGCAACGATCACACATCCTGATATGAAATCCACATGCATCACAATTAAAGCTGTTCAGTGTGTGTGCGTGCAGGCGCGCGTGTGTGTGTTTTAAGACCACACAATGACTCATCAAAGTGCTTCTTTAACTGTTTCAACCCACAAATTAGTCCACTCACGAGTCATTTCAAATAAATCTGATTAAGAAGCAGAGGAAACCTGGACCTCTCCATGGTGAGTCTCTGTGTAACTGAAACCCTCTGTAATAGACTTCTTGACTCAAGTTTCTCTTTTAGGTTTCATAATATAATACCCATAGAAATTTATATTTTCTTTCTTTAACGCTACATAACATGTCAGATAAGAACGGGATGAATGAGGGTCCCTGTAATAATGCTGACTGGTTCATTGATACAGGGATATATCATGGAAATCATCTTTTTTTTTCTGTCTACCTTTTAGAAGCTATGATTGCATACATACATTTGATTCAAAATGGATAAAGATGCAGAAAGAAAGAAGAAATCTATCCTATCCACTACAAAGTTCATCTGTTGACATTCCCTCTGCAAACAGGCACAGCAGTCTCTTATTTGGCAAGAACAACACTATTTCACTAGAAGATGACTTTCCCCTCCAACACACTTGCCAGTTTGCATCTTTGTCTACTCTTGTCATGGCCTTGGATCAAGTCAGCCAATACCAGACAATGGCAGAAGTCATGTGTCTTTATTTCCAGGAAAGTTGTCTACAGTATTTCCCACCCATTCAGTGACAGTTGATGATAACAGCAAGTGGATACATAGCAATGATTTTTGATCAAATATGGTTAAAGATAGAAAGAACAGCTCTTCCGTTCTTTCATTTTAGGCAGAATGTGCACAAAAATGATATGTAGATTGCCTTGGCTAATAACTTTGTAATTTTAATCTTATTTCTCATATTCATATTCTGTTTTTATTCTGTTTTTAGGGTGACTTTTTAACATCCGTCTGGGGACTAAAAAAAAATAGCCTCTTGGCTAATTCTGGCGCATTTACAGTAATGTTATTGATGTGCACTGTCCCTGTTTTCAAATAAACGTATTATTATTATTATTATTATTATTATTGTATGTGAGAACTTGTTAATATGTGTCTTGTGTTTTTCTCTTGAGTGATGCGTATACTGTTTGTCAGTTGTATGAAAAGAATGAAAAACCTTTATAAGAGCAGTCTAGTAAAAAGAGATGCCTTGATAGAAGAGTAATATTGATTTTGTTGAAAATGTTCCTACTTGTATCCATATAGAAAATCTACTGTCATCCTTATTAAACCTTACCTGATCTGTGCTATTTACAGTAAGGAAGATGTCTGTCCACTTCACTCAATATAAGTCTATGCAAGTTCCCACGGGACGTCATGACTCCAGGAAATCACTGCACCCAGCCAAGAAATAGTCTTTGCACATAACCCCAGTAAACCCACAACATGTCCTTTTTTAGTCTCAGTTTTAGCCATGATTCAAGGGGCTTTTTGTATGTGTTCTGCTGCTGAACATGGGTTCTTGCTAGGAGCAGGTGGTGCTGATTATTCTGTTATAATTTACCATCTGAGCAGTGCAAGCACTTCAGGTCAGATCTGAGGACACAGTGACTCACTGTTGGAAAGTGATGACACAGGGTAGCGTGCAAACTTCATTAGATGAAAAGACGTGACAGTCAGAGACAGTTCTTGGTGAGGAAAGTAAGAGGTTTGATGTCTGAGTCACAGCCTTTCCTTTGAGGTTGGGAGGTAACAGGTGTTAATGCTAACATCGGCTTAGAGGTGTTGGTCGGCATAGTTTTCACAAAGTCAGGCTAGGTGTTTCCCCTTGTTTCTACAGTAGTCTATATGCTAAGCTAAGATCAACTATGAATGTCGATTTACTGTAGTTTCTACTGAACGGACAGACTTGAGAGTGGTATCGATGTCTTCATCTAACTCTCAGCAACAAAGTATATTTCTCTTTATGTTGAACTGTTGTTCTACACACATAACGTCTTAGCTAGGCCATCCCACGTAGCCTATATCTCCCTGACAATCTACAGCTTTAGAAAACTTGACAGAGAACATTTGGTTGAGAGGTATGAAGTTGATACATCTATTTAACTTTACTGTAGTCTACCACAGCCACTAACAATTCAGAAACAATTCCATCTCTGCAAACATAAATGACATTTCGTTAAGGTGACCTGTCAGACAGGTTTGGCTAAAACTCTCCAGACTGTACATGAAACGTTTTCTCTGAAACACGATCAGAAGCTATCATTTTTTTTATTGTAGTTTTTTTTTTACATACCAAACTGTCTGCTGCCTCACTCCTCAGATTCTCTAGTGACCAGCCTCTCTGACCTCCTAATGAGTTTGAGAAAAGTTGACACAGGTCCAAGTTTTGCCCCGGCTCCCCCCACTCTTTCGCCTTTTCTCTTAGCCTCCCAATGCTGCTTTTCTCATTTGGATCACAGTTTGCTAATACAAAGCCTCAGTATCAGAGAGCGAGGTACAAAAACAGCAATCACAGGACGCTGTGAAAAAAGAAATCGGAGAGAGGAACTTTTTGGCAAAGATGTACATTGGTTATTCTTAGAAGAGGAGTGACTGAATGTCTGAAAAGGCCCCAGAGCAGACTACCATTCAGTGAGAGGTATTATTCCCTCTAGCTAATGCGAGACATAAAAATACACACTCTTGCATAAGACAGAGCCAATGGAAAGGCAGACACCATAGAGCAAGAGAAAAAACAGAGCCAGAGAGGAAGACGCACAAAAAGTGAGCCAGTGAGTGTGTGTGTGTACTGTGTTTGGGTGGAAAGAAAATGTGGGATGTTGTGATTCTCAGTGTCATCTGGTAGCAGTGTCGCTCACCGCCCAAACCTCAGCGGTTTTTTAGAAGAAAAACTCTGCAACCACCTGTGGTAATTATGCACTGCTGCTTTGTTGCAACAACCTGAACCACATAATGCGCCTGTGGCCACATCACCACACCAGTCACTTACCTTGTGCTGGCTCACAACTTCATCACTGGAAGTTACAATTTGTTCCTGGTGTGTATGCAGGATAACATGGAGGATGAATACTTACATTCTTTACCGACATCATTTACATTTTGATGAACTGACAATTACAACTGATAAGTCGTCCTATGGATGAAGCATTTGACCTCTGACCTTCCGGTAAAGTGGCTTATTCAAATTTACAACTACAGCCTTGGCTTTCTGTAGAAACTACTCGACAAACCATCATTTCAACTTCTACATGACTTCCTTTTGCCATAGGGTTATTGGAAAATTGACTATTTATGATCCTGTCTTAAAAACGTGATTATCATGTTGACTATAGCATACCTTTTACCATTTCTAAATGACTTACTAACATGGCTTGAATTACTTGAATACCTGTTAGTGGCTGTTACGGCTGCTGGACCGTCACTGACCCCTCCCCTACAGCCCTCCATGGAATGTGTGTGTACAATGTTACCTCTGGATCTATATTAGTGCGACAGGTGCTCCTATGTAGGAATATGTACTTCCTTTCTGTTAGTTTCACAACACACAATGTACTGTGGATAAAAGAATAACACCCAGGGCCCATCTGTAAAACAAGACAGAGCCACATTGTTACCTACTGATGGATCCTCTGGATCAGATTACTCAGCCAGTTGACATACAGTGACCTGGAGCTTTTGTGAGGGTAGGGGGCTGCGGGTGGTTGCCTGCTTTGCCTGGTAGGTAATCTACCCATGTTTACATTTATAAAAACAGACTTATAGTAGTAAGTAGTTTATTACCAACTATGAAAGACTCATTTAAAATGACAAGAACATACTTATTCAGTTCACCAGAGAGAGATACTCATTAATGTTCACTGTGGACTTTGAAGTGAGAAACTACTGGCACCTTATTAATGACATGGCTTTATTAAAGATTCATCATTTACAATATGGCAATCCATTAATGGATTATAACTGATCCATAAAACAATAATTAATATCAGTTACAGGATATGAACCTCAAATGGTGACAAATTATTATTGAAAAGTTTTTTCCCCCCCTCTAAAATATAGACCTTCTAAAGACATAAGATCTATGGAGACATGCTCTTGGCTCAGTGAATTAATAACTTTTTACGTTCATATTTCTGTCACATTTATAGTGCCAAAGTTATCTTTATTTAAATGAGGACAGACAAAATGTTGTCCATAGTAAAGAAGCAATGATGTATCCAAACCCAAACCCCAAATTCTTCCCAGTTCACCTGAATTCTGTCTTATTTTTTAATCTGCTCTCATTTTTGACATGATTTTGGACTGATGGAAAGAGAGGGTGAGAGGGACAGTAATTGTCCCACACTGTGCCATTAAAGTGAGGTAATCAGGGCGGGTCGGGTGTCTGTCTACCTCTCAGTCCCGTAGAGCAATCTAGTCACACGGTGATGATTTGGTGAGCGTATGTACGAGTGAATATGTGGTGGTGTCGCAACGCCAGCGCCTGAGAACATTGTTACAGTGAGAAAATTTGGAAAATCAAGTCAAAGTTCTCGCCACTGAATGACGTTCGAGGTACTTAGTCGTGTTTGAGCAGAGTGGAGAGCTGGAATGACTTTATAACTAGATGAAACGACTGTCTGGGAATGACCCCAGTGTGTAGAAGTGATTAAGGGCACCCAATTTTGCCATAACCCAAATGTGTTTGCATAACGACTGTGAGTGGTGTTCTGAGTGATATTAAATAAAGCTCTCTGCTGAAGCTTTTAACAACACTTGAGCATAGTAATTCAGCAGTGCTATTTCTCATGGTCGGCTTGTTTTTAAGTGTCTCAACAACAACTTTATCATTCGGTAAGTCTTAAATTACTCGTTTGCCCTTGTCAGAACAGATGAAAATGAAAGCCATGAAGACAAAGAGCCCCATCGTGGCATCACCATCAATTCCCTGTGAGGAAAGGTGCGTGTGTGGCGTGAAGCACTGGCAGTGATGTAGAAAGCTGCAAAGTTGTCATTGGCTCAGTCGCAGCGCTCTTTGTTCCCACCGACTTGGATGTTTCCTCCATATTTCACCCCATAACCCCCCACCCCGAATGGAGCGTGATTTACTGTCTTGTAAACACATAGGAAGTAGCATTGAAAATGGTTTAACAAAGTCAATAAAAGCAGACATCATTCCTGGTATCAGGGGGTGGTGAGGGGGAGATCTGGGGTGGCCGAGGGCAGGTATACTTCCCCTCCTTCCCTAGACTCCCCCTCACTCATCCATCTCTCCATCTCCATCTTTTCTTCTTGTCTGTCATCTGTGTCCTCTATTCCTCCTCTCCCACTTCTTCACATTTCTTCTTTATCCCTGTTTTCATATCATCCTCTTTTTTCTCCCCACTCTCCCCCAAACCCCCTTCCTCTTTCTCTCCCTCGCTCTTTCTCTTTCTGCCTTTTTTATTTTTTTTATTTCATGCGCTGGGCAGTGGACAGCCAGAGCAATGGCTTTAACAGACCTACCTGCAGGGCTGCTTAGGGCGGCTCTTTCATCTGGGCTCTGGAGAAAGAAGCCCCCGGCCCTGAAACAGCTGTGTGGACCTGGGAGTGAGAGGACCATGAAAAACGCAGAGAAGAAAGAAAGGAAATTCAATGGTCCTCTGGGAATCGTACCTCCCCATGCTTCTCTCTTGCTCTTTTTCTCTTTTCCTCTTTCTCCCTACCTTTCTCCTCCTCTCTTTTTCTTTATCTCTCTTTCACTTGCTCACTATCTAAGAAAGTTAAAGTGACACCATTTTGGTACTCCTTCCTCTTCTCAGTCTTTTGTTTCCTTAAGGTTTTCACACAGTTAACAGCTCTAAAAGCTGGAACGGTCCAGTTTTAGATTCACATCACCTCCTGTCAGCTGCTCTATTTCACTACTAAATTATCAAATGTCATGAAAAGAAACTGAGATGCAGGAAGAAATCTTGGGTGTCAGTGAAGGTCAGTGGTGGACTGAAAACAGGCCAGGAACAGGGCCAAGCCCAGCTGTGAGAAATTTAATTCAGGAAATTAAACCATAATAGTCTCACAATAACTTGAAAAAGGGCAGGCATATTTTTTGCTCTATAATGATTTTTCATTATTACTGTTTTTATTATGTTTTTGTACTCAAAAAAGCTTCATATTCAGTGTGGCTCTGCAGGATTTCTGAGAACAGAGAGAAGACATGCAACGTGTGCATCTAATATCACAAAATGCTGCCTGAATTAAATGTTTACAATTCAAACATTTAACTATAATAATACAATTAAAACATTGGAATTTCCTAACTTTGCTGTTCTGGGAGCTGTCCATTCAAATATAGTAGGCTAAGCAGGTCACAATACCTGAATAATACCACTAGGAGGAAAACTAGGAGGTTGATTCTTGGCTAATCAACCCTTCCAAACTAATCAGCAATTGGTTATTTAGACACACACACCTCCTTATCAGTGTGGTCTGGTTAATTCATGAGGTTAAGTGCAATATTTCCTCCTTTTTTCTTTGTTCTGGTCTCTGGTCCTGAGGGAAATATCAGCCTCTTCAGCGTCTTAGCTAACGTTTGGTTCCTAGGGCCTATTAGTAGCCCCTTGACTTTCTCCACAAGTCTCTAGCTTTCCTCAGCTGCCTGACATGTTGTGCTGGACAGATAGTGAAGACTGACGCTGAAAACCAAATTGCTCCCAGTCCATATGAGGAAAAATGTGAAATCAGTGAGCTAAACAATGCTAAAGCGGAGCAGCAAAGCTTTTATTGTGGGTTCAGCAAAACAGTCAACCTTTTCTCATGATTCAGTACTAATCAGGATTATTAATGCAGGCTACTAAATATCCATCCATTACCCGTACATTGTGGGAGAGGTATGGTATACCATGGGCATATGTGTGACCGTTTTGGTAAATCACAAACTCTCACATTAGGGTGGCAGCATTGACACAATAGCTACCAACCCTGGTTTTCAGGCTGTAGGCTATTGTTAAAGGCGGCATGATTCATGAAATAAAGACTTTTCTCATCTCCAGCATCAAATGTATTTCAGCCTCGGCTTCTGTAAAACAAGAAAGAGGAGCTGGAGTTTTGGAGCTGAACGTAATGTCCCTCATGCATCATCACCATCAGTCCCCTCTGCGGTGAGATCACCGTCCTGGTTTTAAAATTCCTCACACTCCTCCAAGAGGTGGGATATAATAAAAAAAGTGAGCAATTGGTGAGAATCTGTACCATCCTCATGGGTGCTGCTCAAATATCTCCTCTGTTTTATAGCTGCTATTCTTTCTAATCTTATTGTTGCCTCTCTGAACATAGCAGGCGCTCTGTGCACTGCCTGTGTTAGTTGATTTGTTTGTGTTGGACCGTCTTCTGCTTGCCGGGATCTTTCACTGTAGTGACTTGGATTCGTGATTGCTTTAGATTGCCCTAAGTGTGCAGTTATAGCAATCTAAAGTTTTGGGATGTGTATCTTAACTAGTGTACATGAGGGAATAAGAGTGGTCATGTGCACAGACACTGAATTTTGTGTAATTGACTTGCCTTGGTGTGCTGAACCTCCCGGCTAACAAGTGCCATGTGTGGTTTTTGTGGTTGCATCACTGATGGACATTTATTCGGGTCAGTATAATGTGTAAGCCGTGTGTTTTCCCTACACACATATTCATTTGCAAATCAAAATCTTTATAATTTAATGCTTTATACGATTAAATAAGACATTTGTGCTAATGCTGAGGGAAAAAACGGTTTATTTGTGTTAAACTATGGACATTTTTTATTTATAAAACTTACAAAGCTTCATTTGGGGGCTGCAACATTTTCTATGGCTGCAACATTAAAGGGATAGTTCACCCAAAATTCAAATTTCACTCATTATCTACTCACCCTCATGTCGACTAAGGGCTGGGAGAAGTTTCAGAGTCCTCCGTGCCTTTTCGGAGTTACAGCGGGGCTCTGTGCAGCACTGCATGTCCATATGATGGTTGCAAACGGACGCCACTTTTCTTCGTCCAAAAAGACACACAAAAAACATCCAAATACCTCCATACTGCTCGTCTGTAATGTCCCTCTTGTATTGAAGCCCCAACATGAGAAATTGTTCAGAAAAAAATTAAATAAGTCTGTATTTTAAGCTTGTTTGTAGCAGAAGATCCCAGTGTCTCAGTTCACGGCTGACACATGCAGTGCTGCCCGGATCCCCCCTGCAACTCCAAAAAGGCAGGGAGGACTCTGAAACTTCTCCCAGCCCTTAGTCGACATGAGGGTGAGTAGAAAATGAATGGAATTTTAATTTTGGGTGAACTATCGCTTTAACACACAGTTAGCCTACTTGTTGAACATCCCTCTGAATGGTGGGATGTCGGAATGACAGCATGTAACCTTTTTGGAGTTTCTTCGTTTTCTTCTGTGTTTTTTTTTTCTGAGGGTGTTTGTCCCTAACTGAACAGAAAATAGAGGGTGTTGTTCAATGATATGCAGTAATTTGTGATTTTGAGTGATATAAGCAGGTTCCCTGTGTCCAGCGCTAATGCCAATGCTAAGGCTAACCTAAGCACACTGTTCGGGATCATCTCTATGTTCCCCAGGTCATATGTTCCCCACTTTTAATGGGACCGGGGAACATAGGTACGCTCCCTGTTCGGATCCCACCATTTAGACATAAGCCTACCACCATTCCGACATCCCGCTATTCTGACATGCCATCGTCCCACCATTCCGACATCCCGCTATTCTGACATGCCATCGTCCCACCATTCCGACAAGGCTTTCAAAAGGAAATGTGCGTTACTCAACAGGTGACTCCCTTCTACTTAATGTAGCCTATCTGGACTCTCTACTTCTGGACTCTCTCTCTCTATCTGGCCTGTCCAGCCTCTACCTGGTCTTTTTACTGAACTTAACCAACTCCTTTCTTCATTCATTCAACCAGTGCAAAACCTTTTGGGGAAAAAATGCGCTATTAAAGGAATTGTCGGAAAGACAGGATGTTTAAAAAAAAGAAAAAAATACCGTCATTCCGACCATAGGAGACAAGAATTGTCAGAATGATGGGACGTTTTGATAGAAAATTAAGTGTTGCCATTTAGACAATTAGAGGCCTATGTCGGACTGGTGCAGTGGGATGTCGGAATCGCCCCCCTCCAAAAAGAGCAAATGATGACAGCGCTCCACCAAATAGCTAGCTAAAATTGCACATAGCATCCAAATAAAGACAGCACACATAAATGTTTTTTTCATCTAAATCTTCCGTAAAGCAGAAGTAAGTGATCCGGTCGTTTTGGCTAACTTCTTGTCAGCCAATGGAGTTAGCAGTCCCCGCCCTCGTCCCTACGTCACCACATTCACGCGCATCCCTTGGCTGCACACATAGAGAGATGCTGTTCTCTCTCCTCATTGGATAAAGGTTGTAGGATACAAGGAAAGTTTTCTCCTCTGCTTACAGCAGAGCAGAGTGACTGACAGACCCGTGTTTCGGACCAAACACACAAGTGATTCCCGTCGGAAGATATAACTATTTAAGACTTATATTAACACAAACATTCCGCTTACTTCTGCTTTAAACATATGTCAGAATTACACGTTAAAGACATCACCATAGAAAGAGTATTCAGTGTTTTGGGTCATGAATGTAAAACGTATCAAAAGTAGCCTAAAAAAACTGCTTCGTGAAGACAGATAATTGCCATCCCACTGTATTGAAACAACATCGGCAAGAAGACTCAAATCACACGTTTTCCATTCCCTTACTGTCAAGTGTTTTAAAGGCCACTTAACAGGGAGGACTTTAATAGTATCATAACACTTATGGATTAGTAGTTAAGTGTTCCAGCAGCACCGTTTCCCCCCCTCAGTTTAAAGCCAACTTTAGGAGATGTAAAAAACTGACCTGTGAATCACCTGGTCCTTCTCTCTCTCCCTCGCTCCTTCCTACTCCCCACCCTTCATCCCCAGGAGAATCTGCATGGCGAGGGAGACCGCAAAACGTGAAATGAAAAAGGAAGATGAAGGGATGAGATATATGGGTGAGGGTGGGGGTGGCTGGTTAACACAAGGGGCTGGGTACGGCAGATAACAGAGTGAGAAAGCAGAGAAGGAAAGTCCACTTTAAAGCAGGGAGGAAGAGAAGTAAAGAGTGGACGGGGCTGGTGTTGAGTGCTGTTGTGTTTGTTTAGTCCCCTTCAAAGGCAAGCTTAATTATTTTACCATGCTGTGCCTGCAGAGACTGCAGGATTCATGGGCTGCTCTCAGCCCCTATCTCTTCCAACCAACCGAGGGCTTAACCCTTCATCTCCCACCAAACACATCAAATGTTCACATTTAAGAGCACATCAAGTTTAAGATGATCAACATAAATAATGAAGATATTTTTTTTGAAATATCACCTTTGTTAACATGTCCACCTCTGGGATCCACTTGTGATTGATAAAAATCATCTCATCCTGTGTGACACACACCAAGATCCATCTGATGACCGTCCAGCCCAGCAAAAACATCTACATAAACATGAATCACTGTCTGGAGCTGGACTGATGTTTGCTGCCTGCAGAATAGTTTGCTTTTCATCAAGGGTGCAACAAATTTGAACAAGAAACAGGCCAGCACCACTGCGTGTAACTCTATATTACATAAATCGAAATAAATAAAGTGTTCATCGCTGAGATAAAGAGGTGCTGGTACGGTGAACTGTTATACTAGATGTTTCCCCTATTTCCAGTCATTATGCTATAAGCTTAGCTGACTGTAGCTTCATATTTTTATGCAGAGCCATAAAACTGGTATCAATCTTCTGTTCTAACTCTCCACAATCACTCAGTGCACCATACACACACACACACGCCCTGTGATCACTAGTCTTTGCTTCTGCTAAAGTTAACAGTGCCAGGGGTTGGCCAGGTGTCCTGCAGGCCAGCCTTGTTGCAGTGTTGTTCTCATTGCTGGATGGGTTTGGGCTCTATAAATATGTCGGGATACGGCCCAATAACCTGTTAAAAGTCCTGACACATAGTTGAGAAACCAGATTTGACATTATTTCAAGTCCTTTTTAATTTAAAAGATGTGGTCAAGACTTACATTTACTAGATATTTGACACATTCATAACACATCTATGAACGTACCATTTAACATCTGTAACACATACACCTCAGTACATCTGGGCCGTAATAGTTTCGTTTCGACTGCAGATGTACTGTAACTTGGCTGAAGGAGTGTGCATTAGGAAAACAGGCCATTGTGAGATAATGATATGATAAAAAATAAGCTCTAATAGGTTTTTCTGCTGATGAGATGTGTTAGTGAATAAAACCTTAGGATGAAGAGCTTCATAGAGGCCTTTATGTTGCAATGGCATTGGTACATTTCACTCCATTTTTACAGCTGCAGTATCATGTACAAAAGCACAAGGATTTAGAACATTAAAACTTAGTGACTCTTTCAAATAAATCGTATAACAGGAATAGTGTCAGTGATCTTGTTCACTCAGTCCTGGCAAGCACACAGCAGATCACTTTACATCAAATGGGAATGCCACTCACTTTAGGAATTTATACGTATTATTACTATGGTCTAGACAGTCTAGGACAGATGTCATGGAGATGTAAAACTGGACCTGCTTTATAAAAGGGTGAACTATGTGAGATGGTGAAGTTGTCTGCAATTTAAAAGGTGTATGTTAACAAGGAAATCCAATTTTTCTCAAAAACATGTGACACTGGGAGTCAGGTAATCCCACTTAGCTGAGTTCAAATGAGAAATAATATTATAGTAGCATAAACCAAGACACATTGCTCCAGTAGTGTCAAAAAAAGCATTAATTCAAGAAATTCTGTAGAGAAATTTCGAGCGAATTGCTTTTCCCCTCTGGCGATCTTTTCAAGGTTCTGCTTGAGAAAAATAATATTTAAAGAGTCCTAACTAGATTAAATGACTTGTAATTTTTCCTGCGGTGTGACAGTACCCAGGGTAAATGATCTGGGAATACCATTTTCTGCTTCATAACTATCAATAATACAGACTAAAGCTCGTCGGGGTATAAAAAGAAATAAATACTCTGAGGACTCGCAAAGTCGCTCCTTCATCTGCTGAACAGTTCCAGATTTTTACTTCTACTCAATAGCACCACAGCTTTCAGACTTTTTGCTGTGGTTCTCCGGCTGTTTGATGGAATTGCACATTATCACATTGACTATTAACATATAATATAAGGCGAGCACTCAAGCTCACAAATGTGCCTCACCTCAGAGACAGATCACTGTTTATGGCAAATAAACGATGATTAACTCCTTGCAGCTAATAAATTCATGTCTTGAAATTACACTTGTTGTGCCTGTGGTGCACATCAATCAGAGGGTTTTAGTGACCTCTGAAAGTTGCACTTTGAGTAAGCAGAACCTCACAGAAGTCAAAACCTATAGGCAAAATTAAACCGTACACAGTGTTACCTTTGATCTAAAGACTCAGGTTTACTAAATGACCATATTTACGCTGATGAAGGTCTTCCAGGTCCAGGAGATGCTGCTCTATTTCTAGTCCTGCTGATGAACAACAGTTTCTCCTTTAGTATTGCCATTAAGTACAAAAAAGTCACATTACAGCTTGTATTTAGAAAACACTGACACATTTCTGTTGGCTTAAGAGTCAAGGTGGTGGTAAATACATGATAAATACAAACACAGATGATTCTTTAAATACTGTAGGAATTGAGAAAAATAACATGAACATGTTTAACTTATCATCTCTGTTGAGTATGTGTTTGATTTGCAAATTGAAGAGAAAATTCCTATTCCTATTCTAAATTACAGTTACAGAGGCAGACTACTCAGGATGGATGGCTATGAAACTGTGTCCATGCAAATATTCATGGTCCCCAGAGGATGAATCTTATTCTATCTATCTATCTATCTATCTATCTATCTATCTATCTATCTATCTATCTATCTATCTATCTATCTATCTATCTATCTATCTATCTATCTATCTATCTATCTATCTATCTATCTATCTATCTATCTATCTATCTATCTATCTATCTATCTATCTATCTATCTATCTATCTATCTACCTATCTATCAAATCACATTTATGTTGTGGTAGCTGGGACTGCAAGCTGACATTTCCACCAGCTCTCCCTGATAAAACCAGTCTCAGCACTGCAGTAAAAGTCACTATCAAACCCCACAGTTGCATCATGGAAACAGGATTCCTCTGCTCCTCTCCTTGTCCTCCTATTTCATCTCTCTATCTTTCCTTCTCTTCCTTATTTCGTCTCTTTCCTGTCTTTTACATCTCTCATCTCATATTCTATCTGTCCTTTACGCCCCCCTCCCTCCCTCCCTCCCTTGTCCGATAACTCCTTCCTGTACCCTCCTCTCTCCTCTCTTCTCCTACCATTTATCTGTCTCTCACTCCCTGCTGTTACTCTCCCCCCCTCTCCCCCTCCTCCTCCTCCCTGTCCCCCCCTCTTTCCTCTGTAGTCTGCAACCTGTGGAACCAATTAGACCTTGTAAGCCAAGGCCTTTTGCCCCTGTCGTGTGGTCGGTTTAACCTGCCGCTCCAAGAGGAGCTCGCCTCATTGCGTGACCACCAGCACCACCACCTTGCCTGCCTCAGTGGTATAGGTTTGGGGTGGTTGAGTGGGGGGGGGGGGGGGGGGTAGTTATGTGACCACAGGAGCTCAGGGACCACCAAGCCTCTTTTGAACTCCTGTCCTCAGTTAAAATGCAGAATGTGGGGTGACTTGTTTTAAGAGAGAAAAGATGGGAGCAAATGGAAGCTATAGCGATTTCTGAAATGTCCGTAACATGAGAACTTTTCATCAAATTCATCTCTGTCTTTTCCCCCCCTATCTTTATCTTTCCCAGGTTATTAGGTTGCAGGGCAGTTGGGATACGGTTCATCCTCTTTAGGGGTAAACAAACTCCTCTTTTAGCACCAGACCGTCTCCTTTCACCCTCTTTTCACCCTCACCCCAACTGCCAGGAATGCTTTTAACAATTCACTGTCGGACACACAGCAACATGGGACGCTGGGAGATTGTCGCATTCCAAAGGGGAGCGTTTTTTAGTTGCTCTTCACGTGTCAATCAGCGACACTATCTCCTTGTCACCCCTTTAACCCCCCACCCTCCACACTCTAAGACACACAAACACCGACTCTGTGAGCCTGCAGCCCGCTTTGCTGCGTCTCAGTTTAAGGACACAGTCGTCGATGTGTTAAGATCCTAAGAATGCAGGCCTTATGGCGGGCGGAGGACACACAAACATAGTATTCTCAGACTTCACACAAAGGACTTTTCCACCTCCAACATCTGTGATGTGGGTCACTGAGGAGCACCTCTCCTCTGGTGACATACAGGGAGTAGCAAGTCTCTTTTAACAAGGAGTCTCTGAAAAAAAAAAAAAAAAAAAAAAAACATCCCCACATCTCATCTCGGCCAGCAAGTTTTTTTTCCATTTGTGATGAATTTTTGTCTGTTTTGGCCCAGACTCTGTACTTCCTGAAAATAAATGAAATGCTACAAAGGCAATTGAAATATGTAGTAAGTCTATTTATTTTTGCATCTGAATTGATTAAACAGAAAATTGGGTCACAATAGACACACACACACGCACCACGCACACACACAAAACAGAACTTTCAGCAGCTCCCCTGCTAACACACACACACACATCCTCTCCCATACAGTTGGGACAACAGTCCTGGTGAAATTCCTTGGCACATTATCAGTGTGTTGAAAGTACCTGACTGGTATGTGACAGTGGCAGTTACTGACAGTTCCCCTTTAAAGTGTGGGGGGTGGGCAAGTGGTGGCTGTGGTGTGTGTGTGTGGGGGGGGGGCTAAAGGGTTGATGCATTTGATACGAGTCCTGCTGAACACTTTACGGGAGCTGTCAGTGAGCCGAGAGGTTAGGTGGTGCTTATCGATCAAACACCCCTCCAGCCCTCCGTCCATCCCCTATCTGCCTCGCTGACCTTCATGTCCTGGAAAGGCGTGTCTGGGTGGGGACATGGTGATGGTCTGTAGACGGGGGTGGACGGAGGGCTTTGTCCTGTGGTTGTCAATGCATTTTCATATCACAGATTCTGTGCAAAGACACTTTACTGTATCATGAGTGTATTTTTCTGAATGTGTTGCCACTTTTTAAAACTACTGTACTATCCAACCTGTGCAACTGGTGCCTGTGTAAGATACAAACTGATTCATTTAAACTTTATTATTATTATTATTATTATTAATCAATGAATTATTCTTACTTTTTAGTTCAGGAAAATAAAAGATAGAGAACTGTAGCCCTATATTGTAATAACACCAACATTATGTATTAAAATGTAATCAGTGGTAAAAAGAAAGAAAGAAAGAAAGAAAGAAAGAAAGAAAGAAAGAAAGAAAGAAAGAAAGAAAGAAAGAAAGAAAGAAAGAAAGAAAGAAAAATATCTGTATCTAAGTACTAGATTTATTGTTAACAACAGTAGTATAAAGTACAAAAATATCTCGAAAAAAAAAACCATTCCTGTTTTTGCAGCATTATTGTGACTTGTACCTGCATCGCTACAGCTATAATCAGCATTTAAAAACACATACAGTATTGTAGCTTTTTAAAAGGAGACAGTAATAAAAAGGACACTGGTGTTTATGTCCCTACACAGTCCCTACAAGGAATGCAACTCCTGAATATTTTTTATTATTGATTAACATCCTAATTATTATTTTTTCAGTCAGTTAGTATAGTATAGTCAATAAAATGTGTGAAAACAACTGTCTGAAGATGAATCATGCTTTTTACAATTTCCCTTAATCCAAGTTGTCCTTTTCAAACAGCTTCTTGTTTCGGCCCTGCAGTTAAAAACACAATAGTTACAATACAGCAAAGTTTTTGGCATTTTTCCAAATTTTCCACCACTGAGATGAAGCCTGAGTGTCAGTACTAACAATAGCCAGAGTTGCTGACTTTGTCCCAAAGTAATTAAATCTATAACAACTCAGCCAACATTAGTATTTGTTTACACTGGCTTCATGCTGTATACGAACTAATGTTGGACTGTATTTGTTAATCTTTACTAATTCTGAAAAGTAACTACAACTGCCAAATACATGTAAAAAAAAAGAAAAAAAAAAAAGATCAAAAATACCATATACAACATCTCCCTCTGAAACCAAAATCTGAATCTCTGAGTTACTCTACACATCTTTTCCCAGTGCTAACAAATTTGGATTTGAACCAATCACACGCCTGCTTTCCTGACCTCCACACCACTGCTGCCCCTGTTCACACGCTCATTGCGAATGAAAATCTCTTCACAATTAGCATAATCATTTCACAATTTCACAAAACAACACCAAAATTACGCTCACACTCAAATCACAGCACGCACACGAGTCCGAGCGTCTGACGGGATCTGCTGTTATCCTGAAAAACGCAGCTTTTTAAGTTATTCTTTCTTCAAATTCTGGCGCAGGGCCACAGCTTTTTTTTTTGCTGCAGAGGTGGACGCCGTGCATCAGACCAGCAGCATGCAAAGAGGCTGTGGAGAAAAAAAAAAGAAAGTGCGACAGAGGGGACACCCAGTCATCTTGTGGTTGACCGTAACCAGTGTTTAGCCTGGACAATCTTTGGCCACTGGTCATTACAGCACCATGCTGGGCCCGCTGTACTGCTGTCAAAACACTGTGCTTGGCAGCGACTGTGCATAACAGAATGTGACTGGAGAAAACGTGTGGAATTGATGTGGAAGTTTTGACCTATGAACTGATTGTTTTTGATGAGCCACTGACTGTCTTCTTTCTGCCCACTAGGTTATATGAGAAGCATTTTTTTTTTGCAGTCAAGTCAAAATGTATGAGTGTGAGGGAAACAGCTAAAAGTGAACACATGGGGTCGGATGTGTGGGTAACTGGCTCCCCCTACTGTCTCCTGGGTTTTTTCTCAACTAACTGAGGCCTCTGTGTTGGATGGATTTATATTACTCCAGAGGAACAGTTTACTTCATGTGTTCAAGCAAAAAAAAGTCAACCAAGTGCATTTGAAGACCTTTAGATAAATGTTTTCACATCTGTATGTGTGTGCATGCTCATCTTTACACACCCTGCACCCTTTTCCCTCCCTCTCTCCTTCCTGATCTATAAATACTCTCTCATCAGCAGAGGTTGGCTGCAAGAGGCGTCGACCCCGGCCTCTCTCCGTCCAGCAGAGCAGTGATTTATGGGGGCTCAGCCTGGCGCTAACCTTGCACTTGGGCCCTGGCAGTATAAATGATGGCAGGTCAGCGGCAGCGTGGATGGAGGGGAGAGAGACTCTCTTTCTCCACCTCTGTCTCTCTCTCTCTCTCTCTCTCTGTCCTGTAATCATCAGTGTGATGGAGACATCATCATCATCTCTTGGGAGTATAAATAGTGCTGGATCAGGTGACAGTGCCAGCCCTGGCCTTTGATGGGAGCTTTAATTTCATGCCTAATTTCTCTCGGCACAGATAGGATCGATGCTGCCCTGCTCGTGCTCCCCATCCCTCTGCTTCCCTCTGCTGCAGAGACGGAGAGAGCAAAGAAGGACGAATGCCCAACACTGACTGATGTGCACGCCGAGAACATTTAGCTTACCTGTAAACACACACCTATGTATCGACATCCTTCACGGGACGCGGCCGTGCTGACGAATACAGACGAATACCATAGGTGCAAAAAAAGGAACCACATGGAGAGTTCCCTTTCTGCATCCCACAGACGCCACGAAGAATCAATACAGCTGAAACAGATAGCTTTGGAAATAAGAGCAACAAGCAAAATATAGCTGCCCACCTGTGTGTTGTGTGTGTTACACATTGCCATGGTGATAAATATTAGCCCCCTGTCCGCAGTTGCAGCCCCAGGGAGGCATTGAACTCTAGCCCCTCCATAATGACTTTGTCTACCTATCGATCCGGCTATGATCCATGTACTGTAATTCTTATATCATCAGCCCTGGCCCCGGCAATAACTCCAAGTCATATTTCGGGGCCTCTCGTCCACTTGACAACTTAATGATGCAGGGGTCCTTGCCGAGTTTGGACTATTCCCCCCTCCTCCTCCTCCTCCTCCTTTTTCTTCTCCTCCTCCTCCTTTCTCTTTTCCTATACTGTTCCTTCCCCTGCAGGGCTCTAATTTCTCGTTGTTCTCTGAGACTAATATCAGCGAAGGCACAGAGAGGCTGCTCTCTCTAAGGACTTCCCACTCTGAGCCACATATCTTCTCCTTTTCACCTCTGTGTGTTAGCAGTATAGCAGAGGGTTAGTGTCTGGGACTGTTGTGCATCTGTCTCCGATTTGGAGCACAGCCCCTGCAGGCTCCCGAGGAGACTCAGGCGTCCCTCTTTAGATCCTGCTCTTTTTCTCCCTCTGAGTCGGGGCCATATTTCATTGTCATTTCAACCCTCTGTTCCTATAGCCTGGATGTAATAGCAGGAGATATATGGGCCCCTACTTCTGCAGGCTTCCCATAGCTTCCTCAGCCTTTTATAAAACACTGTCAGAGTGACAAAACAGCAGCCCTTGGGTATTGGGGCACAGATGCCCCCTCATCCCGAGGCAATTTCTCAATATCCTGCACTGATCCTTTTAGCAAAGAGATAACATCTGGGTCCTTGGACAGGATAAGTTGGAACAGTCATCCTGGAAAGAGTCGTAGCTCATCGCTATAGCTCTGTCTACCCGTAAGCCATAGGCTGTCTGTCAGCTCTGTTTTTATAAGAGCTGATTTAGGGAGCAGCTCTTTAATCCTGGGCCAGCAGAAAAACCACAGGAGCATGCCGGACCGATCCATACTGATACTGCTAATCAAGGAGCTTCAACCTGTCGGAGCAGGAATCTGCCCAGACATTTCATAATGGAGGGGTAAAGAGAGATGGGAGAGGGGTATGATTGGGGAGGAGGGGGGGGGGGGGGGGGGGGGGGTCATTCATGTCTCTAATGATGTTCCACCTGGCCGCTGAGACACATAACAACCCTGCACCTCTGAGACAGCCAGGGCCCTGATTGAGATGTGAGTGAGCGAGGAGGAGAGGGAGGGAGCAGATGGGCTCTGCAGACAATTAGAGCTGCATGTTCTGTTGTGGTTCCTCCACTTTGTTCCTGACACTCACTTCATCCTTAGTGACATCTGTCCTCTTTTTTTCTTTCTTTTTTTTAATGTGCCACTGCAACTACCTTCATTTTCCTTCCGGCTTTCACAATTCAATCTTCTTCTCATCTCCATCCCAGTCTCTCCTTCCTCTCTCCTGTGCTCCACATCTCTCCATCTCTCCCTCTCCCTCTCTCTCTCATCCTGCCTGCCACCACCACCACCACCCCTCCCTCCCTGCCTCCCTCCCTCCCAGCCTTAATTGGGAGTCAGGGAGAGCAGTGGAAATCGCATTAACGCGGGCCCTGCCTGGGTGTGCCATCCATCTTCTTTTTTATTACGCCGCGCCGGGGCTGCCTGGGCGCTGCCGTTCGATTTGTCACCGGCCTCGTTCGCTGATAACAGGCATTTGTCATCGCCTTGCCTCCCTGTTAATGTTATCATCTCCTCCCTGACAGCCGCCCTCCGTCGGGGAGCGCCGGCGACAAAGCACATCCGTCAAGCGAATATTTCCACGGCTAAGGGGACCGCACACTGCAATAAGCCACATTAAAGCACTTATGAAGGGTGCAGGCTCGTGCAAGCGCGCGTGTGCGTGCGCGTGTACCCGCTATGCGCACACACACCGGTGCCGCTGGCTTGTGCGCATACACATAGCGCGCGCGCGCGCAGGAGCGTGTAGTGCGCTTGTCGAGGCGAGGTGGGGGCCGACAGAGAGAGGAAGAGGCAATTTGTTGCAATTAATTACGCAGTGAGTGTGGCTTTGTTGTGTGGGAGAGCATTTTATCTGTTGGAATGCTTCTTTCGCCAGACTGTGATGCTATTTGTTTGATTTATCGCTCTTGCCTGCCCGAGGCGGAGTGAGCTCGCGTTGTGTGAGTGTGTGTTTTCACATGTGCACGATACTGTGGCATTATCCACAGAAATATACTGTAGTCTCAGTGACAGGGAGCCCTTTGTTTGGGAGTGACGTTACATATGAACAGCCACACTAGTGCCCGTATGCGGCCATATCTCTCAGGACTGAAACTCTTCTGACCATTTGTCATGCAGCAGCAAATCAAACAGCTCCAAAGGTTGACCTTCCATCACCCAGTTTGCCTGCAAAATGCTGTGACACCCAGATTTACTGTACAGCCAGGGCCGTTGTAAGGTGAAGATAATTCTAGGGGCCCAGCGCCCAGTGGGGCCCACAAAAAACCCCATTAGTCTAATCTTTGTATGACTGAATTATTCTGCATAAGACCCTGACTAATACTCAGTAATGCTGCATTAGCGTCAAAACAAAGTAGGCTAAATTAAAGCAGAAGTAAGCGATCCGGTCGTTTTGGCTAATGCTGCGTTCCAGGCAGGCTTTTGAAACCGTACCGTACCACGACTTTGTAGCGTTCCAGGCAACCCACTCGTGTTTTTCCGACCTGTTTTACCTATGAAAGTTCACTATAACGGCCACTCGTAACTTCCGACCCGTGAACTCGTACCAGATCGAACTGGTACGACTTCACAGGTCGGAAAAACACGAGTTACAGGTTGCCTTGAACGCACCATAACGTCTTGTCAGCCGATGGAGTTAGCAGCCCCCGCCCTCGTCATGGATCTATTGGTCCTCGTCCCTATAGACCTTTTCAGAGAGTATAAACAAATACAGGTGTTACCAAGGATACTAATTAAGGCTCCATTCCATTTAGTGTACCAGAGCGTTTTCTAATGAGCCACACCTGTCTTTGTTTATACTCTCTGAAAGGGTCTATACGTCACCACATTCACGCGCATCCCTTGGCTGCACACACAGCCCTTCATGCCGTTCTCTCTCATTGGATAAAACTTGTAGGATACGAGAAAAGGTTTCTCCTCGACTCAGAGCAGAGCAGAGTGACTGAGAGACCCGTGTTTCAGACCAAACACTCTATGTAAGTGATTGCTGTCGGAAGATACAACTATTTAAGACTTATATTAACACAAATATATCGCTTACTTCTGCTTTAATGTTGCACTGTATTTAAATTAATGTTGCACTGTATTTTAACTTTTAACTTATATCTAGGTTGCTCCTTTGTCGTGTATATTCATTGTCTAGACATTGCAGGATATATTTTATCATATATTTTCCTCTTTGTATCCTATTTATTTTCTTTAACTAAGTTATTTTCCTCTGGAGCGGCCTGGCCGAATAATTTCCTTCGGGATGAATAAAGTTATATCTATCTATCTATCTATCTATCTATCTATCTATCTATCTATCTATCTATCTATCTATCTATCTATCTATCTATCTATCTATCTATCTTTAAATAAGAAATGATAATACATACGTAGTCCAAAAAAAACTGGAAAAGTTAGGGGCCCACTTTAGTATTCTTTAAAGGGGCCCAGAATTCCTAGCAACGGCCCTGTGTACAGCACATACACCACACCCCCTAAACAATCCAGATGTGATATGCTGATGTGACCTGGTCCCTTCTCTTCTCTCTCTCTCTCTTCCTCTCTCTCCTCTGTGGTGTCAGGACGAGCAGGGATGTGACAACATTTATCCATCCTGCCTCAGTCGGGGGTTTGCCGGGGCCTTCTGCAGGGGGCTGACAGATGGATCAGCCAGCCTAAAGGCAGTGGGAACGGATGAGAAAGAGCCGAGTGCCACTTCTCCATCCTTCAACGTACTGTATGACTCCCAGATTTGCTCTGCACCATCACATGGTATACAGCAAATTTGCAACCTTGGCAGAGATCGACACAGTTGTGATGATGATGATGGCCCTGTCAGCTAGCAGTGAGGCAGTGGTGCTGTTGCTGAGACTCCTCATTGTGATCACAGCATAAGAGCAGGTCATAAGAAATGCACAAAAAATCATTAGTTATAACTCTTCCTATACTCTAGAAGACACCCGATACCTCTCCAGGGCAAAAAAAACATCACCAGAGACCCCTCCCACCCCAGTCACGTCCATTTTGAACTCCTGTCCTCGGGGAGGCGATACAGGTTCCACAAAAACACGCACCAACAGACTTTTGCACAGTTTTCTCCCCAAAGCCATCCAATCTCTCAACAAACACACACAACTCCACATATATCAATCCATATCATACATATCAACACTCAAACACACACATCTGCTGGCGAGTTATCCGTGATTTCCAGAATGTTCTCTCTCATGATACCACACCTTCCCACAGTGCAATAGGAAGACCTCTTACCTTCTGTGTTAGAGCTGCAGAGCATCTCCAAAAGCCATGTGCAATATAAAACATTAACATCTACAGACTTGGTGACTCATTAAAAAGCAAGATACCCAGGAGCATTTAAGAATAAATTCACATAATTTATCAATGCATTGTTATCAATAGGAGAGATATATATTTGCTTTCACACTCAGTAGCGATTCTGGAGCTTTCGATCAATTTTAATTTCATCAGTTGTTGTGGTTGGTTGTTGTTTGTGTTGGACAGTCGACACGACCAAACCTTCATCAGCAGATGAAGGTCATGTGATATGATTGAAAGCCTCTGAGCCTACTGAATAGACCTAGTGAGATCTGTTCTCTGAGCTGCCGTTTCCAATGATTATTAATTTAGCATGTTCCAAGTATGTGATCTATTAACCCTTAATAAAGCTGTCAGTTACATTACCACACATAAACCCTTTATAGAGTCAGGAGTGCCGTATAAGTGGTACCTTCATTTGCTTCCCCTTCTACAGTTTGAGTTCAGCTGGAATAAACAGCTTCTTCAGGCTTTCACTGTTTCTTCTACAATATTCTTTTATTACACCAGTACTGGGAATCATCGCGGCTGTGATTGTCTGAGGCCCACACTTTATTGGGGTATTTGTTTCCTGATATATGGGTATTTGTGCTGTAATTGCAAGTGTTATTTTTGTTTATGGTTGTTTTTGGTGAGAGGCAATAATGCCAGGTAATGATATTCCTCCATTTTAATTTTCTACGTTTGGAGCCAAGTTCCAGTTATTGGCGTCACAGATAAATGAATGAGAAGCAGATGCTGGCTAGCTTTTGTATTTGCAGTTACTGCGCGGTAAACTTATGTAGAGTATAGCCATGAACATTATTATTTTTAGCATGATTTGCTTATGAATACAATGAAGATAAATAAGTAAAAACAAAAGCAAAAGACACCCACGTTCATACCTCTACATTTTATGTAACATCTCTCATTGTCACTCCACCATATATTACACAGATTGGGCTTGTAAAACACATAACAGTTAAAAACACCTGAACAAACTTGTACAGCTATTTTGGTATATTGATATATTAGAACTCTTTGAAAAGCTTTACACATGCATATGCAAATATTTGTATAAGAAATATGAAATGACTACCACAGTAGCCACAATATGCAGCTCTCTTATGTAAAAAAAGAGACTAAAAAAAAAAATCACCGAAAGACAAAACATACACAGGCTCAAGCTATGGATCAAGACATTCACCTTGAGCTTAAGATAAACGGTTTTCATGTTACTGGATACATATATTCACTCTGTATCGAGCAACAAAAGGAAGTCATTCAACACTGAATACAGACAATAAAGTGATCATGAGACTTGTTGCAGAGGAAGTGAAACTAATACAGAGATTATAACTCACTGTGAGAAACCAACATAAAGTATACACTGTAAAATGCAGAGGAATGGATTAAAATGTCCTTCGTGGCTGATTTGAAATGCATGACTGCTTGACCTTCACCTCACATAATGTATAGAAGTTACATTTTGACCAGAAATTGACGGTCTAAAACATCATTCATGGTTTCAATAGAGTGTTGACTGTTAAGAATAAGCCCATCTTTCATTTTGTGTGTTTGCGTATGACGCATCCATGTAGGTGCATTGGTCTTAGTAGTTTTCACATGATGCAGCAGATCTCCTTGGAACCACAGTTCTTCCTTTTTCCTTTCCCATACTTCGAGGTGAAACCATCACAAACATGAAGGTCCACCTCCTCTTCCCTCCTCCTGGGCTTTTACTTCTCGTCATGCTGGCCGAGCGTTCCGTAGCCGTTCATCATGGCCAACTTCAAATGACCGTTGGTCAGCTCCTCTTCAAGTATGTTGTTCTTGGCGGCAAACATCTGGCTGATCTCCATAAATGTTTTGTTCTTAGTCTCAGGAACGACGAAGATGGTGTAGACGGCGACTCCCAGGCAGATCGCAGAGAAGATCAGGTAGCAGTAAGGACCTGTCGCTATCTGTAGTGGAAGGACACAGACAGTGCAACTGTGATTAAAAGAATACAAACGGTTGATCAAAGTCATTTCAAACTTTCTTCACAAAGTGTGAAAGAGAGGCAGAAGTCAGCTGACAGTTTCCATCTCAAAACAACTGAGACAGAAACAGGATCCACAGACAGTGACGGGCGACACTGAGACTAACGAGAACAAATTAAAGAAGAATTACAAGAACTTCAGAACATGAAAAGTAGGCCAGTGTTGGTTTTATACATCAAAAAAGAACTTTTGATTAATTTCATGGATTATCTTTATGGTCAAGGACCCAGATATGAACTCCTAATTGATTTTCGGCGTCTTGGTGAACATTAACTATTTGCTAGCTTTCAGAGTTGTTTGGACATGTGGACAAACAGTTATCTTTCTAAACATCCAGCAGAGTAGGTTCAACAAGTTCCCAACCTTTTTTGGCTCTTGACCCCATTTTGACATCACAAATTTCTGGCGAGCGTGTCAATCAAGATGAGCCAGCTCAGATATTTTTATATGTTGCATTTTATTTGAACTCGATTTATATTCGAGAAAGTGAAAGTATATACAGTTGTTTCAGATTGTGTGTGGTGATTTTAATCGTAATTTTAAAAAGAATAATAATTAGTTAAAAAAATATTTTTATCAGTAATTTATTTTAGCAATTACTAGACATTTCAGGCGACCCCATTTGAATTCCAGGCGACCCCACACGGGGTCCCGACCCCAAGGTTGAAAAACATTGAACTACACCATTCAGCCATGTTTTTAAAGCAGAAGTAAGCGGAATGTTTGTGTTAATATGAGTCTTAAATAGTTATATCTTCCGGCAGCAATCACTTATATAGAGTGTTTGGTCCGAAACACAGGTCTGTCAGTCACTCTGCTCTGCTCTGAGCCGAGGAGAAAACTTTCCTAGTATCCTACAACCTTCATCCAATGAGGAGAGAGAACGGCATAAAGGGGCGGTCCTCTCTGTGTGTGCAGCCAAGGGATGCGCGTGAATGTGGTGACGTAGGGACGAGTGCGGGGACTGCTAACTCCATCTGCTGACAAGAAGTTAGCCAAAACCACCGGATCGCTTACTTCTGCTTTAATCTATACTGACTGTGAGATGAATACCATGTTTTGCTCTGTTTACTGTAGGTCACCACCTACTGTTCTATCTGTTTCTTCAGCAACCAACTAACTGCTAATATCTGGGCAGGTAGCACAGTGATAAAAAGCTAAAAAAATATATATCTGCTTGTGTTGAGAGTAAACCAGGAGGGTTGTGGGAAAGTTATTGGACAGAAACAAAAGCTGAACGTTGCTGAAACGCTCTGTAAAGTGGAGGGGAGGTGCAGAGTTAGGTCACATTTCTGTGGGATTGTCACAAGATATTTGAACCACTGCTAAAAATATTGATTGGTGCAGCTTAAAGGAGGAAACGTAATATTATAAGGATTTGTTTTGGGCTCCCACTACTAGAGACAGTGCTGTTAGATTTGAGACCCACTGGTTTATTGACTAATATTGACTACAATAAATGAATAAATACAACTATGACAAGTTGAAATGTCTGCTGTGATTGAAAATGTAGGATTCAATTCAATGTTGTTGCTGTCGTAGTCTCTCAGATTTACTGTTCTTTCACCTTGATGAACTGTCTCTAATTATATGTCACAAAACAATTCAGAGAAATATGACTGGATTTAAATTGGAGTAAAAAGTACATTTTGCCTTCTGTCCATATACATGCAAGGATGTAATGGATCAATACATCCAGTACTTACAGAGTTAAATAAGAAAATTAAACATCAGCTCTTGTATGGATGATTTTGATTTGATCATATGCTGTTTTGGCAACAAAAAAGCAGCCAACATACACACCCTGATTTCCTCAATTAAATAGAACGTAAGAGATGAAAGCTTTACAAAGCCATATATTTCTATTTTTTACACAGGAACATTGACCTTGACATCTCATAGCAGCTACTAGTTAGAGGCTTTGATGTTGAAGGCTGTGTTATGGAAAACAGAGTCAGATGTGAAAATTGTTATCAGTTTTAGTACAAACGCAGATGGTCCAGGATAAGACATTTGGCCTGTAGCTTCACACTGAGACCAGAGGCAAGGAGAAACTGCAAAAGCCTGTGACATCTCTGAGAGTCTCTGTGTTTTTCATTTCTGCTGCCATGTAGATTTTCATCCACACTTCCCACATCACACATCATTGTCACTGAAGGACGGCTAGGTCGCAAATTTTAATTGGTCATTTTATTGGTATTTGGGGAGTCACCTCTCTTCAGACTAAAGCAGACAGCCCGTGTCATTATTGCGCCGTGTCTGACACTGCACGAGGAGCCACAACAGACCCTGAGGTGAAAATCCTGAAAGCTACTGTAACAAGGCTACAGATTCAAACAACCAAAATATTTGTTATCAAAATTATACCCAACAAGTCACATGCATTTCCACAAGATGCCTTCTTTGAATCATCTGATGAATGAATGAAACTAAAAGCAGAGTTGTTGTTTTTTTTTTCTCTGACCTCCAGGAAGGGAAAGACGAAGCCGATGGTGAAGTTGGACAACCAGTTGAGGCAGCCGGCCACGGTGTAGGCGGCAGGTCTGTGTGACTGCTTAAACAGCTCCGCAGTGATCAGGAACGGGACACCAGCTACGCAGAGGGAACAAAAAAAACAAACCGATTATTTCTGATATCTGTTATTTTGACAACAGCAACTTTTTCATCTGGTTCACCCCACATCCACTTCATCCATTGGTTTGATCTAACTAGGCATCCTATCAAGCTGTCACAATACAAATCACATTTAATCACTCAGCACAGTTGTATGAATCTATTGGGTGTTGTGAAATTAACATCAGCGTCTTCATTCATCAATTAGTTTATCAATATTCCCACGCAGGACTATTCTTTGGCAGTCATTCAAAATAAACAGAACATGAACAGAAATGATAAACATTCCTCAAGCCCCAGTGCTATTATATTACTCTCCTTTTTCTGCGTGTACTTCATTATGACTTCATTACTCAGCGATCATAGATTGACAAGAGAGGAAGACGTTTGTTAAGTTGGCAGAACTCCAAGTACGAACCACAAGTAACAGAACAGCTTCAGTCTGGACTTGTGCAATTCATTAGTATGATATATAGGATCTAGGAGATGTTGTCTTTGGCTTTAAACACACAATTCTTCATTGTTAGACATAAAAGCTATGCGGGAGAAATATACATTAGTAAAAGCTCTAATGACGAGCTTTCTGAATGATATCCTCATTATCTGTGCATGATAATTGCATGGAGGAAGGTTTAATATCATCAAGCCAATAACTAGGCCATAATTTGTCAACATCTGTGGTATGTATGGGGGGTGTCATTGTGCACGCAAGGTTTTCGTGTGAGGCGGATCGTATTCATCACGGCTAGCTTACGAACAATGAGCCATTAAAAAGTCTAATTGCAGCAACAGGAATCCTGGTCCGTGTGCCGAAGTATAGATTTTGCCGACTTGACGGATGATGCTATGTAAACCAGATTCATTCTAATTCATCTTCCTCGCAGGTCCACTCAACGTGGCTCCCAATGTTGTAAACTATTGCCTCTTAATTCACTTCATTCAACTCATCCAGAGTACAAATGACTGTGGGAATGGATGTAGTGTGGCAGTTATAATTTCCTAATTTACAAGACTAATGAAATACAATATCTCTTCACAGTCAGGAGGAGAGGAGGAGGGAGGGAGGGAGGGAGGGAGGAAGAGAGGAAGAGAGGGAGGGATGCTGGGGTTTAGGTTCGGTACATGCTATTGTGAAAGCGTCCAGCAGGGAGCAGTGTTACCTTACACACAGGAGCGCCCCACCATGTGAGCTTGGACAGTGTTTTCAGGTGGGATACAGGGAGGGTAGATTCACTAAAATGATTACCTGGGCCTATGCAGAAGCCAGCGATGATCCCAACTACACATCCCACGCTGATGTAGCGCATGAGGGCCATCTCCGACTGTGATTGGTCAAACACAAGTCATGAGTCTCAAGTCACGAGTTGTGAACATTAGTGAACAATTTGCACAGTTTTCTTTCACAATTATTCATTTAACCATACTTGATCATCCTGACTATATGTAACATATGAGCAGCATGATTGGTACCATGTGGGGCCCCTGACATTCACTTTGTAATTACACATAATTACATTCTTGTTTGTACTGTACTGATGGGTATAAGTCAATAGGGGTTTCCCAGTGTCACTTACAGTACTGTCAAGAAGGTATTTGGTAAATGTTTACTCTTATTCTTACAGTACATCCAAATTCTTAAAGATGTTTTTAACTGAATAAATGAAATTAAAAATGAAAATGAAGAAAACTAAAATGTTGACTCAGTGAGTTTTAAGGTTTTAGTTTGTGTAAATTATGTTAATTTGTTATTGTCCTCAGTCACATTAAAAATCATTGCACTCTCTGTCCTCCACCACAGTCTGAAAGTTAATATACAGTAATATATTCCTGCACCAGCAGGACATCAGGTGACACTGTACCTGGAAGAGGACGGACATAGTGATCCCAACACAGCACAGTCCCATGAAGAGGAAGCCGCCAATCATCAGAGGTCTTCTGCCCACGCGCTCAATAGTAAAACACTGGAAGGTGGACAAAGAGGCAGGAGCAGTTGTGATTGGCTGGCAATATTAAGACACCATTAAAAAAGAAGAAAATCTTTTATCCTCATTTCAGCTGGTTCAGTAGTAGTAGTATAACATACAGGTAATTCATGAACTTTTTGGAAAAATGTGGCTGACTTAAATTATAAAGATGCTAGTGTGATGAATAAATAAAGTCAAAGTAAGAAAAAGACATGCTAAGATCTTATAATAATAACAATTGTTACATAACTTTTATCTGTTTAATGTATATTGTCATAGGAACACCACAGACCAGAGCCACTACAGCTGGTCTATTCAAGTTTGCAGTGCACTACTTTCTGCACAACATAATAAAGAACAATAAAAAGACACACAAAACACTACAGGTCCATCTTTAACCATCTTTACTGTTTCAACCTGTTCCTGGAGTCAAAAATATGTTTATGTTTTGCCTGATCAAAGCTCGAAAACTTGGCGAGCAAATACTTGAAACTCTCCATGATGCACAAACATTTTCAATAACCCCCCATTGTTAATTGATAAGGTGCTCAAGCTCTATTCAAAATACAGACAAAGCGGTATAATAATGTTAAACTTGGCGTGTTTAAAGTGTATTAATGTCTACTCACCCCCAGAACTCCAGAGATGACCTCGATGGCACCAGTTCCCACTGTTGTGTACTGGATATAAGGTTCTGGGATTCCCGCGTTCTTAAATATGTCATTCGTATAGAACCAGATCTAAAATTGAAAGTGACATGAGGTTTTTCATTATTTTGAACACACTAGACAACTGAAAGATGCACACACACACACACACACACACACACACACACACACACACACACACACACACACACACACACACACACACACACACACACACACACACACACACACACACACACACACACACACACACACACACACACACACACACACACACACACACACACACACACACACACACACACACACACACACACACACACACACACAGCTGCCTCGAAACTCAAAGTTTGTCTTTTTTTTCCTTCATCTCAAGGAGCCACAAAGTCGCCCTGCTTGTTTGGCGTTTCCACGTGATTCATCATCATGATCATTATCATCAGGCCGAACATCACTCATGCATTTGAGATACAGCTTTTCATCAGTATGGACTCTTGACAAGTGCTCCCCTTGAAATTAATTTGTGTATTCTCATTAATCACACTTTGCTGATGCAACATCCATCATTTATGAGGTGTGGACAAGCTCGTGATCGGTGCAGTTAAATGCTGTCTTGTTGATTTAGTAACCATACATGGAGGATTTCATCACCATCGCAGCACATAACGCAAACAAGGAACCATCAAAAGCTAGAAACATACACAACAATTAGAGAAAGTTTAAAAAGTTGGGACAAGTTTTGAACATGTTTTAGCGGAAGAGTATATACAATAGTAACTCAAAGTGAAATCCCATATTGTTTGTATCAAAACAGCCATTTTGCACCCACACAAATGGACAGTCTCAGGAACACTGTGCTGTTTGACATCCATGATGGACAGATCGTGGATGTCAAACAGCTACATGGGGCTATTCTTCATAAGGCTTGTGGTGGGAGCACATTAAGGAGAGCAGCCCTGCAACATTTTCTTGGAGACTTCCAGCTATTTCAGCCCAAACACAACACAACTCAAAAAAGTCACAACTCATTTCTCAGGTCTTCCTGGTTTATTAGGCCCTTCTGAGACTGGCTAGCTAATCAAGTAATCTGAGACTATCTGTAACCAACTGGCAATTGACTTTACTCATTCATTTCCCACCAGCTTCCCATTTTCTGTCTGAAAGAAACATGTATGTTACACACCAAAGACAGGATCATAACTTTGCAGCCGCCCTGACTCTGACAGTGTCACATGCCACCACACCTACACCATAAGCAAAAGTATACACTCATAAAATATACACTCACGAAAGCTGTCAGGATAATCTGCTCTGAAAACAATCGTGCGACCAAATGCAAACAAATTATTTCTAAATTTATGAGCTTCACTTCCAAGAAATTAAAAAGACAAATAATTCTGGCAAAGAAGAGGTGTGACACTGTTTATGTAGGGAAGTTGGACAATATTTATTCCTAAAGGTGTAGGACATTCGTCGGCCTTCTTCATCAGATTTCAGTGGAACATAAAGGCCCAAGCCACGCAATTTCAAGTCCACTTTCACCCTCCACTTCTCAATATTGTTAGGACGGCACACAAAAGGAAGTGTTGCTGTTTAGAACAGAACAGCTGGCGTCTTGGGACTCGGCAGGGTGTAGCTTCGCTGGGAAATGATACTAGCATGTGAGCCAGAATGCCTAGAGCTTCCATCCACATGGAGCAATGAGTACAAAGATGAGTTTGACTTTGTGTGTGAACGGGTGGACCTTCTCATGTGGGCTAACACTGAGGGGGAGGACCAGGAGATAATGAGGCGTGGTGCTGTTGCCCCCTGCTTAGTCACTCAGTGGCTGAGTGTGCGACTGTGATGTATGAACAGGAGGAGGTGCAGATGGGAGGAGCACAGCTGGGAACTGCAGCAATAGGGGCTCTCACTCTCTTATGATAACTGCACGGTCCTTGTACCTCAAAATATTAAAGGGATACACCAACATTTTTTTTTCCGTGTCTTGCCTCACTCCCGCGTCCATGACCAGCAGATAGACACCATCCTTTTGACTGTGCGTGCAGTAACAAGGGAGATAGAGCCCGTATCGCCCGTAATTAGCTTAGCTCAAACGCTGGATGTGCATAGGTAGTGTTAGCCTGCCTCCTACCCGAGCCAAAATCAGCAGTCAGAAGCTGATTTCATTTTAGCTCTAAACTCTGTAAATATATCACTTTATCGACATTTCAAACATTTTTAGGTGAGAAAGTAGCCGTTTAGATCAGCAGTGTGTCGTTAATTTGTCTAAATACCAGCTGTTTACAATTTTGTTCGGACGAATTCGGTGCTACTCAAGCTAGCCGTTGTGACCAACACACTTCCGGTTACTTTCACAAAAATAAAACACCTGTTGCCCTTTACATACAGAAAACCATGACAATAGAATTTGTGCTTTTACTTTGAAACTCTGAGACGAAGATCGGCCCGCCGGTTTCCGTTTAGAGTTGCTGAAGAGTTTCTCTGATGACTTTAGGTGGAGGCAGGCTAACACTACCTATACACTTCCAGCGTTTGAGCTAAGCTAATTAGCGGTGCACCAGCTCTGCCCGTATCTCCCTTGTTACTGCACGTACAGTCGAAAGGATGGTGTCTATCTGCTGGTCATGGACTCGGGAGTGAGGCAAGACACGGGAAAAAAAAAGGTTGGCATATCCCTTTAATATTTTGAGGTACAAGGACCGTGCAGTTATCATAAGAGACACACACACACACGCAAGCACACAAAAACAAAACAGGCTGAGGCCCACAATACTTTTTTCACGCACCGCATCAATTCCAGAGAGCTGCATGCCGATGTTGACCACCACAATGGTGATGACCTGCCAGCGGACACAGCGGTCCATGAGCAGGCCCCGCACAGAGATGGTGGAGACGGAGGACAAAGACCGTTGCTCCTCCTGCATCTCTTCAACTTCAGCCTGGATGTTTCCTTTAGGACGATACCACTTCAGGGCTAGAGAGAGAAGGACACGCTTTTAAATGAGACAAAGATCAAATTAAGATGTAACTTTATGTTATATTCTTGACCATTTTAGCTTAAATTCTTGATCATTTTAAACCAGAGCAAAAGCCTCGACTGCCAAACCAGAGGTGGGGAAAGTACCAAGCTACTTTCAGTCAAAGTATAGGCTACTGTTCATAGATAGTACCAAATGCTCAAAGTCGTTCACTCAAATGTTTACTTGAGTTAAAGTAGGTAGCCTATTGGGTAACACTTTACAATAAGGGTCCCTTAATTAGCGTTAGTTAGTACATTATTAAGCTTTAATATATAAACTAATGTGTTAATTAATGCTGAGTAATGCATACATAATGATAACTAATTACATTATTCAACTTTTATTATTACTTAATAATTTATTAAAGCAGAAGTAAGCAATCCGGTGGTTTTGGCTAACTTCCTGTCAGCCGATGGAGTTAGCGGTCCCCGCCCTCGTCTCGCCGTCACCACATTCACGCGCATCCCTTGGCTGCACACACAGAGAGGACCGCCCCTTTATGCCGTTCTCTCTCCTCATTGGATAAAGGTTGTAGGATACAAGGAAAGTTTTCTCCTCGGCTTACAGCAGAGCAGAGTGACTGACAGACCCGTGTTTCAGACCAAACACTCTATATAAGTGATTACTGTCGGAAGATAGAACTATTTAAGACTTATATTAACTCATTGAGTGCCAACCACGTAATTTCTCGTTTTTCGTTCCCATGCGTTGAGTGCCAAAAACGCGATTTTTCGTTTTTTGCTTTTTTTTTAAATTATGAAAATAGACACTTTAATACACATTATATGTAAATTTGGGGACTCTACGACGAGGAGAACTGAAATAGATGACGATCAAAGTCACATGACAGCTCATGATCTGGAAGTTTTTATCATAACTCGGCTTTTGCAAATGGAGTTCTGCATGCAGATGCAGCGCAGCTGCTCTGCTCTCACCTGCGCTGCTGCTCTGCTCTCACCCGCGAGGCTGCAGCAGCTCGGAGCTGAACCAGGAAGCTCTCAGCCGACTGTCCCGCCCGGTCTTCACCTCGAGCAACACCGTGTCCTCCCAAAAGTCCCCCCGCGGTAAAATCTGATGGTCTCTGGGCCAAAGCGGTCTTCCCGAGGCGCTGTGGCCGACAGACCCTCACGTTCCGTGGCTAGAGGCTGTGACACGGCACGGTGCGTCTGTGTTATTGTTGTTTAGTGGCGCCCCCCCCCCCCCCCCCCCCCCGCCCCCGATGGTGGTTTTGTGAATAGAACAACAATTGTTGTATATATTTATCTTACACAAGCCCTTTGATCCAAAAATGCGAGTGTCAGAAGAGCGACAGACACAAACAGAGCACCTTTCATAAAAGACGCTCTATCTCCTTTTCTAGAAAAAAAGGAGGGATTTTGGTGAAACCCAGCCATGTTTAGCTTGACTTTTCTCAGGAACAGAGGCATGTAGAAACAAACGGTTTGTGGTCATTTGAAGCATAAAGTTAAACCTTTCAATTGAGCTACAGTATGTGTTGGTGGCAATAATATAGAATACACTATGGCTCTACATAAAAAGTCAAAAATGGTCTAAATTGCCGGTACACTTGACTAAAACTTTGGAAAGGAGCGCGGCACTCAATGAGTTAACACAAACATTCCGCTTACTTCTGCTTTAACTAACTTTGAGTAGTAAACATTAATTAACTGCTTACTAATAGGCTAAATTAATTAATGTGTTTCCTAATCCTAAGTAATACATAATAATGATTGTTAATATATCTGTAAACAGTTAATTAATGCTTAATAATGTACTAACTAATGTTAATTAAGGGACCCTTATTGTAAAGTGTTACCAAGTATTGCAGTGCTTGATTTTAAAAATACTCAAGGATTCAAAAGTTGCCTCCATTTTTTTTTTACAGGAACACATTGTTGCACAGAGGATTTACAAACCCTAATGACTATGAAACAACCTAATGAATACAGTGATGTACTTGTTGAACCTGTCAAATAAAAATGCTTGTAGGAGAACATACTAAGATTACATGTATCAACCTGCTTTTTTGGGGCAGTGGTGAAGTCTGGTCATCACTTCCTGATAAAAGTTGTTTTCCTTTACTTCTAAATGTTTCAAATGTGAACTTAAGATAATGCCAAGGTGCTCAGGTGAAGCATCCTCTTCCTCATCTATATCTAACATAGCATGATTAGGACAATGACAGGTTCAAGCGAGAGTTGGCTGGGATGGGTCCGTTTCAAAGCCATATGTACTTTATAGAAATGTAGCGGAGCCAAAAGCACAATATTTGTCTATTAAATATAGTGAACTAAAGCTTCCAAAAATAGGACACTCAAGTGAAGTAAACATATAAAAAAATAGCCTAATACTTTGTTACTGTTTATTTCTGGTTATGAGACAGTCTTAACCCCATGTAATAAAACAATACAATAAAAAATAAAAAAAAATTTGGAGGGAGGAGAAAACAGAATATACTTTCTAACCTGCGATGGTGGCATGGACATTTCCTTTCTCTATCAACAGGTACCGTGGACTCTCTGGAAACCATGGCAACAGCATCAGCTGGGCCAGCGTAGGAAACACCACCAGGGACAGGAGCAGAGGCCAGTGCTCTTCCTTTATGGAAAGAAAACATGACACTCTCATCTCAGCTTGAGGCAGGACTAAACATAGGATGGGCTATCTGAGTTTGGGTTTACGCCTCAATATCGTACCTTTCCCATCAGTTCATGGAGCCCCAGGACCTGAGCGATGAAGACCCCAAGACAAATGTGGATGCTGGGAACGAGGCCCAGGAAGCCTCGCAGGTTCTTGGGAGCGATCTCTCCGAGGTACATAGGCACCACACTGAGAGAGATCCCTGTTGGAAGGAAGTGTAATCAACATGGGCAAACACTGGCAAATACTGTATAAGTCATGAAATGGAAAAAAAGAAAAAGAAAATCAGACTTTATGACTGTATAATGGCTGCAAAGCACAAGGTTATGCTGTGAAACACTGTAAAAACATTGGTTCATAAGATTCAGAGTTCTATTGTATATTTCTATACTATGGCCAATGTTAGCATTAACAGCTGTTTACTCATCTTGACTAAAGACAAATACAGAGATAGAAAGCAATACTAATGTAAATTCTGTTTTGCTTCTATTTCCATCACTTCCTTTCCTCTGCTTCCTTTAAAGGGATAGTTCACCCAAAATTCAAATTTCACTCATTATCTACTCACCCTCATGTCGACTAAGGGCTGGGAGAATTTTCAGAGTCCTCCATGCCTTCTCTGAGTTACAGGGGGCTCCGCGCAGCAGTATTTGTACATAATGGTTGTGAATGGATACCAACTTTCTTCGTCCACAAAGACACACGAAAAAACATCCAAATACCTCCATACTGCTCGTCTGTAATGTCCCTCTTGTATTGAAGGCCTGACATGAGAAATTGTTCCGAAAAAAATGTAATAAGTCTATATTTTAAGCTTGTTTGTAGCGGAAGCTCCCTGTGTCTCAGTTCACTGCTCTTCCTGTGTCAGTGCAAATCTTGCGTGATTTGCACTGACCGGCGGAACAATTTCTCATGTCGGGGCTTCAATACAAGAGGGGCATTACAGACGAGCAGTATGGAGGTATTTGGATGTTTTTTGGTGTGTCTTTTTGGACAAAGAAAGTTGGTATCCATTCACAACCATTATATGGACAAATACTGCTACGCGGACCCCCCCGTAACTCAGAGAAGGGAGGGAGGACTCTGAAAATTCTCACAGCTCTTAGTCGACATGAGGGTGAGTAGATAATGAGTGAAATTTGAATTTTGGGTGAACTATCCCTTTAAGTACCTTCCCTAGAAGTACTGTAGCTCTGCTCAGGGGGCAAATCATAACTACTGTAAACACAGTGATGGCTGAAACTGAAGATAAGACTAGTGAATGAAAAGCTGTTAATGCTTATGCTGGCTAGGTAGCAATAACAAAACTTCAGGCTCCTTCAATATAAATATGCCAAATGGGACACAATGAAAATAAGTCCCAGATTTTATTTTTCATTTTTACACAAATGACAATCCAATTAATGAAAAATAGCTTACTAAACAAAATAATCTCATTTTTATTGTCTTTGAGGACCTGACACGTACCTGAGTGTACTCCTGTGACGAAGCGTCCAAATATAACCATTGCTGGCATCCTGCACCACCTGCTAAAGCCCATCAAACCTCCTCCTATAAACACCAGCACACTGGATCGGACCAGCGTCCCTTTCCTGTTTGGAAACACAGTGACCCGTCTTAACTCAAATTTCTTAATGAACAAGATGCTTAGAACTATGAGCAATAAAGGCATTAATGATGATGGCATTTTTACAGAAACATGGATTGAGCCTGAGTGCATATACTGTACAGTAAGAAGAAAAAAGAATCAGCCACACGTACTAACCTTCCATATGTGGTTACAAGTTTGCCCACCAGAAGGGCCCCCGTCATCCCACCAATAGCAAAGATGGAGACAGTGAGCGAGTACAAGACGGTGAGGTGCTCCTCATCTGGAGTCCAGTCGTATATTTCTATCATTGTTTCATTATAGAAGTCTTTGATGAACTGGTGGAGGACAGAATAAATTAGGTTAGTTATAATAGATATAGTATAATACCTTTATTATAATTCCATAGCCTACTGTACATGGGTATAATTTCTCATGGTGATATTTTTGTCACTGTCAAACATTCTCTTTTGTTTTTCCAAAAAATTCTATTTTGCCCTTTATAAGACAGAATTTAAATGCTATAATATTAAATGAATCCCCATGTTATGCAAAAACACAATACTGCAAAAAGAAACAAACAAACCAGTGTAAGTCTTGTAAGCCTGAGCTATTGCAGTATGTACATGACTCCAAACGACCTGGTGCACATATGAATCATCAACTACCACATCATTAATTATTTCCCACTGTGTCACACATCTAAATGCATTAGTTTTTCCTCAACACTGGATTGGAGCTGCATTGGGGGATGGGGTGAAGAGATGCGGGCATCTTCATGTGACAGGAAGTTGATCAAGCCCCCACCATCAAAGTCAAATCTAATTTGATGAGGAAAAAGGTCATAAACTGCGTGCTTGATAAAATGAACGTGGTTATCCCTGTGGTGTGACAAAAATGCTCCGTGAGAGTCAACAACAATACACATCAGTTTCCTTTCAGGTTGATCTGACAGTGAACACTCCACTGAGATCAGACTGGGCTGGACAATCTATTACATTTAATCCAATTCATCTCAGGAGACACAAGTCATTCACACTCTGAAGACTGAAAACAGGGGAGAAAAAGAAAGATCAGTTTTAGTATTACTACTCATCAAAACGCTTGCATTGGTTTGTATACTATAGTGAGAACATGTTCATATTTATTTATTGTTTTAATTACTATCTTGACAGGTCAAGGCTTCATTATGTTAACCAGCTGATCTGGTGTGTGTGATCCACCTGCTGTTTTATAAGAAGGCCATCAGGCCAAATATTTCCATTTAGAACAAATTAGAGTGAAACTGATGAGCACTGATGAGGAATGTGTGACCTTGTCTAGACAGCCAGTGGATGATACGATAAGACATGCTCAGTCCTGACACTAAAACTGCAGTGTGCTCCTGGATTTAATGGTGTCACCGATCCGATACACTGGATATCTGTATTGGCAGGAATATCAATCTTATTAAGACAATCCGGTTTGACATTAAAATCCATGTTAAATAGACATTGTTCACCTACCAACTACATTTTGTTTACTCTTGTGTGTATAGTCTTGCCTTATTTATCATAATTTTCAATTTCCTCTTACTCTACTCTGTTATTATCTATTCATTTATTGTGTCACAAAGAAAAGTAAAAAGGAGAGGTGGTACAATGTTCCTGCACACAAATATAGCCGGGGAAGACTCAAGATGTCACAGACACATGTGACACAGTAAAATAATCGACAAGTGCTCATAAGGAAAAAGGAGAATTCACATATGATCATCTGCTTTGTTTGTACTTAAAGATCATATGAGCTTTATGGAAATTTGTAGGAACAATACAATCATTTCATATTAGATCTTGACTTTCACTCTTGTGCTTGAAAGCTGTACGTAAATCCAGCTTCAACCTTTAGCCCAAAATTAAATTACCAGGCCAATATATCTTAATCAAGGCTTATTGAAACAAAATTATTTAAAAAGATTGCAGAGCAGATTGTTGTCTTGGTACTAAAACATCACTCCTTTGTTGTTGTGGCTATCTGCCATCATTTAACAGTAGAGAAAAGTTTAGTGCTCTGAAAATCTTATTACTACAACACACAAAGCCACAACATAAGCATTTCAAGTATACAATAAAAAACTACTTCAATTTTCTCCCAGCTGAGCTCCTCTCTAACTGATCCTTATGCCAGATCTTATGTTAGATTTGAGGACACAAAAACACACAGCAGTGAACCTAGCAAAGGGCACTGAAGTCACATGGACCATGGTTAAAGATTTGACCTCACCAGGCACCATAATAGTAGATTATTCAGATTATGTGTGACACAGAGGCATTGTCTTCATTTTAACTGTGATGATGCTATTTCGGCTGCAGCTATTTCTGATGCTAACACTGCAGTTGGGGGCAATAAATTACAGTAGGAGTTAAGATACAGATACAAACAAACAATTTCACATTTCTGTTGGGTAAATAGTTTGGGAGTGAGTAATACGTAAAGGGAGACAGGGTAGCTTTCCTTTGCTTCTTTGTGCTGAGATAAACAAAGTAAACAACTGAAGCTTAGTTGTAAACAAATGCAGCATTTTAAACTCTTCACAAAAAAGGCAAACACTTTTCTCAAACTGTCTCATTAGGTCTTAGTATATTTAAAATGTGAATTTTTCCTGTTTTGGACATGATATTGGACTATGAACACCATGGAAATCAACAAATGGCCAAGCTGAAGACACTGAATAGGTTTAACCCTCCTGTTGTCCTCCTGGGTCAGGGAAGGAAGGACGAAGGGAAAGAAGGAAGGAAGGAAAGAAGGCAGGAAGGACAAAGGGAAAGATTGGAGGAAAGAAGGAAGGGAAAAAGGAAGGAAAGATAGAAGGAGAGAAGGAACAGATTGGGTCAAAAAGGAAGGAAGAAGTAAGGACGAAGGGGAAGAAGGAAGGAAGGAAGGAAGGAAGGAAGGAAGGAAGGAAGGAAGGAAAGAAAAGGGGAAGGAAAGAAAGATGGAGGGATGGAGGGAACAGATTTGTTCAAGGAAGGAAGGAAGAAGGGAAAGAAGGGACAAAAGAAGGAAGGGAAAAGGAAGAAAGTTGGAAGGAGGAAACAGATCAGGTCAATTGGATCAAAGGAGGAAGGAAGAAGTAAGGACGAAAGGAAGGAAGGAAGGAAGGAAGGAAGGAAGGAAGGAAGGAAGGAAGGAAGGAAGGAAGGAAGGAAGGAAGGAAGGAAGGAAGGAAGAGGAAAAGGGTTGTGGAAAGAAGGAAGGGAGAAAGGTAGGAAAGAAGGAAGGATGGAAGAAGGGAACAGATTGGGTCAATTTGACCCAGAAGAACAACAGGAGGGTTAAAGCAACACACAGTGGCTCCTCCATGTTTTTGAAAAAATAAAAGCACAGAAATATTTGAAAAATCCTTAATTAGATGAGATTTACACATGGACTAATAGCTTTAAATGAGAGATGCCAAGCCCCCCCGGTTCTGCATCGATCAACTGGTTGAAAAAGGAATCAAAATGAGAACAACAAGTTGGAAACTGTCCATGTAAATTCTCCATCAGTGATAAAGAGTGTGAGGTGAAGAAAGTTGGAAAGTGATGAATGAATCACATGCTAACCAGACCCAAAGCAGCAGATGCAACTCTTTCCCTTCTTCCTCACACACCAGAGATGGGCTCCACACTGGACCATGTGAGCTTCAGTGTGGAGCCATCCATGGCCAAACAGGAATGGTTCAGGGTTTAGTCACTGTACTGTGACAAATCCAACATCAGAGGTACAGTACAGCAAAGAGCACATGATGGGTCAGAACTACAGAACATTGATGACATGGTCAAGTCCACATGACTCCACATGACAATGACATACAATCTGTTCTCCACTGGAGTCACTAACATCTTAAAGGGCAGTTACATCTTTGGGAAGATACTGTCACCCCTAGGGATGTCACGATTACTTGTTTTCACAATTGATTGCGGTATGGGCTTTATGCACAGCTCTACTACTTCCTGAATTAAGGCAGCTCCTTTATTTCCTGTCTTACATTGTTGGACCGACTGATTAATCCAGGTGTGTCTGACCTGCCAGCAATGGTCAGACACTAATCAGTTTGTCCAGTAATGTAAGACAGGAAACAAAGGAGCTGGCTTAATTTAGGAAGTAGTAGAGCTGTGCATAAAGCCTATTAAACGCCACAATTAATTAATCGTAAAGATTCCTAAATACCGTTACTTTCCAAAATAGATTATGTTGTAAACACGGAGGCAGATGTGTGCCAAAGTAAATGTAAATGTAAGAAATACTGGTCCATTTACCTAACATAACATATAAGTGGTAGGAATTTAAATGTTAGTGTGTAATTTGTGATAAAAAAAAACTAAAACAAACGAACAATCAAAATAAACTTAAACATTTGGTATAGATGACAATTGATGATTTGAGTATTTAAACACTTCCCCTGGAGGATTAATAATTGGTTATATATTAACAGTAGCTAATTAAAATATTTAGTATAAATAATTATTAATGTAATTATATTTCGGCTGTATTTGATTTTACACTTTCATATGTTGTGAAATGAATTAATGTCTATTGTGATAATCGTAATACCGTGATTATTTCTCTGACAATAATCGTACAAAGAAAATCTATAATCGTGACATCCCTAGTCACCCCAGTGTTCACTGATGCTACAAGAAAGTGGGTTGATGACGACAACAGCAATGAGAATTAGGATTATTATGATGATGATGATGTTTCAGTGACACAAACCTGCGCGGGAGAGTTGACCACTGCCAAGTTGTAGCCATAGAGCATGGAGCTGCCCAGGGAGGAGAGGAAGGCCACCGCCAGCAGTGACTTTGTGAGATGCTGAGGAAAAGACAAGGAAAGAGACAAGTGAGAATGAGAGGAGAAATGTCCAGAGGCCTCAGAAATAAAAACCTGAGCTTGAATTCAAAATGAGATCACATCAGGTGATCTGGAACGTATAGGCATTAAGTTAAAATATCCAAGTTTTGATACTAGTCATGGGATTTTCTTGTGTAACATACTTTAAACTGAATAAAATAAATAGCTTCATGGGTTCTGCAGATAAAAAAAAAAAGATGTACTGGGCTAATTTAATAATTAAGAAATAAATGTCAAGTCCCATTTCATTCTCCGGACATGTGTGTATAGCCTGCACAGCAATTAGCTCATTGTATCAGTATTTAACAGCACCGTACTAAGGCTATAGGTTACACTTATAAGTCTGTGAGCTTTGGACTCTGTAGCGGATCTGCACTGCCACCGAGCAACATGTGACTGAATCAGAAGAAGTGAAACAAACCCGTAACTGGACACAGGCCATGCAGATCGCATTTGCTTGCTCAAATTTTATCATAAGCACTAAGTTTAGCTCTGAGAGAGGGACATTGAAAGAGCTGAACAAGCCTCAGCTCATGGTCAGTTGCAGCCAGATTAACTATTCAGGCCCTTTTTGAGCCACCGTAAAAGAAATGATGACATATGGGGTTTCAACGGGCAAAATTGGGGACATACAAATGTTAAACATCACAATAAATATCCAAAATCACGTGAGTCCTGCTCAGACTCAGTCTACTGTATTTTCATTATGAATGGCCTGGAGCGAACCTCTTGGCCACCATCCTAAATTCCAGCACACTGAGCTTAGCTGACCTCCAAGGCAAAAAGGTCGGCAGGATTATAGTGTGTTTCTGAATGTCCATACCTTGGAAGGAGCATGAAGAAAAACTAACACAAACAACCACACAAATATCTGCACCCAAAACAACGTCTCTGACAAAGATTTACAAACCCACCCTGGTCTTTACATACTAAGATGTTGTAGGATGTTGATAAGCTCAGTCAGAGCAGAGGCTTCCTGCTCTGACTGAACAATGACAGCACAGATGCCTTCAAGAAACCTAATTTAGCCTGATGGAGAGAATTAGACGACTACACGTGAAAATAGCTCCTACCAGACAATGCTGCCCAGTCAACATCAATTTAGCCCCATTATCTGTCAGATGTGCAGCTCTTCACATGTGGTATCACTTTGGTCAAAACTCTGAGCAACAGTGTTACTCACTGAAGTCTTAGTCATGTTAGTTCATGTCACCTTACTGGTTTATTTCTAACAGCTTCAGATTCAATGACATGCAGGCTGTTTTGGATGTGTGAGTCTTGGACCTCCTGCCAAACCTGTTCATGTCAAAGATCTAAGACAGCCTCTTCTATGAGCAATAACCCTGCACCATGGCGAGTGGTTAAACACACTCTGAGTGTACTGTATTGCCTGTCAAAGTTGGGCCATTTAAAAAGTAGCTGCGGGACTAAAAAAAAAATGCATCATGCATCAGAGATTTGGTGTGAATTGATCACTCACCGAGTTGATTTTTGCATTGTTTTCCACGAGCAGTTCCTCCGCCATTTAATTCATAAATAATTCCCCCTCACGTGTGATGTGCTCGTTAGAGTCGAGGACCGGCCGCACAACTTTTTCAACTCTTCGCCCTGCATCCCTCATTTGTAGCTCTCAGCCATGCTCCTGACTCACAGAGGAGGCGTGTCGTGTTAATGGGCGGAATCAACAGGCTCGTCAAACTCCCCCAGTCTCCAATCGCCGGCGTCCCGGCAGTGCGTCGTTTTCCCCGCTCCATCAGCGATCACATGAGCCAAGAGGTTCATCCTGCGCCCCGAGGTGCGCACAGATATCATCAAATAGCCTCAGGCTAACAATGTTCAGGTGCGTTTCAAAGACTGGTGAACATGAGGGCGACGGCTGAGACCCAGGGGCACCCTCACCTAGGAGGGCAGGGGGTCTTCACCTAAAGTCTTCAGAAAGGCTTTATAAGTAAATATTCATTTTGAATATAACACATTTTACTATTTATTTATTAAATCATTTTCATTTGTGTTTGATAACATTTTAATAATAAGTTATAATGTGATTTCATTTGACATTACCCTACTGCTTCAAAAAAAAAAAAAAAACCCTCACTGGGACATTTTGCCACTAGCCATAGCATCACTAATTGGCTAATTACTTGTTAATTATCATGACATGCCTAAAGGTCATTGTAGCCAGTGAGGACAAATGTGCTGTATGGACTGTTTGCCTTCATTCAACTGGTGTCACGCAAGCTATTGTTCTCAGGGGTCACAGGATTCATATAGAATAATATAATAAAGTCTTACCTCTTCAGCCCCACATGGAAAGAACCTATAGGTTTTAATATAGGTTTGAATATATGTGACATACATAAAATTGGCTGTTTTCATATATACGCATATATGCTAATATACGTATATGGTGCATATTTGCACAGATAAACTGCATATAGGTTTCATATGCGCATATATCCTCATGAGGATAGGATATACGCACATATGAAACCTACAGTATATGCAGTTTATCTGTGCATATATGCTGCATATATGCACCATATATATTAGCATATGTGTATGAAAACGGCCAATTTTATGTATGTCACATATATTCAAACCTATATTAAAACCTATAGGTTCTTTCTGTGTGGGGCACCCTAAACCAACCTATTATAACATATTATATATTGGAACAATCTGAATAAAGAAATCACTTTTACAGATATTGCAGAGATGCAAACTGCAGCGAGGGGCCACAAGTACAGGGGTCACAAGCAAAAAAAAAAGAAAAGAAGGTTGGGAACCACGAGTGCCATGATAACCATATCTAATGTGCCAGTAGGACTTGTCAGGTCGAGATCTCATGGTGCCTGGATGCATAGAGAGAATATGACACTTACAACTGTAATTCTACTCTTAATTGTTCAACAATACATAAACCACCCAACTTCAACCTTCTCTTCAAGACAAATGACATGATAATTGATTTATTGATTGATGGACAGGGCCCAAGCTCTGTGATGCTAAAAGTAACCAAGGTTATAAAAGGATAGAAGGGTTAGATATGTTTTTCATTTCACTTTTTAATCCATAAAATTAAATATTGTAAGAAGGGGGAAAAAATATTAGGGTAGAGAACACACTAACACATTGAGTTCAGGCTCTTTTATCATGTTTCATGTATTTTCATACACAATATTTTAGTATGTAAAACAGTGAGAGATTGAGAGAGGTTTTATGAAATGTTGATGAGGGCCATGTTCCTGTTTTGTCCTAATTGAGTGGTCACATCACGATGGGATCCTTTGATCAAAAATCATTTTTTACAGACTTTTAGGTTCATCCTGGATTTTTTTTCTCATTTACAGTCTGAGCTATTTTAGCACTTATATCGCTAATGTTTCTTTTCTGTCTTTTGATTTGAAATATTCACAATGAATAATTCAAATAATGGAATTTAAACTTGCGAGAACAAAGGGAATGGCAAAGCCTCCACACTTATAAGACCTTTTTATCCCACATAAGGAGCAGGTTTTGTCTTGATGTGAAGACTGATAATGCTCTGCATCACTTCTTCACGCATGACTTTCTTGCTTGTGTTCCTGCCTGACCATCTCTTAATGCGCTTTGGTCACACTGTCTCCTGCTTCACATATGACTCCGGCACTGCAGTTCTTTGCTGATTTCATGGTATGATGAATTTTTGTTGTTTTTAAGGCATCCGCATGACACACTTGAGGGGGAAAAATCCCTACACTCCTGAATGGTAAATATTGTGAAAAGAGAAAAGAGACTTGCACTGTATACTCTGTTTTTCTGTAGAGCAGGTGGTGCTGGTGCTGCTCTGACACAACTCAGCAAAGACTAGTGTCTCTTTCAAAGGACAAAGTGTGGCTCTTGACGTGTATAACATACAGTAACTGCACACAAAAGGCTGAGATGTCATTTATCACAGGGATGAAATAATAAAAGGGTGCGATGATGATCGGCAGAATTCAGTGGCAGCTCTTTCTATTACACCACTAAAGTCCTCAAGTAACACATGCTAATGTCTAACCCCTGTATTGTATATCATCTGCCTAATGCCGCCTCCATTACTCTCCTCCCCTCTGCTGTTGCTACCTGTACAGTACACATTCATATACATGTGGCCTTCGATACACAGCCAATGGACCTTCAGACTTGTGCTGCTATAACTTTAACCCAACGAGCCAAGTTGAGACTATCATGCAAGTCAAATGGCTTGTGTCATATGACTTCTATCACTGTGAAATGTCTATGGCATCATGCTGCTTATGGGTAAAAAATCAATTAAACTACGAACATACCTCTGACACCATGCAGGAAGAGGAGTCGACAATCGCTGCAGTGCAACAGAACAAATCACTCAGAGGACAGGATGAGTGAATACAGAATGATCAATCTCTCCCATACATAACGACAAACTCATTAGTCATAACCTTTTAAAATATATATTTATTTAAAATCAGTGAAATTGTTATTGGGATTTAAGCTTGAGCATGTGTCGGCAACGTGTGTCCACCAACTCCTGGGGGAAATTATACCTGCTCTGTAGCTGCTCAATGTTCCAGTAATGTGTTCAGAAGCTAGTTGCTATCTGTCTATCATTTGGTTGTGGGCAGGTAGAGATCAGCTGCTTTATCTGAGCTTTTTGGCCAAAGGACTGTGGCTACAAACCACACCAATGAGAGCGGTGAGAGTGAACCGAAACTTTAAAGGGATAGTGGCATTTTTCTTAAAGTGGGGTTGTATGATCTACAAATAGCCCCTAAGTACTTTAATTGCAGTAGAAGACTCTCTGCACTCCTCCCCCAGAGATTTACAACATACAGTGTTGTGAATGGACCAAAGAAACGGCCTATTTTTGCGGCCTAAAAGAGTCAAAGTGCAGGAAAAACGCAGTTTTTATTTGGACCTAACCAACTCACATACCCCTCCGCCCAGGGTTAGCGCCCGCCGATCAGCAGTTGGTTAGGTCCAAATAAAAACTATGTTTTTCCTGCACTTTGAAGGGCTGGAAAAAATTATATTATAGCGAACAATGGAACTGTGTATTTTTTTTTTTCAGGTAAAACCTCTTTTAGGCCACGAAAATAGGCCGTTTCTTTGGGTCCATTCACAACACTGTATGTTGTAAATCTCTGGGCAGGGCTATGGGCTGGCGTTGCTAACGGGAGGAGTGCAGAGAGTCTTCTACTGCAACTAAAGTACTTAGGGGCTATTTGTAGATCATACAACCCCACTTTAAGAAAAATGCCACTATCCCTTTAAAGTTGAATCCAAAACACTGAGCTGAAAGAGCTTTGAAGAGCTCAGATGGACTGCAGCATGGTGATACATTCCTTCAACAAGTGACACATTTCACATCACAGAGATAGTAACCCATTGTTAAAATTGAAATATTGATTAGTGCAGCTTTAAATACTTCCTGTTGCTTCAGGTCAGGTGGTTGCATACAACTTGGTTTGGCTGTTACAAAATAAACAAAACAAAAAAGTGATGAAAATATTTCTGTGATGAATCATGTAAATAATTTATGTGCCATATCAGATGTTTGCATAAAATGTGACAAGGAAAAGGGCACAATTTTACACTTTTTGTGTCAGTGTTCTCTTTCTCAATAAAGACATTCTGTGAAGAAGTGAAACAGTTTATGGAGGAAATATTAGAGATAAAAATAAATTTAGAATCCGACTTTTCCTATTAGTATCTACCCTGTAAAATGAAAAAGAAACAACGATTATTCTTAGACATAGACCTGTTGTTGGCCAAAGAGTCATTGCAGTTGCCTGCATCTACATCTGGGGCCCTTCTAGACATGTTCTTGCAAATAAAGACTTATCCCAAATAATAGGAGCACCTGGGATGACCCGTAGGTAGCCCTCTGCAGTTCACTTGCCCGCTTACTAACATAAATGTGTAACGTGTACGAGCAGGGTACAATTAGTTAAAGCAGAAGTGAGTGATATATTTGTGTTAATATAAGTCTTAAATAGTTATATCTTCCGACAGCAATCACTTACATAGAGTGTTTGGACTGAAACACGGGTCTCTCAGTCCCTCTGCTCTGCTGCCGAAGAGAAAACATTTATCGTATCCTACAGTTTTTATCCAATGAGGAGAGAGAACGGCATGCAGGGCTGTGTGTGCAGCCAAGGAACGCCGTGAATGTGGTGACGTAGCGACGAGGACTGTTATGGTGCGTTCAAGGAAACTCGTATTTTTCCGACCGTGAAGTGGTACCAGTTCGATCTGGTACGAGTTCACCGGTCGGAAGTTACGAGTGGCCGTTATAGTGACTTTCACCGGTAAAACAGGTCGGAAAAACACGAGTGGGTTGCCTGAAACGCTACAAAGTCGTAAGTTGTGACTTGAAGCTGTAATTTACGATTTCAAAAGCCTGCCTGGAACGCAGCATTAGCGAAAACGACCGGACCACTCACTTCTGCTTTAATGTGTATACCCCCTTTTTACTTATTTATTATTTATATTATTATTTTATTGTGTATTTAAGTTGTATTTTTAAGTTGTTTTTATTTTCTTCCCTTTCTCTATTATTTACTTATGTGGCTGTTTAGTTGTTATGTCTTAATCGTAGGTGGGTGAAGGTATGGTTTGGGGCAGGAGCATTATGTCTCAGTGGTTGTGTGTTATTTTGTTTGGAAATACATATGAATATATTGTTAGGGGGCAGAATATGTAACAAATGTGCATCAGCAAAGTAACCAATTCCAACATTAAACATTGTATTTTAAATCATCAGACCATAAGAAAATAAAGATAGGTGAATCTACACAGAGAAACAGCCCAGATGCTGATTCCTCCTGCTGTAATACATCAGACAGAAAGGATTGCATCCTAGAGCAGGTTCACCAGTTAATCTGAATTGTTGAAATAAATGAGGAGGCTGAGCTCTGTGTCTCCTGATGAAGCTTAATCAATGTCAGGTCTCCACTCATTTGTTGCTCACAGGCATCATGGATCAAGGCCAAGATTGGAGGTTGTAACAGACACACTCACAATCAGCCACCAATTTCAATAACACAATTACAGCATATTATTTAAACAGTATCATATTATTATTATTATTATTATTACTATAATTCATTCATTCTGTTACCGACATATACGCCCCCTCACAGAAGACACCGTGGGGCTCATGTGATTTTGGTGTTTGTGCGTAGTCAATTTTCTACCTAAGAACTGAAAAAATAAAATTACATAATTCACTTCCTTTCTTGCCCAGACTCCCACAGCAATCTAAAGTCTTGATCTTTACATAGAAATGGCATTCTTCCAGCCTCTGTTCCCATCCTCACTATCTAGTTGCATCAGTTCAAGTGAGATGTGAATGAAAAAAAAAAAAGCTGTGAAAAGAAATGAACATATTACCGACTTAATTTACAAGAGGGACATCTCATGATCGGGATCAGGATTTGGAACTATGTGATTTAATTTCTCAACAGAGAATGAGATGCCATTTGATAAATCACCCATCAATGCCAAACAGTAGGGGATGCTGCGCTGGGAAACAGGATATGTGCACGTGCATGTGCATATGTATGTGTGAAAATTACAGTGTGTGTTTTTGTTCATCAGGCAGTTTTGGGTCTCTGTATGACTGAATTTTTATAGTGGGTATCCTCCCAAGCATTTGTGTGTGTAGCAAGTGCAGAATAACCTCACATTAGCAGCCCATTATTTCAATAAACCTCCTCCTGCATCCCGTTGACAGATCATCTGCCTAGAAAAGCAGATATTGTGGCCTTTAATCAGTCAGCCCCCTCCGAGCCGCCGTAGTCTCTTGTGCAGTATTTAAATTCCTCATTTACTCTGTTGCAGGCGGGACGTGCCTGTCCCCCATTGTTCGCTCTGAATAAACTGGGGAGCTGATCGTGTTAAGTGCGGCCATGATTGATGGCAGCTGATGAAATCTAATATACTCGCCCCATGCCATCGTTTAGCAGAAATAGGATTAGAGAGAAAGACTCCAACATGAGCTGATAAAAGGTGGAAATATACTTAATGTTGCTTTCTCAGATTTCGAAAATTGACCAGTTCTGGCTGTGGTCGAGCAGCTCCAACAGAAGCCCGGGACATTAACCGCTGAGTGATGGCTGTGTTTCTTGGTGTGTGTGATGAACACCAGTTAGGGAAATGAAGTGTGCATCTGTGTGAGAGTGTGCGAGGTCACTCGGCGCAGTTTATGCATTTAAAAAGCATGAAGTGGAGTGACTGTCATTAACCAAGCCGCGATTCTGTGCTAGTTGTTTTCACAATTGTTAACTCAGCTGTAGCAGTTTGCCTTGTGTTTGTTGCGGGGTCAGCTGCTCATAGCAGAACATTTTTAATGTGGTTTAATTTGCATGCATATTCAAGACCTGTGTGTTTTTTTTTTTAAGTGAAAAAGCACATGATAGTGTGACACCACAGTTTCATTGTGCTGATGAATATCTAAGAGGCGGAGAGCTTTGGAGGATTGTGGGACTGAGGAGCTGTGATTTTAGTGACCTCTTGTGGGATGTGAGTCTCAGTTCACAATGGCAGCGTGGCTGTGATTGTGAAATGAAACAAAAGACAAAATGCTGTGTAAGGTTTGGTTCAGAGTGGTGGTGTTTCTTGCTAAAGGATTAATGGGCACGGTGGCAGACAGACAAATGTGCCAAACTGCACACACGCTCAAGAGCCCACTTGAAAGAGCCATAAGTCTCGGCGACACCCTGTCATCCTCTCTCTCCTCTCTTTCTTCCTCTGCTCTGTGTTTTACCCACTTCACAGCTACATTAGCACTTGATTTGGGTGTAATGGATCTCCCTCCTCCCCTCTTGCCCCGTTCCCATTGGCTGCGGCTGGCCTCCAGCCCAGCCCACCTGCTCCTCGGCGCTCTCCTTAATGTGACTGGCAGAGGATGATGGATCACCCCCTGTCACTTCCACCTCCTCCTCCAATCAACAACCAGCCATGGAAATTGATTGTTCTAATTTGCTCTCATTATTATTATGATATTAAGCACAATATACAGACACAGCTCACTGTCAGATCTGGGCAACGCCGTCATTAGTTACAGGGGCTGGAGAATACGCCTCGGCGGGGTTTTCTCCCACAGACGCCAAGATGTAAAGGAATCACTGAGCGTTGGAGAAACACACTGCTTTTTCTTAATAAGATTTGCCATGCAGCCCCTCACTGAGGTGATGTAGCATCTAATTAAGTTCAATTCGGTGCATCTGGGAAAGATGGGGGGAAAAAAAGAAGATATGATTAAGTTCCTCTGTGTCGGATGCAGAGTGTTCACGTGCAGCTGCTGGATCAGAGGAAATGGGAAGTGCCAGCGTGAGAAAAAAAAAAATCTCATCCTTACATCTGCAGTAACTGCGAACGGTACAAATTACAGTAAAATACTATTAGGACTGCAAAACTGTACACTATGAGAGTGAATGGGGGGCTGGATGAGAGTGACAGGTTGCAATCAAGGGGAAAAAACACTGATAATATATACGACACTGTGAAGAGCAGGTTCGGTCAGTGACTTTGTGGATGACCTCTCTCATCCTTCATCTCCTAAATCTCTTTTGTGTTCATCATTAGGCCTGAAGAAGAACAACCAAAGGTCAGCAGTATTATCATTCAGAGAGCTATACCCCCCCCCCCGCCCCAACCCCCACCCCTCTGCTGTATTCACAAGCCTGGTTTGAGATGGTACAAATGAGACTCCAAAAGGCCAAAGCAAATACCATGGAAATCTGCTGATCCTAATATTACCACAGCAGCCCCTCCAGCTGTATACGACTCCTATGTTCCACAGACCAAAGTGTATCCCCAGCCATGCTGTTACCAGCCCAGACTATATTGGATAGTGCTTACATTAACACACAGTGTCTAACAAACCGCTTACGCTCCTTTAATTGGATTACAAGGAGAGCTGCATTCCCATTGGTGAGATTAGGAGGATCCGGGCACGGAGCCCACTCCCCCTCCTCTGCGTGAGCGAGGCATCTGATTCGTCGTCATCCCTAACGACCTGCAGATGCCAGGTGTTTGATTGGTGGAGTGGCGCTGGCATGGGTGTTTATTGGTTCATGACAGTGTAATAATGGGGAGATGCCAAGTCGACTGTCAGGGAGTTGAAGTGTCTACTCTGATCTGGAGGTGATTAATGAGGCTATTTATTTATTTACTGTCCTTAAATACAGTTTGTTGAGATACTTTCTAACTAGATTCAAAGGTCATCTTGGAAACACAGAAGAAACTCAAGCATCTATTGTTGGTGTCGTTCTTTTTTTGGTTATGCATGTACATATGACACACAAAAATGTTTGCAACAAAATAGAGAAAAATTATGTTGTTTTATTTTTTATTTTGCTGGTATGTTGCCATGCAGCCAGCAGTGCTGTAGCTACCAATGACAACATCGTGTGCTTGGGGAAGTCTAGATCCTGCACTGAAAACCTTCAGTGCACGTTTCAGCTGATTCCAGTATTTTTGACTTATTATACTGTATTTACATTTCACCAGACATGAACAAAATTGATGTAAGCTGTTTGCACCAGAAACGAATAACTTCATTTTACAGGTGATTAATTTATTACAATTTCCAGGGAGAAAGTAGTTATCAGCTATTCTTAATTTCTGGGGGGAGGTCAGGATACAAACAAGACATTTAAATAAAACTTGCAGAGAATAAAATTAAGCAGCAAATAAAATATAAAAAAAATAAAAACTTCAACTAATTAAGCATGGCAAGAAACTTAATAGTGATAATAAGAAATAAATGATCTGAACACCCCTATGAGTGATTCAAATAATATCGTAGGGCTACATGTGTGTTTAGTTATTTTGTTGAATGAACTGAAAGAGGGCAATAGATTTAAGGGTAACACTTTACAATAAGGGTCCCTTAATCACCGTTAGTTAGTACATTATTAAGCATTAATATATGAACTAATGTGTTAATTAATGCTGAGTAATGCATACATAATGATAACTAATTACATTATTCAACTTTTACATTTATTAACTAGTAAACATTAATTAACTGCTTACTAATAGGCTACATTAATGTGTTTCCTAACCCTAAGTAATACATAATTATGATTATTAATATATCTGTAAACAGTTAATTAATGCTTAATAATGTACTAACTAATGTTAATTAAGGGACCCTTATTGTAAAGTGTTACCGATTTAAGCGAATGCATCACAACATTATTCAGCATTAGCTTTCAACAGTTCTTCTGCTTGAATGTGAATGTGCGTGCGTGAGCTCGAGAGACTGCAGCATCCGACCTTCCACAGTTTGACCCCCGACCTCTGACCTTTGCTGTAAATCTTGTCTTTTTCTGGGCCTTTTCGTCACACATTACCCAAACCTCTGACCACTAACTTATGTGGAGTCCTCGGCACAAGCTGCTGAAAACCTGGCAGCTGCTGGCCTCCTGTGAAGGAGGACCCTCTCCATCATGACGCTGACACCTTAACTGTCCTGCTCTGGCTCAGTGAGGAAGGCCCCCTGCTACCACACACACACACACACACACACACACACATACATGCATGCACACACACACACTTTTGGTGGTGAAAGGACAAACACAATGACACAAACTATGTGCTGTCATTCTCTTTTCTTACCACAGGTGCAAATGTAAATGCATGCACTTGTGCACAAACTACAACAGACGCACACCCAGGAAGCCATGTGCACAAACAAACACACGCAACACAAACTGTGTTTGAATCACAGTTCCCACACAACACACACTCTCTATCTACACGATCGACAGAAACAATTCTCCTTTTGATACCCTCTTTCACTCACACACACACATGAATAAACAAACACACAGTGGAGCTCAGCTACTATGCCTTCATGTACTCTGGCCTGTCCCTGCAGGTGACCTGACCCTCACTGTCCTGTTTGTCAGGGAGAGAGGAGCCAATTCAGCCAGATGGCAGCAGCGCCGAATGGCTGCGAACAACAGGCTGAGTTAATATGTAGCTTTAACCATTGTCTCCTCTGCCTGACAATGGAAAGCGAGCGGGGAGGGATGAGCTTTCACCGGAGCTGCGGCTAAAGATGGACTCGGTGTGTATTCTTGGAGGAGTTCATAAAAACAGAAGTAAAACCCACTTGATTCATCACTGTCTCATTTGGGCAGGAAAGCAAACGGACAGCAGGGGGGATTCCTACACTGTGCTAGTGTTGTACCTCCATAGGGAGGTTTGAAGATGGAGTCAGCAGAGAAAAGCACAAAGCCACCTCATTTTATTTGTTTTGATAAAAACCTATTCAATTATGTATTGCAGCTGAAATCCAAGAGGTGTGTTGTTCGTGTTCAAGAGTAAATGTCATGAAATATATACAATCAATGTTATAATTATGTTCCTACATTCGAGTTAAATACAAAAACTGAGATCAAAGTACTTTCTTTCCTCAATAACTGCTGCAACAACACCCACTAACATCCCCATTGTCAGCCTCCGTTCCTTGGCGCTATCACTTTCCTAAAGATGAGGGTAATTTTCTATGCAAATGGGCCGCTGTCATTGTCCCCGCCTCGTTAATCTGGGCCTGGGCTCCTTTGACAAACCCCTCTCTGATTGATGAGGCCCTGACAGCTCCAATGTGTGCGTGCATTTTCACAGATTGACATCATCATTAAGGAGCGAGAGCAGGGCCTGAATCACTGCAGATTTACTCCCCATCACCTCCTCCCCTTCTCCCACACACACATACAAATTCACGACGCACACACACGTGCGCGCGCGTGCACCCCGTCTTAGCATGCATACGCAAATGTACAAGGGTTGATGCTTGTGTGCATGGAGGAAGACACACAAAAGCAGGCTCGCCATCCGTCTCGCAGCTGAGGTTTCCCTTCTGTGCCCACAGAGTTGGGCAGGCGGCAGAATGCAAAGCGCTCACTCATTGGCTGCCTGAATCTGTCATGTTGAAGTTAATTGGTGTAGGCTTTAAGCAAATTTCCAGCAGCACCCCCAGTCACCGCGCCACTTGATGGGTGAGCCACTGTCATATGGCACCTATTGATTCACCCAGGGGATGAGATGACTCCCACAATGCTCGCTATGTCAGTGTCACCCTCTCAGAGAGCGGCCGATAGCCCGTCTCCTCCCTGTCTGCTGATACAGATACCAGACAAAAGTATTTTAAATCACGCTTTATTCATATTCCTTCAATCTGGAGGGGATCCACAGGCTGGATTTTTAGTGTTTCAATCGGCTAAAGTCCATTTTAGAGTTCATTTGAAAATGGAAAAATCGTTACCTAATCCTATTCTGTCTCTTGCCCCGAGCTACAACAATAAGAAACATGGCGTGTGCTGGCAAAGCAGAAAAAAAAACACCCGACAAGAGACACAAACACTAACTGAGTGGAGGCAGCTGCAGATGAGCAAATAAAGCATTCAATATTTATGACTGAAATTAAAACCAGATAAAGATGTCACATATTACCGCGTCCCCGCCCTCCTCTCCTCCCTCCCAGGCCTCTGGCCCTGACTCTGGTGCTCACAACTCTCTACTCGCTCTCAGTGCGAGTGAAAGGGAAGCATTATTCCTTCCCAGGCCAATGTCTTCAAAGACAGTAATGAATGCAATGCAGTGACCCAGAAAATGGACTTTAGAGAAGGAGAGGGAGAAAAAAAAGCAATCTTGCGTTTGTGGCGGAGCATTATCACTTTACTCCCCTCCCCTCATCCTCTCCCCTCCCGGGCTGGTGTGTGCGTTTATGTGTCTGTCTCTGTGTGTGTGTGTGTGTGTGTGTGTGTGTGTGTGTGTGTGTGTGTGTGTGTGTGTGTGTGTGTGTGTGTGTGTGTGTGTGTGTGTGTGTGTGTGTGTGTGTGTGTGTGCACCTGCCATTATGTGTGTCTCCAAGGGCCTATGTGCCTGTGTGCGTTCATGTGAATTTGTATGAGTGTGCACACTTGTCTGTGATTGTGTGTGTTGCATGCATATGTGTGTGTGTGTGTGTGTGTGAGCTGAAGTCTTCATCAAAAGGGAATGGGCACAGGCTGACAGGCAGGCCCATTGTGGGGTTAATTAAACACTTCAGGTTTAACACCCCGTCCCTGTCGTTAACCCAAACACTGGCTCATCACTCATTCCCGCCACACTTCAGTTAGAGAGCAGGGGGGACAAGGAGGGGACAGGAAGGGAGGGGGACAATGGAGATGTCACTGTGGGTGGGGGGCGTGGTGGTGGTGGTGGTGGTGCTCGGGTGATGTGAGGGTATCGGAGGCAGTGGAAGTGGTTAGTTTTTTATCAGGAAGAATCTTTTTGAATGTTTTGATAAGACTGGCAGTGAATGTGTCATCTGTGTTTGATTAAAGAGCAAGAATGAGTGAAGTTACAGACAGGGGATTGAGCTTCCATTAAGGCCTACAACACTGTGATGAGAAGTAGAGATGGTAAAGTAAACCCATAACCGCCTGTCCACAATGAAAATAGCCAATGTTGCTGATGACCAAAGACTAAATTCAAGATTCTGAGGGCGCCAGAAATTTAGGATCAAATTCGAACACTTTGATCTTGACTACACCCCTTGTCCACTGATCAGCCAATCAGATTTCATAATTTTCATCATTATTATTATTTTTTACCATGCATTTATTGCACAAGATGACATACCTCAAATTGTAAAGTCTCACACAGATGTGACATGGCTCTAAATAAAACAATATGACCATGAGTGTTGCTCTAAAGGTGCCCTGACCACATGAGTTCAATATCTCTTCTCGGTGTTCAATTAAATTGAAATCTGACTGAGGAACCAAAGGCATATGGAAATATTCAACTATTGCGAGCCCTTGTGTCTAATACATAAACAATTTCATAAAAACTTTCATAAAAAGCCACAAAACCTATATCACTAGAAGAGATGTCCTATGTGAATGTAAAATCCAGATATGTGTCCCTGCTCTTCTCACTTGTTTGAAGCTCAAATGGAAAAAGATGATGAGACACTTTTCATCGCACCAATCAGCACTAGTCTGTAACAACATTTGGATCAAAACATGACGACAGCCGTGGGGTTGTTTGTGTATGTTGCCAAAACTGTTAATCACATCTGATGAAACCACACTCACGCAGTACTAATGAAACCAATCAGCTCAGTCTTTGAATGTTAAATGCCAAATGAGTAGCCTACAACCCAGGCATGTCTTGAACTTGGCAAGCAATTATTCAGTCACAAATATTTCATTGTTGATTGGCTATTGATTTGTAATCTTATTTTCAGGGGCTTTCATTTATCTGAATTAATTTATCCCTGGGTTTGAAGTCGGATCAAAGCAGACAAGATGCAATGAAGGATCCGTCATTTAAAAAAAAAAAAGTTATAACTTCTCTTTTGTTGCATATATACGTATATGCATATAAATAGTAGCAAAAGGAAGAGGAAACTAATGTACAGTAAGAAAAACATTTATTTTGCTCTTCTATTCCTCTGCAACACATGCAAGTGAGGCATTGGTGGCTCTGGTCATCTGTGGGGGAAACTATTCCCGCCTGCAGTGTAATGGACCCTCACACCACTAGATAGCAGTAGTTTACACCACAGACAACTTAACCAGTCCACTCAGTTACCGCATGGTCCTCAGACACAGTGGTGATCAGCTGACAGAGCCACTGAATAAATGAAATGATATATGAGTGTAGGGATTTCACAGTATTTCAGGCGGTATCTTACTTACTCAACTACATCAGCAGCTACCATTAAATAAATGAAAAATTAATGAGGTAGAATTAGTCTAAGGTAATTTGACTATATTACTATGTTTGCAACTATGAAAACGCACAAACCTTAATTATCTCTAATGATATGAGAAGCTTAATCAAGATCATGAAATATGGATTATTGAATTTGCTTGAAAAAAAAAGTTGTTGTGAATAACGCAGAACTTTCCTTCTTCCCGTCAATGCAAAATGAAAAACACAAGGCTAACAGAGGTACAATAAATCATTTATTTTTTTTTCTAATGTTACATAGATTAGTCTCCAGTAAAACAGTTTGGCTCTGGATAGGAGAGGATTAACCTTTATTGTCTCCCTTAGGACAGGAACACACAAACTCTCATTCACACACAACATTTAGCCTACATTTCGTTGCCTGTTCCCTCTGACCTCTCCGGGTTGCACCATGACGTTATGGAAAATCTAAATGAGAGGTAGGCTTTTTATTCATTTTATATTGATAATGGTAATTCATCTGCAGTCTATGTTGTGTGGTGTTTATCAATGAATGGATTTTGGTACAGACTGTCGGTAGCCTTTTCTAGAAATGAAGGTAGCCAAAGTTGGTTTTCACAACCCAGCAACCCTAATGCTGATGATATCAATGCCTTGGTATTGTGGCTTATAGTTAATCAATAAGGCGTTCAGCTGGACACACACACACACAAGAATCATTTTTCTAAATTTACAACCATTGGTTTCAATTTCGTTAAGAAGCTATCTGTACAAAAGCTAACTTTTATTTCACCAATACACAAGGTGTTTTTACAGCTGTAGGGGTTGTTCTTCTGGCCAATGAAGTAATGACAAAGTAAACTGGGAGCTGTAAACAAGTAAATTCATCAACCGAGACACATTTTGATGTTGTTTTGATGGACTTTTTCTAACATAATTAAAATTAGCCGGGCAGATGTTAGCGAAATAGGTTCATACGTCTAATTTTGGTATTCCCACAGATTCATTAATGATAGCGCAGTTTTTGTTGCCATGTTGTCATGTGTCTGTGTTATCGTGCAGGTTTGGTGAGATGGAGCCCATGATGCAGTCTTTCCATTAGCCATTAGCCCATTAGCCCGTTAGCACTCAGGCTGTTGGAACAGCTTGAACGTGTGATGCTAATGCTTCAGGGATCCAACCCAAACTGGAGCCTTGGCAAAAGGCCAAATAGGAGGAGTGGTGCTACAACTTCCTACCTCCCTCCCTCCCTCTTTCACTCTTCCATTATCACCTCACGTTTGTCAGTTGTTGTTTGGTCTTGTTTGTCTTCTGTGGATCCCTATGCTTTAGCATCTTTAAGATACACTTTTCATTGGAGGAGCAGCTCTGTTTTATCCCCATGCCATATGTTAGTAAGGAAGACTAATGAACATGTCTATCCAAATGTGGTGGAGACATTTTTCTCCTTCAATTCACTCGCTGTTGCCCACTGCAGTTTATCCACGGTTTGTTTTCCAAGCATTTCTCATAAAAGTGATTTATCAAAAACACTTAATACCGAACTGCCGATGTTTCATCCTGAATGATTCCAAAGGCTGAAGCTGGTGGTTTTTATGGCACAGGCTGGAAAGGGTACCTCTTGGGGCCATGTTGTGTTAGCCTCTTGTAAAGTAGTAAGACACACACACACATACACACTCTACCCCCATTGGCGTTGACTGGGGATGGGCGGCAGGGAAATGTCAGGAGGGATAGAGGTCATTGCCTTCCAAAGGGATAAACACACATTCCACATGGCTCCCCGCCGCGTTATCATTTACTGCCCTATCGGACACGTTTTGCCGCCTCTGAATGTATTTATATTTATAAACATATTCTTTATTTATTTTCTCCAAGGCCACTGTGCCGAGGAAATGATACTGAAATCTAACATTTGGAGAGCCATCGTGACTGCCAGGATGCAATTTGTGTTCCATCTCCGTGGAAAAAAGGGGGCCGTGATGCCCCGGGGCGGCCATTTCGTTCCCTGCAGTGACATTTTTAACTGGGTGCCTGCAGGACACTGGGACGCAGCCTGAGCCACGCGCTCCTCGTCATGGCAGACAGCCTGCGCACTGCACCGTGGACACACTGACTGTCTTTCTAAGGCTCTTAGTCTGACTCAATATGCTGGACCAAGGTTGGCTTCAAAAGGCTACGGATGCTGCAAAGAATCTTTATGGGTTTAAAGGATTCACAGGTCACTTTCCGTGCGTGTGTGTGGGTACATGCGGTGGATCTTTTATAAGTTTAGGGAGCTTGTTAAAAGTATAAAATGAAAGTCAAGTGAGTTCTGCACAGGCCGTAATCACATGTAGCTCAAAAAGCTCACTGAATCCATGAAAACAAACGCCCCTGATGCCCATTTTGCCAATTTTTCTCTGCAGCTCAAAAGGCACCGTTCATTTTTTTTTTTTTTTTTGTCACCTCGTCGTGTTTTCTGTCGGTAAACAGACCTCCATCAGCAGCCAGGAGACTTTAATGGCTGCAGTAGCTTCTTTTCATTAACAATGATATATACCACTTTTGTGTGAGTTCCCTGTTCCAGCCTGTATTTATCAAAGCAACATTAGGAGTGTATCAGCATCAATTTGCCTTCATGAAGCATGGAGGCTGCATTCCACTCATGTGTGACCATTATACTAATGAGGTTAATGGTTCAGCTGTGCTTACCATAAGATGGATGCCCCCCAGTGGAACCTGCCCCTTTGTGGATGTGTGTGCGCGTGTGTGTGTGTGTTGTTGTGTGCATCTGTGAGCTGAGCGAGTGTGTGTCTCTACTTTGGCGTTGCACAGAATGACAACGCTAGTGAAAAAAGTTTTTCGTTTTTTTATTGGTTTCCCGACAAACAGGTTTCTGCATCATGACATTTCATGGCCATCAACAATTCCTCTGCACACACACACACACACACACTTAGCTGGAGTCTCATTATCAGTCAGAGCTATGTATGGCTCTCCCCATCGTCCAGAATTATCTTTGAACTTTACAAACTAATGTGATGAACTAATGACTTCTTGTAGGCTATTACGAGAGGGCGAATTACTGGTGTCTATTTTTTGCTAATTACAAATGGTAAAACCAGCGAAGCCTTTTATAAGCTAGGATACTGTTTATGCCCTACCACATGCTATTCAGTCTAAAAGTGAAACAACCCTCAGGATTGAGATTGCACCATTTCTTTAACAGATGGGATGCCCCAGCCATCTGCATTGTCTCCAGCGTTTTAAATGTGTTTTGGTTTGAGAAATGCTCTATCTGACTTTACCTGCAAACATCCTCTTCAGCTGCTTTATAATAACACGAGGGACCCTTTAGAGATATGAGTCCCATAATTCAAACAAACTGAGTGGAAAGTGATTAAAGAAATACACACCCCAGTTATTGATTTTAACATTTCGACATAAATAATTATGAGGCCTCAGATTGGCTTGTTTTAGTTGAGTTTCTAATTTCAATTTCTACATCCACAATGGTGTTGTGGGCCAATAGTTGTTTGCACACAACCCCAAATCCACAGTATTGCTTCTTAATTAGATTTACAGGATATTAAAAACACAGTAGGTGCTCCTAAACGATGATCATTGGAGACAGTGCTGAAATAGCAGGCTATCATACATCTTTTTTATATTGCCAGTCGAACCGTAACAATATCTGTTTTTGTTTTTATAAATGTATTCAATTACCACCACCACCGCCCAAAATATGAAATACGTCAAATTAAGAGTGCGGATTTGGAAATACATGCGGCTGACTATTATCAATTGTATCATCTTCAGAATGGAGCCTTAATGAACAAAACGAAGTTGGCCTCATTTACTGTTAATGCAGTCAAATGCTTTTTCTCAGTGGGTGCTGCCCAATAAGCTGAGGAGAGGAAGGGCACTGGGTCTCTGGAGGGGTACAACTTTAATTGGATGATCTGAAAGTCCTTTCTCCCAATTCCAAATGTAAACAAGGCGTGTCATGGCACATCTAACACCAAATTAAGAAACCGCCCCAAAATGCCTTTCAGAAGTTTAACAGCTTCTCTCTCTCTCTCTCTCTCTCTCTCTCTCTCTCTCTCTCTCTCTCTCTCTCTCTCTCTCTCTCTCTCTCTCTCTCTCTCTCTCTCTCTCTCTCTTCCTCTTTCTCTCTGTGTGGCACCTAACAAACATCAGTGTGTTCAGTCTTTTGTTTTTTTCGTGGTAAAACAGAAGCAGGGCTGCTCAGAGCAGGACCATCCACACTGTCAGCCAAATGCCATTTTGAACCAGTTAATATTACCCTCAACTGGTTTTGATATTGGAAACAATGTCACACTGCCTACTTTTTCCATTATTGATTGACCTATAAATTCTATATTTATTCAGAGAACTAGTTATACAAGGTCTAAATATTGTGAAGAATTCCTATCACAACTCTCCACAGCACAGGGTGATGTCTTCTTCTGCTTCTTGTATCCCTCCAGTGGTGCAAAACCCAGAGAGGTTCAGTTCACAATGATGTAAAAAGAAAAGCTGTAAATGCTCTCATTCATGAAGCTTGAACCAACATGTCTTTTTTTCTTTCTTTCTTTCACTCTCTCTATTTTCTTAATCAATAATGTACTTTATAAATAATTGTTTCTAATAAATTGATAGTAAGTGATATTACTTGTTGATTAACTTTACTGTTACTTTGTTTTTTGTGTATTTCAAGACAAGCATGTTAGGATAGTCCACAGATGATAATAATAATAATAATAATAATAATAATAATAATAATAATAATAATAATAATAATAATAATAATAATAATAATAATAATAATAATAATAATAATAATAATAATAATAATAATAATAAAACATAAATCAATAAATAATTATAATAATAATAATTAGTTTATTATTTGCATATTATTGGTTTGGTCACAATATTACATTCACATGTGTAATTACTGAGGATTCTGAAAGTCAGATGAAGATGATTTGCCAACTGAAATGTATGTGAAACAGTACAGTCTTATAAACAGTAATAAAATGGGTAGTCGATAACATTTTTTTGCTTTGTGCCGTCATCGTGATAACTTCAATGTTCTTCTTAAGAAAATAAATGAATGAATGAACAAACAAATAAATGGGGCTATTTCTTTCTTACTTTTCTTTTCTTTTCTTTTTTTTAAACCAGAAATCAATAAAAGGGTAAACTAAGGAAAAAACTTGAAAATGCTGTTTTACAAATTGTAGCACAGGACAGATTTTTTTCTTTCTTTCTTTTTCTCTGATAAAGACTGTTGTTGCAATTGTTGACACAATATGTTCTTACTGTTCAGATACAACTTACCCACTTATGGCAGAGGAGACTATAATGGCAAGAAACCACAACAGCAGAAAATACTGCCGTTAACTAGCAGCTGGGTAATTTTATCCTAGAGCTATTTAACATCCGTGATGTTGATTTTTGTTGTTGTTGTTGTTGCTGCTGTTTGAGACTCAGACTTTCATTTGTACTTTGGGAGTGTTACTTCCTAGTTTATGCACTACAGCAAAGAATCAAAGTCTTGGCCAAGGACTGTGATTCACTTACTGTATTTGTTCTGTAATGCTGATCTCAGTGCATAAGTGAAAACACACTGTTCTTGTGCTGTGATAATGCTTTTTAAGCTATTCATAGGAGAAATATAAAAATGTTAAAGGCTACCCAGTTATATCAGATATAGAAACCTATATCTGATCTATTGTGTCAGTTTGTAGACCAACGCTGGTTCCAGAGGAGAAAACCAAATGTCTCCTGTGCTGTTGTGTTGCTCTCCTTGTCTACATATGGGTGATAATATTGGGCCTTTAAGTTTGTTTCCCAGTGCCTCAGCGAATGTGTTGAGGAGCTGAGCTAAAGAGTGCTGAGGCAGTGAGTTAGCTTAGCCGACCCTTGGGCCTTTAAAGCTGCTGAGCACAGCACAGCACTTTGTGCACACGCACACACACACACACACACACACACACACACACACATACACACACACACACGGCCCTGAAAGCACATAAAAAGTTTTCAACCCCTGAAAACACTCGTGTATGCACAGCTCTATCTCAGCTGAGTAATTTAACAAGACTTATATCAACGTCTCAAGGATGTGAAATATGCAATCGACAGACAACCAATTGTACAGGAAGAAAAGTGTTCCATAAAGTTCATGCTGGTGCCTGGTTTATTGGCTCTTTTAGGATCAGTGAAACTCATAGCCAATGGGAGGGCTGGAACACAGACGGCATATTAATTCATCGCTATTCGTTAGGACCTCCGCATGTGCTAAAGATGGTAATCTTAAGTAATTTGTTAGTGCTGCATCGGCGCTTTGACTTTTTAGAGAGCTGCTTGACAGCAGCGTTAGCCCCTGGGCTCCCGTCTTGCAAAAAAAAAAAAAAAAACGATGCTCCAATTTGCAATTCATACACATTGGGGGAAATGTTTAATTCCATGGCCGTTATTCAACTCAGTTCATTAATTAAAGAAAAAACGCTACCATTCTCTTCTCTGCTTTCCCGCCATCTTTTTGATGAGCTTTCTTCAGGAGTAATTGAGTCCGTTAATTAGACAGAATTAGGCTCTAATTATTCCAAAGGCCCAGTGCCGGGGGAGAGAAGAAACCAAATGTGCCATATTTCATCGCCTTGCCACTCCAACAGCTCTCACTGAATCCCCTTTAACTCTCTTTGATGTCCCCTACACTGCCGGTTTCACAGGAAATGGATTAGATATCAGGCCTCTTAATTCTGCCGCTCTGCTCAACAGGAGAGCTCTTTTGACATTTGTGCTCACTTCTCCCTGATTCCAAGCCTGTGCTGCAGTAAACGCATTTCATTACAATGGGGTGTTTTATTTTCTCTTGCTCAGTCTTTATGTTATATTAAAGGGGACGGGCATTCGTCTTGTTTATGTCCTCCCTCAGCCTCTCAGTCAGTGGCAGTCCTTTGCTATATCACATTTTTACAGCCTTACCTTTAAGCGGCTCTTTGTCACGCTGAGCTTTGGATTTAAAGATACGGAATTCATCCTTTGCAGAAATATTCAAAAGATAAGCTAGCTCTCTGTGTACATGACATACCACTGGTGTTGGAAGAAACCCTGGCAACTCATTTACTTAATAAACACTCACAAAAACCTGCACATGGTGGTCAAAATATATAAAAAAAAAAGGCTGTTTTGTTGACATCCTGTGTGTGCAAATAAAAGAACAGACAAATTCTGAGGGTTGTCAGAGTCTTATTTGCATGTAACATCTTCTAAATGTGCAAACCTGCCTTGGGAAAATGGTTATAAAGATGTTTTTTCTTAATTTGTGAAAATTGGAAATACAAAATCACAGAGAAATCAAATCCCAGTGGTCTTATTTTTACATAACTTGTTCTAAATGTTCGCCATCCATTGCAGGATGTGTCTACACTCGTGGAATTAAGTCCAGAAACCTGGAAATCCGTCAGACAAGCTTTGCAATCAGTCAGCCTTTGCTCATACTATTAATTCCCCACATTATAAATTGAAGGACACTAGAAAAATTAGACATTTCCATCCCCACTAAGTGTTCTCCCTCTTTCCTCTCTTCCTCTTGCATTAATCTAAGCAGTATGTTAAAAATGGTGAAACATTGTCTCCAGTTTCTACCCATTCAGAGGCTGGGCAGTAACAATGCAGCACTTTAGCACCAAAACCAACCAGAATACACACACACACACACATGAATACACACACACACACACCCGGGAGCATCCCCGTACACAGCTGCACTGCCGGAGTCTCTCATGCAGATGTTGAATTGGACAGACCACCCTGAAGCGCCGGGGCTCACAGAACCACAAGTCTCTACGCTGCCAAACCTGCTGTGATGGATCAGCCCGCTCTCATGCCAACTACGACGAGTGAGAGACGGCTCGCTCCCATTGGTCCATCTCCAGCCGTTAATGGTTGTTCCCAGATTGTAGCATGAAAAGGCCCTTTAGCTGCTCTCATAAATATGGTAAAGAGGTAAAAAAAAAAAGATGAAAAAAAAAATGAGACTGATCCATCACAGGAATTATGATGGTTTGCACACACATGAGCTCAGATTTTAATCTCTGGTTGTAAAAAGGAAAAGAATACAATAATAACAGTTGATAATAAAACAATTTACATAGTTTTATATTAATAACTTAACCTTCCAGAGTCAAAAGACTCACGATGAAGCTTCTATTTCAACTGTTTATGGCACTTTGGTTCTCTGATCCAAGCTTTCCCTTATGTTCAAGGGTAAAACTGTCGCCTTGTATGAAAACAGCCATAAACCAAGCATTGTTCAGAGGTATTTTCCTCTATTTTCAGATGCCAGATGCTGCATGTTATATGAAATGCCCCCGTCGTATTTTTCACCGTGACAGCGCCGCAGCTTACTCTAAGGGGACTGGGGTTAGTTTATCCTCAACTGGTGTATTACTCTTTGAATGTCTCTAAGTTAAACTGCTGGTGACAGCTTATCAGTCAATGTAATGCACAATGCCTCTATGTGTGCGGAGCAGGGGAGTAATTCAATATCCCTATATGATTCAAGGCAAAAAGAGGGAAAAAGAGATTTATGCCTCCAACGGTGGCAAGGGACATTAATGTTGGCGGAGTCTGAACTTCCCGCAAGAAAAATCTATCCCGGGCATCAGTCTTCCATTTGTAATTTATTCTAATATTAAATTGTGTTTACCAGCAAAGACAAATGGAGAGCTCAAACACATGCAAATCTGGGTGTGAACGGAGATAGAAAATAAGGACAGTAAATAATATTAACAGTTTTTACTTTTTTTCTGCTTTGTGTTGGACGCATTTCTTCTCTATTTTTTTTTGTCTGCTGTGATTTCTCTCTCGGCTGTGTTTGATGACTTCTCTTCGTTGAAAGACGGAACAAACAGTTTCTCTTCTCTCTGTGATGTCGTCCCCAGTTATTCCTCTCTGTTTGCCCAGTGTGACCATTTGGGACCCTCTTTGTTTTTGCACCTCTCCGAGGCCACGCTCTCTCACAAGTGGCCCAAGCTCTGTGTTAGCCATGAAATCCCACCATCGTGACCTCCGACCTGCGACTAAGCTCTTTCCTCAACACCAGCCATGATAATAAACATGAGTATCAGAGAGCACACCACCGTGGACTTCATGTGTGTGTTCGTGTGTGAGCGCATGCCTGCACAGCTTCACCTTTCTCTGGGTGTGTTTTCTTCCTTCTGCTGCTTGTAATCTGACTCAGAACTTTGCATGTGCATCTCAACAAAAAAGTGGCAGCGGACTGAAATAGCACGCGGGGGCCAAGTCGCACATACTGACACAAAGCACGAAAGACTTCTCCATCACTTCCAAACGTGAATTTTTGACATTTTTTCTTTTTAATCCGCGGAGACCTCGGTGTTTACGAGCCGGGTCATCATTGTTCATCTCATTGGAACGACCTCGCCCCCCGTCACCATTTCAGACTCTGAGGAAGAAGAGATCAGAATGGGCTGCTCTCGTTTGAAACGCTGCACCTGTTCCACCACATGTATGAACATAAAGGCCTGATTATCTATTTATACATTCAACGTATAGATCATTGGGGAATGTTTCGGTGGCCAAATGTTTACAGTGAATACCACATAACAGCAACGTCAAACAGTTTAAATCTGACCTCTGTTGCATGTCATGTCTCTCTCTCTCCCATGTTTCCTGTCTGCCTCTTCACTAATAGCTGATGCAATAATGCAAAAAAAGATGTTTCTATATGAGGCATTAAATGAGTTTTACCTTTGACCTAGACATTGTTGATAGTGTTTGTTGATGCTAATCTCTCAGATCTGTCTATTTTAATCATTCATGATTGAATGACTAAATGACACTTTAAAACATCACTGTTTGAATGGCTAATAAATCATTTATTAGGAACCACTTCAGTGCATTTGAACCAGTATCCAAACTGGCTTACCATTTAGACAGTCACTGTTTAATGTCATAAGCCTTCTTCTTCTTTTTTTATTTGTAGTTAAAGTCAATGACCTATCAGGTTGTCCAGTTAGTGAGTGATTGTTCTTGAGTTATTGTCAACAAATTATGAAAAGACTAAACCCAAGAATGCATTGATCAAAGTAAATAGCATCACCCTGATACATCTTATTTCTCTGTGCCGTAGGCCCCCATTAGTGAGCAAAAACTATTAAAACACATCAATGAGCGACACTGTTGCTCCGGGCGACATGTTTTTTTTTCATTATGATGAACATCTGCACTGTAGTTTATTTTGAGTCAGTCCTGTTCACAGCTTCTTGTTGCTGCAAAACCTCACTAGAGCTAAAGCACTATTGCTCCGCTGCTGGAAATAGATCCTAAATATGTTTTACTTACTTCTGTTTGAGTCATATTCCTTAGAGAGTGCCCAGCTGGAAGGAAGCATTTATTCTTTCTTTTCTTCTTTTCTCTTTTTAATGACAGCTATCTGTGACCCATCTCTAAAGAACCATTACTTCTGTGTCAATTAATGAGCTTAGAGTTGTTGATGTCAGTTTCACCATGACGTTTGTAGTAAAAAAAACAAAAAAAAAAAAAAAAAACAAGGGTTTGACTACTAAAACAATCTTCAGCTGTTAATGTTGATATTAATGCAGGCAGCTTCTTTCAAGAAATGATTAAATGCTCTATGAGGTCAGGCTGATGACATATCTCAAAGGTGATATGCTGCAGGCAAAATAATCATCACAACCTGACAAGTTGTTTCTATCAGTAGGTTGATTGTTCAATAGGAATAACAGGTATTAAAATGAATATGAGCTAAATTAGCCTTATAAAGCTTTTTTATTTTTACTGACTCATTATCATTACTTAGAAGATATGTGTCCTTTTTTCTACACTATCACATATTGTATGATTTGATAAATCTTCACTAATTTACGTAATCTCTTGAAAACATGAAACAATAGCCTGATATTTTGAGGATTATAGATTTGCTTTGATTGACTATTTGCTTAACTCTAACTCAACCCTAACGTTAAGCACCGACCCAAAAATTAGCCCGGGGGCCACGGCTTTTATCTCCAATCAGACAACATGTCCCCAATTAGCTGGTCTTTTGTCTGAAATTTGTCCCCAAATGTACAAAGGTAATCTCACACACACACGCAAACCACCCACTTGGGGGTGAGTATGCAGGTGTTTGTAAGTACAGCACCATAAGTTGTGTGGTTCCTCTGAGCAGCTGATGAAACACAGCCAGGCTCCACCATTTAGAGTCAGTAATGAACTGCACATAATCAGATTAGCTAGTTCCCCTTATCTAAACATCTACAAGTGTTACTAACCTAACCTAATGCCATCTTATAGCCTGAGAAAAATCAACACCAGGCTCATGCTCTTAAAGTGTCCATTGTCCATTTATAGGCCATTTAAAATAATAGTGGATAACACACGTTGTTTCCAATGGACTTTTTGGAGAGCATGCCCGAAAGGAAAGCAGATACTCTCTTAATCCAGCTGCTACAGAAGCATCATTAATTCCCTTAATGAACCTGTAACCTGAGAGAAGTTAACCTGTGAACTTGTCATCCCGAACACGCATTTTTCGGTGAATCACAAAAAAAAAAGGGCTTATCTCTCATTCGTAAGGAACTGGCAGTGGAGCAGATTGGTTTTCTGGGGGGATATGAGTGCGGTGTGGTCACGGCCGTTAGTGAAGGCATTAGCAGAGTGGCGCAGCCAGGCCGCTTCCTGCCACGCAGGGTTACGGTGTCACGCCTTGAGCTCTGATTGAGTTACAGTCCAGAGAGAGAAGGTCACGGTGCCTCTCCAGCACGGCTGCCACTCACATTTGCCACGACTCAGGAGGTACAAACACTCTCATATGTGGAAATTACATACACACCTTACAGTCCCTCAACGAAACCTGAGGTCATAAAGAAATTGGCATGTGTATAAGTTGTTTGTTTGAGGGTGTTTTATAGTGCTAGATCGCAGATTAGATAGTGTTTGGTAGGGCCTGGTTTCACACTTCCGTCCTGGGTAGGTAGCCTACCAACTTAAATGAATCTGTAGCTGTAGAACCAGTATAAAGCTGCTATCAAACACTTTGTCAGATTTGTAGCTATACCCTCAAAGGAACACTCTGCCCAGTACAACAGAAAAGCTATAAACGATACAATTTTTACAGAAATGTCTAATATTCAGTAAGTTCATCTAAACTCATTTGTTCAAAATTCACATTATAACAACCCATAATTAAAAGCGTGATTCACATTTGTCTCAAAGTCTTGTTTAATTCTATTACAAGAAGAAAAACAACCAGAAATTGTGTGGTGAAATGTGCCATCGCTGGCAGTTGCACCATGCAAGTAAAATCCAATATTACTGTGTAACTCTTACACACACACTGTTTGGAACTGGACTCTGTTTGTTAATGACGCACTTAGATATATGACACAACTAACAAAAGAAGCCTAGTAAAATGTTAGTGTCACACTTTTTGAGCAAATAACCAGTTTATCAAGAGGCAGAATATTTATGTGGCTGTATTTTGGCTGGAAATACGTGGAACATACCAAGCAAGCAAATGGATGTAAAAAGAGGATACGAGGATACATTTTAATACCATTTTCACTCAAGCTAAATCTAAGCTAAGGTTTTTGGGTTAAGTATTTATACCATCTGTTCATTATAATTTTGCAAATGTTAGACTATTGGATTTGTGGAAAGTTCTTTTGCAGCTGCTTTAAAGGGACAACGAGGAGTTTGGTTATAAAAAAGTCTCACGTTAATGTGGATGAATCTACGTTACCCACACTTGTTAATGGGCCCATTTTCGATAAATATATCGTTTTGTCTCTATCGTTATTTTGTTATTATTAGTGGTGGCGGAAATGCTGGTCGAGCCGACCAGCATTTCCTTACTTTCGGTTTTGTGGTGAGTCATGAGAATAACGCCGCCGAATCTCCGTTTATGGTCGGAACTACGACGGTATCTGATCGTCTTTGAACCTCTGACTTTAATTCTTGATGAATGAAAACATGAGTCTGTCTTGCGCCGGTCAAAGAATTTCACGGTGCGCGCGGAGGCTCATAAATGTAGTGTGAAAACGCTTCGCTTTTCCAAAACTCCTCGTTGTCCCTTTAAGTAAGACAACATTTACATTTGGAAAGTTTGACTAATTTTGGAAAATCAAATAAAGTAAACTAATTTGGTTTCAGGACTTTCATGCATTGTAATGGTGCTGGTATCAAAAATATATAAACAAAAAGTGTGGATTGTAAAATTACTGACAGCACAGCTCTGTGAGATTATTACTGGAGTGTGACACAATTTGTAGTAGGCTAGATGGGTTGTGACTGAACTGAACTGAACTGTCCTTAAATCTACAGTAACAGTTTCTCCTTTAACGGAGAACCTGCTGTTTCCTATATTAAAAGAAAAAACAGTTTTATTGCCTTAGAGGCAGTGATGATCATGTATGTGGGACAACATTCACAAATAATGTGTTGTCCAGTAGTTTGGAGGACTTGTTTGTTTGCCTAAGACTTTAAAATACAGCCATCAGCAAACGATGCATTATTCCACTGACAAACAAATATGGCATAAATCAGCTGCTGTGATCTCGCAGAAAAGGAGAGTGCTAATTCTCACTGTGGTGTAGATGCAGCTGCATCTCACGTGCATGCACATACACACACATATACATCCGGTGATTGAGTTCTCTTCTCTTAATAAACCACTGATTCAGCATAAATATAACCATTGATTGGTGACTTAATTCCCAATTCAAATTATCATCCTGGGTCCCTATCCAAGGTTGACATGAGCCTTGAGCTTCAGTGAGACTAAATTATACACCAGTCTGTGTTAGCCACCCCCACCCTACATCTCTCTCTCTCTCTCTCTCTCTCCCTCTCTGTGTGTGTCTCCCTCTCTCTCTTACCCCCCATCTCTCTCTCTCACACACACACACATGCACACACACACAGTTCCCAGTTCCCCCATCTTTCTCCCCTGTATACCTCTCTCTCGGTGCAGCCCAGGTGCTGATACAAGCAGAAATCCTCCACGCCCCATCGCTCCCAGAACACATACGCACTTACAGACACACACAAACACACATACAAACTAAGCGCACACACAAAAACCACCCACCCACTCACACAAACACACACACATATGCACACACAACTCCATTCCTCTTCAAGAAAAGCCGAGGGGAGGCAGCATTCGTCTCCTCTCTATTTGCTGTGTTAGCATGGATGCAATATGAAACACAGGAACACTGTAGTTTTTTCTGTTAAGGGATGATGCTGCTGTAAGCTGGCTGGAGTGTGTGTGTAGGTGTGTGTGTGTGTGTGTGTGTATGTGCGTGTGGTGGTAGAAGGGAGAAAATAAGAGATTATCACTGTGATGCATTGCCATTGGCGCCTGTAGTCTTAAGTCACCCAAGGTTGTGGCCCTTCTCCCTCAATGAGGATGTAGTGGCCAATAACAGCGCTTTGTCAGTCCAAAGACAGAGAGAGTAGAAGGAGACAGAGAAAAGACAAGTGGGGGGAGAGTGAAAAGTAGTAAACAAGAGAAAGGAGGAAAAAGAGGAAGAGGAGGAGTGGATTGAGTCTGCTATTGTCTCTGCTTCATCAATATCCTCTTATATAAATGTCAGCTGTACCATTTCCCTCATCACTGTTTCACCACCCCACTGGCTTTATCCTCTGGTACAAGGGGAGGGACATCACTCTCTCTCATCTCTCTTTATCGTTTTTCTCCCTCCCCACTCCCTAAATCGCTTTACTCTTTCTCCCCTCTTTTCCCCTCATTTCTCTCCGCCGTGTTTCTTTCCCTCCTTTCTTTCTTTCTCTCTCTCTCTCTCTCCCCCACTCCATGCGCCTCTCTCCCTTTATCATTCTTTATCTCTCCTCTTCCCTCCCTCTTTCCTGTCTCTTTGCCTCTCATGGCAATGCGTCACTAGCCTGCCCCCATGAAACAAGTCAATTTTCTGCCAGCTCGGCGGATGAATAAATCTCCCTGGCTCTGCTCAGAGCAATGGGGATATTTATCTAAGTGGAGTGTGTCCTCCTCGGCTCAACGCCACCGACTTCTCATCTAAGGCCCTGTTTAAAAAAAAAAAAAACAGAGGAGGAGGAGATGGAGAAAGCAACTGCTGAGGAGGGATGGTAAAAAGGTAAAAGAGGTGATGAAATGAAAGCACAAGAGAAGCAGAGAAAGTGTTGGAAGAGTGGGATGAGAGGACAGAAATAAAGCTGTGGAGAGAAAGAGAGAAGGAGGGAGAGCAATTAGGAGGTGAAAAATATGAAAAAGATGGATAGAGGGGGGGAAATAAAGGCGCAGCCTCGAACAAAGCCTATAAAGCAGCAGCGCGGCGGAGAAGTGAAGCAGGGGCATTAGTCGAGCCTGCTCGGGTTTAAACGGCAGGAACAGGCACAGATCTGGATGAATGGCAGCCCTTCTCCTCCAGGCCACACTCATCTGTTAGGGAGAGAGGGAGAGACACAGGTTTTTCCGAGGCTTGCTGTGACGAACACTGCATGGTAGTGAGACAAACAAGAAGACAGAAAAACTAGAGGAAGTGGGAGGATGGGTATATGAGACTGAAAATGATGATGGATGGATGAGGATGTTGTGGCATTTCTTTTTTTTTTTTTGCTCCATGATGATAATACCGATAAGTAAGAATAAAGGAGCGGCAGAAACCAGATTGCTCTGATTAGCAGGATAATCAGCCACAAGGAGGATGAGGAGTCTGAGCTCTACTCATATCTCTTAAATTTTTAATGCCACTGTTGTATTTTGCAGTGTAACAAGTCCAAAGATTTAAAAAGCTTAGGGCAGCAGCGGGGGCATTTGCAGGAAGGAGGGGGGTCTTGCTAGCTACTTGCCACAGCATTAAAGAAAAGTAAATAGCTGTTGTGTCTCATTACCATTCATTTTTAAAGGGGACTGTTAGTATAATGAATGCCTGTGCTATCTTCTCTGGGTCCTCCTCCTCTTTCAGTATTAAGAAGAGTAATACTATCTTTCACGCTAGATAAAGTGCTAGCAAATATTTCCTTGGCAATTAAAATGGTCAATTTTGCTTATGCACAACAGGCGCCATATAACACCAACTTTTGGACTTAATTACCTACAATAACAGTGTGATGATCTACTGGGTGTGTGCTTCTTTGCTGGGAGAGCATGATATGAAACAAGACGCTTTTAAAAAACTCATAAAGACAAGCCCAGGCCCTGTGGAGCATATAATGTGTGAGTGTGTGTGGGAGTGTGCAGTCTTTAATTTGTTTGCACACACACAAAAACAAGACTCGGAGACAAAGATGAGCACCTGCATCTACACACATACACACACACAAAAAGTCACAACAAGCCTGTTTTTAATTGTGAGATAAGCTCTGGTTTCTGAATGTGGCATCACTCTTAAACAAACCATTTTAAATTGCTGTGTAACCAACCAACACTGACATGCTTTTCAATTATATCAGGGTTAAAGGTTGAGAACCTGCCTCACCCCTCTCGCCCCAGGTTTTCTGCTGTTAATGTTCTTACCAATGGTTATTACCATGAACACTTTTATAGAGGATGTCATCCAATCCCTTTTAAAACCGGTTGTAAAATGAATGCTGATTCTGTTGAATCTGCCATGGAAATTGCTGAATTAACGCGTCATTTGACACAAATCAGATGTTTGTTTTTTTTTTCTTACATTGTAAAGAATGCAAGCACATTGCGAGTTAATCGTTTAAAGGGTCAGTTCGCAAATATTGCAAAAAAAAGATTGTGTTGCAATTTCCCACACCAAGGAAATGAGGGTGGATGGACTTTAAGTTACTTTTAAACTTTTCAGTGGCAATGTGTCCTCAGTGTGACCAATTCTTCTTCAAACTACTTTTGACCAAAGAAATAGTCCGTATGAAAACTGTTTAGTTTAGTTGATTATCTAATGTAATGTTTCTTGAAGTGAACTTTTCAACAGGGATCTTGCGGTGCTGCAGTTATAATTATAGCTCCATTCACCTCTGTTTTATTGGACAGAAGCATAAAGTTAACTCTAAAAATCTGTAAATGTAAAACCAAAACTGGATGTCCACACAGCAGCATGCTGTATAGCAACATTTATCATTATTATAGACATACGATTCTGCTGTTAATAAGTATATATATATATATATATATATATATATATATATATATATATATATATATATATATATATATATATATATATATATATATATATATATATACACAAAAAGGCCATATATATATATATATATGGCCTTTTTGTGTGTAAGCTTTCAACTGACCTACTGTAAATGTAGCCTACTCTTTTTCTTTTTCACTTTTTCTTTTTTCTGTATGCGTGTGTCTTCCTTATGATGTATGTACCTCGTCAGACTCACTATATCCTTTCAGCAGTAATAGACCAACTCTGTTATACTCTATATTATTATTTGGTGTTATCACTTTATTAAAAATACAAAAGACAACTGCTTGTTGTTTCATCATTTATTTATTCATTTCTCCTTTAAGGAAATACATAATTTCCACGACATGTGTCTTTTTGTGATGTGGGTGAATTGACGCATTGTTTACATATTAAAGTGAAATGATTGTGTGTTACTACACAGAGACAATCTGGCAGCACATATGTTTATGCACATTTTTCAATGGAACACGCTTAAGAAGGTGCTATAGGTCGCCATGTGTAATATTTATGTTGTCGCTGCATTAGCATGATGAATGCAGACACTTTTCATTAGAGACAAATGAAAGCTATTCTGACACAATTATGGCAAAAACAATAACAACGCTGTGTGAGCCACTCCATGATTGATAATACTGCAGGGGGGATTCAGTGGTGTTGGGCTTAACCAGGCTTTCCCTGAGGGGTTTTCCCTCGGCATTAGTCAGACAAATCCCTTTGTCAACCTCTCCCCTTGCCATTTTTATTCATAAGCGTTTGGCCCTAAGAAAGACATCAAACCAAGAATACAACAAGAGGTCAACATCGTCTTTGCGCAATGTTAACCTCTGCATTGATGAAGCTAATTCACATTTCCTCAGTCCAGCCTACGGGGGTTCAGGAGGGGAGGGGGAGGAGGAGCAGAGGGAGGCAGCATGGTGTGTGTGTGTATGTATGTATGCATGTGTGTGTGTGTGTGTGCGTGTCTGCTTGTGCCTCTGTGTGTGTCAGCGGCCACTTTGTAGTGAGTCTCCCTCTTGACCCGGGCCCCTCCACATGGGGTTTGTATTGATAGAGTTTGCTGAAAGGAGGGGAAAGTGAATGTTGTCTGAGCTCATTGAAATGACAATGGGGGCATATGGTTGAGTGTGTGTTGGTGTATGGTCATGGCAGCCACCATATTCCTCTGTGCAGGGTTGCCAGGTGCTTCATGAACGGACCCACTGAGAGTCGACAAATCATACACAAATGCAACAGACTGGCTCGTGGCTCTTCTGCCCAACAGGGGGCTGCTCTGTGGCTGTTTCTCTCTCTCTCTCTTTCTATCTCTCACTCTGCCTTTCCCTCACAAGCTATGATCAAAATTATCTGTTATAGCATTGCAACAGAAGCATTTAAAAAGAAATCACACTAAAGACGACTGTCAGAGTCACTATTCATTATCTGTTTATCCTCCTGATCAGAGCCCCCTTTCTTCGCCACCGTAAAAACCCCACAGAGAACAAGAGAATAAAGATAACCTGATGTAGTAGCATCCCCTCCCACACAAAGGCACTTCTTCTGTCATGAATAGTCAGCTCCACCCTAATGACTGTTCAATACAGTCTGCAGGCTGCAGATGAACGGCCAATCCACAGCAGCATCTGCTGCGGGCCTTACTCGCCAGACGCCAGCCTTGTAAGAGGGCCATTGCAGGCTAATTGAAAGACAGAGGCCATCTCTCAAAGACAGTGCGCGTGTGCGTGTGTGAGTGTCGGCTTGACGTGAAGAAGAGTGAGGAAAGAAAACGGAGGAAAATAATTGACAAAAGGATGGAGGGAATGAGGAAGAAGAAGGAAGCGAGGAGAAGAAGAAAGAGAGACATTCCTCTCGTCACAGAAAGAACAGCTGACCTGTCAGCATTTTGTTCCCATGCGGCCATATTGGAAAAGCCCCTATGGGCATTGAATTAACACAACCCAAAGCCACTTCATGTAATTAGAGTGGCCCCGTGGTCTTATCCTATTTTAAATACATGTTTGAATTATATAAGCTGTGGTTGGGTGAAAGATGGCTGACATACCTCTGCATTATTGATTCTCCTTTCTGGATTGGCTGAAGCCTGATCAGATATCCTGAATGATGATGGATCATAGGTCAGATGATGACACCGTGCGTTTGTTCAAGTATTACAAATCCACTTGGTTCCACAATGGTAATCAAAGGAAGTGCAGCTGGTATTTACACTTCTGAATGTGACTAATTGGATTTTCAGTTGTTTTCCCACCTCAAGGTTTCTTTATCCTCCTTTGTGAGACTTTGCATCAAAATAAATAAATAAATAGAATAAAAACAGCCTGCACCAACGAAAACTAAAGGATTGCTGTCATAATTCTCCCCAGTTCTCCTCTGGCAGTTTTTATTACCAAAGGCGGTGAATAATCTTTTCCACCCTGGCCATCCCAAATAACACAATCCTTCAGCATCACTGCTTACTGTGTTTTATGGTGAAGTGTAGATGAGAAAGAAAGAACATTTAAATGAAGCACTATCTGCCGCTGCGCTATGGCACTCACGGAGGGATTCATCAGCAGCCAGTGAATATAGAGAAGCACAGGGAGAAGTGTTCACTGAAAACATGTGGAAACGACTGTTAATCTGATGGCTTTTAAATGAAGAGGACAGATTGTGAAAAGACAGGAGGGAGAAAAAAAACAAACAGGGAAAAACATGTTTTCAGAGATGGGGTTGTGGTCAAAATTGCTCTGGCACAGACTCGTTTCCAGTGGCCACATATGTGCAGTTTCAAATGTGCTTTCTGTAAATTAGGAATGCTTATGTTCGGGATGCGCCAACTACAAGTGTACAGGCCCCAAACCACACCAGTATGATCAGGGGCATGAAGCCAGTCTGTTACTGGCTGGCAGAGGAGGGGGGAGAGCAGCAACTGTTCCACCAGGTAATACACAGGAAGCAGATTTTAGGTGGTGCAGGTTTTATTGCCATCATGAGTAAAGAGAAAAAAAAAAGAAAAAAGAAAAAAGAAACATGTTGGCACCCTCTTAGCATTAAAACATTAGTGTCAAGCTATTTATTGAGTCCATGGTGGTGAGTATATTTTGTACTACTCCAGCCAGAGAGCCGTGACAAGGTTTCTTTAAGCAGAGAGTAACTCTACATTATACACTCCCCATGTGGTAACTTCTGCACTTCTTGTATTTCCTGGGAGACTGTGCACCTGTTTTTGCTTTTCCTTGCATGGGGATAAGGTCGTGGCTTGTAATTTATTGACTGGTGTGTTTGACTCAATCTTTATGTTTCTTTTTTTTGCTTATTTCTGTGGTTTGTTTGTGGGGTTGGACACAATCAGTAAGTCAATGTTTTTTTTTTTAAAAATAACTATTTCTGTTCAGTTTAGGGAGAAATAAAAAAGTGCAGATCATTTTTCACAATTAAAGGGTCAGTTCACCTAAACCAGATATGGTCATAATCAAACAAAGCATACACATTCATTTATGTACTGAAGTGTAATTTTTACAAACTTGTAAGTTTAGTATTTCTGTTCTCACCTACTTCACACTTGTACTCCCCCATTATATCAATCTGACAGCTGGTTTCTTTGCCAATTAAACCTTAACAAATAAAAATGTGATTTTGTTGTGAGATCTGAAACATGTTTGTACAAGGTAGTTAAAATGTAATGAAAAATAAATGCTATTAATACATTTACAATCTTAAACGGCCAGAGTGTTATTTGCTGATAACATACGACTCAATTTGAGGACTTTTGATATTATTAGAGAATTTTTACATTACAATATTTATATCATAACTATTTATGTGCACTTCATTTAAGACTAATAATTTGACGCCCATTAGGGCTGCAACCATTTTTTTTTTTTTTTTTTTTTTTTAGATTTATAATTTCCATCTCTGGGATTTATATGGCCACTTCTAAACAATAGAAGTCAATGTATATATATATATATATATATATATATATATATATATATATACATATATACATATAGGAACTTGGCTTTGTATGACCAGTAGCTTATGATGCCATAGTTAATTAAAATGAGGAAGTGTTAGTGTTTTTTGAATTTATAGATTTAACATTTTATTTGTAAAAAAAACAAAAAAACAAAAAAAACAAATAGAAAAGACTAATAAGATATTTGATGTTTTTTCATTCCCTAAGAGCTTTTGTTGCACCCCCACCCAATGTGCCAGTGTTTTATCATTACTGTAACGTATTATGTTATTTGTAATTATGGTCTCCACTCAGTATAAATCAGAGTTTGAAGACACTGACACATACAACTATGATTGCTTCAAACCAATAGAGGTAGATGAGAAAATGTTTATTGCAATTGTGGCGAGCAGACCCCTTAACAAGACACATGTGAAAGTCATTGCACCCCCCACCCCCACCACTCTGGAGAAAAGTGTTTGGTGAGCGGTCCATGTGTATCACAGTGATAATGGTGCTGCTTATGATCCACTGTTCCAGCAGCAGCACTGGCCCTGCACTGCGAGGCAGAGGCAGAGGCAGAGGCAGGCAGAGCCGGGCCGTCAGGGATTTGTCAGAGGCCTGTTATTACATCTCTAGCCACATAAAATATGGCTGCCTCTCCAGAGATCCAACTGCCAGATAAATCCACTCTCCTCCAACCAGACTGGCCCTCGCGATGAAACCATCCAATGGTGTACCTCAGCCAGTGACCTCTGGTAATGACGTGTGATTTATACAGTACATGTTTTAAACAGAGAGACACATCCGAGCCAGGCCCTCTCTCTCTCTCTCTCCCTCTCTGTATCTATATCTGGTGTCATGTGAGATAACAGGCAGGCCTTTGGGAGACTAGGAGACATGACACCCATCTTTGGGGTCTCACAAAATGGCTACTATGTGGCTAGTTTCCCCTGCAGCTGTCTGATGGCAGTCTGAGCCTGCAGTGAGCGCTGTCCTGCATGAGGTCACTAACACATATTGCAGGATGGCACTTTAAGCTAACAGACCGCAGTGTGGAAGGCCTAAATCAACACCTGGTTGGAAAGAGAAGGAGCTGTTTTGTTCTGTAAATGCACGATGAATGACGAATGGCAGATCACATGGATACTGTCAATACATTAAACTAACTCCTCTGGATTACGGCTAACCAGAGATCTTTAGAGTTTATGACACGTTTGAATACCAGTCCAACAGCAACATCCAATCCAGCACACCTTCCAAACAAACCAAACAAACTCAACTATAGACCCATAAGCATCCATTAGACACGTCGGAGAGCAGAGATCATGAGTGATCATATGAGTGTTTGACAGAGTCAGTGATGTGGTGTGTCCTGTCCCCTACACAGTCTAGTAGCTTAAGAGATTAAGTTCTCTGGCTAAAGGAGAGCTGAGAGGCCGGGCCGTGTCGTTGACCTTGGCAAGCCGGAGACAGAGATGATGACACACCACTACAAATATCTGTCTTTAATAAACAGGGCTGGTGCAGCACTGAACACCACGACCCTCCATCTACAACCTGCCTCCACCTGGAAACACACTCATTTTGATGAACAGCGAAGAAACGTTGCCCTGGACTTTATAACGCCCCTGTGCACCACTTGATGTGTTTTATAGTTTGGTTATTTAAAAAAAGATAAAGAATAAAATTACAACATTTGTAATAAACCTTTTTTTTATTGTTTATTATTTATATTTTCATTCTCAATTACCAACTGGGTTATAAATGTGTTAAGTGGTGAGTGATGAAATATAATGGTTTTGTAAATATTCATTTTTGAAAGTGCATTGAATTGTCAGTTAGGTTACCAGTTATTATAATATTATTAAATGAAACTAGTTTAAATTAATCAGCTGATAATATAATGTAGAGATGGCCTGCCAAATATTATTGTCACCATTGTTGTTATTATTTAATCAGCCTGTTCATTTCTCCTGCATGGCTTTTTCAACAGTGTTTTTCTCTTTTTTTAGTTACAGTGGAGACATTTAGTGGGTGTTTGGGAAAGGTAAACAAAAGAAAAAAAAAATCTGTGACAAACAAATGTAGCGAGTTGTATTCCAGCAATACATCAGTTGAACACCTCCACTTCTAAAACCAGATCTCACCCCCCACCAGCAGCAAACACACACTGTGGAAGCTTTAAAGTGGCTGCTGCTGCTTTTTGCTTCCATAACCTAATAGAAAAAAAAGAATAAGAAAAAAAGAAGTTAAAACGGAGGCTGAATCTCTATCTCTTTTTCTCTTTCTTTTACTCATTCTCTCTTTCTTATTTTTAAACGACAAGTAAACATCTCATTAAAATTAAGGTCTTCATACTCATCCAATTGTTGTTTTAATCTGAATTAATATAATCGGGGGATGAGGGGGCAGACTGTCAAAATAAAATGTCTTTACATCACTTTTTCGTTAGTTTGTGTTTCCAGTGCTGCCCCCTCTGAGCCCTGTTCAGAACGTGTGGTCGGATAATATCAAATTAATTATATAAGATGCTGTGATCTCAAGCACAGGAACTGGATGGTAAAATACACATTTGACATAATTTAAAAAAAAGAAAAGAAACAACAACATTTAAAGCAACAAAAAAGAAAGAAAGAAAAAACAATCGGCAAAATCCAAATATGAAAATGTGACCATGCACCTCGCATCATCACCATCATCACCATCATCATCATCATCATCGTCCTGTTATTTATTTTCTCCGGCGCGTCCATTAGTGACGTGTAACTATAAACATTGCGATACTGACTTCCAGCCTCTGACATCATTATGAAGCTAAACAAATAAAGCTTTCTATCTATTGAAATGACAGCGGCAGCATTAACAACGAAGGACACCAAATACTGGCTGCTAATAATGATGTTAATAATAGTAATAATAATAATTACTATTACTATTATAGCCTACTCTTATGTGAGAGGTTTATAATGAGCAAAAGTTCATTTTTTTTCCACTTTGAAATTACCGACAATTTTGCTATAATAAAGATTAAATTCAAATTGAAACGACATGAGATGAAAAACAATCATTTCCTCCTGTGCGTTAAAAAAAGATCATTTTGTTTAAAAAAAAAAAAAAACACCACAGGCTTCAGAGCCCATAATTCGTCCTGCTGCATAAATTCGTTTTCTTATTCGATTTTTCAGAGCAGCACCAAAATAAAGCCATCATGTCAAACCTGCTGGAGGACGCGGGGAAATTTGAGAGGAGATGAACTATTTCTCGGATGATATAAAAGGAGCCCTTTCGCCTGAGTTATGGCCCGGATTTGGCGTTGCTGAGAGGGATGCATGCTGCTCCTTCTCTCCCGCCCCAGAGGAGGTATCATCAGAGCTGATATATGGCCCAGCTCTACATTACCTTTATAAAACAAAGGATCATCCACGCTTTGGGTCGAGGGAAATATCCTTCTAACTAGAGCTGCGGCACCTAAACTAACGCTTGAGCCGACCTGTCTTTTTTGACACCATCCGGATAATCCAAATAGTTTTCAATAAAGGACTAGAAACTCCTGCTGCTCAACTGAAACTCAAGTTTTACGCGTAAAAACGCTTAAATAGGCTACACGCATTGTGATTTCTCTCCCCCTCATCTCTCTCTCTCTCTCCTTCTCTCTCTCTCTCTTTCTCTCCCTCTCTTTCTGCTTCCCCTCATTTACCCCATATAGCCTACCTATTCCGGTATCTCACCACACGACTAAATTAGACCAAAGATGATAAGAGCACAAAGCATTATAATTCCGCCGGGCTCCTCCTCCTTCCAGCCATGCGTCCTAATTAATGGGACACCCCCAGTCGCAAAAAGCCCTGCACTGGACTGCAACATAGTCAAAGAGTGAAAGGGAAGAGGGCGAAAGTGCCACTGGAGATAATTGATTACCTACCAATCAATGATAACTTGTTAGTAATCGTCAGCTCTTTGGACCTCGCCATTTTCAGGGAGGCATCTCACTCCTGCGGACTTGCTGCTCCCGAGGATCGACACTTTGGAGACACCCCGTTTTGGAATAAGATTTTTCTTTTCTTCTTTCTCCCCATTCCGTGTCTTTTCTTTGTTTTATTTTTTCTAAACCCCCCCACCCTCAAACTGTTATGTGACTTTTCCCCCTCGTTTTCAACCGCTGAATATTTTTTCAACTTAAGTCCAGTATAAACTCTGCCGCACAACCAATGATGACATCCAAAGAGGTGGCCAAATGTGATGCAGTGGAAAACAGGAGGCGAAGTCCGCTGGACCACTTGCCGCCTCCTGCCAACTCCAACAAGCCGCTGACCCCCTTCAGCATCGAGGACATCCTCAACAAACCGTCTGTGAAACGAAGTTACACAATTTGCGGCACAGCTCACCTCATTTCGTCTTCTGACAAGCACCGATCGTCCAGCATCCCTCTGTCCAGCCGGGCTCTGCTCAACCAGACCTCCCCGCTCTGCGCGCTGGAGGAGCTGGCCAGCAAGACCTTCAAGGGGCTGGAAGTCAGCGTGTTACAGGCTGCAGAAGGTAAATCTCCATCCCACTGAAAACCATTGAGATATACTCCTTTTTTTAAATGCTCTCACCCCCTTTCTTATCCAAGGGCCTAAACCACACAGAAAATGACTTTTTGCTTGCTCTTTATATATTTTTTGCACTTTATGGGCTGATGGAATATATGAATTAGCCTAAATGGAGCAGCCAGAGATATTTTTCTTTTGAATTCAGGAGTGCTAGTTTTCATTTAGAGATGTCTAATCGGACAAAGGCGTGATTTTCTCTGCTGATTCCTCAGCAAAAATGAATCGCCACCGCTTTTATTTAATATTAAGGCCTCGTGTGTGATGTTCTATATTTCCCGGTGGTGCCTATGTAATATTCCTGTAATGTAATCACCTGTTCTATAAGAGCTTAGGGCTTTCTGTGTTTAACAGATCACATTCATGGTTATAATTTTTCGGTTAGGATCAGGTTTGCGCGCGTCGGTGCAGCAGTGCACCTGCATGAGCCGGTGATTCTGACTGAGCCCCCCCTCTCTCTCCCTCACAGGCCGGGACGGGATGACTCTGTTCGGCCAGAGGAGCACCCCGAAGAAGCGTCGGAAGTCTCGGACGGCGTTCACCAATCACCAGATCTACGAGCTGGAGAAGCGCTTCCTGTACCAGAAGTACCTGTCCCCCGCCGACCGGGACCAGATCGCGCAGCAGCTGGGCCTGACGAACGCGCAGGTCATCACGTGGTTTCAGAACCGCAGGGCCAAGCTAAAACGGGACCTGGAGGAGATGAAGGCCGACGTGGAGTCGGCAAAGGCCGTAGGCCAGGTCCCCTTGGACAAGCTGGCCAAGCTGGCGGACCTGGAGAAATGCGCCAACGGCACACTGGGCCACCCGCGAGGCGAGTCCCCCGCGCGGGGAGGCCAGCAGGAGCACGAGCTCGCTCAGAAACTGCGGTCGTCGCCGCTGTCTCCGTTCTCAGACCACACAACTAGTAAAGAGTGCTCAGAGGACGAGGACGTGGAGATTGATGTGGATGACTGATGGCGCAGCGTGAGGCTGAGAAGTCCATCACACAAAAGGACGATTTAAAACCCTCCCGAGGACTTGTATCTTATTGCTTATATTGTATACCATATCTCAGAACATGTACCAAAATGTAATGACTTTTATATCGGCACAGATAGACCTATTCATAGTGAAGCATGAACACAGAACAAGAAATATGCAGTGGTATTTTACAATGTATTCGTTAGCAAACTGTAACTTCTTGCAATCAAAGCAATATGGTCTGAAATGACATGAACTTATTATTTTTTTACACTATAGACCAACACACCCGCGCGCGCGCACACACACACACACACACACACACACACACACACACACACAAACACACCTGTTTCAGTGCTTTTCCTAAAGGCCTACCCCTCACACACACACACACACACACACACACACACACACACACACACACACACACACACACACACACACACACCACTATCAAAGTGCTCCAGTTTTCCATGTTTTTGCATGTAAATGCATGATTTGATTTGTGATCATTATCTATTTATTTTTACTTTATGATTATTACTTTTATTTTTTAATTTAAATGCTTTTGTGTTTCCTGTGAGCCAAGTCGCCATTGAGTCTTTTCTTTTTTTTTGTCACTGCCGGCTCTCCTTCTCCTCCTCTTCCTCCTCCTCTTCATCATCATCATCATCATCAGCACCTGACTGTAACCCTTGACTTCAGCTCACTAGGTTCCGATGCTGCGGTGCATGATGATGATGATGATGATCGGAAAAGGCAAACTGGGACATTCACAGCTCCGCGTTTTATGGGAATGCTCAAAGCGATGGCGAGAAACAACAATTCATATTGCGGTGATTTTGACAAGCTATAGGCTACTTTTTAGATTTATTGTTTGAATACAATAGATTTACAGTTATAAATTTGTTATGTTTTGTACACCTGTAAGTGCCTTTCTAAAATCAGGACATTATTTGAAAACCAATGCACAGACTGTAATGTATATAGGCTACTATGGGAATAAAATGGCTTTTCTGAATATATTTTTTTTCTGTTGCAATTCTTGAATTAATATGGAGGTTTTTATTCTGGATATAATAGCCTGGGGTCTTCTTTATTATTGCAGACAAAAAAATATTTTGAAAACACGCTCTCCTTGCCAAATGTGGGCGGGTAAGTGTATCAAAAGCGGCCCATTTAGAGTTATTATACTCAACTATTTTGTCCCTTTGTGTCTTTTCTACTAGGATGCTCTAAACATTTTGTGGCCGGGAATCTCACGTCCCCTTTCACATCCTAAATGCGTATCGTGGCTTCTTGACCCTTAGACGTGTTTCTCCATTCGTGACAAAAATTTATGTGAGAAACACAAATCTGGTGCCGGGGGAAAAAAGACGAGGATGCCACAAAAACACAAAGTTTTGGGCCAGTTTCTCCGGGCCTTTATAGACCTTTTTTGTTCTGCGGGACTGGGCCGTAATTTTGAGCGTAAAGCATGAAAAGTGGGGACAAATGAGCAGCGTTCCCTGATGGGACGAGCCACAAAGGAGCAGGGCCGGTCCCCCGCAGGCAGCAATACTGAGACAAGTGTGTCCCACCGCACAAAAAGGACGCAAACGTTTGGAGGCCATATGGTTTTTGAAATTTCCTCACAATTTCAGACAATTTGATGGATTGAGTTAACCCTCCATTTAAACAGTTTAACTGGGTGCGAACAAAGGCCATAATGCCTACATAGACTCTCCCTTCATGAGGGCATCTGCGGCTATTAATGTCTAGCCCTTTTCTTTGCCTGGCGTTTTGAACAAGTCAATGAATTACAATGAAACTGGCCCTTTTTGTAGCCGCCTGTCTTTCTCTGCTTTTTAGCTGTGGAATAATATGTTTGACTTCTGTCCAAGAACGTTTCCAAACAAGAAATGGATTTTGTTGCAAGTGTTTTTAATGTTAAGTAGGGAGCCATAAAGAGTTTAGACTGTGACATTTATGCCAAAGTCTGGTTAGGAGCCTTTTGTTTGTTTTCTTCTCATCTTTTTCTTCTTCTCCTGCCTCTTTATTTCTTTTGTCTTTAAGGAGTTTAATGAAGCTGAAAACATGGTGATGTGAGAGAGAGAGTCAACTCAAAAGGCTACCTCCCGTTTAACCCTCTTTGTTAACAGAAATGATAAGTAGAGCTGTCTTCTTGTGAGGTGTTTTATAGTGTTAGTGTTTTTGTTTTTACAGCTTTTGTAGTTTTACTTTAGTAATATAGCCTATAGAAGAATATAGTTATATAATTCCCTGTTGTATTTCTCTCTCTCTCTATATATATATATATACTATATAAACATTTAGTTAGGTGAAGTTAGCGTTTTATAACATATTACATGCTGTAATATGTCATAAAACGCTAACTAAATGTTTTTTTAATCAAACGACGTAAACTTTGATTCTATACCTACCTCAAAAGAAAACTAAATATTATTCTTTGAATACTATATTGATATTGCATGTGTGTGTGTGTGTGTGTGTGTGTGTGTGTGTGTGTGTGTGTGTGTGTGTGTGTGTGTGTGTGTGTGTGTGTGTGTGTGTGTGTGTGTGTTTCTGCAGCCTATTCTGAATCAAGCATATTTATGAAGGGAGAGAGTGTTAAGGCAGCCTAAGTTTATGGATTTCACTTGCTTATTTTATGAGGGCTTGTCAGGCGGGCCCGCTGATAAGTAATACTACAGTCTGAGGGACCACTTCGTGGTAATTAATCTGGAGGTCTTAAGTGTATTTCAGTATTTCACTTCAAGATGGAAAAAATCACTACTTCAATCGTCCGGAAAATTGAAGTTTGATGCATGAGTCCCTACTGAAACAATAGTACAGCCCTCTCTCTTCATCTCTCCCCTCCCCTTTTTATTCTCTCTCCCTCTCTCTCCCTCCCTCTCTCTCCCCCCTTCTATGTCTGTCTATTTTTCCTCTCTCTTTTATTATTTGCACCTTGTTGACAGTCTCAGGTACAAAGTGTAGATTAGACACTGGTCAAATGCATTTCAGCACGACATGGAATCAATTAGTTTAATGTTTGCAGGAAAACAAGAAACACAATAATATATATCAATATAAACTGTCTATTTTTATTTTTTTATTTTTTTATTATTATTATTGAATAAGTATAAAGAGGATGTCTGTAAATTACTTTATATTTGCCTGCATGGAGTTAAATCACTCTATATATCTAAATAGAGCTGAATTGTAGAGTTTTAATCATAGCCTTCCTGTGGAGCCAGTTAATACTTCAAACTTCAATTTTACGGGCGATTGAACTAAGCATGTTCCTGACAGAATTGATGTATGTATTAATTTCCTTTAACTGTTGATTAATTAGGCTGCGCTGAAGGCTCAAATGGAACGGTTTGTTCACAAATTTGCATATTAATCAAATTCTAGTTGATCATTCAAATAATCCAGGCTATGTGATTTTTTGGCTGAAGCTCTAAAACATATAACAGGAAAATCAGTAAATATGCACATTCCCCACTCATACTGCAGTGTGTCCTCCAGATTCAAACATTAGCTACTGTAAGAAAGTCAGCCTGGCTGTTTGGACATTGCTTCTCTAGTCGTGCTGCATCAAATCCACTGATAGATCAAATAACAGCAAAGTCATGTGTGCCTGTGTATTATAAATAAACAGTGAAAGAGAAAGGAAAAGGAGATGCAGACTGGCTAATGCACAAACATTTCTGTTCTGTTTAGTAGTAATAACTTTAATAGACTGCCAGCTAGTTCATGTGGAAGTTACTCTGCCGCAGTGATACAGTCTTTGAGGCAGCAGCAGGTTTCAGATCACAGGCGCCTGAAGTTTGTGGGATGTTAAATATTACAGAGAGGCAGCAGAACTATAAAAAAGATCAATTTTATAAATGCTGAAACAGCTTCCAAACTGACACTGTGAGATGTAAAAACCAAATAAACAAAAGGCTTCAGAAAACAACGTGCAGATCGATGTAACATGAACCATGCAGTTAATTCAGCCAAATAACTTAAATGCAAATGTAGGTTTCAAGTGTAGAATGAACAAATGTTATAATTCTGACCTTAGGTGGTAAAGTTATAAATAATAACTTGATAACTTGAAAACTTGATTTTATAGAACAAAACACTTATGATGATAAATGAACAGTGGGGGTGAACATGAGGCGTTTGTGATGTAAGTGGAACTGATCTGGGGGCACATCCCAATCTAAGTTATCCATCATTTAAATCAGGAGTCAGACCAAAATGCTGGTTGTGAAAAACTGGCTGTGACATGAAATGAAAAACAGGGGGGGAGTGGTGGAAAAAAAAACAAGGAAGTGCAGATGTTTAACAAGAGCTGCAAACTCCAGTCAGCTGCTTGGCCACTGAGGAGAGAGGCAAACAGAGACACCTGCTGGTGTTTATTTGACAGTGAACTCCACTACACTGAGCAGTTAATCAGCCATGGTGCCTGTGTGTGTGTGTGTGTGTGTGTGTGTGTGTGTGTGTGTGTGTGTGTGTGTGTGTGTGTGTGTGTGTGTGTGTGTGTGTGTGTGTGTGTGTGTGTGTGTGTGTGTGTGTTTTACAGAATTCAATAATTACTACATAAATATTTCATTTTGCAAACATATTTTGCAATGCATCATCACAGTTGGTCTGATTTGACAGGTTGTGGAAGATTAAAGCTGCTTTAGAAAATGTATGAAAAACAAGTCTCATGACGTGCTAACAAACTTAACTGCTGCTATATGGTTTCCCCCAAAGTAAATTTAGTCTTGTTCTGAAAATCTGCAAAATTATTGGCAATTAAGTTTGACTTGGGTGAGAGTTCAGTACAGTCTTTATAGGCTTAGTGGACAGTTTCTCCCTCTCACTCTTATTAAGAAATGTCTTATCAGACTTTGTGAGCCAGTAATAGCCATCTACCATATTCATGGAAATCTTACTCCTCTGGTGGCAGTTTCACCCTACTGTGCAATGCTGTATGACTGCCCAGCTCATTTGGACCCAAAAGGACAGTTTGTGCACACTCATTAACAGACCTTCACTACATGCTCCCTCTAACATCTGATGAACACATCCACACTGTTTTACAGGCTCCGTGAATACGACACTGACAAAAAAAAATTAACAGCATAATTCAAATAGTCATTGTGCCTTATGTGTACCTACTAGCCACAGAGTTGGATAACATCATTCAAGTTGTTAAACTTTTACTTCACCAGAGAAAGAATAAATTGTCAATTTAAATAGTTGCAAAATGGAGTTTGTTGGATTATTGTTGCTAAAGCAGTTCTCTGATTGGGAATGAGCTCATTTTACCTTTGGTTCCCTGTAGGATATAGACAATTTTTCAATCATGTAGCCTATTGTATAAGACTGATCTTCAACATAACTAGCCGACAGGCCATAGTAGAAGGTAGTGGGGATAAATACAGGATTTCTGCATTTCTGTAAAGATGCATCCCGTGTATTGTCTTTTACAGGTAGGGAAGCAGCAGTTCTGTACTGACTTAATCAGTTCCCCAGAAACTACAGCCTCAGTGGAAACCTGCCAGACAAATATTTGGCAGTGGAGTTTCAGACCTAACGTGCAAATCATACATGTAAACCACAGACTGTATAAACCAAGGCTATAAACACTGGTAACCTACTTGCTGGGTCCTGCGCAGCTTCAACGCAGCACTGAAGCGCCTCATCACTGCGCGCTGTCGCAGGCCACACGTCATCAAAGTTGGCGGTAATTTGAAAAGGAGGCGACTGTTGTTGTGGTCCGCTGGCTGAAGAGAAAATACAAGTTATGGTAAGACTACAGGGCCTTTTTCCAATTCACGTGATTCACACATGTATATAATAACATTGACTGCGATGTTTGCTAATTCATTACCGGAAATATCCGCTCTGTTAACTCAAACTCACACATTTTCATCGACCCACGGTGAGCTGAGTACGACCAACCAACCAGACCTGACCAGCCCACTGTGCCAACTTTGCCTGCGCTTTACTTGGTCAACATTTAAAAAAAAAAAAAAAAAAGGAAAAGACTTGAAACGGAGAGTTATTTGACTTGTTGTGTTTCTGTGTGGAGGCCGAGATGCAACTAGGCGGCAAGCCAGCGGCTGAGCTGTCGGAGGCTGCGCAGTCTGAGCTGCTAGAGCTGTGTGAGGAGCGGTTCGCTCAGCTGGAAAAGGTAAATGACCCCGCGTCTAAACCAAACCAGACTGTGCAGGCTGTCCTTTAGCCAAACACGAGAGGAGTGCATGAGAGGTATAAAGTGCAAACTGTGCGTCTCTGTGTTGCAGCTTCAGCATGAGATCATCGTGTGTGAACCAGATTCCTGCGAGAACACACAAGAGCAGGTGAGGTCACTGATCACTGCCTGCTCATTTATGAACTTCTCTGTCTCTGCAGTGTCCTCCTGATGGCACAGATAATGCATGGAAACCATTCAAATGAAAAGTTTTAACAAAGAAGTTGGAGTTTGCTAACACTTTTCTTGATTCATATGATCTGTTAAATTGCAGATATCAATGGAAAGTGTAGGCCTATGTTGTTATTATTGCAGCACAGTGAGATGTGTTTCAGGGTCATTCCATGAAAACTGTTAAGTTTGGGTCCCCAACATTCAAAGAGGTATAGGAGGCATAATAAAACTGTCAGTAATACTTTCAGTGTCTGAAGCCATTAATTAAAGTTTACTTTCTAGCATGAGGTAAAATAAAAGTAAATAATAAATATACAATTTGCACATATATAACTTTTTGTGTTAAACTACAGTCATTTTCTCATGTCCGCTCTGACCATTTTTCTCATTCATGTAATGTAAAACTTAAAAAACATCAAATAAATCTCAAACATTTATTGTTCTTATAGTTAGAAATACTTTCTTCTTTATACGAAATATGTTAATTATATTAAAATGTCATATTTTTTTATTAAAATAGCATAATTTCTCCATGTCCATCAATTTCATATTCCACCCCGTCACACCAATGTAATTTTGCGCCAAAATGCAATAAACTTCCTGTAAGGAAACAGGAAACAGGGAGTGACATCATTCAAGAGTTTGAAGGAGGGAAGTGCAAACAATGATGAGTTCTGATTTTTCTTTTAGAACATTTTTGGTAAATTTTTCTTTCAAAACCTTCTCCGTTAAGCATAGCATATCCACCCTGTCACACACAAAAAGTGGGGAAAACAATTTTTAAATCAAAATTTCAAATTACATTTGTATAAATCCTTAATTTTACGATGTAATTCCATGCTAACTGCAGTGTTAGCTTTTAGCACATCCAGGATTTCGGCCATATTGCTTTAGATTTTCCACCCCGTCACATTCCACCCCGTCACACACTAAAGTGACGGGGTGGAATCAGTGGCACTGTTCTTCATATTGAATTAGTATAAAATATTTAAATCTCTATCACTTTCACATTTCCCTCCCCCAGCATCAAATTAAACACTTTGTTCTGTGTTATCAGTATGTTCTTAAATTTTGTCCATTCCACCCCGTCACAATATTCCACTCCGTCACACATATATTCCACCCCGTCACAGTGTGATTTAACAAAAAAAAAAAGATTTAAAAAAAATAATTTAAACAAACTATTGGTGTTTTTGAACAAAAAGAATACTTCTGAAGTGAATAACTTTTTGTTTGTCTTATTTTAATCTAAAATTACTGTTCAATTTGTTAACCTTTGTCCTGTGACGGGGTGGAAAAAGAAACTCTGATTTCGGGATTTTAATGTGATAAAAGACCGTCAGAAAAGGGTGTCTGAGCTTGAAAAATATGTTTTTTTGCAAGTGTTACATGTTCTTCATGCAATGAAACAAAAAAAAACAAAAAACGTTTAGATCAAAAAACTCAAATTTCCAAAGCCCAAATTTAACAGTTTTCATGGAATGACCCTTCAGTGTTGTTTCATTCAATCGTCAGTCCAAATACCGGTACATGAAGTTTCAGTATAAATCATTACATTAAAGGGATAGTTCACCCAAAATTCAAATTTCACTCATTATCTACTCACCCTCATGTCAACTAAGAGCTGTGAGAAGTTTCAGAGTCCTCCGTTCCTTCTCTGAGTTACGGGGGGGTCCGCGCAGCAGTATTTGTCCATATAATGGTTGTGAATGGATACCAACTTTCTTCGTCCAAAAAGACACACCAAAAAACATCCAAATACCTCCATACTGCTCGTCTGTAATGTCACTCTTGTATTGAAGCCCCGACATGAGAAATTGTTCCGCCAGTCAGTGCAAATCACGAGAGATTTGCACTGACACAGGAAGAGCAGTGAACTGAGACACTGGGAGCTTCCGCTACAAACAAGCTTAAAATATAGACTAATTTAATTTTTTTCGGAACAATTTCTCATGTTGGGGCTTTAATACAAGAGGGACATTACAGACGAGCAGTATGGAGGTATTTGGATGTTTTTTTGGTGTGTCTTTTTGGACGAAGAAAGTTGGTATCCATTGACAACCATTATATGGACAAATACTGCTGCACGGACCCCCTTGTAACTCAGAGAAGGCACGGAGGACTCTGAAAATTCTCACAGCTCTTAGTCGACATGAGGGTGAGTAGATAATGAGTGAAATTTGAATTTTGGGTGAACTATCCCTTTAATGTAACTGCAGCCAGGGAATGTTTAATATTTCTGCTTTGAACGATAAATTAGCTGTCAAAAAAGTTTTCATTTAATTTCCCATAATCACCTAATCATTTAAAGCAGAAGTGAGTGATATATTTGTGTTAATATAAGTCTTAAATAGTTATATCTTCCGACAGCAATCACTTACATAGAGTGTTTGGTCTGAAACACGGGTCTCTCAGTCCCTCTGCTCTGCTCTGAGCCGAAGAGAAAACATTTATCGTATCCTACAGTTTTTATCCAATGAGGAGAGAGAACGGCATGCAGGGCTGTGTGTGCAGCCAAGGAACGCCGTGAATGTGGTGACGTAGCGACGAGGACTGTTATGGTGCGTTCAAGGAAACTCGTATTTTTCCGACCGTGAAGTGGTACCAGTTCGATCTGGTACGAGTTCACCGGTCGGAAGTTACGAGTGGCCGTTATAGTGACTTTCACCGGTAAAACAGGTCGGAAAAACACGAGTGGGTTGCCTGGAACGCTACAAAGTCGTAAGTTGTGACTTGAAGCTGTAATTTACGATTTCAAAAGCCTGCCTGGAACGCAGCATTAGCGAAAACGACCGGACCACTCACTTCTGCTTTAATATGCATTAGATATCATTTTAGAATACAACCTTTCAATTAAATGGTCGAAACTCAAGATGTCTTTTTTGGTCAATTATTTGGATGTAGAAGGAGGTGGAATTTGATATTTGTGTCTATCAATAACTTAATATCTCTTCAATACCTTCAGTGGTTGTCTAAATGTGTTGTGTTTTGTGCATATTCAACATCAACAGTCAGTAAATCGACTGACGGCAACAGAAGCTGAACGGAAGAATTGGCAGGCAGAGAAACCAAAATGTAAGTCCTCGATAAAAACACTGCGATGGAAGCTGTAACCATAATCTAATATGAATCTTTGCAACTGAGGTATGACTATCACAAATCATTACCACCAGATTTCATTTCAGATTTTGTGTCCTTATCATATTGTGATTTAATTGTTTTTAAGTCACTTTGAAATTACAATTGTTACATCTGCTGTATGCTGTGTTTGATATGACAAAATCTGCATTCTTAAAATCTATTTACTTAATTTGCACCGTTCAGTGTTGGCAACAAATTCAGAAGTTTTACTACAAGCTGGAAAAGAGGAGGTATGTTTATGTATTTATGCAAACTACATCATTGAATATAATATATCTCACTAAAATGCCAAATAAAAGTGTGTTGCTTTAGTTATGCAGTGCATTTGTCCTACTTTGTTTCCCACAGATGCTCAAGCTGTGCTCTGAACTTGAGCTGGTTCTTCCTTGCTGTGAAGCAAAAAGAGACAAACTGAGAGAAACTAAAGAACTGTACGTAACCTCCTGATTATACTGCTGCCTCTCCTTCACTCTACCATCCTGCCTCTTGCTACATATCAGCTTCTCAGATGTGAATGAACAGGCTTCTTGTCTATTTTGCTCTGAATGTTTCATATTTGTGTTTTGTAGTGAACAGAGGTGGCTGGAGGAGAAGAAGCAGGTGCTGAAAGCTACCACCGCTCATGTTGAAGGACTTAAAACGGAAAAAGAGAAATTATCAAACCATGGGTGAGTGTGATGGCAAAGTCTCCTGTAGAGCCATGGAGGCATGTGAAGACTGACACTCAATAATTAAAGGACAATTCCGGGCGAATTCAACTCGGGGGTGTATTTTCCTAACATTTTAGGTCTAAAAGAAGGAATCTGAAGATTTTCAGTTTAATCGCTCCTGTTTTGCGGTAGTTGTGTCTGTCCCCGCATCGCCACGGCAGAAATGAATGGGAGTGGATGCAAGTTCCGCTGCTTAGGCTGTTTACATCCCTCAAAGCTGCAATTGCATCATATGGCTACTCAAACATGCACCCAGAAGTTAATTTACTTCAAGCAAGTCGACATGTTTGTAAAACTAGATCTAATTCAAAGTCTCCCGGACCCGGAGTCTCGCGCGAGACCCAGTTGCCGTGCACGGTGTGTTCAGGTGCAGTGGGAAAGCTACCGTTTGTTTCATAAACACAGGAATATCAACTCTTGACTTGCTTCAAGTAAAAAAAACTTCTCGGCGCATGTTTGAGTAGCCACCTGATGCTGTCTGTGGAAAAAAATGTACACTTCAAGCAAGTCAAGAGTTGATATTCCTGTGTTTATGACACAAATGGTAGCTCCCACTGCACCTGAACACACCGCGCACGGCAACTTGGGTCTCGCGTGAGACTCCGGGAGACTTTTAATTAGATCTAGATCTGACGCTGGACGTGGAAAAAAATGTAAATGTAAACAGCCTAAGCAGCGGAACTTGCATCCGCTCCCATTCATTGCTGCCGTGGCGATGCGGGGACAGATACAACTACCGCAAAACAGGAGCGATTAAACTGAAAATCTTTAGATTTCTTCTTTTAGACCTGTTAGGAAAATACAGCCCCTAGTTGAATTCGCCTGGAATTGTCCTTTAAATAATGAAGTGTGTGTGAACGTGTGTTCCACAGTGTACTGCTTGACAAAAAGGCAAACATTCAGAAATTGAAAGTCTACCAGGACAGGTTGATGGAGACGCTGGGGGACGTCCTGGAGAACCATGCTCCTCTGCCGCAGAATGAATCCAGCGCGAGCAGGAAGAAGAAGGTACAGTGAGATGTGTTGTGTTTCATGGTTGTTTGTGCTTTTGTAGCCCTGCTTGCGTGGAAACGTGCGCTCACTACTCCAATGTTGCTTATCATTTATTCTTTTTCAGAACATTGAACCGGAGTTAAATGAGAACTTGATTCCACTCAATGAAATTCTGGAGGTGAGTTTCTTGCACCACATTATCACAGCTGATGTGGAATTTTTTAATTTTTTAATTGAAACCATCCAGTGTTTAGTTTTGTTCATCTAAGATAAAAGGTGACTGGTCTGCCAGTGAGGTTTTATGTAATGTTGTATTTTTCTTGGGAAGATGAGACTTTTTTTTTTTCAAAGTTTCCATTGCAAATATAATTCTCAACACAATACATTAAAACTTTTGTAATTCTGTCAGGATAAGAGTGATTAAAGGTCCACTTAGTCCCTAAAAAAAACATCCATCATCATGCATCATAGCTTTATTATCAGGATTTCTATCTACATCTATATGAATGTCTACTGATTGGTATGGTACAGTTCTCTAAACCAAATTATCTTTGGATATATACTCAACAATGGCTGGCTACAACTTATGTTTGTTGCTGTTCTGTTGTTATAATTATGACTAAGAAAAACAACCACTAAACTATAATTCATTCAAGTTACAATGAATAAGTGAAACTACACCTCATCACATTCTTTGAATTATAGGACTAGGTTAAAGGAGAATTCCGGTCATTTTTGATCCCTAAATCGTTGTCCTGATGGTCACCCAGTGACCCAGTGACTAAAATTGATGCAGGCAAACTGGAGTTACACCATGGCTAGACGGCGCTAGGGATGTTTCTTTACAAAAATAAACGGTGGAGCAGTGCAGTGGTAATGTCCAAAATATCTCAGACCGTTTATTTTTGTAAAGAAATCATCACAACAAGGAAAAAGTGTTAGTTTCTGTGGTGGGGAGAGCAGGCGCTCTGTGATCGGATAGTAAGTAAGTAGTAAGTAGTCTTTCCAGGATGTTTCAGAGTTCGGCTGTCTGAGATGAGTGACTACATGCAAAAACACAAAGTTTATACTGTTTATACTCAGTATAACTGTACAGTTTATGAGTTCAGTGGTGTCTCTAAGGATCCCAGTCATGTACCATAGATATTTGATTGTTTTTTGAGTGTTTGTTGTGGTTGAAAGAATTGCCCCCATACTTTAGCGTTGACGCTATCCCTAGCGCCATCTAGCCATGGTGTACCTTGTAACCTGGTTTACCTGCATCAATTTTAGACGCTTTATTGCTCCCCCCAACACTTGGTGACCATCAGGATAACAATTTAGGGGTCAAAAATGACCGGAATTCTCCTTTTAAAAAAAACAAACAAGATATTATAAGTGTGTGTCAACACCAACAAAACCGACTCTGCTCTGCTTTTTCTAGTCTTCAAGTTCAAGTGTATTCTTTCTCAGCCACAAAATAGTGTCCCATTCACAACTTCATATTGCATAAATGTGTAAATATTCTATCATGTAAACATTATTTAAGTTTGAGGCAGTAGCTTTGCCACATACCATCTCTCTTTTAGTCTTTCCTGTCTCAGTCCAGGATGTATTATCAAATAAGTCATCACCATCTTGAAAAGTGGCACTGTGACTGTGATGTGTTTAACTCCCATCTAACTGTCCTCTGCACCCCTGCAGGTGCTCATGAACAAGGCCTTGAACACACCACACGACCCCTATGTGACGATCGATGACACATTCTGGCCCCCGTACATAGAGATCCTCCTACGCTATGACATCGCAGTGAGGCACCAAGAGAACAACTTCAAGATCCGCTTGGAAAACTACTTTTAAGGCACTGGTGCGTTTTCCATCTCAAGCACCACTTATCTGCCAGTGTTAGTAATTCTGTTCTCTTGTGAAGTGCTATCAGTGCTGAACAATCAGGGAGATCAGTGATTCACTGTAATGACAGCATAAGTCTCTGTTAGAGTGAATAACTAAATTAGTTTTTTTATATGTTATCCATTTAGTATTTTTAGGTTATGTACAGAGTAAAACATTGGTCTTTATAAAAAACAACTCTGATAACATCGTAGTTAAAGTTATGGAAGTATTCTTATGCATAAGAGATACATGTTGACGCTTTTCCACTGTAAATTGCTTTGTAGTTCATATAAACTCAAGATTAATACTCACTCAGTATGGCTGAAGGTCTTCCCATCACTCTTAACTACTTATTTCAGGTCAAGTCAGTTTAAGTAGCAATGAGCAATGCACCCTCAGTTGTCAGTTTATTAGGAACACATAGGTTTAACTGATGTAGACTAAGACCTTAAAAAATAAAAAATAAATGTAACAGTCCTGTAAAATGTCCTTTTATAAAGGTTTAATGATCAGTTTTATTGAAACTGTTGAAGTGGTGCTGGCTCACCTGTCTTATTACTGTGGAGGCTACAGTTTGTGGTGATGTTGAAATGTATTGCATTAGGGGTGTCTGTTGTTTAGCCTGCCCTCAATTGAGACAGACAAAACGATAGAAACACCTGTAACATAACACAATATAAATCAACAGCACCACAGATTAAATCCATTCAACATTGTAGCCTTCAAGGAAAGAGGAAGGGTTTATTGCAGGACTGTATTAAAACATTGCAGTAGTTTTGTTATTAGTCTGGTAACTAATCTGTGTGTATGCTGTTTATTCTTTTCTATAAATTGCTCTCAAATTCAGTTTTATTTAAAGTTTTAAGAGCTGATATTTCTTAGGCCTTAACATACCCATGTATAGTCTTAAATGTTTGTATATTTGTCTTGTTGATGTCCAATAAAGGTGTGAAGCAGCTGTGGTGATGTCATGTTATATTGTGTTCGGATTAAAAACAAAATCATGATTATCACATTGACATGGACGAACAATATGCATGTTTCGATTTAAGATCATCAATGGGAAGTGGGGATAAACTTTGAGTGCATATGAATTTTTGATGAAAATGTAAAACTTGATTCATAAGAAACGTTGTGCGTCAGACGACGTCAGCACTCTCGTCCAATCCGGTGCGACCGCCCCGTCAGCTCTAGAATTCCTGTGGGCGGAGAAGGGATTCCGGTTCCGGGTGTTTTCATATCGCACTCGGAGGCGTTCATACCTCTGATTATGGTCTTTTACCAGAAGCATCTTTTCGATTGACGACTGATTTTAAGTGAAGATCTTCTCATTAAGCAAGACCCACAAAAGGCGCGATTATGGCGACTCGCTCGGAGAGGGAGAAGGCCCAGAAACTGAACGAGCAGCACCAGGCCATCCTGTCCAAAATGCTGAGAGAGGAAGACAACAAGTACTGCGCCGACTGCGAGGCGAAAGGTGCGACGTTCACACTGTCGACGTTTTTCATTGTAACATCACAAAGTTAACATTTTCACTCAGTATCCGCCGTTAGCGCCTAGCAACCATGTAGCATATGCGTTGGTTAGCTTCGCTAAGCTAACTCTTTAGTGTGTATCTGGCTTAGTCTAGTCAGCTGACACCTCTACCCTCAAGCTAAACTAAGTGGCTAACTAGCAAGCTAACTTCTCTAAATCTACATAAGCTCCTCTCAGCGCCTCTCCCTCCCTGACCGCCGCCTTCAGCTCGGTACCCGGTTTTTACAAGCTAAAGACAAACTGTGGCAGCTCATCCACATAAACCAGATTGCTCTTTTCATGTGAACTCATTGATAAAGAATGCAATGGCTGTTCTTGGCACTCTAAGTCACTACAAGATCACGCATGTTGATGCTTTTCCTCAGGCATCTCTCCATTTTCTGCAGCTGTTTGGTTCCTTTGGTTTGCTTCTTTTGGCTCATTTTGTTTTTTCTTGCTTTATCAGGTCCAAGATGGGCATCCTGGAATCTGGGAGTATTTATCTGCATCCGATGTGCAGGTATCCATAGGAACCTGGGAGTACACATATCCAGAGTGAAGTCAGTCAACCTGGACCAATGGACCTCAGACCAAATCCAGGTACTGTTCATACACAAAACGCTAAATTATACCTGGTTCTGTGCATTGTCAGGATCCAACCCAATCCTCAAAGCTGTGACAGTATCACAACTCAGTAATCCAGCACTACCTCAATGCAAAGTGGATTTGCATGTTAGTAATATGGTCAGATTCTGTGCAACAGAGGTCAACACAATCTGCCATTTACTCATTGGTGTGTATTATTCTATTAAAGAAAATTGTATCTAAATTTTCCATAATGCAACTTACATGGAGCAAGTCAGGCTGCTGCATTTGGGCATTTGGATCTCTCACCAGACCTCCAGTTTACAACACAGACCTTCAGTCAAATGATGATGAACCCATGATATGAAACATTATCAGAGTAGTTTTCTCATACATCAAAAACCTCCACGAACGCCAGATCCAACCACACTTTTCCCTGGCGTAGTCGCAATGCTCAGGATCAGCTAACATGTTCATCAATACAGTCACGTGCACTGTTGAATATTTCAGAATGCCTTCATGAATTGTTTCTGTCTCCTAATGAACCCCCCTGTCCTCCCTGTTTTCAGAGTATACAGGACATGGGCAACACCAATGCCAGGCAGCTTTATGAGGCTAACCTTCCAGATAGCTTCAGAAGACCTCAAACAGACCAGTATCCTTCACTCTAAGCTGATGCACTTGAACGTGACGTGACAAACTGTAGATGGTTCATTCATTTAGGTTTGTGTGACCTGCTCCTTTTTTCCTTAACGCTGACTTCAGAGCAGTGGAATTCTTCATCAGGGATAAATATGAGAAGAAGAAGTACTACAGCAAGAAGAGCAGTGTATGTATTGACCACAGCGTTACCATTTTCAATATAAAGTGCATGCGTCTGTGTCTGTCGTTGTTTCATCTGCTCGTGCCTGTGGTTCACGTGTGAGTTTTCCTTTGTGATTTCAGCCAAAAGATAATAAGAAAGAGAGGGAGCCAGACAGAGGGAGCAAGGTGTCACCTTACACCAAGGTATCACTCATACACTCCCTCATGAATAAGAGCTGTACAAACATGCTCCTCTCCATTGTTTATTGTCTTACACTTATTTCGATGTGCTCATTTGAACTATTTTGACTTTTTTAAAGAATGAAGAGTCCAGGCCAGTTCCCAAAATCAGTCCCTCTAAGACTTCAGAACCCTCTGTGAACCTACTAGTCCTTGGTGAGTGTCTCTCTCCTGAAAAAAATAAGAAAATAGTTTAAAAAGGCCATTATGATTGTGAGAACTGAGATATTGTTGATGGAATCCGGCTGAATATGGTTTCAACTTGCGGTTGTCCTCTGTCTATTGTTTATTACTACTGTTACTTGATTTAATGAGTGATTGGACCTTAAACTGGATGAGCCTGTAGATTAACTTTTATGAACCCTGGGTGCCGTGTTGTTTTTGATCACTGATATTAACAAGGATGTTTCCGTGTGTATATGGAGTTGGTTGCGGTAACCACTGTCGATGCTGTGTTTTCTATGACTGTACAGTATCTGTACTCTGCCCTCCCAGCAGAGGAGAACTGCACCGAGCGGAGATATTGTAGTTCAGGACGCAATCAGTGTTAAATCATGACTGTCTCCGTCCTCAGCTTGTGTTGTCACTGTGAACTTGTTGGCTTCATTCTGTACCAATCAGGCTGCGGACGTTAGAGAAAGTGACATCTTTAAATGGCTGGCTGTCTTCCCTTTTCACTTCTTAAGTTCCTGGCAGCTGTGTAACACAGGCATCGCTGTTACTGTGCTTTCTCTTTGGGCTAAAAGGCAGCCTGCCACTGATCTCGTATCTGCTTTGCCGTCTGTTGAGCTGTAGTGGAGTCTGTTATTCTTTTAAGTAGTTGTTAATGCAAAGTATAAAACTCCTCCTGCTGCTTTTTACACTGAATTACCACAAGGCTTTTTTTTTTTTTTTTGAGTTAGCTAGAGGAAGTGCTACTGCCATGCACCATTAGCAACTGCGTAGCAACTTCTTGTTTCACTTTAAAATCTAGATTTCAACACTTTGGTGCCTTTTTGAAGAATCAGTGCTAAGTATCACGCAAAAGACAGAACTAAGGAGGAGAAGCACAGGCACCTGAACCGTATGGAGAAGTGGCCAGTGTTGTTGGTTTTAAAGTAAAGGTTTGTTCATGGATCCATTGCTGCATCACTTAGAGTAAATCTTGCAGTGTGCAAGTGTCAGTTATGTGGACATTTCTGTCTCGATGTGGAGGTCGTTGTGAAAATTTGTAGTTTTTCATAATCAAATGTTGGGATTGAACTGCACTGCAGGTTATTGTTTATCTGCTCATTTGTGAGCTGTCTTTTCAATGCAACAGCACAGGCATTAGTAATTGAATGATGATACTTAATTATAGCAATTTCATTGAACAGTTTAAAGACGATGACATAGTGATGTTACCGAGTGGCTTGGAGGAGTGTTGCGTTATTTGGATGGAATGTTTACTGTTATGTTTGTGTTGTGGCCAACGGGTTACTATGGGTACGCTGATTAATTTTTTTTATTGTACTAACCACTATTCTCACTGTGTGGGCAGTTCTGCAGCTCTGGGAGGGCAGAGCAGTTAAATAAATACAAAGACAACATATATTCCACATTAGCAAACAGGTTTCTTGGTTTCAGACAGTTTTTTCGCAGCAGTTTATGGCTGTATTATGATTTTATTTATGATTTTTCATAAGTTCCGTGTTGATGCAGGTTGAATACTGTTGGGAAATTGTCAGTGAGTTATGCTGAGGGCTGTTTAAGAGGTCTCACACAGTGTTGTTTTTCCTAATGGTGTACACTTAGTTTCAGCCTGTAAAACCTGTTTTTTCACCTTCCCGTCACAGAAGCACCAGCAGCTGCATCAGCTAACAATGGTAGCACCAGCACAAGCCAGAACAACGACCTGGATATATTCGGCCCCATGGTATCCAACCCCCTCCCCGCATCCACGCCTGCAGCTCAGTTTTCTCAGGTAAAAACCGAGGCAGAATTCCCCAGCCCTGATTTAGCGCTAATGTCTAAATATTGCTCAGCAGGGCTAAACAGTAATGGTTGTCAGGTTGTCAAACAAAAATTAAGTGTGCAGTAAAAAATAAAATGTCAAAACGATTACCGTCGGCACCAATGGGCCACAAGACGCCAACACCAATACTCAGGGATGGAGAACTCAAATGAAAGAGAGGCAGGAACACACTTCACAAGATGAATGCAGCCAATCAGGCAATCCTGGCTAAACATGTACACATGACTGCAAATAATAATTCATTTGTTGATTATACATTTTCTAAAAATAATAATATAAATGGCCATAATGAAGATTTTATAAGCAAATGGTCCTGTCCTTTAAGTGTCTGGTTACCCAGTGGCAGAAGCCAATGTAACCCATGTTTAGGCTTTTAGTATTTATCGGTATGAAATGTTGTAAACAATATTTCTATTATTCAGATTTTTCTACTTATTGAATTATCATGGTATCATTTTCTTATGATTGACGATGCCATTTCTTTTAAATACTGTTGTTGTTGCACTGTGTAATACTGTGCTCCCAAAGACTGTGTCCAGCCTTCTGTTGTTTACACAGGACAAAAAAAACCTGTACTTTGCCTCTGTTTTTGTTGTCACCCCATTGCTGCAACACCAGACGAATGCACTAATGTCCATATTTATTTGGAATGGAAACGTATCTCTTTCCCTGGTTATTATATGTTGCCTGATTATCAAAGCTGAGCCTCTTGACTAGTATAAATTAGTATTAAATCATCATCAACACCAGCAACAGCGTCTCCACAATTTCCCTCCCCCCTCCAGGTGAGCTCCAGTAACGCGGCCAGCACTCCGACACAAGCTCCAGCAGCAGCGGTCGGAGCCAGCTCAGGGTCTGGACAGGGAGACCTCGATCTGTTCAGTGACAGCAGTAGCACCACTAAAACCGATGACATGGCCAAGAAGCCCCTGTCCAAGGACTCCATCCTGTCCCTTTATGGAACCAACAGCATGTCCCACCAGGCACCTGCTGGTGAGGACCACAGCACTTCAAAATGATTGAACACACAAGCTCTTATGAAATACCCCCTGACCTGGGTTTTTGTTGTTGTTGTTGAGGTGTCTCTTGTTTTTTTTTATTGAAAATTTGATTTTTACTTGAAAATGGTTTTGGGGTTGCAGGACAGGCGTCTTTTGCTCCCTCTGAACAAAACCAGTACTTTCATGAAGCAAAAGTGGACGTTCCCAATTGGCCAATGTCTTAACTCGAGTAACTATTCCAGAATTTGACTGTTTGAAATAATCCCAAATTGGCAAAACATACTTTCAGAAAAAAACAAACAAAGTATTGGATTTTTATACCCAGCCCCTGGGTCAATCTTAAAACCATCTTTCCACAAAATTGTAACCATTTATCATCAGTTTTTAGGGTTGGGTAAAACCACATTTTTCCCACAGTGATCACAAGGTGTTCAGTGCTCAGGGACATGGCCACGGCAAGGACGGATGAAACACAACCACCACTGAACAAGACTCAAAACATGTTATGGACATATGGAATGAGAGTAACTCTTGACGGACCAGATGGGTCACTACTGGTCACAGTAGTGATCCAGTGCTTGTATGGGCTCCTATTATTAAAAATGAGCTAGTTGAACCTTCTCTGGTTGAAGATGGTCTTAAAATAAACTCCCAAACGTCTACTGCCAGTTTTTAGATGTTGGTTTCTTCAAGCAGTGGTACAGGAAAAAGGCGCATTCAAAAACACCGTGATTGTTATACAGCACAATGCTCCACCACATGCTTCCAAGTACTCCAGTGCATCAAGTCTCATTTCATCTGTCCATAAAATGTTTGAAAAATCTGTCTGCAGATGAGGTAGAGAAATTGTCTATTATGCACACCTTAATATAGGGTGTTGATCACTTTGGCCACGCCCCCCCTCAATACACATCACCTCATTATGCTTAAATCCAACGGACATTCAAGTTTATATAGGTTGAAGTTGAAAAATATGTATGATAATAAGGTCAAAATACTCATTGTGCATGCAGTGTAGAACAGACTCACGGAGGAGCAAGCAGATACTTGTGCACATTTCCTGACTTCATGCCTCAGGGGATTTTCTAACATCTGTCTGAAATACAAACAGGCATCTGAGATATACAGGTAAAAGCCAGTGAATTAGAATATTTTGAAAAACTTGATTTATTTCAGTAATTGCATTCAAAAGGTGTAACTTGTACATTATATTTATTCATTGCACACAGACTGATGCATTCAAATGTTTATTTCATTTAATTTTGATGATTTGAAGTGGCAACAAATGAAAATCCAAAATTCCGTGTGTCACAAAATTAGAATATTACTTAAGGCTAATACAAAAAAGGGATTTTTAGAAATGTTGGCCAACTGAAAAGTATGAAAATGAAAAATATGAGCATGTACAATACTCAATACTTGGTTGGAGCTCCTTTTGCCTCAATTACTGCGTTAATGCGGCGTGGCATGGAGTCGATGAGTTTCTGGCACTGCTCAGGTGTTATGAGAGCCCAGGTTGCTCTGATAGTGGCCTTCAACTCTTCTGCGTTTTTGGGTCTGGCATTCTGCATCTTTCTTTTCACAATACCCCACAGATTTTCTATGGGGCTAAGGTCAGGGGAGTTGGCTGGCCAATTTAGAACAGAAATACCATGGTCCGTAAACCAGGCACGGGTAGATTTTGCGCTGTGTGCAGGCGCCAAGTCCTGTTGGAACTTGAAATCTCCATCTCCATAGAGCAGGTCAGCAGCAGGAAGCATGAAGTGCTCTAAAACTTGCTGGTATACGGCTGCGTTGACCCTGGATCTCAGGAAACAGAGTGGACCGACACCAGCAGATGACATGGCACCCCAAACCATCACTGATGGTGGAAACTTTACACTTTACTTTACACTTTACACTTTCCTGAGATCCAGGGTCAACGCAGCCGTATACCAGCAAGTTTTAGAGCACTTCATGCTTCCTGCTGCTGACCTGCTCTATGGAGATGGAGATTTCAAGTTCCAACAGGACTTGGCGCCTGCACACAGCGCAAAATCTACCCGTGCCTGGTTTACGGACCATGGTATTTCTGTTCTAAATTGGCCAGCCAACTCCCCTGACCTTAGCCCCATAGAAAATCTGTGGGGTATTGTGAAAAGGAAGATGCAGAATGCCAGACCCAAAAACGCAGAAGAGTTGAAGGCCACTATCAGAGCAACCTGGGCTCTCATAACACCTGAGCAGTGCCAGAAACTCATCGGCTCCATGCCACGCCGCATTAACGCAGTAATTGAGGCAAAAGGAGCTCCAACCAAGTATTGAGTATTGTACATGCTCATATTTTTCATTTTCATACTTTTCAGTTGGCCAACATTTCTAAAAATCCCTTTTTTGTATTAGCCTTAAGTAATATTCTAATTTTGTGACACACGGAATTTTGGATTTTCATTTGTTGCCACTTCAAATCATCAAAATTAAATGAAATAAACATTTGAATGCATCAGTCTGTGTGCAATGAATAAATATAATGTACAAGTTACACCTTTTGAATGCAATTACTGAAATAAATCAAGTTTTTCAAAATATTCTAATTCACTGGCTTTTACCTGTAAAACTGATTTTTTTTTTTTTTTTTTTTTTTTTTTTTTTACAAGTTCTGGAAATCACACCACACCTCACACATAAAAATACTGGAGTGACGGTTATTAATGTTCTCCTCCTTTTCTGCATGTCTCCATCCCTCCTCAGCTGGCATGTTCATGAGCCCCTCCCAGATGCAGTTTCCTGTCCAGGCCCCTGCTGGTTATCAGGCATTCCCCGGCATGGGCACCGCCATGCCACCGACCACCGTCATGGGCGCCATGATGGCTCAGAGCGGGGCGGCCATGATGGGGCCCAGTCCAGGCATGATGGTTGGGATGACGATGCCCAACGGCTTCATGGGAAACGCGCCCGCCGCCGGCGTGATGGGCATGGCCCCGAGAATGATGGGACCCCAGGGCGGCGCGATGCCTGCAGGCATGGTGCCGGCTCAGGGCATGTACGCCATCCAGCCTGGGCAGCAGGCTCAGTGGAACATGGGTCAGGTATGAAGCCGCTTTCATTTATGACGTAAATGTCGCTCCGAGCTTTTCTTCATGTAACAAGCCCCACAATAAGTCTTGTATTGTTAGGCTGTGTCAAGTGTGTGGCCTTCCTGACAAGGTGTCGTTTGTTTTTCTATGGGACCACACCCAGCTCTGATGATGCATTGCACAAGAACGAGAGGTCGTTCTGTGAAGTTGTGATGCAGAGCATTTCTGAACCACTAGATGGCAGCACATACGTAATTTTAAAGTTAGGCTTGTCACAAATCTGCACAGGATTCTGCACAGACCTCCACCAATGAGGAATCCTCCTCACTGTGTAATATTATACAGCAGGACGTGGGACATCTCAGAAAAGAAAAATTAATAATTGATAACACTTGGAAAAACTTACTAAAGCTGCAGTTTAACTGATGTTCAGTGGTGCGTATGGTTTCTCATTGGCATAAAAAGGAAAAGTTCACTAAGTGAGTAGCTTTTTGTGTACTACCTGTAAATAATGCGGATTACAAATATTGCATACAAAGGGCCACACAATCAATCATTTCAGCTTTGTCATTGCAAGTTAACCATATTTGCCATATTTCTGCAGCTTGACACAAAGGAAATTGAAATAACATGATTTTCTTTTACCTAATGGTTCTTGGATACACAAAAGTAAACAACCAATCAGAATCATTCTTGATCAGTTGATCAAATAACCAAAGCAGGCCCCACTCCCACCTGTTGTCATCACAACCTGAGAATGATAACACATGATGCATATTCTAGCAGCTTCTGTAACCAGTTTGTGAGACATGGACGATGTCAAAGGCAAAAGGATTCTGCTGCAGGCATGCTGCTGCCAACCAATCAACATTAGGCGTTGATATTTGGTTGAATGTGGTTTGTGATGGTGTGTGACTAAAACTCAATGTCAACGTCAATTAGAGGTATAATATTGACGATGGGCTGACGTTGATATTTTGTTGATTTTACGTTGTCAAGTAACAGAAAACACTGACTAAATGTCACATGCCATTGGCCTCTTGACATATAAAAATGCAACCTTCTGCCTGTTAAAACATGTTGGACTTACACAAAATGGGCTTGAAACTAAATTCTTCTTCCTGATACCACATTTATGTCCATTGCTGATTTGTCAGCTCATATCTGTAAATAAGCACCCTTCAGAAAAGGATAAGGACTGGTAAAATGATGTCTTAATAAACCTCAAGACAGTTTTTCTCGATTTGCTAAGATACATTTCTCGAAAGCTGCTCTCCTTTTCTCTAAACTGTGAACACAAACCCCAATTTTCAAGCTACATTCACAAAACGTCAGACTCTTCTTGCAAAACCAAACTTTCACCTCAAAACAGTTTAATATGTGCTCAAAACTGAACCATGTTGTCAAATCGTGCCCAGAGTCAATCAAAATTAAAAACACTACTGAGCAGTCACTAAACACTACATAGAAAAATAGAAAACACAATGCTCAGGACATGAAGCTGTAGAAATAAATGTTTATTGTTCATTGTAGGCTAAATGCATGTTGCAAAACAAAAAACCTGTGCATTTAGTACTTGTACATACTAGTAAAAAGCAAAAAAACAGAAATCCTGTGCATTCACACGTAGCACTTGTACAGTACAAAAATAAACAGAAATCTTGTGCATTTAGCACTTGTATAGGAGTAAGCCTACGTAAAAATAAAGTACAAAAATATAGAAATGAGAAGTGCATTACTCAGCCACAGCATCATTTCTCTGTACTGAGTCAGGCCACAGGACTTCATCCTGAACTGGCTTATATGTTCCCTCACATCATTAGCCACAAGTGTGATCAATTTTGAGTTGTGTTCAACCGGTGAAACCTGTGCTTTAAGTGTGTTTGACTTTTGCCACTTGTGCTTACCATTATGCAACACAGGTGCATCACAATGAAAATGTGTTGGCAAGTTGTGTCTAAACAGGTGAAAAGTGCTGATGGTTTTGCCAAAAGAGTGACTGGTTCAATCAGTGGGTTCAGGCAACTGAGCACTTGGTTCAGACAATAGGGTTTAGTGTTTTAGCAATTGAGAAAAACTGTAGTATTTGTTACTTACTGTTACTCACACCCATCTCTCCAACATCCTCAGATGAATCAGCAGATGTCAGGAATGACCCTGAATGGTGCGGGCGGGCAGATGGCCTTCGGTCAGCCTCCATCAGCTATGGGTGGTTGGGCCGCAACTGGATCGGGCCAGACTCTGAGCACACAGCTATGGAAGTGAGCCTTGGAGCGGGTTGATGGTCGGGCAGAGTAAGAGTCGAGGCTGCAGAAAGCGCAAAAATATATGTTGTGCTTCTCTGTTCTTCACTATGAACTGATGCCCCTCTCCATCACGGACCAGCCTTCGGAACATGAAAATTGTATCTCTCTTTTTCTCCTTCTCCCTCTCTCTGTCTCTCTTTCTCTCTATTGTGTGAGTGAATTGGGAGTCATGCAGGATTACAGCCTGGCAGTTTCTGCCTGTCGTATGGTTTTTGATCATAACTTTTATTTTCCTTTTTTGGGAAAAAAAATTACAAGGAAATAACAGTCCCAACAAAAATGATATCGACATATCAGAAAAGCTGCAGGACCAGTTACACAAGCTTTTATTGTATCACTGTATCATTATAAGATTATAGATTACATTTAAATGAATCGTATTTAAAGGGAGATGATATGACTATCAAGTCTGTCAGTACTGCTCCCAGATGTACAGCGCTGTATAACCTTCTTTTAAAGTACTTGTGGTTCCCCTATAAAAATTAAAGTGATAATAAATAATTTGCTTTGATGTGTCTTCTGTTGTTCATTTTGTAAAAGCTCAAAACTGGGAAACATTTTTTGTTTTTTAGTTAAATTCTTCAAAGGCCTTTAGAGGGTCTTGACTTACATCAAACTTAATAGTGTATTGTTCTAATATTGGTTATATATATATATATATATATATATATATATATATATATATATATATATATATATATATATATATATATATATATATAGCTTAATCTTTGCCTTAGATCATAAAATGTGGCTGCAGTCAGTTGGTGGAAAATATAGAGCTCACCACTGTCAAAGGAACAGCTAACGTATGGATGGACGGACTCACTTTCATGCCATCTGACATTCAGGTTTCCTCTGAGGTTCAGTTTAACACAACACATTGTGTATGTACACAGGGCCGTTGCTAGGAATTCTGGCCCCCCTGAAAGAATACAAAGTGGGCCCCTACCCCCTGACTTTTCCACTTTTTTTCTTAGACTGCGTATGTATTATCATTTATTATTTAGCCTACTTTGTTTTGATGCTAATGCAGCATTACTATGAGTATTAGCCAGGGTATAAGCACAATAAATCAGTCATACAAAGATTAGACTACTGGGTTTTTTTGTGGGCCCCACTGGGCACTGGGCCCCTAGAATTATCACCTTTCTCCCCTATACAACGGCCCTGTATGTATATTTAGTCTGGAAATCAGATCCACTGTCTAAAATTCATATTGGTTCATTAAAAACCAATAGAAAAGCCACAAACCAACTTTATCTCCACTTTGGTGTTTTAATGTTGGAGATGATGTGTTATATCATCTGTGTTGGTCAACACAGTCATGTCCCACTGTTGGACACATGGAGATTATATTAGTGTTCCTGCCCTCTAGGTGGCAGCATTGTTGATGGAAAATGCTTCACAGCACAATCACACTTGGTTAGTGGACCCACACTAAAAACATGGTGAGCACAGAAAGTCTCGGTGGCCAGTTAAGTAGTGAGGCCTGTAAACCTGAGGAGTCTCTCAGCAGTGTGTCACACTTGAATGCTTGCAGAGGATGGCGTGAGAGACATTTGATTTTCAGGGTCACTTGACTTCAGGGTTGTTTAATTTGTTCTTTGTGCACATATATTATATATATATAAGAAGTCTTCCACCTAAGGTGCTGCTGCTAGCAGCGCCAAAACAAAAAAGCTCCTTAATCTCACTTCAAGATCTTTTATTAGGTCGATTCTCATGGTATCATCAACTACGCCACATGTTTTCTTCAAATTTGCACGCGAGCTAAGTTTCTGTTGATCACCAAATGTTCAGTAACGCTAATTTGTGTTTGTTTGGCACTTGTCGTGCATATTGAATCAGCTCCGCTTCACACATTAATCACTGTGTGGTTTTGGCTTGGGTTTTGGTCTCAAGGTGCAACATCTGACAGTGTACAGGTGTTAGTCATGGTTTCATTGGGAGAAGACAAACACCCGACTGTTAGAGCACAGAGTAAACCTGCAGGTGGTGGCAGTGTTGTATTGACTTTTGTAAGAGAGAGGGGAGGTGCCCTGTGAAGTCTGTGGCTAAAGCAACCAACACTCCATATGTTGATCTCACTGTCCCAATAATCATGTACTATGTTTGTTTTTTATTTGTATTTTATTTATTACTAGTCACAAAAGTGTAACTGGTATTATTTTCTGTGTGTGTGTGTGTGTGTTTGTTTGTGTGTATCATCATGGAAAAAACTTCCTGCAGTCACCTACTGTCGTGGGAGTATCCACAGAGGAGGTGTTGAGGACTTTGGTCAGTGATTATATGTCTGAACGTCTCTGTCTGTTGTGGACAGATTTGTGACTTTGATAGTGTCACAGATGTGTCACAGCTGTGTTAGATACAGTCATGGATCTTTACAGGTGTGTACATGAGATCAAAGTGAAGGACAGGTTTGTAGACGGGTGTGGTAGTGAGTACTCATGTAATAATAGTAGTAGGCTATTTGTAATGGTCAGGATGTCACCATGTTGACAGGCATTGCAGCTGATGTGATCCCATCACTGGATGGTCTCTATGATCTAATTTATTCTTCTTCTTGTTTTCCCCTTCCTGCCCCATTTGTTGATCATCAGATCCATTACGACAGCTTTCTTTTTCTTTTTCTTTTTTTTACGCTGGTGTAATGAATGCACTTTTGTTGAAGTTTATTGTGAGCCCTCGAGGCCCATTTGCACAAACATACAGAATTTGGAAAATCAGAGTCATGCTGCAGTAGCAGCAGCAGTAGCAGCTTTGTAGGGAAAATGTGCCTCATTCTACCTCTGAGTAGTTTTCATCAATGCTTCTTTCTTCTTTCTTTTGGGGTTGTTTCTCTGTGAGTTTTGTGTGTCATAGAACAGATTTCAACAAAATGTATTTTTTAAATCACACACTATATGCCTAGGTTTGGCTTTCCCCACCCAGTGCATTCTGGGATATTCTCCAGTACAGATACACCCACCCCATGGGATGCTTTGAAAGTGAGTATTGTAAGAAAAATCTCTTTTGACCGTCACTGCAGAAAATTGCCACAGCATCAGGACTACACTGCAAAAACTCTACATCTTTCCAAGAATATTTGTCTTATTTCTTGTCAAAATGTCTCATTTCTAGTCAAAACTCATTTCTTTTCACTTAAAATAAAAACTTGTTTTTAGATCATTTTCACTTGTTTCAAACTAATTTTCACTTGAAATAAGTAGAAAAATCTGCCAGTGAAAGCAAGTTTTTAGTGCTTGTAATAAGAAAGAAAAACTTGCTTTCACTGGCAGATTTTTCTACTTATTTCAAATGAAAATCTGTTTGAAAGAAGTAAAAAGTGTCTAAAAACAAGTTACTTTTAATGTGATGAGTCTTATTTTAAGTAGAATGAGATTTGTTTTGACTAGAAATTAGACATTTGTACAAGAAATAAGACAAATATTCTTGGTAAGATTTTGAGTTTTTGCAGTGTATTCTTTGCATCAGCTCACTCTTTTATAACAACATGCGCTGTATGTAGAACACTTTGAGCCACGCCCAAGGAGGTCCATCCTGGTCTTCGTGCTCTAGGATTTGTATACGAGGTGTGGTTCCTCAGACCAGACCTACCTGTTAAACCCCCACCTTGGAGCCTCCCTGCATACCCCACTCTGAACCTCATGCCGTCTTATTCAAACAGTACTGGTTAAACACCAGGGCATGGTAGGCTACTGAAAGTCGGTAATAGACAGTGACTGTGCCTGCACAGCACGGCCAAACTCACAGCCATGCAAGTGGATGAAAAATCGCATCTGTCTCATGCTTGGCAGAGTCTGAAAGCCCCTGAAATGTATTTGGTTTCGTTCCACTCTCTGCCTCTCAACTGTTCCTACGCCTCGCTGCTGCTGCTCCGGTACAGTTTGAAAACTTTCACAGTAACATCTGATGCCATACGGCGTCTGAGACCTTTAGCGAAGAGGTTCGGCATTCCTGTAAGCTTGTGTGTCAAACCTAACACTGCTCCAGAATAGAGTCCGCCAGCCGAGTGAAGAATGTTCCCTCTCTCTCTCTCTCTCTCTCTGCCTCTCTCTCTCTCTCTCCCTCTCTCTCTCCCCAGCCCCTTAATGGACTTTCTGACCCTGAGACAGCAACATTCCTGCTGCTGATACGGGCGTCCGCCTCTGGTTTAACTGTTGCAGACATGACTAATACTAAACTAAACATTTCACTGATATGAAAGCTTTAATGTCAGTTTGTAAAATACCACAATGAAATATAACAGGGCTGCACTGAAATGACCTAGGTATCTGATGGGACCTTTTAGGTTTTTCAATTCAGTGAAGCAAGTGTTTACACTCAGCAAAGGGTATTTCCCAAAACTACTCCTCTAATTAGTGCTATTCTCTGGGTAGCTCGGAGCCCTGGACCACTTGTTACAGTAACTTGGCTTACAGCTAACAGATTTAGTTGCAGGACGAAAAAGGATCACAAACATCGTGGGAAAGTTACCGTTACTTCTACATCAAAGTACCTAAACAACAATGGCTGCCATGTTCTAGGATGAACTCATCTTCAATTGAACTGAATAGATCTCTTGTGCAGGCCAAGTATTTCATGACATCAAGTGAATAACATCTAATTTTCTTCTCTCATGAGCTCACTCTTCTAGCCTCGGGCTGGCGTGGATGGCAGACAGCCATGACATGGAGAAATGACTGTTGGCAGCTTGGCACTGATTTCTAACATGTTGCTCTGTGCAGCCACGTGTAGACGGTCTTTTCATGTCATTCTTGTCTGTCTTGTCCTTATCTACTAAATCCTTCATTAAACAGAACTTCATGATCATGTTTTTTTTTTTTTTTACATTGACAGCTCAGTGCTAAGGTGGGGCTCAACTACAAATTGAAGCAAGCTCCCATTTCCAGTTCAGTTGCCTAGGTTGTAGGCTATTGTAATCATTCATAAAAGTTATAAAAGTAAGGTGCAGTTGTAGCGCTACTTTGTTGTTTGTGCTGCTCCACTGAACATGTTTGGCCTAGAGCAAATTTGAGATTATTAATGTTTTGATCATGATCCCCAGAGGATTAGCTGGATTTTCAGTTTCTGATTTGTCTGCTCAGAACTCTGAGACTCCGTGTAAGTATTAGATAGGCCTAACTTTTTAATTAATTAAAGCAGATATCAGTGGAATGTTTTTGTTAATATAAGTCCTAAATAGTCCTATTTTCCGTCAGCAATCACTTACATGAAGTATTTCAGCCTAAACACGAGTCTCTCCGTCACTCTGCTCTGCTGTAACCCGAGGAGAAAATTTTCCTTGTGGGATACAAGTGTTATCCAATGAGGAGAGAGAACGGCATGAAGGGCTGTGTGTGCAGCCAAGGGATGCGCGTGAATGTGGTGACGTAGCACGAGGACCAATTGATGCCTGACAAAGGCGGGGGCTGCTAACTCATGGTGCGTTCAAAGAAACTCGTACTTTGTGTTTTTCCTTCCTGTGAAGTCATACCAGTTCGATCTGGTACGAGTTCACGGGTCGGAAGTTACGAGTGGCCGTTATAGGGAACTTTCACAGACAACAGGATGGTAAAAACACGAGCTACGGGTTACCTGGAACGCTACCAAGTCGTAGTTGTGACTTGAAGCTGTAACTTATGGTTTCAAAAGCCTGCCTTGAACGCAGCATTAGCCGAAACGGCCGTGAAGCTGATATCTGCTTTAATTAATTATTTTTTACTTTTTTTTGCTGAGAGTAGGCAATGACATGATGATTAACACCACTCTGATATTTGTTGACCAGCTATAAAGCTAATGTAGCCTATACAGTTTATTTTTCATTCATTTCTGAAATGAGGACATTTCATTTAAAGAGAGGGAGGAATGTAAGATAAAGTTGGTTTGTGAAGTGTTTTGTGTCTTGTTGTGGGGAACTACTTCTGTTGTGTGGTTTGATTGGGCGGAGCTGTAGGTGGTACAGCAAGGTGATGTGTCAGGCGGTTGTCAGAGTGTGTAACGATGGTGGCTAGCACCACAGGTCTGTTAGCTTAGCAAAAGTAGCTACTCAAGATGGCAGAAACTGCTTTTACTTTTCTGTACAGGTTAGATATAAGATACATTTGTTGAACTGTGAATTTAGATTTTTCCTTTTTCCTACCTTTACACCAAACTAACAGTTTTATGCTATGCGAAGCTGCTGGCTCTAGCTTCATGTTTGGTGTATAGGCTATGTCAGGATCTCATCCAGCTCTCTGCAAGATATATATTATTTACAAACCCTTAATCTAAATTAAACAACGGCTATTTGCACAAAATCTCATCTGTCAGGTCTACATTCTTATTTAACAATTACACCTATAGTCACATACTGGCATATAACCTAAAGATTTGGACAGAGTCCATAATGCATATTCAGAGATGTTCCACATTTGACTATACAAACTAAATATAGCCTACTATACAAACACTGAAACTAAAACCACCAAAAAGTGATGGGAGAGAGAGAGACAGTGTGGGACACGTTAGAGGCAAATGAACGCCTGACATTCAAATATTAACAGATAGTGATATCTTTGTGGAATTCATCATGTTTGACTTCAGCTTGCTTATAATTGAATGCTTAGTTATGGTTTTGCACAGTTTTCCCCTTTTTTGCCCCACTGGGTTTTAACACTGATGTGGGTAAAACGGTCTGATGTTGGTGTAACATCTCTTTATGACCTCTGCTTTGGATTTTCATATCAAATTACAAGCATTACTGGAAGGGCTTTGTCATCAGCTATCATTATAACAGTGTGGAAGAGACGCTGATGTGCAACAAACGGGTCCAAATATGGGTGAGCGAGGCTCCTCGGAGGGGGTTGGCTTCTCTTTCTCTCCTCCAAAACCAACATTACGCCATCATTTGAGAATTATGAAGCTTTCACAGGATTTCACTGTAATTTTAAAAGGCTGCAGGCTAACTGCTGACCTGTGCAGAGCCTCAAAGCCTACTTCCACTCCCTCTCTCCCTAACACACACAAACACACACGCACAACACATGGATGTAATAATTCTCCTCCCTTCTTTCGCACCAAACATACATTTAGTCACCAGCAGCTAAGTAACCCCACCCTTCACGATGCTTTATCATAACGGCTCTGTGGTCAGGCACTATCAACGCAGGGTCATAAAGGTGGCCAAAGTGCAGCACCGATAGCACCTGCTTCCACAATGACCCTCTTTGTTCTGTTAGTCAGTGTTTGCATTCCCACTCAGTGTTTCTGTCCTGAGCTACATGTGTTCTTGTTACTAGGTGACAGACTTCATGCAACACGCTGTTGAAAAGTCTCCAGGGCAAAGATTAGTCAACCATTTGGGTGTGTCTTGTTTGAAAAACCTCTTTGGTCAAACTCTGGGGTCACTCTCTTTGTTTGGTCACATAACTTGCACTTTTCTGACTGTTTTCTTGTGCCGTTTGAGTTTTCAGAGCTTCCAGCTCAACACGGCGCTCTCACTTCTTTTTTCTCTGACCCCTAATGCTTTCCACACTGGAGCTGTAAACCATTGTTCACCCTTTCCTGACAACAGCCCCTGTTACGTAACTCAGATTTCCGCAACCCTATATCCCACCTCCCAGAATGTAATGCCGTTACCATGACAACTACATAAATAGAGCGATGTTATGGAAAAATGAAGACCCGAAAGAAAGAAAGAAAGAAAGAAAGAAAGAAAGAAAGAAAGAAAGAAAGAAAAAGACCAGCTAAGTCACAAAATAACACAACTCTTACGTTCACCAGCAGATTTATTTTTCAGACAGGCCACACACACACACAAACACAGTGTGTCAGACTTTCTTCTGAGTTACAATTGTTGTTTCATACTTCAACTTTAACACGGGCTTCACTTATCTCAGTCCTTTATTCAGTACAGTTTCACTTATCTCGTGTAACAGCTTTCATAAGTCATTGTCTGTGTGTGTCTGTGTGTCCGAGAACAGCTTGTCCTGCCAGTTGGACCTTCTAGCTGGAAGAGCGCACAGTGGTGGTTGTGATTGTGGTCTTTCCGCCTCCTGTAAAAAAAAACGAAGGAAAAAAAGATGATGATGGCAGTGCTATGAGGTTTTATTAGTCTGACTACACCGTGGTTGTGTAATGTCTTGTTTAAACAGACGACACTTACCTGTAGAAATGGGTCTATAATGAGTGAGAGGGGAGAAAAAGAGAGAGAGAGAGACAATGAGAGGCATGATCTCACCTTATTAGCATTAGCAGAGGTCCATGCTCGTGTGTCACTGTGTCTACCTGGACTCTTCTGTCTCCAACAGGCTTCTGTAGGTTGCGATCTCCTGCTCCAGCCTGGTCTTAATGTCCATCAGCATCTTAAAGTCGTGGCCCTGCTGTTCGATGCTGGCGCGCACGTTGGCTAGGTCTTGTTCCAGCATGTTGATTGTGTTCTGGTAGCCGGCGAGCATGGAGCTGTAGCGGGCCTCTGTCTCTGCTAACGTGTTCTCCAGAGCCCCTTTCTGTTGGAGAGGGGAAAAGTGGCTGAATCCATGCACACACAAATCGCAACACATACACTGTTGTTCACGTTTACAAGCTGGCTTTGCCGTAATGCATCTTTTGTGACAGTTCAGACAGATTTCAGACAACCACCGGCGGCCACGCCCTGGATTATATATATCAGACAGGTAGGCTACAGTAGGATGTCTGCGTTCCTTTATGGAGGCCTTTGTAGAGGTCTTTGATGCTGCTCCTCCACTGTGAGGAGGGAGGCAGTGGGCAGAGAGTGTTGAATGATTAACTCCAGCTCGCCACAGATAATACATGGGAGTATAATCCAGTTTGGCATTCCTGCAGCTTTCTGTGCAAGCTTTGAGCAGATGTCTGTAAAATGTTTTCCTCAGCAGGAGCACCTCCCTCCTCTTCTCCACAGCTCCCATCACTCTTATTGCTCTATCTCTCTCTCTTCTCTTTCCCTCCCTTCCTTCTTTCTTTCCTTCTTTCTTTCTTTCTTTCTTTCTTTCAACAAAGCCTCCTTCTTTTTTTACCCTCCCTTCTGCTCTTTACCCTCTATCAGTGTGTGCTTCTCCATTTCCTCCTGACAAGACAGGGATCTAGGGATTTTGCTCATATAAGGCAAGATCAGTGAAATGAGAACAGATGGTTTGGGTTTAAGGTTTTTTTTTTTCCTCACCATGCTGAGCTGAGACTGCAGCTCGATCTCCAGGCCCTGCAGTGAGCGCCGCAGGTCATTGATCTCTGTCTTGGACGTCTGGATTGTCTCTGTGCTCATGGCCACCTCCTTGCTCAGGGTTGCCGACTAGAGCGAGAAGCAAAGTCACAGTTAGAAGTCCACTTTCACACAAGATTATGTTTAATTACATGTTAGACCTGCTGAGAAAGAGAACCCAGTCATTTGCAAAGAGTAGGATATAGAGCCTTTGTTTATAAGGAAGTCTTTTCACCTTCTCATTGAACCAGGACTCCTGGTCGCGACGGTGTTTGTCAGTGATGCCTTCGTACTGGGCGCGGATCTCCTCCAGGACTTTGTTGAGGTCCTGCTGGGGTGCGGCATCGACCTCCACGTTGATGGTACCTGTAAGCTGTGCGCGCATTGCTTCCAGCTCCTAAACAACCAAGGGGAGAGAGAGAGAGGTCAGCATGGAGATTTTTTGGGGGGGGCAGGGAAGCCGTTTTCATTATATTTGAAGGAAGTGCATCGGTCACCTCTGCGTGATTCTTCTTGAGGTAGGCCAACTCATCCTGCAGGCCTTCGATCTGCATCTCCAGGTCAGCCTTCGTGAGGGTGGTCTGGTCGAGCAGACGGCGCAGGTTGGCGATGTCAGCCTCGACCGACTGGCGCATCATCAGCTCGTGCTCGAATCTAATTAGTTTGGAGTGGAGAACAATTATCAGAAACAACTGGAGCTTCATTTCTTCATTCTCGTTTGACACATGATAAAGATGCGTCCACAGACAAGGAGATGGTTCACACTTACTTGGTCCTGAAGTCATCGGCAGCCAGTTTGGAGTTGTCAATCTGGAGCAGGATGTTGGCATTGCCGATGGTGGCGCCAGCGATCTGAGAAGAGCAACGACAAAGGGAGTGGGTTAAAATGCAAACATTTACATTGAATAACTACTACTACAAGCATAGATTGGTTTTAAATTTCAAACTAGTAACCTCACATGTTTTAATTGCCATACACAACATTTGACCACTTTTTCTTGTTTAGAAATCTTAATAAGAAAAATATTTAAGGAGACTTTATTGGCCAAAGGACCACCAAGGATTCAGGAATACAACAGATCATGCAGTCTCTGGGGAAAGCTGTTACGTCATGGTTATGGCAGGAGAATTTATGGTAACGTTTGAGCCCTCTTAAAATCCTCCCTTGATAATTATTAACAGAACTGCAAACATTTGACTTGTCTGGTGTTAAAACTACTCAGGCTGGCACACACTATACCTTGTCCTTCAGGTCATTGATAATGGCCCAGTATTTGCTGTAGTCCCTCTCTGCTGCTGGTCCCTTCTGCTCGTAGTACTCTCTGATCTGTATCTCCAGCTTGGCATTGGCCGCCTCCAGAGATCGGACCTTCTCCAAGTAGGAAGCCAGGCGGTCATTCAGGTTCTGCATGGTGGCCTTCTCGTTACGATGCACGGCGCTTTGGTCCAGGGCGCCGGACAGGTCAAAGGCGGCGCCACCGCCCATCCCCATGCCACCTCCATACCCGGAGGAGTAGGTGCGCACGGAGCTGGCGGAGGAGATGCGAGGGCCTCCTCTGAAGCTGAGGCCGGACACGCTGTGAGCCTTCTGGGCAGGAGCGCTGGATGTGTAGCTGCGGCTCTGCCTGGTGATCATGGGACCAGTGGCGATGCTCTGGCTGTAAAACATGATGGCTGACTGCCTGCTGGTCAAGAGAGGACTGGAGGAGAGAGGACTGTGATACAGCTGTACACTGTAGCAGGACTGTGGGGTTTGATAAAGGGAGGCAGGCTCTTGATATAGTGCTGGACCAGGGGCGGGTCTGACTGGGAGGAGGGAGGTGGAGGGAGTTTTCCTTTGCACTTCAGCCACAGGCTTGGCAGAACCTCCATTTGTTTTCCTTTAAGGACCAGGATTGGGTTTCTTTCCACTCCTGTGAGGAAACTGTGATGGAATGTGTGTGTGTGTGTGTGTGTAGCAGGGGGGGCTTCTATTGGTCTGTGGGGACCTCATTGTGGGAGTGTATATGTGCAAGTACAGTATGTGATGGTCTCTGTATGCTTTCATCAACACCTGCAGCTCTCGTCTGGATCACGCCAGTCATGCTGTATCCTACTGTAATACAAACAGAGGAGGCTGCAGCGATACCGTTCGCCCCGCCATGAGTCAACATTCGCATCAAGCACTTTGCAAACAATAACCTCTAGTAGTGTCAAGAAAAAAATTATCCATGGTGATAAAACCGAGTCACAGTCGAGTTAATCCTAAGGAAACATTTCATTGGATTCATGATGCATTGGTTTTGCAACATAATTATTTGTAGCATCAGATGTTTGTACCAGTATTCTGTTACCATAACAGATTTTAGACTACTCTTACTTATACAGTCTGGCTCACATCGAGACTTGTTATTTAATAAAGTGATTGACAGATCATGAAAACTTTCTAGCCTTGAAAAAACAAACTGCTTTGTTTTCAGTATTGTCAGTCAAACCCATTTGAGGCAAGTCGTCATCACCCCCATTGTTCACCATATCATACATAACATCCCCCCTCAGTCCTGTATCCTGTGATCCTGTGTGTGTGTGTGTGCATGTGTTCGTGTGCTAACTCCTAACTTGGTTTTGTCCTGGGTTTAAAGCTGTGTGAGGGAGGCTTTTGTGTGGGTAGTTGAGTGTACTTGCGTGTGTGTGTGTGTGTGTGTGTGTGTGTGTGTGTGTGTGTGTGTGTGTGTGTGTGTGTGTGTGTGTGTGTGTGTGTGTGTGTGTGTGTGTGTGTGTGTGTGTGTGTTTCCTCCTTATCTCAGAGTTGGGCTCTTGCCAATTTTGGTCCTCTTGTGGTTTAACATCTGATGTCAGCTGGGGGTGGGGGATAGGGAGGCACGGTGGGGTCACCACTCAGTCAGAGGGAGAACTGAATCATGCTTCTTGTGTACTGTGTGTAAGAGCAGGGTTTGGTTGCTATGTACTTAACTTTATTACATAATCAACCCTAAAGAAATAGTGCTAGTCGAGTACAGTAGTAGTTGCTTATAGGTACTTGTGGACTGATCAGAGGATTATCTCAGCACAGTACAGATCATTTGTCTTTAGTATAACTTTCTATGCAAACCAGAACTACATTTTCTCAACCTTAATGCCATTATACTGCACCATTAGTTGTTCTATGAGGATCAGAAATCACTCAGTAGGCTATACAATATTGTGTCGGTTTATCACTTACATTACAGGCAGTTTTTAATGAAATAAATAACTTTAGGTTTAGATTTTACTGGGGAAGTTGGACATTTTGGAAAATATGCTTATTGGTTTATGAGTTTATATGAGAAGATCAATACAATCTAGCTTGGTAATGTGACGGTCCCAATTATTTGTGAGAAATAATGTTGTGTGTATCGTTTTTGCATGGCAGAAAGATAGAAATACAAAAATACTCATGAGCTTTGGGCTTGGTTGCTATGGAGAAAAAGCCAGTCAGTTCATGGGTTTAGATATTCACAAAATAAACTGTGGCAACAACAAAACTGACACAGAATTCAAAAGTAAATCGATTTGAGCCGTGTTAAAACATGTGTAGCCTCAGTAAACAAAATATTGTGTTTCTGAGGTTTGTACCTTTGACTTTTAAGCAATGATACTTTTTAATCCAGTTATTAAAGAAAGAGTTAATCAAAAAATGAAATTTAGTCATTAGTGACTCACTCTCATGCTGATGAATAGTCCGGAGTAGTTTTTTATACCTCAAAGTGCATCTGGAGACTCGGGAGGGGGGTTCGTAGTCCAACGAAAACTTTATATGAGATTAATAGGGCCCGACAAAAAAACGTCCATGAAACTACACAAAAACCCTCTAATAGTCCTCCATAGCCTACTGCTCGTCCGCTGCAATCCAAGTGTCCTGAAGGGATATATGCTGACTCCATGGTACGGGTGGTATTTTCCACTTGTGACCTGGTATTTACCAGTGCGTTGTGTTCATGTGCTTTTGTTGTTGTACAGAGAAAATAAAGATGGTGGACACATAGATTCAGACTTGGGTAAAACCATAGATACTGTATACACATGCGGCATCTACATGTATGGGGTAAAACAATCTTGGATTGCCTAGTTCATTTCTTACAGCAAGAAGATGAATTATCAAAACTCAAACGGTAAATAATATTCATGGAGATTTAGCACTGGCTATTTGGCTAGCTTTTTAAAAGCGTTTTTTTTTTACTGTACATGCACGCATACATAAAGTGAATAGCTGTTGATGTTGAAAAGGTCAAGGTTATTCTCATCTTGGCAGCTCGGGCATCAAAAAATTCTACGAGTTGCCCAGTGGAAAATACCACATGAGAGGGTGTTCATGTGCAATTTTCACGTCGTCTTTTGGTATTTACCATAATTACCATAGCACATGAAGGCACCAATAGTCCAGAGTTTACTTGAAACAACGTCATTTAGGACATTTTACAGCCTAAACAGCCCTGTATTGAATTTGCCTGGGACATGCTCTTTCGTTCACGCAATGCACGCGGACATGACCGGACTTGCCTAAATTACGTTGTTTTGAGTAAACTCTGGACCAGGGGTCGCGTTAACCGAATATTTCCAGGCATTGACCGTTTTTTAAAAACGGTGATGGAAAAATTTTGAGGCCATCCGTCATTTTGACAGATTGCAATTCACACCCATGGCGTCTGGCCATGTGCATTTGTTTACAATGAAGCCGGCGGATAATCAATAAATGGAGTGGTGGATAACGACAATGTCACGAAGTCACTACGGTGAGAATTAGATTAAAAAAAAAATTTTTTTAAACCTCACAGCTGGCTGGTGGACATTCAGTCGAAAACGCTGTAGTAGCTACTCCAGGCCTGTGTGGAGTGTGTGTGGCGCTGTAGCGCTGCTGCCAAACATAAACACCAACAACAGAGAAGAAGACAGACAGCTTCCCCGCAGTATTCAAACTCCAAACATTATAAGTGGGTTAAATGTTGATGAGTCGTGTCGGTGTAAATATGACGATCGATAATGATATAACGGGCGAGATTCAGCTGCAATGTCCGAGGGACCGACAGTAGTCAAGACGCTGAAGTTACGTCCATAGACTGTTGCTGTAGGCTACCGGTGTGTCTCCGTACAGGTAGAGCGGTCGGGTTATGACATCATCGTTTCAGAAAAGATCCGTTTTGGGTGTTTTTGGAATGTTTTTGCAATGCTTCATAAAAGTAAGGTCCAGACGCTTCAGCTGGACTTTGAGAGAGACTTGACCCGAAAATGTCCAACCCAGTGGAAAGAACTTAGTTTTGGTGGCCACACTCGCCGCATACAACTCTTCCAAAGGTAACGTTAAGCCTTCTTTTAATGCATTTTGCCCGCCGTGGCATTGTTTATAACACTTAAAGCTGCGTGGGGTTTTGTCCTGTCAGAATGTATGCTGTATCTGGCTGTGTGGTCTAGTTGCTTCAGTTGTTTCAGTGATGCGCAATGGCTGCCTCTGTGCGTAAAAGAGAGATGAGAGGCACATTGTGCGTGTGGGGGGGGGCTGTAATTTTCAGACAACTCAAGTGCACTATGCGACTTGATATGAATTAAAATTGAATGCTATTGAATATGTCATTATTATCATTTTAAAAAAATGAAGTGACCGGTAAAAATAGATTATGATGGAATTTTTATGACCCCGTCAGTCAAAATGACCGACAACGAAAAAGTCTAGCGCAACCTCTGCTCTGGACTATATCCTTCAGGACACTTGGATTGCAGCGGACGAGCAGAATTGAGAATTGTTTAGTTTTATGGACCTTTTTGTGTCGGGCGCTATTGACTCTCATATATGTAAGAATTTTTGTTGGACTACGAACCCCGCTCCCGGGTCTCCAGCACTTTGAGGAATAAAAAACTACTCCGGAGTATTCAGTATTTTTTGGTGAACTGTTCCTTTAATCATCTGGACTGATGACTAAACCCAGCGTTTGATTCTGACCCAAGTCGTACACTTTCTCTAGCTGTGAGTGCTGTTTAACGCTACAGTGGGAAAAATGAATGGCCCTTTCTCTCAGAACCAGGGTTCACTCCATTTCACTCTACGAGCTTCTTCGTTGTTAAAGGGATAGTTCACCCAAAATTCAAATTTCACTCATTATCTACTCACCTTCATGTCGACTAAGGGCTGGGAGAAGTTTCAGAGTCCTCCGTCCACATGACGGTTGTGAATGGGCCTCACTTTTCTTCGTCCAAAAAGACACACCAAAAAAACATCCAAATACCTCCATAGTGCTCGTCTCGTCTGTAATGTCCCTCTTGTATTGAAGCCCCAACATGAGAAATTGTTCCGAAAAAAATTAAATAAGTCTATATTTCAAGCTTGTTTGTAGCTGAAGCTCCCAGTGTTGCTCTGCCAGAATCTCGCACGATTTGCGGCGCCGTGAACTGGGTGTCAATGCAAATCGCGCAAGATTTGCACTGAAACAGGCAAAGCAGTGAACTGAGACACTGGGACATGCAGTGCCGAGCCCCGTTGTAACTCAGAGAAGGCACAGAGGACTCTGAAACGTCTCCCAGCCCTTAGTCGACATGAGGGTGAGTAGATAATCAGTGAAATTTGAATTTTGGGTGAACTATCCCTTTAACACAACATCCTCCCATACAGACAAGCTAGCACGACTAACAAAAACCCTCAGAATGACACCTTTGCAGAGTGGTCCTTCCCTGGTGTGTCTTAAGGGTTAACTTAGCGAAAAGGAAAGATGTAGAAGGAAATGGCCTGCCACTAGGAGTTAAAAACAAAACAAATTCACCATCAAACTTAAAGATTAACACTTTAAATCCCATTTGTATAATTCATCTAAAAACGAGATGCCTGAAAAGTTGTGATTTTGTTTGTCAGACTTTTCGTTGACCAAGTGCAGAAATGGCCAAAGAAGTCAGCAGGAGAGCAGGTGGTGACTGAACTTGGCCTTCATGCTAAGATAAACTAAGCCAAGCCAAGTTAGCCAGTTCTGTCAGTAGCTTCAATATTATAGTGGCATCAATCTTCTTATCTTACACTCTGCAAGCAAACAAACACACATATTTCTCCAAATGTTGCATGAGTCATGTTAAAGCAGATGTAAGCGATCCGGTCGTTTTGGCTAATGCTGCGTTCCAGGTAGGCTTTTGAAACCGTAAATTACAGCTTCAAGTCACAACTTACGACTTTGTAGCGTTCCAGGCAACCCACTCGTGTTTTTCCGACCTGTTTTACCTGTGAAAGTCACTATAACGGCCACTCGTAACTTCTGACCCGTGAACTCGTACCAGATTGAACTGGTACAACTTCACAGGTCGGAAAAACACGAGTTACGAGTTGCCTTGAACGCACCATAACAGTCCTCGTCCCTACGTCACCACATTCACGCGCATCCCTTGGCTGCACACACAGCCCTTCATGCCGTTCTCTCTCCTCATTGGATAAAAACTGTAGGATACGATAAATGTTTTCTCCTCGGCTCAGAGCAGAGCAGAGTGACTGACAGACCCGTGTTTCAGACCAAACACTCTATGTAAGTGATTGCTGTCGGAAGATATAACTATTTAAGAATTATATTAACACAAATATATCACTTACTTCTGCTTTAAGTGACCTACAAAAGTATGAAGACCAACTGCTTTCTCTGTTATTCATTCCTGACCCTTTATAGCTACTATGTCTTAACATAGTTTGCTTCAACAAATGTCAGTCTTTAAAAAGGGAGGTCACTTTTATAACAGGAACTACACAAATATAGAAGTCCTCTGTGGTTTGAGAGTTTGAACACATTAAATATATTTCAAGTTTAAGACCAAAATGTTCAATAGTAGCTCCCAGGTTGCTCTTGATTTGATTGGAGTTAAAAACAAGTCAAGTCAAGTTTATTTGTGTAGCCCTAAATCACTGTTATGCATAGTCTCAGTGGGCCTGTCAGAACCCAGTGGAAACACTAAGACCCTCGCTGAGAACAAGAAAAACTCCCACTAGGAGCTCACAGGGGAAAAATACACAAAACCAGAGAGTGGGTAAAGATACACCAGAGACTGTTGAGTGAAAATGTTAACATCCAGGTGAGTTTACTGCACACCATCTGCAATGAATCATGCAATCGAACCCTGAATCCACAACATGCTGCGTAAATGAATAGGATCATAGCATTAAGCTGCATTACAACTAATCAGTGTCAGTCTTGGCACAGCTACTGACAAACAGGTAGGGCAGCTACACAGCATGCCGTCTGGGCTGTCTACTGAAACACAGCTCTGTGTGCGGAGACAGATCATTGCTTCACATCACGTCAACCCAAAGGGGAATGACTTCATGGCCACTTGGGCTGGAGACCATAGATGGGTGTTTTCACTAAAACCAACCTTATGACTCATGCACACGGCTGACTGAGAAATCTCTTCTACAATTTTAAAAGAAACTCTAACACTTTTTCTTTTCCATCTATCTTATGTAAAGTATCAATGCCGGCTATTTTTGGCTGTGTTCTGGTAAATGAGTAAAGACTGACTTTGTTAACAGCTTCTCCTGAGAGCTACAGACCCAGATTAACCTAGCTTTATGGTGTCTGGCTAAACAGGACTGGGAACAAAACAAACAGGACCTGCCAGACTTCTACCAACTTCAATTAAACACTCATATTTAAGTCTGTGATTCTGTAGTAAAGCCCTATAAATCTTTAACAGCTTTTCAGACATTTTATCTCAAACTAAAGGTGTCTCCACTTGTCCTGCATGGGAGTTTTTTTATTCATTATGTGTAATAAACTGCATGACTCATGGAAATGCTACTCCACCTCGTCTCCTCTACAATTCAGACAGGCACTGTGTAAAAGGGAAGATAAGGACCCTTGATAAACAGACTTCAACCTTTCGAGGACTGGTATTCAGGCTAGGAGATTGTGCAATATGTGCAGATAATTTATTCACAAGCATTGCTTGACAACTTTTGCAGTGATTGCATTCTTAATTAGTGTGCTACACTGCACTGCTATGGTAATTAAAATCAGTTGTGCTGCAGGCAGCAATGTGTGTCAAATTTCTAAGGAAAGGACAATTACAGTCCTATACCTTTACAAGGGAAAATCAATTAAATATATGGAGGTCATAAATCTGTCTCAAATCACCTGTGATAAATGGTTGATATACACCGCAAAATTGCCACCCGCTGAACTATGACAGGGTAATTTCCTCCGGCAATAACACATTAGTAGTTCATCTGTTCTGCTTCGGCCTAGGTTTTTGTCTTTCAGCTGTAAAGAAATGGAGGGATGGTTTCTATTCAGTGTAAAAACAAAGACTCAGGGTCCGTAGAGACATAACAGGATGTCCATTGTCCTGTTTCTTCGCTCAGACGTATCACCTTAAAGTTACCATAGACTCAAAACAGCATCAAAATAATCCGCTGTTTGTGTGCAGCATAGCAACTATGTGTCACCACTCCTGCTTGAATCTTGTCTATTGTTTCGGAGATCTGGACGGACTGGATTCCTTCACCTGAGTGTAAATAACTACAGTGTCTTTCCCATCATCTTGTGGTGGGAATGAGATGTGTTCACAGGCCTGTCACTTCCTGTAAGAGCAGTTGGCACATCACAATTTGTCATATTTATATGGGGCATCAGTGCACTGTTTGTCATAGCCCTGTGAAGTCACTGCTGAGGGCTCACGTACTCATACTTTCACCAACACTACACAGCTGTTATTTCCCTTGGTCATCCTGCAGGTTACAGTCCAGCCCATGCCTCATTACCAGTTTTCCATCAAGAGTGCAGATATCACACAAGATATTGATACACGAACAAAGTTTTTTTTTTTTTCATCTTTGGTGATTATTAAGACAAACAGCACTGCACTGAATTTGAGTTGGTGCACCGCCTCTTCAGAGAGCTGCAATGTGTTTGTTTTATTGCACTTTAGCAGTAATAAAACAAGGGAACATGTCACCTACTGCGCTTATCATGCTGGTGATTTATAAGCAATGAAATGACAAATATGCAGGCATATAAGGTAGCAGCATGGCTCTGTGGATGGTAGCCCACCAGTGTAGTCCAGACTGAAATATTGCAGCAGATGTCATAAAAGTCTGCATAGACAGTCATGGTTCCCTGAGGATTAATCCTCAAATCTTTGGTCACCCCCTGACTTTTCATCTTGTGCAATTATCCAGTGAAATTTGGTAGCGATCTAATCTTTTTGCTTTATGGCCACATGCAAAATATTGTCTGCGCTTTACTTTGTGCTCAGTGCTCATTGTCAAATATTGATGCTGAAAAGATGATCAACATGTAACAACATTTTGAGCCTTTTAGCTGTGCTAGGGGAAGTATAAAAATCAAAAATCTAATTTGATGATAGCAGTGGCACTATCTTTGTTTTTGATCTGTTATCACTGAGCAGCTCATTACGCCACATTCTGGAGAAATTAGTAGAGCAATTAACCAGAAATGACCTCTGTAACTTTGTGTATTTGTGCCAACAATGGAGTGTTTGATGGAGCTCTGTAAATCAGTTCCAAAGTTATATGACTTAATGAAAAGCCATACCCAGCTTCTGTGAAGAGCTTTATCAACACTGTCTTGCTCAACAGTAAACTGCTCTACCGAGTTTTAAGTACAGCTCTTCACTGTCTTTTGTAATGTCTTGCACAGTCAGACAGCTGTAATGGTTCACAAAGCAGTCGGCTCTAGGTTGATAACTATGAATCACAGATGTGAGGCTATGTGGAGCAACAATCGTCCTTAGAGCCTCCTCGAAAATGTACCACACCCCTCCACAGGTATTATCACATCCTGCTCAACTATTCAAGCCTGCACTGTGCTGAAACATCCCAGCATGCAACATCTCTGACAGCGATCCAGGAATGAACCTGATGACTGAACATCATCAGGAAAATATACTGTGTATGTGGGTGGGTGGTGGGTGGGTGGGGGAGGTTGTGTTCACTCCATATCAGACAGACAGTTAAACATGCACAGTTCATTCACCTGCACATTGTATAGTGAATCACCCGCTGTGCATATAGACTCTATCATGCCCATTCATGCTGTGTAAACAGACCCACCCTCTTTCAAGCAGGTACATTAGGATAGCTTGGTCTGTGTGAAAGTGTTTATTCTGTAGTTGAACTACTACTTTACATTCATTTCATCAGATAAAGCGCATATTATGATATGGTGACAAAGGTGGATGTGCCAAAGAAAGGTGTCACAGTATGTTTCAAGTTTACGCTGAATTTCCTATGTTCGCCCTGTGTATTATTCCTGCATAAGAAACATTAGGTCTCTTATTACTATTATCTTTTTTCACCCCTCTCTTGTCCATGGGGGGTTAATGCCTAATGTTAATGGTATCGACTCTGAAATACTGTACTTTGTTTGAAAAATTTAAATAAATAAATTGTTAAAAAAAAGAAAGAAAGAAAGAAAGAAACATTAGGTCTCTTGTAATCCCATGCTATAGAGAAGTGATGTTTTAAATGAAGATGGAGAGTTCCTGTAAGTGATAGAAATGTGATGTTGTAAAACTGGGTTCATAAGTCAAATTGGAGAAAGAGACATTGTAATAAGGTCCTCGGGGGCTGATGTGTCTCTCCCAGTGCAGCTGGTTATCACACAGCCACACCCGTCCGGCAAAACTGATTTCTGAAGGGTCCAGGTGAGGCTTGCAGTCAGAGTGCACCACCTAGTGCTGGTCAGTGCAAAAACTGCTCGCATGTAAACTGAACTTGCATCATTTCGGTGTAGTGTAAGTGAATCACCCTGCCACACCCTAGGAAGCTGTGAAAGTTGTAGAGAGTGAGTGTCAGATCTGGTGTATGAGCTTTTTCTTTGATAGTTTGACATTGGCACTTCCATTTATTGATATATTGTCTATCAGATCGGACCATTGCATGTGTGTTTAATGTCCAGATGAGTTCCAATTGTTTTAAAATACAAATGAAAGCTCCCCCAAAAACACAGACACATATTCTTCACAATTATAGACACAAAGCATGCACACACAGACGAACACAGTTGCCCACATCTGTTGGCAGTGAACAGCTGCAGAATGTGACTTTGTGAATGCAGCAGAAAAAATGAGGAAATGCAGTTGTTCATGTGAGCAGATAATTAGTGTCCACTTGGATCTGTGTGTTTCTTACAGTGAAACAAAGGGGGTGTGGAGGGCTGAAGGGAGGAGTGAGCGTGTGCTCGGTCTGGATTGGTCCACGTTCTGAAACTTTTTCTTTTTTTTCCCCTTTCTCAGGGCAACATAACCAGCACCGTTTTATTTTATTATATAACCCAGAGAGACTGTATATCATTAAAGACATACTGCTGGTGTTTTCATTGTGATCTGCAAGAAAGTCTATTAGGATTGAACATGCTGTAAACGGCCGCAGACAGACAGAAGGTCCATTCTCTTCATACAGTGTTAAATCTACTAGTTCTGTATCATCTGTGTTGCATGGGGAGTTTTCACTTTAAAACGATAAATGTAATTTTCCAGTAATTTAAGTCAATTTGTACCAGCTGGTTGTCATAGTGAGGTGTAATTCATCACTGTAGAACACATGCAAAGAAAATCATGTCAAGCAAAATCAGTGTTTTATGTAGGCTACTAAATGAATATCATGGGTAACACAGAGAATAATCCCACCATGTCCTGGTGATGTTCTGTGACTGTTTGTGTTTGCAGCTACAATATTAATTTATCACATTGATCAATAATACATTTACTTCAAATGTCACCATATGACTGTGACTGTGACTGAAACAGATGGAGTTCAGATTCAGAAAACCTTTATTGTCCCCTGCAAAAAGCAGTGGAAATTCTTCTTTGACATGTGCATAAAAGAAACATAAGTTAAAAACACAGTTTAACATAAAACAAACAACACAGATAAATACAGAATAACACATCATTACTTCGCCACAGCTCAGTTCTGTGAGCAAAATAACACAGAAAGGTTTTTTACATAACTACTAACTGTCTTACAAAAATCTCCTCTTCATGAGAACTTCAACACTTCTCATGAATGAGTACTTATTCAAACACAAATGTGTGTTGCTTCACCTGAAATGTCTGTTAGCACATGCGATCAACATTGCTTATCTTTTGAACTGGCAGAAACACACAAAGGGTATTCGTGTGACACAGATAAGGCAGGCAGAGCAGCATTACTCAGTGTCTTACAGAACAAAAGAACTTTTCTGCACTACGCCGAGGATTTCTTTTAAGAGTAAAAATCAAGAGAGCTGTTTTACAAGCTAATAATCATGCATCATCAGCTTACTGCATTAGTGGCGCACTGTGAGGCCCACAACGGTGGGTTAAGTTGGAAAACCTATTATAAGTCAAAAGACTTGACACACTGTATAGAAAACCAGATGAGATTCAGCCGTGGGGTTGATCTAAACCTTCTACAGGAGGGAAGGACTTCAATTTACTTTGCTCATGCTGTGTGTAGCTTTACAAGATCATTTCTCTTTGCATATCAGGAAAGCATGTGTCTGACTATCTGTGCAGCTCTGAGCACTGTCTCCTGTCTTACTGAGACACTTGGACAGTGGAATGCTTGTTAATATGTATTTATACATTTTCTATGACAGGTCAAACTGTCAAAGGAAAACTACCTAAAGCACCTTTTTTGTGATCACATTCAAGTTTTTTTAGTTAATAATTCAAAGCTACATTACAGACTAAACCCTGAGTTGACATCTTTACACAGACATGGATACAAAATCATTGCCCACTGATATTTGTTAGTAGTATTTTAAAAAATCGTAAAAAAAAAAAAAAAAAAAAAAACTGTATTGTGGTCTAAAATTTGATTTTCCATGGCACGCTATGTAAAAAAAAAAAAAAAGACAAAAACAAATTACTGACATTCTTCAGATGCAATCAAACCGTCAATCATCCATTTTTAAACCTCGCCCTGCTTATCAGTGAGACTGCTGACTGAAGTGGTTGTGAAATGATACAGAGGAAGTCAGTGACTGGCAGCTACTTTTCCTCTAGGAGATAACCTGAAAACTATAATAATTTAAAACAGCTAGTGGCATGGCACGGGGGTGATAAAAACCATAAAAACTAGCTTGTTTGAATATGCCAACATCAGACTTTGTTGCTAGGGGGGTAGGGCTGTCTCCCAGGCTGTTTCACAATGTTTCCCAATAACACAGTGCCCTCCATTGTGACAAAGGCGAGTGGCGTTTCACCAGTGAAACAAGTTTGAATTGTCATTTTTCAGGCACATCTTAGGAGGAAATCCCAAGGGTTTAGTATAGTATTGAATGTAATATTTAAACACAACTATTAGAGTCCTGGTCATGCATTACTTTAATACAAATTAAAGTTGTTCAGTCAATTTTCTTGAGTTGAAGTACTCAAAAGTACATTTTCATGTCAAACTATTGTTTTATTGTTCCATGTTTAGGCTACATGAAACAACTAAGTGAATGAGTTGAAAAGGGACTCGGTCAGAAGAAAGGCCCATAATAATGAAACTAAATCATCAAAGGGACCGCTGTTGTCATTTTTGTTTTTCTTTTTTCAACAGTCAGTCATAAAGTTTAGCTGTGGAAAACAGAGCCAACATTTGAAACAAAAGGAATCTTAAAACATCAAACATGAACTTAAGATAGAGCCATAGAGTTTTCTTTATCAAATATGTCATTGTTGGGCCACTGCCAAGTTCAAGCAAGCAATGCGCAACATGACTGACAGTGTGGGAGTTAACTATGATTGTTTGTTGCTGTGATGTAAACAGGTTGGGTTTATCACATTTTACAAAACAAATGTTACAAAATGCTGTACAACAATAAAACCAATAAAATGACAACCAATACAATTAAATGAAATCAGGAAAAGCTCTCCGATAGAAATTAGTTTTAAGGAGAGATTTAAAACAGAACACTGATGTAGCTGACCCGGCAGGTCATTCCAGAGCCTTGGGGCCCGAACTGAGAATGCTTTTCCCCCTTTGTCATCAGTGGGGCCCCAGGGATAAAAGACCTGTAAGTAATGAGCTTTATAAAAAATATAGAGTCAAAGTGTATGTGTTTTTCATTATCCATGTTGCAGTGCTGGTGTCAAATTAGTTTTTGTGAAGAAGAAGGAATGAGTAAAAGCTGATTGTGTACTGTAAGACAAATAATGTATTAGTCATATTAATTGTAAGTTAAGTAACAATGACGCACATTGATGTACACAACCTGTATTTTCTGTTTGTATGAGGTGCATAAGGATAGTATCATACAATGTCACAGTACTTCCATAGGTTCAAGTGTGTGGGCTGGAGCTTATGTGACAATAAAAAAAAAAGAAAGACATGTTGGAAATGTGGAACAGGTTGGTTAACATACGACTGAACAAATCTTTTGAACTGAATGTTCAAATAACTATTTATGGGGAGGAAAGCCCGAAGAGATATTTTCAAAAATCAGTTAATAGTTTGTTGGCTGCCTTATAATTATTGAATAACTTAAAGTCTGAAGTGGATGAGATTGACAGCCGTTATGGTAATATGTGTCTATTTGACACGACAGATCAAGGCAGTTTACAGCGCATTTACATTAAAGGCGTTTAGTTCAAATGAATGGAAGTGTATCTGAAATGTTTTTGACACACATGGATTCACAGCTGTGTGCTCTGCTGACAGTTGTCCGGTAATGTAAATGGTAAATGGACTTATATAGCGCTTTTCTAGTCACTCAGACCACTCAAAGCCCTTTACACTGTTTTTGTCACATTCACCCTTTTACACACACATTCACAGAGGGCAAGTGTGGGTTCAGTGTCTTGCCCAAAGACACTTCGACATGCGGACTGGGGGGGGCCGGGAATCGACCCATCGACCTTCTGCTTAGTGAATGACCTGCTCTGCCTCCTGAGCCACAGCCACCTAATGTAAGTGGTCCAGGTTAGCTTTGCACCTTTGCATGTATATCAGATGAATACGAACTCAAATTTATCCATACATTTATATCCTCATAAATTATGAATATTAATTAACAAGCTCTTTAGCATCATACCTACAAGCTAGTGTGACAAAAATAACCATGGCTAACAAAGAAATGCCTTGCCTTCAACCTTTGGCCCCATGTTTCACCAAGGTGAAATTGTCACTGGTATATGTCATTTCTGTCACTACTGTGAGCTATTCAGGACAGTAAAATAGCTACACATAGCATTTTCTTTTTAGGAATGTTCTGTTTTTAACTCTATAATCTATGTTTGTGCCTCTAAAGCAGCTTTGAAGCAGCAAAACAAGAACGGCGCCAATTAAAAAATGAAGGTGTGGGACGATGGAAAACAATGAGCCATGCAGCATTCGTGGAATGCCGGTTTCATTGAGAAACCATAAAATGTGGAATCACGAGTTCGACCTGAAAAGAGGTGGTTGAGCCCCTACCCACCAGTCACCACACCCATGTTGATGGAGAGATTGAGGAGTAGGGGGGTAATCCTGTCAGCTGCATTCTTCCCTTTCAAGTGTCCCTCTTAGCCCCTCCCACTTTTCTGTTGGTGGTTGCTATATAACCAAGGAGACCGAAGTGATGCTTCCAACTGCAGATCAACTCCAGTAATCCTACCTGGTCCAGATTCAGACCTTCCAACATGTCGTTCAGCAGCAGATCCTACGGACAGAAGACCCTGAGTGTGTACGGCGGAGCAGGAGGCCGTGGCACCCGCATCTCCTCATCCCAGCTGAGCTATGCACCAACACCTGGAGGCTTCAACCTGGCCGACGGCCTGGACCTCCATGTGAGCGCCAACGAGAAGGCCACCATGCAGAACCTCAACGACCGCCTGGCCTCCTACCTGGAGAAGGTGCGCACCCTGGAGAAGGAGAACGACCAGCTGGACAAGCAGATCAGAGAGTGGTACCAGAAGAGAACCATCATCGCCCATGACCACAGCAACTACTTCGCCATCATCGAGGACCTCAAGGACAAGGTAAGAGGAAGGAGTAGCAGAGTGGCTGTACTTCAGGGGATTTTTGTGTTAGCTTCCTCTTCTCATTTTTCTAATGCCAAGTCACTGTGAGTGGGTGGATAGGCCGTGGGTATCTGTTGGTATGTAGCTACTGTGTGACTGGGAATTCCAGTTAGAAAGCCGTTTTTTTACATAGGTGAGCAGCACGCCATCTTATCATTGTACTGTACAATCATTTTCATGGTTGACATGCCATTCATTCCAATGGTGCATCACTTCCTGTTCCTGATGACAGTGATTAACACACAGGAATACAGTGCAGGTGTACAGCACAGTCTGACTGAAACATCTTTTTACTGTATGTACATCTGATTTCATTTATGTATATGTAAGTATTATTTTAACTCAGAGACATCCTTCCTAGGCACAATCATTTGAACTCATAAACTGAGTACATTAGTATAAACTGACATTAACAAACGATTTACGCTCTCAAATGACCATGTTGGCATCCAAAATCCTGTATCAGTGGGAATGTTGTGTGCAGTAAAACTGTATAAAACATGAGCTTGACTCTTCCTTGTTTTGTTTTGTTTCCTCCTCAGATTCGCATTGCTTCCAGGATCAATGCCAAGACAGTCCTGGACATTGACAACGCCAAACTGGCCGCTGATGATTTCAAGATGAAGTAAGTGTGGTGGTGCTACCTGTTTGTTTTTGCCCTCTTTGCCCTCCCACATAAGTGAAACTTTGCATGCACATCAAAGCATGAGCTCGTGTCTATGTGACGACTTCTAATCTTAACGACCACCCGTAACCTCTCCGACCTGTTCGTCACACACTCAGGTATGAGAACGAGCTGGCCATGAGGATGGCTGTGGAGGCGGACATCGCCGGACTGAAGAGGGTGCTGGATGACATGAATCTGGCCAGGATGGATCTGGAGAGTCAGTACGAGGCCCTGAAGGACGAGCTCATCATGCTCAAGAGGAATCACGAGGAGGTGAGATGTGGGGCAGCTCGTAGTGGTTGTTTAACCTGTTCAAGGCTATTCTGCCCTACAAAGGCAAAGTGCAATATCTGCATTTTTATTTTTGACCAGTCAAAAGTGTGGCATATTCTCTTCAATCTGGTAGAATTTGATATTGGTACTGCTAAAATGTCCAGCGTTATTGGGCTTTTTATTTTGCTGTCCATCCAAAAAAGCACTGTAAAACCAAGGCAAAGTGCAGTATCTGCCATAAAACGGTCAAAATTGGTCAGAAAGACAAACTACAAAATACATGTAATTCAGTCCACTTTTATCTAATCAATTATAGACTTGGTAGTTATTCATAATTTGATGCTTAAACCTGACAATGAAAAACACAAAAAGCTGTTTTTCTCAGTTCGGCATTTTTACAGATGCAATTTGCCTTTGTAGGGCAGAATTGACAGTGGTTTCACAAACAGTAAAATTAATGAGTTTACATGTCATCCCAAGACACATTCCTACACACAGGCCAACACCCGCGCTGTGTACACATTTTTTACTACACCACTGATTAATTAAACACTGATCAGGGATCAGCAGAAAGGTAAATACACCAGGTATTCACTCCAAGATGAAGTTGTCACCATCTGTCATAGCCATCCATTGTGGCCTGGCTAAGCTACAAACAGTTCACACACATGACCTCCGCCTTACCTCTGGTAACAGCAAAGGAAATACCATGTTCGAGTTAATGCTTTTCTAAACGGGGTTTTTTGCCTTCTCCCTTTCCCCACCGCTGCCCATCATCCCTCTGCACACTTCCTGGTATTCTTCTCTCCCTCCATTAGCTCATTGCCTCTGTTTTTCCAACACACACATGCTCAGACACGCTGAACACACACACAAAGCCAACAGAGATCAAAGAACGAAAAAACATACAGTATAACAAAAATGAGTTTATTATCAAAATTGAGTTATTCCACTGGCTGATGGAGGTGTTCCCCTTTGACCCCTGCAGGAGCTGGCTCTGCTGAGGAGCCAGATGGGCGGCCAGGTCAATGTGGCCGTGGACGCTTCTCCCTCTCCAGACCTGAACCAGGTCATGTCAGAGATCAGAGAACACTATGAATCAGCGATCGCCAAAAACCGCAAAGAACTCGAGTCATGGTATCAGACCAAGGTAAGACGTTACAGTTTTTGCTACTTATTAGGGAAGTGAGCTGATATTTTTCTGATCTAACACACGTTATGTTGTGTCTTTGTCCAGATTTCAGCAGTGGAGCAGGACGTGATCACAAACACAGAGTGTCTGGCATCGTCCCACACAGAGATTAAAGATCTGAAGAGCACCCTCCAGAGACTTCAGATTGAACTGCAGTCACACATGAGCATGGTACGTGAGCATACATTGATAAATATTGATCGGATTATCCGTTGTTTTCCTGATGTGATAACTTCATGGTGTAGTAATCAGATCTGGTGAAGTAATTCCCACATACATCTACGCATATACACATAACCCCTGTAACAGCACAAACTGTTGCTACTTTGGTTTTTGTGTTTTTGTGTTAGCTTTGGAGTTCCAGTAGTCTGCGCCAGACTAGTCTAGTCTAGTTCTAGGTTTAATGTTGCAATGTTTGGTTTGGTTTGGTTTAGTTTGGTGTATCATCTCTCATCCCTGATTTTCAATCACCTACCTCCTCTGACCGCAACAGAAAGCATCTCTGGAGGGAACCCTGGCAGAGACTCAGGCACGCTACGCTGCACAGCTAGCAAGCCTCCAGAGCATGGTCACAAGCCTGGAGGCTCAGCTGTCCCAGATCCACGCCAACATCGCCAGCAACAAGCAGGATTATGACATGCTGCTGGACCTCAAGACCCGGCTGGAGCTGGAGATTGCAGAGTACAGGAGGTTGCTGGATGGGGAGGATGACAGGTAAGACCCGCGGGGCATTAGATACTACACTGGAAAAAAAAAAAAGATATACCACTTCAAAATGACTATGTTAGATTACAATACTAATGTTTCCTTCTTTCTTTTTCCCTACATTGCCAGTACTAAACAAGGTAAGCAAATTTCATACACATATTCATCATAAAATAAGGATGATCCAAAGTTCAGAGAAATGTCTGAGATTTGCTCACACTTGTTGTTTCTTTTCTTCCTTTCAGTGGTCACAAAGGTCATCACCGTGGTGCAGACAGTTGTGGATGGAAAGGTGGTCGAGAGCAGCAAGACTGTTGACGTGGATGTTGATGAGATTGAGTGAAGAATTTGAAACGATAGCAAAAATCAATAAAGATCATGCAGTTGAATTAAAGTGTCTCCTGTTGTGTATTTCAGTAATAAGAACAGTCTATAATAGTCAGCCCCTGGCATCCCTCACTCACTGTTTTTTGCACAACTATCAGGTCACACCCAACAGCAACAGTGATGCCATCAGCCATCAGCTGAGTACCAGCCTGGTATGTGAAGGCTTTGCGTTATAAAACCATTCAACTATTAAACCATTCATAGGCCACAGGAAACTTTTGATCTTATTTATAATGTTAAAGATGGTTCACTTTTTCTGCGATTTTTATTCCATTCAAATAAGTAGAGGTGCTCTGAAACATGCCTCGTGACAAGCAGCCATCGCATCCATCCACAATCAGCTGACACGATCAGATGACGTAAGTGAGGACATCTATTACTATCCTGAGTGTTGGTGTGTATGTGACCTATAACAAAGTAAAACTTGGAACAGACCTGCTCCACCACATTTAGCAGGTTTGATTAGATTAACCTAACCAATTAAATAGTTTTGCAGCAGGGTTCACATAAATTCAAAAGGACAAAATAAGAAATGCTGCAATGAATCACATCAGTTACACAGACTAGATACAAATAAACAAAATTCAATGTGCACAAATGCAAGTGCAAATAGGCCAGGATAAGCGAAAGGAAACAGTCAGTATACTGCTTCAACTTTTCCTGCATTTTTTTTTTTTTTAAGTCTCCAAACTCTCGAAAACTTCTGCCTCCTGACGCTCTAGACCTGACAGGAGTTTTAGACACATAGCCATTAGCAAAATATTGGCAGTTTGGCAACATGTACAGGATGCAAAGCTGCAGCATAAAGGGTGCATGGCGCTAGTGTAGGAAATGTTGCTGATTATCATATTAATTAATTATAATTATAATTATAATAAAGTTTAACACTGAACACTGAATCTGAACACCCCCACACCCCCACCCTGAGCAGGTCTCTTCCAGGTTTCACTTTGTCATAGATCACATAAACTACACACCAACCTTCAGGTACAATATAGTATAGATGTCCTCACTTACGTCATCTGATCGTGTCAGCCAATAGCAAGTGATGGACATGATGGCTGCTTGTCATGAGGCGTGTTTCAGAGGATCTCAATTCATTTGAACAGGAAAGAAATGGCAGAAAAAGTTAATTGTTTTTTTTTATTATTATAAATAAGATCAAAAAGTTGTATGTATTCGGTAATCTCCAGTAAAAGCTGAACATTTTGATAGTAGAATGGTTTTATAGCACAAAACTGAAGCCTTCACCTACTATAATGGTGTTCAGCTGAGGGCTGTCAGTGGATTTCCACATTTCTGCCTCTGGATGTAGAAATAAAGATGTGTGCTGCATCTGTGACACATCAAAACCTTATAGGACCCAGTAAACTCACTCTCCATGCATCCCAGGGAAGCACCTCATTTTCAAACTTCATCCTGCACCAAAAACCACCAGACATTATTGGTTCTAATCTGGGTAACAGAGGGTGTCAGGGGAATAGATTTCATATTTGGTACATTATATCAAAAGATCCCTTGTACATTCACCAACTCTGTGTCTGATCGAGATGTTTGAGATGGTCTGTGATGTGCGTCACCGTTTCCTACTGCACATCTCTCTCTGACACACCTTTATGGAGGGCGGGGCAGCACTCTCACACCTGGCAACACTGTGCAGCACCAACCCACACTCACGCACACACACATTAGATTAAGACCAGGACATGGACTGATTGACAGTGGTGTTTGACACCACTATCAATCAGTCAGTTTTACAGGTTTTTTCAGCTACTTCATGATTGCTTCACCAATGGTATTCAGCTTTCAGCATTCACACACATTTTCTTCAGAAGATGTTTTGTTGTGTTTTGTGTTGTGCTGCTGTTTTTTGTTTGCTATCGAGTCACATGCAAACAACTAGGGTCATGTTTTGTGCTGATTATTAATTCACAGTAAATCATATACCCTGCCAATTTGTCACAGTGGCCAAACTGCAGAACAGAGCTGAAAACATCTTTATCCTATTACTACAGTTTTAATGACAATTTTAAATCTCTTGAGAGGATACCTCTAATAAAGTCTAAACACAGTTTATTAAACTTTTTTATTTGATTTCTCTATAATCTATTATAATCCATAAAACAGCCTAGAAAATATATTTTCTATAGTATGGAGTGAATGTATATACACTGGCAGGTCCAGGATTGTAATGCACATGTGAAGTATAGAAAAAATACCTCAATCCATCACAGTACAGGAGCTATAACAAGTTGAATTTAGGTTTCCTTCCCTCTTGTTGTGAGACATTAAGACAAATATAAAATATATTACTTGTTGGAGAAAAAAAACCTGATATATTATATTTAGTTATATTATGTCATCACTGATGAGTTTTACCTTTTTGTTTATCTTATAAAACCTATAGTACAGCTCTTGTTATTGGACTATACAGTTGGGTGTGTGCAGCTGTCTGAACACTTGGTAGTCTAACTTCAAGCCATTGTGTTGCCCACATATTTGTGTGGTGCTGCCAAATATTTGACTGAAGTCTTATCAAGATGATGAGGAACTGCGTACCATCATGTGTTACACTGAGTGAAGAACACACAAACAAATCATACAAAGAGGCCAAAATTATAGTCAGCAAACCAGGGCTATTTTTATTACATTCACATTGACGTGTGAAGGAAGTTTTGGATTCTTGTGTTGAGCTTGTTGTCTTCAGGTGTTGCTCCTGGTGTTGCCTTTGCTGCCAGAGACAGATTATGCGGTGGTGGAGGAGGATGAAACCAACTTTCCGTCCCTCAGTTCCTCTGTGACCACAACGACCTTTGTGGTGGAGCTCCTTGAAGAACTGAAACTGTGAAAGGGGAAAGAACAACAGTGGTTCCATTAAAACCATTGGTTCATAGTTACAGGACAGAATTGTTACGTCAAAGCATGCTTCCTTTCTTCCATCCCTCTGTTCCCCTCTTACCTGCCCTCTCCGTCCAGCAGCCTCTTGTACTCTGCGATCTCCATCTCCAGTCTGGTCTTGATGTCGAGCAGCATCTTGTACTCGTGGCCCTGGCGTTCCATGTCAGCACGGAGTTGCACCAGCTGTTCTTCCAGGCTTGTCACCTGCATCTGGAGACCCTGGAGCTGCATGGAGTAACGTGCTTCTGTGTCGCACAGAGTGCCTTCCAGAGCCGCTTTCTGGAAGACGATTGGGAAAGAAGAAGGAGAATTAGGAAGAGGAAAAATGGGTGGATTGAAAATACTGTGGGGTAGGGTAAGAAAGGCAAAGTAGATATTTGCCTCGGATGTTTTCCATTTACCATGCTAAGTTGTGACTGTAGCTCGATCTCCAGGCCCTGTAGCGTGCGACGGAGCTCCGAGATCTCTGACTTGGACGTTACGAGACTTTCTGAGCTGGCTGCTACCTCCTTGTTCAGCGTTTCTGACTGCAGCAGACATGAGACAATACTAATGTCATGTACCGTTGAAAACAGTTTAAGCAGGCAATGAGAAATTGCAAGTCAAATTGATGAAAACCACCATGACTGTGGCCAGCCATTACCTTTGTCTGGAACCAGGCTTCAAGTTCTCTCTGGTTCTTGGCAGCCACACTCTCGTACTGCTCACGGATCTCAGCCATGATGCTGGACAGGTCCACCTGTGGCTTAGCGTCGACCTCCACGTTGATCTGTCCACTCATCTGGTTCCTCATGGCTGCCAGTTCCTATGGATGAAAAGTTTGGTAAGAGGTGGATGTTTGCTGAGTCTTAGTCAATTTTTCTCAACATTCAGGAAAATCCAAATGAAATGGCGCTACATTTCATTCAGATGTTCAGCGTTGGTGACCCACCTCCTCGTGGTTCTTCTTGAGGAAGATCAGCTCCTCCTTGAGGCCTTCAATCTGCATCTCCAGGTCTGATCTGGCCAGTGTCAGCTCATCCAACAGTCTCTTCAGACCGGCAATGTCTGCCTCCACTGACTGCCGCATAGCTAGCTCATTCTCATACCTGTGAGGCAGAGAGAGACCAGAGATTTACACCTCATCATATACATCTTTAAATTGTGCAGATCTTGTTGCATCACTGTTTTTTCTGTCCCTCATTTGGAAGCTTACTTGGTTCTGAAGTCGTCTGCTGCCAGTTTTGCGTTGTCAATGGACAGATAGATGCCTCCGTTGACACGGGTGGCTTCCTGGATCTGTATAAGGATATAAGAGTGTTGCATATTTAGTGCAGTTCTTTCTCCATCTGCAAATACATGCAATGGCATTTTTAATACTGAATAGATGAATGAATTCAAGGCTTTTATTTTTTGCACCCTCGTGAGTGCCTCAATCTTTGCAATCACCTACATGCAATGGCACTTGAACTACGTTTATATTCCAGTGCATAAACATATTAATCTGATAGTGCCAGTACATGCTACATATCAGTGTAACATGTGGGTCATGTGACATACCTTTCCCTGTAGGTCAGCGATGGTGACCTCAAAAGCAGAGTAGTCACGGCCAGTAGGTGCTGTCTTGCTCTCCAGGAACTGGCGGATCTTGATCTCCAGCTCAGCATTGGCCTTCTCAAGGCTGCGCACCTTCTCCAGGTAGGAGGCCAGGCGGTCGTTCAGGTTCTGCATGGTGGCCTTCTCGTTGGTTCCAACTTCGAAGCCATCGCCTCCGCCAAAGCCTGCGCCTCCTCCATAGCCTGCGCCTCCTCCATAACCTGCGCCTCCTCCATAGCCTGCGCCTCCTCCATAGCCTGCACCTCCGCCAAAGCCACTTCCACCTCCAAAACCAGAGGCCATGGAGATTCTAGAGCCGCTACCACCTGCGCCGCCATACACACTTGAGGAGTATGACCTCTGCACCCTGCCTCCACCATAGCCTCCGGCCATGCTTCCACCCATGCCTCCACCCATGCCTCCACCAAGGCCTCCGCTTCCCGAGGAGCGGATGGAGTAGGACATTCTGGTCGACATTTTTTTTTGCTGTTCAGAGATCTGGCTGCCCTGGAGAGGAGGTGGACTGAGATGCAGAATGCTGCCTCTGTCCCCTTTTTATCCTCCACAGGGCTGCTGCTGCGCCCGCTGTGGGTGGGGCGTGTATGAGGGGAGGAGCATTACCTAAAAATATGTGCTCTGCCCTACCCATCACACCCATCACACACTCACACACACATCCCTCAAGCTCATTCTATGCAATAATCGAGAGGAGAGAGTATGATTGAAATGATCCTATTCAGTCAGGCAATTAACTTGAATCAATATAACCTCAGAACTACCTGCAAACCTTATACAAATCACAATGGCTTCATAATTCAATTTGGTCTTATATGTTTCATTTCTATAAACCATAAAATTGTGAAACAACCACACCTGTTACTGTTTGCCTCAGGGTAGTTATTCACACTAATCCAGGGCAGGTTTTTAACTTTGGCAGTGTTCATACAGGTGATGTGTCTTTTTTGAGTTTGTGCCATGGTTCTAACTCTGACGCTATGCTGGCAAAACTTGTTGTGTTACTAGAGCAACAAGCATTGTAAACACGCTAAGGTGAATCAGTAAGAGAGATTTTTTTTTCTTTTACTTGGCTCTCAGTCAACATGATTCTCACACACCTTAGTCTTTTCTCTTTGCGTTACCTTGTTTGAAAATCATCTTTTTAAACTTTGATTCATTCGCTGTTTGCAGTTTCAGTTATTTTTGACATCTTAAACATTATCCTAAACTTTATTTTACACACTCTTGTTTTGCTCAACACTAATAGCCTGCAGGGTTGCCAGTTAGAAAGAGGTTTTATAGACACTCATGATGCCAGTTGAGACCTGGCCTCAATCACGACTGGCACAACACTGCTGTAACATTCACCACTGTACGATCTCAGGGTTTTATTGGCATTGTACTCTGGCATTTGCAAGTAGCCCAAACAAAAGTCCTCTTGTGTGCTTCTTTCTATTTTTAAAAGAACGTCTTATAGGATTTTGGTAACAAGCATTTGATCAAAAACTCCAGTGATTTAATCTGTCCCTTCTATCTTTGGATTCTTTTACTTCAAACACTGCCAGTTTTAAGAATAGTACATGTATTATGTCACTCAATTTGTTTGTGGTTGAATCTAACAATGGGTTGTTTTACCTCTAACCAACAAATTCCCGCTGCAGATTGCACATACACTTACACTGGAGAAATACAAAGCAGATGTTTCTTTCCACTGCTGCTTCTCATTTTAAGTTTGCAAACCGTTGCAAACTCATCTCATGCATGTGCTACATAGCCATAAATTATGTCCAAGATACTGATTAGTTTGAAACCCTAATAATATATGAGTGTTTCTGTCTCTCTGGAAATAGCATTTTTCACACCAACTCACCAACCTGTCGTGTGCACACAGTGTGTAAGCACAGCGTAGTTGCACTCGAGTCAGAGTTTCACTGCTCCACACTCCCTTTATAATCTTTTTCACAAGTGTTGCTGACATGTATTGTACAGCACATAAGTGTAGATAAACAGGCTGGGTCAAAGGCCAGTATATACTAGCTGGAGCACATTATGATCAATGTGTGATATTGACTCCCCATCAAAAAAATATTTATTAGACATTATTCTGCCTTAGTGTCAGCTCTGTTTGCTTCCCTCCCAATCTCTGCTATTCAGATCTGCTAGTTTCCTTGGCAGAGCATTTACCAGAGGTTTCTGTCTCTCCCTCTCACTCACCTGCTCTCTCTTGCTTAATGTTTCCTTTCAGTAGTTTATTTGCTGTTATAAATATGCTGTGAATAAATAAATAAAAAACACCTCCTCAATGGTTTTTATAGATAAGCAAATTCATTATCAATCATGTTTTCGTCTTAAAAACAGGATGAGTGATACAAAGAGGGCAACGTCACTATTCCTTGCAATTTTCACAACTTAAATCATTTGGTTTACAATCTCATTTCCCAAATGTGCCCTTACTGCTAAAAGCAGAGCCAAGTGTTGTGAACATTAGTGCAGGACACATCCTGCGCACATTTTTATGTTTGTGCAGGCAGAAGTGAAGTCCCTGTGATAGGGTGTGGACCTCGTGGTGAGCATATTGTGAAGGTATGTTCTGTTTGAATACGTTTATGTAAAGTTAGTTTAAGAATGAAAGTGTACAAGACGCCTCACTTGTTTATCAGCAGAGCGGTAAATTCTGTGAGACTTGTTCACATTTCATATGGTGAAATACTGAAAACGCTGCAAAAAACATGACCGAGCCAGTTTTCTTCAGACCATCGGTCTTAAAATGAAATAGTCAAATCAAGTAGTAATTAGGATGCTGTGCTGTTTTCTCTTTTACTGTTAGAGGAACATAGTGAACTAGAGTTCAAGTTCAACTTGGACAAGAAGAAACATGTGCAAAATATTTTTAAATGATTGGTGCTCACACATCTTTCGGGTCATTTTAGAATATTTCCGTTGCATTGTATGTTTCTTAGTAGTCCAAATAAACTTCAAGAAGAGTTTGTTTGCAAACATATTTTGGTGCAAGCTAATTTTTTATTTCATATTTTCATTTAACAGTTTTGATTTAAAAAGTAATAAGAGAATCAAACCAGCCATTGCAAAATAAGTCACAGGGCGTGTCCCCACTGCAAATAACACTCAACTAGCACGGAGGTCTCCTGCACTTATTCAGCAGGTCAACATAGGCTTTCGAAAGAAAAACTTACATTTTCAACAGGATAGTTTCTTGCTTATATAAAGCTACATGTATGTTGTTATGTAATATATTAGCATGAACATTCCTCCACCAAGTTTCGGTGTCTGAACTGACGTGTCATCATGCAATGATTTACATATCCCTCTGCTGAAAAACAAACTTTTTGACATCCATCTGACAGTCATAGTCACATGGTATCCAGGCAAGTTATGCATGCACTGCAATGAGGAGAGGTAGGGTGGTATAAGGCCTGATCCAGATTTCTTAAGTAGACGTGCCCACAGCCCTGAATTTGCTATTTACATTTTTTCCACTTGCAGGAAAAGATTGTTGCAGTCAGTCAGCTGCACCTGCAAGACAGTCTCCGTTAGTGAAATCTAGACTTTTAAAAGCCTTGTATTCCGCAAGACTGCATTTGTTATTGTTGTATTACAAGCTTCTATCTGACTGCAACCAAAAAATAACTCAAACTCAGACTTTGAAAAAGGAAACAGTCTGAACTGGAGTCTCTGGAGACAGAGAAGCTGACTTTCAACTGTGTGTGGCAGCAGGTAACAATGTGGTTCAAGTTGGGCGTTGTTGTTTCGAAGAAAGGATTTTCAAACTTGCAAATTCAACTTAATAAAAACCTAATATTTTTTAATTCCTTTGAATGATCAATTAATTGATTTAATACTTTTTATGTAGTCTTGTATTGGAGCCTTTTTTTAAACGAAGAATCCTACATTACTTCAGATGCTGCATCTCCGCCACTCCCAACCAACACTTGATGGGTAGCTTGACCTAACTGAAAACATAAAGAAGGAGCTTTGTGTTAGTTCAACATTGCACAACTGTACAAGTTTGCAACTGTGCAAACTTGCTTTATGTTGACAAAAAAAAAAAAAAAAGACAGTTGTAGTTTCATGTGAGCCGGTGATTAATGGGGATGGTTTCTTAGGTGGGACGGCCAGGGCAAGGTGTGACTGGTTTATGGGTGATGTTACTATGAACAAGGTATGCATTGTTTTAAATCAGATGCTCCTGCAAACCGGAGAATATCCCAATCACTAATGTGAACATTCAGTATTTCAGAAAATTTCAAATGAATTTAAACCTGACTGCAGCCAACAACAGATTCAACTGATTTATGGTCTGCATCTAGAGAATGTTATCTGGAACGCAATGCTTATGGCATAAGTTCAACTTGCAGGGCCTTCGCCAAAAACCGTGTCAATAAGTCTTTTTGACACATTTACTGGGTCACATACTGCAACTACCTTTCATTCAAATGAGAATGACTTCTCAGAATGCAAACCGTCCATTTAAGACTCGGTACGAAGTGCCTCACAGACACGAATATAACTGCAGGTTGTGGTGGATACAGGAACGGTTTGTTCAGACTGCCATGCAACCTGAGAAACAGCCCAGAGCTTTTACCTGGAAGTGTAACACTCCCCTGATCTGCCAACATAAAACAATATCTCACTTTCCATCTCTCATAGCAGAGGGAGTGGGGGCGGTGACTCATCAAGAATCAAGGTTTTTTTTTTTTTTTTTGTATTTTTTTTTTTTCCACAAAGCTCCTCTGTCTTTGTTTTTTTTGTATTCTCTTTCAGGTCCAAACTGGTTTCTGCTGTGTCTACAGTATAGGTCCTACTGACACACCCTCTACTGCTAAAATATTTCATGCAACACCTACTGTACAATGTTCAGATGCTCTGACAGAATTCTGAACTCAGAACTGAGCAGAGTTTGTGTTTTTCTGCCCTAAATAACATACGAAACGAGTGTATTCATATTGGTGGCTTCAAGGTCTGTTTGAGACCGCAACGCTATTGCAGTGACCTTAATGAAATGCCCATGGCCACAGAATTAAGCTCTTAAGTGCTTGTGGTTTGGTAATAATACTGTAGACATAATTACAGCATTGTGACATTGCCTCATGTAATTTTCTGTTTTTGTGAATCAAATAGCTAAAGAGAGAGAAGGGCATAAAGCACAATTGGGTTGTTATCCCTACTTCTCATTCTATTTATTGAGACTGTGCTTTTTTATTTATTTTTTTTATTTTATTATATATATATTTTTTTTTTTACAGTAAATCTTTTTAATGCTCCAGACACGCCTGCACTTTATTTGAGTTTTTAATAGTTCTCATCAGTACTTATGTATCTGCGTGAATGAGAGAGTTGTGTGTATGTGAGAACTGTGCGAGGAATGTCAAATGTACTGGTTTTTTTATCTGTTTTGTGTACTTATGTAATGCAGTTACTTGCGGCACATGACTGTCCATGACAAATTTCCCTGCAGGGACAATAAAGTTGTATTGATTGATTGATTGATTGATTGATGTGCAGGAAATTTGCCCACGCTGCGTTTTACTTTTACGATTAAGCATGAACTTGACACAAGGTGAGCAAATCTGACAGAGGAATCTGGACTGTCTTTATAAATATTAAGCATGAACTGCTGGTGTACTGTTTTTTTGTTTGTTTTTTGTCTTCTTTGCTCTTGCAGTATAATTACACATCATCTCAAAGGTTGCGCAGAGAGATGAGTGAATCCTGTCTTCTTTGCCCAAACTTGATATTACTCCTCTGCACTAAGCTGCGGAAGATGCATAAGCACTAATTCCCCTTAATAGCGCTGATATATCACTTAATCGTGTGTTCACACAGAAGCAGTGAAAGAGGTAAAGTCTCAAAGATTCAGTCATCTTGACAAACACGTTGACTCATCATACAGTAGCAGGTCCAGATATGTCCAGACATCAGAGGGGCTCAAGTCTCCACTTGATTCAGCTCCACCTAATGAGGCAGCCTTTAGTGACTCTAAGCCTAACCCCACGGAAGCAGCTCTTATTTCTCAAATATCTTTGATGCACATAGTTAGAGGGCGGTTCAGTGGTGCCGTGGTTAACACTGTCACCCTTCAGCTAGAAGGCTCTGGGCTCCATTCCCAGGCCTTGGGCTTTCCTGTGTGTGTGTTTTTTTTTGCGTGTGTGGGTTCTCTCCAGGTTCTCTGGCTTCCTCTCACAGTCCAAAGACATGTTGATACTATCAACATGTCTTTGGCTTAGAGACAAACAACCAAAAAAACAACCAAAAACTTGTTTGGTTGTTTGTCCGCCCTGTGATAGACAGGTGACTCGTCCTGTGTCATCTGGGATTGGCAGAGGCAGAGGATTCTTCATCAGATCACCAACGGCCTCACCTTAAATCCATGTTTGACACATTTGGTAATAAAATAAACATCTGTTTAGTTAAAAAAGAGAAAGAAAGAAAAGTAAGATGTTACAGTCGCCAGGTTCTGTAAATACACTGTGAAACAATACTAGTTGACATGAATAATGCACATTTAAATGTATTTTTAAAACAAATACTCCATAACTCTTAGTCAGGTAAACATTTGTAAAACTAACTATCAGTTGTATTTGAGTAATATTTGACCTGCAGAACTCTCAGTCAAGGGACTGTCCTCTGAATGTGTTTATATACTGTATCTATATACTGTATGTGTACACATCAGAACTGTGTCTGTGACAAACAATTGTGATTCTACATTGAATGTCTCTTGTACAGCAACAGTGCGCTCCTGCTTCCTTAAAGTCTGTAATCCAACCAAGTTGTGCTGGGACCATCAGCACCTTCAGAGAGAAAGACAAAGACACCTGGTGACACCTGGTGGTCATAAGTGAAACACTATACCAAAATACATAATGTGCTTTCACCAGAGTATCTGCACAGGATAAATACAAACCCACCAATCTTGTGCTCATGCACAAAAACATTTTTTCAACATTGTAACAAAAAACGGGCCATCCCAAATGTGATGGGTTTTAGCAACGAAGGTTTTCTATCTAGCCATTATTCATCTTTGTAGATTAAGAATACACAACTCCATATTTGTTTTCTTGCTTTTAATCATGGTTGATCACACTTAGTGGAGAGAGAACGGCTGCCAAGGACACTTTGCTGTGACCTTTGCTATATGATGCAATCAAGAGAAATAAAAGAGAAGTCAAAGATAATCCCCCATAAGACACAAAAGTGTTTTTTTTAATAATATCATGCAGATTTCAGTAAGTACATTATTCATTAAGCAGATACTGAAGGAGTTTATTGATGACTATAAAATCATAAAGTGAAGTTGCAGCAGAGGTGATGAGTGGTGTTACTGAATGTCCTCCACTTGGGTGTCAACAACAGAGGACACCACCTTTCCATCGATGATCTCCTCCACGATGGTCTTCACTCTCCTCTCGATGTGAGGTTTATGCTCTGCAGAGGTGGAGGACGAACAGAATTCATCACCGTGTGACAACATAATCACAAAGATGAAGTGAGTCCCCCCTCAACTCCGGCTTCACTTAAAAATCTCTGAAATGTTGGCGGTCCACACCCGACCTGACAGCAGCATGGAGGCCAATAGCGCTAACTCAATTACTAAGCTATGTCTTTGGTACTTCCTTTTGCAAGATTTTAATTTTCATTATTTATGTTCTTGTTTTTTTTATATAATTCGATTTTTTTCCACCATAATAATGGTGGAAAAGTCAAAATTTTTGAAAAAATGCAGATACTGCTCTTTGCCTTTGTAGGGCAGCACTGCTGTAGAGAACTGATTGGTAGAAGTGATTTAAGTTTCTTACCCTCCACCTTCTCCACCACCTTGGTGACGATGATGGCCCTACGAAGAGGAAGAACATTATTTAAAACATACTGAAGTGATGGAGCTGCAGGCCAACGACTTCTTAATCAAACTCTTGATCCCTCACTTTTTCTCGATGTACTCTCCCTCCAGCAGCCTCCTGTACTCTGCGATCTCCAGCTCCAGCCTCATCTTGATGTCCAGCAGACACTTGTACTCGGCTTGCTGCTGCTCGATGGAGGTTCTCAGCTGCTGCAGCTCCGCCTCCAGCATGTTAATGGTCATCTGCAGCTGGCTGATCTGAATGCTGTAGCGACTCTTCACATCTTCAAGATTCTGCTGCAGGAACTGAATCTGCGGGGCAGTCAGAAAAAAATGATAGCAAGCTGTGAGTGTGACAAGCAACTCAACACAACTTACAGTAAGTGTCATTTCATCTGAGGTCTACCTCTGCGTGGGCGCTTTGCCGACTGATCTCCAAACTCTGTAAGGTCCTCTTCAGCTCTGACAGCTCTGAGCTCGATGTCTTCACCTCCAGTACCTGAGTGGAGATGTCCGTCTGGAGAACGCTCACCTATTTACACACACAAATACATATACATTAAATCTGTTGACATGCCGTCTGTAAAGTGTTTTTTAAAACACATATGAAGATGTTTTGCTGTTGTTTTATTGAATCTGTTCTTACCTTTTCTTTTATCTGCTGGTATGGGTTTTTAACTTTAAAAAACAAAAACCGTCTGCACAGCATTGTAAAAGAGTGTAGCAAGATTGTTGGGGCTACCTTAAATAACTTGCCATCCCTACATAAACACAGAGCCATTAAGAAAGCCCCGTCGATTCTGGAAGACCCCAGTCACCCCCTGCACCCAGAATTCACGCTGCTTCCATCTGGCTGTGGATTTGTGTCCAAGAGATGTAAGACCAACAGATACAAGAACTCCTTTATTCCCACTGTTACTAGTCTTTTAAACACTACCATGTGAGTCTTCTAACTATAGCTCCTCTTTTTATCCTTGGGCTGCCTTTTATTTTATTTTATTTTATTGGTAACACTTTACTTGAATAGGTATTCATAAGATTGACATAAAAATGTCATAACCATGACATAACAGCTGTCATAAACATCAATGAATACTTATGACAGCTGTCGTTAAGTGTCATTCGGTAAGTTATGTCACTTTTGAGATGTCCTTGTTATGAGAACTTGACATAATTTTTTAAAGTTTGGCAATTAGGTCTGCTATGACAGTTTAAATTGTCTTTATGTCAAGTTGTCAGAACAAAAACATCTCAAATAATGTCAACTTTGCATTAAAAGTGACATAACTTACTGAATGACACTTAACGACAGCTGTCATAAGTATTCATTGATGTTTATGACAGCTGTTATGTCATGGTTATGACAGTGTTATGTCAATCTCATGAATACCTATTCAAGTAAAGTGTTACCATTTTATTTTATTATATCACGTGTATGCTGTATTTTGTATCACACTCTCATGCTGTATTTATTATGTCCACTGTTTGGTGAGTTTTTCATGTGTTTTTATGTATGATGTGGTTCTTCTTTTTCTCTCTGCTGGCTGCACAACAAATTGCCCCATTGGGGATAATATAGACACCTTGAACCTTGAAACATATTTTCCCTTTTGATTCTTATTTTAGAAATGTTCAGCTTCTCCCAACTCACCTTAGCTTGGAACCATTTGTCGAGCTCCTGCTTGTTCTTTGCAACCACCCCTTCATACTGCTCCCTCACTTCCTGCAGAACCTTGGTCAGATCTACAGACTCTGCACTGTCCACATCCACATTCACAGCACCAGTCTGCTGGACCCTCATCTGACGCATCTCCTGCAAAGTGGGGAAGGGACACTTTTTTTAAAAAGAAAATTCTCCTACATGTGTGGGAGTCATGGCTGCAATCACCAAAAGATGGCGCCATTGCACTAAATTCATGCCGTAAGTGCAACTGGTAAATCCCTCTGCAGCGGAGTGGTTCTCACCTCCTCGTGGTTGCTCTTCATGTAGACCAGCTCCTCTTTCAGACCCTCTGCTTGCGCCTGCAGGTCACTGATGGTCAGAGTCAGGTTGTCCCTGACTCCTCTCAGACGAAACACATCACCCTCTAAAGTTGAGCGCATGGTTGCTTCTGACTCATACCTACAGACAGATGTCAGGTGGAGTATTGTTGATCGATTGTCAATGTCAGTGTCAATGTCAACTTTATTTATATAGCACATTTAAAAAGCCTATGGCCAACCAAAGTGATTTAAACTTTACATTATAAAATAATCAGAAACAATAAATACAAGCAAAACAGTAAAACAGTGAGAACATTTTTTTTAAACTGCACATCCTCATCAGTGCCCGCCACATCTTGCCAAACATACACTGAACTGAACTTACTACTTAACTCTTTTATGAAATTATAAAACTGAAATTTTGGTTGACGCTCTGTGTATTCAGGTAAGGTGTAAATCTGTTTCAGCATTAGCTATAGCAGAGGAATGACAACCTACTTCATTTTAAAGTCATCAGCAGCCAGTTGAGCGTTGTCGATCTGCAGCATGACACTGTGGTTCTCTGAGTGTTTCCTGGCAATCTAAAGGGAAGGGAAAATGAAACTATATCACCATTTACTCTGTCATCTATTTATTGAGTTCAAATGTGTATTCATCATTCTTATTTCAAAAAAGTTGCAGCTGATCTTCTTGGGATGTTGTGTATTTTTTTACTGAAATAACCCCCAATCTCTATTATTGTACTAGTGTTCCTCATTGGAGCACAAGAATAAACACATTTACATAGGCTACATAGATAGGCTACATAACAATATACATTTGTGCCATGAGTTTTGAACCATTGCCCCTTTATTTTTCCTAGTAATCAGAAAGGTGAGCTGCAGCAGCTGACATAAGGAAATACATCTCTAGACGTCGTGTCTCTTTTCATCATGTTTAGGTGTCACGGTGTGTAACATATGAGCAGTACATACCTTGGCGCGGAGGTCGTTGATGGTGGCGAAGAAGGCACTGTAATCTCTGGAGGCAGACGGAGCTTTCTTTTCATAAAACTCTCTGATCTGCATCTCCAGCTTCTTGTTGGCTGCCTCCAGGGAGCGCACCTGCACACACAACACTCTTCAGGTGTGGCTCATAAATCCAGCGTGACAAATTAATCTCATTCATTGACTCAAGATGATATTGCACAGACCTTATTCATCTGCACCCAAACAAAAATATTATGCAGCAGTGGTGTAGCCTATGTGATATGCAGGTATACAGTATACCCACTTGAAATGCATTAATATTTCAGTACAACAAAACTACCTGTGATAGGCTACAGGTATGAACATTGTACCAACTTAAAAAGCATTAAGATTTCAGTATACCCACTACAACAAATTAGACTACACCACTGATATGTGTAGCCAATGTCGATTTGGCCCTCTGCATTGTGTTTCTCACGGCCTGCCCTAGGTGGGGTTCGATCCCACGACCTCCCGCACCGGAGGCGACGATGCTAACCTCTTCGCCAAGAGGTTGACAACCACTTGGCGGGTTGGTTAGCACGTCTTTTATGGGTGGAGTGAGTGCACATCCGTTACACTCACCCCCGCTGAACTCACTCCACCCAGGGCATCCGGGTCACGGCACCACTGTAGCCGATGTCATATCTGGCCCCCTGCGTTGTGTTTCTCACGGCCTGCCCTAGGTGGGGTTCGATCCCACGACCTCCCGCACCGAAGGCGACGATGCTAACCTCTTCGCCAAGAGGTTGACAACCACTTGGCGGGTTGGTTAGCACGTCTTTTATGGGTGGAGTGAGTGCACATCCGTTACATATGCAGGGTAAGGGTTACCCCTCCTTTTACCCCTGGACCCTTTTGTCCACCTCTCACACTTTCCCAACTCCCCATGGTCAAATGAAAGGTCACTGGGGCCTGATTTTTGGCAAGGAGGTGTATTTTTGGGTAAACTCTGGATGTCCCGAATTTCAGAATGAAAGTCCAATTTTTGGACCCGTAATGAATTTTAACCACACCATGACCCTTTGTTGGACAAAAATGTCCAGTGGGTTTACTCCATAAAGTAAAAATGTTAACTAACAGATATCACCAAGTTTATTACTCACATTAAGACAAATATTTTTTGTATTACAAGTTTTGTCAAATTTTATGTTTAAATATGTAAATGAGGCAATATCTAATGAAATATGCGCTAATTTCCAGAACTGAAATCTGAACAATGGATAAAGTCCCTTTAAAAATTATTGTTTTATTTTGTTGACATATTATAGTCAGAAGTTTTCACCGAGGGGATTTTGGATATCTCTTTTTATCATTAAAATACTGTCACCAGCCATAAACCCCATAGAGCCCCATAGAAATTTTGTGTTTTCCTGTCCAGGAAGGGGTTACAAATTTTGAAACCCATGTCAAGAGTGATTTTCATGTTTAGTCAAGACCCAGCCCTATATGTAGCCTATCACAAATATTTTGGGAGTAAATGCTATTTAAATTGTATCCAGGGGTCATGGCAGTGGTACAAACTGAAGGATCAACCGAGGGTTAAGCAGTGGTATGGATGATGTTTCCTCTGGGTGCAAAGTGGTCTACAAGACTGTGGAAGCAGTCCGTAGCAATCATCATCATCACCACCACCATCATCATCATCATCATCATCATCATCATCTTACCTTCTCCAGGTAGGAGGCCAGGCGGTCGTTGAGGTTCTGCATGGTCCCCTTCTCGTTGTTGATCACTGAGGAATCCTCGAAGGAGCCGCCGTAGCCGGAGGAGGAGGAGAAGGTGGACTGGGAGATGCGGGTCCCGAGACCCCCCGCGCCTCCATACACGCTGGGCGTGAGGCCGCGGAAGCTGCCGGCGGTGGAGATGCGGGTCACGCCGCCCCCGGCCCCGGACACCTGTCTCCCTCCGCTCAGGCTGAAGCCGCCGGAGCTGGCGCTGCTGAAGGCGTAGGTCCTGCTTTGGCGGCTCTGGATGACGGACATGATGAGAGCGAGATGATGGATGGACGTCTTATGGAAGGAGACCCACAGGTGGCGTGCAGAGCTGGAGAGAGTACGAGGAGTGACTCTGCTCCAAGACGGCTGGATCTTTTTATAGGACTCTGAGGGCGTCGGGTCCCATGCCACACAACAATGTTTGGTATGCAGATAATAGTTTTCAACAGTCTAAGGTGTGTACAGAAGCACGGAGATGTTCTATGGGGAACAGGTTGAATATCTAGTTGGGCAGCATGATGGCTGGCAAGTTCCAGCTAGGTATGAAAATAAGTGGGGGGGGTTCTTCTTCTTCAGTGTCAGTTGTACTTAGTGGATTTGTGCAAATTAGCTAAATACACAGGCATTCAGTAGAACCTCTAGTATACTTAAAAGCAAAGCTATTTCACATTTGACAAAAGAAATATCAATCCTCAAAATCTTACTCTGACAACTGAAAAGCTGAATTCAAGAGAGTCACAGAGTGCACAGGTGGAAAACAGACACTCCCTCCCTCTCAGCTCCTATAACTTGCAGAGTGTTCATGGTATGGCTCTCAGATTTTGACACAAAGTCCCCTCATTTGCCCACTACAAATAGCAATGCCTTAAACTTCTCAAAGTATATCACAGAATTCACTATTTGTTGTGCCACTGCTACAACCTACCCCACTACCAGAGTAAAGTAGGTTGTGATAACCTGGGGTAAATTACAGTAACAGTGAGACTGAAAACCAAAAACTGAGACCAAGCCACAAAATAGGCATCTATAATGTCAGTTTACTGTGCATGTTTCAACACTAAAAGCATCTTCCTATGATCCAGTATGAACAAAAAGAACTCATCACTGACGGTGGTGTGTATCCTAACATTAGAAGAGCTGTCTTAAAGAACATATTCACGCATGAATGGAAACCTTCAGATGCAAGTCAGAAGCCGCTCATGTAAAATTCCAGTAAAGACGCTTGACACTTAATGACAGGTAATAAAACAACAAAGATGAAAGGTATTATAACCATCCCCACCCTGTTTGATTATAATTTGGTTGTAGCCAACCAGCATGGCGGTTTGAAATAAACATCAATTGAATGACTTACATTTTACCGAAGAACCTGCTCTTTCATCTAATTCAAACTTCATATATCAGTATTAATCGAAATATAGACCTGGTCCAACCGATCCTGGATGATGGTAGTAGGGAGACCGGGGATGGCTGTAACATGGTTGATGTGTCTCCCTACTACCATCATATTGTTAATGTATTTACACTGAAGTCCTCCCATTTAAATTGCTTGATGCACCATGCACTTCAATCAGGAGTCTGCAGAGAAATATGTTTTCCTTGGTTGAAAAAGTGGGAAAGACACACCTAAAATGATTGACTGACAAACTAAAGTTGTGTGTTTAACTGAACTGGTTCTCCTTAATCTGAAAATATCTGCTCTTTCCATTGATGCCAAGAATGAAACTGTCACTGACATAACAAACCATTAGGGAAATAATTGTGAAGCAAAGAGGAACACACCCATCAGAGAAGCTGAACTGATGACCCGCGTCCACATTTAAGACTTTCACTAAAACAGTACAGCAAATAGCTGCTGGTTTGTTATTTTTGTTTTACAGTTATTTACTATCATCATTATTATTATTTCCTTTACAATCGCAAACACACATTTCTCATCGCGAGTCCCTTTTTCAAACTTCTCACACACTGAGCACAACAGCAGATTACGTGGCCTAAACTGTGGATGACTTTTTATTACTTTGATATAGGAACTAAATAAACAGTATAAATAATGCAGTATGTCAAACATTTCCACGTGCTTCAATAAGGAGAAAAGAAAAAGAAGCTGTAGGTGAATAGTCCTGTAGGGTGGGGGCTCTGATGCCAAAAGCTCAGTCACCCTTTGTCATTAGATGTCACCTACCGTCACCTGTCACTCACCATAGTAACCGCATGTCTCCATCAGTATACAGGGCGCATACATGTCAAACCATCAGAAAGGTATTTACCAAGGCCAATGAATGTCTCAAAGGTGAGCAGTGACATTTTTAAAAACCATTTCTAAACCTAAGTCTCATGTTCCAGTAATTAACCTGGCAGCAGCATTTTGAATCAACTGCATCAACAAAAAGAGATTAAAACACCCTCAGTTGATAAGAACCAACGTATTTTAGAGATCATCTAGATGTGATGGAAACATGTTTTACCTGTTAATCAAAACAGAGGTGCGAACAGAGAAAAAAAAAACCCATTGTGACTGAATAATCTGCCCAAAAGATCACTGAGCTGAGGGACATGTCAAGAGTTTTGAAAATGTGAGTTCAGCACATGATTAAGATACGATATGAGATTTGATATGAGCAGCAGCAACGTTTATCACAATCTCAGCCATGCTTGCTGTAGTAAACAAGAATGTTTACTACCAGTCATTTACCATTTACCATTATCTGTAAAAGTCTAGTAAACCCCCTTAAAACTCATTAGCATGTGGGTCCCATTGTGTCTAATGCATGGGCTGCCTGCTGGCGAGTCAGTGGGTTTTAAGTGGTTGACAGAACTTTAATGTGGATTTTTCCAGGCATTTGAGTTTAATGTCACTGAAAATTCAGTTTTAAAGTTATTTTATATTCATGTTGCTGCTTTTCTGAACTGAACCAATAAAAATATAAGACAGAAAGATACGCTGTTGTTCAGGAAGCTGCGGTTGTACCAGCAATTTATTCATTGTAAGAGTAAAACGGAACTGATAAGCTTTATCCATTCAATTCTTGTAGTGAATTAGTCTATCACATAGCTGAGAGGATGTGGGTGTCTGGGTAGGTGTTATGTAGGCTACAGTGCATAAATCAGACCTGTCTATAGTTTGCGTTGTCTGGGACATTTATCATAGGCATAAATCAGATGCCACTGACGGGTGTGTCGCGTCTGTCTGTTGAGAGCACAAATGTCAAATCTCACCATCTGTAATTGTTTTTCCAACACAGGATAATTATTACCTAATGACTAAGGCTGCTCATATTTGACATGTGACACTAATACCCTGCAGGATCGCATCACTGCAGTTTAGTGTCCCGTGGCGTGGCTCAGAGTTTCTTATGAAGAAAATCCTTAGGTACATTGTGCTGCTACCACTCCCGCTTTGTGTATTAGATTAAATCAATTACATATTGCTCCAGGGAACAGGTGATGCTTTCACTGACTGGTATAGCCTATAGGGAGGAACTGAGGGCTGCGTTCGATGTTGTCTCTGCTGCGTAGAGGTCACACATCCCAGATGGTCAGGGGAAACAGGAGGCACTGGGCCACTTCAGAAAATCTACACAGAAAAAATCTATAAACAGCTTTAATGTCAGCCGCGCTCTGTCGTAGTTTGACTAAAAGGATGGCGTGAACGTCACCTGGAAAATCCAGGGAGTTACAGGGAGAGGTCTTGACCTTACTTTGTGACAGAGGGAAACACAGCAGATCCCACAGAGAGAAAGCAGTCATTGAAAGGTGGGAGACAACCTCAAACAGTATCGCGCTCAGGGTGGGGGACAGTTTGTGGGGGGTGGGGGAGAGGAGGGGAGACCATGGATAGCAGAAGCCTGTATATTGCTGATTGCTGATATTGTTAATTTCAACAGTGAAAATAACGGTTATACTCAGAGGTAATGGTATTAGTGTGCTGTTATAGCAAAAAAAAAAAAAAAAAGAGTCACAAACATATACCATATAGGCTAGTCTCTGGGTGTTCATACACTTGACAATAAATCAGTTAAAGTATAATGCTACAGTTAAACATTTTGAGGCAATCTTTAGTTAGAGATGCCGGTACATTAAAGCTTACATTGTCTGAGGATGAAGTGAATCGGTGATAGCAATGATGAAAATTATGAAAATGTCGAGATTATAATGATGTTAGGAAAGAACAAGAAACTAAAAACAAAAAAACAATGTGACAGGCCTGGCTTTGAGTTTTAAAAGCAGTACATGCTACATTTCCTTCAGAATTTTGGCTGAACAAACAAGGAGGAGAAATAAAACTAACTGTTAACAGGGGGGAAAAAAAGACAAGAAAGCAAAAGAAAAATAACCACTGATGCTGATTACACACAAACTTTTTTCAGCCCACTGCCTCACCCACTGCCTCACCCACAAGCAGAGGCGTTGCAACAATATAAAAATGTAACCTGAAAACATTACCGTTTTGAACTATCCTGGCTAGATCTGAAAAAACAACAAGCAAGCGAATGATTATGTACATTCAATGAGCGAATATTATGAAAAAAATATATGTATTTCTCGCTAGAAATGTAATCAAAAGGCATTTTTATGCAGAAACTACCTCAAAATATAGATTTTTCTACTAAAAATGATAGAAATATTTGCTATGTTTTTTGTTATCACGGCCGGAAACTTGAGAGTCACGTGACTTGGATGCAAAACAATAATAGTCAGAAAAAATGTAACAGTCATACAATTTAAGAGCCGTTTTTGCACTTTGGACCAATGTAGCCAAGGTACGTTTTATATGAGACTGGGTTGACATAGTATGCAGAATTGAATCATCAATGGTTTGGGATTTTTGGATTCATTAACAGTTAATGTTTGTGGTCCCGGTTGGGGCTGGGGGCCCTCCGAGTTACCTCTTGCCTGGGGCCTCCAGAGTGTCTAGAAACGCCCCTGCCCACAAGTGAAGAACAACTCAGTGGCTGCATAGTTACATCAGAGTCTTTGTATTGGTTGAAAAAGCCTCTAAAGGTGTATTGGATTTCCAGTGTAAATACATTGACTTTTTTTATTGTTATTGCAGGGCAAAACAGGCCTTTCCAGGTGAGTGAAAAGCATAATAATGGGTTCTTGGATGTAGTGGTCCATCGTTTCCTGTACGCACATCCTCCGGTTGCATCCGCCTCCCAGTCAATCAGTGAACACTGTTATCAGTCTTTGATTTCAGGGCCACATCACTCAAGCTCCAAACTTTTGGTATAAAAGGGGGTTGGTCTGCTCAGAAACCAACACATCTGCACCAGAAGCTTCACTGCCACTGCTCTTCAACTCTGTTGTGAACAACATACTGTATCTCATCCTCGCAAGGTAAAGTAAGTTTGTGTCATTTGCAGCTGTTATCATGATGTAGAAAGTGTGATAAAAATCTCTTTCTCTTCATACACAGACATGTCAGGGAAAGTTCTTGTGGTGTTTGCGCTGCTGGTTGCGCTAGTCCTATGTGCTGCAGCCTCTTCACCTGAATCCTCTGCTGCTGGAGCTGCTAAAGAGACCAACAGGCTACAGAAGCTGCTGGCCAAGAGGCAGGCAGCGAGGGACTCGGCTCCTCAGTCTCACTCTGCACGGATGGAGAGACGGGCACACCTGTCTGAAGACGAGCGAGAGATTATGACCAAGCAAATAATGCAAGCAATTTCAGGTATGCTGTGGGCCGGGGTGTGAAAGTTATTTTCTCATTACTTGTTCTGCTTCACTGCTGTCAGTCAGACAACTGAATAAGCAGAGATCACACATGCTCAAATCGCTGTTCTGAAGTCTTGTGTGTGGTTCACGTAGGACTGGTTTGTTCACAGAGGCGATGAACTCTGAGTGCATGTCAGATCGGGACTACCAGGGCTGGGTGGACTTCGGACGCCGGGACGCAGACTGAGACACAACAACGGCGAGACAGGAGCTCAAGCTGCTTTTTCATCCATGTTTTATATTCAGGAAATGTTTTACTGTCCTTGCAACGTCGTAAATAAAACTATGTGGCAGAACTATTACAGTTGTGTTGGTGTCAATACAGAGACATTCAGAGCTGTGCTGGATGAAAATGCAAAGTTTTATTCACAGGTGGTACAATTTATACACATACATATAGTACAGCTGTGATGCTAACAGACACTATGGCAAACAGTAGTGCAGAGAAACAGTGGTTTGGTTGATTACAGTCAAAACACAAATTATTATTGCAACCTGTGTTTATGATTTCTTCCCTTTTTAACACATGGTATCCTATGCCTTTATGCTACAGGTGATTGAAGAAACATGCTGTTTTAAATAATTATAACCTCTCTTCTACTTGTATTTCTTTAACTATGGATATTCCCCTTTAACACAATGGGGAATCCACACGATTTTGATTTCACTTATATCCCAGCAGTTTAAAAATTCCTGATGATATGAAATACAGCAGATACAGCAGTACAAGCAAGAGCTTCAGTCAGCGTGAACGGTAAATACATATTGCTTCTAAGAATCCCATTCATCGTCTTTGATGCAGCATGGCAAACCTGATTTGTTTCATTGTGTTTTTGGTGAGGTTTGGCTCAGGGTGATAATAACAAGTCCACAGCGTCAGGCATTTCAACTGCACTGCACTGCACTGCACGCAGCCAGAGCAACGTGTGAAAGCAGGTGATGAAGGGTAGGGCAGACAGTTAAAGACTCGTGTCAACAGTATTTAGTTTAGTCAGTGTAGAATCTGTGCCAGTGTGGGGCACATGTCATCGCAGTGATTCGGATCAATATTTACTTCCAGTATATTTGACAATCTCATCTCAGATAGAACATGCTTTTCTTATTGTAGCAGCTACTAAGCAGTAACACCAGAGCTTTTAGTGCATTTCAACTACCTTCAGTGTGACAGCAATGTCTCGGTTTGTGGGTTTAAGCAATACTCATTTACAGCACATGGTGTTTCTTTAATTCTCCCAAATGACAATGTTGTTATTTTTACACTTCACTTTTCACTTTGGGAACTAAACAAACGACAGGTGCTGTGTGTCGGGATTTTTTTTTTTTTTTTTAAATGAGTGGTAGGGAAAACTGTAAAATGATAGTCACAAAACAGTATAAAAACTTTTTCTTCTTCATTGTCTTTCTTTTTTGTGTAAAAAGCATAACAGACAGTGATTGTCCTGAGATGAAGATGTTACACGCACGCACGCACGCGCGCCCGCACACTCACTCACTCACGCACACACACACACACACACACACAAACACACACGCACAACAGTTAATCTACTGTACATGAGTTCATAGAAAAGAACAGTTTCTATACACTACAGACAATTCAAAGTATGGCTCCTGTGCACTCTGTGGCTTCTGTTTTCAAGTCACCAGTGCTATGGACCCTGAACTGCACAGAGGGAATCACATGGCTTGATGCAAAGTCACTATGGTGAATGAGAGAGGAGGATGTGGTGGATCAGCTGTGGTCAGACTTTGGGGGGATGCGTCGCTGCGTCTCTGTCCTTGCCGCTGCGTGCTGCCATCCCCCAGGCTGCCACTCTGTGCAGCCCCAGACTGTGAAGCTTCCCCACTAAGTTCATGCTGAAAATGTTCCTCCTTCCTTCCTCCTTTGATGCCAAGCCCCCGCCTTTGTCTTTTGCTGTGGAGACTGAGGGTTTAGTATTATGGCTGTGGTGCAGGCTGTGGTGGGGATAAGGGGAGGCGGAGATACCGCGCTCTTGCAGCAGCTGCAGGAGTCCCAGCGGTGACACTGTCATGTTTGCTGTGGCAGCGGTGGTGGTGGGGGTGGGGGTGACGGTGGTAGTGGTGGTCCACCCTCCCAGGTCAAAGTGCTGCTGGTGGGGTGGAGACGAAGCGCTCACGTGCTCACAGTTCCGACAAGCTGGCAGGCCGAAAGAGTGAAGGCTGCCAACAGAAAAAAATAATCATTAAAATAAAAGATAAAAACAAGACTACACTGAACTGTTCATTTCTACACAAACATGCAGTTCATACACAAGACAGGGTTTTCAGAGGTGGTTGTTAGTGTTGAGCTGCTGTAAGATGAATAAACATAATCATTAGTGTGGCAGCATGTCAAGATGCAAACCTGGAAGGTGAAAAGACATTAAAACATGTTGTCTAACAAGTATGGTTCAGTACAAACAAGTTAGAGCAGATGAGACAGACAGCTCTAAACCATTAGTAAGGGACGGGTTAGTAGGAAGTCAGTTTGCACATTCAGAGGCACAGTACGGGATTTTCCCATGAGGAAATGTTCAAAATAAATAGTAATAATTTGTCTCTCAGATGTTTTACAAAGACTTTCTTTGAGAAAAGGAAGAGCAGTCATTTGTTAACCAATGTGTTATGTAAATAAACATGGTACAGTGCCTCCATCATTAGTATTCATGAGGGTCAGAAAGCATTCGTTGTGCATCTGTAAAACCCACAGCTCTTACTTTGCCCTGAGGGCTCCTTCTAGAGCTGGAGAAAGAGCCTCGACAGACGTTTTCTGCCACTGTGCAGGTAAAGAGCACAAGTTGGTAGAGTGATGAGTAAAACAGGATGGAAGAGAGGCAACCTGGAATAACCTTCCTTCATGACAGTGGCATTGTAAAAAAAAAAAAAAAAAAAAAAAAGTAGGTGTGGATTAACAAGCAGTTTATAGACAGATTCTTTTGTTTGGAGTAACTCAGGCTCATCACGTCAACACTAAATCAAGTCCAGGCACAGATTTCACTTCACTATCCACAGTGGAAATTCACCTGCTCAGGGCTGTGAAAAATACACAAAGACAACATGCTCGAAAGGAAGAAGGCACGGTATGTTCTTACCTTGTATAGACGGAGGGGATGAGGAGGGAGGGTTGTTGGGCTTGGCGGGTGGTAATGGTTTGAGTGGGAGAGGTATGAGGGAGGTTGGGACCATATGGAGAGACTGGGAGGTCATGGAGGGAGAGAGGCAGGTTAAGCCATGTATGAAAGACCACGAGCACAGGGAATGGGGTTCTATGGAGGCAAATAAGGCTGGACACTACTACTAATGCAGTCTTGAATAATGAGGAGCTATTATAAGCAGAGCACATGGCTTTTAGAGGGAATTTCATGAAGTGAATAGGAATGACTCAAGTAGTGGAGCTTTCTGAATGTAATATGTATACAGTTTGTATTACAAGTGGCCTACCCATGCCATGCAGTTCAGAGAGCTGAGATAGGTCTGGATCGTCCTCCTCCAGGTCGTTGAGGCTGTAGACATGCTGTATGTCCACCTCCAGCTCCCTGAAGTCTTTAGTCAGGACGCCTGGGCGTGGATGCAGAATTCCTCCCAGGTTTGGTTTGGCCAACTGCTGCCACTGGTGCAGAGTCACCGAGCCTGACGAGTAGTGTAAGAATGTTGTAGAGTGTTGTTTATTATTGTAATACAAGGATGTCACATCAGAAAGAACTGTGATGTACTTTTGCTTTTTTGTTTTTTAATGTTTTTATTTCTTTCATCTGGTTGTTGTTGGCTGTACCAAGCTTCACATGTGGATCTTGCTGGGCAAGAATATCCAGAAAGAAAAGAGGTGGATGACAAAAGATGGTGATGTCTGTAATTTTCTACCTCAATTAGTGTAGAAGAACATGACAAACTGTCCATAACAACTGCATAAAAACCAGTTTTCCCAAAAGGCGGTTGGCATGGCTGGCACAAAATAATTGTTTAGTTTCGCATGATCAAAACAGTTATTGAATTAATTATCCCAGAGGAGTGGAGGAAGAACAAAATCCAAAAACAACGGTGGTTGCTGTTGGGCACGTGAAAATGTACTCTTATTTTTATACAGTATATGTATGTGTATACACACACACACACACACACAAATATATATAATATCACGTGGGCTCCATGGTTACAGGTTTCTCAGGGTTTTTTGGAAAGAATAAAATATTTACATGATTGTTTCCCACTTAACTCACTGTGTGGATCCTTGATGGTTCATAAAAGCTACAGAATGTATAGCCTATTGTTATTTATAAAACGGCTGCAAAGGCAATTTCTATATTTTCTATATTTCTATTTAAATATGTATCATAGTAAATTTGATTCTCCAAGTTAAGCACCAGTTGCTGCACATGTAGTGGCATATTCACAAGCTAGCACATCTGTAATCAAGTAATTAAACTTTCACTTCCCAGTTTCACCTATAGTGTCAACAATAATGTGCCATCTACGCTCGTCTTCGTCATACGCCACTGTGACCCTATGGAAGCTCAAATAGGTTCCAGGAAATGTATGTGACAGCTTTTTACCTTCCAGTGGTTTGACGATCTGCAGGCGGTCTGGCAGGTAGGACCTGGAGCTCCCGGAGGAGCCACACGACTGGCGGGAGCTGCCGTTGGAGTAGTTGGTGCCTGTGGATGCTGCTGGACTGGAGGCCAGGCTGTCGTTTGGTGTCAGGAAGCCGCTGGAGCCGTCGCCCTCCTCGCACTTTGCTGCCAAGGCACGGAGTTTGCGCTCACGCTCCACGTCGAAGAAAGGCCGCTCAGAGGAGTGGTTCTGTTGGCGGGCCGACAGGTTCTGCAAAGCAGCTTCCAGGTCCTGGCCCCCCGGGGTGCCTGGCTGACCCAGACGCTTTGGCCCACTCACACTACAGGGAGAGGACATAACAATGTTTTACCTGCTTCATCTCTGTTGATCGTTTTCCTCTTGTGGGTTAATTGTTATAAACTTGAAAAACTTTCTTTTAGTCACAATACACACAATTATTTAACGAGACACGCAGCTGAAGGTTGTTTTATTTTACCCAAACATAAAACTATATCAACCAGGAACAAGGTCATCTACAGAGCAATGAAAGAACGGAACTCACTACCAAGTTATATTAAACAAGTAAATAGTATATGCTTTCAAAAAAGCTCTAAAAGAATATTATTTAAAAATGAACTTCCATTAATCGTGATTAGGTACTTGATATAAACATATGGGTATTATAAATATATGGGTTAGTGTATTATATATTATTATTATTATAGTATTATATAGATAGTGGTTATAGTAGAGTCAATTAATTATTATTATATTATGGAAACCTGGTTGGAGCTGTCTTGTCTTGTTATTTTGTTGTTGTGTTGCATATTGTTTTGTATTTGTCTATGTGGTCTATATTGTTATTGTTTGTGTTGTTTTATGTCTATGTCTATATTGTTTAGTGTGAATGTGTATATGTGTATTCTTTTATTGTCTCCATGTATATGTTTTGGACCCCAGGAAGAATAGCTGATGCTATGCAGATGCTAATGGGGATCTCAATAAACATAAACTTAGAGAAATGTATATAAAATGTGGAATTTTCCAGCTAATATAATGGTAAAGGTACGTTCACACACACACTCTAACACACCTGTTATCTTCTCTCTGAGCATGGTTGGGGCTGGGCTTGTCCTCCAGGGTAAGGCTGGCATTGTCAGAGCCGTAGTAGCTGGTTCTGGGGGTGCTGGTACAACTGGAGCGAGCGGACACAGGGCTGGAGCCCGGGAGCCACGGGGAGGGGCAACGAGACCGCAGCTTTCCAACCTTGTTCACCACCTTCACCGTTTCAAACACACGCCACGGGTGGTTCCTGCCGGGAGAAAAAAGTGGAGATGTTAGATCACTCTGTAGCTTTTATCTCAGCCACAGACCATCAGTATCCCTAGAAAAAAACTGCTACATCTAAAAACCTAATAAAGGAAGAACAGTCTTTAATAAAAAAAATGTTTTTTAAATGATCGCACTACAGGAGAAAATTGTTCACCTTTGTTTAGTATCTAGTGTGTGTTCTATTTTAGTGGATGTACTGTGAGAAATTTATTAGATAGATAGATAGATAGATAGATAGATAGATAGATAGATAGATAGATAGATAGATAGATAGATAGATAGATAGATAGATAGATAGATAGATAGATAGATAGATAGATAGATAGATAGATAGATAGATAGATAGATAGATAGATAGATAGATAGATTAGACAATAATCAAACTAGAATTACTGCCTCGTGGATGTATGCTTCACTTCATTATCCATCCTGTTGGACCTTTGTGCTCAATTGTGTCATAATGACCGTATGAAATCTTGCATCACAGCCAGAAATATGTTTTGTGAGGTCACATTGAACTCCAGCTTTGACCTTGACCCTAGGAAAATAGAATCAGTTCATCCTTAAACAGAGCAGAGACAAAAACATAATTTCAAAAAGTGCATACTGACACGTAAAATCTTTTTAAAAAATGCTCTAACTTTCAGAAAACCGTTGGAGCTGGATACCTTTAAGAGCAAATAATAACCACAGAGCACAAAGAAAATGCAGAAGAAGTGCCAAGGGCAAGGAGAAGTAATAAAGAAAAAGTCAAAACGAATCACCAGGTACGAGTGAACAGCTGTGAAAAAGGTATGTTGTGTAATTTTCATTTAGAGTGGTCATTTTCCTCTGGAGAAAGGGCCCATTAAACCACGACAACTTGTCCTGAAATATCTTTTGAGAGTCAGATTCAAACATATCCAGATTTTTCCAGCAGCCTGCCACAAAAAAATAAGAAAGCATCCCACTGTTTCCTGGGTAAGAGGAGCAATTTAGTGAAAAAGCCAGAATTAACTTACTACTACACTACACTAGAGAAGCTCAGTGATGCCTCCTGTAACTCATAAAATATTACACAAAAATAAACATTTTATGAGCATGATTTTTGACTCAAATTTTAAAGTAACTATTAGTAATGGTTTTAGTGAGTGTAATGGAGTGGAAGTATGTATATAATATTTCTAAGCATAATGAATACAATATGGACCTACAGAGTACAAGAGTAAGTAGACTTTAGTTACTTTCAATCAATGGTCATCTTGCTCAGTGTATTGTATTGATGTTCAGTATAGATACTAAATATAGTCTTCTTTTACCACACAAACCTACGTGACGGCCCCTGTGGTGAGCACGTCTGTTACCTGTGGGACTGGGATGTATGGTGGCTGTGATCTCTGTCTCTCTGCATTGACCCGGGACACTCACCCAGCCAGCTCTTTCCTTTCTGTTGTTTTGTTCACTGATACTACTGACTTCCACATCCCATGTGTTAAAAACTGTTTACTTTAAGCATTTTGTTAAATAAATTATCATAGCGTTTGCGTTCGTGTCCCTCCCTGTCCTTTATTGCAATCTTTGAGCCGGGTTGTAACACTATGCATTCAGTTATACAGTTGTAATTTCTTATTTCACAATGAGGCATCATGTTCTTGATATTCCCTGCGTGATGTGTTGAAACTACTTATTTATGGCCTTAATAATTGATCATATGTTGGTATTAATCTGTGAAAACACCATGATTTCAGAATGATGATAGGTATTTCCTCTCATTTAGATTAAATCCCATCTTTCTTTGTCATAATCTCAAAGTAAATTGGTTTGAAACAACTCAGTTCAAATCAAACACTGTGTTCTTCATTAACCAGCAGCTGTAGTCCGTGTGGCTCTGGATCACTTACAATCAAATCACTCACAGAAACTTATCAGACAAGTCCTGCAACATAATCCACTTGCTGCCATCCATCGATAGGCTCAGTGTGACACCAACCAACACTTTCCACACAATTACAACAAGTTACTTTTGTTTCTTCCTGCATGCTCTGCCATGTGAAATGCATTTCTGCATGTTTCACAGAGCTACCTGGCAATTGAAGCATCAAATTCTAGATGTCTCGCACAAAGGAAAAAATGTTTTGGTGCTGAGCTTGTTGCAATTTGTACACGGATGTCATTCCTCAACTCTATGTACTGTAGCCGTGGGCTGTTCACAACCTTCTCCATGTGAACGCACAAAAACAAAAGACTCACTTGTATTCTGAGGGAGCCGGTGTGTCCAGGCCTTTGCGAAAGGTGCCTTCTATCTCTGCTGCCAGCGAGTCCATGGGGAGGACGGAGGCCAGTGCAGTGTACCGTTGCACCGTGCTGTTGGGCAGGCTCTTGTTCCGCAGGTTTTTGATGTCCTCTCGGGCCTCAGACAGCATGTCCTCACACTCGGAGTACTTGTCCTGCAGGTCCTTGAGCTGCAGACAGGGGGAGTCAAATTAGACAGGCTGGAAGGAATTGTGCTGCTCAAAATGTACAGAGAGGGAATTGACTGAGGCCTGCTTCTTCTAGGTGTCTATGGAGATACATTTGTGTCTTTATTATTCAATCCAAAATAAAAAGTTGATTTAAACAAAAAATATATTTTCAATCAAAATAAACTTCACTTCAATCAAAAAAAAACCTTTTCAATAAAAAAAGAAAGTTAAAAATATATGATAGCCTATTTGAGACCCCAAAAATTGCATTTGAACCCTTTTTGTCTTTGATTGGAAAAAAGTGAGTTATTATTTGATTGAAAATATCTTTTTGTTTAAATCAACCCTTTTTTTATTGAATTATAAAGACACAAATGTCCTACCCATAATATGGCCCAAATACAAAAAATATGACTTTGATCCAAAAAAAAATATTTTCAATCAAATAATAACTCATCCAATCAAAGAAAAAAACTTGAATGCAATTTTTTGGGTTTCAAATATTTTTTTGCATTCAAACCCTTTTTTTGATTGAAATGTTTCTTTTTTTGATTGAAGTTAAGTTTCTTTTGATTGAAAATATCTTTTTTGATTGAAGTCAATGTTTTTAGGATTGAAAAACAAAGACACAAATGTACCCCCAGAGATGTCTGGATGCACAGATGGGTTTTAAGTGAAACCATATGGTGGCTCTCACAGCAGCGGACACACACTTGTACAGTTCTACAAAGTTCTGCAGATTGGCTTAACAGCCGTCTATGTTCAACACTTCACATTCAGCCATTCAGCCACTCTGAGAGTATTTCAGAGTAAATGTCTCGCCTCTGATTGAAGTTTCATCTGGCTCTCACGTGAGGCACTCAGGTGTTGGTTCAGCTCTTCATTTTCATGGGTGATCTAAAACAACAGAGAGAATAAAGATGAATGCAAATGTAGTTGATACGTAAAGAATGTGGATGTCGTTTGAGAGCAATGGCACGTCTTCAGTGACATCAGTTACAGATGTTGTGTGCGTGTCACTCACCCCTATGCAGCGGGCCTGCAGGTCCACAATCTGAGCGAGCAGCGAGCTGATCTCCTCTTGCTGTCGGACGGAGTCCTCTACTTTGCGTGCGAGCTCCTCCGACAGGTCGACCACTTGCTTGTTGACAGATGCTGAAACACAGACGTTGCATAAATGCACTTGTGCCGAAGCGCTACGGTCACGTGATTTTCAGTTACTGAATCCCGACTGTAACACTTACAGAGCTCTTCCACGCACACCATCATCAGCTCCTGTTCTTGCTCCTCATAGTTGGTCGTCTCTGTGGTGAGCTCATTAGCCTGCAAATATCAAAAAGTAATATCAAAATTAATGAATTAGTAAATTCAATACATTTCACAATATTTTTCAAAGCATTGCATCTAATTTATGGTTTGGTCAAATTTACTTCAGCTGTATATTTGATTCAATCCTAAAATGTGATAATGAAGAAGTTGCTCCCAAATATTTACAAAACTTTTCCTTTAGCATCACATGAATGACTTCTTTGTATTTAGACGTGTTCTTGTTTGTATTATTAAATGTGACATTTTTTTCCAAAAGAAATTTGCTAAAATAATTGAGGTCATTTGATTAAATGTCTTGTTTTTATCTTGGATGTACAAGCAACTTCTTTTTCATTTTATTCTGTGTGAGATCTTTGTAACGTTGCATACCTCTAATCTGAGTTTGCGGTTTTCGTCTTCTAAACCCTTCAGTTTCTGCTGCAGGAAGTCATAGTGGACAAAGTTGCTGAGAGAACTGCACGATTCATTCCTTTTTATCCTGCAACAAGGAAAGGTTTATTTGCATTAGACAATTCATCTCTCTTCTCTAGTAGAAAAGTGATGTTTAAAATAAACATGCATATCCCTGCACTGTATATAAGGACAAATATTTTCTCCAAAAATGACTAAAAATACAAATGATTTCACACCATTTTGTACATCAAGCCACATGTCTGTGCATTGTTTCACATCTTGAGCATTTAAGCAGAGCAGACGGACAAATACAACTTAAAATGAATTCATTTGTTACCCCAGGCCAGTTTAAAAACATGATCATAAATATGCACGCTTTTGAATGCAACTGCTTCAAAAAATCCTAAAAATTGTTGATAATGTGTGATCGTATTGTTGTTTGATGTATTTTTATGATTACTGTATTTGTTATGTGATTGTTGTTTTGATTTGATGTGCTCTCGACGTCATTGGAAATGAGGGTTTACCCTCAATGGCTTTCGAGATCTAAATAAAGGTTAAAGAAAGAAAAAAAAAAGAAAACAACTATTGGAAGCTAAACTGAATAGTAATTAATGGACATAAAAGGCTGTAATGAAGATAAATGAAGAGGACAGAGGTAATGAATAAGTGCTGATGGGAGGGAGTTAGTAGAAAGCTTTGCCAGCAACTTTTAGAGAGGATCAGTGCTGATGTTCTGACATATGTTTACTTACACACACAGATTGTGTACTGAGCAGATGCTTTCAACACATTTAGGGTTCTCTTTTATTTCATTGATATGTACTGCATACTATCTAACCTGCTTTGTGTTTGTGATTTAGTCTATGCTACATGCATTTTAGCACCTAAACAAAGCTACACAAACATGTTTTCATGAAGCTTAATAATCCTGGTGGTCACTCCTCCACCTCTTTGTACATGAATGTGCACGTTGTACTCACGGTGAGAGCGACTCAGCGTTTTCAATCTCTTCGGTGCTCGCGTAGAACTGAAGGAGGTCATCTCGCATCGAGAGCTCGTGACGAAGTTGGGCGATCTAGAAAACGAGTCCACTTTAGCATGTGTGTAACATAGCACAAATCTTACAGTACAGAGTGAGTATATCATTTGTTTATTTCTACCTCCTCTTTTGCAATTTCTAGCTGTTCATCCAGCATTTCATTGCGTGCTGTTATCTCTTGGTTTTGCTTCAGGAGGGACTGACCGATCCGTGCCGCTAACTCCAGATCCCGCTCTTTCTGCAAAGTCATACAAAATCCTGCATTTATTCTACTATTCGCAACATCAGTGATACAATTTTTTTTCCACAGTAAGAGGGGGATAACAGATGGAGTGACGCTTTTCGACCAAATCTGATCAGACCAATAGAAAACAAACAGTGATGGTCAGTGAGGCAAATACATTTAATCCCCTTTAATCCTGTTCATCTGCTGAGTGTGTCTCTCTCTTACCTCCTCCAGCAGGTGGGTGACTGCCTTGATGTCATGATACGTCTTGGTGACCTGGCCCACTCTGTCTGAGCACAGCACTGAGGGAGGAGGGAGAGAGAGAGAGAGGGGTTTAATGAATGGAGGAAGAGACAGAACTGCAGATGGTACAGAGAACAACAACACAGCCCTGCCAACCGGTCGTCATGAGCCATAATAAATAGCCAGTGGGGAAGTGTTATTGACTTTGACTGATTTCTTACTCTGTTTCTGTTTTTCATCCAACCGCAAAGAAAACAGCTCTGCTAGAAAATTAAATGACTGAAAGATCTCTGTTTTCACTATCAAAAGAGAGAAAACTGAGTTTCATGTTTGATATCCACTTATATTTCATTGAGTTAGCTGATATTGCTGATTTTGAGCAGTACTTTCAAAAATAAACTTGCTGATTACATCACTTATCCACTGCTGTTAAATTCTTGTTAAAGCTTTTGGGTTTTTTGTTGCATTTCTGGATGTGCTCTCTGATGAAAATGGATTATGGATTATAAGTATTTAAAACAGGATTAATATTCATAGATTTCATAATCATGTAAACAAATGTACAAACAGAGGTTGACCTTTACTCTAAGCCTTTTAGCATGCCCTTGTCACATAACTATAATTTCATATCAACCTGTAACAAGGCCCACAAGGCAACCAGGCCGTTTGTATGAATGAGCGTCTCGAGCAGAGCGTGCTTCTCCTTCAAGTCTCAAGAGCAACACACCACAACATCTCTATGTGGTCAGCCAGATACTGATCCTCTTAGCTTGATCCCTTTTAGCCCAGATAAGACACCAGTAAAGACCTCCTTCACCTGTGTACCGATATAGCACAATAGGAAAGGCTGCCAGGGCTAAACAAACTGGAAAAGCGTTTACACCGCGACGCCGGACACGTACCGCATGGGGGGGGGGGGGGGGGGGGCTATTGACCTGAAACTATGTTTACATCCTGGTAAATGGTTTGTTTATGTTCACTTCAAAGTCAATAAGGATGAAGAGCTGTCAAAGATTAATTAGCCAGGTACAGATTTGGTATTGACGTACACTGGGTTCTTACTCAAAGCCATTAATGTATTGTACATGAGCCAAATACTGAAAAGTATTCATTTGTCATTTTAAAATTGTTACCAAAATTTCATCAGAAACACAAATGTCTTCACTTTGTCCGTCCATTGACAAACATTGTAAACAATGGCCCTTAACTAACAGGATACAATATAAATGTATATGTATATACTGTACATGAATACATTGAATACCATCTTTTAACATCTGATTTGTCAGTGTTTACGGATGTGCATTTGGACTTCAGCTCAACTGTGAATAACACAACATACCTCTAAACCAAACTCAGCTGAGTAATCTTACTTCAGTAGAAAGCCTTGGTGGACTGAGGTGGAACGTTGCCACACAGCAAAGTAATTAGATTGAGGTACTTGAATTTGGCCTGGAAACATGTGATCGGATATGTGTATCAGTGTCTAATCAGCCTAATGGAAAGAAACTAACCTCAGGCTGAACTACTGCACTGTAAACTATAGCTGCCCATAAATCATACAGTATGAATCAGGATTAAAGCTCTTTGAGGTGATTTACAGTACGGCAGAGGTCATTGTTTCAGTCTCTAGGTATGTTCAAGAAGAATGTGAAGCAAAATGCCAAAAGTGTGAGTGAAAGTGAGTCAAACAGGTAAATGGCCATCATGTGTCAGAATTACTCCAATGTTGTGGGAAACACTTCTTTAAATCAGTGTTGGATAACTTGGATATATAACAGGTCCACTAGAATTCATGTTTCTCTGAAGGTCATTGACGAGGGGCAAATCCACGTCAGCGGTTGATGCCTGAATACATGGATAAATCTGTGACTGGCATCAATCCCTGCCTCCTAACTGTTACTGCAGGTCACAGACACTTTTATTCTGATTCTGCAGCATTCACAAATAAAATGTTAAAATATCTCTGAGATCTAATAAAGATTTGATGGTCACATTAAGAAATATAACACAGAGGAATTAAAAATGTTAAACCTAAAATTCAGCTCAGCCAATATAGCTCAGTGGGTAAAGCAAGACACTCCCTATGCAGAGGCTATCGTCCTCGCTGCAGCGGCCCCAGTTCGATTCCACTGGCAGCCCTTTGCTGCATGTCATTCCCCCTCTCTCTGTCTCCCCATTTCCCGTCTACTATTCTATCCATTAACGGCCTAAAAAGCCCCAAAAATATTTTAAAAACTAAACAAAAAAACAATCTGTCAACTGTGCAAACAGCCTCTGCTGATGAAGTTCATATGATGATGATATGATGAAATGGACACTGGAGGGAAATTATTTCAGTTTTTCCAAAGTTCCAAGGTCATGACACTGTGAAAAACAACTTGAAAGGTTTAATAGAAGTACCCACATCGTAATCTTTCTGATTATTATCTTATTGTTATTACTTATTAACAATCAGTTAATAACTTTCAAACCAATCAAACAGACAAATAAATGGTTAACTATGTATTTCTGTGAAACACCATTCCTATATTAGGTAAACATAAGTTAATCAGATAACTTTCTCAAGTCTATTGTATTAGTGCAGTGCACTGCAGCAGAACAGTACCTGTAAGTGATCATTGATCTACACATTACACATCCAGTCTACTGCACAGTGTATTTATGTGTTGTGTTACACCTACAAAGGACTGTGTCTCATGTCGGTCTGCTCTGCACAGGAATAATAAAGTAACGCATCACTGTACTGTATATTATTTACAAGGGGTCAGTTAAGGATCATTTCCTCTTGGACGACCTTTGATGGAATGAATTACAGTTAATTCACGAAATCCCTTCAGCAAGCACCTCAACTGCACCTCCACCATATCTCACCAGGTGAGGCACCTGATGGAAATAGATCAGGTGCCTCACCTGGTGAGATATGGTGGAGGCTTGACCTGAGTGCCACAGCGTGGGGCAGATCAAGCAAAAGGATGCGGCTGTGCCAGCTGGAGGTTTTAGGGTTTGCATCGAGCTAAATCCAGGCAGCTAGCCTAAACTGTTCCTATGGATGAGCGTTTGCTGACTTAGGTATACTTATGACGTCTGGAATGTTGCCGGGATCAGACGGGTATGGATAATCTCCAAGAATAAGGTTTAACATTGATCCCACATTGATCTGTATTGTTCCAAGGATGCACAATTGACAAGATTGGCAGGAGCTAAAATGTGTCTCTGTCTGGACGTTTTTAGAGTGGTTTAAGGGAGAACAGTCTTCAGTGTATGCTTTCCAATGGTTAAATGTATTCGCCATAAATGAAGCTGTAAATTTTTTGTGTTAGATGCATTACTGATTAGAGTTTGATTTAACATTGAAAATTGTGTAATAAACGCATCCACACAATATACAGCTCAGGCTGAAATCAGCTTAAGTATAAATGCATCGAAAATTGGTCAAATATTTGATCCTGTTGCGTAACAGAAAGGCCACAAATTTGTCCAGAGTGTCCTCTCTTCCTGGAGTGGTGCCCGTGTCGCAGGATTCGAGCCGCTGCCAGCCACATGCCCATCCAGACAAAGAACGTGCCATGGTCAAGAGGAATGGAGGATACGTGCGCACATTAACTGTCCTGTTAAAGCAAAAGATGCGCCCACAAGCTCCTTGATCATCTCAGATGAATCGCCATGTTTTTCATTATAAACACTTGCATCGATTTGTAAAATAATCTAAAAAAAACTAAAAAGATAGGACAAACTGCTTTGCACTATAAGTCAAGCAATAATAAAATTATCTTTTGTAGAAATCATATTTTCCGTACTTGAGGGACATCCAACAGTACTGTACTGAAACTAGGGCAGCAGCACAATTCATACTTGTAGTCTTTGTCACTCAGTCTACAAAGTGATCTCATTTGACGTGTTTTGATTTCTAATTCTTTACCTTTACAATTCTCTGTGCTTAATGCTCCCTCTCAAATTTGAAAGATGATACACTAATAGACCAAGTAAAGAAAGTAAAAGAAATCCCAAAGAACAGAAACTGTAGCATTAAAATACTATGTCCTATATCTAAAGGCTTTGACCTCTGTGTATTAACCACAACAGTGAGTAAAAACCTCACATCTACAACAGTGCCACTGATATCAACTTGTATGTACACAAGCAGCTGTGGTCACATGCGCACACACAGGCCCAGTGACCTTCACCACTCTACGAGGAAACATTCAAGCGTATTGAAGCTGACTATATTTACAAAACGTTACACATCTCCAAACAACTTTCATGTTAAACTGGAGGATCCTTATGACAGAGGCGCAAATAAAGGTCATCATCTGCATGATGTACCTTCAATGACATCACTGCCCTGCAGTACATGCAGTGCCCTATTAAGTATTAAAGCACTTAGATAACCTCAACAGTACAGAGCCCAACTGTGCATATCTTAGAGCAACATTAGACTTGCAATAAGATCCTGAATGAAAAAATAAAAATAAAAATCTCTCCTTTGCAAGTGGTCTGCAGATTCGTGACCAGTCTTGGATGCATGTCATTTCTTATCCTCTGAAACATCGCACGCTGCTTTATCTCACCTTGTTTCACCTCCATGCAAAGGCTCTCCTTTTTGTTATTATTGTTGTTGTTGTTGTTGCTGTTGCGGCATATCTGTTCCTCCTCTACTACTTCATCCACAAAACTAGAAGTGCTCTTCTCCTCTTCTTCCTCCTCAGACGCTGTAGAGCTCCACACCTCCATGGTGACCGGAGAAAAACTGCCCTCCGTCGCTCCGTCCATCGGTTAAATCCCTTGTTCTCCTGATTCTACTGAGAGTTGGCTGCACTGTAACACACCAGCTGCGCCTCTGGCATCATCCTGCTGGCCTGTGTGTGTGTATGTGAAAACAGTGTCCACTGGTGAGTGGGTGTGTACACCTGTGTTTGTGTGTGCAAGGGAATCTGAGCTACTTGGTGTTAATATATAATCCCTCAGGCTGTGGGAGCCATCTGTCGTCATGCCTGCCTTCGTTCACCTGGCCACGTTGGACTACCGGGTAAGAACAGAGGGGAGGAAGAGGAGGGGGGGTGAAGAGGAAGAAAATCTATACCAAGAGCCACAATAGCTCATAGTGATCACTCTGACCGTATCCAAACACAATAATACTATTATCATGTGCTTTTAACTGAAAATACATTTCAGGATGGTAAAGCTGGTGCAGTATAAAAGGATGCTGCACAAAGACCTCCCACCCCTGTGAAGAGAGGAAGATGGTAGGTTCCGCCTCTGCCAATGGCTGCTCTTATTCTACACATACGTAATACCCCATAGAGAGAGGGCTCTGCGTCATGCTGGTGCAGACAGAGCCACTCCCACTTTACAGGGGTCTGATGGAGGCAATAGAATGAATAGAGTGAGATAGTCTTATAGAGACTATTGTAAGATCATTATGAGGAAACAACAAGAAAATATACAAATGTCATTTCTTGTATTTATAGTAATGAATTCTATAATTTACCCAAAGTAACTAGTTTATTAAAGCCAAGTTCCTGAGAATTTTTAGACATTTTACTGATGATATTAATTTAAATGAGTATACAAAGGATATTGTTGTGTTCTATAAACTGATAATACTGTAAGTGATATTAAAAAAATCTGACATTATTATGGAAATCCTGGAAATTGTCTTTTGTCTTGTATCAGTTTAGTTTGAACTCCAGTGAGGATGACAAACACTATACAAAAGGACTTCCAATGAATTTCACACCGCTCTTGATCCACTGTCATTATACTCCCCCGTCATCATTGTCACTGTCCTGTCTCTGTCCAGGCCACGGCCATGTCTTTGCAGTTGGTAAGCCCAGACACTGCAGTTTCTTACAATTAAATATTAACCTCCTCATATATTTTTCACCCACAAACTGACTCTTTCCAGGTCAAATGCTGCACGCACAAGTCAGTGGATACATAACTCTCACCATCTGTGCTCCCATCTCCCTCCTCTTCCACTTTGCACTGTATGCAAAGGCAAGGCAGCAAAAAACACACACATTGTTTTTATGGAAATCACATCTCCCTCTAGAGGGATGGTTCAGCAACTTGAAGTTCACACCACGACAGCACAAGACTTAAAAATGCTGCAGCCAGGGCTATAGGGGCAAAGTATTTTATAACAGGACGTGACAAGTGCTTCATCTTTCAGTCACCACACAGTAATATTTTAAACACTCCAGTGCTTTGCTTCAACCTGCATGACAACATATTACCAGGAAGAGATTAACCTAAATTGAATTACCCATTACAAAAAGCACGGATTATTATCAACTCCACCCACTTATATTACACAACACGAAGAACTAATGAACACTATATCAAGAGAACAAGCGTCTGGTATCAGTATGAAAAATTTTTGCCAGAGGAAACACCCTAAAAGGTTGTTTCTTGCCTGCACAACAGTCACATTGTGCTCATATATGCGCCATATAACAAATTGCAAGTTATTAAAGATCAGAAATATCACACTCAGTCCGGAGCAGCGCCTCACCACAAACAAAACACGCTGCAGGATAATGTTTATAATTTAAAGCAAACAAGTACACTGTGTTCCTGGGCCGAGTCGTGGTGATTTGCCACGTGTCGCTTGTTGTGGAACAGTGGTTTTGCATGTAATCACTATAAATTATGTCAGCCAATGAAATGTGGTTTGTGGTTTGGTTATTTCACTTCACAACAATAATCAGTCTCAATATGTGACTACAGTATGTTTTGTGTTGGGTTGGTGGCGTCCAGAGCTGAGAGTGACCTGAGAGCCACATGAGTTCCAACCACAATATGTCCCTTTCATCTTATCTTAAAGAGTAACTATGTAAGTCCAGTCGCTTTCCTGCTATTTTGCTTTATAACCCTCCTCATGGCCATGTGCATAAGTTTACAACAAAGCCGGCGAGAAATCAATCAATAGAGTACTGTAAATAACGTTATATATCATAAACGATGTTACGACGTTTATATTTGTGTAGTCTTATCTGTAAAAAAAAAAAAAAAAAAGAGAGAGATTGCGGGTTACAGGGTGCATTCGTGTTGAGACCAGAGCTGGGACACCGGCAAAATTGGTTTTCAGCCAAGAGATGCAATAAGTGGCACGTATGTGGAAGACACAGAGCCTCCATTCTCCCTTGTAACAAGTAAAGCCATTTATTAAATCACAATTACTCCAAAGCTGTTTAATTAAGATAAACATGTAGCATAGTTATAAATAATTATCATCACAGCTTTAACAATCAATTGGTTGGTGTGGCACTAAAACAGACAAAAATCAAGGGAACAAATGATTAAAAGTCGCATGCCTTAAGAACCTTGAATGAAACCACTGATCTAAAAAGAGCAGACTAGTGTAGAGAAGGACACAGTAAGCTAGAGAAGAAACAAACAAAGCCATATGTGACCTGCAAAAGGAGGCAAACACTGCAACATGGCACCACACACCACAATCTGCATGGGCCAGTTTAATCTGCCCTGCTCCTAATAGCAATAGGTGTGACTTGGCATCTCCTGGGTGCAGCAGATCTTATGGGTACAAAGCCAAACAATCACATGAAATCCCATCGCTGTGTTCCAGGGTCTTCAGAAGTGAGGAAACCGAGTTCACACATCGCAAGATTTTACTTTCTCATGAACTGAAAGTAAACCTGGCAGATCTTAGCTCACTCACACAGTTGCTGAATGTTACTTTTCGCTGGCCACACCACAGATTTCCTGGCTTCGCACCATAAATCTCAGGCTGTTTTTCTAACAATCAAAACATACACTCCAAGATTCCATGATCAACCCTTCAATCAGAGTTTTGGAATAGTTACCAATCATGATCAACAATGATCAGTCATGTGAAAGCTTACTACAGTAGCTAGGATGAAGATACCACAACCTGCCATCCCCTATCAGGTCGAGACAGCCCAACTATAAACTGTTTAAGGGGCGACGTGCCAACCAAGTCATCATGGTCCATCTGCAGAGTGGAAACTGGCTAAGGAGCCAAGTGATGACAGGTTAATCGGCTTGCTGACATTTGGCATCTGTGACTCACAAATGTGGCTGAGTGTTTGAAGGAGGAGTTGGGAGGATACATTAGGCTCCGTGCACTCACATCAGCTATAATTAAAGATAAAATGTTATATTAAATCTATAAAATTTCATACAATATTGAAAGTTAAATTTCCCAACAGCCAGATCAACATTGTCAACTTGTTTATTTTTCTCAAAAAACAAATCAAACAACAGGCAAATGTGTAAAATGGAAATGATGGAAACTAACAAATGGGTGTGTTTTTTCTTTATACGTTTTTAAAGATTTTAAAAATGGCTTATTGAGAAAAATGATTGGCAGTTGATAACATTTGTTCATCGACTAATCTGATAATAATGGCCATTTGGCACACAATGGCAGCCACGCTCCTCTCAGTCTGCCCCAGGGCAGCTGTGGCTACAGACATAGCTTACCACCACTGGTGGGAATGTTATATGTGTGAATAATGGTTTTTGCAAAATGCTTTAGCTATCGTGAAAAGGGCTATATAAATATAAGCCATTATTCATTATCATTACAAATGAAGGCCCATAAGGAAAAGCACAGCAAAGAGTGAAAGCACAAACATTAAAGGAAACTTTCTCCAAATCCAGAAATGCAGAAAATACCAGACCTATATAAAAAGAGGAAACACAACAAAAACTGCTATATCAGAGGTGCTGTGGGACACCAAGGGGTCTGATTCATTCTGTCTGGAAAGATAGTACTGTATGATCTAAACAGGCCCCCAAAAAAGAAACATCAACTCAATGTAGTAAAAGATAGAGATATTATCCAATCTGTTGTGTATATTTCTAAAGAAAATTAAGGAAATTTGAATATAGACTACACTACATCTGTTCATTTTAATTTTGTGTGGTGGTATATCTGTACATAAGAATAACAAAGTCAACAGAGGCAGTCCTTAAACTTCAGTTCATTGCGTATTCAGCTTTGTCAAATAAACTTGCAGCAATTATATTATATTGTAACCCTCAAATATCATCTTTCCAAAGAAGTCATAACAATCATACCACAGCCAGTTGTAAATCTCCAGAGGCCGAGAGATGACATCACACTCTGACTGTACTGTACAGCCCTCTCAATATATTCCCAAACAAACATTATTAGAATAAACCAACATGCTCACTTCACACACCTTGACATGATGAAGCAAACCCTGACACAGTTTAACAAGTAATAGTAGGTGGAAAATAAGTTCACAAACATGTCACATGTTTCTCTATTTGTGAATCCATTGTGTTGAATATAGTGAATAAACCAAATCCATCACAACAGACTTTATTCGTGTGTTATGTGGAATGAAAACAGGACTTACAGAAGTACTTGAACGTCTCTTCGATCTGCTCATGCGTGAGTCCCAGGACGACTTCTGGTTGCAGCAGGGGGGTGTGAAGCCAGTCTTCATTGTCGTACCCAAACACAGTGTCTGCCCGAAGAGTGTAGTTGGGCCGAGCCTCTGACAACAGACTCACTATCTCCAACTCCGGCAGGTCTGAACAGAGGTCTGCACATAGGGAGGGTTTGTGTTTGAGTGTGTACATTAAGATTTATGAGCGTGTTATTTTAGGGATGAACAAAGGAAGCAACAGCCATTACTAGGCTGACATGTCACTGACTGTGGCACACCGCCCTCTACTGATGAATAGAAGAAGCTACATCATTTTTTTCCCATGAACCAGTCTGCCACCCAGTCCTCCCATTAATCTGGCCTGCTCTCCCTGCCTTTCCTCCCACCAGAAGCTGCCTCCATCAGCTGTTGTTAACATTTCCATGTCTCCCACATTCTGTGTAGTAAACCGTTTTTTGTCTGTAACAACATCTATTGCACGTCTGTCCATCCTGGGTGAGGGATCCCTCCTCTATTGCTCACCCTAAGGTTTCTCCGATTTTTCCCTGTTAAAGGGATAGTTCACCCAAAATTTAAATTGCACTCATTATCTACTCACCCTCATGTCGACTAAGGGCTGGGAGAAGTTTCAGAGTCATCTGTGCCTTCTCTGAGTTACAGGGGGTCTCGGCGTAGCAGTGCATGTCCATATAACGGTTGCAAATGGATACCAACTGTCTTCGTAACAAAAAGACACACCAAAAAACATCCAAATACCTCCATGCTGCTCGTATGTAAGGTCCGTCTTGTATTGAAGCCCTGCAATGCGAAATTGTCCCGAAAAAAATAAAATAAGTCTATATTTCAAGCTTGTTTTGTAGCGGAAGCTTCTCAAAGCTCCTCTTCCCGGTTCGTCAAATTTGGACTAACTGGGAAGAGGAGCTTCCGCTACAAACAGGCTTGAAATATAGACTTATTTAATTTTTTTCGGGACAATTTCGCATTTTGGGGCTTCAATACAAGACGGACATTACATACGAGCAGCATGGAGGTATTTGGATGTTTTTTGGTGTGTCTTTTTGTTACGAAGACAGTTGGTATCCATTTGCAACCGTTATATGGACATGCACTGAAATTTCAATTTTGGGTGAACTATCCCTTTAAAAGGGTTTTCTATGGAGTTTTTCCTCAGTGGATGTGAGGGTCTAAGGGCAGAGGATGTTGTTGTGATGCCATGTAAAGCCCTTTGAGACAAACTGTTTGTAAAAACGGGCTATACAAATAAAATTGCCTTGTCTTGTCTTGCCTTTTCTTCAACCATACAGTTTGAAAAATTTGCAGAATCATGAGTTTTCTTGTGTGTATTTAATTGAGATGTAAGTTCTCATTTTCTCAAAAAAATAAATCATACATACCTGTTAAAGTGGATACATCATGGCAGGCCTGTCTTTCCAAGTCCCTGCAGTTCCCAGGTGAAGCAAGCTGAAGAGGCAGGGGGTCCACGTCCAGGGCCTCCGTCGCCTCCCCCCGCCCCTCATGGAGGGAGAAGGCTGACTGGGAGTCCAGGTGGGCCTGTGGGGGCCAGGAGGGAGGAGAAAGAGGAGCAGGAGGTGAAGGAGATGATGGAGGAGAAGCAGGGTGGGACAGCTTGACTGGGGCTGGAGGGTTCAGCGTGAAGGCAAACTCAGAGCTGGGACTGAGGCCCCCTGGTGGCTCATGGAGAAAACACAGACCTCCAGGGCATCAGGTGCTGAGAGTCTCAGGTGATGAGGACTAGAAAGAGGAAAACAGAAAGAGAGAAAGATGGAGGAAAAGAAAGACAGATTATGTTAAAGACATGTCTTGCATGATACTGACTGACTTTAGCACATTTCTTTATTACCGTTACAAAGCGACCTGGTTCATCTTTGTTTTTTAATAAAACAAATAAATTCACACACTTTCACAATGTTTTTTAGGACTCAAACTCTTGGACAGCCAATTCAGAAGAAAATACCTTCAAATTTTAAGACTTTATAAAGTCGTGAAAAGACTTTTTAATAAGGGACTTAATTTTCCAAAAATTGATTTATCACCTTTTAATACTTTTCAAGACCCCGCGGATACCCTGTATGAGGACAACTTGGAGGACAAAAAATGTTTAATAAAAAGCTGGGTAACGAGCATTGACTTTTACCGTGGGCTACTTAATGTACTGATTACTTGTCAGGAACAACTTAATTACATCTATATACTGTAATGTTTCAATAGTGTTGGAGATTCTCTGATTCAGTCATCCAGTCATCACAGTTTCAACCCAAGTCAGAGTCACCCAGATCCCCACACTTGTCCATTTTGCTGCTTCCAACACATCAACTCTCTAGGGACTGGGTGTTCACTTTGTGTCTAATCCTAACATATCCCACCTAAAGAGGATCCACTGTAGGAATAATCAATGTGTTTCACTTCCCCTGTCAGTGGTTATTGATTGGTGTATACACTGTATTGTCTCTCCTGGTGGTCAGATGTTTATTATCACAAAACTCCCACACAATTTCAGCGAGGTGACACTCAAAATAAACATACTGAACGACAGCGAACTTGTGCCCAGTTTCTAAAACGTCTACCGAGGTAACTGAATGAGATTCATTTATTTTTCATACTATCCAAACTCTCTCCAGATCAAACCTTTTGTGTGATCAAAGAACCTTTCACTAAAAACAAAAGCAGGGCCTGCTCTCCTGCCGGTGTTTCAGGGTCACAAAGATAAAGTTTCCACAGCCTGAAGCTACACACGGATCAGGTTCCTCGGCAGCACTGCCCCACTCCCATAAACACACACAGCATGAGCAGTTCATGGTATATGAATTACACACAGAACCATTAACACTTCATGTGCCGTACAGTATGAAACCTATATTACACACTGTCAAAATTACAATCTTTGCATCACAATATCCCATATAATGTAATTTATAGAGATACATGGGTATGTAGATAAAAAATAATGTTCCACACTCAGAAAATATGTATATTTATGTTGAAATAATGGTTTTGTCATGAACCTAAGTCACACAATGGTGCATGTTTTACCTCGACTGGGTACAAAAGGACACTAGAAACCTCAACCCAGTTATTGCAGTCAATAAAACATGCTGGCTACAGGGCAGAGTGCTAGACTCAATTAAAAACAGCAGCCAGCAGACTGCAATGATAAGTACAGCACTGGCACATATTCACATGACACACACACACACACACACACACACACACACACACACAGCTGCGCACACACCCACCTGATTAGCTTTGAGTTAACCCCCCCTGGCACCAGTATCACTATAACCACCACCAGAGGCCTTTTATTTCCCTTAATCCGTGTTCGCTTGCTCTTGTTCCCCACAGCACAGTCCATCCAATCAGCTGAGTGTTCTGGTTTGTAGCCAACACTTCCCCATAAATCCTCCCTCTCCCCAATAGATGTCACAGGGGTCTCACCACACACATATACACAGACACAACACAAGCTTTTATATCATTCGCCCCCTTCAGGCCCACCATTGCTGGCAGTAACTCTACAGTATGTGTGTGTGGTGTGGGGACGGCTCCCTCGCCAACAGCAGAATTACACTCACTCAAACACAAACAGTGTCAGTATAATAACATGTTAAATACACCTTTAAACGATAAACAGTGTAGCCTACTAATGGAGAGACACAAAAACAGGCATGTGCAAAATCTGTCGCCGTCATCCCCACAGTTGGTTAGTTAACCATGCAGCCAAGCGAGACTGTGTCAGCCATTAGTAGTGACACTAGGGGAAACCATTATTAGCCGTCTCCCACTTCTTTGTACTCCAGTCTTTTTACTGTGCTAGGCAGCGCGCCAGAGAAAGAAGAAGGGGAAAAAAAGACTGTCAACTGATTAATCAGCTACAGCATCATTTAAACAGAACATAAATAAGCCACAGAGAAGATTAGTCCACCATCCTCAGAGACGGCAACAGAAAACTGACCGGCCAAAACAGACTTAAAATGCTATCAGGGATCTTTTTTTTAAAAACAAAAGTGTATTTTAACTAGAATCAATGTGATGTTCATATAACAAAAATGAAGGCTGATGCTTCATGCTACTGGCTTAAAGAAAATCCTCCCTCTGACCTTGGGAGTCTGGACTGGACCCGAGCTGAACTCAACGGTGGTAGAGGGTGTTTGAAAACCTCTGCGTTGGCGCTCTGTGCAAACAATGCCCTTCCAGGAGGGTGTGTACGTGAGCAGAGGCACACAGAAGTGAAAGAGACACAGCGGGAGGAGGGGGAGGGGGACAGGACGCCGGCAACTAAAGGGGTTGAAGGAGGGGGCATTTGAGACATGGCTACTTATCAGAGAGGGTGAAAATGGCACTAATTGGTGTCTCATTCGATTACGTCTGTCAGCAGAAGGTGGAATGTGTCCAATTCTGAATAATAAATTAAAGGATCTTTTTTATCTGCTCTGTGTTTGTGTAACAACATTGAGCTTACAGCAGCTCCAGGACACACAAAAACACAAGTGGTGAATTCATACAGCAAATATCATCTGAGGCTGGGAATGTAGCAGTTTTGTCTTAAATAGAGACATCAGAAAAATAAGAAGTACAACAGCAAATCTTACAACTGAAAATGTAATGTAGCGAAACCAAGGTCACATGGACTAAAGTCAGTCCGGTCACAATCTCCCACTCCTGAGTGTTGCCCACAGTGTTGAATAATGGCCAGAAGTGTTTTGCGGAACATTGTGATGTCACAGTGAAGTTACTTAGCGCCTGAATTCATGTTATGGCCAAAAACATGTTTTCCGCGGTCACAGAGACATTTGAACTTTGACCATCAAAGTCTGAACTATTCCTCCTTGAATCAAAGTGAATGTTTGTGCCAAATTTGAAGAAATTCCCCCAAGTCATGAGGTATCCCATTTACCAGAATGGGACAAGCCAAAAGGATGTCACACAGTTTTGTGTGTATCTTAAAGGTATAATGTGTAGGAATTCCCCCCATCTAGCGGTGCGGTTGCATATCAGAACGTATTCTTGATGTTGCATTCACGTGAAATCGGGCAGACGTCAGACAGACAACAGACGCTGCATGTAACAGGATAAACAAGCGTCTATGTAAACAAGTGGTCCGCCAGCACGAGGCAAAACAATACAGGCGTGACAATATGTTGTCATGGTGATGTCGTATTGTTTACCTGACCCACATTTTACCGTCTTTCTCTCGTGGAGTAAAATGACATCCGGTTGGTTTGTCGACGGCCGTCTGCCTGACTGCACCTGAATGTAACACCAGTGCCTCCGTCCTTCCTCACACTACACAATAGAGTGCCGAAGCGGAAGCAGGAAGTAACGGCCCCATGGGTCCTCAATTCGAAAAAGGGCTCCATAGAAATGAACGAGACTGCAAGATTTATTTCGTGATCCGTTTGAATTGTGCCATGAGAAAAAAATATGTCCTCTACCTGTTTAAAACATCACGTTTCATGCCGAGAAATCAGCAGTTTGTTGTAAAACTATTGTAAAATAAAATTCGGAAGAATCCGTAACCAGAAAGACTACAAGTCGCGTAGGTGACGTCACACACCAAATGCCGCCCTTTCCCGTGTCAGTTGGTGACGTATTTTTTGTGGGACAGATCTGTAGTCCGTGGAGCGTCTTCACACAAAATACATTCTTCTGTTGCCGTTTTACGATAAACTGCTGATTTCTCGGCATGAAACGTGATGTTTTAAACAGGTAGAGGACATATTTTTTTCTCATGGCACAATTCAAACGGATCACGAAATAAATCTTGCAGTCTCGTTCATTTCTATGGAGCCTTTTTTCGAATTGAGGACCCATGGGGCCGTTACTTCCTGCTTCCGCTTCGGCACTCTATGGTGACAGTTTTAACAGGCCGAGCCCACAGCTCCACTTAGTTTCCGTGGTTACCTACGGTCACGCTGCCACTCAACGTAAAAAATGGCCGTGCAACACGGCCGCCTCGGTTCGGTGCGTCGCCCACTTATGTATTTGTAACGACTTGTAACAACTCATTCTAAGGTACGAGAAAGCTTTCATTTGTATGCGGGTGTGATTCCACTTCAGTGAAATACGTATTTATGAAAGCAATATTTGATTTTTGCTAATAAAAAGCCAAATAGGTTACATACTGGGGCTTTAAAATGGAGGGTGTTTAGGTAAGAATTATTTTTCTAGACATATTTTGGAACAAAAACTAAAAATGACAACATTAATGACCAAATTTTCCTTTAACATTTATTTTCACATTTTTTAAGTTTTTATACTATATAATTGTGAGGCAGACAGGAATGTGAAGAGAAAGACAGAGAGCACTAAGCATTTTAGTAATAATACACAAATACACACAGTATGATCATGTCTATACGGCTTAACACGTTGACATGTGCGACAAAACCTATCATGGCATTATCCTTAAAAAAACATGAATGGATGTGAAATTTCCTAATGTCTAACTCACTGGTCACTATTTAATGTACTTTACTCTTTTTCACCAACATGTCCTGTTGTTTGGCTTCATTTCAAACTTCATTTCAAACTCCACAACAGAACACTCTATTAAGGTAGACTAAGTATTCACATAACTAAGGCGCTCAATTCAGGAAGTTTGATATGTGTGCAGGAGCTGATAATTCACAAATGGGTTTGTACATGAGCAAGACCATTCATTTTGTAATCAACATGAAATCTTTCAACATTTACTTTTAATTAATCAAATAAAAATATTTAGTAGTCATCATATCCTTGGTTTTTACTTCTATTTAACAGGTGGTTACAGGGAATATAGGGGGTAGTAAAATCATCCAGTCAAATTAACAATACTGAATAAAAAATTAGGCCTGGCTACTTTGGGTCTACATCCAGTCTGTATGACATCACAGTCATTCAGGGTCTGAATGTTTGCAGATATTTCATGATAAAATGTCATGTCACAATTTTAGAGGCTGGGCCAAATGGCTCTGCTCTACTGCACTATTACACCTTAGTAACACAGTTTGATATTACAACGTCAGCAAAAGAGACAGTATTCAAAACTTACACAGACAAGTTTTATAAATGTTTTCCATTAATTGGAAATGGATCATTTGTATGCTGGAATAAATATTTGAACCTCATCAGCTAAGAGGACATGACCTAACGGTACATCAACAGCACATTAAAGCACAGAGATAAGCAGACAGGACGTGCATCAGTTCACGATCTGAGCACACCATTAAGTCCACAATACCTACAACCTCCTCACACACACACACAAAATCACAAGACATTTATGGACCAACGTGACTGCAATAATGATGTTTGAGTAAAGACAGTAAAGAGTCTATGTCTCTGTACTTCCAAGCAATGCAATATTCTGCTGCTCAGGTTACAATATCTGTGACTGTCACAGGAGATGTACTAAATGATACAGGTATAGCACTAAATTGAAAAAAAAAAAAAAAACATGATTAACAATACAAAATGTTCCTTTTTTTTTTAAAGTTTGAGTAATCATCATGACATTGACATCTGACCCTAACAAATGTAAAGCCTGTATATTTCCGAGGTATGTGATGTTGTTTAATGCACCATTGTACAATAAATCTACCAACTTTGAATGTTTTTAATTTTAAGAGAATTTAAAAAAGTTCAATGTTTTTAATGGGTGGACTTCAACTTTAATTTAGCCACAGCTTAAATATTTCTTAACTAGTGGGCTCCACACCAGTGTGCCAGACTTACAGTACACTTAATACATACAACCATTATGTTCTCGTGGCTGGAAATGACACTTGCACTGGTTAATGATTAACAACCTATACTTACATGGCTTAAAAAGGACACGTTTATTAGTCATTCTGTGATATCAGTCATAAAGGAGACCTAATTAACTAGGTGAGTTAGTAAGTGAGCATGTGAGAGCCGTGTCACCTCAACTACTCTCTTCAAGAGATATTATTAGTACCACTTTTGTAGTATTAGGCACAGGTTTGCATACTGTAAGCTAAGCATAAAGGCCACATCATGACAAAAGCCAGGATATGATGTCTGATACAAAACAAATATTGTGTTTAATTTAAAAGCACTGTAAAGGTACGGCAAATGGACTGATAAAGATGCAGTCACTTAGCAAATGGAAGGAAAGAAGTATTGCAACTGAGTATTTCAGATAGTGAATAGTCTGCAAATCCTGTTTTTAAATGTATCGAGCATTCATATCCCACAAAACAGTTAACAATTCAAATTTAAACAACAACCAAAAGTGCAAATTCCCTAAGATATTGTTTACATGGCAAGGAAAAGTTGAAACGTCTCTTGAGAAGCTGGAATCCATGGATGTTTAGTATTTTTATGTGATTAGGTGATTTAAGCCATAAACAAAGAATTAATCCGTTATTAAATTTGCAGGTAATTGTGCAGTGCTAAGACAGAGAATGGCATTGAGAGGGGATTAGACATAAATGAGATGAAGTGGACAAAAAGAGCATGGGAAACAACAGGCTGGTGCACAGAGGTCCTTCATGTCACCCGGACAACTGGGAGAGCTATATCTGGACAGCAATTCCACATGAGAAGAAAGTGGTCACAAAAAGCCAAATACCAATCACTCACTCTCAAAAGGGTCTGCTGCTCTGTTCACTCAAAACTTAGTCAAATCTGCTCCGAGAGGGAGACACAAAACTTTATGTTCCAACTATCCAGCAACTCAGAGTTAAAAATTAGGCAAGTGTAACAGTGTCAGGCTGCTGAATTACTGACTGCCATGACCTTTCAAACTGAATTGCTACTAAGAGACCCAGAGCCAAGGTTAAAATAATTATTCCAGACTGCAAATTCCCATCAACGAAAATCAAAAGCTCTCCCATGTTCTGATGATTTTTTGGGGCTTAAAAGACTACAATTATTTTCTGCTACAGTAACACATTCAGAGGAGCCAGCGGGCTTAGGCACTTTAGGGTGCACTTTGAAACAACTTAATTCATTTGAATGTCCTAAAATACATGTTGTAGCCTACTCTTGATGTCTTGATTGTCTTTTTAATTTTTATGTGTACGTGAGCAGAGGCACATGAACAGACAGTATCTTCTTACAACCAGCATACCTGATTAAACGGATGCTCAGCTGGATTGCATTCAGTGTGTAACACACACACACACAGAAAACACATAGCTACTGTAGGTATTTTGCTGTGTTGAATTTAGAAACAGATGAACATGAATAAAAGAGGAAGTCCTCCTCTCACTCTCACATCTGATCTGATCCTTCACAGACAAACTGAGAAAGTTTGTAAAGTTCAAACAGAAAGTCAAATTGCGCGGTACATCTAACCAACATGGTTGGTTCAAATGAGACGAGCCTTAAGCAAAATTGTTAAATGGCCATAATTGATTCAAATAATGCAAAGCAATGAGGAGTCTTATGGTGGGAGAGCACACTTTTTTTCTTCTTTTTTTGACAAAGTTAGGAACAAACAAAACAACCTTTCATTTGGTTCATCTTTGTTGATATGACAGGTATCAGGAAGGGAAACGAACATACAAGTAAAGGTTGTGGCTATATTAAGGCTGATCGACACAGAGTCCAGCAACAGACACAGCATGCTAAGATGCTAATAACACTGAATTAGCCCATCAGCTACAGTACTGTTTAAATAACTGAAACAGACTTACTGTGCTGCTACAGTAGTTATCGTAGCATGTGATGATCTATGGAGGGGAGGTGCTGTCCTTTTAAGTTGAACCCCATCAAATTAAATCATTTCTGTTGCTAGTGCTGCTTCACCGGCCGGTGTCCTGTCCTGAGTGTGTCCTGTCAGCGGGAGAGAGGGAGAGAGCAACAGTGAGACCGGCTGGAGGTGGAGCTGAAGGAGAAATCAAAGAGGGGGGAGGGACATGCAGAGAAAGGCGTGCTTATTGTGTATATGGACACAGTGAATATAGCAGAGAAAGGTGTGCTTATTGTGTATATGGGACACAGTGAATATAGCAACTTATGAGAAGAACAAGGCAGTGATAGGCTATGTGAGTCAGCAATTATCAAGGATATTATTGTAATGAGGCAGCAGGTCAGAGTTTTCCTCTTCCTGGTGGACACAGTCATCTGCAGTTACTCCAAAGCTCCAGGATATGTTTTTTATTGTATAGCCAAATTAGATTTACAACTGTAGCTAAGCCTTTATCACAGAGCCAACTGTTTTCCAGCACTGCTAGTGACTGATTTACAGTACAGATAGTTATCAGTGATTAATTATCATATGAACAAACTTTTTTGTTGTGAAGCCCTCTCTACATTAAACAGATATCTTTATATATGTGTGAATGTGCCGTTTATAACATGAAAGATTCCTCAGAGCGTCTACCTTGACATTATTTGGACTCATGTCCTCATGAACGTTTACAATTTAAACACATCTTAGAGGTTAAAACACTGATATTTATTTATAGACAAAAGCACTACTGTGTACAGGATAAATTTAACATGCGGCTCACAGAGGCCGCTACTGTTTGTTAAATCTGGCTTAATGTAATACTGGGGATAAGTCACAACAACAAAATAATAACAAGAGTAGTGGGAATACATGAACACAGAAACTAATGCCACCACTGTTATTGCTATCTAACTGTCTTCCTTTATGTTCTGCGTCACATAGCCATCATACTATACCAAGAAAGGAAAGGCTGATCACTATTTCACTTTGACAACAACCGACATTTGTAGTTTTTTTTCTGCTCTGCATGTTTACAGTGTAATTATCAGTCAGTCTTATTTAAGCATTGCAAGTTCACCAAAAAAGGACATTGTGGTTTCTAATGGATCTGGCACTTCTTCTTCTAAAATAGAAACAAGACTCCCACCTCCATGTTATCTCAGATGACACCTGATACAGCCATATCACAAAGAGAAAGAGAAACAACATTCAATGACCTCACTCATGATGTTTTCTAAAAACATAAGTAGCTTGAAATGTTTCAACTTTGCTGAACTCTCTGAGCTGAAACTATTCTTTGGGAGTAATCTTAGTTTTTCAGTCTTGGAACTGAAACTAGATGTTGCCTTGCTGTGATTTCAGTCACAATACATCTGCAGGAACTAAAACCGAGGGAGAACAGACAATCAAAATTACCCAGAGATTAAAACTGTGATGTTAGTCAGAGCTGGGATGTAGCCTAACTGTGTTTTTTCATTTCTTCACTGCATTTTTCATCCTCAACCAGAATCAGGTCTTAGCCTCTGTCATAAAATGCTCTCACAAGACTTCCATCCAGTTTTGGTTGATATAATCAGGAGGAATAAACCTTTGGCAAGAGAACAAGTCGCCAGTGTTCCCTCTAGATTTTGTTTCTAGACGGTGTAGTGGCGCCAAGGCCAAAATGTTTCTTCTTTTTTTAAAGTATAATTATTTAGGCCAAATAACAAGTTATTAATGTTGCCATTTTTTTTAAAAAGAAGCCGAAGAAACATAGAGGCGGCATAGAAGGAAAAACACAAAGACACGTTATTCTATCCCTTTGTCATAAGAATTGTAATCCTATACCTACTTAAAGCAATACTTACCGATCTGGCATTTCACTCAGCACAGCACAAACATTTGAAAATCAACAGCTCCACCTCCCTCACAAGTCCCACCCATAGACTGTAAAAAGAAGGTCCCACCCACCTCTCCCTCCTGCCGCATCTCCACGAGCCCCCTCCCTCCCTGCTGCATGCGTTGGCATGGCAACGGTAAACAGAACAGGAACGCGAGTGAAACGGGAACAACACAAACAAACACAACACCGGAGTTTTAAACCGTATAAACGGACTCAGTGATGATGACTGATGAGTTTTATAATAAACTGTTGTTAGCCTACTGCTACTGGAGACGCAGGGGAAGTGATTGTTACAGATTACAGTTCTCAACGAGCCGGGCTGGCGGCCGGACCAGCGCCACCTGATGCGCTGGTTCATGGCCAAAATAAATCCAGACCGAGCCGAGTCGAGCCGCGCCGGTCCGGAGTTCAACCGGGTCCGGACCGCTGAGAACTCACAGAGCTAAGGGAGCTAACAGTAGCCTAGCCCACTAGCCGTTAGCACTGGATGCTTTATAGAGTATCACTCGGGGCTGATCACTATCAACGTTACAATATCAGACATGAAACTCCGCGACCAGCTGCGGCTGCAGTAATTGGTCTTTTAAAAAACTATTTATTTCCAAAAACCTTCTTTCTAGTGTGTGTTGTGACTCTAGTCTCCTCTGCTCATGTCCTGCAACTGCTCTGTCAATAAGCGTTCTTCCTGGTCGGGAGGGGGGAGAGGAGGAGAGGGGTGCACAAAGTGATTACATATTAAGTAGGTTCGGTCGCTCGTCAAATCTTATTAATCGGACCGAATAATATTATTGGTCAGACTTTTCTCAGAATTATATGAGAATGAAAAAATGATGAGTTTTTAACCCTGTTGGGTTTCTCTTACATTTTAATGTATCATCAGATTATTAATAGCATTTTAACTTAGACAAAGAAATGTGCAAAAGTTCCAGAAAGGTAAGTATTGCTTTAACTTGAGAGTTCATATCACACTGATATATCATAGCCAGACTTCATTGTAGTTTGTGTTGAGTTAACAGTCTGTCCCTGGCATGTCACATCTCAACCAACTGAGTGCAGCACACAGTGAATAATGTGCAGTTTACACACAAAGGTGGCATTCATCTCCCATTAGCGCATGTGTACATACTGTAGGGTGCACATCACCTTCTGTCAGTCTGTGCTCTACAGTGTAAATAAAGGGTCAGCTACAGTACACTGCACCCAAGCTGTTGGGCTACTGCAGGATGAACAGGAGGGAGATGACTTCACCAACTTCCAGCCCTGGACTGTTTGGACAGAGGAGGGTTTGAAGATGAAAGGCGACGCTTTACACCGACAGGCTGTAATAATTAGCTACAGTCAAAAGTTACTGTGTTTGCTGTAACAACAGAAACTCGTCCTGATAAATGCTCACACACAATGAGGCGGCAGTTATAATGGTGATGAGAAAATAATTGGCAAAAAAAAAAAAAAAAAAAAAATAACCGGAGGTCAAGCCCCAGTCTGACTCGTTAGCAACAACTACACTGTGTCAAACAACAAATTGATACAAATGACAACAAGTGTCTCATTAACCTCGGGTCAAAGTGTCGCAGAGAGGCCGTGGTTAAAGCAGAGGAGCCAAAGCTTTAGTTTGGTGTTTGGAGGATGTTATAAAGTGGACAACTGGAGTCGTACCGTCCACTTCCACCCACGGAGAGAAGAAGGGAGGAGGAAACCCACCCTGCGCGGCGCTGCTCAAATATCCCCGCATCAAGTTTGAACAATGAAAGAAAGAAACACAGCACAGCGACAGGTCTACAACAGAGCTGTGAGTGAAATAAACACGAGAGGTAAAGAAACAGGGAAGGGGTTAAACTTACGTGTTGCTTTCATTCGTGTCTATTCAAGGTCGCGGTCAGAGCTGAAGTCTCCCCGCAGCAAACTTGAAACTCAGCTGTCACAGCGGCTGGTCCGCTCTGTGTTCCATTTGGTCATCTCATGAGCGGGGCATCATGGGATATGTAGTTCTGTGTAAAAAAAAATAAAAAATAAATAAAAAGGGGGGGGGGGGGGATACATCATCCAACAGAAAAAGTGAGTAATTGTAGTTGTATAGAAAAGTAGAAACCCCAAAATTTGACACTGACTTTTGCACAATTAGGGATCTATTTAAAGATTTTGGCTTTAATCCTGCATTGTAGCCTGACTTAGGCTATATCTAGAGTAGGCTAAATATCACTCTTTTCTGTGTAACATATCTGAGATATAATAGACTAGACTCTCATGTGGTAACAGAAGCAACTGGTCACATGCAAAGTATTTTAAGCAAGAGAACTCACATCACACCATGGATATTTATGGTTAAACTGATAGAGCCTGCATTCATGTGCAGGTGACGTGACGTCCATCCTCAACTCTTGTAGATAATCTGACGTTGAGTCTGCTAACAGACAAATGACAATTAATTGTTAATTTAACTAGTCCCTTTGGAACAGAGATCTTCACAAGCCTGACATCTGTCTGTGCTATAACAAGAACATCTGTAGTTATTTTTAGCTGTCACTCTTACTTTATCAGGATCCCCCAAAACAGACTCTCATGTGTGACCGGAGCAAATGCTGAGCTATTTTAACCCAGAGAGACATGCACCAAACCAGCCCGAGAATGTGCACAGGCGCCCTCACACACACACACACACACATACACGCATCTGATCGGCCCAAAACAGATGTCTCTTGTCTTGATTGTGCGAGTCTCTGTCTACCTCTAGTGGTAAATATCTGAATGAACCAAAATATTGTACAATGAGTGGTTCAAAAGACCTGCCTCTCTAAACCTTTGTGCATACCTACATCAAAACAAATTAATTATAGCTTAATTTTGATCATTTGTAGTTAATGTGGCCACATTTGTTTCAAAAATGAACTGTCAAGCTCATCTTTTTATAGATAATGTCATAATGAGATTCTCTAACTGAATAGGGGGGAAAATGACAAACCAGACCTATTATATTGTTTTATTTTATGTTCTTGCTTCAGTTAGACTTACCTCAGTCTCACATCCTCAGCAATTGCCAACAGCCACAAAAACAGTCTTTATTACTCAAAGAGCAGACCATCTCTCTCCTGGCACAGGTGGTGCGCTGCAGCTCAAATGTTTCAAAGTATTCCTCAGTGGGCAGCCAACACCATCCCCTGCATGTCTTCCATTTGTAGGTGATGATTAATAATTTACCAGCCTCCATCAGTCCACTGAGCGAGTGGTCTGCTCCAGGCCACTTCCTCTCCCAAGGACAATGGGGCCATTTCCTGCGGGGTGTGAGTGAGGCAGAGGACCAGAGAGAGCCAAACAGGCAAGTATTGTACAGCAGGGACATCATATCAGTGTGTCCTGCCCTTGGAATAAAAGACAGAGTTGGCCATACAGGGAGATTCATGGTCTGTTTGCTGAGAGGTTACAGGGCAAGACTGGAGCCAAATCTGCCAGACTCCACTACAGACATCTTTTGACTCCAGGATTTTCCAAGAATTTCTCAGACATTTATCTGACTTTGTAGACGCATGTGTGTGCTGTTTTATATTATAGAAACGGAGAAAAAGAACATATGGAGAACCTTTTGCAAGTGAGTTCGATTAGTGTACCTATAAGCAGCCTCAGTGAGACTGAGCTGCTTCAACACAAAAATAACTGACAAAAAAATCAACGGCAAATGAGGCCACATTACCAAAATGTGAATATTAAATCAGTGCTGAAACCAAAAAGACAGGTGGTTTTGACTGGGCCAGCATGAGCTGCAGTCCCACACGAATCCCACTCTTTTAATTCCTGGCTAATTTTCAAGATAAAGAGGCTGCTGTGTTTCAAAACAATGGCACCATTGATGTCACTGCAGCCCCTGTGTTCACTATCCAGGGATATCAGAGAAAGCCAACACAAGTCAAGTCAAAGAAGAGACAGGGTCACAGTTTAGAAAGAAAAAAAAAAGGAGATTCCGATGCTCAGGTTTGGGGATGTGAAAGCAATGTCTCATTCACTGGGTAGTAAACATGAAGCCCCTGCAGACACACATGAAAACCCAACAAGGGCAGTTGGGCCTGAAGCTATATTCACTTACTCTGACAAACATAGTGGCCTATATAATCACGTATAGCAGCCCAGCATGTCTGGTCCCCCTCCATCCCTGTCTCTTTTAGTCTAGAAGGCACAGATGATGACTGTCACAATGGCCACATACGAGGGGGCCGTGACAGTTCGCCCCAAGGCAGGACATGGAATACAGCCTGACCTATCTGAGCCTGTCATCCACTCTGATCCTCTCAGACATCTAAGTTTCCGTGTACACTTTTTTTTTTTTTTTTTTTGCTGTTTCAGACTGAAGTGCACCTCATCTAAAAGCAGAGGTTTTTTTTTTTACTTCACAATCTTTAAATGGGAAAGCAACAAACAGATGCATCTTTAGCAACCTGCAGTATTTTATAAACCAGGTCCTCTTTTTGTCGGTGCAGGGAGGAGCACAGATATTGTCGCAGTGGTGCACTCAGTTATTAGGTTCTCTGTTTTAAAAAAAAAAGCTAAACCTAAATTATGGGACCTCTCAGAACTTCCTATGTCCGTTCATTAGAAACCTCGTACACACATGTTCTGTAGTTCCCTTTGTAGTTGTAGCTCTTTATAAACTGCTTATTTGTATTTAACAACCCATTGTGACTAGGAGTGTCTCATATAACACTCGTGTAATTAAGTTAAGCACTCACATGTTAAATGGAAAGTTTGTCATTAAAGTTGCCGGTAATGTGTAAAGGATTATTGGATTAGTTAGTCTTCTGACAGAAAATGACAGTGACAACTTTTAGAATGGATACATTTCCTTTTCTTTTTAAACGTCTCCTCCCAAATCCACTGTCTAAAATGTGAATATTTTCATATTGTATTATAGTAGGTGGGTTCCCATATTGATTGAAGCTGCAACGATTTGTTTCATCATCACAGTATTTTGGAGGAATTTGGCTGATTTCACAATGCATTTCTACAGAACAAACTGTGAATCAGAGGCTCAATATGCCAAGGAGGAAACATTTATCTATCTATCTATCTATCTATCTATCTATCTATCTATCTATCTATCTATCTATCTATCTATCTGTCTATCTGTCTGTCTGTCCTGCCCACAGACCTTTGCTGCACAAAAGCTATTGTCTGACAAATAAGAAAACCTCACAGTGTCCATTGGTCTACTCCATCAAACACCTGAGAAAGGAACCCATATAATAGCTTCTATCTGTTCCTCTCTCGGCCATGTGACGGCGCGGTGTTTCCTGGCTGCATGACTCACCCCGTTGTCTGGTTTCGTGTTGTAATCAAGGTGTGGTCGGTCGTCATTCAGGTGCAGGAAGTGTTTGCACAAAACGAATAAAACGTTACATTAGGTATTAAAGGAAAATCTTCTCGAGGCACTCAAACGTGTTTTTATGGGAGCCCTCTTTAAAATGAATGTTATTTACAGCCGTATTCTTATCAGTGTTCGCTTTTCCATATGTTTAAACGCGAGTTTCGTTGTGTGCTTGTTGCTGGACTCCACTGGTGTGTTGAACACATGGGCTATCTGTAGGTCATATAGCCTAGTTTACAGTCATGTTATGAAGAGGCTATATAAAAACCGTTTTTGTTATAAAAACCACATGTTATAGTAGTTAAAACACACTACAGTTTTAAGTGTTGGCTACAATGTAGTCTTTTTAAGTTTTTCGGTAGGCCCATTTATTCTTCTTCAGTTCACTTTAACTTGAGCACACCTGCTCTTGATTAAAGCAGTTTATAAACGTAGCCTACATCTCAATCCGCTGTTTGTGTTTTATTGACTCCAGTTTCTAACAATAAAGCGAGCGATAAAGCAGGCTCTAACGCCTCTCCTCTCCCTGTGGGTGCAGACTGGAGCTGTGGCTGGGTGGGGTCGGGATGAGGAAGGCGGAGTCTGGGGCTGAGGTGACGCTTCTTTTACTCATTTTTGTTCAGAGGACTGTGGGCCAGCGGCGGAGAGAGTGGAGAGAAGTGAACAGAGACACTGAGGACTGTGGTGTCCCCAAGAAAAGAAAAAAACAATAACACTGACCTGGGATAATCTCTAACGCGTTCGTGTGTTTCGACAGGTAGGATTCATTAAGTGTATACATTCTTACTTTCTCAGTTTTAACCCGCTTTGTGTCTTTGTCACTGTTTTCCTTTTGTTTGTTGTTTCTTTTTCTTTCTTTCTTTTCGTTCGTGTTTACCGTTTATATCTGCTTTCTTTAAAACCGCGTTATGTTCAGGTGGAACATGGTTTGGCGGCTCCATTTTTTTTCATCTTTTACCTACCTGCTTTGGAAATCCAGCCGTGCATTTGAAGTTCATTTCCGCATGCCTCAGACTGGCCACCGCTGCCCGCAGCTTCAAAGTCACATACGGGAGCTCTCCCCGTCGTCAGAAGTTTGCTTTCTTACATGAAAATGGTTAAAGTCGGTCTCTAATTTGTCACAAAGCTCTTTCTGCCTTATCATAACGATGTTCGGGTGCAGTTTCGATCATTTAACTTGACGTCACTTGTCAATAGAGCAGCGTCACGTCGTCGTTTGGTGGTGTCTAACTTTGTGCGCGCGTGCGTGTTTGTGTGTCCGCGTGCGAGAGGGGCAGGTGAAGAATCAGAGCCTACTGGCATCCATTTAACCAGTTTGGTCAACAACTTCAGAGGATACAAGTGGAATTGTTAATGAATGTTTTGGTGGACACTAAACACGCTGGCAAGACAACAACAAAGCATTTAACGCTATTGTTCCAGTTAACTCATGAATATAAGAGCTGAGGCCATAAACCACCAGTGGGTTGGTTGGTTGGAAATCATTTAGCAACCAACTGGAAAATCGATTCAATTTTTAGATTTTGAATCAAAGTGTCAAAAAAGACACTTAAATGTACGTTTGTGCTGTTTTTCCTAGTCCTTGGTGATAATAAACTAGTTTTTGAATAGCCTACGTAAACCACACAGTTATGATTTACAGACCAATGGTTAATCAAGAACACAATTAGCACAGTAGGCTACTAATTAATAATGAAAATAACTGTTGTTCAAACAAGCTCAGACAACAGAGCGTAGCACAATGAGCTGATTGTCCGTGGGGAAGTACCATCTAACATCAGAGCACATCTGTAATGTTTGACAGTGAATAATGAGTCATGTTCCCAAATTTTGTTGAGGTTACTATAGCTTCCTTCCACTCCCACTCTGCTGCTCACACAGGCAGTGATGTCTCCAGGTGTTGCCAAAACTTCAATGATGTCACTGGTGTTGCAGATGCTCTGTACTTGACTGATGAGCAAATCCTGCTGAGTGTACAAATTTGTTTCATTTGATTTAATGAGTGAAATCCACTGCTAACTGAAATAACTCTTCTCCTTTTTATCCGCTCTTCTTATGCGATTAAGTCATTTGCGGTGTCCTCCACCGCCAACTTTTATATCTGTTGAAGTTAGATTTGACATGGGTTTCAAGGAATTAGAAGTTAAACGGCTTTGCTTACCCACAGGGCCTCTTCTTCATTAAACACTAAATCACATTATCTATTGTTCTCTTGTTTGGATCATCAGCAAGTTATACCATCACAAAGCACCACGAGCAGCGCCAAACCAGTCCGTGGCATCCAACTTGTTTCTGGACCAATGCATCCAGCTGAGCTTGGTGAATGTGTGTCAGGTTGAATACGACAGTGTGCCAATACTTTCTGCCAGACGGGGCCTCGCTGTGCTCGCCTCATGTCATCAAGTAGCGCGGCAGCAGACAGCACCCTGGTTGGAAAGCTGTTCCCATTTGGCCTCAGGGGAATAGGGTGAATGGGTGGTGGGACGGTGAAGGGGGGGAGGAGGGTGACTTACTGTAGATTTCGCAGCTACAGCTGTGGTGACACGGTGATAATCCCCCACCCCCCCTCCTGCTTAATTCCCTGATACTGTCCTACATTAGCAGAGCAAGAGGCCAGGAGATCCTTCAGTGTATAAATAGGTCTACACTTTCCAAAGGGGATTACTGTATGGCATATATCCTAACCTCTTTGTGTAGCTCCATGTCTTTTTTTTCCCCGTCGATGCACTGTCTTACCTCGCCTCTGTCTCTCTCCAGTGGTGCCTGGCTGAATACTTTCCAGGGGCTCAGTTACAGCCACTCAGCGTGCACGTTGTGTGACCTGCTTTGTGCTTGCGTATCACCCCTCCTCTGTGTTTTACCGTTCCCATGGAGAAGGGGGCTGCACGGAGATAGGGTTTCCTGTCAGCGACGCTAGCAGCCTTTGTGGTTGAAGTCAATGGGAAGGAGGTGTGACTGTGACAGCATCAAAATATCCACAGACTTAACTACCAGAGGCTTAAAATGAAATCTTCATCAGACAATGCCGTGCCGACTCCCAGACACCCAGTGTGTGACTCTTTGTTATCATCTCTGGTCAGAAAGAAATCAGTTGTTAATTTACTTTAAAAATTGGTGCCTTAAGCTTTAATCTATTAAAGTAAAGTAGGCAAGCACAGCCAAATATTAGACGACAGCCAAAGAGGTTGATGCAATCCATCTGAAGGATTTTTGAATGTCTTTGTTTAAGATTAATACAGTAATTAAATAATTGGCAGCATCGTCAGAAAACATCCATTCATGCAAAAGATTTTTGCTGTCCCCGACAAAACATGCAGTCAGAAGCTTCCAGCAGAGTGCAGGGGTTTAATGCTGAGCAAGTAAAGCTGGCATTGCCCAGCTGAAACCTTCCCATGACAGTCACTGTAATTAATTATTTACCTCCAACAGTTCTCTTGGTCAGATCAAACGAGGGCAAGGAAATTTCCCTTACTTAAGATGTCATAGGCCTAATGGGCGCTTCTCTCCATCACCAGCACTTTAAAAAAGTATATAAAGTATATGAGAGGCCGCTCGCTTAGTCATTTCAAGTCAGCTCCTATTGTGTCAGCCTGCTGGAAATAGCTGAATCTGACTGTTTTCTTCATGAATACATTACAGATGATAATTTTTTCATCACAGATGATGTATCCAAGCAGGGATGGAGTGAACTAGATTCCAGGACTGACTCAAAAGACAATGTTTTCACAGTTGGATGATTCGGCTGAGCTGTACTTCTCAGCATAGTGACTCTGATGAGTCCTGCGGTGTCTGTTTTTCTCCTCCTCCTCCTCCTGCCTGTCCCTTAATTACACTTCTATGAGAAATTGAGGAAAGTGAGGACAGCAAGGGTGTGGTTGAAACTGAAAGCAAGTCATCAGGGAAGCTTAACTTGTTAGATATGCAACTTGAAGAACATCGGCGTCTCTCAAGAAAGTTCATTTTGCCAATCGTCACTGCAGAGTGAAAAATCCTCTCGGCTCAAGTTTTGGGTTGTTTTCTTTGTTCCACTGCCTTTGAAGGATGTCATGCTCTCATGGGCTGAGAAAGTTGTGCAACCCTGGGGCCTGTGAATACTTTACAAAACAGTGGATAAACTGAAAAATGCATGGGCGTTTTAGACAATCGAGTCTGTTATTCTTCCTTCCACATTTCAGCTTTGTTCCTTAAAAGTTGACATTTTTAGAGGTTTTCATCCGACGTTGACACCGTTTAAAAGAAACGACACAGCTGCTGTCAGAGTCACTCGTGTTTTTGATGATACCGGCTGTTTACTCTTTAGATATATTAACTGAGTGAGTTCTATTCTTTTCGGTTGTGGTTGCGAAGCAAAACAGTGAAGTTCTCAGCTGATTTTGCTCTATTCTTCAGGGTCCCTTTAGACGTCTGCTGTGCTCTCCTCCTCCCGCTCCCTCATGCCTCTAATCCCCCTGAAAAATTAATCATCTGTCACATCGCCTCAGCGCTCAGCCGCACACCGATGCGTAGCAGTGGCAGTTTAAAAAAAAAAAAGGGAGAGAGAGAGAGAAAAAAAATGTGGTCAGGATTTTAAACAGCTTTGGCCACCAAACTTGGCCCGTGAACACACAGAGCCATCTTGATGTGCTTCAGCCTTTTTGGTGGCATCCAGTGGGGACACTTGAGACTCGCTCTCCTTTTCACTGTGACAGTCGTCAATGGGACAATGCGGCTACTCTTTTCCTCTCTGCCCCAAAACAAAGTGACACAGAAGCTCTCTGTGCTGCGGTGGAGACTTAGTTCATCCTCTTCCTTCCTACCATCGACTAAACAACATGAAGGGGAGGCATTTCCTCCTTAATATACACTACATCCACAGCCTGGAAGACTTTGACAGCACCTCAAAAAAATCAAATAACTAGGAATGAAATGTTCAAATTGTGGATTAGATTCTGTTTTTAAATGATACAATTGAAGCAATTTGAGTTCCACATCTTTTATGATGTGTTGTTGTCCTGATATGGAAGACTTTGGACACACCTGCCACAATATCTGATACATAATAGGACAGTTGTGTGAACTTTGTGTCTGTGCACTTTATTGCTACATGATGGCGCACACCCGTTTTTACTCATTCACTCCTTCATTATCAGCTTGGTGTAACTTGATCCTGCCCCGCAATCAGCCTCCTCCTCCTCCTCCTCCTCCTCCTCCGAGACAGCTCACATTTCCTTTGATTCACAGCGAGATCCCACAGGGAGTAAACAACTGCGCGCCGGTTTCCAGCCAGCCACCGTACTGCCTGGCCTCATTCAACTCATTTAAGTAGCTGCAGTGAATCACCCAGTCGTTCTCCGTGCTGCCGCTTATTCCACTCATTGGCTGAGGTGGCCGGTGTTGTTGGCAGTGTTTCCAGATCAGACACGCTGTGCTGCGTCTGCCCACATTAAAACAACCTCTGTATGTTGCACACACCAGCAGTATCTTATTGTCTGTTCTTGTCTATGGGCTCTTTGCATGGCCACGTTGCTATGGTCTGGATTTTATCAGCTGCCTGTTACAGTCAATTGACAAATTCTCTCTCCGCCTCTCTCTCTCTCTCTGCTCTCTCACTTCTCCCTCAGTGGTTTTACAAAAATGTGGACTCGACGCCTCTTCCTCAACTTAGCACATGACGTGATACAGTAGTTTGTCACCAAACACTTGCGTACATGAGAAGAGTTGTGAAACTACGGCTTCTCCGAACAAACGTCCTCTGTCTGACCAGATAATGTCGACCGCTACTTCCTGTCACCAACCACAATAAATCCATTAGCTGTGCGCCGCTTCACATCCCATATTGATTTATGACAAACAGCTACCCAGTTAGTCCTCGCGGCCTCCATTACAGTGCCATAACGGCATATGGGACATGTGGTTTGGGGTCTGAGTAAGGTAAGTGGCCGTGTTAGGTCGGATCCCTGTGGGACGGCCGGACCCCAGACAGCACAATGTCAACTGCAGCCGGTCTGCTGTGGAGGCTCAGCTGGCTGCACCGGCCGTTTACTGTGTCAGGAGGATTGCAGGGTGCTGTGTTAAAGGGATAGTTCACCCAAAATTCAAATTTCACTTACACATTATCTACTCACCCTCATGTCGACTAAGAGCTGTGAGAATTTTCAGAGTCCTCAGTCCTCCGTGCCTTCTCTGAGTTACAGGGGGGGTCTGCGCAGCAGTATTTGTCCATATAATGGTTGTGAATGGATACCAACTTTCTTCGTCCAAAAAGACACACCAAAAAACATCCAAATACCTCCATACTGCTCGTCTGTAATGCCCCTCTTGTATTGAAGCCCTGACATGAGAAATTGTTCCGCCGGTCAGTGCAAATCTCGCGTGATTTGCACTGACACAGGAAGAGCAGTGAACCGAGACACCGGGAGCTTCCGCTACAAACAAGCTTGAAATATAGACTTATTTAATTTTTTTTGGAACAGTTTCTCATGTCGGGGCTTCAATACAAGAGGGACATTACAGACGAGCAGTATGGAGGTATTTGGATGTTTTTTGGTGTGCCTTTTTGGACGAAGAAAGTTGGTATCCATTCACAACCATTATATGGACAAATACAGCTGAGCGGACCCCCCCGTAACTCAGAGAAGGCACGGAGGACTCTGAAAATTCTCACAGCTCTTAGTTGACATGAGGGTGAGTAGATAATGAAATTTGAATTTTGGGTGAACTATCCCTTTAAAAGTCATCTGGGAAACAGTTTATAGTAAGAGGAGTGTGGGTTGCATGTCACGGGACGTACAGTATATGTGACTGGGGGTTGTGTGTGTGTGTGGAGCCGGCATATATATATGTCAAGCAGTTGATCTGCATCTGTGCAGATGGTGCAGGAAGCTCTACAGATGTGTGGTAACATAATCTGCTTCATTTGCGTGTCAGCCTAAACATGACATTAGCAAGCCTGTTAGAAATCACAGGCCACCAGACGAGGTTAAGTTCCTACAGTAAATCCCTAACGCTCTGATTACCACGACAACACACAGACAGTAAGCAAAATCACACACTTTGTGAGGTGAAATCATGGGTTTTTGTTTTTTCCTCAAGTTAAAAGAAGAGCTCGTCATTTATCCAGGTACTTGCCGAGAGTTTGATCGGAGAGAGAGATTGTTGGTGGTTTCATGGTGGTGAAACGACAGATACTGGACACAGCTGGTTTAGTTTGGCGTGAAGTCAGGTGGTTAGCTTCATTTGAGTATTGTAGGTGGTTAAACAGTTTTTGATTTTTCTAAGGATGAAACGAACGACCTATAAGACTTTCATTAATGAGCTTTACATGTGGACTTGGCCGTTCACTCTTGTTTGCAGAAGTGCTAAGCTATCTGGTTGACTGTGGTCATGGTTTGGTTTGAGCCGCTGGATGTGGTTTCACATTTCCATTCTCATCTGATTCCACGGAAAAATGTCAAAACTATTTCTTAAAAGTTGATACTACTTTTTTGCAAGTTAAATCTTTTCAAGCAGAAGTTCTAGCAGAACAAATGGTAGTAACGTGTTTTTTTTACACCCCTGCTGCCAAACAGGCATGAGGCTGAATAACAAATCACTGCAAAAGTGTGTTAGGAAGCTCTCTGGAAAGCGACCAGAGTTCATCTCCAACCCCCTGGGCCTCTTTCTCTGACCTGATTCATTCCTGCTGTGATACAAAGAAGAGCTTAGGCCAGCAAAGTCAAAATCTGGCTCACTTGAATATTTCTCACAGCGATACTCGGGGGTTTGCAACGACATTAACTTATTAATTGCTGGGAGGATATGTTGGAAGAGAAGTCAATGCCGTATCTTGTCGAGCCCCTCCGGCCATTAGGTGTACACGGCCTCGCCCAGTTTGCTCATACACCCACAAACTCTGCCGCCACGCCCTTGTTGAGAGCTTGTCACTGCCGTGGAGACACTCCCTGTCTGACATGCCTGTGGGGGGGTGAGGGAGGGGGGAGGGGGGAGGGGGGGGCAGGAGGGCAGGACAGTCAATCTGTTCTCACGTCTGAGAGCAGAGTTACTCATCCATTGTCACAGGAGTAGCTGTTAGTTTCAGCACATTTATGAGTGAGTCATTTTTAGAAGAGTGTAGTGTGAGGAGAGTGACATGCATGCCCTTTTTTTTTTTTTTTTGCAGAACATGATTAATGGCTGGACAGTGGACAGAGTGGACAGAGTGAATATGCTGTGCCGGTGTGGAATGTCACACTGGTGTTTCAGCATCAGGCGCTCCACAGTATCTCTGCCTTTCTTTCTGTTGCAACTCGCTCGCTGGCAGCTTTCACCGATACGCATTCCTGGTTTTACTGAGCAGGGGTTTTTTTTGGAAGAAGCCCACTAAAGTTATCCACGGAGGCTGTTGCTTAACAAGATAGTGGGAGGGTGACGAGTGTGAGAGGGGAGTGTTTTTCCCGAGTAGAAGCTGCGGCTTTTATTACAGTTATTGCGCATTTGCATGGATGGATGGGTGGAGCGGTGGTGGTGTAATGACAGTGACGGAGCAAGGTACAGTGAGAGTGAAAAGATGCGTCACTCATTAACTGGAAGGTGCAAAGTCCAGGCGTAAACGCACAACATGAGCCAATGCCTTTCGTCACAATCTGCCTCAGTAGTCTGTTTTTCCATCACTATAATACACAATAAAGTTGTATTTCAGTTAATTTGTTGAATTTTTTTCCCTGTTTTTGTTGAGTAAATTTTTAAACCCAAATAATTTCCATTCTTGACAATTTTCTTTTCGAGGAGGAAACGGAAATTATGCGAGAACCCAAGAGGGATCGACACTTAGCAGCAAATAAGTGAGCTTAGCTTCAGACATGAGATGGGTCAGCTAGATAAAAAAAAAAAAACACAGTACAGTGTCTGAGCGGAGTTTCGGTTACCTAGGCGATTTGTGGGGCGTGTCGCAGCATTGCAACAGTTGGCTGAACCCGCTGCCTCGCCCAGGAAAACAAAGACTTACACAAATACTGCCCCTGATTTGCCGAGCACAGGAACGTTCTGTGTGGACGCTGTGGTTCTACTTAAAACAAAGGATCACGTGGGCTCTGTTTTATATCAACGTGTTGATGTCAGTGGATCAATGAAATGTGTTTCAGTCAGTTTTCCTTTGTAAGGCAAGGGAAAACGTTGGATTGATTTAAGAGAAACCTTTTCTGTGTTTTGAGAATGTTTTTTTTAAAAACCTGTGGGATTTCTTATTTTTAATTTAGCTTTTTTTGTGTGTGTTGCTTTCTTTTCTTTTTTTTCCAACTTGACTTTGCAGCTGGACTTAGTCTGACATGTCATTTTCATCAGTTTATTCTCATGGCCTCATAAATCAAAAGATGGATAGCCAGCAGCACAGCAGTCAGTCACAATCTTGGCAGACAAACCCTCTTGTTTGTGTTTAAAAAGAAGGCCACACCTTACGTTAGAAAGGTAGGGACCCACAGTGCTTGCATGATTGCAGGCATACTTTCTGTCTGTGCCCTGATGAGTCAGTGCATTATCTGTACGGTAGCATGTAGCTGCAAGCACAGACCTCAACCTGGTCCTGCAGGATCACATGCCAGACCGAATACAGCTGAACATGAGCAAGATAAAGGGACACGTTGAGACTTTTTTTGCAATAACGTCATGAACATGATTTTAAGATTTGCATATTATCTACAGATCATAACAGATACAGAAAACAAAAACAAGTGGGGACACGCCAAGTGAGTTTCTAGTCGATCAAAGTGCCACAGAGAGAAAACAGAGGATAGACGACGAGGACTAATGAGGAACATGCAGTGTGCACACACACTATTGTCAGAACCTTCTTCATACAAATTCTAATGGAAAACAGTCCCCTGAAGGGGCTACACTGACACACACACACACAGTCAGTGTGACGCCCCGGGGGGAAGAAGTGGGCTGGCCCAGCTGAGGGACCAAAACACAGCACAACACATCCTTATGCAAAGCCAGAGGGCAAAAAGACGAGGGAGTGGTGCTTTTACCAATACATCATGAGCAGCCTGTGTGGAAGGCAGAGGGGACAAAGCAGCTCGTCTCTGTGCAGATTCTTTCCCTCCAAACCCCATTGATCGGCTCCGAGTGTAGCGCTAAATCACATCGCTACGTTGCGTAACTGAGTTGTTGTTTTTGTTGTAGTTGGTTGAAGTTGAATCTAAGAACCGGTAAAAGAAAAACAGTGGTAATTTAAGTGTTTATGGTTCATACCGTGCCAACACAGCAGCTCCACATCCTGGGTTTCAGCCCCAACTTGTTTTATTAGCGGTGAAGACAGGAGATCAGCTTGTTGTGTAGAATCCCATTTGTAAGCAAGAACCAGCTGTCACACAAAAGAGCTCTGAGGATGGAACATTTTTTTTTGTCTTTATTTGCCAGTCAGAGCCTTTGTTTGTTGACTCGGCTGTGTGTGAAGCCCCGCAGTACTTCCAGTATGTGCAGTCGGTGCCTGTAGAAATCAGAAAACACACACTTCTGCATGTACACACACACACACACACACAACGACACCAGCAAAGAGCTCTGTTTAACATCTGCAAACACTCGTAAGCAGCACAGTGAATGCATTGTGCTGTATGTCACATGCAGCTTTGATGAATGCAGATGTGTTTGTGATGAAGAGGACTTGTGTGACAGATGATGTGGAGACAGAAAACAATGAACACGCATGTTCCGACAGCCAGAGGTCGTTTGGGTCGGAGCGGTCGTTTGCTGAGGGTTTTCAGTAAAAGAAGACTTCCTGTTTATGGCAGGAGGCGTTTCATACTAATTATTGAATACTTTTCTCACATTGTTCTGACAGGAAGTAACACGCTTTTGCCCCTTTCCCATTCCTTACAGCATTTCCAAAAGTTGGGAACTCACATGCACAAACCGGTTCTGGCATTCCTACACACACACACACACACAGCTCTGTGGGTTTAATGATGAAGTATATTAGAAATGAAGCGCAGGTGGTTTGTGGTCGCTGGTATTTTTCTCGACAGACACAGTCAGGTGTCTTTGTGACACGAGTAAATGTAGCATGAAGAATGGTTTTTATTCGTAGAATGAAACGATGTAGACCAAACTTGTACCAACAAGTCTCATGGTGGTTATGCAATCTGGTGGTGCACTGTAAAAAAAACCACCTCATGCCTCAGGATGTCAGTGTGAGTGGACGTAGAAAACACATAGATGTCGGAGATGGTATAGAAGTGTTTCACAATTAATCGTGGTATTAAACGCCACAATTAATTCATCGTAAAGATTCCTAAATACCGTTACTTTTTTTAAAATTTTAATTATGTTGGAACCATATCAGCAGATGTGCGCCAAAATAAAGGTTAATGCATAAGATACTGTAACGTAACATTGAATTGGTAGGAATTTAAATGTTAGCGTGTCATTTTTAATTAAAAAAGCAAAACAAAACAAAAAAGATTAAAATAAATGTAAACATTTGGTATAGATAACAATTTATGACCTGAATATTTCAAACATTTCCCCTGGGGATTAAGAATTGGTCATATATTAATAGATACTGAGTAATGTAATTATATTTTGACTATATTTGATTTTATACATGGTGTTAGTGTGAAATTAATTAATGCATAATAATCGTAATACCGTGATTATTTCTCTGACAATAATCGTACCAAGAAAATGTATAATCATGACATCCCTAGTTTCAAATAATTCAATCAAACATTAAATGTAACTCAAGTTCCAGGCTTTTTTTTTAGTTTGTGTGTAAGGAGGAGTATGTCCACTCTCTGTACACACACACACAGGCATATATACTTGAGTCAAAACCTGACGAACAAGTTCCTGATTGCCATGCGTCAGCAGCAGCAGGCTGCTCCCACGGCGATCTGGGTGGAGGCCCGGGGTGAAAGGTCGTCGGGGCAGGCTAGCATTCCTGACTTACAGCTGTCTCTCCACTCACTTCGCTCTCGCTCCCCTGCGAGCCGCCGCTGCTGCCGCTCTGTGTTGTCATTTTAAGGTCAGGGTGCACGGCTGGCCGGTGGGGGGAGGAGGAGGAGGAGGAGGAAGAGGAAGAGGGGCGGGGGTTGTATCATATGAGCTGTCATACGTGGGCAGCCTGTAAAAACCTGAATGACAGTCCTGCGTGAGAGAGCTGAGACCTCGTTGAAATATTTATTAATTCATGGGAAAATGTAGCCATGTAGAGAAGTGTAGTGTTTGTCATTTACAGCAGTTGAAAATCCTGACTTTGCCTTTTTTTTTCTTTTTTTTTAGGTTTCCTCCATCATTGTTGTTCCAATAACAGGAGGCAAGGATGGCAATGCAAAGTAAGTCATTTTTGTTTGTTTGTGCTATTTCTTGGTTGTGTTTACATCACTTCTTCTGCTACACTAGTTTTGAAGGAGAGCTGAACATTTTGGTCCTGACCTTTCCAACTTCCAACTATTGTTTTGATGTATTTATATTGAAGTCATTGACTGAAACAATAACTGAAGGTTGCTTCTAAAGTGTTCCTTTACTGTGGACTTGCACCTTGCTGGACTTGCACCTTACAGTACACTCCACTTTATATTTGATGGTCATGCCGACCTTTTATTTACTTATGTTTAGTTCTTAATTATGTTTACTCCTTTTATTATTTATGCTGCTATGATAAGGACTGAAAGTCTTCTTGTATAGAAATGTACAATGACAATAAAGCATCTTACAGTAATAATTCTCTTTATGAGGTAAAACGCTCCCATTGGGAGAAAAATGGGGGCAAAACACATTTAAAAGGTATTAAAGCAGAAGTAAGCGATCCGGTGGTTTTGGCTAACTTCTTGTCAGCCGATGGAGTTAACAGTCCCCGCCCTCGTCCCTACGTCACCACATTCACGCGCATCCCTTGGCTGCACACACAGAGGACCGCCCCTTTATGCCGTTCTCTCTCCTCATTGGATAAAGGTTGTAGGATACAAGGAAAGTTTTCTCCTCGGCTTACAGCAGAGCAGAGTGACTGACAGACCCGTGTTTCAGACCAAACACTCTATATAAGTGATTGCTGTCGGAAGATACAACTATTTAAGACTTATATTAACACAAACATTCCGCTTACTTCTGCTTTAACAGTAAACATTGAAGTAATGAATTATAGCAAGTTCCAACCCCTGAGTTCCCCCGTTGCCCTTTTTAATAAATTACTTGCTCCCAACACTTCTGACATCCCACAATTCCTCTCTTCATCCTTGGTAGTGGGTGATCTTGACAATGGCATGGTGAAGGTGGCCGAGTGGCAGCAGACCATGTACGGTGTGGACTCGGGTATTCAGTCAGGAGCCACCACAGTCAGAGATGACGACGGCGAGTTTACCACCTCCAAGCACTACACCGTGACCACCACCGTCACATCGGACCAGCCTGGTAAGAAAAGAGTCAGTATATAAATTAAAGCATATGCCTTCATTACATGCAGGCTGTTTTAACATCAATATCATCATCTCACTCCTCTGTCAGACTTGGATACCCAGTACACTATGACCAGAGCCCAGCGGGTGCGGGCTGCCATGTTCCCAGAGACGCTGGAAGAGGGCACCACTATCTTGTCCACTCAGACAGACCAGAGCCAGATGACCAACGTCCAGCGGCTGGCCGAGCCCTCCCAGATGCTCAAGACCGCCATCATCCACCTGATCAACTACCAGGACGACGCAGAGCTGGCCACACGCGCCGTGCCGGAGCTCACCAAGCTGCTCAACGATGAAGACCAGGTGATGAACGGAGAATACACAAACACACAGAGTTTGAGATCAGTAGAGTGACTTGATTTGAGCGGATGCCTCAACCTGGGTCTTATAAATAGTCTTGTACATTATGCATAGCTAGCACTCGGTTTTGTATGGAGTGGGAGTAGTGAAGGGTTAATTTAAGAATAATGGGTTTTTAATGAACTGTTATTCATTACAATGATTGTTAATTGTAGTTAGTCATTCTTGCAAATATGCTAATATGCAATGTCCCTTTCACTTTTGCACACTTTATATGAAGCTATAGCAAGGCAGCAAAGCTAGTCACAGATTTATAAAAAAAATCTGAAAAGTGACTGCCCTTAACTTTATGGTAAACTAAGCTAACCAGCTGCTGGCATTAGCTTTATATTTAGCATGCAGACATGAGAGCTGTATTGATATTCTTGTCCAAGTCTGCAATGAGGCAAGAAGGCAGATATGAACAGGTGTGATAACCCCTTCACTGTTGAACTGTTACATTTGCTGCCTTCAAGGTGACAGACCAAATTAAATTCTTAAGGAAATAACACAAATGAACTCTGAACGTGAATTTCATAAGCGGAAGACACAACACTCAAAAAAAAAAAGTTCTTGTATCTTTCACTCGTTTCCACCACTAATCGCACTCCTTTCTTCCATTTCTCATCAGGTGGTGGTCAGCAAGGCAGCACAGATTGTCAACCAGCTGACGCGTAAAGAGGCATCGCGCCGCGCTCTGATGTCGTCGCCTCAGATGGTGGCAGCAGTGGTGCGGGCCATGCAGAACACAAGTGACATGGAAACCGCACGGGCCACAGCCAGCATCCTCCACAACCTGTCCCACCAGAGAGAGGGCCTGCTCTCCATCTTCAAGTCTGGAGGCATCCCCGCCCTGGTCCGCATGCTCAGGTACTGCTGCACCAAAACACATCGCACATCTGTGATTTGATCCTCGTTGTAGTTATAAATATTGGGGAAAATGTACTTTTCATCGTAGTTTCGGTATGAAATGAAAGGTCCATATTAGTGGCAGTTTTATAAAACACCTTTTGACAATGTAAGCTGCATTTCTAGCCCAATTTTGTTGTTTGTCTAATCCTCGTTGGTACATACACTGAAGTCTTGTTCAGGTATTTTACAGTGCAGTTCAGCTGAAGAAGAAAATAAGAGCTCCTCACTCTCCTTGAACAGACATTTAATATCTATATATATCACAGGAGGAGGCCATTATAGAAGAGAAGAGATTATCTCCACCAGCCTTAAGTAGCATTTAGAAACATTGACTTGCATTATGGGAAATGTCGGAAATCGTAGACTCAATTAGAGAGAAATCAGGCGGTTAGATTGATTGGTTTACAAGAGAAGATAAGATTTATTTGGCACATAGACAATTGTAAATAGTACAATGGACAGTGAAATGGGTTTACAGTAAATGCATCAAATGGTGGAAGTTTCCTTTAATGCACAGTAACTCGACGTGCTGTTTTTGTGACGCACTCTTAACACGTTGGCTGTTTCTCTCCCTCAGCTCTCCCATGGAGTCTGTGCTCTTCTACGCCATCACCACGCTCCACAACCTGCTGCTGCACCAGGAGGGAGCCAAGATGGCCGTGCGCCTGGCCGACGGCCTGCAGAGGATGGTTCCCCTGCTGAAGAAGAGCAACCCCAAGTTCCTGGCCATCACCACAGACTGTCTGCAGCTGCTGTCCTATGGCAACCAGGAGAGCAAGGTGAGTGTGGAACAGTCAACACAATTTTGTGCCAGTCCACATAATACGAACCGTGGTACACTTAATAGCAGTCAGGTGTTGTAATGTTAGACTATTGAAATTGTCGTGCATGTGTGTGCATGTTTTGTTTTGGGTGTGGCATGAGAACAGAAGTGTTCATGTGCTGAGACAGAGAAGGTACAGGTGTGGTTATTTGTAGAAAGTAAAACGAGTGATTAACTGTTGTTAATCTGCCTGAACAGGTTATGGCTCTACAGTATAAAACATAGGAGAGGTGGATTAAAAAGTAAAAGTAGTTTTGCCTTGATCTGCACTTATATCCTCATGTGTTCCCTCTGTTTCACAGCTGATTATCCTCGCCAACGGGGGTCCAGAGGGTCTGGTTCACATCATGAGAAACTACAACTATGAGAAGCTGCTGTGGACCACGAGCCGCGTGCTCAAAGTCCTCTCTGTGTGCCCCAGCAACAAGCCCGCCATTGTGGAGGCTGGTATGTGATGTGTTTGGAGTGTTAGCACGCACCTGTGTGTGTGCACGGCAGTCGCACGGGTGTGTCGCTCTTTGTTACCTGGTCTGCGGCTAATGGCCTCCTGCCAACCGGACAGCCCAGTTTATGAGATGTTGCTGAAGGCTGAAGGCTGACTGAGTGACTGAGTGACTGAGTGACTGAGTGACTGAGTGACTGAGTGACGTTCTCTGTGCCCTGCAGGTGGGATGCAGGCTCTGGGGAAACACCTGACCGGCTCCAGTCAGCGTCTGATGCAGAACTGCCTGTGGACGCTCAGGAACCTGTCTGATGCTGCCACCAAGCAGGTCTGCCTCCATTTTCTCAGTTTACATTTACTTTACTATGTTTGGTCTTAAATGGATAGTTCAACATTTTGGAAAATTGGCCCATTGCCATAATCCCTATAGTTTTAAGAGTAGGTTTGTTACCTTTTAATTGTCGGTGCAAGCTATTTTTAGAACGGCGGAGCAGAGCCGTGAGCTGCTCAGAGCTACGCTACGGAGGCTAATGGGATTTCTTGGTTTCCCTCAATTTGCCAAAATGTTGAACTATCCCTTTAACTTTTAATTTCACTTCCCATCACGATGAATTCTGAAATCCCTCTCTTGTTGTTTTCCAGGAGGGTATGGACAGCCTGCTGCAGGTGCTGGTGGGCCTGCTCAGCTCAGACGACATCAACATGCTCACCTGTGCCACCGGCATCCTGTCGAACCTCACGTGCAACAACGCCCACAATAAAACTCTGGTCACCCAGAGCAACGGCGTCGAGGCTCTGATCCACGCCATATTGCGCGCCGGCGAGAAGGAGGACGTGACCGAGCCCGCCGTTTGCGCTCTGCGCCACCTGACATCGCGCCACCAGCAGGCCGAGGTGGCACAGAACGCCGTGAGGACACACTACGGCATCCCCGCCATCGTCAAGCTGCTCAACCAGCCCTACTACTGGCCTGTCATCAAGGTAGAGGGATGGAGGGATGGAGGGGCGGGTGGAGGGGTTTGGGAAGATACAGTATGTTGCTTAAGGAGGATGCTGGAAAGGATCCTAGTCGGGTAGAGTCAATGATCTGAGCTAACACTAGTTAAGGACTGTGAAACACTCATTGGGCAGTTAATGGGTTTTGCTCCAGAGATTATAGACTTGAAAATGTGCAGGAGTGGACAGATGGAACAAGAGGATAGCAGGCAGGGTAGAAAGCCAGAATCTCTGTCAGCCTGATCAAGCATGACATGCACATGACAGCAGGAACAGTATGTTTTACAGGACCGGGCTTTTGAAAAGGAAAAATCTGTTACTGTACATTTAGTTCACAACAACAACACAACTGAAAGTCTCAAAGAGCTTCCTCCGCCTTGTTGTGTTTGTTGACTGCTCACACTGAACAGTATCATGATTGTATCTTTGCTTCCCCCCCTCCAAGGCTGTGGTTGGCCTGATCCGTAACCTGGCCCTGTGCCCAGAGAACCAGGCCCCTCTCAGGGACGCAGGAGCCATCCCCCGTCTCACCAACCTGCTGCTCAAAGCCCACCAGGACGCCCAGAAACACGGCTCATCTGCCCAGCAGACATACCAGGTACATGACGGGCAAGCTGTCCCTTGAGGAAATGAATAGTTGTGGATTATTTATACATTTCTGTGGCTTTGATTAACATTCTGTTCATCTTTGCTGTCAGGATGGAGTGAGGATGGAGGAGATTGTGGAGGGCTGCACAGGAGCTCTGCACATCCTGGCCAGAGATCCCATCAACAGGGCAGAGATCGCCAACCTGCAGACCATTCCTCTGTTTGTGCAGGTAACGGAGGAACATATGCTCTCACGCTTCCTCATCATAATAATTAACTTCCTTATGTTGTTTGTATTTTTTTGACTCATTGTCCTCCTCTTCCCGTCCAGTTGCTCTACTCTCCAGTGGACAACGTGAAGCGCGTGGCGGCCGGCGTCCTGTGCGAGCTGGCCCTGGACAAGCCATCAGCTGAGCTCATCGACAGTGAGGGAGCATCGGCTCCACTGATGGAGCTGCTCCACTCCAACAACGAGGGCATTGGTAGGACACACAGATGATGCAGATAATGATTAGCTTACCGTAATGCAGCATTTAGTCATAGGTGAAAGGAACAAAGTCAATTTACTCAAGTGCTGTACTTACTGTAAGTGCAGTTTCCAGGTACTTGGCACTGGACATGACATGTCCACTTTGTGAGACGGTATACTACTAGTAGACATCATTTCAAACTAACGTTTTTTACCATTCATTTAAAGAAAACAATGCCTTTACCTGATATACTGTAGAGAGAAACTGGGAGATGCTATCACACAAAGAAAATCAATATAAAAACACACATGGTAACTTAAATACAGTTTTATTACTTATTATCTTACTGTTGCCCGAGTTCAACTGAAAGATCAATATCACTCATGTCAGTAAATGTGAAGCGACTTCCACCAATCAGTAAGCTTGGCTCAATTAGCATGAAAACACTGATTAATGACAAAATAAACCAACAATATACGTGTTGATAATTTCTAGGTAAATTATTTAGCAATTTTTTCAAAAAAGTTATTTATATGTTTTTTACTTTCATTACTCTTTGTGCTAAGCTAACATACTCAAGCTTTCATAATTAGCAGATATAAGGAAGGGTATTGGGTATTGACCAAAATGGTTGTTATTTTCCTTGCCTCATTATGTAGTGTGTTCAGAGTGACTTTTATCTTGGCTGGTCTGAGCCCACCATGTTTAATCAGGCTTAATTAATTTTAACCTTTAGTGCATAGAGGATACATGATGCCTCAGGGAGTATAAAATAAGATAAAAAACCTTAAAAGTCACTCAATTTGACGTTTTTGTTTTCATAACTACTAATCATTAAAAACGACAACTCAGACAGTGACAAGTGCATGTGTGTGTGTTCAGATTTATTTTTTTGAACACATTCCTGTTTTATTCACTGTGTCCTGATCCTTCTCCTCCCCAGCCACATACGCTGCAGCCGTGCTTTTCCGCATCTCAGAGGACAAGAACTCGGACTACAAGAAGCGTGTGTCTGTGGAGCTCACACACTCGCTGTTCAAACACGACCCCGCAGCCTGGGAGATGGTGAGTGTCTGGCGCCCTCCGCTGTCAGGACACATGAACATTACATTTTGACATTTTTCTATCACCTTTAATGTGTCAGGTTAAGATCTTAACACATTTAAGCAATAATATACATTTGGTTATTTATTTTTTTAATAGCTCTTCATCATAATATAGTAGTACAGTGCTAAAGTGTGGGCTTTATATGACCTTTCCCCTCCTGTGACCTGTCTGCAGGCCCACAACAGTGTCCCCATGGACGGTCCCTACCAGGATGGTGAGTAACTATGGCTGAAATGTGCACATGCAGCACATTCCTTAGCTCTGGGTCACTCCGCCACGGGGAGCGACCACAGTGTTAAAATGCTGTGGTGTGTTAGCAGGTTGTCTCCTGCTGCTGCTGCTCACTTAATATCAGAATTTAGTTGCCAAAGAAACTAGTTCCAGTGTCTTACTTTCATACTTTCTTCAAATCACTCACAGTTGTCCTCTTCATCTCTGCATGGGGTTTGCCGTTGTACTTTTTGTGGTTGTCAGTGTCTTTTGTTCTTTGTGGGATACTTTCCCTGATTCTTGTCTCATTCACTTAAGCCATTTTTATCCTTGCTGCATCAGGTTTTATTCCCCCTTAGTACTGTATGTTCTTACCTCTTCTTCATTGCCAAATCTTTGTAAAAAGTCATTTTCCCATCAACCTCCATTCTGGTGTTTCTTAATCTGTTCTCTCATCTTTGTCTTAATTCCCATTCTTTCCCTCTCTTGACTTTTCTCCTTTTATGGCATTGGTATTTTCTGTCTCCTACTCTGAGCAGCAGGACTCGGAAAGAAAAGGGATCAGTGATCACAGTGTTCCAAAAATGTGCCTAAAATGTGGAACATGTTAAAGATTTCCATTAGTTTGTTCAGTTTTCTCCGTTCCTGTTGCCACTATCATGACAACAGGAGAAAAAAAAAACCTTCATAGACCAAGGGAAGCAAAATGACAAATGATCTGTTGTGTAACTAGTCAAAACAAAAGTAAAATGTTGCCATCTCTTGCAGAGCTGGATGGTGGCTTCCAGTCCTATGGATATGCAGGTGACGTGCCCATGGATGTCATTGATGGAAATATGATGCATGATGAGTTCGGAGTGGCCTACGACAGACAAGCCTACCCTTATTAAAGGTAAATAATAACTCTGTTAATCAGGATATATTGGTCACAATTTTAAACCCCTGAGTCATTTAAGTCAAAAAAACAAAACAATAAAACGATCATGTCATTATTTTTATATTAAGCATATTAATTGATTATATTGGACTAACAGTGGCCTGTACCTGTTGATTGTGCACCAGGTACTGATGAAATATAAAACTAATTCCAGAATATGAGTTTAAATAACGACCAAGTGGATGGACAGAAATAGTTTTTCACAAAATATTTTTAGCTGTTCATGTTTTATCATTTGTAAGGTGAAGGGGATAAAGAAATGAGTTAAATTTAACCCTTAAGAGAATTGTTTTTAAATGAATGTACATGTTCCATAAGTTTGAACTGATATGACAGCTGATGGTGCTCAGTGCACATATTTTACAGTATATTGACACTTCTGTAACCTTCACAGGAAGTCGGGATCTTCGTCATTAACTTTGTGTTTTGAAATTTCAACCAATATGTTTATTATTACCTTCATTATCATATATGTTAATGCTGTTCAAAAGCAATGCCGATGCAGATTGGGTTTGCTAATCAAGTCTTTTTCTTCCTCTGCTAGACCCAGAAGAGGAAGAGGAGACGGGAGCTGAAGTGAGGTGTAATGGGACAAAGAAGAAGAGAATCCAGTCGTCAGTAGAGATTATTCCCTTTGCTCTCAGCCTGATGTAATATATGCAATTATCACAAAGTACTGGACTCTTAACAGGGCTCAACTGTGTTTTATAGCCTAATTTTACTGATTATAATTATGACAATTACGACGATGCTTGTAGGTTTCTGTTAGAGAACCTTATAAGAGTGTGTGCATGTGAGTATGTGTGTGTGTGTGTTTGTGCTTTTGGGTGGGTATTCTATGCCAAAGAGATTTTATTTTGTGACGATAATCGTGTAGCTTCCTTTTTTTTTTTTTTTTTTTTTTTTTTTTAAGAAAAAGAAACAAAAAAACAAGTATGATAGTTGAAAACACTGCCGGAGGTGGCTCAATGTGCACGGTGCACCTGCTCACCGCTCGCTCTTTCTTAACGCCTTTGTAACAGACACTGCTGTCTATGCTGTAGTTTTGACACTATATACCGTCAACTTTCTCCCGCTGTGACCCAAGAGTCGGTGAAGAGTAAAGAGTTAACACAGACTCATTCTTCCTCTCGGCACTAATTCAGTAGGAGCGAACAAACGGAGAGAAGTGAAGGTCTTTGACAGACCTGAGGGAAAGGTGTAGGGCCGTCCCCCCACCCCGACTCTCATGGAATCAGCTGATATGTGCATTGTTAGGAGTATATGTACGTAGGTGGACATAATGTTTGTTTATTTGTTTGTTTTTATGAACCGTTTCTCATCTTTTCTAAGTTATTGACTGGGAAAGGTTCACATTATCTGGCTTTACCAGAAGATTAACAAAGATTCCTTTTTGATTAGAAACTGAGCTTTAAGAAAAAAAAAATCATGTGTCTGTAATAATTTCCAGGAGAACAACAGTGAGGGTAAAGTTTTACAGACCTAATCATTGGTCAACACATGAGATGTAGTTGGGGACGGCCCTACAGCTGGAGCAAACTACTGACAGGGAAATTTGTCTTTCTACTTAAAAAGAGTTTTTACTGAAATTTTGTTTAATAAAGATAAAGGATATATTAAACATATTATGGTGTCCGTGTTTATTGACCTGTGTGTTTTAAAGCTTTGTAAAAATCCACTTCTCTGGCAGGATGTGTCTTCTCTGTTGTCTCACGTAACACATGACAATTTCTTTTGCAAGTCTTCAGTCTGTTTCTGTCTGTTCATCTCAGAATTCACATACTACTGCAACAGCTGCAACACAGGACTGTTTCAGACTTGTGGCTGTTTTCCATACACATACTTCCCTCACAGGCCTTATTGTTTAGTTTATACTGGCAAAGAAACACATGTACATCTACCTCTGTAACCCTGCATATATATAATTCATTTCACAATATTTAACAACATTTACCTTTTTATTTTTTTTGTATGTTGTCGGCTTGTGCACAGCAGTGGGAGTGTCTGGTAATGGGCTAAAAACAAGAGACAGATTTATTCTTTTATGTTTGATGTTTGGGAAATACAGTGCATATCCCATAATTATAATGATGTTCACCAAGACTTGTGGTCTGTGTACCATTCAGCTCTGTTTTGCTGTAGCATAGTCAGATTCATTCACACAAGGATCAAATGCTTCTTTCTGTGAGTGAACAGTTCACATTATTTTTAAATCCCACATACAGTATACTGTAGCTGTGATGTGGTTGGTTTACATTCAGTTTCTCTCTGAAGCAGCTACAACATCTGGACACAGCTGGATCTGGCGCCTTTGAATTTTGACCACAGAAATAAATTGTTAGTTTCCTCTGTGAAAATTCTGGTTCCATGTTGCTAATGCTTGGTAAAGTGAAAACTAGTGTAATAAACATGTAACTGTAATTAATATCAGTAGAATTTATTTTCAGATGGGTGGACACTCTAAATCTATAAAGAGAGAGCACCTCTCTGTTTAGATTTAGAGTGTTTCATCCTGAACTGGCAAATAATGGATTAATTCAGATACAGTATAAATTCTAAGTTAATTTGGGGGCATTTTTTGCCTTTACCGACAGTCGAAAGACAGGAAAGTCTGGGAGGGAGAAAGAGGGGACGACATGCAGTAAAGAGCCATGGTTCAGAGTCAAACCAAAAGCCTTCATGGTATGCACTGCCACCAGAGCCTCCTAAGATGTTATCAACTGAAGCTTTGTGGTTTCCTCTGATGCTGTTTTCTGTCTTCACCGCTCATCCCCTCAGACAGCTGTGGAGGCTCCGTGCAGCAGTATTTGTCCATATAATGGTTGTCAATGGATACCAACTTTCTTCGTCCAAAAAGACACACCAAAAAACATCCAAATAACTCCCCCCCCCCCCCCCCCCCCCCCCGTAACTCAGAGAAGCCACGGAGGACTCTGAAAATTCGGAGGACTCTGAAAATTCTCACAGCTCTTAGTCAACATGAGGGTGAGTAGATAATGAGTGAAATTTGAATTTTGGGTGAACTATCCCTTTAAGAGTCCTTTTTCTGCTGTCAAAAAGAGAAATTAGTTTTTTTTTCTCTTTCCAGTTTCCTCCTCAGCTCGTCCCTCTTCACGCTGCCTCTGTGGCCGTGCTGGATCTCTGCATTCTAATGAGTTAAAGATCTGACATTATTTATACTCATCCTCCAAATATTGGCAGCAGATCAACCAAACATAAGGCTGTGACAAGTAGCTGACATGTTTGAAGCTGTTTGAGGAGATTGTTTGTGCTGCTCTAGTCACAAAAACCATGATGGAGAGAAAAATGAGGGGGGAAATCCACCTGTCCCACTGCAGCTCTGATGTCCAGTAGCCTAACCCTCAGGGATGCTCATCATAATCCAAGAAAAGCTATAAAATGCAGACAATGTAGTGGTCAAATACATATTAATTGTGCACTTTTGCATAGCAACTGTGTGGTTTTATTCAATTTCATCATAATTGTTACCATATAGAAAATATAGTCACACTTGAAACATTTCAATGGCCAGTCAAAACAGACACATCATGCAGACACAATATAGACTGATATAGTAAATGTGAGGTTAGCTCCATAAAAACACAGAGGAGAAGATAACTTTAACATTATTGCTAAAATGTAGAGTTCCCATAATGAGTCGCTCTTATCGTAGTGTAACTGTGAGTACAGAAAGTGTGTGATTCTCTATTATTCCATTTGTTTTCATGTGTCTGCTCATTCAGTCTCTCATGTGTGTCGTCCATGCAACAGAGAAATAATCATTTGTATAAGTGAAGAAGGGTGTTCAAACTGCTTTTGCTTGTCTTTCTTTCTGCATCTGTTCTTACTGTTATTAATCAGTCATAAGATTAAAACACCAGAATCCACCTTCACTTATGATACGTATATACATAAAAAATAAATATATCTAAAACTCCTTTCCACATGACAGTCGAGTCTTTCTGCCCAGCCCCTTCACTGACATAATAAGAGAAGCTGGTTGGGGTAGTTATTGATCCTCGGGTCACTGCTCTGTTGGCCGACAAACACCTCCCACTCTGTCCGGGGGCTGAAGAACTGCACCACAGAGAAGCTGCAAGCAGGCTGGACATCATCTCCTGCCTGAGTCCAGCAGGCCTTAGATCACATTATCAAACATGTGCATGGACTGCATGATGTTTTCATCCTGGACACGAGGAACAAAAAGGAACAAATTGAGATAAATTTCAAAAGCTGTGCATGGAAGTGTTTCCATTAACCCTCCTGCTGTCCTCCTGGGTCAAGGAAGGAAGGAAGTTAGGAAGGAAGGACAAAGGGAAAGAAGGAAGGATAAAGGGATAGAAGGAAGGACAACAACGAGAGGAAAGAAGGAAGGGAAAAAGGAAGGAAAGATAGATGGAGGGAGGGAACAGATTTGGTCAAAAAAGAAGGAAGAAGTAAGGACGAAGGGAAGTATGTGTGTGAATGGCACTTATAGTGTGTAACTGCTGCTACTGTAGTCTCCAATGTCTTGGTCCACCCCAGGCGGCGGGTGCGGGCCATCACATTCTGGATCCATCCATCTAGACTTGCACTTTACCTATTTAAACTTGCACTTGCACTTAAGAAACTGGCACTTTACACCAGATCACATGCATGTTATGTATAGGTATGAATGTGTATATGATTGTGAACCACTGTATAATTCTTGTGCATTTCTGTCTGTTTGTGTGTTCTACCTGCCAAGGGACTACGGATGCAAATTAGCAAGTTGCTAACTCTGACGCATTTACATTTGTGCACATGTACGAATGTTCATTAATGTGTATTGTCCCTTTTAAATAAATAAATAAAATAAAAAATAAAAAAGGGAGGGAGGGAGGCAAAAAGGATTGTGGAAAGAAGGAAGGGAAAGGGGAAGGAAATAAAGATGGAGGGAGGGAACAGACGGTCAACTGGATCAAAAGAGGAAGGAAGAAGAAGTAAGGACGAAGGGAAGGAAGGAAAGAAGCAAGGGAAAAAGGATTGTGGAAAGAAGGAAGGATGGAGGAAGTGAACAGATTGGGTCAATTTGACCCAGAAGGACAACAGGAGGGTTTAATTACACTTTTAAATGTAGAACTCAAATGTTTCCAATGACCTTTTGGCATGTCTCCAGGAACTCCTCAATGGTGACCACTCCATCATTGTTCCTGTCCATTTTCTGCAAAAATGCAACAGATAAGGAACTGATGTTTCAGAGGGAAACGTCGAAGGCATTTATAAAGCTGGTTCTTATGTGTTTTTTTGAATCCTACATTGTTTACTCTCATGTTTCTTTACTGACAGCTATAGGAGATACAAAGCATTTGGGAACCTGCCTCTGAAATATTACTCAGTTGTTCTAGTGGCTAAAGCAAATGTTAGTTGCAAAATATTGAAACTAATGTGTGTGTGCATGGATCATCTCTTGTTTCTTATTAAATTCTATGAATCCCTTTGCGTGTGGAGCTGAGAGATGTGCAGAGCATTGGTTTGCTCATTTGTGAGTTTCACCTGGAAGAAGCTGTCAACATGATCCTTGGGAGCGCTGTCCTTCATGCTGGGGTAGGTGTATTTCCCCATCATGTCATAGATGGAGTTCATAATGTCTGTCATCTCCTGGACAACAGGACAAAAAGAGCTCATTACTGCCTTGTTGTTGTACGGCTCTGAGAACAAGCCAGGCTGCAGAAAATATGGTCACAATCTCCTCTTCCTCTGCTATTACCAGCTTTAAATGTGCATGTTCTGTGTTGTGTGTCTCATGGATTGTAATTTGTGCCTCTGTGTGTCTGTCTTCAGGACCAAAAATGTTTGTAAACTTTGGGAGCATCATTCTACAGTGTGGCGAGTCCTCTTCTTCTTTTTGTTGTTCACCTCCCTGGACTCAGCACCTGGTTACACTCTGGATGTGCGTGAGCCTTTTTTGGTCATCCACCAGGAAGATTAGATGAGTAATCTCAAGGGGCTATGCTCTAATATACAATTTCAAATTTCAAAATTCATGATGTGATGACGAGGCTTTGACTTTGACCATTTAGATGTCAAATGTTACCATTTCATAATTTCATCATATTAAATATTTGTGTTGAACTGCATCATGATTAATATAAGAGTTTGTGGGTTCTGATTAAAACAGTGACAGAGGTCACAGTGACAGTACTGTGTTGGGGAAACACCTACAGAAGCAACCTACAGCCAATATACAATATGCAAAAGAGAGCAATAAGAATAGTGAACAAAGCAGGTTATTATGATCACACCAATGCAATGTTCATAAAATCACAGACACTGAAATTTTGGGATCTAGTAGAATTCAAAACCGCACAAATTCTGTATAAGGCACATCATAAATTACTTCCTGGCCATATACAAAAAAACTTTAGTGATAGAGAAGGGGGATATGATCTAAGAGGGAGATGGAATTTTAAACAACCAATTGAACAATTGGTTGTTTAAAATTGGTTGTTTAAAATTCCATCTCCCTCTTAAATCTACTCTGAAAAGCATGTGTGTATCTGTCTGTGGGGTGAAGCTGTGGAACAAGTTAACTGATGAGATCAAAACAAACAAGTAAAAATCTGGTGCAATTTAAAAATAAGTTTAAAATGTTCATTTTGGAAAGATATAGTCTTGAAGGTGGGGAATGATTTAAAGCAGAAGTAAGTGATATATTTGTGTTAATATAAGTCTTAAATAGTTCTATCTTCCGACAGCAATCACTTACATAGAGTGTTTGGACCGAAACACGGGTCTGTCAGTCATTCTGCTCTGCTCTGAGCCGAGGAGAAAACTTTTCTCATATCCTACAGTTTTTATCCAATGAGGAGAGAGAACGGCATGCAGGGCTGTGTGTGCAGCCAAGGGACGCCGTGAATGTGGTGACGTAGGGACGAGGACTGTTATGGTGCGTTCAAGGCAACTCGTAACTCGTGTTTTTTCGTGTTACGAATGGCCGTTACAGTGACTTTCACAGGTAAAACAGGTCGGAAAAACACGAGTGGGTTGCCTGGAACGCTACAAAGTTGTAAGTTGTGACTTGAGGCTGTAATTCACGGTTTCAAAAGCCTGCCTGGAACGCAGCATTAGCCAAAACGACCGGATCGCTTACTTCTGCTTTAAATGTAGGTAGGAATGATTTGACAAATGTTAAATGTCTATTTTTTGCTTGGTATTTGCTGAGTATGTACATGTAGGTGTGTGTATATGTGTGTAGATGGCATGTATGCTTGTTTGTTTATAAGGTACTGTATAAACATATATTTACATGTATGGTGTAAAGGTTAGGGCATCTATAAGCTTGTAGCTTCAGCCCTGACCCTTTCGATCAGCCATGCAGCCCTGCTTTTAGAGGGATGTGTAACTTTTTTTTTTGTGGTTCTATTTATTTATTTATTTTTGCTGATCGAAACTCAAACTCAAACACAGCGATTCCCTTGGGATGTTACTGATGGAACTGTTACTAAAAACATGAGCTAACAACATAACACAGGGAAGTTGACACAAGCAGGAAGCGGTGTGAGCACCTCTCTGGTGATGCAGCCGTCCTTGTTGATATCGTACAGGTTGAAGGCCCAGTTGAGTTTATCAGTGACGGAGCCTCTCAAGATGATGGACAGACTGATGACAAAGTCCTAGAGCAGGGAGAGGGACATTTAAAGTGATGCAAACAGGATCTGGTAGGAGTCAGAAGGCAGACTGTATATTTCCTTGTGTATGCTACATTAGGGTTCCTGGCTGGATGATCATGTGTCACTGACTGGGATGGGAGTGTGCTTCTCACCTCAAAGTTGACCGCCCCGTTGTTTTGGGTGTCAAAGGCTTCAAACAGGAAGTGTGCATACATACTTGAATCTGAAAGAAGGATAAAACACAATCTGTTTGGACAAATTCATGTTTGGGACTTTATGGATTTGTAATTGTAAAAAAATATATATATGTGCATTGATTCATTATATCAAGAAAAAACTGTATGAAACTCAACACAAAAAGTTCAAACAACTAAAGCCAACACGTTTTCTCAAGAACTCTGGAAACTCTGAAAATTGTGCATAAACATAATTTAACAAGCTGCAAATTTTATGTCGATGAGTATGAACTGAAAAGGGTTTGTGTTGCAGTGGAATAAAACCCTGCAATCCATCAACCTATGTGGTGACTCACTGCATCTCTGTATCTCTCCACTGAAGTTGCTTTATAAAGAGCTTCAACTGGTTTGACACCAGCTTGAGAATTGTTGGAAAAAAATAAATGTTGGGGAGAAGAAAGGAAGTGAGTATGTGACTGACCTCCCTGAGGGAAGAACTGGGAGTAGATGTTTTTAAACGTCTCCTCATTCACCGCACCAGTGGGACACTCCTGTGCAAAACAAAACACTGTCATGTTAAGAACTATTATGGGCTGCAACTAACGAATATTTTCATTATCCATTAATCGATTAGTTGTTGGGTCAATAAAATGTTACAAAAATGTTGAAAAATGTCAATCAGTGTTTCTCAAACCACAAGATGACATCTTCAAATGTCTTGTTTTGTCCAAACCAAAGAGCTACTCAGTTTATTGTCATAAAGGAACAAAGAAAACGGAAATATTCACATTTAAGAAGCTGAAATCAGAGAATTTGGACTTTTTTTCTTAAAAAACAACTCAAACCGATTATTCGATTATCAAAATAGTTGGCGATTAAAGCAGAAGTAAGCGATCCGGTGGTTTTGGCTAACTTCTTGTCAGCCAATGGAGTTAGCAGTCCCCGCCCTCGTCCCTACGTCACCACATTCACGCGCATCCCTTGGCTGCACACACAGAGAGGACCGCCCCTTTATGCCATTCTCTCTCCTCATTGGATAAAGGTTGTAGGATACAAGGAAAGTTTTCTCCTCGGCTTACAGCAGAGCAGAGTGACTGACAGACCCGTGTTTCAGACCAAACACTCTATATAAGTGATTGCTGTCGGAAGATATAACTATATTAGACTTATATTAACACAAACATTCCGCTTACTTCTGCTTTAATTTAATAATCGGTTATTGTGCGATTAATCTATTAATTGTTGCAGCTCTATTAAGAACAATGAAACATACATATAAAATATATATTCACACACACACACACACACACACACACACACACACACACACACACACACACACACACACACACACACACACACACACACACACACACACACACACACACCAGTATTCAGATACAAATGGTTACACAAGAATCAGTTATTGATTGAAAGTGTTGACTAACACTTTTGAATCCTCGGTAAAGGACCTGCAGCTCTTTCTTGTTGAAGTTGGTCTGCTGCACCAGGCGGTCGATCCCCTCCGGTCTGTAACACACTGTTGACAGTTCACCATCGTCTGTTACACTTCCTGTACGGAGGGACAGAGACGTGACACAGTGAGTCCCCGACATAAAGGGTAAGTGCAAGAAAAAGTGTCAAAGATGAAGTCAATGTGTTCAAGGATCTAATGTTCAGTTCACATGAGGAGAATGTGAGTGATGACGGGGTGTGTGTCCTGACACCTTCATTGGTTGAAGGGCTGGAGCCAGAGCGACAGCAGGGCAGCAGTTTGAGGAAGCGCTGCTTTATGGTCTTTTTACAGGGTTTGGCTGGAGGATTGCCTGGAAACAACCAATCACAGCAGAGATTAGTGGTGCACAGAGTGGCCCAAATAGTGGACACCATGTAAAAACATGAGCCAAACTCCGCTCAAATACTTTGAATCACTTGTCAGAGTCAACTTGGCACACGGAAATTAGTTTGCTGACCCGGTTTTGAACTTGACCCATCAGATCAGAGGGAGAGCTTAGTGAGACAACATATGACAGGACGAGGCTGAGCTGAGACACAGAGGACATTGAAATGTCTGAGATTATTATGTTTCACTGTGGGAATACATTTTTAAGTGTTTCTGCATTTAACCAGCCGGCCTCTTGAGGAGATTCATTTAGTTTAATTTGTTGTTAGACCACAGGATTTAAAAATTAATCAGTTCAAGACAAGGAGACTCTTTTAGATTTTGTTTGTGAAACACTTTGGTGAAGACTGTTTGCTTCTAAATGAAATAAACTTGAAACTTGAATTGAGATGTGGTGGGAATGCTGAGTGTTTTCTGTGGGTGTGTCCACATCAATTTCTCCACTAAAATTCATGGGAATCTTTCCAGTAGTTGTTGATATGATTCAGACCATATGAGTTTCTGCTGAGCTGAGAAAGAAGCACTCATTAAACACAATCATAGTTCTCCATGGTCTGGAGTAAAATAAAGGACAGTAATGTCCTCTCTGGTCCACACCCGCTGTGTTTCAGGACTGTGTCCTCTGCTCTTACATCTTGAATCCAGAGTTTTGTTCTCTGGACACTGCAGCTGATAACTTGCTCCATGATGATCTTATGCTGGTTTACAGTCTGCAGGAAGACAGAAGCATGTAACAGCTCCAGCAGACGATAAACACACAGCTGTAACAGTAAGACACAAACCTCCTCCTCATCCTTGTCTGTTCCGCTCCTCTTTGGGTTTTGTTCTGATACTCAACAGAGATAGGCCGGTGACTGAATAGGTCAGATTTAGCTTTTGTGACATGGGTGATTTCTAGCAGCATGCATGCAAACCAGCTCCCCCAGAGAAGTTGAAATGCGGGAGGACAGAGAACATAGCACAATACAAGTCCCTCATAGAGATGTATTGTATATGAGTTATAACTAGAATATTAGAGCAGATACCTTTTACCACAATCTTACTCAGTAAGAAAAGTCACCAGAACATTGTGGGATCTTGCCCAGTCCCTGTCCCATCCATTGGGATCAGTCAGTTATTAGCTGCACAAAGCTGCAACATTTTTAATTAATGTTGGAAGTGAAATTTAACTTTTCGTCATTTAAAATCATTAAAAAGTAAAAACTGAGATTGGAGTTTCATATAACTTGTCTTGTGACTCACTTGATCTGAGCAATGAATGGACTTATTTCACTTCTCCAGCAGTATGTCTTTACTCTTATTGTCTTTCAGCTAGGCAAGGCAAGGCAATTTTATTTGTATAGCCCGTTTTTACAAACAGTTTGTCTCAAAGGGCTTTACATGGCATCACAACAACATCCTCTGCCCTTAGACCCTCACATTCACTGAGGAAAAACTCCATAGAAAAAATAACCGAGGGGGGATCCCTCACCCAGGACGGGCAGACATGCAATAGATGTTGTTACAGACAAAAAAAACAGTTTATAACAGAGAATGTGCATGGGAAACATGGAAATGTTTACGACAGCTGAAGAAGGGACCTTCTGGTAGGCAATGGAGGCAGGGAGAGCAGGCCAGCTTAATGGGAGGACTGGATGGCAGACTGGTTCATAGGAAGGGAGGGAAGGCCGAGAATGCATGTACAACAGCTGTTTCTTCAGACAGGGAGCATGTAATCCTGCTTTTCCCAGCTGGAGGAGCTTTTCCAGATGTCCATGCATCTGTCCTTCCACCAGAGGACAGTGTTGAACTACAGACACGGTACACTCAACTGTGCGAGGTCTCCAGTTTAGAGAGAAGATAAACACATAAACAGACAGGAAGTAACTGAAAAGAGACCACACCGGGCGGTCAGGTGGAGAAAACTGTTGGAAGATTTAACAGGAGTGATGATCACTTCAACTGTTACTGCTCTGCAGAGAGAAACCCCCATGACCCTGTCCTGGATTTCCAAGACAATCCAAAGAGTAGCAGAAACGAGGAAACACACTCACAGCCACTGGAAGCTAAAATATCTCACAGCTACAGTCATGGATGTGATAACAACACTGCTAGTCACCGAATGAGAATGTGACATTCATCTAATTTAAGGCGAGACACAGGCAAAAACACTGGTTTTTCATGCACTGATCAATTTTGGGTTATTTTTCTTCCGGAACATGTATTCTTTCAGAAAAGTCGAAAGAAATGGTAGAAAATCCACATTAAGGTGGTTATTTTACTTCATTTTGTCTCTTTTGTTGGTAGATTTCTCCTAAATTCACCAACAGTTAACATGCTACATACTGTGCCTGTTGTCTGAGCCATGTCATGTCAGGTATCATTGTACAGCTCTCTCTCTCCTGAATAATGATGTAGGCTCCAAAAATTGTTGTTTCCTCTGTATCTGCAACCAATCGTAAAAGTATGATTTGCATTAACAATCTATGGAATTTTACAGTCTTAAAAGGCCGTTTTCTCAAAAGGAGTTTTTCCTCAGACTTTGAGCCCGAAATCTCCACTTCAGCAGCACTTAGAGACACCAAACCTTCCAGTTTTATTCCTGTTCTGAAGGTTTTCACAGAGGGTATTGTTGATATATCATTCACAGCCTGATTTATACAACATTTTATTCCTAAAAACATGACCATTCATGACCATTCCTAAAAACATGACCCCCCCCCCCCCCCCCCCCCACACCACCACCACCATTCACCTGTAGTGTCTCCCCTTAAACAATAATGATGACTGCTACAGGTGCATTCACAACTGTACATTAGACTTGTACTAGACAGGGATGAAATGCGTTGGTCATGGGCATATCAACAGCAACTATAAATATTAGGCCTTATATTATATCATGGAGTTATATCATTGAGAAAATGAAATTCCTATCTGCTGAAGGTGTGTGTACAGCATCTATACACAAGAATAAATTGTTGCTCTTCACTTGACTGACTAGTGACTCTCATTCTTAAAAATCTTAAAGATCTGCTCAGAGCAAAGTCCCAGGGTGACACCTGTAGGTTTCTGGGAGTATTTGTCAGTGTATATTGACTGAATGCCAATCAAACCATCTACTATCAAACAGCAGCTGCACAACCATGGAAAAGCAAACAAAGCTTTCTAGTGATCTCACAGGCAAAAACAACACACCTCAGCCTTTTGTTGTCAGGGAATAAAACTGTATTTAAAAAAAAAAAAAGTAACAGGAGAACCACTTTTCAGAGAGATAGAGAGGAGAACTAAATCCTATACCAGCTGTTTTCCTTCTCTCTAGCTGTCACTTTTAGACTCGACAGAGGCGCAGGGCACCGATACTTCACTGACGTGTTTTCTAAGAGCAGCTGTTTGATGACACTTGTTCCCACAGAAATCCATCAAAAACAGACAGAGAGGTTGTTCTTGGAGGGACAGAGAGAGAGAGCAGCTTATAGACGTCTAGCTGGGCCGAGGTATTACATAAGATCAGACACACCAGCAGGACCGGGTGGAGAAACACAGGCTGCCGACTCTCAGCGTGTCAGGATTTAGTTCACACTGCTCCGCCATATTAAAGAGTGAGGACAAGAGACACGGTTATTTAATTAAACTCTCAACATGTATTTTCCTGTTTCCAGATGAACTAAGCAATAACATGAGTGGAAAATACATATTTTAACCGTCCGGCAGCATGAAATGAACAGTGCACATCTGCAGGGGTTGGGATGAGGTGTTGATGAATGAGACTGACTCAGGATCTGCTGAGATTCCCCCCAGCAGCCTGCTGTCCTCACTCCTCTGTGTGAATCAATGGGAACAAATGCAGCCCTCAGAGGCCGATCAATACGCCGGTCCCTGCTGTTACAGCCATGTTTAAAGACTCCGCTGCTGCTGGTGGTGAAGGTAAACTGTGCAGGGGGCCACTGGAGGAAACTACAGGATGACTGCAGGCCATTGAAACAGGCTTATGTATATAATTATTCACTAAGAACAAACCTCTTCAGAACATGTCGGTTGTTTCGGAGGGCAGTCGAGATATTTGATCATTTCAGAGCTCAGAGTGTGAAGTGTGTGAATCAATGGGCTGAGAAAAAGTTGAAGCACTTGAAAATATCGACCTGGAGGATATAACGAATCACAGAGGACGAAATGAAATCTTACAAAGTGGCAGCAAGCAACTCATATATTTTCAATAACAAGTGCCTTTCATTATTTATTTTTTTAACCTACTGTAATGTTTAAATTTTAAGACAAATTTCTCAACAGTTCCCAAAGATTTACAGAGAAAGTACAGCGATCTTCTGACAAACGCCTCCCAGCCCACATCTTGAAATAAAAAGATTAGAAGTGATGAAATAAATCTTTGTTTCTTTCCAATTTGTCACAAGAGATTTATCAGTCATAAAATAATTGGGAAGTAAAAAATATGTTTAAACTGGTGCTGTTTGTTATACGGTGACCTGGTTCACCCTCTGTGTGTGACTGGCAGGGTTTTGTGTTTACTCTGGGAGGTCATGGCAGCTTACAGAGGGAGGGCCATGCAGCGCTAAATGAATGTTTGTAAATTAATGTCGCTCATGGAAACAAGCCTCTGTACTTATCCTAATCCTTCAGAAGGACGTGGGTCAGATTATAGATGTCCATTTTATACAACCATGGACACACACACAAATATTTAACATTACACACTCCTCTTCATCTTGCTGACATCACACTCTGATTGTGGGACAGGTTTGCATCAGTGTCTTTCACCTCTGGCGTCCTCACACGGAGACAGACGTCAGCTCGTGAGTTACGCAGGATCAGCTTTGGTTTTTGTTACACAACACTGATTTTAATACAAGACAATTTCCATTTGGCACCTACAACATGAAACCTACTTAGGTTTGACTGGATTTTATTTTGAAATAAGCTATACAAATATATTACATAAATGTAATATTCATGTTCTCACCATGATGTTATGATGGATTTAGGGGGAAAAAAACATTGAGCACTGAATACAACTGTCACTTTAAACATATGAAGGTGTTACGATCTCTCCTGTGATGGATGCTGACTGTAACATCATATGTGTAACATTTAGTCTGACAGAAAAATCATGAATAAATTGTGAACAGTGGTGGAAAGTAGGCCTACACTGACTTGAGTGCAGAGGGCAATGTTGTTGCAAAATTTTCATTTTATTGACATAGAATTACATCTTTTTTTCTTTTCTTTTTTGCAATTTTATAGATTAAGCCACTCGGCATCATATAAAAAATGTATAGCCTCAACTTTACCAGCTGCAACATTAAAGTAATGCTTATACATACATAATGCATACACATGCATATATAATGTATGCATAGGCCTAGCTGTAATCCAATAACATCACATATGTGATTCTGAGATGGAAGTTTCTGCAAGAGCGTGTTAACTAATACCTTTGCACTCTTACTAATGCCTACTTCTTTGTAAGATGGTGAATGTATGACGCCTACTTGTAACAAGAGTTGCGTATGTACCTGCCTATACCTATACATCTCAGTGATGAACTCCAAATTCATAAAACCAATAGTCTTACACAAATAATTCTGGAAATGAACACATGAAATTTGCTTCCATGTTGAAAGTTGGACACCTGTTAGCGAAGCATAGAGGCTGGAGATGCTGTTTGCTTGACGTCCTTATGCTAAGCTAAGCTAACTGTCTGCTTGTGATACTTTTTTAAATGTCTTTATTTAACCTTTATTTTATGTAACCAGGTAAGTCAAATGAGAACCACTTCTCATTTACATGACGACCTGGGACAATGGCAATGTATAGTTTCAAATTCACCATGAAAATGGGAGTAGGCTGTAGCTATCAATCTTCTTGACAAGGCAGCGAATAAGTTCAAATAACACATTAATAATTGATAACACATTTATCTAAAAGCTGCTAATTGCTCCTTCATTTTAGGTCAAAACCATCACGGACAAGTTCCACTTAAATAAAAGTGTTTAAGTTTTATCAGAAAAATAGTTGAAGTATAAAATAAATATACTGGTTTGGTCCTTCTCACTGACCAACATGTGACATCATTGATACTGAAGCATCAGTGTGTTGCTCTTGCTAGAGGTGCAGCTACTTTGACCTATTTTATGTACAGTTGTATTTACAGGGACACAGATCAATGTGTCCCTGAGATATTGAGCATCAAAGTTCCAACTCCGCTTGTCTTTTGGTTGATAGAACCTTTGTATTTTATGAATAACTAATCAAAAAATGTTGAAAATTTAAAAATAACACCACACAGGCATTAACAGACCACTAATGGATGATATTATGCAAAAAACTAAATTTTGAAAAAAATGGAGATAGAACCTTATAATTCTAAGCTCACGTTTTGTTGAGATATTGGATCATTTGTACATTTATGGAGATGAAAGGGAGTGAGAAGAGGACACAAAAACATTGTTTTGTGGAGCTCAACAACTCCAATATTTGAACTGTGACAAACTTTTAAAAAATATATAAAATCTTTAAAAAAAAAAAAAAAAAATCAACTACAGCTTACAAATAAATGAGAAAAATAAATAAATACACAAGTGAAATGTAGGACACCTCAAAACTGTACTTATACAGTATGTGAGTAAATGTACTGCATGACTTCATGGATGAGCGACACCAGTGCAGCAGTCAGTCAGACTCATTGTAACGTGTGAACTGTAGTGTAGAATGTGATGACTTGGCAGTGATCCAGCATCTATAATGTATGAACACAGGTGTAAACAGGCGAGCTGCTGAACATATAGAAAAACATACATACAGCCTTTAGTTTAAATGTTTCAGATACAGCCGAAAAAGCCTTTCATTCAATTTGAACAAACTTTACTCACAAGCGTCAGTCGTCGGCTCCTTCATCAGCATGTGTGACATAACAGTTCATGTTTGTTTGACAGACACATTAGACCTGAACAGGCTGGAGCCTCTGGTTGTGGAGCAGCACCCCTCCGCTGTGCTTCACTCTTTAATAAAAGCTTTGTTTTCGTCTCTTGAACGTCCCCTAAAGCCTCTGTGTGCGCCGTGCACCTGTTCACTGTTTGTTTAACCTGCTGCTGAACGGGCACCACACTGGTGCCAGCAGCAACTATCAGCCATTAAATAACACTTCATCTGTCCATCCATCCACAGCATAAACATAACATATTAAAGGGGGTATTTATATATATACATAGTTCTTTTAAAAGAAAGGGCTATTTCTGGAAGTTGTCACAAAGATGACAAAAAATTAAAAAGTGTTTGTGTGTATGTACTAAAGAGGCAGAGCACTCAAGAGGAAAATAAAAAGCAGAAACACTGTGAGCCTCCCTGATCTAACTTGCTATCAACACACTGTGACAGGTATAATTTTAGATGACAAAAGACGAGCGAGACACTCATTTTTCTGGTTTTCTCTCCTCATCTCTTCAGGCCTATTCCTGCATTTATTTGATCTCTTCCCATGTTGATAACAGCAGAGGGATGAGCCATGAGTTTTTGTCTCATAGTCGTCAAACACATCAGCTTTAAAGGTCATTCATTAGTTCATTAGGGGCAGTTGCATAGGACTGATTGGATGAAAACAAACGTATAGCCAACATTTATAGAGTTTAGGATTAAGGCTGAGAAATGATGATGAAAACACATACAATCATCACTAAAGCTATTAATGTGCTATTTTGGGCTGCAGCTACTAGTGATTTTCATTATTCATCAAGTTTTTAAACAATTTTACAATCAATCAGTTCAATAAAAAGTGATATTTTGATTAAGAGCCCAAGTTCAAGTTCACCCCAAAATATTCAATTTTCTATCACAAAAAAGCAGAACATCGTAAACTATTTAAACAATTAATTTGTCCAAATCTGGGCTGCCCTGGGATCACATCCAGACTATAGAAAAACACTTTCGACATTATTTAACCATCAGTTTATTAATGGTCAGTCCCATCTCATGTTATTGTCATTTAAACATGCAGTCTTATGTAGCTTTATGTTTCTCCCCGCTCGGTCCCATTAAACTCATCTGGCAGGATGAGGGTCTGTTTGCACATATTCCTCTTTAAACCAGTTTGCAGGCTGAGACAGTGATGTGGAGTCACACTCTCACTCAGAAACAGCAAATAAACCTGCGTGCGCACACACACACACACACTGACAGTGACACTGAGTGAATATGACTGTTATCAGACCTCCACTTCATTATCCCTGCCATTTAAATTCTTATGTATCCACAGCAGGGAGATGTGAGCTTGTCTCCTTGTCTGAAACAGGACTGTGGTGTCTTATAAACCTCCTCCAGTCAACTCATTCACTGATCAACCAGCCAACAGCAGAACAACAGACAGGCTGGAAAAGCCAACACAACTTTCATCAATCAAGTGAAGCCAAGGTCAGCAGACAGCAGGAGCCTCCACCTACCTGTCAGAGGGTCGTAGGACCTGTCCAGCTCTCTGGAGTCTGACAAACTCTGCTCCTGACTCCTGGACTTCATCTTCACTCACTTCTCACCAGGATCTGTGTCTGTGCGTGCAGCAGCAGCTCATCTACGACTCCTGCGCCCTCATTCCCGTTCGCATGTCACTTTCTGTGCGAGCAGCATCAGTATGAGCGGAGCGGAGGGAGGAGAGTCCGAGCGGAGCGCGCGTCTCTCCTCGTGCGTTCTCCTGTGTCCCGTTCAGCATCGGCGCGCGCCCGCGTCCACAGACCCGGTCTCTGAGTCTGAGGGACTTCCTGCGGGGTCAGGTTCAGATGGGAAGGTGACTGACACACACGGACCGGAGCTGGTTGTTTCAACATCAGCTGTAACATCTGCATCTGTCCGTCCGAGCTGGGACAAGGAGAGAGAGAGAGAGCTGAGAGAGGACTGATGAAGCAAGAGAGGGAGTGGCAGACATGCAACAGACGGGCAGATGTGCGTGTGTGTGTGTGTGTGTGTGTGTGTACTTGTACAGCTACAGTAGATGTGAGGACATTTTGGGAAAGTGAGGACATTTTGACCGGTCCTCACTTTTTCAGGCTGTTTGAGGGTTAAGACCTTATAATAACTATGTTATTATAATTAGGTTTAAGTTAGGTTAAGAGTAATGGTTAAGGTTAGGCATTTGTTTTGGATGGTTAAGGTTAGGGTAAGGGGCTAGGAAAAACATTATGTCAATGAGTGTCCTCACAAAGATAGCCAAATGTGTGTGTGTGTGTGTGTGTGTGTGTGTGTGTGTGTGTGTGTGTGTGTGTGTGTGTGTGTGTGTGTGTGTGTGTGTGTGTGTGTGTGTGTGTGTGTGTGTGCATATCTGCTGATGCTGATGCTGATGCTGATGCTGATACTGATGGATGGTCTCACCTTGGCTCGGCTTTAGCTCGGTAGGAAGAAGTAATACCTGCGGATCAATACCTTGTCAGCCTCACGTCCTTGAGCTGGTTGAGCAGAGTTAATGGATGACTCACTCATTTTTCACAAAATGCAAGCAGCAAGGCCGTGATTAGGGGGGGAAAAATCATTTGAATAATATCTCCATATATATGGATGGAGGCAGAGAGTTGCGCGGGCTGGTTTATGGGATAAACTTAAATATCTCCGGTCAGAAACTTCTGTTTTAAGTTTTTGTTTTTGACATAATGCTTTTGGGAAATCATCAAGAGTCTAAGTGTGAAGCTTTTTGGCGTATGGGCTATATTTAATTCTTTATTTGAGAACATTTCGTCGTTCTACTTGCGTTTCAACTCTTTGTGATGTACAATTCTTTTGGATAGACATCAAGGATCAAAGAAACAATGGTCATCACTAAATCAACGCTTCATGCAGTCCGGATGTCAAAAACATCCCAAAGTCATGTCTTTGATGCTTTGAAGGGCTTCTCTAGCTCAGCAAGACTTTCTTCTTCCAGTTCAAGAGTTTCTTTGTGAAGAAAATGAGGTTCCCGGTCAAGGGGAATAACTGGGGGTAGGTCTTTCGCAAATTTCATGATGATTTCACAAAGTCACAAAGGTCAACCTCATGGATTCATTATAGAGCAAAAATCATTTGATGTTTTCCTTTATTGTTTGGGATCCATAAATGTATGTAGCACAATGTGTGTCTGTATTTCAGAAGACAGGTGAAAAGAAAGATGACACAGGTCAGTGCCAAGGGGGGAGTTGTGGGTTCTACAAGTGAAGACCACTTCCGTGTTCAAAAAGCTGCAGTTCTCCGGCGGCCACTGGGGGCTGGAACCAGAAGTGAGCAACTCTCCATTGACTCTCATGTTAAAATAGCCGACTTTACAGCTTAAAAAAACAGATTTACAGCCTGGTACATTTTATTTTTTTGGTCTCTACCGATAGTTTCCACCTCCGTGAACACTGTGTGTGTGTGGGGGGTGAATTTTTTTGTACCACAACCGTTTTAGTGTTGTTTAGGCTCCATAAATGGGGGCGTGGTTACGTTGAGTGACAGGTTCCCAGACAGTTACCGGCCGTTAATTGGTTGCTTCGAGTTCAGTAGGCGGGTTCTCGGCCGGCAAACCACCACTCCAAATATGGAAAGTAGACTCCCACAAACCAATGGGTGACGTCACGGGTGCTACGTCCATTCTTTTTACAGTCTATGGTCAGTGCAGACAGCAGCATTCATCCTCTGATGACCAAATATCGTCTGAGTCCACTGACAGATGAGTTTATATATCTGTTCGCACATATCTGGATAGACCCGTGATTTATAATTAACTTTGACATGTAAAAATGCTGGAGTGCCCCTTTAATCCCGGCTCAAACCCATATTTAAATCCTACTCAAATTATTACTATTCAGTGAATGTAACAAATCCCTTCAAAAAATGTTTACCGCACACCCAGGACTGATGAAAAATAAAAACCAGTCACTAAGAGTGTTATTATGCACTGACCTTCAAATGAAACCCTGTCACTGTCACGTGGGAGAAAAGATAAGTCATTTTACCATGAAAAGCTAAATAATGCTTGTTGGATATCAACGGTGCAGTGACGTTTCCTTACAGAGAAGCAGACGAGTGAGGGATTATTATGTCCCCCATCAAAAGACTGATGGGGAGGAGAGAATAAAAAAAAATCTATCACGACTGTTGAAATAGCAGGATAAGGAAAAAAGAAGAGAGGGCATGGAAAGAGGCCTGGTAGAGTACATTTAAAAAAAAGAAAGAAAAAAAAGAAAAGAAATCAAAGTGGGTGAAGCAACTCCATGACAGAAAAAGAAAAAAAAAACTCAAAGAAAAATAGAAGATTACAGAAGCAACACAGTGGAGAGGTATTTGAATATATTATGTGCCTTGGGACAGTTAAATCTCACAGTATTGATGGTGTTTATCTCCCACAGGGTTTTACAGAGAAGTTCAGCATCACTGCAGGCTGCAAAGTGGAGCTGACAGATAACCAATAATGAGCCCGGACTGACGCCTGAAGTTACACACAGCGTGGAGCGATGATGATACAGGTGACAAATAACACACACACAGAGATACAGTCCAAATATACACAGACAGGTGAGCTGGTACAGGCTGTTCAGAAGATAATTTTCAGTAAAAGACATAAGAAATAGTGTCAGGTGTCCTCAGGAGGTGTGTTCCTGCTTACGTTTCTCCTTGGAAAGAGGCGGCTCGAGTTGATTTAGTTTTTTCATATTTTCTGTACACACAGATACAGGCGAGGACACACAGATAACGAAATAAAGGGGTGAAGGGATGATGATGATGAGGAGGAGGAGGAGGAGGAGGAGTTAGGGAAGGAGGAGCAGGGGGGAGGAGGGGGTTCACCCGAGACAAAATAGGCAATCTCCCCTCAAATGAATATTTGATGAGAAGGTTGATATGCTTAAATGAAACGTTACAAATACACAGCAGCATTAATGGGCTTGTCACAGTAAAACACAGGCTTGGCTCTGTCTGAGCGTCTAAGCCGTCGTTAGCACACACACATGAATACACACATCGCACAGATTATATCAGGGAGTTAATGTGCTGCCTGATACACGCTATAGCCAACAAAATTAGAGGATTTAGAATAGATTCATGTCAGGGGATTTAAAGACACACACACACAGTGAGTCCACTTACCATGTCACCGTATTATTCCCAGGCTGTGCAAAGCCATTAGCATGTCTGAGACAGGGTTTTGGCACTAACATGATGTCTTGTGTGTCCATAAGAGACCATGGGTGTTTTTTTTCCAGCCCAAACACACACAGCTTTAATTAAATGAGTGAGATGGAGAAATACAAACACAAAGAGAGAAAAAGATGGAGGTAATTATGAATGTGTACAGCCCGACTGCTGCTGCCGTTAAGGAGCTGACGGGGGGAGGCATGAGGTGAGTCGTCGAGAAGGGTTTCTTGTTGCTGCATTTAAGGTATGAGGGTCAACTACTGGACGGTAAAACGTAAAGTGATAGTTCAAAATTTTGGCAAATTTGCTCATTACCATAATCCCTATAGTCTTAGCAGTAGGTTAATTACCTTTGATTGTCTGTGCAAGCTATTTTTAGAACGGCGGAGCAGATCCGTGAGCTGCTCAGAGCTACGCTACGGAGGCTAATGGGATTTCTTGGTTTCCCTCGTCAAACTCATCAAATACACAATCCAAACATAAGTTGTGACCTGCACATTCACCACGCTATGAGATAATAAAGGAACGTAGAGTTGTTTTCGAGGTAAATACATGCAAAACCGCTGATGCGCGTTTCTGTCGGAGGCAGTTTTTCGGCAAGTAGTCTCTGCATTCTGTTATTATCTCATAGCGTGGTGAATGTGCAGGTCACAACTTGTCCACCAGAGCGTTTTGGAGTTTTTGGATTGTGTATTTGATGAGTTTGATGAGGAAAACCAAGAAATCCCGTGAGCCTCCGTAGCGTAGCTCTGAGCAGCTCACGGCTCTGCTCCACCGTTCTAAAAATATCTTGCACCGACAATTAAAGGTAACAAACCTACTGCTATGACTATAGGAATTATAGCAATGGGCCAATAGTCAAACAGTGGTGGACTGGTCAGAAAAACTTGTTGGTTTTACACCCGAGAAACACACGTGTGCCGGTGTCTCCTTCAGACGCCTGTTGAACCAGGTCTCAGTGAGTTGGTGGGCACTGGGGTCCCAGGTGAGCTTTATGATTTTCTTTCTATCATCTTAAGTGATAACCTATTCTCAGGTGTATTGGGTTTATAGCTCATGTTAAACCATCTGATGCTCAGTAGTTCACTCACTGAAAATCAGTATTTCACTGTTTTTTTTTACCCTCTCTGCACTTCAAACAACTTCAAAGAAAAAACTAATTTCAGTCTATCAAATTTGCATACATATGGTCAATAAAGACCAGATTCTTTATTGACCATACGTATGCAAATTTAATGGACTAGGGGGGGAAAAATGATTCTGGACTGATTTTAGAGCAAAGTGCTGCATACTGTTTTCTCAAAGTAAGCCATGGAAGTTTGGCTTCAAACCCCTTTGCTGTCAGGGATTTGCAGGGACTGGACCCAAATGCAAACTCAGACACAGGGATGGTGGAGAAAACAAAAAAAGTTAGTTATTGACTACAAAGGAAATGAATTCACTGGGGGAACACAATACATGCAGACGCAGGCAGGAGAAAGGGACAGAAACACTGAGGAGTCACACAGGGCATCAACACAGGAGACGAACACAGACGATTCAACAAAAAGCAATGGGTATTAAACACCTAAGTAAAATACACAAGGGAGAAACAAGACACAGGTGACGCAAACAAACACAAGTGAGACATATGAGGAAATCACAGGCGGGAAAGGACAGGAAGACAAGACAGGAACTTCAAAATAAGACAGGAAGTAGAGACAAACCATGACACTTCCATGTTCATGTCACAGTGTACGGTGTAAATCCAATAGATTGCAACAGTGATAATGAAATGACAATGTGCATGATGATCTTTACAGTTTCATATTTTTAAGACAAAGAGCTGTCACAATTACCTGAAATGAAAACACCTCCTCAAGGTGTACTCAAACTGTATGCTGACGATCCACATTTATCCATCACTGAAAATCAGAGGCTTACTTTCATTTGAAAAATGTAAATCCACAAGGAATCTTCTTCACCTCCAAACATTTGTGAGCTTTTCTTGAGCTTTTTATTGTTTAAAAAGTCTCCTGAAATATGTTTCAGATCAATCACTTTCATTACTGATTTATCCAGAATCTGTCTTCCTCCCTCAGTGTCATTGCATATTATTGTCTCCTCACATTTTCACATTCTTCTCTCTTCCATTTCCTCCTCTTTATTTGCCTTTGTCTATCCATCTTTTTTTTTTTTTTAAACCTATCTCAGTTGATTGCCGTCATCCCATCCTTTCTCCATCCCCCTGTCAGAGCTAAGACTGCGTTTCCTCCATCAGAGAGAACAGGTTACTTGAAACAACTTCTGATGAACAAAAGATTGAGTTGGTGTTGTTTGTGTGCCTGAGGGTGCAGACCTCATTAGAAAGTAGCTGGAGGACAATGTTGATCAGAGATATTGGCTAATTACTTCTGCAACATTAGGGGGAGAGGGGGGAGGACAGGGGGACAGCAATGAGGGAGGACATGAGTAGAGAGGAAGAGGATGGTTTCTACATTCTCAGAGGGGAAATCACCTTATCAGCAACCATGTGCTGACACTGACAGTTACCATTTATTCACTTCTCACAGATAGATTTTGAAATTATTGATTCAAATATTTGGTCAAGGTGTACTTGCAGTATGAAAGGAGCAGAATACTGAGTGAACTCATCCCTCAACAGTTTTCCCTCCAATCGTCCAGGCTGGACTTCTTGACTTTAACAGACTTTATTTTTTTTAAAAAAGAAAGAAAAGAAACTGAGCCCACTACATTCCATGTTATTTTCACATAGTAAACATTATAATAATGTGAATTAAATTTGAAGTCTAGTAGGAAGAGATCACCATGAATATGTTTTGTTCTCTCTTCTCACCCAAATAAATAAAAATGTATAGTAATGAAAACCCTTTCTCACATAGAATCTCTTGTGATGGTTATGGATACAGTGGCTTGTTTTAAGACTGTCATCCTAGAAGGGTCTGTATGTACACGTTTTCACATGTCTCAATACACCTTCTGTTTGATGTTATACAAAACAGAGAATGACATCATCACAATCAATCACTAGTTACAAGTAAGAAAACTGAGTCAAGCACAGTCACCAAGCAGCCTGGGGAGCCCCTGAGCTCTAATGCAATGTTTCCTGTTTATCACTATATACACCAGTATATTGTACATTTTAACTTGTTGGGCGGTGACTTTAGGTTGTCAGCAGGCACTGAGAACAGCACACTATGTATCAGACTGATGGATGTACAAGACTACAGTATAAGTGAAAGGAGTTGAAGAAGACAGAGAGAATGATTATCAACTCTGCACTCCCTCTCTGCTCTACAGTGATTTAGCTGTTTGTTTTGGTTTATATGGCCCAATTTCACCGGTTCAGAGTTGGAGGTAGAGATCAAAGCAGAGCTCAAGACCAGACAATTGCTATTACTTCTGTTGAATGTATAAGCGTTAACATGTTTGTGATTCAAGATTGTTCACTGCTTCCAAATGGCCAGAAAATAATTAGATGCAAATTTGTGACACTTCAAAACTACAGTGAAAATAAGAAGTGTATTAATGGCACCGTGCAGCCAAATTCTTTAGACAAAGTACTGTATGCTTAGCTTTTTCAGTCAGCAAGTCATAACTCAGACTTCACACATTCTGACAGGGGACAAGAAGTAAAGTAATGATGAAGCTGAAAACATTTGTTATCAGTGACCATATTCTCTGAATGAAACATTCATCTGTCACTTGTGTGAGTGGGGATAAGAAATCAAGCCTCCAACTGACATCTCATGTATCAGATTCCACAATGTCAGCAGAGGACAGAGTGTGTGTGTGTGTGTTAACTGATGAGGACAGCTGTTGGTAAAATAAAACAAAATAAAATTTAAATGTCATAATCTTAGTTTTCTGGAAGCTCGTTGTCTAGAAAGTTAAGAAGGAAACATTACTAGAGTAGGAAACCAAACTTTATTTAAAAAAGAAAACATAAATATACCTACAGGAATTAGAGACAAAAGAAAGAAGACCTTACACTTCATGAAATTGCATAATTCAGATCTGCTTCCAGTCAAAAGAATCATTTCAAATGTCGAGTGTGAAAGAGCAAAGAAGAGTTCAAACTGATGAATGTACAGATCATACTGTTCAAGAGCCAGAAACACACCAGCAGTCATCATGTTGTAACTCATGATTAAATCATTGTCTGAACAGCTTTCTGTCTGAACTGGCCACTCACTTCAACACATTTGGTTTCATTTAATTCAAACTAATTCAGAAATGACTTGTGCGACTTGTACAGTAGTAAATGTTAATCATGGCTTTGTTCAAAAACAAAGGTTTGCAACAATAATAAAACGTTTTTTTAATCAGTTCAGAGCATCTTCAACTTAGTTACTCAAATGTTCTGCCTCTTAGCACACATGTAAATACAAAATACTTGTACGTTTGTTTTGAACACATTGAGAGTTATGTTAACATTCACACAACAAGCATTCAGCTGCAAAGAAAATGTTAATGCTCTAATTCTCCAAGAGGATTTAAAATAAGACTCAAACTCAAAAAGGCTCAGGATCACCATTACCAATGCTGTTGTTAGGAAGTACACCATGTTCGACTCAAAGCCTAAGTCTTGTGAAATAATTACTGGAGAGAGATAAGTAGAAATCATGTACTGTGGCAGCGGAAATGAAGATCTGGGTTAAAAAAACAAAACAAAAAAATGTTTTACTCTTAAATCCAAACTTTCATGTGTCAGTTAACAGTCCAGCCAATACTGCAGATTGCACACAAGGAACCAGTGCGAAGTGGGCACTTCCTTTAAGACTCACACATACACACACACCAACGACCACCAAAGGAGCAAGTGTGGAAAGTTTTCAGGTTTTTCCTCAAGGTCCATCGAGCCCGTCGAGAAGAGTCCATGTCTGTGGGTTCCCATTGTTCAGTTCACAGGAGAGAGGGGGTGAGAGATCAACACAGCTGACAGAAAGAACAACTGAGGGTTGCACTGGTTTGTGTTTGTAAGTATGTGTACAAGTCCACACGCACAGAAAATACAATGTGTATGTCCATCTGAAGGGAGGTGAAGCCTGGGCCGGCAGGGGGGTGGGGTCTCAGGAGATGGTGGAGAACTCTTTGAGCAGGACGTCCTGGCTCAGTGTGTTCAAGGAGACATTCTTCCTCACATTCAGACTGATGGAGCGCACCTGAGGACACACAATTATCACAGGTTCAAGAGGATGACATGGTTTAATCCCACTCCAGTCAATCTCAGCACATCTCCTCACACTGAGGGCCCAAACATCAATTCACCTGTGGCTTTTGATTAAAGGGATAGTTCAACATTTTGGCAAATTGGCCCATTGCCATAATCCCTATAGTCTATACTCTAGGAGTAGGTTCGTTACCTTTAATTGTCGGTGCAAGCTATTTTTAGATCGGCGGAGCAGAGCTGCAAGCTGCTCAGAGCTACGCTACGGAGGTTAATGGGATTTCTTGGTTTCCTCATCAAACTCATCAAATACACAATCCAACAACTCCAAAACGCTCCCGTTGAGTAGTTTTCGAGGCAAATACAGAGACTGCTTGCCGAAAAGCTGCCCCCGACAGGAACGCGCATCAGCAGTTTTGCATGAATTTACCTCGAAAACAACTCAACAACGTAACGTTCCATCATTATCTCATAGCGTGGTGAATGTGCAGGTCAAAGGTGACAAATCTACTCCTTAGTCATTTTTAAAACTATAATTTGCTGCACAAACAGCTCTGTTTTGGCAAATTTTCCCATTGCCATAATCCCTATAGTCTAAGGAGTAGATTCGTCACCTTTAATTGTTGGTGTAAGATGTTTTTAGAATGGCGGAGCTACGCTACAGAGGCAAATGGGATTTCTTGGTTTCCCTCATCAAACTCATCAAATACACAATCCAACAACTCCAAAACGCTCTGGTGGACAAGTTGTGAGCTGCACATTCACCACGCTATGAGATAATGATGTTGACGTTACGTTGTTGAGTTGTTTTCGAGGTAAATTCATGCAAAACCGCTGATGCGCGTTCCTGTCGGGGGCAGCTTTTCGGCAAGCAGTCTCTGTATTTGCCTCGAAAACTACTCAACGGGAGCGTTTTGGAGTTGTTGGATTGTGTATTTGATGAGTTTGATGAGGGAAACCAAGAAGTCCCATTTGCCTCTGTAGCTTAGCTCTGAGCAGCTTGCAGCTCTGCTCCGCCGATCTAAAAATAGCTTGCACCGACAATTAAAGGTAACGAACCTACTCCTAGAGTATAGACTATAGGGATTATGGCAATGGGAAAATTTGCCAAAATGTTGAACTATCCCTTTAATATAAGACCCTCTGACACTGAATGTGTTTTGTTTGCTCCATCCAAATCACAGGAAATTTACAAATGAAAGCTCATTCTGACCATTTTTAATCAATTTCTATTTTTGCCTTCTACTAGGGGACTTCTACTTTCACATGGAAATTGTCTGATGTCACTCTTGTCTGCAGGTTGTTTCAAATGGACCTACGCTACAAACATAGAGGTCAATTCTAATGAGTTTTATTATGGGAAGTAAAGGATGTGACATTTCTAGAGGTTTGGTTTGATGCTGTTTGCATCTATGTTGAACCCTCTTTATTCATCTTTGTCTAATAAGGCATTTGCTTACAATAAAAACATGTTACATGGATTGAATATCTCTTTAAAGATGACACACCTTTAATTTCAATATACTGTCCCTATAGTTCCTATAACAAGTTTAATAACTTGTGCTTCCCTGTTATCTCTAGAGTTTATGAGGGCTTTATTATTTTGAAAATGGTGAAACCCCAGCACATCAGTAGCAGAGAGAAGCTGAAAAAGATTACATTTTAATTTTTAAAACTATAATTTGCACAATAAACACTGTAGCTTAACAGCTCTGTGTGTTTTTACTCAACCAAAGAGGCTTGCACTTAGAAAACTGGACTCTGTTCACTGTCAGAAGAAGCTTTTCCTCAGCTGTCAACTTAAAGACCTCGTTTACACTAAACTGCAGTGGTCAGCGTCAAACACAACCTCCGTCAGTTGCGTGGGGACAGAGAATCTGGCTAAGAGCCATCGTGCCCCTTTAAAAGAAGTGTCCTCTAGAGCTGTGAGGTCGACTCAGTGCAGTGTGACGCAGTGGGCTGGATCCGTTTGGGAGGAACCTGAGACTTGGCAGCTAGTGTTGTATGTAGTACTCGAGACCACATTTTCAAGGTCTTGGTCTTGTCGTAGAATCAACTAAATTTTGGTCTTGGTCAAACTGAACTCGGGACCAGTCAAGACCACAGCTGCAGTGACATCTTTTTTTTTAAACCTCAAAATGTCTCTGTCACTTGATCACTTTGGTTTATGCCATGTAACAATATGTTTCCTTATGTAACCATCTGAAAAACCTGGTTGCACTAGTGTCAAAAGTGGTAGTCTTAAGCAGGTTCTGTGTTGCTGTGTTATTCTGTTCAGTCCAAACTTTGTCTCAATTAAATATGGTGCAGATTTTATAACACATTATATTTTCTTTTTAGCTGAGGAATTATGTAAATGTCAAGCCACGTGATTATTATGAGCATTGATACTGAATATAGCAATAGTCTTGAAAATGGTCTCGCATTGGTCTGGTCTTGGTCTTGGTCTTGACTCGGGTTAGGTGGTCTTGACTATTAGGAGCACACATAACGTCCCCCTCCCCAACACCCACAATGCACTGCTGTTCATCCTACCAGCTCCTTGAAGAAGGCAGCCTCTTTGGGCTGCTCCGAGTATCTCTCAAACTGGTCCAGACCATCCTGGAGCTTGAGGGTCAGCGTGTCATAGTTGGATCGTACCACCTCCAACACCTGACGGGAAAACAGCAGAGAAGAGGAAACGAGCTGACACTCAACTCCATATCACACTGATGCTGCTGCATCTTGAAACACCAAAACAGTGAAATATTAATCAGGGATTAATACTTTATTACAACATTTTTATTCATGAGATCATGTGGATGATGTGGTTGCGACAGTGTACAGTATCGTGGGATTTGGGAACCTCTCTGAGTTATTTCCACTGTCTGCTCATTGTGAGATCAACTGGTTTCTGAGATTCATTGGTCAAAGAGGGAAGTTTTTGTCTCTGGTTTATTAAGTCCTGGACACCTTTGCACCAAAGGGTCACTTAAGAAAAGAATCTCTCATCATTGTGAGGTCAGGGTTCAAATACAATCAAGAAGCACATGTATAATACAGTATAGTGTGTGTGTGCTATGCTCATAAGTGCACAAAACACACAGAGATAAGAGGATGGGCTGGAATCAGAGGTAATTATGCAGATTCTCCACCTTGCACCTTTGCCATTCCACCGTTCAGCCATGAAACAGCCACCGACGAGACCTTTTCTATTATTGTATTAATGCGCCTGCATCGCTCCACACAGCATGCAACACTCACAGCGAGATGCATGAGCCGCATTTTGTCATGCCTCCCACAGAGGCTCTATAAACACACACACACGCACAGTCACACACGCGCTCTTCTCAAACACTTCCTGTTTTTATCCACAGGAAAACCAATGTTAATTTACATCTCATTGCATTTATGCATGCACAACACACACATAAATTCTCCTTCAGTCCAGGCAGTATACTGTTAATACAGCCGAATCAGTATTAACAGAGGGTTGGGACTGGGAGCACCAAAACATTTTTCTTGTGTTTAATTTTCTCTGATAAATCTACAGCTGTGCTCCTGGAAGAAAAAAAAAGTGCTGTTGTTTTTATTCAACCTCTGATGGTACACTGATGAAAAATTCATACCCATATCTCTCCCCCTCTCTACGCCTCTTTCTCCCTCACAGCTCTCCATCACCCTCCCCTGCTCTGTGGAGACGTAGAGGCAGGTTTGAGTTGTTAAAGTTAGTTCCTCAATGGGGACAGAAGAGAAGGAGGGAAAGGCGGAGGAAGCGTGAGCTCTGACAAACAGGTCAAAGCAAATAAAAACACCAGATAAAGGAAGGGTAAATGAATAATCTCAGAAACGCTTTCATCATATGTTCTTTCAGAGCGCCGTCTCTCCGCATCGCCAGGCGGATATGATTATGTGCAGGGGGTTGTCACCGTGTTTATCTAGAAGCGTGGATGTAAAAGCAGCTCTTGTGTGCTGGAGTGTTTCGCCTCTCACATTGTTCACAGAGACAGACAGATTATTTTAATTCACTGTGTTTCTAGAGGTCATCCATCATCTGGTGTCACTTCCTGGGATGAAGACACTCCAGGAGGGAGGAGTGCTGCTCATCAATGGGTTTTAGTAAGCATGCATGCTTATTGTTGAGTTAAATTATATATATAATATAAGCATGGAATACAAAAGCAGGGCTCCAGACTGCCCCTAAGATTTGAGACAGTGGGAAGTAAATTTTTCATCTAAATGGCGCATGTGCTACCAGTACATTTGCCACTGGTGAAACATGGAAGAGATGACTCAAAGAATGTGGAATCTGTCATCACAGGTGACGGCCCAATGTGTGTGAGCATCATGAATGAAAAGGAAAGGTGAGTATTGGCTTTGCAAGGTTTATGGTGTGCGCCCCTAAAGTTTTTTGCTTTCGCCCCTCAAATTTAAGTCAGGCAGCCTTGAAAGGTGTGTGTGTGTGTTTTTTTTTTTTAAATGGGAGAGGAAAACTTCATTTGCCCTTTGCCACTTCGTAGAAAACTTTACATGCACAAAAAGCTGTTCTTGTTCTCTCCTTCTCTTTGCCCTTTTATGATAATAGCACTGTTTTATTCAGAGGGAAGATGTATCTTTCCTTGTCTTGTCCGTTCTCTCCTGCAGTTTTTCAGGACTTGACCACGACTCAAGTCTTAAAAGTTTCAAAACAACAGCATTTTATCTCTAACCATAAAAATAACTGCTGGTTACTTACATCTAACATTCACATTTTGAAAATACACATAATGCAAGAAATTGATACCACTTCACAATACAGACCGTGTTTTTGATCTCGACCTAATGATCATTCATCTACATTTCTTTCATATTAAAGCCATATTGTGATTAGTCTACAATAAAACTGCCAACCAATAAAGACAGCTGTTCTTTGAAGGCCTCCTGTGATACTGAGCATCAAGTCTTAGTGAAGAGGAGAGTTACAGGGTTAAGACACTAAGCTTCCACAGCTGCAATGTGATGTGTATATTGATCGTCTCTCCTTCCATGTGATAAAGAAATTGGAAATAAATAAATCTGGACTGGAGATAAATCTGGCTTCATATACTGACGCTGATCCCAGTCAATACAGAGGAATGTGTTGGATAACACTACCTGGCACAACGGCTCAAGAAAGTATTCACATTTGAGATGGTTCATGTAATTTTAATTTGACATGATGAATACGTACGAACAATTGCGTGTTGAGAAAATTAAACTATAGCTGAACTAAGCTTCTTTTTTTAAAACACCGGGACAATAAATTAGTTCCTTTCCTCGCCACAAAGACAAAGCAAACAGGACTGAACTCAAATGAAAGAAAAATACAAAAAGAGAGAGTTGAGCTATCCTGTATTTAAGCAGATGTGACAGGAGGCAGTGAAGCTCCTGTCCTCATCATTTAGAGAATCTGACCAGCTCTCATCGTGGCTGCCACTTAAATCCTTCCACATCATTTCACTCAGTTAGGAACCTTTCCGACATCCCTGGTAAATGTCTGTGCCAAGTCCTGTCAAGGCATTATTGAGACAGTGTCCATGAGAATGGGACAGGCAGACAATCTGAAAGCGGCAGTCCTCTGGCTCTGGCCGTCGCCGGCACAGAGACATTAAAAAAAAAAGAGAGAAAAAAAAGCACATATGAAACAACTGGCAGCTCACCGACTGACACTGAAGCCAACTCCTGCCTTCCCCCTTTGTTGTGAATAAATCTAGCAGATAAAAGCAGAGAGGTAATTGGGGAATATAATGACCAAATCCATCACTCTGTTATCAGCTTGTTAAAAAAGGGATTCCCGGCCGTTTTCCTGCCCTCACTGATTTGACAGAAAGAATAAAGTCTTAAATGGAGCTCACAATTTTCTAATCAGTTCCACTTCCCCCCAGGCCAGACTCACCGTTTTCCACCAATAATGAAGGAATAAGTCAGCTTTCAAAAGCTGTCCAGTTGCTTAATGACTCAATTCACACTGTTTGTTTTGCAGTGAAACTCTTTTTGCATGTATAAATAGCTTTTACTTCTACAGGACCAAGTGAGAGAGAGACAAACTGTGATATTTGGAGTCTTCTACAACTATAATAAATCAAACTTTCCTTTTAGAGAAATGTTTCCTTTAAACGCACAGTAAGAGGAGAATACTATCTTTGTTTAGCTGACATGTTTACAAGGTGCTGCATTTTTAAACAACCAAGATGAGTGTCACCATCAGTGTTAAAATATTTGTTGTGAATTTTGTTGTGTGCAATGAATCAGCCCTGATTAGTTTGAAGCCTAGTGGTGTGTGTGAGATAACGTCGTCTCTTCTAGGTGTCTCATCACAGTAACCCATGTCTGAGTCATTCATCTCTGCCACAGAGCCCTTACTCCTTCTTGATGAATAGGCATTCTTTCAAAATAAAATGCAGCGAGGCCCTTCTCAAACACTCCAGAGTCCTGAATGTTTCCCTCTGTGCTGTAAAATATTTATAAGATTTTCCTTTGAAATCACAGGAGCGACGTTTCAGGAGAGTTCAACCCAAAAGGCCCTGAGATGCTGCTTAAGTTCATTTTTATTTATAAGCAACTTGTAGGTGGAGTGTTAGTGGAGGTTGCTGTGTTGTGTTGTGTTGTGCTGTGTTGTGTTTACCTGCTCCTCTGACAGCTGGGAGATGTGGTTCACGGCGGCGTACGACTCAATCTTGGGGTTAAAATGGTTGATGATGGCTCTTTAAGACAAAAACACAAGCACACACACTAAATTGAGACAGTATGGATATCTTTCTCAGTTGCAACAGATGCACTGTACTGTATACTGAAAAAGGTTTCTCCCCTGATCAATCCCTCTGCTCACGTGACTTTGTATTATAGTTTTTTTATTTCCATATATGAATTACTGCAATATTGTCTGGTCTGCAATTTATCCAATTTACCTGAACAAATTACTGTTAATCCAGAAAAGATTTCTAAGAACGATCTCTCGGTCTAGTAGACTAGAACCATCTGCACCCCTTTTCATGAAATATTCAATATTGCCCATTCACAAACTTAACATCTTCCTTATGTTTGTGCATAAGTTTATCAACACTAAACAAAATCTTCCTGACACTTTTCAACATTTTTTTTACTCTTTCATCTGTCGAACATCTGGGCATCAATTTAATATCACATTTAGAGGTCCAAAACTCTGGAATGGTTTAGATGTGTTTCTGAGGTCAACATCATCTTTCACATCCTTTAGAAAGTTACTGAAAAAACACCGTATGTCATAACCTTCAGTGTTATTTTCCTGATGTTAATTATGCATCCATCTTCCTTTATTTTGTTGTTTATGTTTTATAGTTTTTCTATGTTGCACTGTACATTTCTATTGTTTATCTTGAGTTTCATGTTATTCTTAGATGATGGGAGTGGAACTTTGTACAAGCCTTCCAGGCTTCGTTCCCTCCTTGCACTGTTTTTTTTAACTTGAGCTAATAAATCAATCAAATCAAATCTATTAAATCAAATCAAATCACACTACACTGGCAAAAGTATGTGGACGCACTGCTCAGCCCGGCAGCTGACGAGCAAAGTTTGAAATGATTACGATATGAGTGAGAGACGACCTGCTTAACACCAAGACTCATTTCTATTCATTCCTATTCAAATCTGTCTCAGCACCTCCCTTATATTGTGGGAGTACATCAGGGGATTTCAGATGTAAATTCAGAGACAGTCTTCTCCAGCATCAGCAATCATTCCTGAGAAATAAACTGCTTTGTAGCACAAATATAAGTTGATGCAATAAGCACAGCTGTGAGATGAAGTGTGTTATTTAGTACGAGGTTAGAGAGCAAAATATATCAAATAAATTACAGCGACAAAAATGCAGAGAGTTCTCCGTTGTGATAATCCAGCTGTCATTTCTGTGTGGGAAGTCAGTGTACGGAGGAGAGAGGTAATGCGAGTGAAATGGAATTGGTTCCTTCATTTCAGTCAATTTCAACACACTTTATACCTCTCCGTCTTAATTCCCTTATTCATCTAAGCCTTCAAATATTTATTCCATCAGTCTCTTTCTCTCTGCCTTCCCCTCGACCCCAGTGACTGCCTATTAAACCAGTGACGTCTCCTCCACCAGGAGACCAAGTTAAGTGTCTGAGTCCACAGGGAGCGCCCCGATCATGCGGGAGCCCTCGGGGGCCTCCAATCTAGGGGTGACCTCAGAGGATCATCTCCTCAGAGAAGATGGGAGAGGAAAAGGACAAATTACATGGGAAAATGTTTCAGGGGAGAGGAAGTACAGTATGTGTGAGGAGCAGGGTTTGGGTGAAGGAGATAAAGGCTTAAAAAATTATCAAATAGTGGGACCTGGGGGACAGAAATGGGGATGGAGAACCTGAATCACACTTCCAAAGACTTCATTTACTTCATTTTGACCTTTTCACATCATAGTCTAGTGTGTGTGTGTGTGTGTGTGTGTGTGTGTGTGTGTGTGTGTGTGTGTGTGTGTGTGTGTGTGTGTGTGTGTGTGTGTGTGTGTGTGTGTGTGTGTGTGTGTGCATATCTTTACCGAACGTTGACGAGGGCATGCGTGACTTTGCTGGCTGCCTCCTTCCACTGGCCCGTATTGGTTGATACTCTCAAAACTGGAAAGCGTATAATAAAACAGACAGAATTAGACACAGTCAAACACACGTCTTCTCACCTCTTAGGTTCAAAGCTAAAATTGACAATTGTTTTAATTGTCAATTAATTCACAAATTAATTGATTGGTTGATTGATTGTTGTTTGATTAACTGCAGGGAGATGATGAATGTCCAACAGAGGTTCCAAAGGCAAAAGGTTGTTTTATCCAAGAAATAGTCCAAAATCCAAAAGAGACAATCAATTCATCTTGACATAAAATAAGAGAAAGCAACAAATCCACAAAACTGAGACTAGAGAATGTTTGGTATTTTTGTTTGATATCAAATGGTGTTCTGTCAAGCCGCTACAATAAATTTTCCTTTACCTTCACTGATCTTATATTAGAGACAGACTTCTTGTTGTTTTTATTTTTCACCCCACTCTTTAGTCCAAGATTCCCTTTTAGCTCTGCTTTTGGTCTCCACCAGCTCCTATGATCTGCCTCTACCGCTGCTTTAAGTCCCACCGTGTTCACCAGGCACTCGCTAACTGCATCTGTCTGTTGTTTGGTCTTGAGCGAATAGTGTACACTCACTTTTCAGAGCTTTTTAGCTGTAAACAGCTGCAGTCGACAGTTACGACAACAGTGAGAGTGAATCAAAAATGATTAAATAAAGTTGAAGCCAAAAGAGATGAAAGAGGCCAAACAGCTCTGGGGAACTACAGAGTCTGTGATGCATCTGCTACTGCGAGTGATCCCTTTTGTATCCGGCAGTTATTTTATCAGTTTTTATAATGAGCACATATCCTCTTCAAACAGCAGCTGTGATTTCAGCTTCAGTCAGGTAAAATCTGCAGATTCTGCTGACGTACCCATACAGTAGAGGTTGTCGAAGACCTGGTGCATTCGGACAATTTCGTAGTACAGCTCGTCGTAACTGTTGGAGGTGGGCAGGAACGTGTCGCCGTACGTTATGAACATGTTGAACAGGTTCACTACCTGGATGACGAGACACACATCAAGTCTGACACTCAGCCTCAAACAGAGAAGAACCAACAGAAGAAAAACAAACTAAAAGAGGAGACCTAAAGGAAAACGAAATCCACACAACATCAGCTTTTGACACACTGGAAAAAAAAAGCAAACTCATGAAAGTATTTAAACTACAGTGTGTGATTTCAGACATACGCACAGCTGGACTAACTGCTGCAGCATCTGGTTCACCTCTTACTACAAGAAAATACACATCTGTACAGTAAAATCTGTGTGAAGATCATTTCCAGTGTGGGCTGTACTGTGCTCCTGTATGTCAGTAGGTGTGGTGTCTCTCACCAGTAAGGCCAGATGAAAGATGTTGTGCTTGCCCAGCAGCGTGGTCTCATTTGACAGCAGGAACTTCAGCAGGTTGATGAGAGCTGTGCAGAGGGAGACATGTTCACATTAATGAAATAATCTGGAGTGCTGACAGTCATCTACCGCCACACGCATATGGCAGCAGTCAGCTTTCCTCACTGTGCATTTTTATTAAGGTAGATAATGGGAACACAGGAGGGGGGGAACCTTTCAACACCGATTCAAGTCCTTTCCCAAGCTCTTACTGAGGAAAAACAACCCCCGAAAGAAGAATCGCAATGTGTACAAACGAAAAACAAAAGCTTTTAACAAGCCGTAACACAAGCTGGCACAACAACGCAAACATCCATTGCTTTAATTTGGCTCTTTTTTTTTTCTCCAGTCTTATTTCATGGTATGCTATTATCACCACCAGGAGGAGAGGGTCGGCGTTATCCAGGGAATTAAGCAGATTATTGGTCTGCTAAGAGAAATGTGTATTCTAATGAGACACGGTATGATGGGGCCATTACAAGCTGAAATGTTATCCTACTGCATGTTGACCAGACTGAAAACAAGGCCACCAGGATGGATTGCGCTTTCTTTAGAGACTCATTAACAAATCTCAATGATGCAATACATTTCCAAAACAACGGGCCCAACGGCTTCATCAAGAAATCAGGTTTGTTTTGAAAAAGCGGCTACTGTTTACTCGGCTCACGAGGTGATACCCAGCAAAACAAAAAGCGCTTTAAACGATTTAAATCATGCATGGTGTCGCGTGGCGTCTTGAAACTTCATTTGAGAGAATGAATTTTTAACACGTCCTGTCACAAAACATTCCAAAACATGATTTATTTAATACTGTTAACATCAATCGTCAGTCTGCCAGCGGCACAGCTTTGTTTATTAAAGATGACAACTACTCCTGAGTAAACAGAGGAATCTTTACCTGACCACAGCTCCCTCCAGGTGTAGTGTAATCTGATCCTGCATTTCTTCTGGTAGCACAGAAGTTTGTGGATAATCTGCACACAGCGCCTGCACATGGATAAAAAGATTTTTTTTTAATATGGGGTCAACAATACTGGACAGTGTGAGACAATAATAATAAAAATGTGTATGTGTAGTGTGTGTGTGTGCCCTCACAAATATAAATCCATGGGGAAATCCTTCATCATATGAGTGACAATGAACTCCACCATCAGGTCTAAACGCAGTGGAACAGGAGAGAGGGGAAGATACATCACATTTACTGCATAAGACATAAGACTCTTTACTGATCTCACATGTGGGAAATTCTCTTGTAACAGTAGAAAAGAGTTCAGGATGTGTAAAGAAATAAGGAATAAAATAAAGGATTTACTATGTACAATAATATAAATATAATGTATAAAAAATAAAGATATGTACTGTTATGTAGAAAAATATTTAAAGGGACAACGAGGAGTTTGTATTTGGTTATAAAAAAGTCTCACATTAATGTGGATGGGTCTACGCTACCCACACTTGTTAATGGCTCCATTTTCGATAAATATATCGTTCTGTCTCTATCGTTATTTTGTTATTTTAATTAATGGTGGAAACGCTGGGCGAGCCGACCAGCGTTTCCTTACTTTCGGTTTCACGGACGCTCCCCGGCGGGTCATGAGAATAACGCCGCCGAATCGCCGTTTATGGTCGGAACTACGGCGGTATCTGATCATCTTCGAACCTCTGACTTTAATTCTTGATGAATGAAAACATTCTTGGCAAGACGTCCGTCTTTCGCCGGTCCAAGAATTTCACGGTGCGCGCGGAGGCTCATGGTAAATGTAGTATGAAAACACTTTGCTTTCTAAAACTCCTCGTTGTCCCTTTAAGTAGAAAAACTATGTTGTTTGGTCAAAGATATTTCACAGTGTGGGTGGTCATGAAGAAGTATGGCTTGTATGAGTGAACAGGGTAAAAATACACAAGAATAAAAAAAAAAAACTTTATAAGCACAACTGCAGTTAACACATGGTGCAATAACAAGAAGAATAGAGCATCTTTCTAAAGAGCTGTGAAGCTAAATCAAACAAAGCTTTGCACGGGTCTCTATCCAGGAAGGAAAAAAAATGTGTCAATGATATTTATTGACATTGAGTGAAAAAGTTCCAGCCTGGAGTAGAGTTAGGAACTTGAATTAAAAGTAAATTACACTGTGTCGACATTTTTCAACTTCAAAATAATAACACTTGGTTTGCTGCCAACCCAGTTGCCATGGGAAATCACAAGGTGGATGCAGAGGGTATGGCCAACTAACTAGTCTGCAAAAATATCAGACATGAGTGCACACTAAACCACGGGTCTAAATGTTTCTCATACCTAGAACAGCACACACGAGCGGCCGAGAGGGGATGTTCTTGTCCATGGCTTTTTTTCTGTGTCTCATGGGCTGAAAAAGAAACAGGAGTCTGAGCTTGAAGGTTCATCACAGAACATTGTAAATAACATTTAAACAGAAGCTTTATGGCATAATGTTCACTCAATGCAAAACCTACAGAGCTTCCAGAACCAGTACCAAATGTATATAAATGAGAAAGTGTAAAAAAAATAACATTTTATTGATGGCAAAGAGCTGTTTTTTTTCTCGCCACTTCTCAGGTATTTAGAAGAATATACAGTATTAAACTTTTTATACAGTATTTAAATGCTGACAGCTGAAAGCACCTGCATACACTACACTTTATCATTTCACTTTCACTCACAACATTTAACTCACCATTCTGTGGAGATTGACTCTAAAATTCATATTGTCATCATGAAGAAAGGCATCGGCATATTGGTCCTGTCACACACACAGACACAGACAGTGTAAAGACAGTGTAACGACAGTGTGACAGATAGTCAGACTGTAGGAACAATATGGGAGGATTAGCTGCACATACCTCAGCTATGCAGGTGAGAATAATTAGGCACAGTCTGGCACTGTTGAGTCGATGTTCATCTGGAAACACATGAGACTCTTAACAGATAGGAAAATTATAACAAACAACTACAGATGGATAGAAGAGAAAAAAAAACTTTATTTGCTAATGGTGTTAGGAATAACTCAGTGTCAGAGACTATTTACCTTTAGTGTCCTGCATTACAATGGAGGCGTACTTGAGGAAGGTGATGAGGAGGTTGCTGGTCTGCAGGTTGGGATCCAGAGGCAGCTCTGGGTTGTTCATCACTACACAGCAAATGTACAGATAAAACTTCAGTCAAATATGAATCACTGCAGTTAAATTCTTGGCTATATTTAAGTCTTTTGGACAAAGAAGACAAACATTTAAATAAAGGGAGAGGATGTAATACTGTTAAACCAACAATAAACTGGAATTACTGCAAACCCTAAAACTCTGCCAACAAGTCTAATATCCACTGACATCCATGTCTGTCCAGACGCATAATATATGTGTTTAAGACTTTGGAGGAATTCAGTAAAAAAGTATAAAATGCATTTTTGGCAATTTCAAAAGCATCACATTGAGAGAACAACAAAAAAGTCAAATTCATATGTTTGGCCTACAGTATATGAAGCCAAAATATCATCACTCCACATCACTTGGTTTTATCATACTAGACATTTGTGTGTGTCACAAGTAGTGTATAAATTCATAAACTATGGACAAAAACATGTTTTGTGAGGTCACCATGACCTTTGGCGATCAAATTCTAATCAGTTCCTCCTCGAGGCACAGTGAACATCACATTCCTCAAACGGACATCTCTAAAAAACACAAACACCTCTGGCCACAGCTGTCCCAAGACTCATAAAAACTGGACAGTGAATCACGAGTCAGTTGTAAATAATAATGTCCCCAAAAAACTGAGTCTAAAGGTTAGAGTCTAATATCTAAAAGAGGTCATTTTTGGAAAGTGTTCATCCAAGCAGCGTTACAAAAAAAAGCATGTCTTTATCCCATTGCTGTAGATACTGTAGCTTGCCGTGTTGTCTAGACATGCATTTTCATCCATTTTAAAATCTCTGCACTCTGAAACATACATTTGTTTCATGGATAAATCATGAGCCGGTCATTTTCTATCTCCCTCCACATTCCCATGCCCCTTGTTTGTTTCCTTCAACCTCAGATCACTGCAGGCCCGATGGAAAAGAGGATTTCACACTGTCAAGAAACATGCCATCACATGGGGCAAGACGGTGGAAGGAAGAGGTATATACTCCTGACATGTGATTGCAGGCACATGTGTGTGTGTGTGTGTGGTCTGAGAAGAGGACCCTGTGAGTGCCGAGGCTCCCATGACAGCGAATAATGCACGCTGCATGTGAAACATTCATCTGTATTTGAAGCTAGAGGTTAATATTTTATATTGAAAATGGCTCTTAGGTTCGAAGCACTGGGAGGAAGAGCTCATCTGGGATCGGAACATGCACCTTTTAACGGTTACAGCGTGTGTGCATGCTAAATGAGCTGCTTTTCAATGTGCTGGCGACAACATGCGCCTACCACTTAACCTGAAGTGACAGCCATGCACTCACTTTCAAAAAGAGATTAGTAAGTACTTGGGATAGTGCAATAATCTCCTTATTAAACTGTAATAAACCTACATTATAAGTGGGTTTACATCAGCAACTCTTTTCTTTTCAGATAAACTTAAAAAGCGAGTGAATATTTGAAGAGCCTGCCGGTGTAGGTGCATGTGTGTGTGTGTGTCCAAGAGTCACAATGTTTGGGGGAGAGTTATCAAAAATGGATGTAGAAAGACTGTTGAGATAAAATAAGGGCAAAGACGCAGAGACCCGTGTTTCCTAAAAGTTTTAGAAAGCCTTGACTCCCATTTCCACCTATTTGGTGAATAGTTCCATTTTGCTTATGGGTGAGGAAGAGCTAAAAAAAGAACATCTGTAAACACAGAGAATTGACCAGATGAGTTTAAGGCCTTTCTGAGCCTGTAGAGGGGGAGAGGGGGAGCTTCAAAGCACTGAAGCATCTAGTAAAATCACAAATCCTCATTTCTTAGTGGGTTCTGCAGATTCACTTCCACTCATAAGGTTAAAGGGATACGCCCAAAAAAAAAATTTCGTGTCTTGCCTCACTCCCGAGTCCATGACAAGCAGATAGACACCACATCCTTTTGACTGTGAGTGCAGTAACAAGGGAGATACGGGCAGAGCTGGCGCACCGCTAATTAGCTTAGCTCAAACTCTGGAAGGGCATAGGTAGTGTTAGCCTGCCTCCACCTAAAGTCATCAGAGAAACTCTTCAGCAACTCTAAACGGTCCGGTGTGCTTGTTGTGACTCGTGTTTTTAATTGACTTTAATTTGCCCATAGGTGTGAGTGAAGAGTGTATGAGGTTTGTCTCTATGTTGGCCCTGTGATATACTAGTGACCTGTCCAGACTGAGTGTGCCCTCAGTCATCTGGGATTGGCTCCAGCCCCCATGACCCTGCATGGATAAGCAATATGTGGATGGATAGATGGATGACCCTGCAATTTCCTGTAGTCACCTATTTATAGTTTCACCTCTGTTCCTCCTTCGTGGAAAAAAAATCTAGTTTCACACAGTGACAGTGAATGCAGACCTTGAGAAACCACTGGGTAATATAGCTGACAATATATGTGCGCTTACTGAAGTAAATTATAAAAGCGTGTATGACTTACTGTCTAGGGAGGGTGGTGTTGTGCCAAGTGGTGTTGTGGGTGTCGTTGGTGTGGGGGTGGTAGGTGTGGTAGGAATGTCAATCTCAGGGTGGCTCTGTGGAAAGACAAAAAAAAAGAATAAATAAAAAATACATTAAATGTCATTAGCTGTGAATAAACTGTCCCTCGTGGGCAAGAGATAGTTCAACATTTTGGCAAATTGGCCCATTGCCATAATCCCTATAGTTACCTTTAATTGTCAGTGCAAGCTATTTGTAGAATGACGGAGCAGAGCCGCGAGCTGCGAGGTCTTGTAACGTTCTGTTATTATCTCATAGCGTGGTGAATGTACAGGTCACAACTTGTCCACCAGAGCGTTTTGGAGTTGTTAGATTGTCTATTTGATGAGTTTGACGAGAGAAACCAAGAAATCCCATTAGCCTCCGTAGCATAGCTCTGCTCCGCTGTTCTAAAAATAGCTTGCACTGACAATTAAAGGTAACGAACCTACTCCTAAGACTATAGGCATTATGGCAATGGGCCAATTTGCCAAAATGTTGAACTATCCCTTTAACAGATACCGACAAGAAGAGAGAGAGAGAAAGGAGTGTTTGCTTCTACAAGTGCAAAACCTTTACACAGAACAGTGCATTTCTTACCAGTTAGTTATTTAGCTTGGACCTAACCACAGTGGCCTGGGTCTGACCTGAGGCCCTTTGCTACATGTCATTCCCCCAGTCAGTCAGTGAGTCAGTAAGACTGTTTAAAGTATGGATGTCTCTGTGGGGATCAATAAAGTCAAAAGGAACAGACTGAACTGAATGATGGTGAAGTGACTCTGAGTGTCAGCAGCAGAAATGATACAGTGACTTTATGTTGGTGTTTCCTCAAAGGTGTGCTAGATGTCAGTGTCTACTGATAAACTAGCCCATGAACAGTCACAGATCCAAACATGAATAATGTCAAGAAGAAGTGATATCTGTCGTCTCTTTTCTACCCACTGTCCCCCAGTTTGTCCTCAACCATTATTTGATGTCAAATCACATCACAGATGTCATGACTGGTAAAAAGGTTAGGACAGAAGAGGAGAAAGCCAAATTTTCAAAGCCCCAAGTTGGAGGAGAAGAAAAGACAAACTGATGATTTTGGAAAACACGTCTGAAAAAAAAAATCCACAAGATAAAGCTCAATGCAGAAGATGTTTCTATGTATTAAAGGTGATGAAAAGTATGAGGGGAGAATGAGCTCCAGCTGGGCCTCTGTTAGAAACAGAGAGCAAGCGGTGCATCTTACCTGTGCTAATACAGTGATGAAGTTGCGGTTTAGGTGCACAGCCTCGTAGAGGGCCAGCAAAATCGCCTCATTTGTCCTTGAGATGAAAAAGAAGATGGTTTTCATTTTCATTTCAGATCTTCATCTGATCAGGGAACAGCCATGAGCTTTTAGGTAGTCAGACTCATGACACATGTGTAGGAGCAGTCTGGTAACTTCCAAGCATCAGCAAATCACTTTTTCCATATCACTAGTTAGAGCATTAAGCAAGCACGTACTGATAAATTATTAGCAAAGTTTCTTTACATTGGATTTAAATGCTGCTTAATGCAGAGATATTAACAATGTAAAACATCAGTGAGCATTGTTTATGGATACAAATAATTGGCCACGTTTTCATTACTGTTACCTCCAATCACTTAAACAATTTCAACACCCACTCCTGTCGTCACTGTCCCTCTCAAGAACTTTTAATACTGACTCTTAAATCTGGCAAACACAGCAGGGGTCAGAGACCTTGGAAGTAATGAAGACATGCTTTCCTATTTTCCAAAGTCAATTATTCCAACGTTCTCCTCACTGGTTTAACAATTAAGACCATCAGACAACTACGACTTATTCAGACCGATGCAGCACGGGTTCTTTATCACATTAGGAAAGAGCATATTACACCAGAGCTTAGGTCTTTGGTTTCCAATCCATTTAGAGTTCAATTTAAAGTTTTACTTATTGTCTATTAGTCACCAAATGGTCTGGGGCTTAATATATGTTGCCATGCGTGCTTGCTCTTAGTGTGATCTGTTGGGTCTCTGCAAAAAGAGAAGGTGTAGACCTTCTCTTCATAATTTACAAAGTGCCTTGAGGTAACTTATGCTGTGAATTGGTGCAACAAGTCAAATTCACCTGACTTGACTTCCATGTATATGAGCCAGCAGGTCTCTAAGATCAACAGGAGCCGGTCGGTTTAGGGTGCCCAGATATAAAACCGGGGTAAACAAGGTGAAATAACCTCCAGTCATTCCGCTGCCGGCTGCTGGAACCAGCTCCCAACAGACATCAAATCTGCCTGAACTATAACTGGCTTTAAAAAGAGGCTAAAAACTGCTCTGTTCTCCACTGCTTTCATATAATCTTTTAATCTCGTACTTCATTGAGATATTATCTACTTTGTAATTGTGTTTTCTTATCATGTTTTTTACTTTTATTTCCATGCTTCCTTTTATTTCTGCAAGCCATGACCATGACTGACCTCTGTGTACCATGTACAATGTGCTACACAAATAAACGGCCTTACTGTGTGGACACGCCATGAGCCAAGCAAGTCTGACTCTGGCCTGTGGCAGATTCAGCTTTTCTGAAGGCACCAGGAAGCTCTTATATACTGTAGCAACGCTTATAGCAAATCTATTTTCTTAATTTCTGCAACAGCAGGACCGATAGGCTTGAGCTTGTTGATATCACAATCTTAAACCATTTACCCCAAGGGCCTGTTTAATACTGGGTTGCAGAACCAATCTCTATTGCCCACCATCATATTAAGTTCATCTAAACTTTGAATTCATGCGGGAGCCTTAAAATATAACTAAGCCAACAGCATGAACAAAGAAGGCAACTGTAATAATAATCTCACTGAAAAGAGAACAATGCAATTAGTGATAACTAATGGGTAAGAGCTTAAATAACTTTGCACTTACTGTACGGAGAGTTTCTCATCAGCATCTGCTATAAACATACTGCCCACCTGTGGACAAGAGAAGGAAGGTCTTTACCAAAAATAAACATTAACGCATTCCTTAAACACAAAACGCGTGCTAATGGAAGAAATATGGATTTACGACATTTCTATTAAAATCTAAGTGAGAGTAAGATCTTACCATGCTGGTCAGGGTAGAGAAGAACCCACCCTGGTTTTCTTCCTCCTTGTCTTTGTACTGCCTGAGGGGGGGAAGAGAAAAACAAGATGAAAAAAGGCATGATGGACATGAAGGAGGAAGTAATGAAAAAGTGAAAGGAATGACAAATAAACTGAAGGCTAGAAAGGGCCACACAACAGCAGATGCAGAGATGGACATTAACATTCAAACGACAGCATTCGTAACCTAACACACATTTATTTACCCAACATCTGTCCCCTCCCTGCAGTTTATTATCTACGGAGCGTTCAGTTTATACACAAAAACAATGAACTGTGTAGAGCCGTCATCCATCACTTTGATGTGCCTGTCTTCTCACATAGACAGACAAGACCTCCTTCGCAAACAGCATTTTAATTTCCAAACCTTGCCTCATCCAAAAAACATTACCAAACTGCCAAAGAAAACTGTCAGATATAAATAACTAAAAGAATAAAGGGGCCTGATTTTTTTTTCCAGGAGAATAGAAATAGAACATTTGTGGGAGACATCAAACAAAACTGCTGATGCCAGAGGCCGCAGTGCACCATGCTGTGGATCATTATGAACACTTTTGGGGGGTTTTTGACACATGGACAGTTTTAGATCTCACCTGTTATACTCTGTCAATGCCTGGTGGACAACCATCCCCATTCCCTGCGGGAGAGAAAACGGCCAGTGATGCAATTAGACCTCCTAACATCAGACTGGCTATTTGATATTCAGCAAGAAAGGCGCATGACGTGACAAAACACTCACGTCTAACGTCGGCTCGTCGTCCACGATGGAGAGCTTCACGATGTACGGGTTCACAGACTACAGGAGAGAACAGAGGCATTTGTTTCTGTTAAACAGTTGACACAAATATTGACGTTAATGTGAATCATTTTGACTCTGAAAGGGCAATTCTCTGTCACGGCTGGAGGGGCTCGTTTTCTAGCATTTCACATATGAAATGATTAAGCTGATTAATGGAGAGATCGTCAGGCTAAAGATCTATATCATATTTCATGCACGATAAAATAACTCAACTGAAAAATGGATGCATCCACTTTTTCCAACTTAGTCTAGGGTTACAAACTGTTTGTCCAAGTAGGAAATGTTGAAAATCAAAAATACATTTCTGATTATTTAGCAATATTTATCATGATGTATAAATATGTTGACTGACACCGTGTCTTACATGTATTAATACAATAAACGCAAAGGGGGCTGCTTCTGTTGTTGCCCACTTTGTATATGGGTGCATCCAAAAACAAGTTCCTCATCCTTTGTTCCCCCTCCCACGCTGTCACTCTTATCCTTCCAGGAAATAGCTGGAGAGGGATGCGAATTGGAGGCCGTTTCAGAGAGCATGTAATGTAGGACAAGTGGCCCTGTGATAGCTGACATAACCCGAGTCAAAGCTTTCATCTACACACTGTACAAATTACATTCTGCTGCCGAGATAATAAGTCTCTCGACACCGAACTTCCATCAGCTTAAACTGTGATGTCATCACATGTTTCGCAAGCACAAAGGCACAAGGCATCGCTAACGGACACTTCACCGATCTGCCCTCTGGATCATGCAGGTTCAGGTTCCTGCAGTGCTGAGGAGTTTAGTACCGACAGTCATACCAGCTCTAATCAGGGAGGCTCACTAAGAATCATGTCCATTTACTGTTATGCCATGCTGGCTCTGTGTCAGACTTTCATGTTGTTACTACTAATACTTTATTGCAAAGCTTCTTGCCTTCACAAACTCTTTGCGATTTTGTACTTTGCATTTTTTTCCAGGTATATATTCACAAAGTAAATAACAAACCCCAGAGAAAACAGACAAACATATACACAAGGCAAATTGAGGACTTTCATGTTGTTTTTAGCCGTTACCATAACGTGCAGTTGTGTCATATTTACATATTTCTATCCACCACAGCTTTGCTTTAACTGTTGCGGAGAGTGGTGTGAAGAAAGGTCCTGTGGGGACTATAAAGTCTACCCAATTAATAATTAATCGTTTCACTTCATACTGCACCAATTTTAAAAATCGGAGGGCTTGGAGGGGGAAGAAAAATTCAACACCATCAGATTAAGGTCTTGACCTTTTATCACTCCCTCATTTCCCATGAGTAAGGTACAATCCTGAACTCAAAAGACCTCCCAGAAATGACGCAGCAGCACTGTACTGCCATACTAAAAAGAGAGACTGACTTCTATTGTTTCCTCTACTGGTGAGACCCAACAGCAGCACGTATATCAGTTTTAGTCATTGAGACAGCAGAGGTAAAGAGGGTTGGTCTTTGAAGTCAGTGGTTATGAGTGCTACAAGCCTGCCACTCAAAAGGCTATGTATATTTTTAACTGTATATAAAAAAAATTACACAAAAACACACAGGCATGGTAACCAGACAGCATATGTACACAACACACACCTCATATTTCCTGTAGTTGACCAGGAGGGCCAGAAGGACCACAGCGTCGTAACCATGCTGCCCTCTACTGGAGACGTCTGACAGAATCTGAGCGGGGAGTGAGAGAGCAGAGGTGACCACACTGTAGGGAAAAGGAACATCCCAGAAATACATTAGACATCGTCTTTCACTGAGCACCTACCTGTAGAATGGCTTCAAAGATGCTGTTGATCATCACATACTCCAGTATGGTGTTCTGACTAATATTGTCTGTTACCTGCAAACATGATTTCACATATTTCAGAGTGTTAAAGTTAAGAAGGACTACAAACATTCCCAAAGCCCATCACCACTTATTTCATGTTGCAGTTGCGATGTGCCCCGTCTCACCGTCACCAGACACAGCAGCAGTTTGAGACAAAGGCTTTTCAGACTCTCTGAGCCGTCTCCACAAAGAAGACTGTCCAGTCTCTCCATCAGGTCCTGCAGGAGGCAAAAACACAAGAATATGATGTGAATGAATACAAAAGAAAACTCTGGTTTAATTTTCCCCTTCATTGAATCGTTTTCACTGCTCATCTACCTTCATCCTCTGCTCAGCCTTGTCAAACCCCATGAGCATGTTGATGATGTCGAAGCCAGACGCCGACTTGTTCTTTTGGTGAACCCCGCGGAAAAGGGCACACAGAGTCTGGAAGCAAAGGGACAATACATTTCAATTACACTCAAGACAAGACAAGGACATTTGATTGCAGTTACGTCATACTGAAGACATGATGATGATGGCACACACGGGGCTGTGGTTACCTGCAGGGCATTGACCACTTTGATCTGATGCTCCTCTCCCAGAGCTTGAACACAGTGGTGAAACAGAGAGTTGATGTTGTCCTGAATGCGCTGAACTTCTTCCCCATCTACACTCTCCAACTTGGACTCCAGATACTCAAGGTTCACCTGCAACATGATGAACATACAGGGTTTACTTTGGTTCTCTACAAACATCTCATTAAAGTAAATGTAGGATGATGGCTCTGTAAGGTGTTGCTAAAATAATTCTGGTGAATACCATCAACATTTTGAAATGCTAATCTATACTCTCTTTATTCATACTCAAATTCCCCATACATTTCTGTTTGCACGTCTGCTGCAACTCCTTACACCCACAAAGTAGCATGAGAGATTTCCTGTTATGCTCAACACATCTCTAGTCTTTTTTTTTCTTTTCCTTTTTGCTGTACCTTCATGAGAAACAGTTCATCCCAGAAGCGAGGGTTGTTTTTGGCGGGGTCTTCTTTCTACAACAAAACAAACAGGATATTGTCACGGTTTAAACATATAATTTATCTAAATCTCCCCCACTGACTCTTCCATCGTAATACTCACCGCAAAAATCTCATCATACATCAGCACGACCTTCTCTTTCAAGGGTTTTTTGGAGGATGATGTCCTCCTGAGCAGCCCTGCCTTCTTCTCCACCTGAGACATGATTAAGTCTGAAAACAAAGATAAATGGTGTGAAAAATATGTAAACAACATTTTTAAAAAAACAAAAAAAAACAGTGTCCACATTCACAACATTACATGAACTAATATTTCACATTTTTTTAATCAAAACCGAAGAGTTGGTTCATCATTCTAAACCCTTTCTGACTCTCCCAACTGCCTGGGCATCTCTGTTCCAAGACCATTAATCCCCGAGGACGTAAATCTTTAGAAACAGGTCAAATAACAGGAAAAGAATTTACGTACTTGAGCAGCTGGACTCTGGTAGCAAAGGTTACTCAACTAGAAGTAGATAGTGTATTTGACTAGGAGCAATCAGTCATGCATTTAGTCTACAGGTGAGTTGTTTACAAAGGCAGCACATGGGATTAACTCAAAGTTCACCAATAAGGAGTGAACACATCAGTGCTGCTCAACGTTGTGGTGCTCTGTGTTATTATTATTTTTAGACAATAACTTTAATTCTGCAGCACAAGAAATTAAGATCCACTAAAATATTTATCAGTTGGATTATGTGACTGATGATTTTCATAGGGTTTCTTAGGTTTTGCTTGGAAGAGAGCCATCTCAGCAGTGAAGCCACATTTCCACATATTAATTCAGTCACAGATGAAAAACCTGAACGGCCAAATCATCAATAACTTTCACCTGTTGAAAGGCTTAGCTGTCTGTGACTGTTTCATTGGCTTATTTTGCTCAGACTGACAGAAAGGCAGTGTAGAAACAGAGCTACACACTGTTTACAGCTGGCCAGGTGAAACACCGTTAATGAAGCTAAACCGTTAGATTGGTTTAGCAGAGAGACCATGAATAATGAGCCTGGCTCCTCGGTGTGGTGGCTTAGACGCTGTTGGGGTTGCTAAATAATTATCAACTGACATTTGCTAAAACTAATGGCACATGATATAACTAACCTGCAGTGCAAACTGGGATGGGCTGCTAGCAGCTAGCTAGCTTCAGCTAACTGACCCGTCGCTTCATTGACAATAACTGTGTTTAGTGGGTAACGTTAAATAAAAGTCGGCAAGGTGTTCACGTTAATGTGCAGGTATTGTTCTCAACTCGTCACTCGATATGAACCTTATGAGCACAAAGGTCAACGAAGTGAAATGTTCACACCTCGCAGCTAAAGCTAACGCTAACCAGCTAATGTCTATCAGATAAATATGTGGACACTGATTTAACGTTAGCGTTTAAACGGTCTAATGTCTGGATGCGACTACTGACAACATTGCTGTGTGAAATTATCTAGATAGGACCCAATTTAGTCAAGGGCGTCATTTTTTTCTTACCTCAATTGAAGCTTTAAAATCTATGTCGTAAATGTAGTTCATGAATCCGAGTGACAACACTAGCTCCTGTTAGCATCCTGCTGCTGAGTGTCGCCTCCTGCTGGTCTTCATGGTCCTAGCGCCCCGCGGGTTACGGTCAGCTCGTTGGTGGTGTCTGAACTAGGCTACTCAGTCCGTTTAATCTCCTAATATCACATCTATACTCATACAAATATGCTAATAAAACTACACTCATAAAAATATTATATAATAAAACTACTGCTAACAAATAAGAGAGTTAATATTCATTAGATCCTCATGTCAGTGTGGTGGCTGCGAGAGAGGTAGGCTATAACCTATTTGGTGGTTAATTTACCATGGCTGATGTCATTTAAGATTTCAGATTTTTTTTTTTTTTTTTTTAATGGGAACAGTACATATTGATGGACATTGACATGTTAATATGTGGGATTATAGCCAAGTGGCTAATTTCCATCCCCAGTCCCATTGGCAGGTTGATGTTAGACATAAAAAACAATGACGATAAAAAGTAGGCTACAAGAGGCAGGACTAGGACAATAAAACACCTTGATATCTTACACGAAACATATATGAACGACATACATAAACCACCAGTTAACTGACCAAATGTCTTTTTTGAGTATAACACAGGTAGTGTCCAAAGTATGCAATCCAAGGACAAATCCACACAGCTCGTGTTCAGAAGCTGTGCATTAAAACAAGCTGTCAGGACTTCTGTACCTTTGTGATGTCACAACCACTCTCAGCTATGCCCCCCAAAACAGCCTGCCTGGACACAGCATCCACTTTTACAGTATTTACATTTTTTATTCAGTTTTTTGTACAAAAAGTATGTTACAATGATCTCTCTGTTGTTCTCTGACTTAAGCTCTGAACCATATGTTTGTTTAATGTTCTGTGTTGTGATTATTACTGTGTCTACTCTGTTGATAGCGAAGACAGACCTTCTTCAGTTTGTCATTGTGTCTCCTCTGGCAGCACATCCGTCTGTGATCAGTGGATGCCAGTGCTGCGTCTGCATCTCCATGGAGATACAGGCCTTGCGTGATGAGACTGTGTCATCAGTGGAAAGCCTTGTCATTTACAGGAGAGTTTTTGGCTTTGCCTGTGGATGTTTGACAGCAGCAGGCCTGAAAGTAAAGTGGTGTGTACTTTATATTCCCATTAACACTGGTGATTGAAAAATGGCTGATTCCGGCAGAGGAGAATTTGGGCTCAATTATTGTAATAAACCATCTGTGTGCAGCATCTGCTCTTTTAACTGGTGCAGTGTTTACCCCGATGTAGACAAAACCAACAGGGGAGAACAAAAAGCTGTCAAGATATGAATTATGAAGAGGATGCATTCATGGAGGCTGCAAAAGGACTGAAGGGTTCTGGTCCTTCGCCTCAATAATCTGTTGCCACTTGTTGCAGCAGAAGATAACTGAGATCTCTGAGCTACACCTCATCTTATCTGTAGTACCCATAAGTTACCCAACTTAAATGGCATTGATAAAAATGCATCTCACATGTTCATTTTTTTTACTGATTAGTGTTTCCCAAAATGTGTAGGCTAACTGTTTTGTAACTCTAGGAAATTGTTGTCTGTGAATGAGAATAAGTGCCTGACTTCCACTTTACCCTTTCTCCACACTTTGCTAATACATTTCCTGATGGTTTTGGTTCCAATTTAAAGCAACAGTTGATGCTTCGGTGTTTTGACCTTGTGAAGTTCTTTGGTAGATTAACTTTACAATCAAAGGTGCAATACTTCTGGTAAAGACCACATGGAGCACCTCAATTTGCAGAATAAATGAGACGAGCTCTGCTTTCACCATGTCATTAGACAGAAGGAGATGAGGCAAGAGGGAGAAGAAGAGAAGAACAGCGGTGGAGGAGCGTGAGGGAACATTAACCGACACACACAGAAAGGCAGGTAAAGTTACACACTTATCCTCTACAAATACACATTTACGCACACAGTCTAAACATCCTGATTGTTTTTTTTTACTTTTGTGTTGATGGGAACTTTGCTAACGATAGTGCAAGGCTTGAAACTCTTTCAGCGTGTTAATGTTTTTTGGGATGAAACAGAAACAGGTCAAATTGAGAAGGATGAAGAAGGGAAGTATGATGCCATTTTGGAGAAACTCAGTGACCGAACAGCTTAGCAGTTCTGCCACTCTGCAAAGTCACACATCTACAGACAAAGTGACCTTTGAAAGACAGTTTTCCCTCTAAATTTCACACTGGTGTGCAAAATGTAACTCAACGTGTTGCCAACATCAGACAGAAATACCCCTGCAAACCCATAATGACATACATTATGTGGATGTATGGCTGTCTGCACATATAAATAGATAGTGTATGTGCTACAGCAGTGTCAACACGTCTGTGTGCACTAAAGTGAAGATGTGAAAAATGGTGCCAAATTGTAGAAAGTGCAGTTGTCATGTCTTTTTTGAGTATAACACAGGTATAGTGTCCAAAGTATGCAATCCAAGGACAAATCCACACAGCTCGTGTTCAGAAGCTGTGCATTAAAACAAGCTGTCAGGACTTCTGTACCTTTGTGATGTCACAACCACTCTCAACTATGCCCCCCAAAACAGCCTGCCTGGACACAGCATCCACTTTTACAGTATTTACATTTTTTATTCAGTCACTCAAAAACAGCTTCTTGTCTTATTGGCCCACCAAGAGAGAAGCCTGAAAGAAAGTATGTTCAGATGATTTTTGGATATTGAAAAACTTACATAAATCTTTTTATGGATAGCAAAACTTAACATATCACCACCAGAAATATTGACCTTTAAGTTTTGGATCAAATTTGTCTCAACCCAACACCACAGGCTGATGCATGTTTCAATGAGAGTTCTGAAAGAGGAAGTAACTGTTAAATATAATTCCCCCTTATTGGTATTGTATTGTGCTGTGTGTTCTTTCACTTTCTGAAAGTAACAGACAGCAATGTGATTTGTCTGAGGACATAACACAGCATTTGCAGATCAGTGTGGGAGCTTTAAAACAAGTTCATTACAATTAAGTACATTGTGTTACTCTTGTCCAAAAAACATTTCATCTGTATTGCCTCCACTGTATCTTACAGAAACTATAAACAAATAAACCATCACTCCAATGTTATCAAGTAGTTTCTTCATTATTTACCTTGACAAACACAGACTGAGGCTCAGCAGTCTGTGAATTATCACTGTGATTTGTGTCAGCACATAGAGAACTGCCTGCAGAACATCAACAGTTTTATGTCAACACAGCAGAAAATGGTGAAATGCAAGTTCCTTAAATCTGTACCTCTGTGTGGTGCTTCAGCAAATCTACTTAGCTACTCTCCAGTGTCTACCACTGGGTGTAGAGAAAATGAAGGGGCCACCAGGAAGTGGACTCAATTTCATTATACATTTTTATGGAACCAGTAGCTGATAACAGAAGGTGGACACACAGTGTGTAAACATTGTATGTGGAAGGTGATTATTGCAACCGCAGTGCCTCTGGTCTGACAAAAAAAAAAACCCCGGTTTGAATCAGACTCGGTGGTTCAGGCAGCTGGAAGTCTCACGAACAGCCAGTACAGCTGCACAGGTGAAGTGTGACACGGCGAGTGGAATAAAAGCCTGAAGAAAAAGTGTGATAGCTGGCAGGTGGGATGTACAACGTGAGAGGCAGGCTGGCATGGAAAGCAGTAGATGTACCACAGTGTCACTCTTCCTCCTTCTTGACTTCAGTAAACAGAAGATGAATGCATATCTCCAACACAGACAGGACACAGAGGCACAATCACACTATGAGCACAGAAAAATACAATTTCAGTTTCAAGTAAAATGTTCAAAACTAAGAACCCCTATACTGAACACCAACCTAACTCATCAGCTGTGTTTCAATAATAACAAAAACAACTACACATGAGCTTTTAAAGTGAAAATGTATCTTTTTATTGGTACCATACATTAATTATCAAGGGCAGAAACTAACCAAATCAAAAAATATATATCAAACAATGATTTTTCTACAGGGTTTGGAGAAGGTACAAGTCACCATTCAAACTCAATTATAACTGTTGGTGGAATCAACTGTAACAAAATGGAAATGTACAAAACAATAATCGAGCTACGGCTGTTTTTAGTCAGACTTCACAGACTCAGAATTGCTACCAAATATGCCGACTGAACTTAATGTTAAGCTGGTTTCAGAAGATGTTTGTATGACTGATGGTTCCACTCACACAAATAAAGACAGATTTAGACAAAAAAATAATAATAATTTACAAAAATCTCAGTTTCAACCAGTGACAAAACATGAAATTCACCGGTAAACTAAAATTCAGTGAGCACATTCACTTGACATCAAGCTGAAAGTCGTAGTACATAAAATTGGGATGAATGGCAAGTGAAAAATCAGTTCCTGTATAGATGAAAAAACATGAGTGAATTTCTGCCAAAATAAATTAGAAAAAACTAAATCAACTGAAAGTGTAAAATCATCTTTCCATGGTGCCAATGTACCCCAGGGTATTTTGTAATTTAATTTACACAAGTTTTAAAAAAGAGGGAGGAGGAAAGAGAGCAGTTGGGAGGATAGAGGGGACGGGGTTCATGAGTGTTTTTTCTCCTTTTTCCTATTTTTGTTTCTTTACATTAGATCAGGATGGCTTTAGGTAAATCTAAGTAAGAATACATTTTATTACAGTCAGACAGAACTTTGCTACTACCTTAAATATACAAGCACAAATACACAAAAATTCAAATCTCCAAAAAGGAACAAAAAAGACAAAATAAAAACATCCACACTAAATTATTTCTCTTTTATAAACATAAAAGATAAAAACAATATATTTTAGAGGGGGGAGGGATAAAAGTCCTGTGTTGCTCCTTGGTCTGTAGCTTTTCAGTATTGGTAGAAAATAAAAAAGTAACAATTGAAATGAAGGCGTTTAATACAAATTAAAAAACATTCTAGGGAAATATATACTGTATAAAAACTCTTAAAATGTGTAACTGTGTGTGTGCATGTGTGTGTATGTGTGTGTGTCTGTGTGCGTGTGTTGTAAATGCTCTCTGTTTGAAAGACTGCATTCACTGTAGTCTAATCAGAGATGGCTCGGGCACTGCGGGACTCAAAATCCTTCAATCATCATGTTCATTTGGGTGTGTATCTGTGCATGTGTGATGCTTCCCTAGTGCCACGTTTCAGCTCTCCTACTAATGTGTGAATTTCAATGGTTTTTTGTTTTTTTTTGAAGACCGACTCTAAATTCTGGTCTGTCCGCTTCAGCAAAAGCCACAAATAAGCTCACGCTGCCTCTTCTCTCTCCTGACGCACTTCGCTCACTCACTCGCACACGCACGCAGACACGCACTGTCATGAAAACACATGCACTGTATCAACAAACATCACCGGTGACATTGCTCGTCAGCAGAGCGGACCAGAATTGAGAGCCGTGTTTTAGAGGATGGGCGGACAAGTCGTCCCTAAGCAACTCGCCCACCGTTTTCAAAGCCCCGCTGCCATCATCATCATCCCCTCCACCCTGCCCCTTCCTACATGTAAACGTCAGTGTGGATAGTTTAGTGTGCACAGTTCTCCCTTAAATCACTGCTCCTGCTTGGTCACATCTACCCAGCCACTGTCCAAAAACTGAAAAATTAGCGAGAGCAGATGGGACGTTTTGTGTGTGACATGAGGGAGAAGGGAGACGGAGTTGGGACACAGTGCCTAAATATTGACAACTTGTAAAACTTCCTCTGGCACAGTGAAACTGTCTGAGGACAGACCGGGCTCCCTCGGGCTACCTGCGTGTGATGGATCTGGGCTCTACAGTGATGTCTCGGTCGGTGAGCGGCTGATGGGACTGTTGCCCTCGTGGCTGTCGGGATGGGGTGAGGGGGAGGGGGAGCTGAGGAGTGACAGACGGAGGGGGTTTGTGTTGAGGTTGCAGGGGGGTGGGGGGGCGCCGGGCTCTACTGCGATGCCTGTGAGGTGGGGTTGTCGCTCTTGCTCTCCTGGCTGGAGGGGGCCTTGTTGTTCCAGGGCGAGTTGGAGCCCAGCGCCGGAGAGTTGTTGAAGCTGTCCTCGTCGTCGATGCCGTTGGCCGCGTCGAACTGTGTGTTTTCCAGCCGCGTGATCAGACGCTCGTCCTCGTCGCCGAACTCCCCTCCCATCAGAGTGGGCTCTCCCACCACCATCACATCCTGCACGGACAGGAAACAAGAAGCAGCAGCGGGACAGTTAGTATTTAGCTGTTCACGGTGCATTTATATTAGGGCTTTGACATTTGACATGCGGCGGTGGTGTATTTGCGGCGACCCGGCACTCCTAAATGAATGTAGAGGAAACACTGGTGTATATTTCAACTTCTCCCTTTGTGGTTGGTGCACTCGCAGCCTTTAGCTCCACCATTGTTTTTCAGTGAAGAAGTGTGAACAGGCGTCAGGCGCTAACGACCTGACAACATCATAAGTACAGGAGCCCCAGGTGATCAATGCTAATGAGATCGCGTTTCACAACTTCAACAGGCTGAAAAAAGCCTGGAATCTGGATTGAAAACTACGTTTTCTGGCAAACACATTTACCAAAAATAATGCTTATTACAGGTTCAAATATTTAGATCTGCCCCATATTCGTTTGAATATCTTTTTTAGCCCTAATTTATATGTGAATACATGAGCCATGAGCCTGACAACCATCAGGTACTCTCCGTTGAGGGTTGCCAGGTCTGGCTAATTTGCCGCAGGTAAAAAATTGTCTCAGGTTGGCAGGGTTTTCACCACCTGGGTGATTTTGGCCACTGCCTTGGTTAATGCGTGCGTTCAGATGTAGCATCTTTTGTGCGCACAAATCCATTACTTTAGTTACTTTGTAACTATTTACTGTAAGTCTATGAATAAAATATTGTCACTGTCTGAGCTGAGGTATCCCATATAGTATTTTAAGTTCAGAAAATATACTGTAAATTACATTAGGTCCTTTGTAGGACCTACAGGTGAAAGAACTGTTTCGGGGAAAGGGGTCTTTAATGTTTTTGGTGTTATTTTATAAATATTATAGAACATATTTGCAATTATAGCAACGCTGTTGGGCTTTAAAATCAACATATATGGATTTTATGGGCATATTTTAAGTTCTGGTATTGGACTGTTTTTTTGGGTGTTTTTATACCCGGTTGGGCTGGTTTTGAGTTGCTGTTTGGCTGCTTTTGCCTCACAGACCTGGCAACCCTGTCTCCATTATCTGACTTTTAAAAACTCACAATTCCCTGGGTTATGTAATTGACTCTCACTCAATTAATGAGTGTTATCTATGAACATAGGTGAAATAGCAGGAGGCAGACACTAGATGGCAGAGATTTACTCACTGGAACTTGGCTGGACAGAGGGAAGCCGCTGCCGGGGCTCTTCTTTTTGTTGTTATTGTTGTTATTAGTTCCTCCTCCTGTGCTGATGGTGCTGCCACCTGACATCTTGCGCTTCCGCCGTTTGTTAGGGGCCTGTCTTGATGGCTCAGCTGCAGGGGAGCGAGAAAAACAAAGAGTTTACAGATACACAGAGTTACACATAACTGTTGACTGTGCCTCACTGCGCGTTCGCCCTTCGCCTACCTGGCGGCGCCACCATCCTCTGCCATTTCTGGAAGAGGCAGGTCTTGAGGCAGTCTCTGGGGCTGAGGCTGTATGTCTTGTGTCTGGACATCAGCTCCTGCATGGGCTCAAGAATCACACACAGCTGGAAGAGGGAACAGAGAGAGGCAACGGGACAGAGATTAACACATTTTTAAGATCATTAGAGATGCTCCAGTTAGTTGAGCACCATTATTATCAGCTGGTGTTCAGAACAAATGACATCATCGCTGGACTTCAAATCCTCAGATTAGAAAAAAACTGCTTATAAAAAAACAAAAAAAAAACACAACTGTGTTTTCACTGCGCAGCCACACTCAAAGGGGGGGCTTAATGTCCACCACAAAAGGTGTCACTGGTGTAAAAATGGCAGATAGTCTGTTGTCATTCAGACAACTGGGCAGGGGACAGAGCAATGCAGGTTTTTTTCAGAGTAAATAGGCCATAGGTGTTGAATTTAATAACAATCACATTTTGTATCTGCCGAAACCGAGCAGTGACCCTTCTGCATAAACAATCACACTGACCCTGCAGTTCCAGTCTGACCCGTGGAGTGTGTGTTCATGAACATGGGAGACAAGAAATATGGGAACTCTTCAAAACACTGCTTCAATATTAAAAAGTCCATCATTCCATTTGTCTCCTATGCCACTGTGTATAAAGCAGACCAACTTGCACAGACATGAAACTTCTGAAAGACTCTCCACATCACTCAAACACATTTGAATCTTTTTAGACCAAGGCTTTGTATAACATGTAGTCTGGTGGGTGACAACTAAATCAATCATAAGAAACTGATAAATGAAAGTCAACTTTGATTTTGATTCAGGTACAGCTACGGTTTGAAAGCCTGTAAGATAACAGGCGGACATATTTTTTTCTAGAGCTGTTAAAAGAAAAGCATTCAACATATGCCTCCTAAAACCTTTTCATGTGTGCGTGACTTACTCGGAGGTAGTTAAGGGTGGAGTTCGACAGGCCACATCTTGTTATGTTTTTGGACAACTGGTCCAGCATCTGTGGGTCCTGGGCCTGGAACAACAATAAAGGTCATTAAAAAAAAAAAAAAAACTCTAACACACACACAGCAGCTTGCACACACTACATATATGGCATTTGTGGGTTCACTCACATGCATGGCCAGTATACTGCGGGGGATGAGTTCACGGTGTTGTCTGATGCTGAAGTGCCACGTCTTTATCCTCATCATGTCATCAAACATGAACTCCAGGTACAAGCGTCCCTCTACACACACCTACAGAAGACCAGAGGACTGGAGTCAGTACACAACACAGCACACAGATTCAGGGCAAAAGTAGCAGCTGAATATAAAGGCATGTGAGGTTTCAATCAACATACATTTTCATTCACATGAAAACAGTCTTTAACAGAGGGGGTTTCACATACCAAAGACCAGTTAAGAGGCGCATCATAATACTGTTCATCTATCAAGTGGTTTGCAACCGCCAAACATCACAGTTAAGTTAATTCCCAGTAATTGTCTCATTTCCTTCTTCATTTGATTTAAACTGGGGAGTTCTCACGATGCAAATGTGTCACTGAAGCTTAAACCTTTAACAAAGTACAGTTTCCTATTTCTTTGCGTTCTGCAAGAGATATATATTTGATGCCACCTGTATAATACAGAGTTTTTCTGTGTCAGATTATTACATAACATGCACGAGTATGAACTTCTACCAACACTTGTCTAAGTTAATGTGGAAACTAGCAAATAATACGATTTTTTTAATGTGGTGACTTTTTAACTGTCACGGAGGCTGTGGTCTGTTTTGTTTGACACGGTGGAGGCATCACATTGTAAAGCGTTTGGAATGGACTACCTCCTTCATTAAGATCCATTTCTTCTTATTCACTTTTTAAAAAGCAGTTAAAAATACATCTCAACTTCTCATGAATTTCCTGTTCTTTCCTCTCTCTCTCTTTCGCTCTCTCCATATTCCACATCCTTACTTTGTCTTTTTATGATTTCAATTAATGAATTTTTTGTACCTTATCTTTATTGTCTCTATTTGTTACTGAATCACTTTGCACTTTATCTCTTTATTTTTTTTTCTCATTTCTGTTCATTTTGCTCATATAACGTTGATTATGTATGCACTTTATCTCCTTTTTTTCCTATGTTTATTTGTTAGCCATAGAAATTTGTCTTGTTGTAATTTGTTTTAGGGGTGGAACTTATGTACAAGCCAACCAGCTTCGTTCCCTCCGTGCACCATTGAATTTAAATGTGTGCTAAATAAATAAACTCTAAAGCGTTTCTGTTATGTGTTCACTCTGTGCGTACACACCTGTGTGAACATGGGCTTTCCATTCTGGGTGACCATGGTGCACTGGTCACAGTCGAGAGAGACAAAGTTATTGTGGAAGGACTCCTTGGGATGTTTCAGCACATAGTAGAGTTCAGTTGCACCGCCCTCGAATATACTCCGGAAGTACCGCGGAATCAACGTCCGGCCAATTGCTGGTGAAGGAACAGAGAAGGAAAAAGTAAGATACAGCTCTTACATGTTATAAAGTCCAGTTATGACTACGGGTGTCAAAAACGGGCTAAGCAATTAATCGAAATATAATTAAAATGGCAATATGAGCAAGTACAATGTCCAAATCCCAGGAGCTGCAATTCTTTTGATTAAGATAAAGTTTTCCTGCTCAATGTTCAGCCTTAGACTAAAGGGATAATATACAACATGAAAAGGGAGAGTTCAAGGCGTATGATTTTGTTTCTTACTGTAACGTTTTGGCCCATCCTCCAGACAGAAAGTAATGGTCAACATGGCGTCATCTTCAAAGAACTCTGTAGTAAATGCGTCCCACCACAGGTTATCGCAATCCTGCGGGGTGAGGAGGAGGAAAAAAACTCAGTCACACCACTTCTGAACTGTTTCAGTGTGTGAAGACAGTATGTGGTTGTGTGCGCCTACGAACCTCTGTCCAGTTCTGTAGCCGTTTGTTGAGTTCAAATATTCTGTAGTCTGTCTGGTTGCCATATGGCGTGTGCCTCCTGGATGACCACAGAAAGAAGAGGGAAGAAGGGGGGGGAACAAAACGAGGACATGGGTTGAGAACTTTTAGCATGTGGTGTTGTGAAAGACTTGGAATAAAGAGAGCATCCTGATCGCTGAAAGGTCAAAGCTCTCGTGGCTTCTGTACTTGTCGGGCTGTTTCACAAACCTAACACAAACTGAAATGAGATAAGAGAACTTAAACTTCCCACGGCCTTATCTATATTTGTGTGATGATTATTGCCATTTTCACACATCATCTGGAGATAAGGGGAAACAATGCAGTCTTACCCTATTCCTGGCTCCAGGTATGTGGGAGGATACATTGGGGTGGGACTGGAGAAACAAGAGACGGAGAAGAGATTACATTCAGCTATAGTGCTAATATGCTCTCTCCTCCTGGAGCTGCTCTGTCTTTACGACGCTGGGATGCGCGCCAAGCATGGCACAAATTAGATGATACAAGGAGACGGTAAATAACAACACCTCTAAAATACACATACATCAACCGTGGCTGATCCGCTTACTGCAGAAAGAGAGGCTGTGATATACTGCACACAGCTCTATACAGGCACGATCCCTAACCTCATAGAGGCACACAAGTCGTGCTAAATCAAATTTAGCATTAAATATTAGCCTCACACAGCCAGCCTACTATTTTCACTTAAGTAAGACGAGATCAACCAGCATTTACCTGGATAATGGGAGGTGCTAATGGCAGCAGAGCAAAAATTACAAACAATATGAGCTTAGCATTTCACCTACTGACAGAAAACTTACGGGTGCCCTACTCTGAAGTATCACCAGTAAACCTCTCTGAAAGTGCACCAAAAACAATACTACATCAGCTGTGCATAGATCTTCACTAGTAAAATGTTTACAAAACATCAGCAACAATCAAACTCCACCTAAACAATCTACTGAAATCAGTTTCTTTCTACCTTAGGCAAAAGAAACAGGTTGTGCAGCGTCCAAAGTAGCGTCTTGAGTATTTGTTCAGGAAGTTTATGAACAAATACAATCAGTCACTTTCTGTGCTATTCAAAGTCACAATACAGATACAGAGCTATCCACTGAACCGTCTTCTACATCCCTTACTACAGTTTGTTCACTGGTGAGCCCACCGGCTGCCAGGCTGAACCCATTATCAGTGCAGAAACTGAACTCATGACATTCAGGCTCAGGCAAAGCTGTTTACAGTGGCGCACAATACTGCAGACAAGACACATGTAGAGGATGTTTACACGCTGGACACGTTAACCTCTCACCCAGAGCCGACATTCTGAACTCACAAAAGACACACACATAAATACTCACCCCACGTCTCTGTCCAGCATGGTGCCGGGGTGGAAAGGGGGGAAAGTGCTACCGTTGGGGGGCTCCTTGGGGGAGTACAGCTTGAATGACTTGGAGGAACAGCCTGAAAGAGAGGCGAGGAAAACTTTATTAGACAACACATAAATGTAATGTTTACGTTTTACATTATTCCCTGGGAGGTTATGCAATCTGGTATTTACTGAGGGGCGCAGATAAGGGCAAGGAATTGTCATTGGTGTGACGATTAGAGCACACATGACATGATTATTCTATCATGTTTGGGAACAAGATCTGTATGTAATCAAAATTTAATAACCGAAATACAAACAACACGTGGAGAACTTAAGCACAGCTGAGGCTGTAAATGGCGATAACCCAGAAACATGACAGTGCATAAATGAAAGAACACATCAGATGGTTGTGAGGCTGCTTCACCCTTACAGCTGCATTTCTAATGTTAGTTTTCCACTTTCAGAGTGACACTTGATGTATGATGTGAGGTTGCAGGCACACGTAGCCTAAAATGGCCAGTATGGCCCAGTTTCAGTCGGCTGCGCTCATGCACAGGTCATCCCCAATGCACTAATAACGTTGTGTGAAAATGCAAAACAGAAACATGAGGAGCTCTCCGATAAACAATGTGCTTCTGTTACATTCCTACTGCCCTCCATCCACTTCATAAACAACTATCAAATACCAGACAGCAAAGCACCAATACTGACTCCATTCACTCACTCACACACATTAAAAAAACAGATGAATCCCTCCCTCACACACACACACACACACACACACACACACTGAGCTCCAGCCCTTGTTGTACTCTAATTGCCCAGCTCTCCCATAAAGGCCATCCAGGCGTAGCGGCCTCTAGGTCACGACCCCTGCCGTCACCATGGTGAAGCTCCGCCTCATTTATGTCTTTCTGTCTTGTCTCTGCATATTAAACATATCACTCTGTGTGTGTGTGTCTGTCTGTGTGTGTATTGTGTTAAATAGAGATGTATATCTCAAGATTTACAGTGGGAGAAATAATAGACTTTACAAAACCGTAGACTTGAAATCATAGCAGATTTCAAGAATATTGGATGTATACAACCAAATTATTATTCTTTATGGGGATCAAACATGTAGTTATCAACAGATACACTCCTGAGAGATGTGTAATAGGCTACCATCCCAAATTTGAGTTTTGAGGAGACAACTAAACAGGGTGATGTTCCTAAAATCTGTGCTCATGTCCAATTAAAATCTCTCATTCACTCAGACAGTAGTTAAATAGGTGGGTTCCCTTTGGATTGTGTTGTGTGTATAAAAGCCAGCCACAAAACACTGTATTACTTAAACACAGAAAAGTTTTCAAATGAAAAGCACAGACCCTCAAAACAAGATTTTCCTCTTCTACGTGGAAGAAACAATAAAAACAGTGTCCATTTGAAACCCTGCCTTCACTTGGTGTAAAAACAAGTTGTTGTGCCGTGTGAGCCAGCAGCAGCAGCACTATGTTATGGGCTGGATGCACCAGAGGAAAACAAATGGGGGGGTTGATAGATAAATAAATAAATAATCGATGGTTATGTGTCCATTAGTTGTTGAGAGCTCCATTAGCTCCTCTCCTCTCCTGTTAGCGGTTAATGACAGGCAGTCACAATCACATCAGCTGGACTCCACTTCCTCCACTGGGAATCATGTTCCGACTCTCTCTTTACAAGCAGACATGGTACATCATAAACATACACACATTATTATGCATGCACAGCCACATACCCTCCTGGCTTTGGCCAACCATCAGAGAAAACCCTTTTCTCGAATGATGAGTGATGGGAGCCGAAAAACAATCACAACCTTGTCGGTTTGACATGAACTAACCAAGCCTACAGTCCACCCAGCACCACCGTGTCTCCTCTAAATGAGAATAACCTGTCGTTGTGCTGGACCTCTGCCACCATGACTGCTCAGGGGACAAGTAACTATCCAAACGGGATATACACGACAGCTAGGTTCTACTGAATCATTAACCTACGTTAGCAAACATTAAACAAAAATCGACTTGAACATGTGGTAAGGTCTGAAGCTGCACTTTCAGCGAGTTTTACATCGCTGTGTGATTCACAACTTTAACAGTCAGAGCACATTTAACGTGGACTTGTCTGCTTACAAAGGCAATTAGAAAGGCAGCAGGCGCAGAGTGCTAACACCTAGCTGTTAGCATTGTAGCTGAAACCTTAAAAACACGCAAAGAACTTGACAACCAGAGCTCATTTAAACAAACAAAACAGCCATGTTAACATACACCAAACATGATAAACGACTTTGGTATATACAGCCGCTAAAAACACGGGCTTTGTGCCGTCCAGCACTTGTCCCACAGGCCTGCGGGACGAGCTACCGCTGGCGAGCCAGAGAGCAGTCAGTCACCAGCTAGCTGCTGTTAGCCCTGCTGCTAACGCCTCAGCGTTAAATCCCTTTTCAGCGAGAAAGCACCGAAATAAGACGACAAATAACAACAGCGACGGCTCGTCAACCACAACAAGTCGCCTCGGCGGCTAGACATTTCAGTCAAAGTGCATGTGTGAGGGGGGAAAGGCGACCCTTTACCTGAAAAGAAGTCCAATCAGAGAATTGATGTTTACAGATCCGTGATGATAGACCGTGTGTACGCTCCGTGCGTAAAGACGGATAGGCCCGCTGGACGGCGGTTGGCTGGACGCAACGTACCAACACAATACGTCCCTCTAAATAGGATCAATAAAAAATCTCCTCAAACCCCGCGACTGAAACGAAATACGGCCTGAATTACGGGAGTCGGTCGGTTATGTTTTGTCCCGCATGAGGCCTTGTCAGTGGGCTGAAGCCTGCTGTGGGTTTACATACGGACCCCGATGAGCCCTTTGTTCACGGGAGGACATGAACAATAGCTGTAGGCCCTCCTCCTCCTCCTCTCCCTCCGCAATGCATTTGCTCCTCTCTTCTCTCTGCCCAGCACCGCCAGCCGCCCTCTCTCCCCCCTACTCCTCCTCCTCCCCCACTAATGCACAACTGCACATAAAGGTTGTCTGGTAAGCATTTTTTTCCTTCCTTCCTCCTCCCTGCATCCCATCCTTTCCTTGTAACTGACACAGATGAGAATTGGCCTAATGCAGCCGAGTGGAAATGTGTGCGGAAACAACGATCATGCTGACTGGAAAGTGGTTTTCATGTTTTGCCTAATTAGAGCACATCAGCTTGCTGCAAACAACTCAACTCAGACAGTGACAGCCGAGACCCAGGTCATTAATGTAAAATATGCAATGGGTTTATGTAGTGTGATGCATGCACACAGCCAATGCAGCAACAGCGTGATCAGACAAAAGTAGATTAAGATCTTGTAAATTAACTTTCATGTAAAGGCAACAGACTGGGCTTGTTTCCATTTAATTGTGTCTTTGAGTTTGTACATTGAACTGTCTCCAAGGTAGTTCAGTAATTCCATTACCACTGGGAATCTGTGCCTCTTTCTCCCTTTGCTCACAGTACACACACACACACACACACACACAATGTGAACGCACACAAACACACAGGAAGCACTAAGCCAAAGGGAGAATCCCATAGGCCTCTAAATCTGCTTAAATCGCCTCAAATTATAATCAGATATTCAGATCACAGCCAGCGAGGACTCACCCATATGGCCAAAGATGGGATATAAAAAGAACAAGCACAGTAGTATTAGGTCAGGAGGTTCTCATATGCAAGTGTAGGCCTATGTCATAATATTTGCTAATTTGACACAGTCTCCCAGTAAAGAAAGACATCATTTGTGACAGGTGATCTCCTAAACCCCCTCCCTCCAAAACACTTTCATTCTTTCCTTGAGCCCACCTGCATGAACCTGGTTTTGATTTATATACTAACACCATGTTTCCATGTTTCATAAATGATTTATTTACTAATTAAGCTGCTCATGTGAGCCGCTCTGTGGAAACTGGCTTTGACAGAGACTGTATAGTTTAACGTTGGTGCAGATAAGTCTTTTTATTACAACGCAATGCAACCATATTTTAGTGGAAGTGGAATTATTTTGAAGGAGCACCCATTGATAATTTTTTTCAAATACTCCAATTTTAATGTATGGAGTCCACAGTGATTATTAACAGAATCGTCATCTGCAAGAGTGGCCAGATAAGTTTGATACGTTCTGGTGCAAGGTGCATTTTAACCATGAGTCCCTAGATGCTGCTGCTGAAGAATTTAGATGTTGCAAGCGTAATATTTGAAATCTTTATTTATCTTATAGGCCTAATACAAAACTGTGCAAATTAAAATTATGATTGGTTGCATTTGCGTTTTACAATCTGCTATTTTTTTTGCCACACAAACAATGCAGCACCATTACCATATTGATATTAATAAGAAGAAGAATATAATTTATTAAATTAAATATTTAAAATTAATAATCAACCTATTGCTCTGATTATGTCATTCCTGTATCCACCAAAATTTAACAACAAACTATTTTATAATACTATTAATTCCTGGGCCTCATGATGAAACCGTTTGCTCCATCATCTTTGATATTCTGACACTAGTGAAACAGTGAAGCTAGGCATAATGGCTTCTCATAGTCCATCTGTTTTTCCAACTATGTCCACTCTAGGCCTACTTCTGCTATCTTGTTGCATGAGTAGGGGAGACCGGGGTTGGTTGGCTACAGGGGTTGGTTGGCACACCCCTGTTTTCTGGCCTCCTGTTGGTCACAGACTCACAAATGTGACATCAAAATGATCATCTTTTTGAGCTGCACTTATCTAGTTGGTTAAAACATCTGAAACTCACTCACTTTTTTGCTGAGGGCAAAATATCAGTTTTTTAGTACCAAAAGTAAAAAATTGCCCCCCCCGCACTTAAAGTGTTATAAAATTGCTTTGGATAAAGATATTGGAAATGTGTTACTTCCAGTTTGTAGAGATATGAGTCAGCTTCCATTTGATATGAAACTTGAAAGTCTTTGAAGAGTGATGTTACCTGGGCAACATCATATATTCACAAAAGTGGGTTTGTTTTGGTCGGGGTTGGTTGGCACACACAAACCAACCCCAACATGCAGTATACATATATTAAATGTGATTAAACATAATTTCATACAATTCAGGGCACTGAGTGCAAGAAATGGGCACATGACTTATGCAGTGAAATGGGCCACAAAGCCTACATATACCAATACTGTAATTCCAGTGATTCTATATAGGCCTTAAAGTAAATAATCTGCATCCACCCCACACAGCAAATCTAAAACGCAGTGAGATGGAAATAAATAAAAATACAAAGATGTGATATGCTATATTTAAGAATAAATTCTGTATTCATTGAATATTTTCTCTTTAAAAAAAAAAAAAGCTTGAATCATTTACTGTTTGATGTTCTGTGTACGTGTTATCTTGTTCGTGGCCTTAGATGCCCTGTTTTAGTGTTATACGTGCAAATATATGCATGCATATACATGCTATCTTCTTAAATTTGAATATATTAGAATTAAATTTCCAATTTATTATTATATTGGTTGCTTCATCCATTCATTTTTACATTGTGCCAACCAACCCCGTGAAGTGTGCCAACCAACCCCTTGTCGGGGCTGGTTGGCACAAGTGCGCAGTGTGATTTTATTCATAAATAAATTGATTTTAGAATATAACTGTGGACATTGAAATGTATTTAGTTAAAGCTGACACCTTAACCTTTCATTTAATGCTGGTTTGAATATTCTCACATAAATGATGCCAGAGTGCTATGGCAAAGAGTGAAAAGTGTGCCAACCAACCCCGGTCTCCCCTACTTTTGTTTTGACAGATTTGTGGATGTTTTCTGTCTCAATGTGCACTTTCTGAGCAAGACTCGTCGTAACCCTCTTGCATGTACAAAATGAAGATGGGAACTCAAACTCAGACCGATCTCTCTCAAGGACTCTGATGGATGAAATCGGGAGTACGGTGAAGTGCAGTGTCTCCCGGAGCCAGACATGTAGAGAGGATAAGCTGCTCCAAGAACCTGTCTCTCACCCGAGGAGCAACAAAGATGCTCAGGCTGAGTTTTTGTATATTGGTTTGACCATGGTAAGCCTGTGGCATGAGCACTTCACAGCTCGCGAGGCTCCTGTCAGTCTTTTGGCAGCATCTTTGTGTGTCTAGTACCAGGGGGAGGTGTAGTCAGTAGTAGCTTAGAGTGTCTGTTGTGGGGTGACTTATGTGGATTTGCCTATCTTACATTCACTGGCCCCTGTAACCATGGCAACACGAGCAGTCAATGCTGCCACAAACGGAGAGAGAGAGTCTAAGAATCATCCATGGAAATGGACACACAAGGGTTAATCCCAACTCTGTGTGCATGTGTGTATGTGTGTGTGCATCTCCATCTCCAAAGCTCGCCCATTGAAATGGTACATGACGGGGTTAATCCCTTGTGCACGTGTGCGTATGTGTTTGTGTGTGTGTGCGCGCGTGAGTGTGAATGTGTGTGGTGGTGGGGTGATGGAGAGGGGGGGTGGGGGTGGGAGGTGTGTCAGGATAAGGCTTGAAGGGCTTACACACACCGTCTCTTTTGCTCTCAGGCATAGGGCAGGCCTTATCTTTAACCAGCACCCCAACCAGTCAGGCTCTCACACACACACACACACACACACACACACACACACACACACACACACACACACACACACACACACACACACACACACACACACACAACAGCTACCTAACCTTCACTTCGCCAGCTTGCCTCATTTCCCCACTTGCAGTCACACATTCACACCTAAAGCCATAAATCCATGTATAATACGTGATTAAAGCAGGAGCGTGCAGTGGCTGAATAAACTCCCCAAAGTGCACAGTGTGATGTTTTCACTAAGCTTACACTTAAACCTACAAGTGCAACTTGTTTAATTCACCTTTGTCAAAGTCAGTTGAAAGAAACAAAGGAGCCAAACTTGCACAGTATTTCTCTGGACAGCAACAAAAGCGATAGATACATCAAACCCTTTGTTTTTTTGGTTCGGTATTCTTGATCAATCATCTACGAGGCGGCCAAAAAGGAAACGATCAGCAAGTCAAACTTACCTTCATCGGTTTCCAGCTGCTCTGACATTGCCATTTTGTCACCTACAAATGAACTTTCACAGTTACACACTGATGTAGCTCACAGGCTGGCGCTCTGTTTTCATGCCTCTCCCTCTCTCTGATATCTCCCATGTCCAGACGTCAGGCTCAGGGGCACGAAGGGGGTGGGGGTGGGGGGTGGGCGATTACAATATGTGTGTGTGTGTGTGTGTGTTTTCTGTGTAAGTGTCGCCTGGTGCTTGTGTGCGTGTGCAAATGTGTGCAGCATGCCACTTCCACTCACTAGTCAACAGGAAACCGAGTGGCACACACATCTGCCAGAGTTGTGATAACAGCCGTCCCAGTCGCCCTCCCCTCCACGCAGTCTTCCACACTGATCTGAGGACAGTCGCACGTTGGTATGACTGCAGAAAAAACTATGACTAAACTGATCCCAGCTTAAACACGAGAGCTAACTTTTTTTTTAAATGACAGTCATATCAGTTAAGGGTTGTTTTTTCCGCCTTTTCCCCAAACAGGAATAAAAACAGAACCACTCCTATCAGATTCACATTTCTTTCCCAAGTGTGAGGCCAGTGCTACTGTTTCATAGCTTTTACCACTTCATAGTATTTCCACGTCTCCGGGGCTCTCTTTACCGATCACTGTCTGCCAGATTTTATACATTTGGCAGCTCAGGCTTCTTTACTCTGTTATTGGATCAGATGGAGGGACAGAGATCTATCTGTCTGACTCAGCTCTGATAAAAGATCCAAAGGACAAGCTGCCACTTTGTGGAGGAATGAGCTCCAGTTCAAAGAGACTCTGAGTCTGAATCAGATGCTCGTTTACAACGGCACTGTACTTGAGTAGCTACGTCTCTTTTATGCTACTTTATACGCCTACATCAGTACATTTCTCAGACAGTACTTATCATCCGCCACATTAATCTGGCAGCTCAACAGTGATGCTTAAAAAAAACACAATGATTTAAAATGCACTGAAACATGACACAGCAATATTTTAATTACTTTAATGATGTTCACCTCCACCAAACACTACTTGCATATGAATCAGTTATAGGGTTTTGTGCTTAATTTATCTATGGAACTACAAAGCCAGTGCATTTAGTCAAAATATTCAAAGCAGATAAAACTACAGAGGCAAATCAAGTGAAAGCTAGCTGATGGTGACAGATAGCCACCATGAGCCAGGGACGTAAACAGAAGCATTTCACACCAAGCTGTTTCCTGTCTTCAATATTAATTCTGATAAAAGAACATCTTAGTTTTTCAAATCATATAGGCTATTACGTAATAAGGGAGTAGCAAAAGTCAGTCGTGGTGGAGTATAGCCTATAAACAGCTAAACCAGCTTAGCAGAGTAGCAATAACTGTCATCCTAACTGCTGACAGTTTTACGTCTCATCTGTGGTTTCAGATAATGATTTTTGCCTGTAAAGTGTAAACTTAAATGAAGGCAATATTATTCTATCCATGTGTTTGCACAGTTTCTGTGGCCAGGGTGAAAACTTTAAATTCATTTTCTTTCAACTCCACATTCTCCGTCAACAAGTGCTATCCTCTGCTTCGTGGTACCAGGCCTCACTGTTACTATATAGCCTATTACTATGGTATTACGGTACTCATGTTAATATCTCTGGGTGCACAAGGCTATATAGGTAAAATGGGCAAACAATGAGCAGGACATTAGACTTTTTTTTAGTCCACGATTTGAAAAACAAGATCAAAGGAAACAATGTAGCATACATGAACAGAGACACTTGGAGGGGGAGAAAATGTTAAGCAATCAATTTATATGATTAATTTTCGTTACAACACTTCAACTGATTGGTATTATTCAACTAATCAGTTTCATCTTCAGAACCAGAATAAATGTGGTGTATTTGCATATAGCCAAATATATGCAGGTCTCTCCAGAGCAAAATCTTTGAAACCATAGAAAACTCGCCATATACAATGCAATATGTTTTTTTTCTTTTTCCTGAAACTTGTTGAATTGGTCAGGTGGATCAGCTGACTAAATAACTTAACACTGTATGTCAGAGGTGGGAGAAAGTCCCTATGTTGCAAGTAAAAGTAGAGTCTCAAGTCTTTGCTCTCAAGTCCCCAAGTCAAGTCCAAGTCCTAAGATTTTTTTTCGAGTCCCAACGAAGTCCTAAGATTTTTGTTTCGAGTCCCAACCAAGTCCTAAGATTTTTGTTTCGAGTCCCAACCAAGTCCTAAGATTTTTGTTTCGAGTCCCAACCAAGTCCTAAGATTTTTGTTTTGAGTCCCAAACAAATCGATTATAATTAATGATACATAAAGATCATGACCACGCCTTGCTTCTTTATTGATTTCATTCAATTTCACGTCACATTCTGCGGAGATGGTGACTCAGGATTGTCGTGTTCCCCCACACACAAGCCGACTTTTGATCCAAACGGTCACAATTGTTGGGGCCAACAATCGTAAATATTGAACATGTTTAATATTTACGATTGTCGCCGCCGACCGTTTTACGAGTCGATTGTCAGGAGAATTTAAATCTTAAAACACCACACACACTACAGGAGAATCTCATAAGATAATCTTAAGAGCCTAAGATAATCGGGCAATTTTTGTCTTTGGTCGGAAGGGGGAAAATCGGGGCAAAATCATAATTATCTTTATGTGTGGTAGGCATTAGAGTGTTGGCATTAATTATACAGCCAAGACTGATAACAGTTGTGGGTTCCATATAGAATGTCTCTGGCTGGCTGCTACAGTAACATTGATGTGACACTTTTTAAAATATTTTAATATTTGTGCTTGCTGCTTGTGACTTGACTTTAATTCAAGTCTTTGCTCTCAAGTCCAAGTAGAGTCTCAAGTCTTTGGCATCAAGTCCCAAGCGAGTCCAAGTCTTTTTTTGATTTGATCAAGCAAGTCTTAAGTCATCAAAATCAGGACTCGAGTCCAAGTCAAGTCTCAAGTCTCGAGTCCAAGTCCCCACCTCTGCTGTATGTCCACACAGTTTGCTAGCTTTAGCTGTGACATGAAACAACTAGTTTCAGTATGAAGTAGGCTACATTGACTTGCATTCAATTTTTGGAAAGGTCAAACTCAGACATTCCTGTGTTTAGTGAATCTATAAATGTTTCTCCATCAGCACAAAAAATTACTTCCTAATATACTGTACACTGTATACAGCCATTTATATGCATATGGGCTAATTTATGCGATTGTTTACCACTTTAATTGAAGGATCTTATCATGTAATTATTTTAACATTATTTTTTACCTAGCCTATGTATCTTTCCTCAACACCGCTTAACTGTCACATGATGCACAACAACTTTGCATAAAAGGACGCTAATCAATGCTGTTATGCAAATGTGCATTTCAAGCAATGCTGTATGCAAATGATGCTGTTGTTATTCTGTGGGATCCCATCATTCTCCCTTTGGTTTTACAGTCAGGACTTCAGCATGCATCATTACAGGAGGAGAAAAATTGTTAGTGACCTACAATCAGAGGTTGGGCTTTGATAGCAGCGCCCTCTTGTGGCCGCGCCGAGCCGGTGTGTTTGTTTTCATCCTGCTCTACAGTATTTTCTCACTCGCTGGGTGAATTCCCTACTCAGGATTTTCTCTGGCAGGCGAACACAGGCACACTGCAACAAGGGAACTTCAGCGGCTAGTGCGTCACATGTTCTAACAAGCCAATGGGTGAGGGGATTAAATTAGAAGAGAGCTCTGTTGTGTGGCCAGTTTAGTCATGAATATGCATTATGTGTGTTTCATAAGAAAAGTCCTTCTGTACATGTTATAGCAACTCCTAATAGTCAGCATTACTATCCATCACCCTCACTTCTTTTTTACTCACACTGGCATTTTGCAGGTGGCTTAGCCTTTAAGGACGAGTGTGTGTGTGTGTGTGCGTGTATGTGTATGTGTGTGTCAAATGTGTGTGTGTGTGTGTGTGTGTCAGATGTGAGTGTGTGGCGGCGGCTGGTGTCAGCTGACAGCTGTGTGAGGGGAGATGACAGTGCCCTGATGCTGCGTTCTCTGTTCTCTGGGAGCCATTTTGTCTGTCTCTGATCTCAGAGTCAGGTCTGCCCCCCCCCAACACCCCCCACCACCCCCCCAGCCAATCACGTCACCGCTCAGCCTTGCAGAAAACATAGAAACACAGTCTGATCACTCTCTCACTCTCTGTCTCACCCTCTCCCCTCCCTCCTGCTCCTGCGCTCCTACAGTGCTCATCTCCCACTTGCCTCTCTTTTCTTGGCTCTTATGCTCTCTGCCTGCCCCCCCCCCCCCCCTCCCTCCCTCCCTCCCTCCGTCACCTCGCTCCTCTCCTGTTTTCTCTTCCACCCTCCCACACCTTCCTCTTTTCCTCCTCCTCTTCCTCTCTTAATCCACATCTTTCCTCAGTATCTGCTCACTCCCTCTCTCTCTTCCCCTCCGTCACACCCTCCTCCTCCTCCTCCTCCTCCTCCTCCTCTTCAGGCTCTCTCTTGTTGTGCAACCCGTTTCTAAACAGCTCAGCCTTTGTGCGTTTTTGTCTGTTGCCATTTCAGCCAGGGCTGCAGTCTTTACTCATTTTCTTCCAATCAGGGACACCATGTGACTCTCTGCATGAGAGGGCACAGTCCCTTCCCCCTTCTCTCCTCCCTCTCTCTCTCTCTCTCTCTCTCTCTCCTCTCTCTCTCTCTCCTCTTCTCCCTCTCATCCCTCCATCCCCTCCTCCCCTCCCCTCATCTAAGCCAGCCAGCCAGACAGCCAGCCAGGGCAACATACGCTAGCAATCAGGGGAGTCAAAGGGAAAGAGGGAGTCAGGGGAGAGGGAAAGGAGAAGGAAGGATAGAAGTAAGGAGGGGGGGGGGGGGGTGTAATGTAAAGTCTGGGGAGGTCAAGGCAGAGTCCGACTGACCACAGCGTGCACACAACATCTGGATCTTCAGAGTGCATGCTGTATGATAACTTCTTTTTGTTAGTGTATCGCAGCTCGGAGGAGACACATCCTCACACACACTCTGCCCCACTGTTTATGTCATCCACATGTTGGGGCACATGCTGTGTGTGTGTGAGTGGATGTACGCACACACACACACACACACACACACACACACAAACCCCGAGCCCACACAAGAAGGGGGAGGATCGCTCTGTGTTGAACACAGCTCTGGAATGTAAACAAGAGAGAACGAGAGAAAGAGAAGTGAACCACTAAAGAGAGACTTTGAGTTTTCATATTTCATTTATATATAAATCTGTTTAAATATATCAAAACAGCAGAGGGTAAGGGGGGGGGCAGATTAACCAGCATCACTGCAGGGTCAAGCTGTGGGTTCATTTGAAGTTGAAGTTCATTTGACGTGAATGGAAGTGATTGTTCCATGTTTGGTTGTGTGTTTACATTGGCTTTCAGCCGCCTCGTGTTGAATACGTGTGTACATACACATTGTTTAGGCCTCCAGGCGTGTATTAAGAAATATGTCATTCCTTTTACTCCTATCCCAGCTGTTCTTTGATTAAGTTTAAACCGTGTGCGTTCTACTTTTTGCTGAATCTGTGCTGACATCTACAGTGGAAAAAAAACCAGAGGTTGAAAATCAAAAGAAACTGGTTTTCATGGCACCAAACAAGACGGGAAAAGTAACTGAAAACTGAAAAGAGGTCAGGAAGGAAAAGGGAGAGGAGAATCCACGAAGCAGAGAAACTGAGGCAAAAAGAAAAGGGGAACACCAGGGAGAACAATATGAGAGCAGAAGTGGAGCGCACAAGAGTGCGGTCATACGTCTTTTTGGAAATTTCCATGACCACGTTGATTAAGTATGCAATCTGACCGCAAGATAGCTAAGGCCCGGTTCTAAACAAACGCTTCGCCTCTGCTGTGCAGGCTTGTTTAACGGCTGAGGTGGCAGCGTTTGCCTTCGTAGCACGGGGCACTGCGCAGAGATTGAAAACACACGCGCTCGCACACGCACACACACACGCACACACGCACACTTGTGTGAATGCAGTCACATTTAACACAGATACACCACATTTCCATGTGCTGTTGTGTGTTCCAGTCAAACTGTATGTGTTAACCCTTCTGTTGTCCTTCTGGGTCAAACTGACCCAATCTGTTCCCTTCCTCCATCATTCCTTCTTTCCTTCCTTTCTCCCTTCCTTCTTTCCTCAATCCTTTTTCCCTTCCTTCCTTCCTTCCTTCCTTCCTTCCTTCCTTCCTTCCTTCCTTCCTTCCTTCCTTCCTTCCTTCCTTCCTTCCTTCCTTCCTCTTTTGATCCAATTGACCCGATTTGTTCCCTATCCCTCCAGCTTTCTTTCCTTTTCCCTTCCTTCTTTCCCTTCTTCCTTCCTTGAACAAATCTGTTTCCTCCCTCCATCTTTCTTTCCTTCCTTTTCCCATTCCTTTTTTCCACAATCCTTTTCCCTCCCTCCCTTCCTTCCTTACTTTTTTGACCCAATCTGTTCCCTCCCTCCTTCTATCTTATCTTCCTTTTTCCCCTTCCTTCTTTCCTCCCATCTTTCCCTTCGTGCTTCCTTCCTTCTTTCCCTTCGTCCTTCCTTCCTTCCTTCCTTCCTTCCTTCCTTTCTTCCTTGACCCAGCACACGTGCGCGCATAGTATACAGGCGTCATCTGGTGTGTCTAGAGTTTGTCCTTGCTGACATCAAATCCATCTGGTTTGATTACAGTGGCCGTATCTTTTCCTGTTTTCTCTACATGCCTGCATCTATTCATCTGCCTACATGCCACAACTGTGCGAAGCCCCGGAGTGACTTGGCATTGTCTCCGAATGTTGCTCCTCCTAAACTTTCCATCCTTACAACAATCTGTCAGTGGAAGAGTTTCCAAACCGCAAAAACATGGGACCTGTTAGTGTTTCCATCTTCCTAATGATTAAAGTCGAGACTGGCACAGTGGAAATCTGATCCTGGATGCGTGGTTGGCTAGATTTCTCCATCCACATCCCGGCTGTTTGAGGCTTGACCACAGCGGCCACTGTGGCCTATTGGTCGGCAGCGGATACAAGAGGAGGCCACGTCAGGGTGATACAGCACCCTACAAACACACATACACACACATCAACTCTATCACACTTCCTTCCTTCTCTCTTGCTGCTGAATATTGTATGGCAGTAGATCCTGAGTACATCTATCATGATTATGAATACATTTTCCAGCTATAGGATTATATTTCATGTTCTACACGTCCTATCAGCAGTGCAACATAAATCGTTGTAACACTTAATAATATATTGCCCGAGGCTCAGCGGCACAGGGTTTATTTCTAGACCTTGATTCCCTTCTTTTCTTTCCTCCTCTATCTGATTAAAGTCAATAAAATGAGAATGATCTGTTTGCTGTCAGGCGCTCAACAACCAAACACAACTGTTTGGGGAGTTCCTCAGCTTTCACATGAAGTCACACACGTCTCAATATGGAGGTCTAATGAATACGATGGGTATTCTCTGTTGCTCAGCTCCCAGAAGCCCCAGTGGCTGTTACTCAACTTTAACCTGTTTAATTTAAGAAAAATAATAATGGAAAGTAAAACTCTGACTATGAAGTTGTGTTGTTATCATGCTGTCAATGTGCTCGAAAGTTGTGGTGAGACATGAAACTAGGCTGTCTGTCCGCTGTCTCCTCCTCCTGCTTAGACACAGCAGTGGGTCAAGACAAGGCAGAGACAGTAAGGGGAAGTAGATAGTGATAGAACAGAACAGCAGCGGCAGAAAGACAAAAGGTGTTTTGCGAATAATGGTTAACATCAATTCATCCTGACCTTCCTCTGGTGAAGAAAAGACTTTTGTGTAAAAGAGGACAGAGGCTCCCTAAGAAAAAAGGCCATTATAGATCTGTCATGCTTGAATAACAAGGAGAGTTACATCTTCAGAGACACTGAAACACATGTACCACTTAGAGTCAAAGAAACGCAGTGATGCTGCATTTCCACTGTGATACCATTGACAAAAAAAAGTATCACCATCATCACCACCATCACCCTCATCATCACTGGGCTTGTTATGCATCCTAAATGACATACTCCATGCGTGAGCTGTGAAACATCAAACATTCATTAATATCTCGAGTGTGGGAAGAGGTGTGGGATCAATTATGCAAGCCTTTGATCCGAGCCAGTGATCTTTGCCCTTTAAATGTCACTTTTTGATCCTTTCTTTTTCTGCTATCTGTGCGAGAGGAGCCAGTCAGCACTGTATAGCCTATACAGACGGACCGGTGTCATATCTGTGCCGACCTCAAAAGAACTCAGTTGTTAACCCGGGCCATCAGTGGGAAATCAACAGACAACAAACTGGTGGAAGGAAGAAAGTAGCATTAGTGGTGCCATAGCAACAACTTCATGCACAGATGTCTTGCAAGATCTTCAAACAAAGAGTAGAAAACACTTTTGAGAGAAGAGAGTGAGAGCGGGACGAGACTACATGTTGATCCATCTATTCTGGTATTTTCCTTGCTCTCCATCCTCTCAGCCGTCACAGAGGGCGACCTCCCATGAGCCTTTGCAAACAGAGCCCCAGGGCCCCGGGGCACCTCTCTCTCTCTCTCTCTCTCTGCCCCAGTCACGCCACAGCAGCGGCACAGCACTCCCCAACCAAAATAAAACAACAACAACAACAACAACATCAGCAACAACCAGTAAAAGTCAGCGACTGGCAGCAGCAGCAGCAGCAGCAGCAGCAGGGCTGTCGTTAACAGCAACCATCACCACGGCAGCTACTTACCGGGACACGCGCAGCCGCCCACGGACATCTTCTCACATGTCTGGTGTGAATCCGATCAGAATGATGGTGGTGGTGGCGGCGGTGGCGGTGGCTGTGTTATCCCTCTGCTCTCTTCCTCTCCTCTCTCTCTCTCACCAGTCACTGAGGCTGCTCACATGAGCGTCTGTTATCCCCACGGTTCACACACACAGGCACACACACAGACACATACACACCACCAGGGAGCAGAGAGAGAGAGAGAGAGAGAGCGGGAGGGAGGGAAGGGAGGGAGGGGAGGGAAGGAGGGAGGAGAGAGTGACGACGAGGGAGAAAAAGAGGGGAAGAAGAGGTTAAAAAAAGAGCACACACACACACACACAAAGGATCGGATTCTCTCAGTTGTAGCTGTACACTGTGAATCACACCGTCTGTGTATGTGTGTGTGTGAGTGTAAGTGAGTGTGTGTGTGTGTGTTACAGAGTGAGGAGAATGTGTTCCTGCCTCTGCTCTGCCCTCACCCTCATCAGTCCTGCAAATTACAGCTCAGGTGGGAGGAGAGAGGGAGGAAGAGAGGAAGAGAAAGGGAGGGAATGAGAGGCTGAGTGCTTGAGAGAGAGAGAGAGAGAGAGAGAGAGAGAGAGAGAGAGAGAGAGAGAGAGAGAGAGAGAAAGTGTGTGTGTGCTAGAGTGAGTGAGTGAGCGAGGGAGGGAGAGAGAGTGGACTGTCAAAGTGACCTGAGAGGCAGATTTGAGAGAATAACAACCATGTGATGTGGGTCCTTTTTTCCCCCTTTAAATATGTAGAGGCTGTTTTTCTTCCACTGCTGCTACAATGACACACACACACACACAGAGAGAGACACACACATGCACGCACACAGCCAGATTTCCTGAAAATCATTTAAACCTTCATATGTGCACACACATTCTCTCTCTCTCTCTCTGTGTGTGTGTGTGTGCTGCAGCCGTCTGAGTGGCTTGTTACCATCCAGCGAAGGTCTGCTACATGGCAGGGGAGGGCAGGGGGGAGGAGAAGGGAGGAGGAGGAGGAGGAGGAGAGAGGAGGGGGCGATTGACGTGCCTTGGCTCTCTCTCTCTCTCTCCTTTCCTCCCTCTCTCGCTCCCTCTCCGTCGTCTCCTTTTCTCACCCATTCACTCTCTCGCTCCGTTAGTCTTTCTGTCTGCAGTATGTCACACTGTGTTGCTCTCTCGCTTCACTCATCTTCCTGTCTACTCGGCCATTTATCTCTCTTGCCCCCCACCACCCCCTCCTCCCTCAGCCCCCCCCCCCCCCCCCCCCACCCACCTCCTCTCCTCTCCTCTCCCTCCCACCTCCCTCTCTCCCCGTCTCTCTCTCTTTCCTTATTACTCTTTCTTCCGTCCTACCTTTTCCCTCCCACCGTCTCCATCTCACTCTAATCTGTCTTCCATCACTATGTCATTTGTCTTTCCCCCCCGTTAGATGCACAAGTTTCTGCACATGTGGGTGGGAGAGAGAGTATTTTTAGGTTCACGCTATAGACGACACACGCGCGACACCTGAGGGATGAGTCTGGCCGTCCTCGACAATTACCATGCAAAGACAAAAACCAACAATGAATTGATCTGACTAACAGCTACTTGTGTATCCAATTATTCCTCTGTGCCGCCGAGCTCCATTGTTGTCCAAAAACTATTATAAAACACATCTGTGAGCCACACTGCTGCACATGTTCCCTCATTACTTTGAATATGCACACTGTCATTTTTTTTTCTTTTTGAGTCAGTCCCACCTACACAAATATATGTTAATCCACAGCTGAAAATAGTCCCCTACAAAAGCACAATTTACTCCTGCTTGAGCAACAACTGAGTGCCCATCTGTTTAAGGCAATTATTTAGTCTTTTTTTCTTTCAAGTTCAAGTATATATTAGTGAGCCATTTGTAAGGATTTAAATGGGCACCGATGGGCTTTGAGGCCGGGCGCCACTGACAGCGTAGCCAAGTCGGAAATGATTGCCTGCTTTATCCTATGAAACAGGTGTTTGGCGACTCAGGTCAGTACTCCCAAAATTGATTGAAAGATAAACCTGAGGAGTCCTGGAGTGAAATTATTAAAGGAGCAGTTCTGACATTTTCAGCTTATTGGCTGCCTTGTTGTGAGTCCCATGAAAAGACTGACACCACCTTTGTATGTATGTTAAAGGTGTACAGAAAAGAAAAATGGATGTGATTCCACTCTGGGTCATAAAATTAGTGTAATAACTCAGATGATGTAGCCCAAACTTTGTGCAAAATTCTATTTTTGATTAATCCGAGGTGAAAGTGTGATATATTTTTTTCACATTGGATAATGCAGGCACACGGATTATGCATCAGGTTGCTCACGATTCATCAGCCACTGATATTGGATCCGTCAACCGTCAATCACACGTCTGAGACACACACACACACACACACACACACACACACACACACACACACACACACACGGAGCTCGGTCTCGCCCCAAACATTGAATATCCCGCTCCATAACGACTAATCAAATTCTTTTTCCTTACTCCGGTAAACTTGTGAAACTCATAGAAGGAGGCGCGACAAACAGGACAAACTGCCATTTCTGAACACCTTTAAATATAATATTTCAGAGAAATAGAAAAAATGAGAAGAAGCTGCACCTGGCCAATAGATGGCAGACGACCGACCCCCACCCCTCCCAAACAGATAACGCACCAGTTGAAAAGCAGTGCATGAAACAAATTTCTGCTCGTTCAGGGATTTAAAAGCTTTATCAAAGGTCATGACCCCGAATGAGCTCACCGCTTCCAGCAAACTCCCATACTTAAACTCAATGCATATACACTACACTACACTATACACATGCCTGTGGCTGAGACAAAAAGCTGTGTGTAGCCTACAAATGGACATGTGTCAGTTTCCCTCCAAAATGACATTGCAGAGTTTTGTTAAATCAGGTTTTTCTCTTAACATGCAAAGAGGAACACAAGTCTGCATAGATCGCCTCCCCCACATATTTCTACTTCCCTTTTTTAAGACACTTGCTCTTTGTCTTCCTCCCTCTCTTCCTCACCCTCTGTCTCATTAGGCAGTATCTCATTTTGAGGAGGAGAGTGTTAAGCCAATCAGAGAGGGGAAGAAAGAGCAGAGGAAGGAGGGAGACGGAGAGAGAAGAGAGAGACGGAGAGGTTGCAGGAGGAGGAGGAGGGCAGAGATGGAGGGAGCGAGAGAGAGATGGCGAGAGAGCGACAGAGGGAGAGAGAGGGCGATAGATGGATGGAGGGAGGGAGGGAGGGAGGGAGGGAGGGAGAAAGAGAGAATAAATAGCTCTGGCGCACTCGTCCCCCATTACCCCGGGAGGGCACTGTCGCCATGGCAATGTGGCAGAAAAAGGATAGCACAAGCATGATGAGCTTCTACGCACACACACACACACACACACACACACACACACACACACACACACACACACACACACACACACACACACACACACACACACACATTTACAAATGAAAAACTGTGATTCACACATATATCTGCCCACATTAACAGCTTCATAGAGACAGTTTTGACAAGTTCATACTTTCAAATGCACAAAGCTCACTGTCTTACACCTCACCATAATTATTTATATACAAGTGCGCACACACACACACACACACACACACACACACACACACACACACACACACACACACACACACACACACTATGCACACATACACACCGCACATTAGCAGTTTGCCAGTTAGCAGATAGTCAAAGCCCACATAACACAGATAAATAACAAAGACAATGAAAGGCGAGGAGGGAGATTAAAGTAAAAGACAGACAGTAAACACAAAACAAGAAGGTGAAGAAAAGGCACTGGAGAAGAAAATAACAAAGGAGAACAAGAAAGCAATTTTTGGAGCTTATCAAGTTTCCTGCTGTGCTGCTCCACAATAAACTTTGTTGGATTACAACGAGTGCTTCTCTTACATGTTTCATCTGCTCCTTCTTTCTACTTTGCTTGGTCCTTGCAGGCATTTATCCATAAAACATCTTAATAGAGCCCAACTTAGTTGATTATTTTTGGTTTGACTCGTGGCAAAGGAAGCGAGCTACAAATATAGCTACGTTGACAAATTATCACCTTGTAAAGTCGTTAAATGGCAAATGTGTTGCCAGACAGCTGCTAATTCTGCACCCAGCGGATACAGAGCAACCTTAGCGCTGCTTTGAAATCATTTTTGTGTCTGTGTCTGATGAATGTTAGTCAGAAAGTCACCCTGGTCTGGTTTAGTCTCTTCCAACTACAGAGGGAAGCTCCTCCATCTTTAAATGCTCCACTAGCTCCTCGCCAACTGTCCCTGCGTTTCCAAATCACTGCTGATGAGACTGAATAAAGTCAAGTCGCAAGACAAAACGCAAAGTCTAAAGCTACATCAATTAACCAATAACCATCCTAACATCTTTATTTACCATGTTCACTACTATTAACACTAGTTTTGCAGGCATTTGCAGTCATTAATCAATGTCATATAGTAGTAGTAGTAGTAAACCTTTATTTAACCAGGCAAGAATTGCTAAGAATACATTCTATAAATCAAAGTCAAATACAAGACTGTTTTTTTTATTACCTAAATGTGGACCATGATGATTGCATTAGATAAGCACCAACATTACATTTTACTCAAAACCACAAATCTGAACCTTGTTTTGTCACTGAAGGAAAAAATCAGGAGATTACCTATGTCAGTGGGATTCATTGTCCTGAGACCATAAATGTCTCTACCTTATTTCACTGCAAGTCATCCTGTTAGATATTTCAGTCTGGCTGTCTGAGCCAAAGTGGTGGAGTCATCATGCTGATAGCATACACTACATTACTCATTAAAAATAATGATTAGTGTAGCTTTAAGTCTTAAGTGCCTTTCACGTTGTGTTTGGTCTGTTTTTTCCTACAGCATGTGGCCAGTGTGATGTAAATTACAGCTCCTGCTGAACTCCCATCATGTCTCTTTAACCCCGTGACCTCGGACAACAATGAGCTCCGTTTCCTGGCAGCTTCAGCCAGTTTTATCCACAGCAGCGCCGACAAAGTTCAGTTCCCAGTCACTGATGTTGAAAGGTCTTGTACTTTGTCAACAAACTAACCGTGCCTGCTCCAAACAAGCTCAATAATGTAAGATGCAGCAAGGTACTAACTAAAGGATCTTGCTCCACGGAGTACAACAAATCACCCTAAAGTCAGTAGGCTGAGGTTAAAAATGGCTTCAGCGCAATTTGTGTGCCTTTGTGTGTCGCAGCACACTTGTCTTGAAAAGTTGTTTAGATGGCAAATGTGGTGGTTAATCAGCTTAAGAAATCTTGTGTGCATCCACCCGGAGGGCAAACCAGAAAATGAAAGGGGGCCGTTCTGAGCCAGCCAGCTCTCTGTAAACTCTTATGTAAGGCAGAATCTGCATCCTGTTTCTCTCGGCTACATTATTGATGTAGGCTTCTGTTACCGCGCTGAGTGTGTGTGTGTGTGTGTGTGTGTGTGTGTGTGGGGTGAGCATGTACTGTACACCTGTAAGCAGCTACCTTTCACTGGATAGTTTCTCACCTCTGCTGTCCTGCAGGAAGGGTGGTCTCCTCCAGCTGATCTCTTGTCACTTTCTCTCCTCCCCCTTTCCACCTCTCGGCATACAGTATACTCTCTTATTTTTCCTTCACCTCCTTTCTTTTTTCACTGTATAAATGTAAGCTCTCCACCACCGCCTCCCCATCCCCGTGCACCCTCCTCCTTCTCTCTCAGGTTTTCATTTCTTGCTAACAGATGTTCTCTGCACCATGTGGGAGGGCATTCCTCTTCTCTGCTATGAAAGCAAAAGAAAAAGAAGAGTTACTTCGAGTACAGAGGGGAAAAAAATCAAACGAGGACGACAGCAACACAACTCCCTAACTCAGTGGTCTCTCTATTCCCGTGTGCCCCCTGCTTTCCCATGTAGAGAGGGTGTCAAGTTAAAGATCAGAGTGCTTTTGCCTTTTTATAACACGCAGCTCCCAGCGTTACACAATATCTGAAAGGTCACACAAGTGCATACATGCGCAAAACATTGCATGACTGAGCAGCCAAAATGACTGAAAGTCTGTAGAAAAATGCTCAAACACAAACACACACACACACACACACACACACACACACACACACACACACAAGAGCAGCAAGTGTGAGGGAGGCAGAGGGAGGAAAGCATATACCTGACTCCTCAGACCTCATGAGCTCTTTAAAAATTCAGACATGCCAAAAGAGCACCGTGGGAGTCATCCTGCAGGTCAAGAGTGAGGCTGGGACAAGAAGCAGAGGGGGGTGAGGTGGGGGTGGGAGGGTCATGAAATGAAAGCTTAAAGGGATATGCCAACAATTTTTTTTTCGTGTCTTGCCTCACTCCCGAGTCCATGACCAGCAGATAGACACCATCCTTTCCACTGTGCGTGCAGTAACAAGGGAGATACGGGCAGAGCTGGCGCACCACTAATTAGCTTAGCTCAAACGCTGGAAGTGTTTCTAGTGTTAGCCTGCCTCCACCTAAAGTCATCAGAGAAACTCTTCAGCAACTCTAAACGGAAACCGGCGGGCCGATCTTCTTCTCACAGCTGACAAAACTCTCCGGTAAGGCATCTTGAGCGGTCAAATGCCGCTAACGGCCGGTAACGACATCGGTCAAAACAGTGGGTTCAAGCTAAGACGGTTTATTTTGGTTCAAGCTAGCTACATCGAGGGTAGGTTAGCTTCCTATTTCAAAGTAAAAGCACAAATTCTATCGTCATGGTTTTCTGTATGTAAAGGGCAACGGGTGTTTTATTTTGTGAAAGTAACAGGAAGTGCGTTGGCCACGACGGCTAGCTTGAGTAGTGCCGAATTTATCCGAACAAAATTGTAAACAAATGAATGCTGATCTAAACAGTCTCGTCTAAAAATGTTTGAAATGTCAATAAACTGATAGATTTACAGAGTTTAGAGCTAAAATGAAATCAGACTGCTGATTTCGGCTTTAGTAGAGGCAGGCTAACGATACACTTCCAGCGTTTGAGCTAAGCTAATAAGCGGTGCGCCAGCTCTGCCCGTATCTCCCTTGTTACTGCACGCACAGTCGAAAGGATGGTGTCTATCTGCTTGTCATGGACTCGGGAGTGAGGCAAGACACGAAAAAAAATGTTGGCATATCCCTTTAAAGCAAGATAGAGAGAGTGAGTGAGTGAATTTTACATTTCCTACCAAAACAGTAGCTCAAGCAGAAAAAAAAGGATCATGGATGAAGAGTGGGTTAAATGTATATGTGCATCATGTCTGTGTGTATGTGTGTGGGGCCATGTACTGACATGGTGGCTGGGCGCTGGATGCTCCAGTAAGGTGACCCACTTACACAGAACCCCTCTCAGAACACACACACACACACACACACACACACACACACACACACACACACACACACACACACACACACACACACACACACACACACACACACACACACACACACACACACACACACACACACACACACACACTTTAAACACACTGAGACTTAAACATGCCTCTGCACACTCCTGAACACGCTCCCACCTCACCCACCGGAGACTGGAGGATGCTTTGGCCCCATTTCATACAGTAATGTGTTTCAAGGGTTGTGGGAGATGAGATGGGAGGTGGTGTGTGTGTGTGTGTGTGTGTGTGTGGGTTAAGAGAGGAGTAGCAACAGTAGAGAAGAAGATATGGGATTTAAGAATATAAGTAGGCTAGAGGAAACAAACTGAAGACATGTAGCAGAGGTACAGCAGGTACGATGTAAATGGAGGGTACACATCATGGTGGCCCTTTGGATGAAAATAAATGAAAAGTGAATATTGCAGCTAGTTAAAGTGTGCATGTCTGTGAGCATATTTCCATCTAATCTAGTACAGCCATTGACTCTGTGTCCCACCATGACATTCAGCAGAAAGGTCAACTCCTCGCTGGTATGCACGAGATAACAGACCAGACACATCTACAGTCCTCCACAGAGAAACAGTGAGATAATACAAGATATCACCACACAAAGGAAGAGGTGACGAACCTGAGTTCATTATGCATCCTTATCATTCATGTATGAATATCTGATTGGCATCCACTGTGAAAAGGTGGGCTTGCATGGAGCAATCAGCTCGCTGGGAATTAACTCATTCACAACTTCAGAGGACTCCCGAAGAAAACAATCAAGTGAGTAAAACTCAAATGTAGGATATAAAATATCCCCATCTAGTGGAGGAAATAAATAACAACAGATTTATCTGCGGTTCACAAACAGGATGTTTCCACCTGTCAACAGTAAACTACACTACACCTGGGATTTCTGCTCTATGTATATATAGCCTAGGTCTGTCATCGGTCAGTATCTCAAAATTGTCAGTATAAATAAAATTGTAATATACAGTATATCATCAGGGAGCAGGGAGGGAGGACGAGTCTCTTTAAAGTGCATTGTGAGAACAGCAGGATCGCAAGCATACATTTAAATAAAATAAATGAAAAAAAGGATTAAGTATGATATCCACTAGAGACACTGTGTCCTCCTGTTCCGATGATCTGATTCATGAACGAGAACGGTCACCTAAAACTATAATTTTCTCCTGCAATGGGTTTCTCCTGGCAGGATTCTACATTATGTGACCACCATCCTTCAAAATCCTGTTTCCAAGATGAGTGTAACACAACATCCACATTCAAGACCACTCTGCACAGCTACATCCTCATGCTGTACAACAACCTGATGCTCCGTGGTGCATGGGGTCATGTTAGTAAAATGAAGTGCAGGAAGCAAGAGCGGTAATGGAAAATTATTCATGAGCGAGCTGGTATCAGTTCATTGTCTTGCTCAAGAAAATCTGTAGATGATCAATACTTCATTTCCTGGTATTAAGGGTTATAGGGATGTGTGTTTCAAGTGCTTCTGTACAGGTGTTAAGGGGAAAAAAAGAATCATTATTTATTTTATCATTCATTTTATATTTTTTTTAATATTCCTTTAACTTAACTAAATGAAGAATAGCTTGCATCTAACATTAATATCCAAAATCTTGGGGCGTAAAGTTTGTTTATTCTGATCCTCAGCTGCAGCAGAACATTTTCCATAATATGCATAAATAATATATATAGAAACATTTAATGTAACATACGGTAGATTCCAGCACAACTTACAGAATTAAATAATGAGGTCCAGTGGATGACGCTGAATGAAATACAGCAGTTTGAATTTATCGACTCTTTTCTCCAGCTCAGACTGCTGCTGCTCTTTATTATCAATGTGCATTAATGTCACACATTAATCTTTCTGGTTCCACAGGATTCAAATGAAGGTGCTGCCCTTTATTTATTTGTTGTCATGTTAAAGCGTTGACTCTGAGCTCCATTAATAATGTCTTTTTATATTCCTGATGCACGTGGTTAACTCAGAATACATTTACTCAGAGTTAATTTAACAAACGCAATATTTACTTTCTTGGGTTTCATCAAACTCAGAGATCATGGCTAGAGTCAGACTTTGTTACACCTATTTACTAGAATAAAGCTCAGAACTGACATCACATGCAGTGAAGCAGATGATTGGCAGAGTCAGAAAGAAGAGAAATGTTTGATGACTTCTTGATTCACATTTAGAGATGTGAAGAAGTCGTGCACCACACTGGTTGTGTCAGCTCACAGGACTAAGTCCTTTTTTTTTATTGAAGTGTAGCAAACCCCTAAAGTGTTGTTCAGGAAGAGGTAGATACTCTGGGAAATGTGCTCATTCACTGTCTTGTTGAAAGTTAAACTTGAAATTGATTGTTTAACATAATTAAAACAGTGAAAGAGCTAGCTCAGCTCTGTGCAAATGAACAAAATAACCTACTACCATTCTGAAGCACGGCAGTTATCATTTACGTTTTGTTTCCGTACAATTACCAAGTTGTGGAATAAGAAACACAAGATAGAATAAGAATAATCAATCATCTTGATCTTTCATTTCTATGGAACCAGAGGCGTAAACGCTGCCGGTCAGCGTCTGACTAAATTAATATCTATCAAAAAAACAAACACTCCAGGGTCCAGAGGAATTATTTACTTTGTGGAGGAACAACTTCAGCATCACTGCACAATTGGAATCGGGGTAGAGTAATGGGTACAGTAGAGGAGAAAACACTTGGCTGCTGTGCTGAATATGTAAATGTAATCAACCATCCAGAGATCATCGTATGATTTGTCAGTGGTGCATGAGGTTCGGTGCCGCTGTAGATCTTTATCAGCTAAAGAGAGAAATGCAAACACTGGTTTAGACAGCTGTATTTATTATAAAGACGTTTGGTATAATTATTCATCATATATCAGGTAACACAGTGTGGAGTCGCACAGGAGGACGAAGTGGAAAGCAAAAAAAAAAAAGTGTTATCCATCATCCCCGGTTCTGATTCATGTGGCTGCAAAGTCATGCAGGGTTTCAGCAATACAGTAAGTCATGTGAACACAACCGATAAATGCATTCAAATGTGTTCAATCATAATGATCTAGTACACACTATAAATGCTTTCTGAGGCCCGAGCACATTTAAATTCATGTGAGGAATTCAAACTGTCCTCAGCGGGTGCCGTTTCTAGTGAAACAGTGTAATAGCACTGTTGTTTGACCCTAACAGCAAACCATGTCAAGGTGGAGAGTGTGTACACATGTTAATTGGGAAAGTCAACACATCAATATTGCAGTATCTGAACATGCAGATAATCTCTGTTTGTTCTGGAGATGAGGCAGACCACAGGAGGCAGACACACACACTTGGCTTTTTCTGCACTTTAAGGATCCACTGTATTCATGCCGCTGACTGATATGCCTGAGATGCTGTGATACTGATAGTAGAGGATGCACCGATATTTTCATGAGAGCAGTTATAAAGCACGGAGCATAATAAAGCACCTGGGCGTATTTAACAGCCCTACAGAGCATTCTGCCCAATTTCAAGACAACTCCCAGTTTCACTATTAGAGCCTTCTTCTATTAAAGCCTCCTGCTATAAAGGGAAAACACATTCAAACAAATCATTAAATTCACGTGCAAGGGAACTTGAGCACGGCTGTGTGTTTTGCACCATTTTCCTCCATTAAAAAAACAAAAACAAAAAACATAGTATGCCATATTTTTCAGTTAATTTTTTTACAACATATTTTATATGATGGGTAGTGTAAAAGGTGTTTTACTGGCGCCGCCTGTTGTTTGTGTGATGCATGCTGAGTGTGAGTGGAGCCTGTAAAGCGTCCTCTGGCCATTAGGTGTCGATTTTGAGTAATAAAGGGAATAAAAATGTAAAACCCGCAAATTAGAACCTTTGATTTCTGGAATGAAAATCGAGGACATTTTGCAGCGTGGTGGTCAAAACCTTATTATGAAATAAATAACAGGGGCAAAAACATTTTGCCACCTTCTACTGCAAATTATTTTTTTCATAAAATAAAAATAACTGATTAACCCATACAACAGCATTAGCAAGACTAAACAACATTAACAAATTGCTACTGTATTAAAGTTAAAGAATAGCCTGCTCTTTTGAGGCTGTTTATTGGAAAGCAGGGAACAAAAAAAAACCCCACAATTTCATACGTCTGTTCGCTCCATTATTCGAGTGTCTCTGCGGAAAAATAAAAACCTGTAGCTTATTCTCTGAGAGAATTTTAATTGATAATCAGTGTTTCATATTACCGACCTTGGATCAGATTACCTCTCCTCTCCTCGCTCTCCGTAACGGAGCCGACAGCTAACAGTCTGATCCCAGGTCGGTGGGATCCTCCTCGTGCCTCTAGTCGGTGACCACGTGCCTCCGTCCGGCCTGCCAGCGGACCATGTGGAGCGGCAAGATGGCGGCGCGGTGGAGGGGGAAAGACGGGGATTTAAATGTCGACAACAACGACTTTCTGGCCGCCAACATCTCCAACGAGGTACCGGTCTCCTCACATAAGCTGCTTTTGCATCGAAACAACCGCACGCGGGCAGGTTCCGGTGTTTAATAGGAAGTGTTTCGCCGGCGCGAGGCCACATGTGGCCGTGGCGACACGTGGCTGAACCAGGCTAGTAGTAGTAGTTACTACTGAGGCTGAGGCGGGGTGGAGGCTCTGCTGACCCTGTAGCCTGCTGTTTGGACCGTGTCGGCACGGAAACAGCTTAATAATGAGTTACTGTATATCATTAGCTCTGTTCGTGCTGAACACCGTCGTCGTTGTAAAGATAAAGCCGGTGAAAGCCGACGGGGAAACCGGTTAGTTTCCTCCAGAGTACGAGATGTTCCGATACGGCTGCACAGTCAGTCAGCGCTCCTGCTGTCTGCTCTGTCTGTACACTTAACGTCCTCTTTATGCTTCACCACTCTCACTGCAGCCTCGATCTGATGCTTCATTTTAAGCGGTGGCCGGGCTGACAGCAGGACAGACTGATCTGCTGTCAGCTGAAACCTATGTGTACAGTAGTCAGATCAGTACAGGCCGTCACAGCTCCAGCTCTCACTTCTCACACATGGTGTGGAGGTTGTGACCCGCCTGTAAGGCCTCTGCTCCCCTGCTGCACTTCCACACTAAAAAGTTTGTCTTGTGCCATTTTCCTATGTCGATGCAAATATAACCACTACAATTAAATGATCAGAATCAGTATGCCTTTATTGTTATTGCATGGTCAACATTGTCATACAGCAAAAAATTTGCTGTCTCCCATTAAAGAAACTGTAACACTTCATTTCACACGTACACTCATCAAAACTAGAATACTGTAGAACTATTGATCAACAGATAAGCAATCAGAAACTCTTAATTACTCCAATTTGTTCATGTCTTGAAATTTTGCAATGGGCTCTATGCACAGCTTCACTACTTCCTGATTAATCCACATGTGTCTGAGTAGTCACAATGGTCAGACACACCTGGATTAATCAGTTTGTCCAATAATGTAAGACAGGAAATAAAGGAGCTGCCTTAAGTTCAGGAAGTAGTGGAGCTGCGCATAGAGCCCATTGTCAGGATTTGATATTTCTTTGTCATACTGTACATTAGGCTATAATGTTTTGAGTTGAGATTGTTGGTTAGATGAAACCTGACATCTAAAGACATCATCTTGGGCAGGTTTTTTCCTATTTTTATACATTTTAAAAAGAAAGAAAGAAAAGTGAAAAAGAAATCACCGCTCATCCATAGACAGGATTCATCTGTGAGGTGCTTAGAGCTGAATTTACACACTTGACAAACAAAATCAGCAATCGCACACTCAACTCTGTGCATATCTCAATTTATTTGCAAGCTTTCGGTCTGTGACCTTCTTCAAACATTTTACAGATAAAATGTAAATGATAATTTGTGAAACAAGCTCAAGAGTCAATAATGGAAATAATTATTACCTGGCTGGTTGCAGTGTTTATCCTCATATGGGACTTTGTGAAATACACCAAACTCAACAATAAGACGTGCACACTCACACACACACACAATTATGTAATAAAATAAAAAATGAAAAAAAAAAAATTTAGTTTTTGTCTTCATCTACACCTTATGAGTCATCAAGAAAATAAAACAAAACGTCATGAGATGCAGCAGGGTTTCTACTTTTTTGTCTTTGTTGAATGTTTTAATGTAGTTCTAGTAGAGAGAGTAAAGTAGAGAGTTCTTTCTGCACAAAGCGTTTGTTGTGTTTAGCTGGTTGTCTGAAGCATCACCTCTGCCTCACTGTTTCTTCATGGCTCTATCTGCAGTTCAGTCAGAACAGGCAGCTCTTCCTGTTTATGCTGAGAAAGTTAATTTCCAGCTTAATGCCTCCTGCGCCCCAGTTCCCGGTCACACCCTGAGGAAGGACTGTATTGTAAAATTACAGGAGGTAGAAATAGTCCAGATTGGTGTGTGCACTTTTTTGCGCAACATGGGATTAATATAGTTTTGTCTGTCTCTCTGCAGTTTGTGCTGAGCAGAGGTGATGTTGAAGATCACATGGACACACACTCCTGTACAGATCACTCCATCTTGGCCATTTTCGAGGACTCCACGGTGCCGTCAGAGGTCAGTGTTACAGCTTATGAATGTGAATGAGTGCACATGGACACGGTAAAACATCCCTCAACATGTCACAGTGTTTCCTCTCACAGTTTGTGATATATGGCTCTACTTCAGCCTTCAGATTTTGAAGTTGTCAGTCTCGACATATGACTGAATAACTCTGAACACGGCTGTGTCTTCTCAGGGTAAGAGTGGAGTGGAGGAGAGTGAGACTTTGCTGTCAGCCCTGTCTGACATGTTGGACAGCGTGGAGGACGTGGACGCGACCCTGTCTCCGTTTGATGTTCTGCCAGATGCCACATTCCTCAACCAGCCACAGTACAGAGACAACTCAGCGGTGAGTTCACACACACACAGGAGCAACGGACTGAGAGACTCATCCTCAGACTTCACATGTTCATTCAGGTTCAGGTGGTTATGACCTGCCATTATAATGAAAACACAAAAACTTTATGAATGTGCCTCGTAGCGCTGTGGTCGAGACCACCTAACCCGAGACCAAGACGAAGGGGGGTCAAGACTGAGACCAAACCAATACCAGACTATTTTCAAGACCATTACTGTATTCATTACCAGTACTCTGAATAAATATGTGGTTTGATATTTACATTATTCCTCAACTAAAAAGAAAAGATTATTTTCAATAAAATCAAAACCATATTTAATTTACAGGGTTTCTGCAGGTCATTAAAAAGCATTAGAAGTCATTAAATATATTTTGCTAAAATTAATGCCTTAAATGGCATTAAATTCGATTCTCAAAGGCATTAAAAAATTGATTGATTCATACAGTGAGATTTTGATATCATTACATCCCTATAGAGCACAAAGAGCAGAAAAATAGGGGGATTATACAGTTAATCTACAGTAAAATTAAACGTGGGTGAAGAAATGGAGAATTTTCTAAATTAATATTTTTAGGTGGTGGCAGGATACTGTTGAGTTGTTTTTTTTTAATCGCTTTCGGCAAAAATCGGACTCGGCAGGTCGGGCTTTTTAAAAATCGGTGATCGGCCAGAAAATTGCAGTCGGTGCACCCCTATTGGTGTGATAAACATGCAGAACCAAGTAATTGGGTGTGTGTATGTATATATGGGTAAGTGTATGTATGCACTCGTATAGTATTTGCAGTCACGGGCAATAAAAATGTTTGAAATGGCATTAAAAAGGGCATTAAAAAGCATTAAATTAGATTTGCTGGTACCTGCAGAAACCCTGATTTAACAGAAGAACACATCACACAACCTGCTAAAGTCTCAGACACTGGTGCAACCAGGTTTTTCAGATGATTAAACAAGCATATACTTTTAGAACAATTTAAATGATCTTAAAGTTATTGAATTACATTACATAAACCAAAGTAAACGAGTGATAGAGAGACGTTGGCGTTTAAAAAAGTAGCTGTGGTCTTGACTGGTCTTGAGAAAAAATCTTGAGTCCAGCTCGACTGAGACCGAGTTAAAATGTAGTCGATTCAGAGACAAGACCAAGGCTTTGAAAGTGTTACTGGTCTCGAGTACCACAACACTAGTGCCTAGTCAAAACCATTTTCTTGCGTAGATACTGATATAAACTGATGACATCGAGTTCGGCAGTGCAGTACTTTTAAAATGTGTCGTTCTTTATTCATTTCTCTGCTTCCCAAAGAGTAAACACTGATCTAAACCTTTCTCTCCTGCTGTTTAGGTTGTTTCCCTCAGTGACAGACCGAGGCAAAGACCCAAATCTGCAAACGTGACATTAACACCAAAGAGGGATGGAGAAACGGAAGACAACAACACGACCCCTCAGCTGTTCGCACAACAAAACCAAACCTCGCTACACTCAAAAACCAAGAAAGCGGAGAACGAAGTGGAGGTCTTCACCTCCACTTCTCTCGTCAACCTCGTCAGGCTCATGCACCCGTACTGCCTGAAGCTGCACGTGGAGGAGGGAGATAAACCCAGGAACAACCACGCGCTGTTCTCCAAGGAGGAGGTGTGGAGGTACGAGCGGCCCACCGAAGAGAGCGATGAGGAGATTAACGTCGTATCTGATGATGACGAGGAGGAACCCGTGAAAGAGACGAAGGGGAGCGGAGTGGGAGATGAAAGGAGAGACGATAGTAAACTCCTGAAGAGCGCGTTGCTGAATGGGAGCTCGCCCCGGGCGGCGCCGTGCAGAGAGAAGAAAAGAGTGAGCTTCGGCCCGGTTCAAGTGGCTTCATTTAACCAATCAGCGGAAAAGGCGCTGGACGAGAAAAACCCAGCAAGTGAGCAAGCTCCGCCGACCGGCACAAAAGCACTTGGAAATCCAGCCGGGTCGGCAGCACTTGAACCCCACACGGCGCCGTCCGCGGAAATGAGCAGCTCCAAGGCCGACCCCCCGAAGGCCAAGGCGCTCAGCCTCCAGCAGTACAGACAGCTGCGCCAGAAGAGACAGCCCCTGGTGGAGAAACAGGGGAACTACACAACCAAGTGGCCCTCTGTCCCCGAGGCCCCCAAGGAGCTGCCCCCCATCCTCGGTCTACAGGGACAAAGACGAAACAGCTGCGGACCAAAGACGGCTCACCACTGTCCGACCCACACCAGAGTCAGTGCCCATCATCTCCATCACGCCTCCCCACCACCACGGTCCGGCCCCTCTCATCCGAAGCCCTCAAGAGCTGAATCCAAAACCGCCTCCCCCGCCGGTCCACAGCCGGACACCACCACGACCGTCCCCGGCGTGAACGTGCCCGAAAGCAAAAAGAGTCCAGTAAAGAAAGCGGCGTTGCTCAGCAGCGACCCCCCCAACCCCGCGCTGGTCCCGCTGCCGCTCAGCCAGACGGAGCCACCGTCCACCGCCCCCTCCTCGTCACAGCCTAGATCAGAGTCCCTGGACGTGGACCCCAGCCTCCACAGCACCGCACACTTTGAGTCAATCCAACAGGAATCCTCAGCAGCGTCTCCTCAAAGACCGGCGTCCTCCTCCCCCTCCCCCTCCTCCCCCACCACAGAGCCAAAGCCCCCGGTGTCGTTGGCAAACCAGACCCACACCGCCCCGCTTCAGGAAATAAACAAGAAGTTTACCGAGATAGCCTCAGACGTCTCACGCAGACCTCCAGCACTTTGTCCTCCCTCAACACGACCTGAACCTGCCTCAGGGTGCAGCAGACCGCCGCCGCAGCAACACACAACCAGCCCAACCACAGGAACCCAGCTGGACCCGAGGGCTCTCCAGTCCCCGGGTCCAGATCCAGCGAGGCACGTCGAGTGTCCTTCATCCACACCGCGCTCTGCTCAGACACCTCCTGCACCAGATGCCCACGTAGCACTAAAGGAGGAGGTGGCACCCCGAAGTATCTCCTCTCCTCAGGAACCCCCCTCCCCTCTCCAGGTGGGCTGTGGAGGGCAGAGAGCAGCTTCTGACTCAGGTAAACCACCGACACATCACTTCTAGGGAGGTCACCAATCACCATTATAGAATGTCTTGGTACAATCACTGTCAGAGAAATAATCACGGTATTACGATTATTATGCATGAATTAATTTCACAACACTGTTAATGTGTAAAATCAAATATAGTCAAAATATTACTAATTATAATTAATTAATAATTATTAATAACCCCCCCAGGGGATATTAAAGTCATTAATTTTCATCTATACCAACGTTTATTTTAATAGTTTTTTTTACAAATGACACGCTAACATTTAAATTGCTACTAGTTCAATGTTTTGTCAGGTAAATTGACATTAAAGCAGAAGTAAGCGGAATATTTGTGTTAATATAAGTCTTAAATAGTTATATCTTCCGACAGCAATCACTTACATAGAGTGTTTGGTCTGAAACACGGGTCTGTCAGTCACTCTGCTCTGCTGTAAGCCGAGGAGAAAACTTTCCTTGTATCCTACAACCTTTATCCAATGAGGAGAGAGAACGGCATAAAGGGGCGGTCCTCTCTGTGTGTGCCGCCAAGGGATGCGCGAGAATGTGGTGAGGTAGGGACGAGGGCGGGGACTGCTAACTCCATCGGCTGACAAGAAGTTAGCCAAAACCACCGGATCGCTTACTTCTGCTTTAATGTAATTTAATCCAGTATCTTTGGCACTCATCTGCCGACATCATCTTTTTTGGAAAATGATGGTATTTTGGAATCTTTACGATTAATTAATTGATTGTGCCCTTTAATACCGCAATTATTGTGAAAACAGGAAATCGTGACGTCCCTTGTCAAATCTGAACCTTAGAGACGCCAAATCTGACATGATGACAGAACTAAAGCTATTGCACTGAGTAAATGTTCCTGTTCTTTCCCTTCAGGGATCGAGGCTCCTGATCTGACCAGCCTGCTGGAACAGTTTGAGGAAACACAAGGTGAGCACTGAGACTCCTGGTTACGCCGCTTATTTGGACGTCGGCATCTTGTCCTCGTCTAACCTTTTTTTTTTTCTTCCTGCCGCAGCTAAAGAGGAGAGAGTCGACGAGAACGATTCCACCGCTGCCCCACCCTCAACCTCAAACGTGGAGGTCCCCGGAAATTGCGTAGGATCAGAGAAGACGTCCGGATCACCGCCGACTCCCTCTGTGGGACCGGTCAAACCCGTCGGTGTTCCAGAAGCTCGGCCACAGCTCCAAACATCGGAGCCCGTGGACATCCCCGAGCCCCTGGGCACCGAGATCGTCCTCAGCACTCCCGCTAGACGTAAACCCCCCCCATCCAAGGCCATTCAGATCATCGACCCCCGCCCTCTACCGCCCAAGAAGACTCACATCAGCCCCTCGGAGCCCCCCGCCGCTCACAGCTCTCCTCACATGTACTCGGCCGTGTCCTGCGATCACGATTACTGCGCGCCTGTGGATCAGTCACTGACGAGAGTTAAGCCCTCTTTACTCAAGGATTCTCCTAAACTCACCAGTGACTTACAGGCGACCGCTGTTGACCCAAGCACTGCTGCTCCCGCCGCTCGGACGACGCAGTCTGCATCACAGCATCAGTCTGAGAAACCCAGGACGAACCTACCGGCAGATACAGACAGAGCTCTGCAGTTTTCAGGCCGCAGCGTTGCCATGGGAGACGCTGGCGCAGGTGAAGCCGAGACAGCCCCATGCTCTCTGCCCACGCCCCCACCCAGCCCCGTCAGAGGGAGGCAGAAGAGGAGGTACCGGAGGAGATCGCCTCCATCTGACTCCAGCTCCAGCTGCTCCTCGTCCTCCTCCTCCTCCTCGTCCTCGTCCTCCTCGTCCTCCTCCTCCAGCTCAGCGTCTCGCTCTCCAAAAAGACAGAAGTAATTTTTTTAATTTATTTATTTCAGACATGTTTAAAGCAGAAGTAAGCGATCCGGTGGTTTTGGCTAACTTCTTGTCAGCCGATGGAGTTAGCAGTCCCCGCCCTCGTCCCTACGTCACCACATTCACGCGTATCCCTTGGCTGCACACACAGAGAGGACCGCCCCTTTATGCCGTTCTCTCTCCTCATTGGATAAAGGTTGTAGGATACAAGGAAAGTTTTCTCCTCGGCTTACAGCAGAGCAGAGTGACTGACAGACCCGTGTTTCAGACCAAACACTTATACAAGTGATTGCTGTCGGAAGATATAACTATTTAAGACTGATATTAACACAAACATTCCGCTTACTTCTGCTTTAATTGAATCAGACTTCATCACACACAATTTCAGTTACACAATACAAGCAACATGACCGAAAGGGAAACGGGAGAAGCATAAAGCTCATCAGGTCCCGCCCCCATTACCATTCATAATACATTAACTTCATCACAACTTTTCTTTCTTAGCTTTGTGGTATAACAGTAGAGCTGCGGTCTGGACTCCAGACAGCCAGTCCAGAATAACCTTAAACCCCTTTCTCTGAGTTTAAATCCATTTAGAATTGTCTAGAATAGAGTTTTGTATTTCTTTTTTGAATGCCCACAAGTTTCTTGATTTTTTAACTTCGTCTAGTTTGTGCCTGAGATAGAAAAGGATTTCAGCGTAGTTCTCACTCTCCTCTGCCTAAATAACATATTTCCTCTCAGATTGTGTGTCACTTCTCTGTCTATGAAAAAACCTTGTAAGTTATGCGGAAGGTCTCTGTTTGCGGCCCTGTACACAATCTGCAGAGTTTTATAGTTGATTAAGTCGGGTAGTTTGAGGATTTTTGCATTGATGAACAACTGGTTTGTGTGCGCTCTGTACTGGGTACTGAGTGTAGAATTCTTATGGCTCTTTCATCATTCTCTTCCAACCATATTACTTTTCATTTGTCTTCTCTGTGCATCATTCCCAATTCTCACTCTCTCTGTCCGGCAGGCTCCATCGCAGGCGTTCAGAGAGCAGCTCGTGTTCGTCCTCCCCCTGCCGCTCCGTTTCCCGCTCCCCGCCGCGCCGCTACAGGCTCTCATACTCCAGATCCAGATGCAGCAGGTCAAGATCCAGATCTTGGTCCCAGTCCAGGTCCCCATCCAGATCCCGATCACCATCCCCACAGATTTGCCAGAGGCGGTTGAAAGATGTTTACAGGTGAGTTAATGTTACAGCCTTTATAGAATATCAATGAAATAACGATTAAATTTAGTTTTTTTGTTTTGTTTATTTAAATGTAATTTCCCTTTGTGTGAGAATGTAACATCTGTCTCTCTCTTTTCTCTTTTCACCTTCATCACTGCAGCAGCAAAGAGTCCAGGAGGCTCAGGAGGGAGCACGAGATGAGGATTGAGAAACTAAAAGCCATAGTGAGTAAAAGATTGAGACATGTCTTTGTGTGTGTGTGTGTTTTTTTTAAGTTGAGTAATGAGCGGTGACTAAATTTGAAAATCCTGTCCAACAGGATGAGCGGAGGGTGGTGTACGTCGGCCGCATCCGCAGCTCAATGACACACGATGAACTGAGAGAGCGCTTCACTCAGTTCGGAGAGGTGGAGTGTGTGTCGCTCCACTTCAGAGACAGAGGGTGTGTACGCAGCATGTGTTTCTGTCCTCTTATTGTTTATAGTCATGTCTTTTTTTTAGATGAATTATCACTACCATTATTCTAATTCTGCATCCTTGGTTCCCGTAGCGACCACTATGGCTTCGTCACATTCTACAACATGGATGACGCGTTCGCAGCCATAGACAACGGCGGCAAACTACGGAAGCCCGATGAGCTGCCGTTCGACATCTGCTTCGGCGGTAGACGACAGTTCTGCAGTTCAAACTATGCTGATCTGGGTGAGAGTCTGAAACCACAAGGTCACTGCACTGATGGAAACCAGAGGATCCATTTGCTTTCACACACACTACTATACTCATACACACACACACACTACTATACTCTCTTACACACCCTATTATACTCTCTTACACATACTACTATACTCTCTTACACATACTATTATACTCATACACATACACACTATGGCCCTCATTTATCAAACTTGCGTACACCAAAAAAATGGGTGTACACCAAATTCACCGCAAGGATCGGCATTTTTCAATCTGTGAGCGTACATTTTTTATATGGTGGAAAACAATCGAATGGATCAACGTAAAAAAAAAAAAAACAGGAAACTGAATTTAGTTCCTAGTTCTGGCAGTGTTGCAAAGAACCAATCAGAAACTGGACATTTAAACTCACTTCCGTTTCAATCAAACTCTTTCACACACACCAGTATACTCATGCACACACACCACTAAACAAATGAACTGAAATGAAATGAATCAAATGAACATCAGCAAAACCATGAAGTCACACCTCAGAGTTGGAGTTGAGTCAGGCTGCCAGCAATCACATATTGTTATTTTTTACATACACAGTCATCTTTGAGTTGTCTCACATGGCGGTCAGTGTTGACACCGTGGCAGTTCAGTGGGTTCCTGTGAAGCCATGTATCCATGTGAGGAATTAATGTTGCGACATTTTCATCATCAGCACGTCTCTGACAGTCACCGCACCCTGAACATTAGTGTGTAGGGCTGGGCGGTATGACCTAAAATTCATATCAAGGTATTAATCGAATCCCTTCACGGTAACATTATATATCGCGGTATAAATTTAAGTGTAAAAATTATAATGGACGTGTTTCTGAATGGGTTTTGTAGTCCCTTAGCAAAGCTAAATTGATTTTTTTTAAAAGCAGTAATGTAATTGTTAGAGCATTTATTGTGCAGAAAGCAGCAAAATTAAAACCAGCACTTTATGGTGCAAGGTAGTGCAAACAAACACAAATAACAATGCCATAAATGGTCAAATAAATTGCTCATGTTACCTTTGGTTGCTGTCACTGTCACTCCACACATCTTGCAAATTATCTTTTTCTACTCAACATCCGACACACACACACACACACACAAGAAGAGTGTGTTTCATGGTGAGTGAGATGTGAGATCGTTTTGGAGTCTCCGGTTGCTTTACTTTCACTTCCGTCAACTTACCAACTGTAGCTTTACAGCCGAACCGAGTCCAAATCACTGCGAGGCAGGTGCGATGACGTCATCGACGATAGGACGGTAGAGTGCAAACATAGACTGTAAAAAGAATGGACGTAGCGTCCGTGACGTCACCCATTGGTTTGGGGGAGTCTGTTTTGTGCCGCTACTACGGGGGTTAGAACCACGCCATGTTGGATTCTACTTGCCATATTTGGAGCGGTGCGGCCGTTGGCTGGCCGAGAGCCCGCCCACTGGCCTCGTAGCAGCGGTCGCCGGACCTGTCACTCAACGGTTCTGCGCCCTGATTGGCCAGAACTTTAACCCTAATAATAGTAAAACGGTAGAGTTTAAAAAAAATTCACCCCCCTCAGAGTGTGTGCGGGGGTAGAAACTATCGATTGAGACCAAAAAAATAAAATGTACCAGGCTGTAAATATGTTTTTTTAAGCTGTAAAATCGGCTATTTTAACATGGGGCTTGATTGGAGTTGCTCCCTTCTGGAGCCAGCCCCCAGCGACAGCCGAGGGGATTGCAGCTTTTTGAATGCGGAAGTGAGCTTCACTTCTCAGACCGACAACTGCCCCCTTGAGTGCAAATCTCTACCGTGGGCCAAATTTTCTACCGTCTACCACAAATACAGCGTATACCGCGCAGCCCTATTAGTGTGTAGTGTTCATTGAAGTGATGTGACACATTAAACTGGTGTAATTGTGATGGAGAAGTCAGTGAGTGTAACACTGGGCCTGTCCATGTGTCTCTCCTCCTCAGATGCCAACAGAGACGCAGAGCCCCCTCCTCCCAGGAGCAGGTTTGAGGACCTGGACTTTGACTCGTTGCTGCAGCAGGCTCAGAGAGGACTCAAGAGGTAGCAGAGCACTGAGCTGGACCTGGCATCCACAAAGTTTTTTTTTTTTTTTTTTCCCTTCACAAACCTCAGAGCTTTTCGCTCGCACTTATGTAGCAAACTTTTGTATGTTAGTGGGTTTTTTCATGTTTGGACTCTTATTAATATGCATGCAGTTTTTATGTGTGCAGTAAATATGAACAGATATGTAGCACTGTCAATTTGAAATTATGTGATTAATGGAACCATTTTAAATTTTTTGTTGCATTCCATAACACTGATAAAGTTTTCTATGTATATGTAAAAAAATAAATAAAAGCTGTTCATTGCATTTCCTTATGAACAAGCTACAAGTTAACACAAGTTTTCATGTGGTTTATTTTCAGTTCAATCTTCACTGCAGATATGCTGACTTGTTATTGATTAGTTACCAGTGTTGGGCACATTACTTTAAAAAAGCAATTAGTTATAGTTACTTGTTACTTTCCCCAAAATGGAAATGGAGTTAGTAACTGAATTACTACATTATAAAAGTAACTAATTACCAGGAAAAGTAACTATTGCATATAAAATGCTCAAATATGTTAAATTACTTTGCCCCCCTAACCCTCTAACCATAACCCTAACCTCCCTTTTATCTGGAACAAACCAACTCACTCCGTTACGTAGCCTGTCTATGCAGAGGAATACTGAGTGTTTTGGTTAGTTCCAGATAGGGATGTCATGATTACTTGTTTTCACAATTAATCGGGGTGTTAAACGCCACAATTAATTAACCGTAAAGATTTCCAAATACTGTCACTTTCCAAAAAAGATTATGTTGGAAACACAGAGGCAGATGTGCACCAAAGTGAAGGTAAATGTAAGAAATACTGGTCTATTTACCTAACATAACATACAAGTGGTAGGAATTGAAATGTTAGCAAGTCATTTGTGGTCAAAAACAAACAATGATAAACTTAAACAGTCACTGTCACTGATATCCTAAAAGAGTGTGCGGGCAACCCTCTCTTTTTTCTCCTATATATTAATAGTAGAGACTGAAAATATTTAGTGTAAATAATTAGTATTGTAATTATATTTTAGCTGTATTTGATTTTACACATTCATATGATGTAAATTAATTAATGCATAATAATCATGATAATCGTAAAACCATGGTTATTTCTCTGACAATAATCGTACAAAGAAAATCTATAATGGTGACATCTCTAGTTCCAGATAAATTTCTTTTTTCTGACGAGGTGATGGGCTGAAAAAAATCTGTATAAAACGTACACTTTAACGTGTGTATTATTTTGTCAGGGGGCTTCTTGAGTCAAGTAACGGCGTTAGAACGGGGGAAACAGTCACTTTTTTCATTACTCGTCTTTACTGAAGAAAGTAGTAGCACCATTATTCACATCACTGTTAGTTACACAGGTGAAACCTATCACTCATTAACTGATGCATAGCAACCATTGATTAGTTACTGGTCACACCTGTGTTCAATGAACCGCCCTTTTCTCCACCAAGCCTGACCTACAATACAACCCACTTCTGCCTCGTATCTCGTCAGTCTCATCTGCTTTGTCTTTTGCAAGTCCCTGGGCTTTTGCTGACTTTCGAATCTTCAAAACATCAAGCCAGTTTGGTCTGCAGGCCCCCTAATCTTAAAGTCAGTCTCATACATTATTTTTCTTTTATCTAAATTGTCTCTCTCTCTCCACACAGCAGCTCAGACTCTTTGTAGGCTGTTTTTATCTGCACGTCTTCTGATCTTCAGCGGCCTCATTCCCCGTCCCGCACGGAGTCAGCAACTTCATTAATGCTCACCACATGAAGTGCGCTGCAAGTTTAAAGACCGTCCTGTCAGGCATCAAAGCTGTGACATAAAATGTGGATTTTAATTGAGCATATCCAACATTTCAACATGTTTTTCTGCCTCAGATAATTCTGTTAGGTTACATTTTAACCTCCCTACTGTCTCAACAGGCCTTTCTTGTGCCATACTTAGTGAATTGTTGGTGTAACTAATTACATTAATTGCACTCCAATTAAAGCGTTCCACTTCCAGAAACCTATTATGTCTCCAACCAGCCGTGCAAGTTATTAGTTCACTGGTGTTTCAGGTTGGAAGCCACTTTATCATTTAATTTGCTATTTCAGCTATTACACATTTGAATTGCCTTTTAATAATAACTTAAAAAATGGGGAAGCCAAGGCTACTTTACAGCAATGTATCACAGCTGTTTTAGTAAACAGAGTGTAACTTGGAGCTCAAATCCTCCAGTGTTCGAAATGGACTAAAGTTTGTTCTGTCTTGATATAACATTTAACAAGAACATTTGCATTTTGATTGATTTGGGTTTGTTCAAAGAGGGTGAAAGAGTAGATGTAAATTTGGTAATGACATCATTTGAGTGGTTGCTTTGATGAAAAAAAATCACAAACATGATCAGAGGTGAGCTTTGAACCTGCTGATTTCAAGGCTTTATTTTGAAGTAATAAACAGCGACAAATTTTACATAGCACAAGTGTAACTGACATTAATAACAGGACAGAGAGAGAACTTCCACTGGCCTCTATGTAATGACTGCTTAGTACCCGGCTGGCTCAACTAATAACTTGTGTGACTGCCTTTACTTTAGTGACTGTGTGAATTGTTGGTGCCTCATTTATCAGTCACAAATGCTGTCAAAAAATGTGGCACATGCCGTGTCCAATAAACAGAGCATTCAGAAAGTGGTCAGACCCCCTCAGGGTGTTCATGTTCATGTTCCAACTAAAGTTTTTACTCAGTATAACACAATGATAACATGAAAACAGAATTGTAGTTTTTTTTTGTAGATTTATTAAAAAAGAAAATCACATTGACATGAGTATTCAGACCCTGTGCTGCTATGACACTTGAAATTCAGCTCAAGTGTCTCTCATTTCCCATGGCTGTGTTTGATGAGCTCCTACACCTTGATTGGAGTTCCCTTGTGTTAAATTCTGCTACTTTGATATTAATTAAAGACACACAGCTACTGTATCAATAGAAGGTCTCAGAGCTGACAGCGCAGATCAGAGCCTGGAGAGACACATAAGAACAGTTCTGCTCATCATCATGTTCTTTTGAGCCAGCTCTCCACCCAGCCACACTCAGGGGCCGTGGTACTAGAGGTGACCCAGATCCTGATGATGATGACTCTTCAGCTGTACAGGGACAGAGAGTGTAGCGCTGGCAGGAGGTGCAGCTCTCTGTCATCACCCACTGACTCTCCTCTGTGTCAGCAGAGGGCTCTCCTCTGACAGGACGTGTCCTCCTGGTATATATTATGTATCACATGTGTTATCGCATCAGCCTCATCTTTGTAAGTGTGAAGCTCTGAATTTATTCACTTCACATGAACTAATACAGGATGTATTATACACTGATGGTATAATTGCCTGCTATTCAATACTGGGCACTGAAAAGAGACCTATAGTAATACAAAATGTACTCTTTAATTGCATTGTTTGTGACCTCATTGTTAGTAAGGTATCTAATTGTTTTTTCTGGGTCTATTTTCTGGATTAGTGTTATATGAACAGCGTGATGAAGAGGACTGTTTCAATACAAACTGTCACTGAACCAGAACATTTAGTGGTTGATTCATTGATCAGACAATTGTGATTGTTGTGGTTAATCACCTTGTTATTGTTACTGAAACATTAAACAGTTGGACATGTGCATTCAAAAGTTTAGAGAAGGTCAAATTAAGTTCACCTGGAAAGGTTATAGTGCATTTTTAGTGCATTCTGAAATTTCATCTGAAAGTCGAATATCCCTAACTTCTAGTATAGTGTAGCCTGCCTACATTATGTTTCACATAGTGTGACACTCTGTATTTATTCACCTCACATCATCCCAAAAAGGGTCCTATGTTGCCCGGTTGCAATATATACTGGGGAACATAGGACCCTTTTTCTGAAAAAAGGTCCTATGTTCCCCCGGTAACAGTGGGGAACATAGGACCTTTTTAAAAAAAAAGAGTCCTATGTTCCCCACTGTTGCCGGTCGATGGACTCTCTACATCTGGACTCTCTCTATCTATCTGGCCTGTCTAGCTTCTACCTGGTCTTTTTACTAAACTTAACCAACTCCTTTCTTCATTGCCTAAACCCAACCAATGGGAAAATTCCACTTCTCACTCAAAGTCACAACTCCACTTCCAGGTATTGGGGAAAAGCGGGGAACATAGGACCCTTTTTCTAAAATAAGGTTCTATGTTCCCCGGTCCGGACACAGCGGGGAACATAGGACCCTTTTGGGGAAAAGCGGGGAACTGACCCTTTTTTAGAAAAAGGGTTCTATGTTCCCCGGTCCCATACAAAGTGGGGAACATAGGACCCGGGGAACATAGGGATGACCCCCACCTGGATTATGCTATGTGCCTGGAAGCTGCATTTGGTGCTCAATCAATGGCTAGAAACGAGTTATTTCGTTGTGGGCCCTTTGTGTTTTTAGGTGGACTGTCCCTTTAAGCCGCTGGGACACTGTCCCTTTAAGACGTCCACCCGGTAGTGAGACAGGTTGGTTCAGTCAACGTGCGTCTGAGTGTGAGGTGAACTTCAGTCATCATCATCATCATTACAACACGGAGCTGCAGCTCTGAGGATTTAGACTTTAGATGATGACGCGGAGCTGCAGCCGCCGCTGTGCAGACTGACCGGTGTGCGCAGGCGTGACAGCACGGAGCAATAAAAGTGAACCGAAAGGCTGGTGCACAAAGCCATGACTGACAACAGCAGTGTGCCAGAGCGATAGGAGACCGAGCTAGGAGACAGACACACACACGTTCAACCAGGTCTACTCTACACCATGTCGACACCGAGCAGTGCCAGGAGCCAAACCCGGACCGGGTCGAGGCGGTTCATCAGTGGAGTGGTGGAAGGTGAGCAGACAGAGACCGGGGGGGGGGGGGGGCAACCGGACTACCTGGGTCCAGATGTGTCTGCAGCAGTAGAGGGTACACAGCTCCTTGAATCTGAATGCAAACATCCACATTAGTGCTGCCTTGTTTGATACAGGTTTTTATGGGCGACCCTGGACTATGGAGCAAAGAACCGAGCTGTTCAAAAGGTATGTGAACTCACAGCAGCAACACACACACCCACACACACACACACAGGCCTAACTGTAGAGTCCAGAAAAGGCACTGAGCAGCATAGTGGGTGTTGTCAAAGCTGGTGTTTATGATCCGCTCACTTTCAATTTGGGTCCAGGAAAACACACTGATTGATCACTGCAACAGCTTTATTTATTTGTTATGTTAACTGATGGCATAAACACTCTATGCTGTTGTTTAGGGCCACAATCACATACACAAATGTGTATGTCTGTTCATTCAGTTAAGTTAAAGATACTTTATTAATCCTTTGCAGGAAATTACAATGTTACCAGCAGCGGAAGACAACACAAGACCACAAACACGCATCATGCACAAAAATACACAATAACAACAATATTGCAGCACAACCCGTTACAAACTTGTGTAAATGAATAAGAGCAGCAAGGTCTAAAATGCGATTTAAAAAGAAGTAAAAGTAGCAAGGTCTAAAATAAGATTTTAAAAAGGAGGGAGAGACACTGTCACATGATTACAGATATTAAGAGAAGCCAAAATGGCATATGCACATGATTACTGTGAGTTAAAAAGCCTAATGGCAGCTGGTAAAAAAGACTTGAGGTTCCTCTCAGTTCTACATCTACATCTACAGTTGCAAGCTGTGTGAGAAATTTGGTGTTTGCACTCAGTAGTGATGCGCGGGCTGACCTGTAGCCCGCAGGCCCCGCAAGCTACGAGTGGGGCGGAGTGATAAGTTATTAATGTGTATTAATGTCGGAATATTGGCTATGGCTACTCCTTTACTGTTGATAGCTTACGTAAATGCACGTCTATACTGACTGGTTTGTGAAAATAGATGCAGTGGTGTGGGGCGGTGCTGGGGTGGGTCAGATTACTTCATAGTTGCGGGACCCGCGGGTTGGAAAAAAACCCGACCTGTGCATCACTAACTTGGAGTGTTTTGGGGGCCACAAACAAAATCTTGTTCAGGGCCACCAAAACCCTAGGGCCAGCCCTGTTCACATTGCATGATGACTGCTCTACTCACTATTACGTCTGATCAGATAATGCTGTTGTTGGGATTCACAGGGAACAGAAGTGGGGCTTGAACACGTACCTGTACGCCCCCAAGGACGACTACAAACACAGGATGTACTGGAGGGACCTGTACTCTGAGGAGGAGGCCAGTGAGTCACCTCTTCACATTTACACACTGGTCAATGCTTAGTTTATTATCTTCTCAGTCAGGACACACTGTCCAGGCAACCAGACACGCAGGGCCTCCAACGAAAAGAAAAACCCTCAGCTCAGGCTGCACATTTATCTTGGAGAAAATCAGGATCCCTGTTTACAATTGTGTTGGATTGCAGCTGTAAACTGAACCGAAGCAACAACAAATTAAAACACTGATAAAGACTCATGGGAGTGTTGTTCTTTCTGTCAGAGTCCCATCCTGACTCATCATTATCTCCTGAGACACATGGTTTAATTACACAGTGGGTAGCCTCTCTGAGTGTTATCAGCAATGTTATAGACTGAAGGGCGGTAATGATAATTTGAAGTTTGACTAGTATGTCAGCTGTCACTATGGTCAGCATTAAGCTCATGTGTCCTACAGCGGTCAATGTGAGCTGGGACTGGAGCTGCTCGTCAAACGGCATCTCTCCTTCTCGTTCCAGAACAACTGGTGGCTCTGATCTCAGCAGCTAGACAGCATGACGTCGAGTTCATCTACGCCATCTCACCTGGTCTGGATATCACCTTTTCCAACCCCAAAGAGGTCTCTGCCCTGAAGAGGAAACTGGACCAGGTAGGACTTTGTGAAGGCAGGGTGGGGCACACAGGAGATAGTTGTAATCTCAGCTGGATTTAGCTTTATGGCCTAGTGAAGGTTGGGTTTGGACACCACATTACTTTTTCGTGAATTATGCAGCAGTAAAATGGAAATGTTTGATTGATAGGAAGTAGGTCGACGTGCAAGGGATGGCACAGCCACTAGCTGCAGGTATCGGGTTTAATTCTAGATCCAAGCGCTTGCTACAGGATGTGTTCTCCAGCAGATGGAGCAAATATTCACATACTCAAGAACAACAACTCAGGAACATCGCATCCAGATCTGAACTTGAAATGATAATTCATGCCTTAGTCTTAGATCATTTATGCCTTAGTCTCTTCTCCTCTAGACCATGGCTATTCACTGTTCACCTGCAGTTTTGTCATTTAAAAAGCAGCTAGAGACGCACCTTTTTACTCTGCAAAAACTCAAATATCTTACCAAGAACATTTGTCTTTTTTCTAGTCAAAATGTCATTTCTAGTCAAAACAAACAATCTCATTATTTAATTTCATAACCTTTATTTAGACTCTGAGATATATTGAGGAGTAACCTCATTTACAATATAGCCGAGATTAAACACAAAACACACAAGGACAGAAGACAAGACATTTGAAACATACAAAAACATAACAGATTACCAGAATTTAAGGTGACTAGGGTAAATTGAAACATAGTTAAAAGCACAAGCAGTTAGAGGTAAAATAAGATGTAGTTATGGCTTTAAATTGTCCCATTGATAAAAGTGAGGTAAGTTTCAGATGATTTTGCAGAGTGTTCCAGGTTGTAGGTGCACAGTAAGAGAAACTGGTCTTTCCAAGTTGGGGAGCCAGTCTTTTGAGTGTGTACGATAGAGAATTATACTTAATATAAGACTCATCACATAAAAAGTAGCTTGTTTTTTGACACTTTTTACTTCTTTCAAGCATATTTTCACTTGAAATAAGTAGAAAAATCTGACTTTCTCAGGTTTGAATTCAGTTTTAGAAACCTAGTTGTCCCTGTCTGTTTGGCAGGTGAGGGAGTTCGGCTGCAGGTCCTTCTCTTTGCTCTTTGACGACATCGAGACTGAGATGTGTGCGGCTGATAAACAGGCGTTCAGCTCCTTTGCCCACGCTCAGGTGGCCGTCACGAACGAGGTGTACCAGCACCTGGGAGAACCTGAGACCTTCCTCTTCTGTCCTACAGGTCAGACAGAAAAACATAACAATTATAGTCGACACAGTTAACTTAAGTTAAGTTTATGTTTCTTATTTTGCCGTTTTTGTTGTTCTGCTCTTCTCTACAGATTACTGCGCTGCGTTCTGCACTCCCAGCGTGGCCCAGTCCTCCTACCTGCACACTGTGGGGGACAAGCTGCTGCCGGGCGTGGACGTACTGTGGACAGGTGACGTTACACTGAACCACAGCAGCACAACCTCACACTCCACAGGAATAATCACTGGTTTTAATCTCTGGAAAAAATTAAGAGACCACTTCGAAATGATCAGTTCGTCTGGTTTTACTATTCATAGCTATGTTTGGGTAAAATGAACACTTTTGTTTCATTCTATAACCTACTGACACAATTTATCCCAAATTTGAAATAAAAAATATTGTCATTTAGAGCATTTATTTGCAGAAAATGGCAACAGGTCAAAATAACAAAAAAGTTCTGGTGTTTTCAGACCTTGTATAATGCAAAGAAAACAAGTTCATATTCATTTTAAAACAACACAACACTACTTTTTAAACTTAGGAACAGTTTTAACAGTTTCAAAGTTGGTGGAATAATCCCAATTTTTAATCACAGCAGTGTTTTTTAAATTTATTTATAATCTTCCTCATCATTAAATCTGATTTGGTTCAGGTGATCAGCTAAGTAGAGTGAGGTGTGCTTGTGTTGGAGTTCAATAGACACTGGAATCGATGGCTGCCATACATGTAGAGAAGCTGATTTATTAAGAACATTTTGGAGTGGTCTCTTTATTTTTTCCAGAGCTATATATTTCATGAGAAGTTTAGATTTTATTTTCATTTCTTTTTTTTTATTATTATTTAGGCCCAAAGGTGGTGTCCCACAAGATTTCTGTTGAGTCCATAGAGGAGGTGTCCTCTGTCATCAAGAGGGCACCAGTCATCTGGGACAATATCCACGCAAATGATTATGATCCTCAGAGACTTTTCCTTGGCCCATACAAGGTAAATCCATGTCTGTCAGGTACAACAGCTATATAATGTTCTAACATGTCCTACTTCTATATCCTGTAATGATCAATATTATCTTCTCTGAACAGGATCGACCCACTGAGCTGATTGCCAAACTGAGGGGAGTGCTCACCAATCCCAACTGTGAGTTTTATCCAAACTTTGTTGCCATTCACACTTTGGCTACATGGTGCAAAGCAACTGTCAATGGAGGACCAAGAGATGTGGAGATGGGTAAATATCTATTTTCTGTTTTGTTTTTTAAATAAGAATGATAAATGAATTTTTTCTTCACTTCCAAACTCCCCAAAGACTGATTAAAGTTTCAAGTCTGAAAGTTGATTTGAGTTGACTGCACAGTACAAACCTAAAAAGGGACTAGTGGCATCTTCAAGTCTGTGTTGTACTTTCGTCACATTCAAAGATTCAAAGTTTAAATCTTTCGTGCTTGGGCTTTATTCGTGTGTTTGTCTGTGAACAATAATGCAAGAACAGTTGTGTCCCTGTCAGATCCATCTAAAATATCACAGTGAGGAAGTCAAGAAAGATGCTTTTGTGATATTCTTATCAATATCGTTGTTATGGTGATATTTTAAGATTGGGGTGATTCCAGTTGATTTTAAAGGGATAGTTCAACATTTTGGCAAATTGGCCCATTGCCATAATCCCTATAGTTTTAGCAGTAGGTTTGTTACCTGTAATTGTCTGTGCAAGCTATTTTCAGAACGGCGGAGCAGAGCCGCGAGCTGCTCAGAGCTACGATATGGAGGCTAATGGGATTTCTTGGTTTCCCTCATCAAACTCATCAAATACACAATCCAACAACTCCACAACGCTCTGGTGGACAAGTTGTGACCTGCACATTCACCACGCTATGAGATAATAATGGAGCGTTACGAGACACAGTTGTTTTCGAAGCAAATGCAGAGTCTGCTTGCAGTATTGTATGAATTTGCCTCAAAAACAACTCCGTTCTGAAACCAAGAAATCCCATGAGCCTCTGTAGCTCTGAGCAGCTCGCAGCTCTGCTCCGCCACTCTAAAAATAGCTTGCACCGACAATTAAAGGTAAGGAACCCACTCCTAAGATTAGCCCATAGGGATTATGGCAATGGGCCAATTTGCCAAAATGGGTGATTAACACTTTGCACATCATTCACCATTTAGGCATGCAAGCAAACTGTTATAGCTTGTTTCAGATATCAAAATGTTTATGTTGAATGCAGTTGTGTTTTACCACCAGGTGATGAGGAGCAGGACCCCTGCTACAGCCCCCAGAAAGCTCTGACCCTGGCCCTCAGTGACTGGCTGCAGGAGTTCTTGAGGACAGATCAGCCTGGAGGTAGAGCCCTCACCTCTCATTACACATTTCCAGTTTAATATGTGGTTTCCATAATATCACTAAGCAGCCGGAGCAGCGAGAGAATCACATTGAGTCAGAGTGTGTATAATGGTTTCCCTCCTCGTCCCTCCAGGCCCATGTCGTCCTCCAGCTCGTCTGAAGAAAGAGTCTTCAGACGAGGAGCCCATGCAGACGGACATGGGAGAAAGCTCCTATGTTCCCGGCCCAGGGGAGAACCCACTGTACACGGCTGAACCTCTGACTCTGGACGACCTGAAGCTGCTGTCAGATCTCTTCTACCTGCCGTACGAGTACGGCTGCACGGCCAGGACCATGCTGCAGGAGCTGGACTGGCTCAGGAACAACAGCTGTGCTGCCACTGCAGAGACAGACAAGGTAATACCTGTGTGTTTGGATTTTTTTTTTTCCAGGTGCAGGTTATTACACTTGCATGTTGTGCTCCTTAACACAGCTAAATGGTGTTTTTCAGACAGTCGAGTGGTGCTCCAGAGCACAGCGGTTTGATGACATGTGCGATGCGGTGGTGCAGATGTTTAACCGCCTGTCGAACGCCCCGAACCGCAGCATTCTGTACGACCTCTACAACTACATCTGTGACATCAAGAGCGGAGTCGGTCTGGCTCGTGCTTATGTGAAAACACTAGGTGAGAAAATCAAAATCTTCTACAGTAGTGATCAAGCACAGTGTGTTGGAGAGAGGCTGCTGTGGCTACAGTTCTTCAAAAACACAGGACTTCCTCCTGTTTGCCTTCCTGTTTCTACTTCCATTACATGTTATGATGTAGATGAGAGCTACTGGCCTGATGGATGCTGTGATTACAGCAGTAAACTAAAGAGAAAAATGTAAATAATGATGCATTGAAGCCTGTAGTTCGGAGCCTGAAACCCCTGGCGTTTAGATCTGCACCACATATTTACATTTTAATGATATCTTCGAATTATAATTGTGAAATGAGCTGCAGCAATAACCTGTGATGATTGTGTTTTAACAAGGCACATTCCTGAGCTTTAATCAGGACTCTTATCGTACATTCAAAACACAGGAAACATTAACAGTCACAGTAACAGTGTTGAGTGTTACATGTGAGCACTGTGCTGCGTGCCAGGATCTCCAGAAACGGCTGCAGTGTCTGTGGAAAATATGAAACTGCATTTGGTTCCCCATCTCCCGCTGCCACCAAATGTGATAATATATAAAAATGAAATGACCATTGTAGCTTTTATTGTTGTTTTATTGTTTGCCACAGGGGGGCAGGGTCGACCCTCCGCCCAGCTCATGAACGATGACCCCGAACCATGGGGCTTCAGAGGAGGACTGTCTGGAGAGTTCCAGGTAATCGAACAGGACTGTGTCTGAAGACAGAGACGTGTCGGAAACATTTTCTCATTAATTGTAAAATATCTCTGCCCTACAAAGGCAAAGTGCAGTATCTGTAAAAATGTCGAACTGAGAAAAACAGCTTTTTGTGTTTTTCATTGTCAGGTTTTAGCATCAAATTATGAATAACTACCAAGTCTATAATTGATTAGATAAAGGTGGACTGAATTAAATGTATTTTGTAGTTTGTCTTTTTGACCAATTTTGACCGTTTTATGGCAGATACTGCACTTTGGCTTGGTTTTGGTGCAGATACTGCACTTTAGCTTGGTATTAGCTACAGATACGGCACTTTGCCTTGGTTTTACTCCAATGGAATTATAGAGTAAATTCTAGAATATAGGGAGTACAGTAACTCTTTGCAGATACTGCACTTTGCCTTGGTATCACAGTGCTTTTTTGGATGGACAGCAAAATAAAAAGCCCAATAACTCTGGAAATTTTAGCAGTACCAATATCAAATTCTACCAGATGGAAGAGAATATGCCACACTTTTGATTGGTCAAAAAAAAAATTTTTTTTTAATGCAGGGCAGATCTGTCCTGTACTGTGACATTTGTCATTAATAGGACAGTTATAAATGTCTTCTTTCACAGAGGATGCTGCCTGGACATGGAAACAGGGACCTGTTCAGACACCCCCCGATGACGGCAGTTTACTGCGTACGACCATACTGCCCGGAGGACAAGGTAAAGAAGGCAGATCATCAGGCATGATGCTTTTTTTTCCCTTTAAAATTCAGTCATGATGTTTCACAGCATGTCTTCCTGTCCTAGATGGAGGTGCAGAGGATTTTCAGGGAGATGCAGAGAGCAGGAGAGGGTAACGTCCCCCTGATGTCACAGCCCCCACTCATCTGTGACAGGTGAGAAAGAGTTAATTACTCTGTCCTGAGAATTTATGCTTTGATATGATCTCAACATCCCCTCTGTCCCGCTGCAGCCTGTCAGCAGGTGAAATCCCCCCCTCTCCTCAGTGTGCTCTTGTCCTGGAGGATGAGGCTGGGATGTGTGGTTACGCGCTGGCGCTCATCGATGTCAAACCAGCTGCAGCCAAGATTCAGGTGATCACAACGCAAGACTCATTTTTCACAATACCAGACGTTAACGTTAAATGCGATGCGGTACCATTTCATGGTTTGACGATCTTCTCCCTCCAGAGGGCCATAAGTGACTCAGTGTTGGAGGAATTCCCCTCCTTGATCACCTTGCAAGTGCTGCCCCGGGTCACTGACCCCTCTCCAGCCAAACGCATGATTGGTCGGCTGCTGTCCTCTGTCAGCAGCAGTGGTAAGTTGAGTTCACAGTGTCTGACATGGACATAGGGCAGTACTTACCAACATTTTTTTTGTTTTCTTTTTGTTGGCCCATTGCCATAATCCCTGTAGTCTTAGCAGTAGGTTCATTACCTTTAATTGTCGGTACAAGCTATTTTTAGAACGGTGGAGCAGAGCCGCGAGCTGCTCAGAGCTACGCTACGGAGGCTAATGGGGTTTCTTGGTTTCCCTCATTAAACTCATCAAATACACAATCCAACAACTCAAAAATGCTCTTGTGGACAAGTTGTAACCTGCACATTCACCACGCTATGAGATAACGGAACGTTACGAAACTGAGTTGTTTTTGAGGTAAAACCGATTAGCCTCCGTAGCGTAGCTCTGAGCAGCTTGCAGCTCTGCTCCACCGTTCTAAAAACAGCTTGCACCAACAATTAAAGGTAACAAACCTTCTCCTAAGACTATTATATAGGAATTATGACAATGGGCCGATTTGCCAAAATGTTGAACTATTCCTTTAAAGAGACTCTGTTACTTCACTAAATTAAAAGTTTGGGGACACTCTTTGACTTGATTGAGAAAGTGTGTGTTGACTGGCTGAGATGTGCTGGTATTGATCCAGACAAAATAAATAACTGCTGCAACTGTAATACTAAGACAGATCAGAGCTGAAATTTTAATTGTTTTTTTTTCTTTTTATTTCTTCAATACAAACCAAATGGAACTCCAGACTTTCCACTGCAAAGTAACTAAGAGGACGGTCATGGACGACTATAAATCTAGTAAAAATAAAAATCTTTCAGTTTATTGGTTTAAAATGAAAAAGAAAGGGACTCTGATGCACTTGTAACTTGCAGGTGGCTGTGGAAACATGTACTGTAGTATGCGGTTGCCATATCAACATCTACATTAGTTTAAATCTGCAGGTGCACCGAGCATTACAGATGCTGTGTGACTGTGTGGCAGTGACATTAAAGGCTGTTTTTCTTTATCACCTAAAATAATCTGATTTCACACCAAACATCATCTTGGTTTTTCCCTTCAGGCTCCAGAGGAGTGTTCTGTGAGTTGCGGCAGAGCGATCAGAGGATGCTCGACTTTTACACTAAATTGAACTCCTTCAAACCCATCAAAGTAGCCGGTCTACCTCAAGACATCCTCGCCATGGCAACAGGCCTGTGAAGTTTGCCACACATTGAACTAATCCAACCAGTCTGTCAAATCATCTGTAATTCACCTGCCATTACCATTACCCACCAGTGTCCCCAGCTGAAGCTTTAACATGGGTAAGCTTTGTGAAATGTGCATAACAAATTACGGTATTGCATAATTACGTGTGATGCAAAACTGTTGAATTTGTAGACATAAACTGTAAAAAGTATAATGACTGAGGCTTTTTTTTTTTAGATAAAATTGTAACAGAGACAAATAAAAATGTTAACAGCAGATAAACCAATCAAACCATCTGACTTGCTGTATAGTGAAACATCACAACATTGAAATAAAATAACATTTTTTAATTTATGTTTTGAGAGGATGCAAAGAAAATCTTTGAGTGAAATCGCTGGTGTACAATTTTTCTCTAACTTGAGAGGTCGATATTCAGTTTGACGTTACATACTTGAGGCGACCTGCCCAGAATAACTTCAACCAAGTGTCCATGACTAGATCCATTTATCAATCATATAAATTTAATAAAAGAAACTCAGTGTGTCTGAACAGGTAAAATAAAACACAAAAACATTGAGAACGCTCAATATTTCAAGTCTTTTAAGGATATTCTTTTTTTTTTTAAATATGCTTTGCTGTTTCACCTGGTTCCCCCGTGTGTCTGACCAGCAGAGTTTGGCTGCAGGAGAACAGGTCCACATCAACCTAGTGTCCGACAGACTGACAGCTACTGACTAAACAAACCATTTTACCCAGACCCCTCTGAGATATCAGTAGTGTCCAATCAAACCAGGATGTTTAACTCAAGGTTGAGACAACGTTGCTCTATCAGCACTGATATAAGGTAGTTAAGGCTTTAAAACATTTTTAAAAAATCGTATTTGGAGGTGGATGACTTGTGTGTGTGTGTGACTGATTTGTTGCCTGTCACCACTTGGCTGCATCAGTTACACACACTTCCTCAGATGCTGACACTCAATTGTCCTTCCCTGGTCATGAGGCTTTATCCTGTCTGTTTACCTTCTCTTGTGCCTCCAAAGAGAAGATTTTGAAATATATAATTTATAATATTATAATATAATTATGAAATATATAATTGTGCCGTACTGTATTATTGCACAGTAGAATATAGAGGGGAATGTAAAACCTAAGACTTTAAACAACAGCGTTGCATAAAACAGTTCATTTTCTACTCTTCTCTGGAACATGTGCATCATCAACCCTCTTATTTTTTTTAAATAAACTCCAGCCCTTCATACTTCACATCCCCGATCTTTGTCTCGGGCATCAGCACCCGACCGTCAAGTGTAAATGCAATGATGTAAGTGGCGATCCTGCCTGCGTCCTCCTCCGATTTTAGGGCCAGAATAATCTGATCGTCTGTGTCAGGAACAAATTTAAAGGAGGAGAAGCCGTGGGTGGGGTTGAGCGGTCCGACGTGCCGCACGGTCATGTGGCTGAAGTCCGCGGAGCAGGACAGGAGGAGGTTGGTGGCGCGTCGCTCGTCTGCAGTCTCTTCGTAGTGCTCGTGGCTGGCCCGGCGAGGGAGGAAGAACCACCGCTGGAGAAGGTCACTCCAAGCCGCTGACTCGTGGATAAGGTAGCCTGTGGAGGGGAGAGGTAACAACATGAAGCAGAGCAGACTGTGCACCAATCATCAATGTAATTCCCACTTTTCAAAGCCCATACAACATGATCTTCCAGAAACTAGACCGAAATAAAAGCATTTTACAGTTAGTACAACCGTAACACTATTTTAAATGAAAGCTACAATCCTTGATGTCAGTAATGAGCTGTGATATCAATTCAGACACTGGAAAGTAAAACAGTGTGTCAGTACCTGGTGGTTGGATCCCTGCGGAACTCCGCAGGGCATGGTAGTGTGGCACCCAATTCTCATGCTCCACGTCGCCATGGTAGCCAACTACTTTAACCCACTCTGGGTTGTTGTTGACGACTTCCCCAGAGGTCGTGGTCCACTCCTTCCCCAGGCCACCAACATACAGGTGTTCATCTTTCACTGCCAGCCACTCTGCCTTGAACCCTGCACCAACAAGCACAGATATGTGAGAATCTCAGTGATCGTCCTCAGGCTACAGAGCCACACAGGTGATGCATTCATTCATTCATCTGGGGCAGATTCAAAGTTGTGTGCGTGTTTTTTTTTTAAGTATATTTTGGGGCTTTTTGCCTTTTAAAAGGGAACTATGCAAGTCTGGTCACTTTTCCGCTGTCTTGCTAACGCTCCTCCTGGCCAATGTGCATTTGTTTTCAACGACACCAGCAAGAAATCAATCATTAGAGCGTACATAATGTTATATATCATATATGATGTTACAACGTGTATGTTTGTATAGTCTTACCTGTCATAAACAAGAAATTGCGGTTTACGGGGCGCGTTTGTGTTGTTGTGAGCAGAAACGAGAGCTGGGACACCGGGGCGGCGGCAATGATCTTGCAAAGTTGTTTTAAAGCCAAGAGACTCTACGTGGAAGGCAGAGAGCCTCCATTCTCCCTTGTAACAAGTTACAAGTCATTTATTAAACCATCACAATAACTCCAATGCTGTTTAATTGATGTAAAAATGTAGCATGGATAAGCTAAACAATTCTGCATAGTTCCTCTTTAATTGACACGGTAGTTGAGAGAGAGGGGGAATGACACACAGCAAAGATGCAGGATTTAAAGCGGGGCTGGCTGCAGAGAGGACTGTAGCCTTTGCACATGGGGCGCCTGCTCCACCAACTACCCACTGAGCTAAATGGCGCCCCATAATTGTGTGCTTTTTACAGTGAAAACCGGAGTTTTGCTCCAAAGGAAATTATGATAAAAACAAAAAATGTAACATTATGGCACAGCTCCACTACTTCCTGAACTTAATGCTGCTCCTTTGTTTCCTGTCTTACATTATTGGACAAACTGATTAATCCAGGTGTGTCTGAGTAGTCACAATGGTCAGACACACCTGGATTAATCAGCTTGTCCAATAATGTAAGACAGGAAACAAAGGAGCAGCTTTAAGTTCAGGAAGTAGTGGAGCTGTGCATAGAGCCCATACCCAAGTCAGTTTGGGACTGGGTGTCATCTACTGGAAACTGACCTTTGGAGACTGAGCCATCGCCGTCGGGTAATATAACCCAGGGCACAGCCTGGTTGCCCTCAATCCTGTACACCACACCTGTACGGTCATCCACACTGTACAGGTGCCCGTTGAACACCACCAGCTCCGACAGCTCCATACCTGCAGCGTGAGTAAAAAGTTTAAATCAGGTAACCCAACTTTCTGATTTGAACACAAACACACATCAGTAGTTTGTTCTTCTTCTAGTCATACCTCGTCCCTTCTCGGCCAGATGACTCTCCACGGTGACGACCTCAGGATCCCACTCCACCTGCAGTCTGTCAGCGCTCTCTGAAACAGTCAGATGACCTCTTTTCATGTAGCTGAACCACGTCTGATCCTTCGTGCTACGCGACGCCGTGTCCAGGTCTGCGATCACTCCGATGCGGTAGCGGATGCCGTGTTTGGTCTTCTCCGGCGGACTCAACGGGTACGTGTCATTGTACGGTTTTTCCCTTTTGTGGCGGCGGGCGAGGCCTCCTGCCGTTTGTCTGTGAGCGTCTCTGAAGATGTCATCTCCACCCTCGCCGTACACTTGCAGGCTGTGAGCCCTGTTGCGGTAGTAGCCCCTGGTGGGAGTGTCTCTGTTGCCCACTGTCTGGTGCAGATAGAATATGAGCACCAAAGCCAGCAGGGTCGCCACAGTGATCGCCCGCCATCTTGGGTGAAAGCGCGAGTCTGAGGTGGCCGCTTGTGTCATGGATGCCAAGGCCAAGGGGAGGCCTCGGAGGGCAACAACAAAGGAGGTCATGGAAGTATTGTCTTCATTCTCAGCGTCAGGCGTGGACTGGGGGTGTTGACTATCATGGCCTGGGACAGAGTAAACCAGGGAGAAGCAGATCAGAAGAAAAGCACAAGGATGTGGTATCAGGCACATAACAATGCAAGTTTATTCATTTCCATAATATTCATCGGACTTTGTGTGTACTATTTAAACAGCATATCAAGTTGTCTGGTTCATGTTTTATGTTGTTTTGAGCTGACATCGCTATCGCTGGCTGCTGTATAACTATGCATGTAGAAATTGATGTTGAAGTGGTTACAAATAGGGATATAGAGTTTGAATAGAAAACAATGGATGGAGAAGATGAAAGAATGAACACAGAGAAGGAGGGGGGCATGTTGGGACAATGGGCTCTTGTCTCCATTGTTCTGCGTTTTCAACAGAGCTTTGTTGTTTGGCTCGAGCCAAACCGCTAACTGCATACTGAGTAGGTAGGTGGCATGTCATACTTCCCCATGACAGAATTATAATAATTATGTAACTGCAATAAATAACTGTAATAAATCTTTTAATTAACATAATTCTGAAGTTAATGCTATTTTTTTCCTTCTTAGCCCCAAAGATGTTTTTTTCTACAGGTTTGGTGATACTCACATTTTCACTTGAACAGTAAAATCCAGGGTTTCCCCCCAAAAGTATCTGATGGCAGCAGTGAACTACCTGCCATCTCAGACCACCTCCAGTCACATCATAATAACGTATCCCTGTTTATGACAGAAAGCATTAACCTTGCTGAGTGGAACTATTGTTTACGCTGCCACCGGCACCTACCAACTGCTCCGATCATGTGCTGTGATGTGTCAGGATCCAGGTGTTAAAGAACGCCCTGAGGGAAACCATGTTCTTTTGAGGACGCAGTGAAACACACTGAGCTCACTGGTTAAAGTGACACGTGCACTGTCAGCAATTAAAACACGAAACACGCTGTTTTGAAATTCAAAATCTGCCTGATGCACGTGTCGTCTTGTCCTATATAATGCTGATGCTGTTGGAGTAGTATCAGTTTGGCAGCACTTGTCTTCTGTTGATTGTGCACAAAGTGAATAAAAGTAATGAATGACTCATATGACTTAAGCCTGAAATCCAGAAAAAGTGAAACATTCACATCTAAAATTATGCAGAAAATGTGACAAAAACGTGAACTTTGGTGAGTTTTTCCCCTGGGTTCCACATATCGTCGGTGTTAATGAGTCACTGTCTGCTTTGTCTACTTTCACATGAGTTACAAACTTAATCTGTTTTAGGTTCAGGTAAGAGGGCTGACATGACGCACCAAAAGACGCCCTGCCCGTTGAAATACGAGAGGCGTTTTTGTTTTAAGAGAACATAAACGTGCAGGTGACCCTCGACCTCTCTGCTGTCAAGGGCAACCAACTGGTCTGGTAGGTGCATTGTAGCGCTGGCACACGTTGAGTTCATTCAGCCTATTTATCTATATACTGAGCCACATTATACAGTGGCTTCCTGTTTAAATCACTTTACGGTAGTCATATTAACTTTATCAAATCACATAATGCCCCGTGACTTCATGTTAATAGTTGAAAAACAAAAACCAACATGCAGCACAGCGGGCGTATGTTTACTCCTGCTTTAGAAAGCAATTTCCTGAAAAACAAAACGACTTCCCCAGTCATTACAAACGATCACTGAGATTAAAACATTATTGAAGCACGATGTTGCATGAAAAAACAAGGAACGCAAATACAGTTTCAAACTAATGCAATTAATTACACATTAATAGGCAAGTTAATCTTGGTGGGCAATGCAAAACAAACATCCCCACAACCTCAACAAAAAGTCTGTGACAGAGCAATAGCAGCTAAAACTGGAAGAAAAGAAAAAATCTCCTAAAATATGGATGTAGACACAAATTAGGCTACTTAATAGGAATATTTCCCCCGAGCCATTTGGGTATTACTAAAGTAGACCACAAGACTTTACATCATATAGTAACCATTACTTTTTTTCCTCCAATTGTCTTCTCAGCAACAAGTGTAGTACACGCGCAGACACATCAAACCGACAAGCTCTTGGCTGACAAATAATGCCCCCTCTGTCACCACTGTAGCCTACTGTATGCATGGCCCATGTTTCCCACCGACACAGCCTTCTGTATACTGTATGAAGAATTCAATTATTCACCATTCCTCCGTCTCGTCTCCCCTGAATGTGCCGAGACCATCATGCTGTTCTCCATTGCACGCATATCCCATAATAAACTCCACGTCCCTCCAGCCCTCTGTGTCCCACATGAACAACTGATCTCTATCTCACCAAGTCTCCTCCTTTTCTCTCCGTTACACTGACTATATCAAGTTTCTGCCAACTCTCCCAAGAAACAGAGGTCCAAGACAAATGCAGTTACTACGTTGTGTCAATTATGGAATCAAACCTGTGTCTGACTTTAAAATGTGAGGTGGATGAATTAAGAATAAAGAGTGAAGCCATGTCAGCTGATGAATGAAGCACTGAAGCTTGGACAAGATTGAGAACCAGTATTATTGCATTTTCTATCAGGACTAAACACTGTGTTTGGGTGGATTTAATTACATCTGTGGGTACATTAGATTAATGTTTGTGTGTTCTGCTGTTTAATCTGACATTCAGTCTCGACCATTAGCAGAGCCCCACTGTTAGTGCTCCACATAGGCAGCAGCAGGCTAACAGGTAGTTGAGTAATAATCACTAACCTCAGGGTTGACTAATAACGACACATTTGTCTTGGACTCAACTGTGAGTTCACTAAACTAACAAAACAAGCCGAGCTCCTTGTCCCCGGTCAGTGTGTTACAGGGGTACGGCTGCCCAAAGTAACATCTCCCCCCGGGTTGTTAAGTCATTTCAGCTCGTGCACCCTCTTGTCCACGAAGGCAGAGGAGGCTCGAGCCCCACGAGCCCCGGCGGCACGAGTACGGTAAACTTTACCCGGCGGACAACAGACACGACGTTAAGCTTCAAAACTGTGACACTACACGAAAGCTACACAATGTACTACCCAAGAGGGTGTGGATAAGTGAGCTGTCAGCCAAGCATGTGTTTACACAACAACTAAAAACACCGGGTCCATTTAAAAATGTAGGCTATGTGGCTAACCGCAGCTAGCTCCTCCTGGAGCTGCTAGCATCAGCCTCGGCCCGGGCTAACGTCGGTGCTGCCCCCAGCCTCGGTCTGTGGTCTTCGAGGGGTGGACTGAATTCACTTTAGTCAGTGGTCACTGTCTAAGCTTAAGCCTCAGTGCTCACCTGGTGCAGGGGGTCCTCCTGTCCGCTCGGTCCAACATGGCTACTGTGCAGTTTGGTCCGTGTTGGCAGCCGCTCGGTCCTTAGCTCCTCCCGCCTGGAAACTCTGATCCAGCTCATCCAGTGGAGCTCACACTGTCCGACAGAGACGGGACCACTGACGGCAAAGCACTCTCTGTGCTGACTAGGAGCCGCAGACTGGGAGAAATGTCTCAATACAACAAGGTACCAGTCAAAAGTTTGGACAGGAGCGGTGACCTCGTTATTTGCATCACAGATCCAGCTGTGTTCATTCAGTCGGGTTGAGTTTGATCTGACATCAGATGACGGGGCAATATGTAAATTTACTGCTGATTCCATTGAATGGTAGTTGTGATTTTTTTTTTATTGCATTGAAATGTGCATGACACTCTGGGAACCTGCCTGTGAGGGTTTGGTGACGTGTTAGGTTAAACATACAGTAGTTTGATTTAGAAATGGAGAGTTCATGCAGTGTTTGTGCCTATAGTCCCAGTTTGTGCTATTACATTGTAAGAACCATGTGTTTCTGAATAATAAACTGGTGATCTTCTAAACCTAAAAAGATAATTTAACAGGTAACACAATTTTTCCCCTAAATTTTTCCAATGACCTAGATAAAAAAAAAATGTTTCCACCTGTTGCATGATAAGACTTTTACTTTAGGTTAGCATGGACAACTTGGAAATCACAGAATTTCAAATGATTTTTAAAGATTTCCCAAGACAATTTTAAACAAAGATGATAGCTGAAAATTACATTTGTCTTCCCTCACTTTTTGCATCATACAACATAATGAAAAGCATTTTAGCTGTTTTATTTCCCCATGTTCACAAAATGAGTGATATTTTTCTTGTCATTTCTGGCCACCAAACTCACCACAAGTCCATTGAAACCATTCTCAAGCTTTTGATCATTTTTTATCATCTTTGTCAAAAAAAAAAAGATCTAGATGGAGTTTCTGCTGCTGTGATTTTGTTTTTTTTTAGCCCTTTGACAATGTTACAGGTCACGCACGCCTGTTTTCTGAGTCAGACTGAATATTCTCAGGCCAACATCTGAGCGAGTGAGTTTGGTAGCTGAGTGGACTGTGCTGTGAGCCCCCTCCTGTGGGGCATGGGAGCGTAAATGCCTGCTCATTATTGCAGCTTTTATTATTTCTTCCACTTTTATTAAAAAAAAAAAAAAAGAAGCAAGTGTTAAACAGCCTTTTGGGTTTTTCAAGAATTTCCTTAAAAGAGAAGCGTGTCAGCTCTGTGAGCAGAAGTAAGCGGAATGTTTGTGTTAATATAATAATATAATAGTTATATCTTCAGACAGCAATCACATATATAGAGTGTTTGGTCCGAAACACAGGTCTGTCAGTCACTCTGCTCTGCTGTAAGCTGAGGAGAAAACTTTCCTTGTATCCTACAACCGTGTATGTAGAAAATATCAAATAAAAACCATTGAATGAGAAGGTGTGTCCAAACTTGTGACTGGTAGTGTTACTTTGAGAGAAGAAAATGAGGCAACAAGGACTTGATTTGGTCTATTACTGCTCTTTAAGACTCCAGTCTGCTGTCTGATTTGAATAGTTAGGCAGGCCCTTGTTTGTGTTAAATATACACTTTTATAAAGAAAGCAAATCCAACCAAAATAAAAACCCAAAACCTGTTCTGAATCCCCAAATGTAACTAGTTTCTACACAAAATTAAAGTACTGTGCATCAAATTTCCTTCACAACACATGTACATACAACAACTGTCAACACATCCATTCACAAATGTAAACATTTATTGTGATGATTTTCATATAACCTACTGTAATGATTGACAGAGCATTGTGCAAACAATAACAAACAGTTATTACAGACGAGAGCACTCAGTAACAATGTGCGTCAGAAAACAATCGAGTCATCGAGTTTTCTTTAAAAATATGTCTATTTTCAATCTTAATATTCCTTTACTGTATTAGGGTAAAATAAAAAGTGCAAATATATATTCTTCATTATCAACATTTACCAAGTGTAGATAACACTACAATTCCCTGCGTGAGATATCAGCATTGTGAAGGTTACAATAAAAAGCTACATTCACCTTGTATGATATGTCAGTATTCTTGACACGAGCTCCTGTTATTGTTTTTCCTAAGGATTTAAAGTTGAGGTGCAGATTGTCACAATGAGAGAAAAACAAAAAGATGAGTAGGTTAATTTGCTACAATCACCATTCTTGAAGTGGTTTAGCTTTAGGCACACAACGTTTTTATAACATGTTAATGTGATGGGAACAAATTAAACTTATTTAGGACATTTTCTGTCATCAGTAACTACAGTGAATAATGTTCATTATAAACAATGAAACAGTAAACTAGACTCTCAAAACAACCCATGCCTTTCTTTTTTGATCAATGGAAACAGACAGAAGTTATACATTTACCACAGTAGCCTACAAACCTGAAATAATGCATATTTGATCAGTATCGGTGCATGATGACTGTTAAGAGGTGTATGTTGATACTGAGGTATGTTGAGATTACATGACAGATTGGAGACACCTCAGCTCTTCCCCATCATCTTCAAGAGAAGCTACGAAGAATAAAGAAATAAAACAGCACAAGTGAGTATGGTTTTTTTTTCAGAATAAAGAAAAGACATAAAAAGACGCTCCCTGGATAATGTGAAATGAGCTGCACATTTCTAATGGCACCAGGTTGCATATTAATACTCCACATTAATATTGCAAAACTACCAGTCAGAGAGAAAGGAAGACATTCTGGAAAATAACCCCAACATTCATAGTGACTTACACTTTCAGTGGTTTTGTGTTTTAAGTGTACGGTACCTTTGTTAGGTGATACTCCCCATCCACCAGTTGTTCAATGATACTGAAGTGGTCTGTGTTTGGCACATCCTCCATGGTCACGTTCAGACCTGATTCCTCCAAAGTCTAAAAAAAGGCAGCAAGACAGAGAGGATGAGGGAGAGGACAAAGATGTAAGGAAACAACACACATACACATAACATTTTAAAATATGCCGACTCTTCATCAAAGCAATCATCATCTTAAATAATCTGAATTTCTTTGGTTTTATCAGTGAATGGCATAAGATCATTTTCAGTGTTACCTTTGTCACCAAAAAGGATTTAGGATCTGAGAACTACAGTAAGGCTACATGCGTACTGTATTGTGACTAGAGATGTCACGATTATAGATTTTCTTGGTACGATTATTGTCAGAGAAATAATCATGATTATCACTATTAGTATGATTATTATTATATTCAATCATTTTACAACACTATGAATATGTGTAAAATCAAATATAGTCAAAATATAATTGCATTACCAATTATATAAACAAATTATTTAAAGTATCTATTAATATAGGACCAGTTATTAATCCTTCAGAGGAAATGTTTGAAGTATTCAAATGTTTGAATTTTTTTTAATCCTTTTTTTTTTTTTTTTACTACAAATGAGGCACTTTTAAATTTTACATTTAAACTGCTATCAGTTTAATGTTACGTTAGGTAAATTGACATGAACATAATTTAACCCATTACTGTGTATTTACCTTTACTCTGGGGTACAAAGCAAGGTGGTTATCCCGCAGGTGATGATTCATATTGTTCATAATGTTGCGTAACTTTGTTTACATTCCGTGCGAGTTGCGCTGATCTGCCCACATGGTTCCCACATAATCTTTTTTGGAAAGTGACGGTATTTAGGAACCTTTACGATTAAAGGGATAGTAGCATTTTTTTAAAGTGGGGTTGTATGATCTACAAATAGCCCCTAATATAAGTACTTTAATTGCAGTAGAAGACTCTCTGCACTCCTCCCGTTAGCAACGCCAGCCCATAGCCCTGCCCAGAGATTTACAACATACAGTGTTGTGAACAGACCCAAAGAAACGGCCTATTTTCGTGGCCTAAAAGAGGTTTTACCTGAAAAAAAAATACACAGTTCCATTGTTCGCTATAATATAATTTTTTCCAGCCCTTCAAAGTGCAGGAAACACGACACGTTTATCGTTTTTGGTCAGTGTTCTTTGATCTTTTGATCCAGTCTCGGATGAGAGCAGAGCGGAGCAGAGCTTTGTTTTGGTACGTGACATGAGGCGCGATGACGTGGCATCACGTAACGTTCAGTGTCATCAGGTAAATTAGCGGGTTGACGCGGGTCTGGCGTTCCCACTGCAAGCCGTTTGGAGCCGAGCCGATTAAAGGCGATTTTAACCCGCGTCGCTTGCCGAGTCGTTTGACCCGCGTCGACGCGGCTCGGTGCGCCTTTCCCACTGCCACCAAAAGCCGATTGTTAGCGGGTTTAAACGGGTTTTTTGGCCAGTGGGAAAGGGGTAATACCCTTCCGCTCAGGGTTAGCGCCCGCTGATCAGCAGTTGGTTAGGTCCAAATAAAAACTGTGTTTTTCCTGCACTTTGAGGGGCTGGAATACATTATATTATAGCGAATAATGGAACTGTGTGGTTTTTTTTTTTAGGTAAAACCTATTTTAGGCCACGAAAATAGGCCGTTTCTTTGGGTCTGTTCACAACACTGTATATTGTAAATCTCTGGGCAGGGCTATGGGCTGGCGTTGCTAACGGGAGGAGTGCAGAGAGTCTTCTACTGCAATTAAAGTACTTAGGGGCTATTTGTAGATCATACAACCCCACTTTTAAAAAAATGCTACTATCCCTTTAAATAATTGTGGCATTTAATACCGCGATTAATTGTGAAAACAAGTAATTGTGACATCCCTAATTGTGATGACAAAATGTCTACATAGCATTTAGAAATGTGACATCTTCTAATGTGGGTAATGTGGGTAATGTGGGCTCTACAATCTCAAACAGTTAATGAGATGAAAATATTAACTGCGGTCCCTGCGGTCCATTAATATTGCACTTGTTACTCTGACCAAAATAGCATTTGCTCTCCACGAGCAGCACTGACTTTGTGGTAGTCCTCCGACTGCTTGCGAAACTCTGGCGAGTCATTGTGAGCGACAGCCACAACGATGTGGCAGCTGGAGGAGGAGACTTTGAGCTGAGGGACCAGCTTGCTGGGGCTGTTCCTGACCGCCACCTCCCTGCAAACAGGAGACACCCGGGAGACAGAGGAGTCAGACACTGACTGGCACAGCAGACCAGCAGAGGACACTTATAAAGACACACACACAAGCACAATTTCTCCTTCACATTAAAGGGATAGTTCAACATTTTGGCAAATTGGCCCATTGTCATAATCGCTATAGTCATAGCAGTAGGTTCGTTACCTTTAATTGTCGGTGCAAGCTATTTTTAGAACGGCGGAGCGGAGCGGCGAGCTGCTCAGAGCTACGCTCATCAAACTCATCAAATACAAAATCCAACAACTCCAAAACGCTTCCGTGGACAAGTTGTGACCTGCACATTCACCACGCTATGAGATAATAACAGAACGTTACGAAAGAGAGCCGTTTTCGAGGTAAATGCAGAGTCTGCTTGCTGAAAAACTGTCCCTGAACGCAACGCGCATCAGCGGTTTTGCATGAATTTACCTCTAAAACAACTCCATCTCGTAACATTCCGTTATTATCTCATAGCGTGGTGAATGTGCAGGTCACAACTTGTCCACGACAGCGTTTTGGAGTTTTTGGATTGTGTTTTTGATGAGTTTGATGAGGGAAACCAAGAAATCCCATAAGCCTCCGTAGCGTAGCTCTGAGCAGCTCGCGGCTCTGCTCCGCCGTTCTAAAAATAGCTTGTACTGACAAATAAAGGTAACAAACCTACTGCTAAAACTATAGGGATTATGGCAATGGGCCAATTTGCCAAAATGTTGAACTATCCCTTTAACAATTACAACAGTCTTACACACACAGGGCTTCCTACATCACAATCACTAACAGTTTGGGTGCAGACAAAGTGTTTCTCAATCTTATCTGGATTTCTACCAAGATTTTAAGAAGCCCATTCCACTTCTTGAGGTGTGAAGGAAAGGAGCTCACAATGTAATTTCCTGTAAAGATTGTATGTGTGATAGCTTTTTTTATATAAGAAATACACCATGAGAAAAATATTCACACACAAAGACTGACATTTTCTAAGAAATAAATGTGTACATCAAGTAGGCTAACTGGTTTCCACCCACCGAGGTTGACAAATCTGGATTACCAAGAGTAATCAGGTTAGGGGCATGAACTGTATAATGCGTTTACATGTTGTTCAAGTCTGATTACTGTAAAGCCTCTGTTTATCTGGTCAGTAATCAGATTACTTTCTTTCAAGAGCGCTTCACCAACGCAGCTCCTATCACAACATTAGACTCACACTAGACAGTTTGAGACAAGTACCACATGTCAAAGCTGATGCAGCCGAACTGTAGATGACATTCCACACATTCCTCCTTGTCAAAACCTAGTGCCTACATTACCCACAGTGCAACTTGACAGCAGGCAGGCCAATCAGAGATTCCAGAGTATTATTCTGGTAGCAGCCAATCATCACTAGTTTGTTAGACACATCTCCTCATGGAGCCACAGAGGGCTTCGTACTGCTCTACTTCACATATACAGCAGCCCTGTGAACAGACTTATGTGTAATATAGGCGAGGTTCCCCTTTGAAGGGAACATTTTGGCAGGATCTTGGTTTCCCTCATCAAACTCATCAAATACACAATCTAACAACTCCAAAACGCTCTGGTGGACAAGTTGTGACCTGCACATTCACCACGCTATGAGATAATAACAGAATGTTACCAGACAGAGGTGTTTTAGAGGTAAATTCATGCAAAACTGCAGACGCACATTCCCGTTGGGGGCAGTTTTTCGGCAAGTAGTCTCTGCATTTGCCTCGAAAACAACTCTGTCTGGTAACGTTCCGTTATTATCTCACAGCGTGGTGAATGTGCAGGTCACAACTTGTCCACCAAAGCTTTTTGGAGTTGTTGGATTGTGTATTTGATGAGTTTGATGAGGGAAACCAAGAAATCCCATGAGCCTCCGTAGCGTAGCTCTGAGCAGCTCACGGCTCTGCTCCGCCGTTCTACAAATAGCTTGCACCGACAATTAAAGGTAACAAACCTACTGCTATGACTATAGGGATTATGGCAATGGGCCAATTTGCCAAAAATGCTGAACTATCCCTTTAAGGGAAGGAAATCATTCAACATCATTACCAACCATTTATGTGCTATTGCTAATAAAAATGGACTATGTAATACTTCACTTGCAATTGTAATTTACTGGTTGTTGTTTTTTTAAAGTATATTTTTAGGGGCTTTTTTTCGCCATTAATTGATAGTAGGAGTTGAGAGAGAGTCAGGAAATGGGAGGCAGAGAGGGGGGATGAAATACAGGGTCTATAGCCTCTGCATATGGGGCTCCTGATCTACCAACTGAGCTAAACGACACCCCCAATTTACTGGTTGTTTTTAATAAGAAGCTGCAGAGCTTATGTGCTCATCAACATTACAGTACTGATCGAGCAGAATTAAGTCTTACCCATGCTATAAAGGAATCACTCTGTCTACTCATGTGAAATGTGTCTATCAATCAATTCAACACATAGAACTACAGTAAAGGTTGCCAGTTACATACTCAGTCATCTTCAAAGGCTCATTGACGTAGGTGGACAGGATGGGCAGGAGGTCGTATATGCCGCTGACCAAGAAAGCCCCTAGAAGTGTGAAAACCGTTAAAATACAAAAGAAATAAGACATGAGCTGTGCAGCATTATGTCTCAATCTTGTTTTTTTTTTGTTTTTTTTTACATCTTCCCCTTCCACCTCTGACCTTTGATCTGAGGAGTGATGCCATACTGCGACCAGTCAGTTGAGAGGACCATTGCAGCCAAATGAGCCCCAGCAGAGTGACCGCACAGGTACAGTCCACTGACGGAGAGATCAGGGAGATTTCATAAAACACTAACAGAAGCACAGTGGATTTATGATGGCGATGGTGACATTTTAGCTCTCTGTGACTGTGAAGGAGGAAAAGAACTAAGACGCATATGAAAAATTGAATTACACTAAAGATAGACTGGGAGAAAAAAAACAAGCAAGGGTACCTGATGTGAGAATACTGCTGGATGACAGACACCACACTCCTGCGTACTTGAGACACCATCAGGTCCATGTTGCCTGAAAAGGACACGTAAGGCCACATGCAGAGGGTTCACATTACCAGTTCATCTCCTTAAATGACCCACGCTTTCGCCCCCGGGGGACAGAAATAAGTTCGTCAGAAATTGGAAAGACTCTCACCTTTGGGGGCGATGTCGTAGCCCACGGCAACCACCACTACACCTTTGTCGACGAGTGGAACGGCCATGAATCCCGACTCCTCCTTACTGTGTGTGCACAAAGCATCAGCATGAAAAAGCTCTGTGACTGTGCATCTACGTTACAATTCAGAGAGAGAGAGCAGGAAACTGTACCTGAGAAACTGCCAGTAGCCGCCATGTAGGTAGATGACAAGAGGGACATCTGAAACAGAGGGAATGATGAGACCTTGTAGCTGTCATAACAAAAGTATCTGCGTACACAAGGCGTGATATTGGGGTGGAGTTTGCATCCTTACCCAAAGAGTTGGTGCTGGGTATGTACACATCCAGTTTCTCTCCATCTCCTTGTCCATATGGCACATTGAGTAGAGTCTGGGCCAGACCACGGGCCTTCTCTGTACCTGAACAACACAGTGTCAAAGCATATTATTATGGAGATACAAGCTGTTAGGCAATTACATATAGCTGCTGTCAAGGTTTTTTTTCCATACCATTTAGGCTATATGCTGGTAGCGTGGGTGCCTTTAAAGTCTTCCAAGATATGCTAATGGATTTTAGAGTTATTTTTGCATCAATGTGTTAAAGGGATAGTCCAACATTTTTTGGCAATTTGGCCCATCGCCATAATCCCTATAGTTTTAGCAGTAGGTTTGTTACCTTTAATTGTCGGTGCAAGATATCTTTTGAACGGCGGAGCAGAGCCGCGAGCTGCTCAGAGCTACGCTACAGAGGCTAATGGGATTTCTTGGTTTCCCTCATCAAACTCATCAAATACACAATCCAACAACTCCAAAACGCTCTGGTGGACAAGTTGTGACCTGCACATTCACCACGCTATGAGATAATAACAGAGCGTTACAAGGCCGAGTTGTTTTCGAGGCAAATGCAGAGACTGCTTGCTGAAAAACTGCCCCCCCGACGAGAACGCACATCAGCGGAAGAATTCGCAAGAATTTACCTAGAAAACAACTCTGTCTGGTAACGTTCTGTTATTATCTCATAGCGTGGTGAATGTGCAGGTCACAACTTGTCCACCAGAGCGTTTTGGAGTTGTTGGATTGTGTATTTGATGAGTTTGATGAGGGAACCCGAGAAATCCCATTAGCCTCCGTAGCGTAGCTCTGAGCGTCGGCTCTGCTCCGACGTTCTGAAAATAGCTTGCACTGACAATTAAAGCAGAAGTAAGCGATCCGGTCGTTTTGGCTAATGCTGCGTTCCAGGCAGGCTTTTGAAACCGTAAATTACAGCTTCAAGTCACAACTTACGACTTTGTATCGTTCCAGGCAACCCACTCATGTTTTTCCGACCTGTTTTACCTGTGAAAGTCACTATAACGGCCACTTGTAACTTCCGACCCGTGAACTCGTACCAGATCGAACTGGTATGACTTCACAGGTCGGAAAAACACGGTTACGAGTTGCCTTGAACGCACCATAACAGTCCTCGTCCCTACGTCACCACATTCACACGCATCCCTTGGCTGCACACACAGCCCTTCATGCCGTTCTCTCTCCTCATTGGATAAAAACTGTAGGATACGAGAAAAGTTTTCTCCTCGGCTCAGAGCAGAGCAGAGTGACTGAGAGACCCGTGTTTCGGTCCAAACACTCTATGTAAGTGATTGCTGTCGGAAGATATAACTATTTAAGACTTATATTACCACAAATATATTGCTTACTTCTGCTTTAAAGGTAAACAACCTACTCCTAGACCAAGATCATGGCGGGCCAATTTGCAAAAGATTTTGAACTATCCCTTTAAAGTTTAAACACCACTGCACTGCATGTAAAAGTAGGTATTTACATGCCATTGTATTGTCCATTGACACTCTCTCCCAGGGAAATGTGGTAGTGCAGGGTTTCTCATGACGAACTGCAACAGCTCCAACTGGAATCCTGCTGAGGACCTTTGTTGCCTGTCACCCCCTCCCCTCCCTCTGACAGCTGCTGTCAGCTCTCCAATTAAGGCATCAAACACACCCTCATAAATACTTAAACAAATCAATATTTAAAGACTTGTACCATGATATGGGATTTTTATCCATATTGCTCATTCAAAGTCTCCACAAAACCAAACAGTGCAATAGTAACAGGTGCATGGGATATTATCTCACTATCTCACCATGGAGCAGGAAGAAGCAGCATATTTGGGGTTTGTAGTTCTGGATGTAAAACCTGGCACAGTGTGTTCACCAAATTTTAACATTAACAAATATAGCTTTCAGTACAGGTGTACAGTATCTGGCAGCCTGTGTGTTTTGTTTACACGAAGTAATGTTCACACCCTCCTGTTGGAAATAGCCTATTTACAAAGTCAGAAGGAAATTTGTATCGGCCAACGTCTCAGAAACACCATTTGGTTGTAAAATAGAGAGCACGCTTCAAAGCTTTTTTGTAAGTCAAATATACGCAACAAATCTTCGCCGGCCGGGGAAACACATTTACACAGGGATCCAACATTTACCACGCCACCAGTGCTCATACAGCACAGACCGGATTTCTGTGTATTGTTGCGAATTAAGGTTTTTTCACTTCAAAACGCACTGACCTTCCTTCAAAGCCTTCACATGAGCCTTGATCACGTCGTCCGCCGACATCCTGTGCGACCACCGGCTGGGCGAGTATTGCTTCTCGAGCTCCTGTCAGACGGAGAGAAGACTGCTGTGAGCCGGGGCGGCCATGAAAGCAGCACAGCCGACACGGTCAACACGGTCAACACGGCCAACAGCGCCCTCACCCGCTGTCTGCGGCTCCCTGCTCCTACTGAGGCTGACACTGTTTTACAACCCAAACTCATTTTAGTTCATACAGTGCAATTTGATCTCTGAATTTGATAGGCTGGATAAAATGTAAAATAACAGCATAATAACCTATAAATAATGAGAACTATAAACCTTTCGAAGTAGTAGGCTACATTATTAACCCTCCTGTTGTCCTCCTGGGTCAAGGAAGAAAGGAAGGAAGGAAGGACGAAGAGAAAGAAAGAAGGAAGGACAAAGGGAAAGATGGAAGGAAGGAAGGAAGGAAGGAAGGAAGGAAGGATGAAGAGAAAGAAGGAAGGAAGGACGAAAGAAGGAAGGAAGGGCAAAGAGAAAGAAGGAAGGAAGGAAGAAAGGAAGGAAGGAAGGACGAAGAGAAAGAAGGAAGGAAGGGCGAAGAGAAAGAAGGAAGGAAAGAAGGAAGGACAAAGGGAAAGATGGGAGGAAAGAAGGAAGGAAAGATAGAAGGAGGGAGGGAACAGATTGGGTCAACTGAGTCAAAAAGGAAGGAAGAAGTAAGGACGAAGGAAGGAAGGAAGGAAGGAAGGAAGGAAGGAAGGAAGGGAGGGAAAAAGGATTGTGGAAAGAGGGAAGGGAAAAGGGAGGAAAGAAAGTTGGAGGGACGGAACAGATTTGTTCAAGGAAGGAAGAAGGGAGGTAAGAAGGAACTAGGGAAAAGGGAAGGAAAGAAAGATGGAGGTATAGGGTCAATTGGATCAAAAGAGGAAGGAAGAAGTAAGGACGAAGGGAAGGAAGGAAGGACGGAAAGAAGGAAGGGAAAAAGGAATTAAGGGAAAAAGGAATTGTGGAAAGAAGGAACTGAGAAAGGAAGGAAAGAAGGAAGAATGGAGGAAGGGAACAGACTGGGTCAATTTGACCCAGAAGGGCAACAGGAGGGTTAAGATGTTTTACATTAAATAAGCTCCTTTTACAAAACATGATGAACAACTTGAATTTTCTTGAGAAAAACATGTGCAATTTCAACAACATTATGCCTCTTCAGTCTATCTATATAACTTTCACACCGCATGTTTGATGGCCCTGACATAGTAGTTTTGTTGTAGTAGGTAGCCTATACTGAAATATTAATGGGTATACTGCATGTACCTTTAAAATAATGTATGAGTTATAGTGAAATAAAACACTATAGCGTCACCATTATACCCTTTCCATGTCACGCACCCCCTAGCAGCAGCTTGCGCACCACAGTTTGGGAATTCCTGCTCTCTAGACAAAATGAGGAACAACTCGAGTAGCCTAGAGAAGGAGTCAACTTAACACGCGGTCGGTTAAAGATATAAAATACATAGAAGCTGCCGTAACATGTGCAGGACACAACAAGGACAATAGAAAACAAAAAGTCAAACTCTTACATCTTTGTTCATTTCAGTCCAATGCATGGCTTAATCACTGTAAGTGGCTTAAGTTGACCCGTTTTCAGACAAAAAAGTCCAACCAACATAGACTCGGTGGTGGTGGAGGTGGTGATGATTAACCTGGACTTGAGACCAGAGACTGATGACCCCTACCTTTGAAACTAAGCAGCACCTAGGAGGCTGAAAATCTGTTGTGTTTACAGCAATGTGTTAAGTCGGAGAGAGAAAGATAGTGACTGTCTACATGGACATGTGTTTGACTAACTGACAGCTGAGGGTAGAACTGCTGAATAGGAAGTGAGAGTAACAACATTTACTGTCGAAAATTGTATAACATTGGTGTATAGGGAAATTTATCAGAGGGTCTGTTATGTGATGTAACAACAATGCACAATGGAGGCCTAGCTGGGTCCTTTGTTTTGAATCACAATAGCAGTAGCCTACAGAATCAGAATAAAATATAAAGACTTTTCTTTCTTACAAATTGCAAGTCAAAATATCGGCAGAGAAAAAAAGCCTAAATGCTGGGTGGTGTGCAGGGTTTAACTGTATTACTGTACGTTCATTCAATACACATGTTGTTTGCACACATTCAACATGGCTTTAGAAAAGTGAGAGGGTGGGAACAGCACTCTAGTTGGATAGAGATGGGAGGCTTCTGGTCTTGATGTGAAGCGATTGCTAATACTGTATCTTGGTCTAATTAAGATATTTGGACTTTTTTTTTTCGGTTCCACCTCTCTGATGTAGTTTGGCCTATATCTTGAGATTTGATGTGATGCTATAATTGTCTTTTTTCCCTTTTCTATATATGGCATTCTATTTATTATATTCAAGCTTAGAGCCTATTGTCTTGTTACTGTGCGTAAGAGCTTCTATGTTCTGATGTGTATGTAAACTATTATGATGCATTATCAAATATATCACTGTTTGAATGATTTATATGAATGTGTTTTATACCGTGATGACTGATTTGGACCAGCTGATTCTGTTTAAAATGGAGACACTCCTACATATCAGTGCTGAGGACGGCTGTTAGCCAAAACGCGTCCACTTATCTGTACTGCTGCTGTGCACCTTATATTAAAAGAAAGTGCAATCACTTAACTAGAGAGCTGTGGATTCTCTACACAGGAATCGACAGTAACAGTAACATGTTTATGGTGAGACAGGCCACAAGAGTTTACTTACAGCTTTGCAACTAAACAAAAACATAAGATTGAAGAAAAAAACAATCTTAATATGCTTTCAAGGACAAGACCCATGTACACGCCTACACTGTAATTCTTCTATGGGCCATTGCATGGGTTAACTTATTATACCAATAGGTTTGGAGTTGACACAATCATCATTATCTTCAGAATTCAGAGACATTCAGTAATTGTTCCATTATGAAAACCTGAGAGACATGTATCAGCATGAGAAGCAGCATGATTTTGATTGCCTTTATTGAAGCTGCAGCAGCAAGTAGGCTAGTTGGCATAGAATAAAATAGAATAGAGTAGTACTTTATGCTTAGCAGGAAATGATTGTGTCACAGCAGCTCCAATTGAATAGATTTAAAGAATACAGATATGATAATCAGGAGAATAAAATAAGTCAGGCTAGCAATAATATTAAGGATAGAAACAAAATCGTGCCCCTGTAGGCCTACTCCTCCTCCCGACCTCCTCAGATACAGAGTCATTTGAAAACAAACTTTTCCTATTCATGTAGGTTACACAAACAGTACTGTGTAGATTCTTATCAATTACACACCATCGGGGAGGCATCTAGTTGCTCCACATTCACCATGCTGTCAACCATAGACAACATCATGTGGTCAGACCCAGAAGACATGCACAGTTGTGAGAGCCTAAATCCACAGCTGTATGGTACATTTCTCCAACATGCTTAGAATGACCTGCCTGATACCTTGGAGTTTGTGAAATTATCGACCTTTTATAGACCACAACGTTTTATACTTACCACACGTTCATAAATCATTGATGGCATTGTTTGTGAAAGCAATAATCACGTCTATTCCCGCGCGACAGGCCGTAATAACAACACATTTGGCCGCGAGGATGTAGGCAACAGCTGTTTCCTTCAAATCACACCGCGCGCCAACACCCGCGCATGTCCACTACTCTCTGCTCTGATTGGTCAACAGCAGCGCCGTCACTCTACTACCACGAATCTGTTTGGCCGTACGTGCTTACGTCGCAGTCGTTCGCTCTACGCTGATTGGTCGAATTGCTCTGGTATAAGTACAGCCGGGGCCAGGGCGCCACATTCAACTTCAGGTTAAACAGCTGCTGACTTTAGGAGAATATAACATAAGAAAACGTTCAGTTCTTTTTGTTATTTATAGTTTTTTAAATAATATACCTCATTTGGATAAAATGGACTGTGTGGATTTCCCAAGAGTGCTGCCAAACTCACCCAGGAAGGCCAGGGGACAAATTCAGGTTTGTTTTTACATTAACGTGGCTTAATTGTTGTAAATGGCAACTTTCACCCACAGCTGACATAGTTCAAAGTAGCTACTGAACATATTAATTCATGCTAGCACCAGCCGTGTTTTACGTATATGCTGTACGTGTAGTCGTTGACTGACCCGAGTCCCTCTGCTGTTTGAATGTAGGTCATCTTCGGACCGATGTTTTCAGGCAAAAGGTGAGTTGTTCATTCACATAATCAAAATATACGTCCATTATCAGCTATAGCTAGCTAGTGTCTTCTTTTCTCACCGTGGAAACCAGATTAAATCAGCACTGAACGCCCATACTTTACCATCCCGCCAAATTTCTCCTATTGTTTACCCAGCTGGCCTAGCTGCTACCTATAGAAAGTAAATTAAGTCATGGGACAACTTAAACAAACCTCCATATACTGTATTTGTACATAACAACTGTGATTTTACTAGGTTTCCACTCGTCACTTATTAATTATTAAACATGTTACACTGCCATCATTACTACTGTACATACTGATGGTACATTAATGAAATCAGTATGGGCAGGCACTGTCACGTCACTGAACTTATACTTTTTGTGTTAACCTATCTACAAAATATACAAAGTGGTTTCCCTGGTGTTGACCGTATTGTTGTCATTCATTTTGCAGCACTGAACTGATGAGGAGAGTGCGGCGTTTCCAGATAGCCCAGTACAACTGCTTGGTGATTAAATATGCCAAAGACACTCGTTATTCTGACAAAGGCATGGCTACACATGACAAGTGAGTTTTTATTGACTTGTTCACTCCACTAAGTTGTTCCCATTTTTACTGAAATACCCTTGTCTGTGAGTTTGAGGAGGTGGTAATAAAGTCATGGTTATGATTTGATATGAAATTGAAATGAAATGTTCACGATAATAAATATAAGAATGAAGAAAATATCCAGTCTAGTAAACTAGGCAGCCCAGTTTCGATGAACCAAATAATTTAATGAAGGGAGAGGATGGGTCCATCTCTCTCTGTTTCAATGTGCAATATGAGCTCATTATCTGCATTTATTGATCTTTCTTATTATTGCATTTTTATTGTTATTTATTTATTGAATAGTTTTTATTTGAGTGTGAATAAATGTGTGCACAGAAACACTTTTTAAATTTTGTTGTATTGTTTTGTGCAATAACAACAAACTGCATCTGATTCAGTATTATCTCTTACACCTTTTGACAGAAATTAAACACTTTTGAATGAGAAGAAATCAGGGACTGTAATGGGTGCTTTTCAAAACGGTGAAATACTGATGTCTGAGTAAAAGCTGACCACTAGTGGTGACATCGTCGTGACCCTGTACCATGTCCGTCTTTTAGAAACACAATGGAGGCCGTACCAGCTGCCTGTCTTGAAGATGTGAGGCCTCTGGCACTGAAAGCCTGCGTCATTGGAATTGATGAGGGACAGTTTGTAAGTAAATGTTTTATTTTCAGCTTAAACTAGTGACTGTTCATCTCCGTCATAATTTTTGAAATTGTGTGTGTGCCTTAAATTCAGGTCTTTTGTTTTTGCACGTTGTGATACCAGGATTGGTATCAGGCTGGAGGCCTCCGCATCCTCTGACTCTGTGCTTCCTTTGTGTTGTTGCAGTTTCCAGACACAGTGGAGTTTTGTGAGGAGATGGCAAATTTGGGAAAGACGGTCATTGTAGCTGCCTTGGATGGAACCTTCCAGAGGAAGGTGAGTATCTGTGCGTTTGTCTGTGCATGTCAGAGTCAGAGTGATGCTGATTGTTCATATCAACAAACACACAGTGTGTGGATGCTGAGGGAGCAGACAGAGCATCATTGTGGGTATAGACGCAACAGAAAGTGCGAAACAAGGAACGCATTTTTGAGGCTGCACTGAACAATCTGCATGAGCAGCACTTTGACAGACTCTTCATTGTGCTCATTATTTCGCACCACAGTGTGTCTGTTCTGTCCTGGTAATGTAATTATACCTGACTGCTTTTCTGCTGTCCTGTGCATTCCTGTAGGCATTCGGAAACATCCTAAACCTTGTCCCTCTGGCGGAGAGCGTGGTGAAGCTTAATGCCGTCTGCATGCAGTGTTACAAAGAGGCTGCCTATACCAAGAGGATAGGAGCAGAGAAGGAGGTGAGGTGACATAAAGTGGTGACAGTTTTACCTGAATCTGTACCAGCCTGAGCGATAATAAATAAACCATAACATAGTTTCTCACACAGTAAAATCCAAGCTGATGAAGACATATTTGTCATGTTTTTATTTGTAAAACCTTGTGAATACTGAAATGATTCTGACCAGTTCTGGCATATTATGCCACCTGTCATGCGTAAGTGTAGAGCTGACAACAGAATGTAAATGCCTGGTTTTAACGGTCAACTCCTCTGTGCCAAAGCTGGAAGTGATCGGTGGAGCTGACAAGTATCAGGCGGTGTGCAGGAAGTGTTACGGGGATCTGATGATGGGCAAAGAGAACAGTGCTCCCCTCAGGAATGAAACTCCACAACAAGCCCCCCCAGGAAAACTCGTGGACCCTGGAGTTCACAGGAAGCTTTTCTCCACCCTGCACCTCTGAGGAACGTTCAGCGGAGAACTGAGAAATTCAACAATGGAGTGTGTGTGTGTGTGTGTGTGTGTGTGAGGGGCGTGAAGGAGAGAAAGTACATTTGAGAGACAATGTTGACATGAAATGGTAACTTTTAAATGTCTGTGGGTATTTTTAGGCAACTTGAAATGTGTCAATGAATTGGGTTTAATCAGCTCAGTTGATTTTCTTTGTATGTGGTGTGAAATTTTATTAATATTTTTACTTGAAGAGGTAGGTGCACTCAAGCCTGATAATGAACTAATGACGTCACTGCCATTACAATGCAGTGATATTCACTTATGTTTGGTTATCTTATGACATGTAACTGTATCATTACACTATCAAATGGAACATTTTTATTTATTTTTTTACAAACTGTAAAGGTTCACTTGTGTTTTACAATGTGTATGTATGCGAGCAGTGATGCAAGTAAAATGTGTGGTTTAAAAACATGATTTGGCTCTTTCTCTACAGATTTTCATGACAGTTGGGAAACTCCTTTCCTCACACAGAGGTTTTCAAATTGTTGTACTGTGTGATATGTAATCCAATGCCTTCACATGCAGCTGAGGACCAAAATAACCTGTTTGATTTCTGGCATCCATTCCAGCCTGCCAGCAGTGGGGAAGTTTATCCTCACTTTACTGCTCTATAAAACCTCTATTACAGCAACACACAGCTGATAAGGACATGATTTTATTCCATAAACAAAAAGGTCTACAGTAAATCTGTCTTCTGCTTCTGACAAAATTGTGTCAAAAGATAAAAACAAAAAGGGGGAAAGAAGGCAACTTCACAACTTCAATGTTGAAAAAAAAAAAATACATAGAAACAACAGAAAAACAAATCAAGCTGTGCAAGATCTGACCAGTTCCATGTGCCAGTTTTTATAAAACATTAGAAGAAGGCATCACAAATGATTTAACACAAATGAATCTAGTCAGCTCATCTCAACACATGAACCCTGAATCAAAGCAAATAAAGATTAGCTATGCAATTCTAAACTAATTGTAATGCAGGCTAATTTATATGTTAAATATACATGAAATCAACATTACATGTCAAATTTCAGCCAAATTATTACATTACTGTGCAGAAAGAGGCTGGAGACAGCAAGTCTGAAGGCACAATTTCTGAATTTCACTATCAGTTGAGTTATTCAAGCTGGGTAATTATGGGAAACTATAATCTTTGTAGTCAAATGAATACACTGGTTTCAAGTGTTCATTGAAGAACAGATTGAACTGATTTTTCCAGAGCATGAAAATGAGCACAGAAATAATAACTCCAGAACAGAGGTGAGGACAGCTGTGATACACAACTGCTTAACCTTCATGTATCATCAGTATTATTACATCATGGCACATTTTACTCTCATTCACGTTCCTCTAAAACTCTTTGTGTTTAACTTTCCCTCCTTAAGGCACAGATGACAAAGCATCAGCAGTGGATTCGGTAAGCACACTATCCTCTAAAGGTCAAACAAATAAATTCAATGTTTTTTCACCGTTACAAATGTCTCTGCTGTCGTACCATCAACAGCATAATGTTCAATAAATACAAACACATCCATTTTCTGATGCTCGGAGATCTAAGCCCTCGCACCCCCCGACAATAGAAACTGATCTCAGGCCGACCTTTGACTCACTTTGGCTGAGCTACGACAGGCGGAGAGAGCAGCTGAGGTGTTAAACTGACAGACAGACGTTGCTGCTGTCGGGCACAAAGCGGCAAAGTAAACCAGTAGCTTTTCCTAAGCACAGGTGTTTGATTCTCACCATCGCAGGCTGAGGTGATAATCTGTCATTTTGTAAAGACACACAAGCTGCAGTCTGCCCTCTATATACAACGCAGGATGAAAAAGCCTGTAAACAGGAGATAAACATCAGCGATACGAAAACTAAATGTCACCAAGAGCCTGGAGGAAGTGCGAGGCCTCTGTGCTCACAGAGAGAGAGAGAGAGAGGAAGCATCCTCTCCGGTTGTTAATAAGTTACTCTCAACAATACGCTCAGTGAATTCACCTGTTCAATAAGTGCATAGTTATCTATGTTCCCCTCCCTCTTGACTGTCTGAAATGTAGCTACAAGGTTAAAGGGCAACACTGATTATGAACATCCAATATATCTCTAGAGTTTGGCACATTTACGGTAATCAATTACTGCCGACACAATCTGGTTATTTGCAATTGGTCACAATTAAAGAACTTTGATGGCCTTCATGTTTTTTCATGTCAACATAAACTGCAGGTTTTAAAAGATGAGATGGTGAACACAGGAGTCGTTTCACTGCTGCTTAACCTTGAAACCTCGTGTTCAAAGGTCATTTTATTATCATATGGCTAACGACCTATCTACACAGTCTCCTCAGAGCCCACACTTTACAAAAACATATTTGGCTTCTTAGTGGGCTTTTCCCACTAAACTCTACTCCCAGATAATAATATATTCAATAGGTTACACACTAAACTCTTTAGAGGTCCTCAGGATAACTGCGCTGAAGGGGAAAGATAAGGAAAGAAATCAGGCACCTATGAAACGGCAGCGTTGAAAGCAGTGAAATCTATGAACATACATACACACATTCTCAGGTGTCACAGAGAGTGAAGACAAACACGTTCGCTGCTGTCTTCTTCTACTCTGACACAGACTGAAGCCTCATGATGTCACATGACGTGACCTTTGACCTCCTCCTGGGTACATTCTATCTACCTAACCTCTCCCCTTCAGGATCAGCCTGTTTGAGGTAAAAGTTGCATCTTTGCGCAGAGGTCTAAGGTCAGATTTCACATCATCAGCACTCATTTCAACACTCGGGCTGATGTCTTAAGATCTGACCATAGACCTGTTGAAGTAAACCAGTGTCCTACCTCTGAAACTTGCAGTTGCACTGCTCAGGTTTTCAAATCTGACAACACTTGAAAAAGTGGGTTGAATCAAAAAGAAAAAGGAAAAGGAAACAAAGAAACACACATCAATATGATATAGCTCTGTGTCTGTGCAGTGCAACTCCAATCACTGTATCACCAGAAGACCGGGGACACAGCCCGAGCTCCCTTTGTCTCAGTAGTTGGGCGGCTGGTAGACGTCTCCTGGTGGCTTGAAGTTGGAGGGGAAGGGAGGCTGCTGCATGTCTGGCACGTTGCTGGGATAGGCTGTGTAGGTGGTGGGGGTGTAGGTGGTGGGGTTGTAGGAGGTGGGGGCGTAGGTTGGAGGGTAGGCGTTGTGATCTGGGGCTGAGTCTGCGTAGGTCGGGATGGTCACTTCATTCACACCGCGGCGGAAACGACCCAGCGCGTAGTAGGTGAGGATTCCCTGTGTGGTGATGTAAAAAAAAAATCAAAAGGTCAGCACACACAGGCACTTTGAAGTAGGGATGTCACCATTACTTGTTTTCACAATTAATCGCGGTATTAAATGCCAAAATTAATTTATCGCAAAGATTCCTAAATACCGTCACTTTCCAAAAAGGATTATGTCGGAACCATCTTGACAATTGTGCACCAAAGTAAAGGTAATTGCACATATACTGGTCCATTTACCTAATGTAACATTGAATCAGTAGGAATTTAAAAGTTTGCATGCAATTTGTAATTTAAAAAGACAAAAAAACTGATTAAAATAAAGTTAAACATTTGGTAACATTTTGGAATATAATTGGTCCTTTATTAAAGCAGAAGTAAGCGATCCGGTGGTTTTGGCTAACTTCTTGTCAGCCGATGGAGTTAGCAGTCCCCGCCCTCGTCCCTACGTCACCACATTCACGCGCATCCCTTGGCTGCACACACAGAGAGGACCGCCCCTTTATGCCGTTCTCCCTCCTCATTGGATAAAGGTTGTAGGATACAAGGAAAGTTTTCTCCTCGGCTTACAGCAGAGCAGAGTGACTGACAGACCCGTGTTTCAGACCAAACACTCTATGTAAGTGATTGCTGTCGGAAGATAGAACTATTTAAGATTTATATTAACACAAACATTCTGCTTACTTCTGCTTTAATTAAAGCATAATAATTGTGATAATCGTAATACCATGATTATTTCTCTGACAATAATTGTACCAAGAAAATCTATAATCGTGACATCCCTACTTTGAAGATTTTCCCAGAGTTTGACTTCACACAACCGCTGAAGGTGATCCAAAGTAATTTTACATGTTAAAATAAACATGTGGAGACTCGAAACATGCTTAGGGGATATGATACATCACGCTGACATTTAGTCTGCATAACATTACAAAGAAACAGTAATGTAGCTATAATGCAGTTGACACTGAACACATCAACCTTGAGAGCCTTGCAATCAGCTGTGCTACCAGGCCAAAGTCTGACAGTAAATACAGCAGGGCTTAGGGATAAATGTGTCTCAAGCAGGTCTCTTGCATGTACTGTATATTGCAAGAAGTGATGCAAGTGGCAGCATTGACATTTTGAGAAGCACGCACATCTGCTTCCATGCTTAGAATAACACACTAGTCGTGTGAAGAAGCTAGTAGAATATAGTGCTCATAGGTTTACATACCCAGGAAGATTTTGTAACTGTGTAAACATGAGTGATCAGGCAAAACAGATTTTTCTTATTTTTAAATAAATAAATGGGATTCAAATTAAACTGTGAGACATCCCAAAATAACACAATCATTAAAAATATCATCAGAGAGTCTGACCAACAAATTTTTGATGCTACCAGACCGTGCCTTGGTATCAACAGAACCCCTCAATTTCCACTTTTATGAGAGCTTGAACACTGCTGATTGGCTGATTGGCATATTTTTTTATATTAATATTTTCTGTTTTATAAAGTTGAACAACCTTCTCCCTCAGGACTTTTGACAGTTCTTTTGCTTTTCCCATGGTTCAGAATCCAGCAAAGTCAGTGCAGCAATGGATGAGTAGCCATTTAAACCAGTCTGTGTCAATCTGTGTGTATATTATCAGGGCCATTTTGGTGTTTGCACTTATCATTCGGATTCAAAAAGATCAAACACAGTTGTGTGATAATAAATGGCTTTGCCCAGCCACTAACTCAGAATAAAAAAAAGTTTCGTTGCATTATCAATTATATTTTCTGAAATTCAGCCAGTGTTTCACAAATTCTGCCAGGGTATGTAAACTTTAGAGCACAACTGTACGTTCTGACACAACATGGTTCTTGAATTTACAGGAGCTACAATAGTCAATAATCTGTCATGTGTCACTGCTGCTCACCCAGGTGGCGATGGAGAAGAATGAGAAGGCCACGGTGGCGCGTGCAGCGTCCTGAGGGATCCCGCTGACCTCATGAGTGCGACCCCACTGGCTGGCCAGCAGGCAGAAACACACAAACCACAGGAAGGTCCACGCCCCTAGAAAACACACAGATGCACAAACACAGACATGTAAACGATTGTTTTTTCCACACTGCGTGGAATAACAACAGAGAGCCCTCACTTCCCCACTCATGATATAACAAAAAAATTATTTCCCCTGGACGACCATGATACAAAAGAACAGAAACGTCAACAGAATGAAAAGAGCTCTCCTGTCGCCATCTGCTCAAACCAACACAAACTACCACTTCTTTGTTTCCTTGAAGAATGGCGGACTGTGAGCTGCGACTGCGAACAGCTGATGAATGTTTAATTTCAGCAAAATCTGTGAGGTCATCCTCCGCCCCCACCCTGCTGCTGCTCACTCATCTTACTGTGCGCAACAATGAATAATACATGTTACGTTGTGTCAAGAAAACAGGCGGGCGGGCTGTCCCACATTACGCCGATAATCGGAGGCTTGTATGAAGAAGTTCACATTTAAATGAGAACTGAGTTTAACCCCTGTCCTCAGATAACTGCTTTCCTTTACTGGCTACTCAGGTATTCAATATATATGTTCATCTCAACATAGTGTCCAGAGAATTTTTTATCATCTTTTTTTTTCACAAAACAAAGCTTTATCTTTAAAGTTTTAATTCTGAACAAAGAAGCATGTAGAAGTGTTTTAGCCTCTAGGGAAGTTAAACAAGGCGTAAACACACACTAGTAGAGTTGACATGCGTAGTCCAATAGCAAACAGTTGCCTACACACATTCAACAGACATTAGAGTAACGTTAGAGTTAAACTGGACTTGTATCTGTTTCCACTGACTAAAGTCTCCACCATATCTTGAGGGAAGCAACTAGCTATTGCAGATTAGCAGCTAAATTCACCAGTCGGCTTCTTAAAGGGATACGCCAAAAAAAAAAATTCTGTGTCTTGCCTCACTCCCAAGTCCATGACCAGCAGATAGACACCATCCTTTCGACTGTGCGTGCACAAGGGAGATACGGGCAGAGCTGGCGCACCGCTAATTAGCTTAGCTCAAACTCTGGAAGTGCATAGGTAGTGTTAGCCTGCCTCCGACCCGAGCTGAAATCAGCAGTCAGAAGCCGATTTCATTTTAGCTCTCTGTCCGTATCTCCCTTGTTACTGCACACACAGTCGAAAGGATGGTGTCTATCTGCTGGTCATGGACTCAGGAGTGAGGCAAGACACGAAAAAAAAAAATGTTGGCGTATCCCTTTAAGGTTTGACTGTCTGCTGTTCAGTGCCGAGAATCACCTGAGAATCCCAGATCAGCCATGACGGCGTACTTCCTTTCCTGCGCGTTGCTCATGAAAGGCACGTAAACATCCAACACCAGGAAGGCCACACAGGCCAGGAAGGCGATCACGCCGATGCCGATGGCGTAGTGACACGCCGAGTCATTCTGGTTGAAGATGCACTTGGCCTCAGCAGAGTGGGATGAGTTGATGTATCCCTCTGTGGTGATGCAGGCGAACACCACCAGGGCAAAGATCTACAAGCAGAGAAAAGAGGAGGACGAGTGAATGGTGTAGGATTTACTTCCAATTTCTATAACCTTCAATGATTTGCACAGACGCAAGAACAGTCTAAGTTAAAGCAACACCCTGCTGTTTACTTCAAGTCTACTCATTAACCTCACATTGCATACTTGACATTACTGCAGTGCAGCTACAGTATGGGTTTCAAGTACAGTATAAAAACATCTGATCGCAAATCAGAGACTTCAAACAGGTTATCCACTTTCTAGGACTAACAGGACTATTTGTGCAACTCTCCTTTTGTGATGCATTCAAAGACATTTGGACAAGTGGAATTTGGAATCTGCTTCCAAAAAAACATTGCAGACAGGAGCTCTGCTCACAAAGCAGAGAATAAGTCATTGTGGCCCTCTTGAAAACAACATGTGAATTCATTTTACCCTAACCCTTAAACAACATCAGGAGCTTCTCTAACACTGAAACAGGAAGGGTAGTCGATGCAGTCGCTCCTTAAAAATTAGGTACGCCTTGAGAAAATCAGCAAATATCCTCAGGTTAAGCTGAGGTCTACTTAAGTAGAGCCTCACTTATGATCATCAGATCTGCATTACGTGACATAACGTTTCAACACAGCCACAAATCTTGTTTCTATTTCTTCCCATGACACACCGTGAGGTCACGTGTCATCACAAACAGTCTCTTCTCTTCGTGCTGATTCTTATGAAACACCCCCAAAAGTTCTTGTGTGTTGTGTTTCTGTTTTCCCGTGGTGTGTTACTGTCTGCTCTGGTTACCCATCTAACCATGTGACCTACTTTTGAGTGCAGCTGCCTGCCATGTGACTCCAGAGATGCCACCGGTTCTCTAACTAACTACACTCATAATGAGATCTGGGAGGACGATAGAAGAGGGACTGTTCAACTGGTGGTGGGGAGGAGGAGAGGCAACAGTCCTGCTCTGGAAATCAGACAAAAGGTGACAAGTGTGGACAGGAGACAGAGACTTAAGGGAAGTGAACACGGGGACTTCCAAAACACAAGACAACAGTGAGACAGGGACTGTTTGTGGAGCAGATGGATGTTCCCATACAGAAATGGACAAATGGAAATTGTCAAGTGACAGATGTCAAACAAAGGCCAAAATTTCCCCTGTTTACATTGTACACGTTGTTAAACTCAATGACCAGCATAAATATGCTGACACTCCCTCCTGAATGACATGTGTTTAGGTATAAACTAAAACGCAAGTTTAAATACATACACTGAAAATACATAGCTTTATACAGTCTTTCACAGTTAGGATAGTCACGTCGCAGAAGAATATGAACTTTGTTTTTATCTCTCGTGCATTAAGAGGAGGTATAATGATGTGATTCAACACTTTTAATGACAAAGAGCCTTTGTGTGCGGATTGTTCCTCCTTCCAGTAGCAGGTGTGCTGCATTATGGGACTTGTAGGCAAGGTTACCAAGAGAAATCTGCCCTACAGGCAAAGTGCAGTAGGCCTATCTGTAAAAAAATGCCGAACGGAGAAAAACAGCTTTTTGTGTTTTTCATTGTCAGGTTTAAGCATCAAATTATGAATAACTACCAAGTCTATAATTGATTAGATAAAGGTGGACTGAATTAAATGTATTTTGTAGTTTGTCTTTCTGACCAATTTTGACCGTTTTATGGCAAATAACTGCACTTTTGCCTTGGTTTTGGTGCAGATACTGCACTTTAGCTTGGTATTAGCTACATATACGGCACTTTGCCTTGGTTTCACAGTGCTTTTTTTAATGAACAGCAAAATAAAAAGCTCAATAACTTTATTTTAGCAGTACCAATATGAAATTCTACCAGATTTAAGAGAATATGCCACACTTTTGATTGGTCAAAAAAAAAAAAGGAAAAAATGCAGATACTGCACTTCGCCAGGGCAGAAATATCCTCTCGGCTGACTGATGTAGGATTAAAATCACCAGAGATACATGGTGATCTAGCCAGGGTGAATTTGAGATGAGTTTAGCAGTGAGTGTGTGTGTGTGTGTGTGTAAGACAGAACACGTTCACCAAGAGTAAAAGAGAGAGGGTCAGTGGGGGAGAGGTATCACCTTTCCTACATCAGCCCCTGTTTACCAGTGACACACACATTATCTCTCTGTCTCATTTACACACACATACCTACACACACGCGCGCTTTCCCCCAATCACAAGCATATAAACAAGTGTTGTGGCAACCAAGGGCACATTCTGTCCTTAGTCCTCATCTTCCACACTAGACATGATTGATTACTCCAGTTAAGATGTGTGTTTTTCTAACTGTGACACATGTGTGAAGATATAGTTTACTCTTCATGAGAAATCACTGGGGAGATTGCCAAGGACAGATAGGCGTGCATGAGTGCATGATCACCCACACAGTATGTTATTATTTTATTGTGAAACCTGTTTGGTTGAAAAGCAGTTCTACTTTCCAGATCAGTGTCCTAACCACAGAAACTAATCTAAGCCATTCAATTTGCCTAGCAACAGGTGATCAACAGCAATGTAGAACCACTTTCCCTTGTAAATGAATTCCCCTCTCTAAATGGAAATACCCCGCTTCTTTATAACTTCTCCATAAAGAAAAACAAACATTTGTCTTTGACCAGTTTCAGAAACATTGGGAATTACCTATCATCTGACTTTATGAGTCATCATATACTTTTCTAATAGCCCTAGCTGCAGTTTTACAGACCATAGATCACTGTCAGATTATTATATAGCCTATAAATTTGTCTTTTGCCCGCAGAAGAGGAGATCTCACTGTGTGTCTGGCAGTTTTCTGTCTTTTGTCCTCTGACAACAGCAGTGTTGACCTGTGCTGTCACCGAGCTGCTGTCATACACCAGCTGCATGCAACATGACGCCCCGTGGAGACGCTGCTGATATAGTGGACTGTTGTTCCGCACAGCGCAAATAGAAATGTATCAGTGAAAGCCGCTCCACTATAGGCAGATTACATGGCCGCGGTTCAGACGCACCTGTTAGGCCATTAGGGCCACGTTGGATAATCACTCTGTTGCTTCATTTAAAACACAGACCCGTCCATCATCCACGCTGAAACTCACCCAGCTCAGCAGCCGCACGATAGTTTGCGGCTGTCGGATAAACTTGAAGAAGTCGAAGCCTCCTCCCGCCAGCGAAGCCCCGTACGCACTCGCACCGCCCGTCTCCTCCATGTCTCTGATCCGTCCCTCCGGAGCTCACCGTGTGGTATAGGTAGCCAAAAGAACTGACCTGACAGGACGAGCCCACAAGAGAAGCCAAACTAAAAAAAAAAAAAAAAAAAAAAAAAAAGACAACAACTCCGTGCCGTGCTACTGCCGCCGCCTCCTGCAGCGCTGCTTCACTTGACGAGGAGAGATCAGCCAGTGGGAGAGGATCTGCGCACCAGCGGCTGCGCGTCAACAGGGGCGGACTCCAGAAACCAAGATGATCATGTGTGTGTGACTGACTATTATCATTTAACCTCCCCCAACACATTTATGTGCACACAAGAGCAACACAAAGACACATCAATAGATAATATCACGAGAAAGTGTTTATCACTTACATGAAGACAAATATTTTTTGTATTAGAAGTTTTGTCAAATTTTATGTTTAAATATGTAAATGAGGCCATATCTGATGAAATATGCGCTAATTTGCATACATTTCCAGAACTGAATCTGAACAATGGATAAACCCCCTTTATTTTGTTGACATATTAGAGTCAGAAGTTTCTACAGAGGGGATTTTGGATATCTCTTTTTATCACTTTGTAAATGAGAAAATACTGTCACCAGCCCTTAAAAAAATCTAATTTTGCCATGTTTTTAGGAATAAAATGTTGTATAAATCAGGCTGTGAATGATATATCAACAATCCCCTCTGTAAAAACCTTCAGAATATATACGGGAATAAGACTGGAAGGTTTGGTGTCTCTAAGTGCTGATGAAGTTGAGATTTCGGGTTGTATGAGGAAAAACTAATTTTGAGAAAATGGCCTTTAAAGACTTGTACTGTAAAATTCCATAGAATTCCATTGTGATGTAAATCGTACTTATAGGATTGGTTGCAGATACAAAGGAAATGACAATTTAAATTTTTGGAGCCTACATCATTGTTCAGGAGAGAGAGAGCTGTACAATGAAACCTGACATGACATGGGTCAGACAATTGGCACAGCACAGTCTGTCACAGTAGCATGTTCATTTTTAGTGAATTTAGGAGAAATCTACCAACAAAAGAGACAAAATGAAGTAAAATAACCACCTTAATGTGGATATTCCACCATTTATTTGGACTTTTCTGAGAGAATATCTTAAGGAAGAAAAATAGCCCAAAATCTCAAAATTGATCAGTGCATGAAAAAACAGGGGTTTTGCCTGTAGTGTCTCGCCTCAGGTTTTTTTTAGTCGCATGGGTGCAGATCCCGGGGGGACATGTTTCCTGCCAATTTCTAAAAAACATAAATTGTCCCCCCCAATAGAAATACCCCAAATTATTCAAAATTGAAAAAATGTATTTTCAGACTTCACAATCTTGACATTTTAGATTCACATCTAAAAAGAAATGATTGAAATGGTGGAACAAATAACCAGAGCAGAAATCTCTGGTCTCCTCCACTACAATGCAAATGAATGTGTAGTTTCTTACACAGACGTAGGCATAAAGGGAGAAAAGGAAGATGGTGAGAAGAATTAGGGATCTGTCTACATTACACACCTGAGACCCTTAAAATTATGATTTATAACAGTTAAGTAAGCAGTGGTGCTAGGCTGTTTAGGACAAATAAACAAGAAAGGTAAGCACAATAAATGATTCCCTGCAGTACTTTTTGAAGCCTCTTCGGAGTTGTGATTTATGGTGGCATGGTATGAGTTGCATTAGGGGAAAAAAAATAAAATTGATTGAATCCTCAGAGCTCAATTGGTTCATCCTCCAGCGTCTTCTTCTGCTCTACAATTTGGGGCCACTCGTCCACAGATGCTTCAGATGCCTGAGGAGAAGAGACACGGGCAGAGGGTGATGCTGCTTGTTTGTTTCATTTGAGCAAAGTGGCTGACTGGTTAGTGCATTTCATGAGCTCATCTGATATCACCTGATCAAGTTCATCTCCTGTGGTGGTCCTCATGTCGGTGTCCTCATTGTATTCACACTCGTCCTACAAGAAGGGACAGTTGTTGAATAGCTCTGTGTAAATGGCTAGTACACAAGGATGGAGTAGTGGGCGATCATGTGAATTTGCTCTTGTGAAAGTGACTTACCAGCTCGCCCTCATATGCAACTATCGTCCTCTCCATCTCCAGTTCTGGCCTGAGAGGAGAAAGGCAGGTGTCACACTGAGCATAGTTTAACATGTTGGATTTTTCAGGGAGATTCAAACATTTAAATATGACTACTTCTACAAAATATTGAAATCTGGTGAAGTGTAGGAAAGTTAAAAACCCTGAGCATTTGGCATTTACACCTTCCTCATCCATGTTAAGGTTAAGTTGTCAGAATTGAACAGAAGAGGAACTCACAGAGACTTCTCTCCATACTGCCTTCGTCCTGAAAGAAGAGCAGACAATGTTTTGTTCTGTGTTTTTTTCTTAGCAGCGAACCAGGAGGAACAACATTTGATTTTAAAAAAAAATGAATCGAGGAAAAGCATTTTATCTCACTGGCCATCACTCCAATCCCACAACAAACAGCGACCATGAGAATCAGGAAAGTGAAACTTCCAAAGACGATGGCCACCACCAGGACAGGGAGGCGGTTCAGCTCTAGAGCAGCAAGAAGAAGAAGAAAGAAGAATGACACCATCCTATCCACTGTGACAAGTATGTAACAACTAACAGTATAACAGATCGGGTTTACCTTCTTTGTCCATATATATCCTCTTACTGCTTATTGCAGTGGTGATGTCAAAGTTATTAGCCACTTCGCAGCGGTAGGTCCCAGCGCTTTCCCTCCCCACAGTCAGCAGGAGGAGTGACTGCTCTGGAGCCTGGTCCACTCGGTAGAAGCTTCCTTTCTTCTGTAGCAGTGTGTTGTTGAGGAACCAGTCATACTGCAGATGAGATCCCTTCGCTGCTTTGCAGTAGAACCTCACGCCAATCACGGCATAGTTTTCTCCAATGTCTGTGTCATAGTGCACAGTCAAAGGTCCACCGACCGAGACTAATGGAGACAGTTATGGGTACAAGAAAGAGACATTGCAAAATGTACCTTATTGGTCTGGCTCTTTATAGTCTGTATCACAATTTCAAACAACAGTCGAACAAAGCACATACCAACTTCTAAGGGCAGCCGTTGACTGTAGTCTCCATTGTTTGCTTGACACCGGAGGAATCCCATGTACTCATCCAAGACCACTGGAACCTGAAATTTGGCGCTTCTGTCTTCACTCGTCACGTTGGTAACCAGCTCTTCCCTATTGTAGAGTGAGAAGGTGACAGGTGGAGTTCCTCTTGTCGACTGACAGGTGACTATGGCAAAATAGTTGTGGGACTCCTTTAAAACGGTGAAGGAGATATCGGGGGTTGACACCACGTCTGAGGGAACACATGAGGAACACAGGAGGGTGTTATTTTGTTGAATATATATATATATATACTATATATATAATAATGTGACTTTGAGAGTGTATTCTTGAGAGGAAAGGCTAACCATTGACTGTGATTTCAACTTCGGAGCTCTTTGAAGTGAAGACTGTTTCGTTGAACTTGTTGGAAGCCTCACACCGGTAGCGGCCACTGTCTTCTGATGTGGTTCTGAGAGTGATACACATTAAACTTTACAATTCCTTGTTGGATTAACAGGACGTCTTTCTTATGTATCAAATTATAGTTGATCATTCTTACACACTCCTCACATTCATTCATACTCTGCTGCTACTAAAAATAACTCCTCTCTAGTTACTAAAAATAGAAAGTACATCCTATCAGCCATGCTGCATTACCCATGAAACTGTAGTAATTATGATAGCAACTGGCCATCAACACCACATCAACAACTTAGCAACCACCTGGTAGTTTAGTGTCTACAGCAGCACACACCGTAAAAGTAACCATCAAGTATTAAGCGGCAGTTGTCTGAGTGGGACTGTGCTGACCTGTTGATCAAGAGTTGAGAGCTCTGAGCGTGAGAGATGGGTTGATCATTCAGCAGCCACTTGTAGGAAACATGATTCCCAGCTGTAAGTTTACAGAAAAGCTCCAGTCTGTTCCCTTCCAAGAACTCCTGTAGACCCGAGCGGACCACAATCTCTGCACCATCCACTGGTTCTGCGGGACAGACAGCAGCAGAGTGAGATCACATCTTAGTTCAAATCATACAGAAACTCTTCATGCTGTTGATCAAGATCTAGATAATCTATTCTACTTACTTAAAACACTATAATGGTGTCCAAACATGATTTAATTGAGACTTACTGTGGTACTATGACCTTTCTTGAAGTGGCAATTTTGGATCTGAACCATAACATAAATAATAATGGTAACACTTTACTTGAATAGGTATTCATAAGATTGACATAAAACTGTCATAACCATGACAACAGCTGTCATAAACATCAATGAATACTTATGACAGCTGTCGTTAAGTGTCATTCGGTAAGTTATGTCACTTCTGATGCAAAGTTGACATTATTTGAGATGTCCTTGTTATGAGAACTTGACATAATTTTTAAAGTTTGGCAATTAGGTCTGCTATGACAGTTTAAATTGTCTTTATGTCAAGTTGTCAGAACAAAAACATCTCAAACAATGTAAACTTTGCATTAAAAGTGACATAACTTACCGAATGACACTTAACGACAGCTGTCTTAAGTATTCATTGATGTATGTCATGGTTATGACAGTGTTATGTCAATCTTATGAATACCTATTCAAGTAAAGTGTTACCATAATATTGTTGAAACATTTGGTTCTTGCTGGTGACTACAGGGTTAAACCCTATATAGTGACCCCTAAAAATCTCATTTGGCGCCACCTTCAGGTTAAAATTTAAATTCACAGATTTTTGTTTATTTTACACAAAATTGTGCTGAACAAAATATCATTCACATGAACCAGGTATTAAAGACACTCACGAATAACCCTCAGGTGGTGTGTGTTGCTGAACACGGGTTCGATGTAAGACCTGTTCTGTGGGCTGGCCGCACACTCCATGTCGGACTCATGGCGAAGTTTGATCACCAAGGAGAAGACTCCAGGCTCACCCTTCAGGGAGGTGTAATCACCCAGGTTGCGATCATCACTCTTGCTGTATAAAAAGGATGAGAATAAGAGGGATTTTTGAATTATTTTTTACTATTACCTAATACACTTAAATGCAACAAAGTTTAATATACTCACCGAAATAACTCCAGCAGAATAGATTCATTCATTGGGTGGTACGGCAGTTCACATGTTAATATCACAACGTCTGTCACCTTAGCCTCTGAGGGGCCAGTCAGCTTTGGAGCTTCCAGATATATCTGATCTATCAAAACAAAAAATAAAATAAAACTGTACAAACACTCAAAGGAAAATATTCTTAATCAATCCTATATGATATTTACATGCATACACATGCATATTCAAACAATAACAATTGACTTACTGCTCTCCTTGCAACAGAAGCACAACCCTGCAGAGAGTGAGGGAAATCAAATAGGTTAAAAGTGTGAAATAACTTGAGTGGACTGTGATGCAGTTTGTGTTGAACTTACCCAGAATGACGACAAAGAGGGAAGTAAACATAGTTCAAGAGAAACTATTGACACAAATACAACGGTAGACCTCACATGTGGTTATACGCTACACTGTGTAGCGCACACGTTTTGACAGTTTTGAGAAGGGTTGAAGCACTGTGGGTGAAAAAACGCATACGCACACTTAGAAACATGTGCAAATAACTGATAGCATTAACACATAACACCTCCCCGCTGACCCCTCCCTTCATCACAAGATGAATTTATTCACTCACGCTGTCATAGCTGTCTCTCTGTTTCCCTTTTTTAATGTGAGGTTTAAATAGGCCAGTGTAATTTGTCTAATTGGCTGGATAAAAAAACAACAACAACATTTAAGATGTAAAGTTTTATTTGGAAAAACATGACAGTATACAGTAGTTCAGCTGAAAAATATAATCTCTAACCCTAACCCTCTCTGAATGTTCCACCATTTTCCTATGAGTAACTTGGCAGGTCAAGAATGCAGGACCTGCAGAACAAGAACAAGAAAGCTGCACATTTGAACAAATGAAGAGGAGATGAGGATCTTCCCCCCCTGTCATACTGTGGTCTCTGTGGTCTGAAACTGAGAGAGACAGAGAGAGACAGAGAGGTTATTTTGTCTGTGTACACCTGGAGGATACTGTGTAAGAAGTAATATCCTGATAATTTGCTGAATTTGCTTTATGTCATGGTAGGAATGAAATAATGCTACATTACACATCAAGACAGAGAAAAAAGCCAAAGCTATACAGAAATGTAACATATGACATATACAGTCCTGATATCAAGTGACACTGCCATATCTATAGGGAGATATATTATCATCACCTTTATAGATACGTATATGAAGATGTTTATAACATATAAGTATTTAGTAACACCATATTCTACATTTAATCTATATATACAAGTTCATGTTATGGCAACATACATGAGAAACTATTAAGTAAATCCAGGCCTGTAAAAAAAATGACCATGAGTAGTTTTCATTCCCATGACTAAACATGTAGCCTACATATAATTTCTGAGAAATTGTAACCATATGGGATCTGTAAGGTAGGCAGTTATTAGACAGTATCTCAAAATCCAGTGGTTTAAAACCAATGTTTATGTGCAGTATTGTTTTGTATTTCAGTGGCCTGTATACCTGATGCTGGACATCACCATGTATGGAGGAAGCATGAGCCTGTCGGCCTCCTGACAGGGACAGGGGATCGAACTGGGGCGGGTCATCATAACTTGGGATGGAAAGATAGAAAACACAGTTGTACTGGTTTGTTTGACTTTCATAAACAACAAACTGTGTTAGGTCCATTGAAAAGAGTCTTACTTTGTCACATCAACGTGAGTATGAGCTGAAACAGAAGTGAGAGGTGGAGATAGGAACAGTTAGCATACATTCAGACAGAGGTTTCTGGTCAGTGAATTTCTCCTTCACACACACCTTGGATGTGATTAAACATCTTGTAAACACAGATTATGAACACCGCCATCATCAGTATAAGGAAACAGCAGAAGGCTATGGCGACAATCTCGATAGTGCTCATGAAAAAGCCTGTTGAGGAGAAGGAACAAGGTCAGTGAATCGTGCCATGTAGCAGTTGATGTACAGTAAGCCATTTACCTAAACAACAGGTTTTACTTAGTGATGTTACATTGGATGATGTTTGAGGCATAGAGTTAAGGTTCCTGTCTCAAAGTAGAAGTAGATAAATACTGATCCCACCCCCTGGTCTGTATGTTCACTGTCACTGTTCACAGAACTGCCCAATCTGATCTGTTGTGTAGGACTAGATGTTGATATCCCTCAATAGATCTAGTCCTACAGACTACTTGTCTGTTAAAAAGAAAAGACAAAGTGTAGGGGCGCCATGTAGCCCAGTTCAAAAAATCTAAATCTATAGTGACCATGTCATTCCCCTTCTCTCTGCCTGCCCATTTCCTGTCTCTCTTAACTATCCTATCAATTAAAGGCAAAAGGTTCAAAAATATACTGTAAGTGTAGCTGTCAAACGGGATAATCCCTATGTTCCCCAGGTCCTATTGTATGGGACCGGGGAACGTAGAACCCTTTTTCTAAAAAAGGGTCCTATGTTCCCCGCTTTTCCCCAAAAGGACCCGGGGAACATGCAATTTTTGTACCCATACCTGGAAGTGGAGTTGTGAGTGACTTGGCATATTTTTGCCTATTTTTGAGTGAGAAGTTGAGTTGTGACTTTGAGTGAGAAGTGTAGGCTAATTGTCCCATTGGTTGGGTTTAGGCAATGAAGAAAGGAGTTGGTTAAGTTTAGTAAAAAGACCAGGTAGAGGCAGGCCAGATAGATAGAGAGAGTCCAGATAAGTAGAGAGAGTCCATCGACCAGTATCAGCGGGGAACATAGGACCCTTTTTCAGAAAAACAGGGTCCTATATTCCCCGATCGGGGAGCATAGGACCCGGGGAACATCGGTACGCTCCCCTGTCAAACTATTTCCCTGAGATCTAGTCTTGATCTTCTCACCTTTGTCCTGGACCAGCACGGCAGCACTCTCCACCCAGGGCCCGGACTCATCGTAGCTGTCCCTGACCCTGCAGCGGTAATACCCAGACTCCTGTGGGCCGAGGTTAGTGATGACAAGGGTTCGCCTTTGGTCGCTGAGGGCAAAGTAAGGCAGGGCAGGTGGAACGTGGGAGTCTACATGTGTCTCAATGGAAAGAGCAGAGTCGTTCAAGCTCCAGGAGATGAATGGGAAAGTTCCTCTGCTGACTTTACAGCTCAGCCTGATGGCAGCCATGTTGGAATCAGCTCTGTAGAGATGCTCCACCTCCACCCTCGCTTCACCTCCAACTGGGACTGGACCAACAGGAATGAGAGAGAAACATGAATGGAGGGAAATCAAAGGTAGGGAATCAGACAGATACATCTCCATCACTTGTGTGTGTGTGTATGTAGCTCGTACCCACTAATAGAGTCACAGGTTCACTCAACAACTCCCGCATCTCGGTTCTCACCCGGCATTGTGCCACACCCATATCCCTCCCAGGTGCCATGGGGACAGGGAACCAGACAGTGAGGGATTCGGTTGCTGTGATGGAGGTCACATCTTTGCCATCTAGTAAGAGAGTGAAGTTGACCGGATAACTCCCTCTTGTTGACCAGCAGGTTACGTTGCCTTGGTAAACGGTTCCCTCTTTGGACATGGAGAAAGAGATCTTTGGCTTTGACACATAAACTGGTGGAGGGAAGACAAACATGGGGACAGAAATGATACAGAACACGTTAGAAAGGAGTGGAACTGAAACAACAAAACAAACAACTTCAGGCAGGTGCACAGATCGGCATGTCCTGGTAAAAAGTACGCCATCCTTTTTTTTTTTAAATCTCACTTTACGTTTGGTTCAGGTGGCACCAAACTATCTCTCCTAGAGAAGCAGAGGCTGAATTTTAAAGGGATAGTTCACCCAAAATTCAAATTTCACTCATTATCTACTCAAACCTCATGTCGACTAAGGGCTGGGAGAAGTTTCAGAGTCCTTTGTGCCTTCTCTGAGCTTGTTTGTAGCGGAAGCTCCCAGTGTTGCTCTGCCGGAATCTCGCGATTTGCGGAGCCGTGAACTGGATATCAATGCAAATCGCGCAAGATTTGGACGGACCAGGAAGAGCAGTGCTTGGAGCTTCCGCTGCAAACAAGCTTAAAATATAGACTTATTTAATTTTTTTCTGAACAATTTCTCATGTTAGGGCTTCAATACAAGACGGACATTACAGACGAGCTGTGTGGAGGTATTTGGATGTTTTTTGGTGTGTCTTTTTGGACGAAGAAAAGTGAGCTCCGTTCTCAACCGTCATATGGACATGCAGTGCTGCGCCGAGCCCCGTTGTAACTCAGAGAAGGCACGGAGGACTCTGAAACTTCTCCCAGCCCTTAGTCAACATGAGGGTGAGTAGATACTGTAATGAGTGAAATTTGAATTTTGGGTGAACTATCCCTTTAAGGCCTTTTGATTGTGGAGTGAAATGAGTAATGTCCAAAGGTTGACAGTTTTCAGAAAGAGATGCTGCAACAGTTTGGGTCTGAATAACTCACTCCTTTGTTGCTGCTGGCTGAGATAAAAATGTTTCATTATAACTGAGTGTGAATATGTTTGCATTTAAACTGCAGTGACAGTGCTAACATACTGATGTTTAGCAGGTAGCCTACAGTGTTTTTCATGATCACATCTTGGTGCCACACATGTTATCATCCTAATGATTAGTGCACGTTACAAAGAACCGAGCCGAGGCTGCTGTACGGTTATAAACAAAAATTTGGGTCAAATTAAAAATATCCTTTTAGTGGGTGCTCCGGCGGCCCAATTAGTAGAGCACACATCGCATAGCTGTGGGTTTGAGTTTGACCTGGAAACTTTGAAAAAAATGTCATTACAGTTCACCAAGAAGACACGACCCCTTGTGCCAGATTTGACAACAAATCAGTCAATTCACTCAAAACCAAAAATGTGAATGTTATGAGGTGGCCATAGGAAAAGTCAGTTAGTAGAACTCACCGTCTGGCAACAATGAATGTCTCAGGCAAGTTTCCATTCAATATTTGTCAAGACATTTTAGAGTGGACTAAACTGGCAGAAAGAACCAACAGGGTTATTATACACAACTAATTAATTAGTACTAATACACTGTTATCTTCATACCTTTGACTGTCACTTGGAGCTCTGAGCTGCTTGAAAACCTTCTGATGTCCTGCACCATGGACCACGCCATGCAAGAATAGTACCCAGAATGCTCTGGGGTGATATTCTCTATCATCAGCTGGTTCCCGGTAAGGTGGAAAAGGGGAGAGGTGGAAGGCGTTACTTCCCTCCTGTTGAAAAACCAGGAAATGGACAGGTGGGAGCCCCTCGTGACGTTGCAGCTCAGTGCAATGCGTGACCCCTCGTATGCAACTGGGGGGAAGGGGTCAGAGGTCACCCGGGTGTTTGATGGTGGAACTAGAAATGAGAGAATATGATGTTTAGTTGGAGAGTAAAGACAGATTTTTTGTGTTATTGGTAAAAGTGTCTGGTACTCACTGACTACACTCAGCTTGATGATGTTGCTGACTCCTGTTTCCACTCCAGATGTGGCGTTGCAGTGGTACGACCCCTCTGATGTGGCAGTGACCTTCAGGGGAAATGCTGCATTTTGGTCCCCGATGTATGTGGAGATCAAGCTACCACCGTCCCTTATCAGCTTGTACGTTACTGGTGGAACGGTATCGGATGTGACACACCGGAAAAAAACCCTGGAGCTGAGGTAAGCCATGTCAGGGCCAGTCAGAACCGGGCGAGGAGACACTGATCCACCTATAGACACATATTCAATTTGAAACTAGCAAAGATCTTAGAAAACTGAGCGCCATATCTTAAGCATCACTTAAACAAACTTACTTATCTTGATGAACAAACTTGCCAGAGCTGAAAACAAAATCAGAAAAATAATATCAATCCACTAAATTAAATTATTTATGTTTCTGGTCTAAGGAAAATTCAACTAACTCACCCAGAACTGGCAGCAAATTCAGAGCCGGTAGATTCCTCATTATAGTGCTATGTATTGATCTCTGACATGGTTTCTCTTGCTCGGTTGTATGTGTGTGTATTTGTGAGTGTGCATGCGTGAATCCATGTTTGTTTGTGTGTGTCGGACGTAGGAGTGTTAGGGTTAGACACACATGTGTTGCAAGCAGATAACATACTAGGCTGCGTGTTTGGCTTCATCTTCCTAATGATCTGTTGGACACAAAGTGGAGAGAAAAATACACAAACCACAAAAGTTTTAATGAGCATTGCATCTAAAAAAAAACATTTATACACAGTTTACTGAGTACAAATATAGTGGCATTTCATAACATTTATTATTATATACATCACTGTAAAACAGGCTAAACACATTCATATCCAACATAAGATAACATTTACACTTTTAGATACAGTAACATTTTCTCCATTTCATTTCTTTATCGAACATGTCAAGAGTAAACACAAAACAAACAAAACAACAAAAATAAAAACAATGAATAAATGTATATTAATAACCATCATCTCTAAAGAAGATGCCTGTCATGTTCAAAAGGGGTAAGAAGAAGTTAAAAACTACCCCCTTCTGCTATTCATATAATACTAATGAAAAAAAATAAGTTATGAAAAACAGTCATAGTAAAATATATATTCCAGATAATTTGTACAGTCCATAAAATAAATTACAAAAGAACAAAAACACTAGTCCATCTCATAGGAACTCAGTATTTTGTTTCTTAATAATCTCTTTAATTTAGCTAAATTGCTACACGTTTTCAGCTCATCGCTGCAGTTGTTCCACAGATTAACTCCTTTTGTTGTGACACAGTGACGTTTTATGTTTGTCCTTACTGGTGGTTTTTTCAATATATAGATTCCTCTCAAGTTGTGCTTACTTTCTCTCAGTTGAAACAACCCTTGGATACTGCTAGGTAATTGTTGTTTTATTACTTTATACATGATTTGAATAGTTTTGAGGTCAACCAGATCGTGGAATTTTAATGTTTTTAATTTGATGAAATTTGCAGCCAAATGAAAACGACTTGACTAATAGTAAGCGACATCATACATGAGGATAAATTACCGGTAACTGAGACCAATGTGACCTTTGCAGGAAAACATAGTAAACACACCTCTTATCTTTGTATATAACTATGAATGTGAGAGTTCAGCAGTCTGGTTGTAACTTTCTTTAAATGTATGCACCGGTCCAGGTTGGATTTCTTCATGGCTTTATTCTGAAGAGGAGCTTGGGCTCTTTAATCAGTTTCCATAGAGGGGGGGTCTCTCCCATGACTGAGAGGGGCGTCACCTCCGACGGCTGCAGAACGGACTGTGCGTGTGCGGGTTTCCTTCTTACGTCGGAGCATCGTGGTGTGCTGTTTCACCAGGAAACGCTTATCTGAGCTACTCTGTGGGGGGGGAGACACATACAGAGTCATACACACAACATGCACACACACAGTCGAACATACTGATAACCCCCCCAGTGTAAAAGCTTCACTGGCAGCCAACTGGGTGTGTACATCATTTGTCACATACCATAATCAGCATGTCTTTCAGTCTCTCGATGGCCTTCTGATTCGCTCGCCCCCGTGACACGTATGAGGTTAAGATTATACTGAGGGAACACACATTCAAAGACAGATCAGAGTACTGCGTGTGTATTTTACCAAACATCTTGCATTCATTTGTTCAGGGGAGACACTACAGGTGAATAGGGAAAAAAAAATTAACTAACAGATATCACCATGAAACTTCCCAAGTTTATCACTTATGTACATTAAGACAAATATTTTTTGTATTACAAGTTTTGTCCAATTTTATGTTTAAATATGTAAATGAGGCAATATCTCATTAAATATGCGCTAATTTGCACATTTCCAGAACCGAAATCTGAACAATGGATAAAGCCACTTTCAAAATTCTTGTTTTATTTTGTTGACATATTAGAGTCAGAAGTTTTTACAGAGGGGATTTTGGATATCTCTTTTTATCACTCTGTAAATAAGAAAATACTGTCACCAGCCCTAAAAAATCTAATTTTGCCATGTTTTTAGGAATAAAATGTTGTATAAATCAGACTTGATATATCAACAATCCCCTCTGTAAAAACCTTCAAAATATAGACAGGAATAAAACCGGAAGTTTTGGTGTCTGTAAGTTCTGCTGAAGTGGAGATTTCTAGCTCAGAGTCTGAGGAAAAACTAATTTTGAGAAAACGGCCTTTAAAGACTTGTACTGTAAAATTCCATAGATTGTTAATGTAAATCATACTTTTACGATTGGTTGCAGATACGGAGGAAATGACCATTTTTGGAGCCTATATTGTTCAAGAGAGAGAGAGCTTTACAGTGATACCTGACATGACATGGCTCAGACAACAGACACAGCACAGTATGTCACAATAGCATGCTAACTCATCTACTGATGATAGAAGACAAAATTAGCCCAAAATCTCAATCTTTGCCTGTAGTGTCTCGCCTTGTTTGTTCTGTCCTTGCTGATGGAATCTGCTTTTTAAATTTGCACACTTACATTTCGGCTAATATGAGCGGCAGGGCAAAAGCCTCAGAGGCCAGGTAGCTGAGAATGTTCTGTGCCAGGCTGGGGAGGCTGCCCACACACGTTCCCGTCACATTAAACACTGTTAGTCCTTCGCCAAAGGGACCACAGGAGGACCTGGAAACAGGAGGAACAAACTGAAGGAATGTGCAGCAACACAGAAAAGTAAAAACTACTTCAGGAATAGGCTGAATTGAAAATGAACAACAGAGGTAAAAATAAAACAAGTACGTGGTGTTTGGCATCTGCTCTTGCTGGTAGAGGTTGTAGCCCAGTGTGGTTGTAGCCATGACGAGACCGAGCAGCAACATGAAGTGAAACAACACTGAGGAGCTGGAGGCCCGAAACATTCGGTGCTCCGCGACACAGCACCGCAGGACCGTGAACTGAAGGAAGTGTTGGACAAAGAGACATGTGCAAATTCAAATAATAGTCACTGCAGTGCAACAAACCATGTGTGGAAAAGAAGACGTGAAGAATTTTGTATAGAACTAACAAGGACAGAGGGCGAAGAGGACAAGGTGCTGGTAGGAGGCTAGCTGTTTCCCTCCTTTTTCCAATCTTTGTGCTGAGCTAAGCTCACCTTGAAGTTGATTCTTTCCTTTATTTAATCTAATACTGTTACTTTGGTACTTCTGCATTTTCCCAGCGAGTGTTTATTGCCATTTGTTACACTGCTTTTGTTTCATTACTTTAATTGTGGCAGTATTTCAAAGTTTATGGTCAGATGTACTGAATCCTTTTACGTCACTGTTCTCAAGCAGACACAGGCTGTTGAACTGGAAACATGATAGATGGTCTTTAACTGCTCTTTTAGAGTCAGATCACCTTTTTGATGTAGAACGTGAACACCAGTGTGACGATTCCTATGAGAGGCAGCAGAGGGCAGTAGTAGATGCCCACCCAGGCCACTGTCTGACCGTACACCAGATCCAACACATTGAAGGCGACTGGGAAGTGCTGTTTCCCCAGCAACGAGTTCAGACAGGATCTTGGGTATGCTTTCCACAGCAACCTGACAAACACATGAAAAATGTAAAGTTGATGAATCCAGAGGATGAAGAATAGTTTAGAGACAGAGATATGCCTATTTCCCTGATTTCTGTGGAAAGAAACATCACACACACACACACACACACACACACACACACACACACACACACACACACACACACACACACACACACACACACACACACACACACACACACACACACACACACATCGATCTTTTCATTCAAACCATCAAGTTGACTAAGACAGAAACAGACTGTTGATCTCAAGCAAACCCACTTCCTGGGGTAGTTCAAAAGAAATGCGGTGAAGACGGTGCTGAGGAAGTTGAAAATACACAGCTTGTACATCTCTCTGCCAAACTGGAGTTCCCTGCACCCATGCTGAAGAAACAAAAACAACACGCACATTGTCAGATGATAACATCAGTGTAGCAATGCCTCGTTGCAGCCCATTGCACTCGCAACTCACCTGCTGTTTGACTGCTGTGACGAGGTAGAATATATAGATCCCCAGTGAAGCCAGCTTCAAGAAGATGCTCCTGAGGAGGAAAAGACAGGCTGAATGGGTGAGTGGGTGTGTACAGCAAGGCCGTAATTACCATATACATTGGGGGGGACCCCCCCCCCCCCCCCCAATATTCAGATTATGCTCAAAATGTCGCCCCCAATTAAAAAATTAAAATTAAAAAGTATCCCATGTGTTAGCGAATTTACCATACTTTTCGGACTATAGAGTGCACCTGAGTAGGCTATAAGCTGCACCAGCTAAATTTTAAAAGAAAATACAGTACATATATAGGCCGCAATTGAATATAAGCCTCAGGTTTTCATGTTGTAACATGAGATATTTACACAGAAAGACAGTAGGAAGTGCAAGTCCACTCACTTTTCCGTTGTTTTGGTTAAGCTCCTCTTGCCCATGTGCATTTGTTTACAACGAAGCCGGCGAAAAATCAATAAATGGAGTGGTGGATAACGTTACATAACATATACGATGTTACGGCGCGTGTGTTTTATGTCGTCTTAACCGTCATAAACAAAAAATTACAGGTACGGAGCAGAGACGAGAGCTGGGACACCGGGACAGGGAAAAAAGTAGCGGCTTATAGTCCGAAAAGTACGGTATACAGTATATATAGACAGAGAGAGATTTGGTCCCCCCCCAATGTTGACTCCATGGTTACGGCCCTGGTGTACAGAGGAGTTTCTTCTGCCTTTACTTACCTCACAAGCGTGGCATTCACCTGCATGGTGAAGGAGTAGTCTTCAAAAGACGAGATCTTACGGAAGACGTGGGGGAAGAACATGTTGACAAAGGTGATGGTGATGGGAGGAAGATACTGGAGGAACAGACTCATCAACCAGTGCTCCGACTTCTGTGAAACACAGTCAGTGTGAAAAGCTATTCACCAAACTCAGGACCAAACCCAGATACTGAGCATCACAGCCTTGCCTCGCCCTCTTGCAGAGATGTTTCTGTGGCAAAACAGATGAGGTAGAAGGATCCGGCCAGCAGAGCCAGGACCAGCACGTTGAGGTTGAACCTGAGCAGGTAGAGACGCACCCTCTGTCCAAGTGTCCTCTGAGAGTCCCGCAGGGAGAAAGTCTGCTCCGCTAGGAACAGCTGAGGAGACACAAACAATACAGACAGACCTTCATACTCAGACTGTGAACATATCAAATCAACATTAAGACTGTTTCAACACAGACATGCAAGTTATTAAAGCTGTAAGCAAGAGAAACATACAGTAGTGCACACACCTTTTCTTTAGCTAGTTTCATGTAGAATAAAAAACAGATAAAGCTGAAAAGTCTCATAAAGTGCATTGTATTTTTTTCTGTACATTTATGATTTAATTTTTAGCAGGGTTCACATTTAATAACTTATGTATATAAATCAAAGACATTCACCATCTTTTGTCTTTATGCATCTGTACACATCTGTTTTATGAACACTTGGCCAAGCCTCTGCAGAGACTGGTGGGACCCTAAATCTACTGTGCACTCATTTTCATAAGCACTTTTTTGATACTATACAGCTGATACACATATTTATTATATTTTTTTAAAAGTTCCAAAGTTGTAAGCTTTGTATGATCTGCCAGGTTTTATTTACCGGTATTAAGATTTAATCATTGTTTGTAAAAACAATACAAGCTGAATGCATTTTGTGGTTGAATGTTACAGAGCAATTAACCCTGCATCTGGCCAGTGGTCATGACAAAGTTGCCACCCCAATGTGGAGGGATGGCACCATGCGTTCAGTACTACATGTCAGTCCTTGCACCTTGACGTCGTTCCTGATGAAGCTGCGTTTGAGAGTGGCTGCATCAGGGTCCTGGATGGTGAAGTCCCAGCTGCAGAAGATCTTAAAGCTCACGTTCATACTGTAACGCTTCCCGAGCATCCAGGTGTGCTTGTAGCCCATGGTGGTTCTATCAGAGGAGTTGAGAAATGAGCACATACATTGAATACCTAACCAACAATGGACTTTTTTTTCAGTGTTGTTAGGGCAACACTTACCTGCGGACCACCATGATGAGACTGAGGAAAAAGATGGTGAGGATTCCAGCAAGGTACAGCAGAGGTGTATTCAAGCATTGTAGGTCTAAGGAACCACGTGTGTAAAAACTAATGAAGACTGGAGAACGGCTCAGATAACCCTGTGGAGAGGTTAAAGGGATAGTTCAACATTTTGGCAAATTGGCCCATTGACATAATTGCAATAGTTTTAGGAGTAGGTTCGTTACCTTTAATTGTCGGTGCAAGCTATTTTTAGATCGGCGGAGCAGAGCCGTGAGCTGCTCAGAGCAACGCTACGGAGGCTAATGGGATTTCTTGGTTTCCCTCATCAAACTCATCAAATGCAATGAAATGTAGAGACTGCTTGCGAAAAAACGCGCATCAGCGGTTTTGCATGAATTTACCTCGAAAACATCTCTGTAACATCCCGTTATTATCTCATAGCGTGGTGAATGTGCAGGTCACAACTTGTCCACCAGAGCGTTTTGGAGTTGTTAGATTGTGTATTTGATGAGTTTTATGAGGGAAACCAAGAAATCCCAATAGCGTAACTCTGAGCAGCTTGCGGCTCTGCTCCGCTGTTCTAAAAATAGCTTACACTGACAATTAAAGGTAACAAACCTACTCCTAAAAATATAGGGATTATGGCAATGGGCCAATTTGCCAAAATGTTGAACTATCCCTTTAAGAGGAAGAGGAATGAGAAGTAAACACACATGCAGGCGCGCACACGCACACACACACGCACACACTTACTGATCCCAGGAAGAAATCTAAAACTGAGTCATTGCCTCCAAACTTCAGGGGTTCTGTGTGAACAAACAAAAGCAGTAGTTTATTTTTAGGACTCTATATCCAGTCGTGGTAAATTTACTGTAATCTATAATAACAGCTGACTCACCGCTGTTGCTTCTGCCATAAAATATTGTAGGGCCAAGAATGAAACCCCAGATAAGAGCACAGTGTATTAGGTTCAAGTAAATCAAGTATCTGAGGAAAACAAAGTAGGCCTTCACGCCTGCTCCAAACTTGCCTGGGAACAGATCAACAGTCAGCATTAGGATTTTAATGACATTACTGTGTTTGATGAAGTTACCCTATCACTAAAATACAGCACACCAACTTCAAAGATGTGTCAATATGAGTTGATATTCAGAAATAGAGTAATTTCCCGCAGGCCTGTCTTACCTTCAATGGCATGGAGAGCATGCCTCCATGGCAACAGGCCTGACAGAGTCACTCCCATCTGCACCCACACCCTCTTCGTATTGATGCTCTGGCTCCGCCTCCATGATTCCCAAAAACCAATATTTCTGATTTCCATCTTTCTCCTGTCCCTAAACAACAGTGCAAACATAATATATTCATGAGTCCCTTTACATCTTAACATCTTAAACCCTTCCCCTAAACATTAATAATTAATCAATACAAAAACAAAACATCGACCACTTAAAACTTTATGCCAGACAAAGATCTGAAGTTCAAGGTGCTGATTAAATCTGACTGACCAACACACATGAACATACAGTAGCTGGCATGGTGCCACAATAGACATTCATTTTACTGACTCACAAGCCAAAAAAGTTGAAAAGAACTTTTCAAAGTTCTGCAGAGACACAGAATACAATATTTTGGTATGTGAATGAATGTTTAAACCACTGTAGTCTACTTTTTATTTATCTTTAATGCCATAGGTGTTGGCATTGGTGTTGTGTGATGGCATGTACCTATTCAAATGTCAAGGGAGGTAAAACATGATTGAGAAGAAGCCGGATGCAGGAGTCTATTATAAGCCCACCCACCTGGCACCTCGCTTCGCCTGAATACACATGGCCAGGTTTCTGAGTGGCTGCGTAGACGCCTTGTCTCTGGGTGCTCTGGACAGGTGGCCATTGTTTGGACTCTCCCCCGGCTCTGTGCTGCACTGGTAGACCTCACCGACATCTGAAACACCCTGTCCGTTCTGCCCGTGCCGGCAAGCCTGGACGCTGGGCAGCTGGTCAAAAATCTCCATCTGATAGTACTCACAGGAGTCCAGTGACATTGTGGATTGAGTGCTCTCATCTGTGGTAAGAAAGACATGTGATTTCCTTACAAACTGTGACAAACAAATATAGACGACAGTAAATAGCCTATGTTCACATGTTGATGTGTTACTGAGCTGATGGTGTGGCAGATAATGCATTTTTAGAGTTAATCTGCAGATTATTCTCTTGATTTCTTGTCTCGTTGTGTCTAAACATCAGCCCCAAACCTAGGAATATGGAAAATGACTCAATTATTCAATGCCCAAAAGAATTCCACATAATTTTTGTGTCAATTTACAAGTAACCCTCCATGAGATTTGCATGAATAACACAAAAGCAAGTGTGACTTGTTGACATTACAGCATATAAAACAATTCCTGCTTCTGGGCTTTTCTCCGTGGAAGTTGTATCCAGAAAAACATCTGGTCCCCTGTCAAACTAAATACGTAACTCAAGCTGTAGGTAGCCTACTTATTTATTGGCTGATCTTCCTGTAGTTGTTAAACATACATCAGCAACTTCTGTACTAATAACGGCTACATAATATTCACAACTAACCACGGCTCTTCGTGGTAAGCTCTATGCAGAGGCACAGTACACACAATATGTTCTGTTAACTGTCCGTACAGAGACAGCGTCGAGCAAGCAAAGTGTCACCTCTCACACAAACACACTCAGAGATGACAAATGCAAAAGGCATAGCTGTGTTATTTTCTGTTACCTGATAAGAGCCTCATGAAGTTGACAGTGTGTTGCTCCTCCATTTTTTCTCCCTGAACTTCCTCTGTAAGAACCGAATCTTTTCACTTCATAAAACCAACAAGACAACATGCACCTCCACCCAAGGCGTAACTCAAAATTCAAAGAGCACTTCCGCAATTTGCATCAACATATCTTCTCTGATTTTATCCCTCACATCACCGTCACGCTAGAGTGAAGACTCCTGAGCAGCTGGTTAGTGTTTTTGCCCCAGCTCTATTGGTGCAGCTCAGTTTCTGGTTGGTGGAGCTGATGATAGATCTGTTCACACTTAAACTGACTCTGAGTCTGGCTAAATTTGACAGCCTACAGGAAATCACATGGCAGGATGTAGACATACTGTAGGCGATAATTTCACAACATAACAAGAAATACACATAGCCTACGTACGTAGTATGTACACACTTCACTTGAAACAAATGACACAAAGCTCAACATCAGGTTACTTCTCTTTAAAGTTTAAAGTTAAGATTTACAGTTTCATTTTCCGAATTTCCTTATATTTAAGTGCGATCTAATAATTTATGATGCAGTGTGATCTCTTTGGGTTGTTTTCATACGACTTTGCGTATGAAATCCACTGAGGTATAATGCTAAATACACATTTGGTTTCATATTACACACTGTAAATTCTATGACTTAATATATTTAACAATGATTATCAAGTATCAGTTCAATGTGTGTGAAGAGCTGCCACAGCCATAAGTCAATTTCTCCTGAAGCACAAAACATCAGGTAAGCAGCAGCTGTTACTACATTGTTCATATGTGAACTAAAGCTACTTGTTAAATCCAGATAGACTTGACATTCGACATTTGGTAGAGTTTCATCATTAACTGATGTTTAACTGTAGGCTATGTTCGTGTCGTGATGATGAAGCAGCAGCTCTTTCCACCCACTTGCTTCACCACAAGGACATTTGAGGTTTCCAGATAGTGCCTTTTACCAAGAAACATGAGCTTGGGTGTTAGGTCTTTCATGCTCTTTCAACATGCCAAGTTTCCATTTCACTAATGCTCTTATGAAGATTTTTCTCTCTCTCTCTCTGCCTGCCTGTCTTGTTCACTTCACAGTGGGTGAAGAATCAGATCAGATCAGATTTAGAACTCAACGAAACATCTCAAAGAAAATACACAGCAAATAAAAGCCTTGCGTTCAAATCCTTACTTGCTTATCAGCAGAAAAACCCTACTTTTTAAGAGTCAGTGAGCCAGCAAGAACAATATCAAAACATTGAGGCAGCTGCAGTGTCTGACTGTGTTAGAGACACCAGAGTTCTCCTAATTGCATGCACATTTTCTTGTTTGCTTTCAGCTCCTGTGTAAATCCCCTGTAAATATTCCCTGTGATCTAATGATTGTTTTAGGCCTAAATCATTAATGTCACGAGACTTGTGCTTTTCCTTCTGGCATGTCTCAAATGAAGAGGGTCTTTGAAGAGTTTTACACGGCCTAGGTACAAAAGGACACTAACAATAAACAAATAAGAGACTGGTCGCTTCACAAATAGTCTAAAGATAGTATTCTCAGTAAGTCGCTTGTCTTCTCAGAGAAGCCAAGGTGTGGCCAGGTATGTAGGCTAGGGTAAGTGTAAGGTGTCAATCAGAAAATATCTTACTCTCCTCTTTTTTTTTAACCTATAAAGAAGTGTATTCGTACACAGTGTTACAAACTCAGCGTTAACTTTTGTGGTCTCGACAGATTATGTTTGACCCCGCTTCTACTCTAGTTTCGTTAGTCTCTGTGTTTTTCTGCATTGTCTCGCTAAACAAACAAGTCTGGAAGGATGTCAAGCTTGAATAGGACCGCGCCATGAGTGCCAGCTCTGCGGGGGTCAGGTTTACATTACCTCGCTGCCGGTGGAAGATAATGTCGCTAAATAGTTTTTGGGAGAGTACGACGTTTACGTTGATATTTACCTGAGCTTCCATGTGTGACATATACGTTGTCTCCCGGCTTGACTGTTTTTAAATCCAGCAGAGACACCACAGAACCCCCCTCCGGGACGATGGTTCCTCCCCCGCTGCCCGGCTGAGCATGGTGCTCTCTATTTTGACTGACATCGTCGCGACTCGCAAACTTCAGCGGTTTGACAAGTTAGGAGCGGGTGAGTGAACTATCATTATTTGATTTATTTGATTTTATACACGTGTTAATCTGTTGCTACGATTCATTTGATGCCCTTTTGGTTTTTGTAAAAGCACACACTTGCTCTCACCTCGGAGATATAAAGCTTTGCCAACTTAATGCAACTCTTGAATCAGGTTGACAAGCCCGGAGGCTGCCCGTTAGCTTCATATACGTGACTGTAGGTAACCGTAAAGCTAGTCGACACAACAAAGGAGAAGACGTAATACCGGTAAGTGTTTAGACTGGGCTGTTTCACTCATATCGCTCTGAGAAGTGAGTTATAACCAGAGAACCTGCGAAAGTAATTACAGCTTCACAATCTCGGCTGAGGGAGATTTTTGTAGTTTGTTGTGCAACAGCAGGGTGGTTACTTGCAGTAAAGAGTCAGATGTGGATGAGATAGATAGATAGATAGATCGATAGATAGATAGATAGAGCTGCTGTAACATCTGTGTTTCAGCACACTTTTCCAGTTTCTGTGATGTAGCCAACAGTGAACCTATAATTTGATGTTCTCTCTCTTTTTTTCTGAATGGAGGCGGAGAGACTTGCAGTGTTATGGCCTTCACAGTGCAATAACAGTGTAACTGTGTATGTGCATGCATGCCTGACTGTGTTAGAGACAGCAGAGTTGTCCTAATTGCATGCACATTTTTCTTGTTTGCCTTCATCTCCACTGTTTAGTCTCCTGTAACTATTCCCTATGATCCCCTGCTTGTCATTGTCCCTAATCGCTGTACCTTTCCTCCTTTGTACTAAAACGCAAAAAAAAGTTCAGGACAACTTTATACTCTACCATTGTCTCTCCGTCCCACCAGTCCCCGCCCATTTCCCAGGGCTAAACTCAAAACATCAGGGCATTAAACAGTGTTAAAGTACAACTCTGTGCTGTCATGTTTACAGTGATCTTGTACTTTCCAGACCTCTCTGTCTGGTTTCCTCAGCTCCGTGGGAACTGATTATCTCACAGTTGTTGAGAGCCGTCAGGGTGGACGGATTCCTTCCCACTGCTCCTCTCACTTATTAGCCTCCACCTCACATCTGCTGATAACTGCCTCCTTTTTTCTGTTTCAACACTGACTGTCATTCTATGTGATGTTAGGCAGCCTTTTTTATTTGTATACAAGGGTGTTGTCTTCGTTGTGATCCAGTTGTGATTTCTTGCTTATTTCCTTTTTTTGAAGCAGCGGTGCTCTCCAGTGAACTTATAACCTAACTTAAACTTGTTGTACGGAAACCGTCTCTCTCGTCCCCTGCTTTGTTTTCCCTGCTTATTTTATTTGGCAGTCATGCAGCTCCACTCCCACGAGCTTGACCCCCTGTCAAGCTTTGTCGTGGGTGTTCCACTCCCACTATGTCATGCTCTGCCTTTACAGTCTCAGAGGGATGCTTCATCATAAGAAATCACATACGACATGCAGCAAGGCCAAACGCTCACTGTCAGAAAGAGAATGACTCAGGAGTCCAGGCCTGTGGTGTTGCATAAAGCCTTTGTTTGTTTAAAAGCCCCGCAGGATTGAGAAACTGACACAGTCAAATTTGCGTTAAAGGAGATGAACGTATGTAATAGGAAACGTGAGGTAATTAGAGGAGTTTGTTTCAGAGAATGTAAATGAAACCAGATTTGTGCAGAGAGTTTCAGAAAAGAAGGATTAATGTCTGTGGTGGTATAATTGCATTTTTGAGTCATTCAGTCATTCAGTCAGTGTGTTGGCTGATATTCATAGCTGCGCCCTGCTTCATGTATGCTGCTGCTGATATCATATTCTCGCAGGACCAGAATCAGAGTTTCCACCCCAAGAAAAATCCCAGCTCTCTGGTATCTCAAACACACACACACACACACGTAAAATTACTACAATATGTTCTCACTATGTTGTTATTCAGCTGCCACATGAAACAGACACACGAGCTTCAGCTTATACCTGTGATGCGTCTGTTGTCTTTATTTGAAGTTCTTTACACTGAGTATGAGTCGGTACTTAACTGTACTATAGGTAACTACTGTAGTGTAGGAGAGAATAAAATGGCGTGGTAATGGTTAAGAGGGGCTTTCCTGACTTCTTAATCAGGAGGAACCTTTTACAGTCTGAAGGTTTTAGGGAATGGTGAGCTTAGCCCAGATCAGCTTAATAACGACTGGATGTCTGTGGGATCCAGTAGACGCTCTGGACAGAGGGGCATTTAAGAACAATACCCCAGAGGACTACAACATATTAAACCTGCAGGACTGGTTGGGCTGAAAAGTACAAAGCTGAAAGCCTGAGTTGTTGCATCTTGTTATATCACCAACAAGCTCAACAGATGTTTTCAATCCCACAAGTCACATCACTACCAGTGTTTCCCATTGTGGGGGCATGTAAACAGGAAGTGGATGTGATGTTTCTTGTAACCTAAGCAGTATAATGAATTTATGGGAAATTCATTACTGTACTTAAGTAGTGTTTAACATTATTAATCTGTTGTAACGCACTGATATTTGGTTAATCAGATGTAAATTGACTAGGAAAGGATGAAGTAGGCTGGGTAATATTGATGTTTATAGGCTTCGGGTTTAGTCATTTTGTTCTATTGATTGTTTTGTTTTATTGTTATAACCGTAGTCTAAAGTTGTATGATTATATATAAAAAAAACCTTGATTGAACAGTTCTGCTTATTGATATCGTATCATAAGCTACATGCTTTTATGAATCCATCAGAATGACAAAAATCTCTGATGTTTGAAAAATTTCTACAAGATAATATAATTTATCAATTGCTCATCATGAAAGTGAATCAAAACAAAGAAATCATTTTGGTCAATGCTCTTTTTCATGTGTGCAGCATTTAACTGTACAGCTTGTGGGTGTATTTTCAGATCAGCTGTTTGTACCATGACATCTGAAGAGCAGAATTTACAGCTGTTGATACTGTTTTATTTGTCCACAGTCTCAGCTTGTATACTGCAATTTACCTTAAACTCCACTAACTTGTTTTTATGATTCCTGTGTTAGGCTAATGTTGGACTTTGATTAGTTTTTTCATGCACTTGTTGCACAAAAGTGAGGCTACACTGACTGTACACAGTGAAGGCCTTTTGAAAATGAACACAAACACACAGGAAACAATATGCTTCCTCCAATTCGTCAGTACGACGCCCTGATCGTGGTCACTGACAATGCGTCCGTCTGTCTGCGTCTATGAATATTCATGTCACCGCCGGTGACACGGCGCCTGACTCTGACCACAAGTCCTGATGACAAGCAGGCAGCGCTACAATGGAGCTCTCATGATGAGTCAGGACAAAATGACGTAGCCCCTCATGACAGGCATTTGTCTCCCCCGTTGCCACGAAGGCAGATGAATGTTGGAAGGCATAGAAAAACCCAGAGCTGTATTTAAAGTTGTTTTATGTGATGCCACATTTACAATGATCTCCAGATCCTTCTACATAAAGTGTACATGAGGTCGTGTCCCGGAGGTGCCAGTTATTAGTCAGTTATTATGTATGCAGTCCTTGAGATTTGTTACCTCAAGTTGCTGTTTAAATGTGTGCAGGACAAGTTGCAACAAGAGCATTCAATTCTGAGGAGGTCGACTGGCATTTTCCCCCTCCACCTATGACTCACTCATTACTCTGTCTCGCTCTCCTTATCCCCGCCTCTCTCTCAGGTAAAGCACTGTAAACACTATGGTGGAAGTAGAGCGCAGGTCTGAGCGGGTGTGGGTGTGATGATCCCTCTGCAATAAGTCGACAGAGAGAACGACGGCGGCGGGACGGATTGAGACAGACCGGAGCAGAAGAGGAATGGCTCGAAACGTTAACTTCGATCTGAGCTACCCTCTCATGGAGGCTGGACTGGAGTAAGTGACAAAGTTCATGTCTCTTCTGTTTTTCCTGTTCTCTGTTTAGTTTTGCCGTCATGAGCCGTGAGCTTAGTTAGCACTTCTTCCCTCGAAGCAGCAGAGAGTGTAAGAAGTATAAGGAAATGCTTTGGCATAAATACTTTGTACTTTTTGATCACCTGTTAAGAGGCTTAACAGGAAGACTGATCGTCATGCCAATGTTTGGTTGTGAATGAGTGAGTGTGTGTGTTTGTTTGCATTCTCAGTGTGCTATATTTGTAAAAGTGCTTAGTCAAAGGGAACTGGACTCACGGTTTGTTTATATTTTCTTCTTGCTACAAGAGAAAACAGTCAGTCCAGTTCTAGATAACGCAGGAGGAGGATCACACAGAAGAGCAGTTTTAGCTGTGCTGATCACAGATGAATGAAATTGACTTCATACACTCTTCTTGTGTTGTTTGGTTGTAGTTTCCTCCCATGAGAGTTCCACTGACTTGATTCAGAATGTCCTTGAGTGTGAACCATACTGTTGTCAGCGGCCGTCAGCTCTCAAACCGGTCTGGATCTGAACTGAAGTGTCTTTGAATCCAGCCTACCCTCTGTCTCACTCTTTTCTGTCCTTGTCCTCATGTCTGTGTGTCCCTCTGTCAGGAGCCCACTAGATGAGGAGGTGGTTCATGACTCGTTCAGCCAGCTGATAGCAGAGCAGAGTCAGAATGGGATGTCTGACGCCATCGAGCTGCAGCAGCTGCAGAGGGAACTGGACGAGGAGAGTCGAGGTACTGTCGCTGTGGATGTGTAATGTGACAAACTGATTTTATAGCTGAGTTTTATGTGATTCTAATATTGATACAAGAGATATTAGATGTAAAATGCCATCAGCCCTAGCCCTGCATAAGAAAATGTACTGTCATAGTAATGTGTATGTCTGTGTATGGTATTGTGATATGGCTTGACTGTCCTCTTCTGGTCTCAAGGGCAAAAGATATTCAGTGTTTCTTAACATCCTCTGAGCGCATCATCCGTCGTCAGTCATCCTCAGTGAATATCTTGTTTGAACATATCATTGTCCTTATCAGCAGATGCAATTATTATTATTATTTTATATTATTATTATTATTTATTAGCACATGAAAAAAAAGATAAAACAGCGTGATAAAAAAGTAGAACAACAACAAAAGCATACAATGTATACAGTAGAAACAGAAAATGTGCAGGAGAAGCCAAAAAAAGTGGTCCTAGAGACAAACATTCAACATAAAAAACAGATTTACAGTAATGTGAAGAACAACATAAAACAGTTAGAAAAGAGAGAGAGACAAAAAAAAAGCGATGTTGTGTGGTGATGTAGGGGAAACAGCTGATTTATGCATTGCTCAACTGGGCCAATTGATTATCTGTTTCCTAAATGACTTTATGCTTGTGCAGTTTCTAAGGTTGTTTGGCAATGCATTCCAAAAGTGCGGACCTCTAAATCTAATTGAGAACTCAGAGAAAGTAGACCTGAAAAATATTTTTCATGTTTTTTTTGTGTGTTTTTTTTTGATTCCCCAGATAATGTGGCCTACCTGTCCAGCCCTGGACATAACTATAGGGAAAGGCATCTGGGACAAAGAGATGATGAATGGGAGGATGATGGAGGAGAGACAGACCCCCTCAGAGGAGAACGCTGGTCCTCAGCCACCATGAAGATCTTGTCGTCCATGCCCAGTCGCACCATCGGTGGGTCCTGTTGTGAAAGTGAAAACACTGATGCTGAGAGGAAGACACAGACAATCACATACATCTGAAGATCTGTTGATATGAATGACTATCTGACAACAGGATGATATGACATCATCATTGATATTCCTGTAAATTGCTTTTGCACTACAAGGGTGAAAGTTGGAAATTAACCCCTGTACGGTTAAGCTTCAGGCCCAGCGGCAGTAAAACAGCATAATGTCAGAAAGTGTGGCATGTTTGGGTTAGTGAAACACTTACAGGTTTAAAGTTCATCTACAGGTTAAGATAATGATTGTCACCACTGGTCTAACCTTTACCTTATAACATTCATAGCTGCTTAGGACAAGGCTGTTTTTCATAGTTCTTGCAAAAAGCATTGCATTTTACCACATAGAGTTTCACTTGTGCATAGACTGTCGAAGGTGCTTTATGGTGCCATATTAAACTAACCCATTAGGTTTCTGTGTCAGTATGGGGTTGTACTGTAGCTGCACTGCACATGTTGAGTTATAAAAGATAAAAACAGACTTGTTTCAGTTGAGCAGTTAAGTTTCATGAGGAAGCAATCAGTGTGTTATCTTCCTGCCAGCATTTGCTGCAGGTCTGGTGCTTTAGCTTGTTTTCAAAGCTCTGAAGCCGTTATCTAATTTCTTAAGCTGTACCACATAATATGTTGTTCACACGTTAGAATTTCAACATCGGGGGCGGTGCGTGGCGCAGTGGTTAAGGCGGCCGCCCCATGTAGAGGCTATAGTCCTCGCCGCAGGCGTCCCCGGTTCGAGTCCCGCGTCGGGCAGACCTTTCCTGCATGTCATTCCCCCTCTCTCTGCCTCCCCCTTTCCTGTCTATCTCACTGTGCTATCGAATAAAGGCAAAAAACGCCAAAAAATATACTTGAAAAAAAAAAAAAAAAGAGAGAATTTCAACATCGGAAACATGGGTGAGAGATATTCATCTTTCAGTACTTCCCTTGTGTCACATGCCATCATTTAAATGTACATGTTACAGTGGGCTGTCTTGTGAACACTGTTTTGATGTTAAAAGGGATAGTTCCACATTTCGGCACACTGGCCCATTACTGTAGGTTCGTTACCTTTAATTGTCGGTGCAAGCTATTTTTAGAACGGTGGAGCAGAGCCGTGAGCTGCTCAGGCAAATGGCATTTCCTTCATCAAACTCATCAAATACACAATCCAACAACTCCAAAACGCTCTGGTGGACAAGTTGACCTGCAGATTCACCACGCTATGAGATAATAACAGAACGTATGAGATGAGTTATTTCCGAGATAAATTGCAAAACCACTGATGCGTGTTCCTGTCAGGGGCAGTTTTTCGGGACGCAGTCTCTGCATTTTCCTCGAAAACAACTCTGTCTCGTCAACTCCGTCTTGGTTTTGTCAACGTGCACATCTCTCTCTCCCTCAGTGTGGTTTCATTGTCAACAGAAATTTGGCATTTTTTTGTGATGAAGTGGTTATTTCATTCAAATACACGTATAGAGACCATTTTACAACAGATACGTTTGTCTTTGAGTTCAGCAAGAGGCGGAGGACTTGAGAATTGTACTTTTATAGGCTGTAAATGATGTTGATCCCACCTCTGACCAGTCTGATCCATCTTGCCTTGTCAGGCCGCAACAGAGGAGCCATCATCTCTCAGTACTACAACAGGACCATGCAGCTTCGGAGACGCAGGCAGAGCAGACCCGCCATTCGGGACTTCTCTCGCTCTGCCAGACCAAGTATACGGGGCTACGGCATGGAGGGAGACTGTACGGATGCAGAAGGTACAGAGGGAGGAAAATCACCTTCACTTTACTGGGCTCCTCCAAAACTAGAATACAAACTGATCTGGGATGACATGTTTGTCTCACTGTGTGTTACAGTGACTAAAAGGGAGCGTTTGGTGAACAACCTGCAGAACCTTTCAGTGAGCGACAGAGTCAAGATGCTCCGAGCGATGCCCCTCAGTGTGGCGGAGAAGAGTGAACTCAGGTTCATGTGCTTTACATTATTCATATTCATTCATTCGTGTGTTTTCGACATCAGTCTGAACTCCCTGTGTTTCTCTGTCTGCAGGACTTTAGCATTACAAAAGGAGAGGCGCACGCTTTCCGGCAGTCAGATCCCCTGTTGCAGTCAACTCAAATATTACATAATAATTGTAAGTCACGCCACCAGCAACATTGACACAATCCTGTCCATTGTCCTGACTCGACACACAGAGTTTGAACCAAGATTAAGAACAAGAGGCTGTCCAGATACAGTACAAGTTTCTAGTGACGCACTACGTCAGAGTTTCCACAATTAAAAGTATGTGAAGTGTGCCAAACTGAGGAGCCAAAACATCCAGGTTTTTTTTTCCCCATCCCGCCAGTAAAAGTTGATTTATGTACAGATAATGATGCTGTTGCTGCTGCTGCAAGGGATTCTCAAAGGTTTTTTTCTTTCTTCGTTTACGTGTTCTCTACACAAGCATAGTTCAACGTACAGTGAAGAGTGAGATCGGGTGGCATAGAAATAATGTAGAGCAATGCACACATTATCTCATGTTGCTCACGTAGTTTCATATCAAGACAGGTGCGTCAGTGCCAGTGGATCGCCACGGCCAAAAACATCTGATGGGGGGAAAACCCGTGACAGTCAGTGGCTTTTGCACATAGCATAGATTTAATTGCTGCTTTTAACCCTTTAAATTAATGTGAAATGTTTAGACCAATTGTCTAATGGTTGTGAATTTCTAAATTAATCTGAAGCTGCTTCCACTGTGACATGTAGAAACTAGGCTTGTTGGAGGTGCAAAAGAGGAGCAAGTGTAGTGATGTCATTAAAATGCAGGTGGCTCTGACTTTTGGACCCCACTGTCTATCCCCACCTGCCCAGGGACTACGGATGGAAAGTAGCTAGTAAGCTAAATCCGGTACAAGGCATCTCTTCTCATTTCGAGACTAATGTTATTTTGTACATTGTCCCTGATACAAATAAACTTATTAAACTAAACGGTAACACTTTACTTGAATAGGTATTCATAAGATTGACATAACACTGTCATAACCAGAACATAACAACTGTCATAAACATCAATGAATACTTATGACAGCTGTCGCTAAGTGTCATTCGGTAAGTTATGTCACTTTTAATGCAAAGTTGACATTGTTTGGGATGTTTTTGTTCTGACAACTTGACATAAAGACAATTTAAACTGTCATAGCAGACCTAATTGCCAAACTTTAAAAATGATGTCAAGTTCTCATAACAAGGACATCTCAAATAATGTCAACTTTGCATCAAAAGTGACATAACTTACAGAATGACACTTAACCACAGCTGTCATAAGTATTCATTGATGTTTATGACAGCTGTTATGTCATGGTTATGACAGTTTTATGTCAATCTTATGAATACCTATTCAAGTAAAGTGTTACCAACTAAACTGTACTTAATAGTGATGAATTGACTGCTTTGAAGTTTGTAAACAGAGGAGAAAATAGTAGTAGTTTCAGTTTGTGTCTCAAATCTTATAAATTATCATCACACTATTTTTCAGTAATGAAAAATGATACAGTCTCTACTTAACGGTAGAGGCTGTAGGAGTTTCCTAGAAAATAAAATATAGACGTTTACAAAAGAGATCTTGCTTAATCCTCACATGGGCTTCTACTCATGTGTGCTGGTGACTGTGTCTGCTGACTGTGTTTCCTCTCCATGTTTCTATGTAAGCCGTATAATGTATCTGTTGCCCAAGCATAGACGGCTCTAAGAGCATGAGTCACAAAGTTCAAACCCAAAAAACCGAAGTGATTTTTAGGAAAAACTGGAGATTTTTTATAGTTTTCTTGCTGGTTGTGATGTGTTTTCTGTGTGTTTCTTCTCCCATGCTGTTTCTTAGGCACTGAGACACAGCTGGTACAGCTGGCTGTCGTTCCTGCACTCCCTCCAGCTGTGGCAGGTGGCACTCAAGAGAGTGAGCGGCCGATTCGGCACTGGAGTCCTCTCATACTTCCTGTTTCTCAAGACCCTACTCTTCTTCAACGTTTTCCTGTTGCTGGTGATGGTTGCATTCCTGGTGCTGCCTCAGGCTGTGCACCCTCCAGTGTTGACTACTATGAGACGCTCCTTCACTGGACTGGAGATCCTCACCGGCGCAGTGAGTTGTGTCCTGTTGCGACATGTTATTGCAACACACTCTAACATGCTATGAAGCCTCAGTTTTTAGAAAACACTCACCACATACTTGTGTGTGTTCAGAAGCTTTAAAGGGATACGCCAACATTTTTTTTTCGTGTCTTGCCTCACTCCCGAGTCCATGACCAGCAGATAGACACCATCCTTTCGACTGTGCGTGCAGTAACAAGGGAGATACGGGCAGAGCTGGCGCACCGCTAATTAGCTTAGCTCAAACGCTGGAAGTGCATAGGTAGTGTTAGCCTGCCTCCACCTAAAGTCATCAGAGAAACTCTTCAGCAACTCTAAACGGAAACCGGCGGGCCGATCTTCGTCTCAGAGCTGACAAAACTCTCCGGTAAGGCATCTTGAGCGGTCAAATGCCGGTAACGGGACCAGATCGGTCAAAACTGAGGGTTCAAGCAAAGACGATTTATTTTGGTTCAAGCTAGCTACATCGAGGGTAGGTTAGCTTCCTATTTCAAAGTAAAAGCACAAATTCTATCGTCATGGTTTTCTGTATGTAAAGGGCAACGGGTGTTTTATTTTGTGAAAGTAACCGGAAGTGCGTTGGTCACAACGGCTAGCTTGAGTAGCGCCTAATTCGTCAGAACAAAATTGTAAACAGCTGGTATTTAGACAAATTAACGACACACTGCTGATCTAAACGGCTACTTTCTCACCTAAACATGTTTGAAATGTCGATAAAGTGATATATTTACAGAGTTTAGAGCTAAAATGAAATCAGCTTCTGACTGCTGATTTCAGCTCGGGTAGGAGGCAGGCTAACACTACCTATGCACTTCCAGCGTTTGAGCTAAGCTAATTAGCGGTGCGCCAGCTCTGCCCGTATCTCCCTTGTTACTGCACGCACAGTCGAAAGGATGGTGTCTATCTGCTGGTCATGGACTCAGGAGTGAGGCAAGACACGAAAAAAAAAAGTTGCCGTATCGCTTTAAGTCCACGTGATGACATCCTAATAACAAAGCCATCTTGTAACTGCTGTAACTAAAGCTCGTCACTGAAAAATGTGTTTGTCTCAGTGTTTCTTCATTATCTCATGTAACAAAGTGGCCACTGACGCAAATGTTCACTTTGGTGTGAATGACTGTTTCTCCGTCTCTTTTTGTCTCAGGGCTATTTCCATAACACAGTAATGTACTATGGATACTACTGTAACGACACACTGGGTGGGAGCTGCGGGGATGATGCTGGGGGGCAGAACATCTCTGTGTCTAATGGAACCAGACCAGACCAGCACCTGCCTTACAACATGCCACTCGCATACTTCTTCACCATTGGAATGGCCTTCTTCATCACGTGTATCATCCTTGTGTACAGGTACAGTTTTTGTTTTAAATATGTTTCAGGCTTGCTTCAACTCATAAATTAGTTATGTATTTGTTATATGTCAAGATGTTAATGTGTGATTTCTCTACAGCATGTCCAAATCGTTTGGTCAGAGTTTCCGAATAAACAAATCCCACAGCATACTGGCCATAAAAGTCTTCTGCTCCTGGGACTTCAAGGTCATCAAGAAAAGTTCTGTAAAACTCATGTCTGAGAATATCTGCACCCAGCTCAAGGTACGCATACGCACACTCACACATACACGCCTTAGACACACAGACAAACCAAACACATCCTCCCTCTCTCTGTTTTCTTCTCTGTCACATACATCACAGGAATGTGAAAAGCTAATGCATTCTTCTCTTTCTACACCCCTCTCTTTGTCTCTCCTCTGCAATGTCCTTTTTCTCTTTTCATAACTCCCCCTCTCTCTCCCCCTCACGTCTCTCCCTCTTCAGGAGCTGTTGGCAGAAGTTAACCATAAGGACGTCAAGAACACTGGCTGCCAGAAGCTGCGGAAACTGACGGTCCACGGCATAGCATGGGCCATCTGCATAGGAAGCACCACGGCCGCCGTGGTCGTCATTTACTTCTTCTCCCATCACATGCACCAGGTGAGGCGGGAGGGTTTTCCAAGGTGCAATGTTTCAAGGATCTGAATCTTTATAGATGGATATCGGTGATGGGAATAACAGCTTTATAAAATAATGGCGTTACTAAAGGTGCTGCTTTTTTCAGTAAGGTAAGTTATAAAGTTATAACGCCGTTACTGCCAATAAAATCCGCTGTTACTTGACTAGGTTTTTTTCAGTCCATCAACTAGTAGGAAAAAAGACGTTTATCTGGAACTAAGCAACTCACTCAGTATTCCTCCGCAGAGGCAGACTTCGGCCTGTGCGGAGGAATACTGAGTGAGTTGGTTAGTTCCAGATAAACGGGAGGTTAGGAGGGTGAGTCTAGGTAATTTGACATATTTGAACATTTTTTAAAAAAGTAATGCAATAGTTACATTTCCTGGTAATTAGTAACTTTTAGCTACTAACTCAGTTCCTTTTTGGGTAAAGTATCTACAACTGATTACTTATTTAAAGCAGAAGTAAGCGGAATGTTTGTGTTAATATAAGTCTTAAATAGTTATATCTTCCGACAGCAATCACTTCTATAGAGTGTTTGGTCTGAAACACGGGTCTGTCAGTCACTCTGCTCTGCTGTAAGCCGAGGAGAAAACTTTCCTTGTATCCTACAACCTTTATCCAATGAGGAGAGAGAACGGCATAAAGGGGCGGTCCTCTCTGTGTGTGCAGCCAAGGGATGCGTGTGAATGTGGTGACATAGGGACGAGGGTGGGGACTGCTAACTCCATCGGCTGACAGGAAGTTAGCCAAAACCACCGGATCGCTTACTTCTGCTTTACGTAAAGTAACGAGCCCAACTCCGGTGGATATTCAGGACTTGTGGCTGTATACGTTGCCCACAGTCTTTGGTCTTGTTCCTCTGCTTGGATAAAGGCATCAGTAAATTCTGATGGACGTCATTATGGCACTATTTCAAATAGGGCCAACTAACTAACATCTGTTTGATTTTTAAATCTCCTACCCTCTACATTTTGTAACTTGCTGGTGACTCCTGGTGGTGGCATCAAAAACCACACGTTGACTCTGAGCAAAGCTGCCAGCAGAGAGAGGGGCGCACTCAAAGGTGTGATCTCTGACAGATGGAAGATGAAAGTAACTGTCATCTACCGTATCATGAAAAGAGCACATCATCTACTGGACCTGCGCACTCAGCTTTCTCTCATTCTTTCCTCACAGAACCAGCAGAAAATAGCTCGTAGTCCTGAAGCCAACAAGAACGTGTTACTGTACGAGGCCAGCCTGTTGGCTCTGCCCGCGGTGGTGTCGCTCTTCAACCTGCTGCTGCCCGGCCTGTTCAACCTCACATCCTGTGTGGAGGACTACCAGTCACCAACGATAGGCACATACGTCGCCATCGGCAGGTACGAGCAGAGACACGGGGTTAACGTTTGAGGGTAAGAAGACGCAGAGGTGTCGGACGGTCGTTGCTAATACTTTGTTTGACGTCTGTGTTCTCCAGGAACTTGCTGTTAAAAGTGAGCATCCTGGCCGTCCTCTGTTACCACTGGCTGGGCCGGGTGGCCGCTGACCTTCAGTATGATCACCTTACGGTAATATTAATGATGAGATTCTCTCTTCTTGTTTTTCTTTTTTTTCTTTTTTTTCTTTTTTTCAATTTTTTCTTTATTATTGTTATCCTCACAGAATACATTACACAGCTGGTATTGATTTCTTGGTTCACAATTATTGTCAAGGAAAAAAAAAGAGGAAAACATCAGCATATCAAAACATAGCTGTTACAGTATTATAATTGTGTAATGTTAAAAGAAATTGCTGAGAACAAAAACCGGCATATATTTGTATATTTATAAGAAAAAAACAAAACTAACTAAAGACAGATGTCTGAGTTTTGATATGTGTGTATAAGATGTATAAGACCAGGCAATCCTTCAAACCAACAGAGAGATAGACAAAGAAAGTAAGTGGGCGGAGACAAGTGATTTAGTTTCTAGGATGTGACTGTGACATTTGTACATAGGAGACCCATTTTGACCATGATTTTATGGATTTATTTATCCATTATTTATTTATCCATTATTTATGGATGAATTTATCCATTTGTAGGCAAAGTGAGAAAGTAATCTTTTCCATTATATACAGTGTATTTCATTAACAATATCAGTCCATTCCTCTATTGTGGGGGAGTCAGGGAGATTTTCTCTTTCACATTACATTATTAGTCTTGGAATGCTTTTTTAATTTCATTTTTGGAGTCAGCATTGCACAGTGTGTTGCTCCCTTCATGATCCACTTTGTTTGATCTGTTTTTGACTATATTGCATTTAGTGCTGGGAGAGTTTTGTTGGCCAGGAGCTTTATCGCTTCCTACTAATGGAATTCATCTTCACTCTTCTGGACACCTTGTTAGGAGAGTTTCTTTGGAGGTGGGTAACACACAGAACCATGGAAATTGCAGCTTTTCTCCTTTATTGATTTATTTCTGTTCCTTCCCTGTGGTGTATTGAACCACCTCTTTTCTCCTCCTGCTCTCTGTAGGCTGTTTACTAAGAGGGTTTTGAAAAAGAGGAGGAACCCAGAGTTTGATATCGCCAGGAATGTCCTTGAACTCATCTACGGACAGACCTTAGCCTGGTACGAAACTTACCGTTACAATGCCCGCACACACAGTCATGTGTGAGTGATGTCAGAGCTGTTCTGGGTAATGAATATTGCCTTTGTGTTTTTCAGGCTGGGTGTTCTCTTCACTCCTCTCCTGCCCGCTGTGCAGGTCATCAAGCTCCTGCTGCTTTTCTACATTAAGAAGGTACTTCAGTGGAAAGATTATGATGCACAAAAATTAAGGCCTAAACTGAAATTTCCAAAAAGTATTCAGACAGCTAATTGTGTCTAATGACAGCAATTTCCCCCTGTTCTTTCTTTCCATGTTGTGGTTGAAATTATCCTCTGCTGTGGCGTGCCTTTAGAAATTCCCAGTCTATTAGGCAGATGCACAGACGTCATCTTATTTTTCCGTTTGACTTCTTGTTTATTATTATACAGGCTTCAACTCAGTGGTCCTCTGCTTCTGTCATCTTTTCCCTGTCTCGATCTCTAACCTTTTATTTTGTTTACTCCACAGAGCAGTGTGATGATGAACTGTCAGGCTCCCAGGAAGCCCTACAGGGTCAGCCAGATGACCACCATCTTCATCACTCTCCTCTGCTTCCCCTCCTTCCTCGGCGCCTCCGTGTGTGTCACATACACCATGTGGAGGTACTCGCACAGTCGACCCTGTCACTTAAAAGAACATTGCATTAATTCATATTAATTGCCTCATGGTTTACCCTGTTCTCAATTATAACCACCATGTTGTGGTGTCACATTGTGGTTGTGGGCTCTGCCAAAAAAACACACTAGGTCAGAACCACATCTACTGTACCGCAATGAAATGCAATGCAATGCAATGCAATCTGCAGGTTTATAACCATTCACCATGAGATCATTTTGTAACATTAACACTATATTTCCACCATTTTCCTCGTGATCATTGTTCCAGAGGACTCAGATTGTTACTGTGGCTTTCCAGAAATGGAAAACCATACCTGATTGCACTATAAATTGCTGTGCCGGGTTTTGGCATCTGATAAGTCAAACTCATGGATCTCTTATTGAAACCGGTCGTCCTGGATTGTACTGAGAAAACACACCCCTACACTGTTCACTTTTTTTAAAAAGTGCATTTTTCAATCTGAACTCAGTAACCTCAGTCGAGTCTTAACACTGAAATGTAATAGTTTGTCTTGTGGGAAGCAGAAAGACCACGTTTTTGCCCTGTGAACGTGGCTGTTTGAGATATGCATCCCAACATGCGGAATAATTGCACATACACATACACTGTATTGTGGTTATTGTGGGTCGCATGTTCTTCTGTATTTTGGAGAATGGTTCTCTTTAATGACTTCTTGTTATAACATAACAGAACACACACACACACACACACACACACACACACACACACACACACACACACACACACACACACACACACACACACACACACACACACACACACACACACACACAGTGACCAACAAGTTAAGCAACATTTCAGACACTTACTTGTGTGTCATCACTGACAACTTCAGAAACACACTAATTTCTCTATCTACTAAATATGGACCTTTGCAATGTGGGACTGTTAACACAAAGTAGTGTGTGTACCACAGAGACAACTCTTAGTAGATTCTTTTGAGGGCTCTATCATCTAGTCTAGTGGACACTTTTACACATTTAAATACAGTGGTGGACAGTAAATATGGTTGACTAGACAGTAGATGGGAAGACATTTTAGATCCAGCAGAAGATGCACAAGTGAAGATACAAGTATTCTACTCAGACCATTGCCACTTGAAAACTGGACTGTAGCCTCACCAGCATGTCTTTTTTTTTAATTCATGGTTTGGCTGTAGTCACGTTTCCTGCCCATGTTCACTTGAATAAACAGCTGTATGCCTCTTCAGCAATCTGTCCTTTCTCTGGCCTCACAACAGAGAGAGTCACATGTGTCTTCTGTCCTCAGTATCAAGCCGTCGTCGTCGTGTGGTCCGTTCCGCGGGCTGAAAAACATGTTCCAGGCAGGGAAAAAAATGATGGAACAACTGGAAAAGGATAATCCCAACCTGTCGGTGCTGACCAGGGCTCACTCCTACCTGGTGGAAAACCCTTTCTTCCTGTTTGTGGGAGCAGGCATCTTTCTGTGAGTGCACAGACACAAACACAGCTGTAGCAGGCTGTCCCATTGTGTGTGTGTGTTTCATATTTAATCACTTTGCATTATTATCAAAATCATTGTTATTGAGTGAAGCACTGCTCTGATGCACTTTCATTGTGTCTTTCCATCAGGATAGTCATCTACTTCCACAGTCAGGTGGTGGACGGTCAAAGGAAGATCATCAATTTGCTACAGGAGCAGATACAAAACGTAAGACAGAGGTCACACAGGATGTATCTAAATATGGGCATGAATATAAAATAGACTGAAATGTTCTGTTATTTTGCTTTTGACATTTCTGGGTCTTCATCTCTTCATCTCTCTATTCAGGAGGGAGACGATAAAAAGTTTCTCATCACTCGCCTTCAGTCCGCACATGAACAAAAACGAACCCCCACACAGAGACTCACAAGTCAGGTCTGTTCCTTTTGCTCGTCTTAATCTGAGACATTTTTTTCAGGTTACAGTACAAATCTTAAAAACTTTATTAACATTTTATTTTCATTTCATTCTATTTTCCAGAACTCTGCCTGCTGAGGCCGTCGAGTCTCCAGTAGACAAGTCCTCTCAATCCTCTGAGCACAAGTCGGGAGAATACGTAGGCCAGAGGTGATAAACCTGGAATACTGAATGTGACCAAAATCAAATGTATCATACATCTGTTAGAGTTTGAATTTGCAAAGGATTTTCTTTGACTGGAGTTTTTGTAGAGATGATGAACAAATCATGTGGAACTATCAGGTGAAAAGCTTTGCTTTCTACTGCACTGTACAGTTTACACAGTACATGAACTGTTTGAGCTCAGACGTTAGGAAGTCAAAGTGAAGCCTGACAGCAGCCAGTAGCTATGCTTGACTATTAATAAATAACACGACTGCTCAAGAGAACAGAGAAAGACAGAGTTACACACAGCACAAAAGAGGAAGAACTGATTTTTAGTTTGAAAACTGAGCAGGAAGCAGGAACCAGAATGTGTAACAGAGAAATCTTAAAACTGGTGTCGTCAGTTTAAATAGATTTCAGTCATCTCTTATAGAAGCACTTTTTTTTATCAACTGTGAACAGTTTTTAATGCTTTTAATTTTTTTTTTTTTTTTTTATGTTTTATCAGTATGTATGTTGTAGTAAACTTGGATGTTGAGGTATGATGCAACTGTAAATGATGACTTGGGTTTTATTATTTTGTTTTTTAAATAGCTCCTTTAGGGCAATAAACTACAGCTGTAATGTAATACTTTTGTAATTAAATTATGTTTTATCATATTGGTGTGTATTTGTATTTATTAGTGCTTATGTAAAGTGTGGGCACTACTACAGCACAGGAAAATATGTGTTACAAATTCAACAGCTTGAAAAACAACATGATTTGCACTGTTAGCATACAGGAATAGTTCACAAACATGCAAGTAACAAAAGTAAATGGAGACACAACTAACTGTATGCGTGTATAGGACATATAAAAGATATTTTCAGTAGAAAAATAAATACACAAGCACTTTTAAATTGCCTGAAGAACGGTAATAAAGTAACAATCTTAATCTTTGTACCTTTATTAGTAAATATTACCCATTAAATTATTTTTCCAAAATGAGAAAAAGCAGCATATTTGGTGGAGGGTAGAAACAGCAGCACCGCAGATGGATTTCTGAATGTGATATTTAGAGTTGACACAAGAGAGCACCAAATCCCCACAAGACAAACCAGGAGCTGTTCTCAGTCCAGCGCTTCTCCATCACAACTCTGACTCGACTATTTTAGACTATACCACCATGACAGTCTCAACTGCATATACGTACACATTATACAGTATGTATTTACACTATATATGTAGAAGTGTATATATACACACTGTGACCAGTTCATTGTACTTTTGTGCACCTCACAATTATAGCATACGTGTGCATCAGTCTACATGTTACAACAGGGAACATGTGATCCTGTACTGTATGTCACGTTTAAACCGCTCAAACTTTGTGGTGCGGTTGTGTTTGACTCTGTAACATCTCTAACAGGCTTCAGGCACTTGTGAGTATTTCAGTCAGTTCAGTTTCATCAGATGCAGAGTTAGTTGTGTTTGTTGTCTTGAGGCACTGACAGCTTCCATGTTGCCGTTGTCTTTGATTTGTGTTCGTCAGTGCTGAACGGCTTACTGGCTAAAACTGTGACTCAGCTGCCGTTGTTGAGCATGCCCAGCAGCTTCCTGGGGTCCATCCCCTGCTGCTGAGCCATCTTCTGCACGTCAAAGCCCATGTGCTTCAGGAACTGGATCACGCTCATCTCCTGTCCCGTCAGCTGGTCGCGAATAGTGGGGCAGGACGGGTTGCAGTGGGGCCACGGGCAGCTGTCGATCAGATGTACGGGGCAACCCCTCATGGGTGGGCTCTTGTGCTTTTGGTGGCTGTGGTTGCCGTGGCTGCTGTTGATGTGGAGGTTGTCTTGGAGGCTGCGGTCCCAACAGTGAAGGGCTCTGGGCAGGGAGGTGCCTTTCACCTGAATATCCATCCAGTAACTGCGGGGACAGCAGGACACAGTCAAAGGTGTGAAGGGTCAACAGCTTCAGCTCTTCCTGTACTATCTGTTAACAGTGTTTGTGTCTGTATACTATCATGGGCACTGTCAAGAGGATTGAAAACGAATTATATTTTCGGTTTAGTTGGCCTGTAACTGAAACATTTAATTTGCTCACATGGTTCATACTGTGGGATCTATCTGGTTGACTTTTGAAGCAAATACTAGAAGCTGGGGACTTTACTCTCTGCAGCAAAGGCACAAAAGGCCCATACATGTCTATAAAATACAGAAGGTCCTCAACATTGTCTTCTCTTACCATATTTTTATGTTATTTACACATAGCGACCAATAACAGTATATTTGTGACAAGCTGAAATTTTGGCCCATTTAATTGATTGGTTTAGGTCTAGTAGTATTTTTTGGACATTGTTTTTTACGGATTCTTCTATAAAGTAGGACATTGAGTGTGAGTAGTGTACTGAATATAAAATACAAGCAATTCTGGAAAACACATTTACATCAGCAGTGCACAAACTACTGAGAAACTAGCAAACAACATACAGTATACAGTAAATTCAGTTGTTGGGCAAACAGAACATCTGTTTATTCCAGTTCCCTGTTCAGTTTCAACTAAAATGCTGTGTACAGTCCTTAGCAGACTGTTCATATAATGTGTTTCATAAACAGTCCAAGTCAAGATCTACAAGTTAAGGTGAGACACTACAGGCAAAGACCCTGTTTTTTCATGCACTGATCAATTTTGAGATTTTGGGCTATTTTTCTTCCTTAACATGTATTCTCTCAGAAAAGTTCTCTCCTGAACAATTAGGCTCCAAAAATTATTGTTTCCTCTGTATCTGCAACCAGTCGTAAAAGTATGATTTACATTAACAATCTATGGAATTTTACAGTACAAGTCTTTGTGATGAGAAATTAGTTTTTCCTCAGACTCTGAACCCAAAATCTCAACTTCATCAGCACTTACAGACACCAAACCTTCCAGTTTTATTCCTGTCTATATTCTGAAGGTTTTTACAGAGGGGATTGTTGATATATCATTCAAAGCCTGATTTATACAACGTTTTGTTCCTAAAAACAGGATGAAATTAGATTTTTTTTAGGGCTGGTGACAGTATTTTCTCATTTACAAAGTGATAAAAAGAGATATCCAAAATCCCCTCTGTAAGACCTTCTGACTCTAATATGTCAGCTTATCCATTGTTCAGATTTCGGTTCTGGATATATAAAAAAATAGCGCATATTTCATTAGATATTGCCTCATTTGCATATTTAAACATAAAATTTGACATAACTTGTAATACAAAAAATATTTGTCTTAATGTAAGTGATAAACTTGGGAAGTTTCATGGTGATATCTGTTGGTTTATTTTTTCCCCCCTATTCACCTGTAGTGTCTCCCCAATTATTAAGTTAATTCACTTACGTTCTGGTGATGAGCTCATGAGACAAGCAGGCCGGAGCAAACAGTGCCCTGCCATTCAAACCAGAGAATCACACAGTCAATAATACAGCTTTTTGTTTTATCTTGTGCATGCATGTGTGTGTGTGTGTAATTGTGAGTCTTACGGTACGTCACGAAGCGTGGCCCTCAGCTCCAGCCCCAGGTTCTGTATGTACCTCCACTGGCCCTCGTGGACGGGCTGTCCCGTCAGGTGGATGTTGTCGACCGTGAGCTGGGCCTCATCAAACAGCCACTGCACCACGAACACTGGGCCTGGACAGGAGAGACGACATCCTGCAGGTCAGACTTTGACTCACGCAGCAGCCTGTGCATGAAGCGCGTGTTTAGAGAATGTTTGGCCACTCACTTTTTAACGTGGGGTAGACTTTATATCCAAAGAAACAGTTCCACTCCTCTCCAACGTGGGCCTGTCTGCAGCTCTCTGGCACCTGTCCGCCCCAGTATCTGCACAACAGCCAAGTGTCACCACTTTATAAAGTCTGTAACCTTCCTCCTCACCTCGGTCGGTGCATGAATGAATGAATGAGTATTTATTTTGATTATAAAAAATCAGGAGACAGTACATATCGATGGACACTTTCATGTAAATATGTAGGATTATGTAGCATCAGCTAATTTCCATCCTTTGCCCTAGGCAGGTTGATGTTTAACATTGTAATTAATAATACAGAGATATACTAACAGTAAAAAGGTAAAAAAAAAAAAAAAAAGTACAATAACAATAGAAGTGACAGGTACAGTACATCATAGACAGACAATGACTCACCAAGAATGAGAGTAAAGTGACCATTGAATGGTAAAGTGCTTAAAAGAATAGTTCACCCAAAATTCAAATTTCACTCATTATCTACTCACCCTCATGTCGACTAAGGTCTGGGAGAAGTTTGAGAGTTATCCGTGGCTTCTCTGAGTTACAGGGGGTCTCGGCGTAGCAGTGCATGTCCATATAATGGTTGCAAATGGATACCAACTGTCTTCGTAACAAAAAGACACACCAAAAAACATCCAAATACCTCCATGCTGCTTGTATGTAATGTCCGTCTTGTATTGAAGCCCCGAAATGTGAAATTGTTCCGAAAAAAATTAAATAAGTCTATATTTCAAGCTTGTTTGCAGCGGAAGCTCCTCTTCCTTAGTCGACATGAGGGTGAGTAGATAATGAGTGAAATTTGAATTTTGAGTGAACTATCCCTTTAAGTGCTACAGTAAAGTGCTAGAGTTATAAGGTGCTGAATGGATATTGCACGCTGCCCAATTGCACATATTTGCACACACAGACATGTGTGTACCGGTGTTATTGCACATGTTAGCATACTGTAAATAGATGTAATTATGTAAGCACTATTTCACAAAATTTGCATACCGGTACATACAAATGTATGTAAGCATAGAAGGTTCCTTTCTCTCTATATCTGTCTTGTCTTGTCTTGGCCTTACCTCATGCCTCTCTTTATGGCCTCAGTGGGGGCACAGCTGATGGTATCAAGGCAGTCTGTGAATTTGTACTGTTTGTTGTCCAGGAACCATCCAGAGTCAGCCAGGCCTCTGACCTGCAGCCCTGTGTAGCCCTGTGACGCCAGCTGCTCCGCAACGTTGTCCACGTTCAGCAAAGCACCCGTACCACCCGCACTAAAGACAGAGGCAGTGGGGGTCAGAGTGGAGCCACATGACACCGAGTCATTATCTGTGGTAAAACACACACATTTTGTCCAATACTGACCTGCTTCCTGCAAGAAGGAGAACCTTGGCGTTGTCCAGACCTTTAGTCAGCAGCTCGTTCACCACCTCCTTAATGATCAGAGATCCCATGAACGCATAGTCACCTGACAGCAAACATATTACACATGTATAAATTAGCATACAGTCGCATTTATAATGATAATGATTCTCACTCCACAGCTGTAAGAATAACTGTAAACTAAACAAATGTAAAATAATACAACATCAGATCATTCTTTTTCATTACAGTATGAAACTCATTTTTATTATGAAACTCACTTATGAAGTGTGTTCAGTTCAGATGAAGTATTCATGCAAATAAACTCATTAATCCAAAACCCAAATGGCACCTGAGTGATCACACTCATTTACACTCAGCTTCTTCTATGTTTAAAGCTAAACTAAGAAATGATTTATCTTGTTTTAGTTTAGGGGATGAGACAATGAGATCATTAATTTGTGGTGCTAACCTTTATTTTTCTGTATTGTAATACTTGTACTTTATGTGCATAATGTAATTCATTCGTTTTTAGCATAGTACTTGAAGGGATTTCATTATTAAGTCAGTCAAGTCAACAAAGTAAAAGTGACAGCTGATATCTTCTGCTCCATCCAGTTACCCTGTCACTCTTCCTTTAACTATCTACTGCATGGATCATCTCTTTATACGGCGTATATACTCTCAGAGCCACAAGTTCACACAGTAAATGGTCTCGTTCATTGCATCTTACTGTGATCTGTCTTCGGGGTGGCTCCGCTCCACACGTCGCTGGAGCAGTATGGGATGAAGCTGCAGGAGAGAGAGAAACAGCAGCACTAAGTCGACATAAACATTACAAGTGTGTTGTTCAAGGATAGAAAGCTGCAGTGGGATGCCGGAGTGTATCAATGCAAATAGGATATTTTCTCCTTTTTATACATGATAGGATGATGAATGGCTAAAATAATTGCAGTAGTGTTATTATGTCTTATATGTACTTAGCAGCCTCTCAATGCATAAACAATATCATAACTTTTGCATGTTGTATACATAATGAACATCACCAGGGCCGTTGCTAGGAATTCTGGGCCCCCTGAAAGAATACTAAAGTGGGCCCCTGCCCCCTGACTTTTCCACTTTTTTTTCTTAGACTACGTACGTATTATCACGTTTTATTAACTTTGTTTTGATGCAGCATTACTATTAGTATTAGTCAGGGTCTTATGCAGAATAATTCAGTCATACAAAGATTAGACTACTGGGGTTTTTTGTGGGCCCCACTGGGCACTGGGCCCCTAGAATTATCATCACCTTTCTCCCCTATACAACGGCCCTGAACATCACGATGTTTATATCTGAGCTTCACTAATGGGAAATAATCATTAAAAGCACCAGGATGTAGGAAAAAATTAAATAACATGATCACCCAAACACTTTTATGTAGAGGTGTATGTACCCATATATTCATACAGTTGTCAAAATTAGAAGAAAAAAAAACACAGAAGGTTATTAACTATGAAGTGAAGGAGAGACATCAGCTCTTACACCATGTTGGCGTTCCACCAGTGTGGGTTTTCCTCCGGCTGAGGAGACAGGATCCCTGTTCCTGTGAAATGCAGAAGGAGAGATCTCACATTTATTTCACTCTCGGCACAGATATCATCTAACGGTAAAATGCTTCAGGCTACTTGCTAGAACTCACAGACCTTGATGTGTGTGTGTGTGTTTCCCTGTGGTAAATAAGTCATTAACTTTCCCTGCTTTGGTCAGCAATTACATGCAGGCATTGAAGAGCTCTGCGGCTGCTGCACTGGCCACCGGTGTAAAGTACACACAGGCAGAGAGTCATAAACAAACAAGGGCTTCCCTGATGGCTAAAGGAAAAGAACCAGAGTTTGACTTTTAAAAATTAATGCAAACTCAGCTAAAGAGGAAACACAAACAGGCCAATGAAGCTCATTCATTCAGAGCAGGATTTTTCCCTGCAGATGAAAGCAAAAGCTCTATGGAGGCTGTGAGGACATAAAAAAAAAAAAGCTGCACAAATGGCAGACACTTTTCATGCCAGGTTTTTTTTTTTTTTTTTTGCTTTGTTACCTGTTCTGGTTTGCGGCCACTTGGTGGAGCTCATCAGTCTCCTCATTGTCTCGTACCTGCTGTCACAGGTCTGCCTGTTGAAACAGTACCATCCACCTGAACAACACACGCACAAGCTTGTTAACAGGTTACCTACAGCTGACTTTCACCGTGTTGAGCTCATCCTTCATCTGTGGTTTCTCACTCACCTTCCAAGAACAGCAGCCACCTCTTGCTGCCCTTGGACTCCTTGATGTAGTACCTGCACAAGAACACCAAAACAAACCAGTAAATGTGTTTGTGTGTCATGCACACACCCATATGCACATGTGAACGCGAGCTTTGGGATGCTACCTTTGATGCTGACATGAAAGATTTGGCTCTGATCCTACCTCTAAAACTCTCTGCAGGAGCCTGTTTAGAGGCATTCAGAGCTCTAATTGCTTCTTTAAAAAAAAAAAAAAAAAACATGAGTAGAGGAAACTCGTCACGCTGTTGGCAGAACACACACACACCCTCTCTCTCGCTCACACACACACACACACACACACACACACACACACACACACACACACACTGGTTTGACAGCTTGGGTGGGATCTGCAAAGCTGCCTCCTCTTCACAGTCAGTGTTTTATTCAATTGGTGTTTTAAATGAATGATAGTTCTGCTTGGATTCATTTTAAAAACTCATGGTTATCTCTTTATTCAGAATTTAAATAACACTGATGCACAATGCAGACTGTGCTCCATTGGACTGGCTCATTGGCACAACATTTTGAGCACTTTGAGATTACTTTATGAAAAGTGCCTTACAAATAAAATGTATTATTATTATTAATATTATAATTATTACTATTAACATTTACTCTGCTCCACTCATCTTTCACAACGCATAAACTGGGAATTTGCAGTGATGCAAAGGAAAAGCAGGTGTATAGAGGAGAACTCTTTTATTTTGAAGGAGTTACTTTGACTTGTACTGTAGCTGTTCAATAAAGGATATTTAGACAGGAACTCAACTTGTTCCTCTAATTCATGAACTGTCAAGTCACAAACACATCACTGCGTAATTTATCTATATCAGTCAACTATTATTTTGGCAGTAGACCCAACAACTCTCAATAGAGACATCACTGCAGATATGAACGTGTTGGCCTCAGTCAGTATAGTGCGCATGGTCTCTCTCACCGCGCTGCGTCTGTCTGGTCTAGACCTTTAATCCAATTTGGAACAGGAGCGCAAATTGGATGTTTGGTGCAAAAAGAGCAGAAAATGATAACGACGATACGCTAATGTTTTAGGTCAGCGACAAACTATCAAGAATAAAAAAAAAAGAAAAAGGTAACACTTACAATTAGGGTCCCTTAATTAACGTTAGTTAGTACATTATTAAGCATTAATATATAAACTAATGTGATAATTAATGCTGAGTAATGCATACATAATGATAACTAATTACATTATTCAACTTTTAAATTTATTATAACTTTGAGTAGTAAACATTAATTAACTGCTTACTAATAGGCTACATTAATTAATGTTTCCTAATCCTAAGTAATACATAATAATGATTGTTAATATATCTGTAAACGTTAATTAAGGGACCCTTAAAAAAAAAACGTACCCTGCAGGTGACCCGTCATTGCAAGTCACAGACACATTCTTCAAAAAGTGCAGCTTCATGTCTTGGTCCAGCTTCTGCGCAGAGCACGGGTACAGCGACTGCGCCAAGTTCTTAATCTGCACCATGAAGTTGTTCATGTTTCCCTCCACGGCTGTAAAGTCTAAAGGGAAACTCTCCGGTCCGTCCACCCGCTCCCTGTACACCGGAGCCTGCTGATCCTGCTGCTGCTGATGCTGCTGATGCTGCTGCTGCTGCACCCTCCGAGTCTGCGCCCGACCTCCTCCGCGCACTCTCCTCGCCTCCACCGATGCGCTCATATGGATGAAGAGGAGCAGCAGGCAGGAGCGCACCGCGGACAGGCCGGCCGAGCTTCTCGCTACACAGCGACTCTGCATTTCTGTTTCTTTACTGTGGGGAAAAAAACGTTATCTCAAATGTGCGCGAGTGGTTTGAATAAAACACAGCATGTCCTAAGAGTCGACGGGGAGCTGGGATGTTCTTTGGGAACGCACGGACACCTCTTGGAAACGACCGCTCGTGCAATGTGTGTTGAATAAGCGCAGTGTGAAGATCTCCATGGTGCCTCGAGAGATGGACAGCTGATTTATAAAAAAAAAAATAAAAATAAAAATAAAAAATCAGCCCAAATGCACGTGCAGATCCCTCGTCATTTCAGTTGTAACACTGCGCGTAGTTCATCCAGTAAATGCGTCATTACACGCGTAAAAAGCCGCCGTCGGACTAAGTATCTGACCTGCTGGCTCCGGGTTCTGGTCTTCATGAGCTGCGGACGAAGGGGGTTTTTATTCGACACCCCCCTCCTCCCACCCCTCCACCCCCTTCGCCCTGCCCCGTGCTTCTCACCGCCGCGGGCCAGTCATTATTATCGTTGGCTGATGCTCCTCGCGGGGCGTCGCTCTCACACCAAGAGCGCGCGCATATGCCTGGCACGCCCCTTGGGTCTGTTCACTCATACACTCACTTCTCCCTTTGATGTTGGGTCATCTTGTGACCACGCCGCCTTTGAAGTGTCTTTGATTGAATACGGTGTGTGAGGCAACAACGCAGTTGGACAGGCGCGCGGATCCAGCGGATCACCGAGGCGCGCGGCTCATGGCTTTTTTTTTTTTCCTCGGAATGCGCTGGGAAAGGTCACGAGCATTATCGATCTGCTTGTGTTTTATGAAGATAATCTCACATAGACGAGTTCCTTCTTCTTTATTTTAGGAAAGTTGTGAATGAGATAAGAACCATATGAAAGTGTTGGATTGTGGTGTGTGCAGATAATGCAGCCTATAGATGACCTATAATAGATATCTATCTCTATCTTTGACTTTCATTCATTCACTAGTTCACATGCATTTAACTCTTATCACCAAGATTTATAGCATCAATGTAAGTAGCCAAATAAATGCTATTCCATCCACTTCCTGGCTGTATTTGTGACTCATATCAGATTCTTGGCCATCCCTGATCTAGGTGCCATGGTATTACCACTGTAGGGATTATCTGTAAAGGCTACCTCAGGATCTGATTTGACATTTACTAAGGTTATTGTAACAGATGGATTTAATTCAGATTCAATAGAGTTTCCTTTTAAAACCACAATTTCTTGCAGTGCATGATTTAATCAGTGAGCCTTCTGTGGATCCTCAGAGAGGATAATATAGGACAATAGTGTTTTCATCTGTCCATACACTAGGGTTATAGCTGCTGCTGTTTGGTAAGTTTCCAGGTATGTACAGGAGTGGTTCTCAAACCTTATGACAAGAAGGACCCAAATAGGACACAGACAACCATTACATAAGATTTTGTCCCAGACTCTGACATAACATTTCCGATTTTAGACTTATTGTTTCACAAAGTGTGTGAAACCCACAACCCAAAACAGTCATACATACTCTTATTGTGTTCTTTGTGGATTGAGTAAGAGTGAAAATAAATTATTCCCCTTTTTGCTGGGAATTCACAGGAACCCCCTCAAGGACCCCAGGGGATCCCCAGACCCCACTTTGAGAACCACTGACCTACAGAGTGTCTTTTTAAAGTTTATTGGCCTCATCATCATGTAAAGACCTTTTTTGTTGTTTTCAAAGCAACAAAATGTGTCATGAATAAGACTTGGGATAAAAGATGTAAACCACATCCATTGTTCATTTTAACACCGACATTCAGCAAGCAACATACTGCCATTGAACTTTAGTGTCTGGCTTGGATAGGTTTTACAGGACAAGAAACACAGTGTTCATTATGTGTATCTTTTTTAACATTTTGATTAAAGTGTTTTTGGAAAATCGTGTAGCTAGTACTTCACAAACTCCTTGCACAGACGCCTTCATGTGCCTGCACTCCATTCGAGCATAGTTTTGAAGTCTCTATCCTGCTGAGCAAGGAAGGAAACTGATTGTTTGTTTGTTTATTCAGACGGCGGCAATTTCCCCCCAGAACTGAAGAGCTGTATTCACCTCTCTCTCTCTCTCTCTCTCTCTCTCTCTCTCTCTCTCTCTCCCAGGTGGACTCTGACTTGTATCTGAAGTGGTCAGTCAGTTACTTGCCTGCGCTCTGAAGCTGTGGCCTCACACCTCTCCATCTGTTGCCACCATGTGTCATGGTGTCTGTCCAGTCTGATTCCAGCTTTGATCCAATTTGATTCTTGCTGAGAGAAAATTGCCTTGATTCTCTACATCTCTCAAAAGGTCGTCTGTCAAACTGCACATGGTACATAGCCTATATGAAGTCGTCCATATGGGGAACAGATTGGAAATTTCAGTGCAGAGACGTGATCTATTTTCTTCCTCTTGTGAGGATAAGCACTGTGCTTGAAGTGGGCAGTACAGATTTAAGAGGTTGGGATAGAACCAATAATCCTACATACTTTATGGACTGCAAATTGTTTGAAGATTTCAGGCTCTAATAGCCTATGTCAATATTAGCTTTTGATACGAGTCTGTCAGTGTTTTTAATACAGTAATTGATTTGGACATTGTATTTACAAGCAGGATGACCAGTAAGGATTACATAGTTCTGCCCTCAACAATCCCACTATAGCCCTATACCAGAGAGATGTGTCATGCAGGAGACATGACTAAAGTTTTAACAAAGTTCATTTGCAAAAGCAGATAAGTGCCATTTTGAAAAAAATGAGCTGAGGCTTTGTAATTATTCTTTGCATAGTGTTGTTTTCAATAAAACTTTATTTTTTTGAGATATGTCTGTTTTGTTACATCTCAAAGTCACTCAACTTTGGTTTGACTGATATCACCTTATGGAAATAAAAAAAGAAGAAGAAGATTCTAGAATTTTTTACAAACGGAGTTATCTGCTTTTGCAAATGAACTCTTCAAGTGTCCCAGTAAACTGCGACAGTAAACCACCATGCTCACAAAGATGTAAAATAAATAAATAAATAAATAAAGAAGAATTGAATGTAATGCACCACAAACACAATGTCATCCACTTGTTTTCTTAATATTTGGGTGAACTGACCCTTTAAATCCTTAAAAAAAAAATTTTTTTTTTTTTTTTTTGGTTCTAGCTGCAGTCAATAAAGTTTATTCAAACAAACACCGTGACGTCACTACACACAATGGCAGCCAGCGGTACAGCTGTAACGGTTCTCACTCCTAATGGGAGAAGACAAACTATTAAAGTGTCTCCAAACGCACCGTTACTGCAGGTAACTTGTGTTGTGACGACGCTTCACGTCCTGTGATGTTTGAGTCGTTTCATTGTGTTGTTTTGTTTTTAGAGCAGCGCAAACTAGTTTCCTGTGAGTTAGCTTGTTGGGCTAACAGCAGTTAGCCAGTGACAGATCAGTTTCTGGGTCGAAGCGGCTCAAGTCCTCATTTATCTGCTCATTGTGTTTTATAAATCCATTGTGACATTCCGCTTATATCCGCCGTCCGCAGGTGCTGGAGGACGTCTGCAAAAAGCACGGATTTAACCCGGACGACCATGGTTTGAAGTGAGTAAACTAGCAGACTAGCAGACAGTCAGCTGGCTCATCTCCCTGTCTCAACACTGACACGTACCATGAGATGATGGTTCAGAGTTTTAATTCATGTCCAGCTGGAGACATTCAACAACTTGCCCTGAGATCAGACTGCACCTAAATGCACCTGGATAAGTTAGGTGAATAAGCTCCATGATCAGACTGAATCTGCAGCAGTGTCCTGTGTCTGAGTGTGGCAAGTTAACAGTAGTGAACCATGATGGATATGCACACACCTCATGTTACTGTGAGACTTTGGGCCACTGACAACTTCTTTATGTGATTTAATGCTTGGTTTTACTATGTTTACTAGTTTTTACTATGTTTACTTTATGTTAAAGTGTCCAAAAAATAACATAACACACAACATAAAAGGAAAAAAAAACTGAAAATGCATCAATCTATATTACATGAAGGAGTGATATAGAGTTTATATTAATAGACGTAACTTTCCATAAAGCACATCAGAAACTCTCCCTTAGTGACTCATTTTTTGCTTTTTCTTATTCTAATGGCATGTGAAGTCAGCAGCTCTATACAGGAGATGTCTCTTACATTACCTTCATTTTTTAAATTACAGTACATAGGAATGCTTATTTACGTGTCCTCTGTAATCACTCTGCCACAGGTTTCAGAGGACTGTTGTTGACCTTACGGTGCCATGGAGGTTTGCCAACCTGCCCAACAATGCCAAACTGGAAATGGTGACAAGTACGAGAAAACAGGCGGCTGTGGCTGACAGCCAGGTTAGTTTGAAAAAAAAACATTGAATGTGTTTGTGTGAGTGTGTGTGTGAGTGTGTGAGAGAGAGAAATAGGGTGGGGTGAATACAACTCCTCAGGTTTAAACTTGAGTGGCTGACCACTGATTAAATATCAATACCTATACATTACATTACATGGTATGTAAGGGTATGGCTGGTGGTGGTCATTATCACTGACAAACTAGTTTATAACATGTGGTATGTACATTAAATGTTGCCTTAAAAAGTATAATATGAAAGATATGGGGGATATTATGTACATCATGCAAAACAAAAGGTATTTTGTTTTATAGCTTACATACATGTATCATTTCGGAAACCTTTGATATCTACTGATATGTGGAGGCAGAGGTGAATGGCACTGACCGATAACGGTGTGGATCGCGTGGCCAAACTGATGTAGGCTTTTATTCAGGTCAAGTGGTCAAATATGTTCTTGTACTTGTTCCCTGTCAGCTAGTCTGGACCAAACCAAACTCTAGGTTTTGATGATGGTGATGGAGAGCAGTGTCCTTCATGATGGCCAACAACCTCCTGTTGTTGGTTCAGTTGAATTGAGATCTGATGACTATGACTATAAGTCCACAGTATGCGATTCATACCCATCACATGATTCAGTTACTCCTCGTGTTTGGAAGCTTCTATCTGCCTACAGTATGATATCTCCACTCATTTATTCAGGTCGGAGCTGTACCTCACTAGATGATGCTTTCACTTTCAGAGTTAACTCAGACAGGTGTGATAAACCCTGTAACAAAAGGCAGATGATCTGTGCCACACATGAACATAGGTGCCATGGCTGCAGGGTCAGAAAGTCATATTATTATTATTTTAATGATCACTGGCAAAAGCTGTAACAAATAGTTCAAAGAGAAAATATCTGCATCAGATAGAAAATCGGAAACGCAACACAAAGTACAGTGACACCAATGTATTTTATCTTTATCGTGTGAAAAAAGGAAGACGTTTATATTGTGTCCCACCCTCCATTATTTATTGGAGAGCCCAATAATGAACAATCTATATTATTTCATTAGTGTGTGGTTGGCTATATATGTTGGTTTTTATTGTCTGTACCTGAAAATGGATAAATCCTCAGTCTGTGTTTTCTCTCTGATTTGTGTCCAGAAAAACACTTTGTTGTAGCTGAGCTGTAGTTTCCTATGACCTCATGGCATCATAATCTAAGCAGTAAAATCACGGCTGGGTTTGATCTGTTGTCCTTGTTCATTTGATGGATGGTTGACTGTTGATACCTCACAGATTTTATGTACTTGCACACTCCTTCACACACATTTTACACACATAACGCACACACGGGCAGCCCCTCCCAACGTGCACGAACAGCCAGACCGGAGAGTGTTTCATGTTTGGCCGTTGACAGCCAAGGCGCTCTTTTCATCTCTCCCGGTGTGCTGACGTGCTGCATGCTATCTGTGCCCTACAACGCGGTTGTTGAGTAAACATAAACAATTTGTAGAATGACTCAGAGAGAGAAAGAACAACACAGACTCGCACCGATGCCTGGTGTTACTCATTTTCAGACTGAGGTAGGCCCAGATGTGCGGCTTAATCAAGTTCGGTTATCAAAGATTTTTCATCCTGCGAAATGGCCCAAGAGTCTCGAGCCAAGAACTTACAAACGGCCACCTAGGGAGATGATGCTGAACGTTGTGTGTTTCCTTTTCTGCTTTTAAGGAAACATTTTGGCACGTACTCCTGAAGTGTGAGAGGTTTGAGCCTAAAGGGATAGTTCAACATTTTGGCAAATTAGCCCATTGCCATAATGCCTATAGTCTTAGGAGTAGGTTTGTTACCTTTAATTGTCGATGCAAGCTGTTTTTAGAGCTACGCTGCGGAGGCTCATGGGATTTCTTGGTTTCCCTCATCAAACTCATCAAATACACAATCCAACAACTCCAAAACGCTCTGGTGGACAAGTTGTGACCTGCACATTCACCACGCTATGAGAATAACGGAGCGTTATGAGACAGAGTTGTTTTAGAGGTAAATTCATGCAAAACAGCTGATGCACGTTGCCTTCAGGGGCAATTTTCAGCAAGCAGTCTCTGAATTTGCCTCGAAAACAACTCTGTCTTGTAACGTTCCGTTATTATCTCATATCGTGGTGAATGTGCAGGTCACAACTTGTCCACGACAGCGTTTTGGAGTTGTTGGATTGTGTATTTGATGAGTTTGATGAGTTAAACCAAGAAATCCCATTAGCCTCTGTAGTGTAGCTCTGAGCAGCTCGCGGCTCTGCTCCGCCGTCCTAAAAACAGCTTGCACCGACAATTAAAGGTAACGAACCTACTGCTAAAACTATAGGGATTATGGCAATGGGCCAATTTGCCAAAATGTTGAACTATCCCTTTAATGCACATTTGCATCCACCTCTTATGTATGTTACAACTGTGATTGCTAAATAAAGCAGGGGAAAAAAGTCACATGTTTAATATAGACATTCCAGCACTTTGCAGCAGTTTTGGTTTGTTGTCTAGTCATAGATTTGATCCTGGTGGTCTGGGCACCCGGCTCAAAGGTTGTAGCTGGTCTGAGACCTGCTGTTCACTCTGGGATCATGTGTGTGTGTGCTCCTGTATTCAGATGTAAAGTGTCTTTTTGATCTTCAACATGCACCTCCACTACAGCTGTGTGTTACTGTGACACGTCCATCAGGTGCGAATCGCGCTTCAGATGGAGGACGGCTCTCGGCTCCAGGGTTCCTTCTCCTGTGGACAGAGTCTGTGGGAGCTGCTCACAAATTTCCCCCAGATCAGGTGTGTGTATGTGCATGTACCAAGTTTGTGTGTGTTGTGTAATATGTATAAATATGTATGTTTCAGTAAGGTAAGGTAAGCTTTATTTGTCCTGTAAGGGAAATTTGTCTTGGGCCCATAGTGCAGCCTGGTTGCATAGCAGTACATTCAGTGGACAAGGAGACTTCATTCACATACTGACACATAGTAATCAGTCGTATCAGTCGTAAAATACCATACCAAGACGTCATAAAAAATAAAATAAAATAGAAAACGTACTGTAATAAATAAAACCAGTCTCAGTGTGGTCCTCACAAGTACAGATGTGACATGTGTGTGTGTGTTTGCCTTTACTTTCCATTAGACAGGAAAGCTGGGTCACACTTTGTAATAAGTACACACTATTAAAGCCCCAGTATGTAACTTATTTGGCTTTTTATTAGCAAAAATCAAATATGTCTTTCATAAATACGTATTTCACTGAAGTGGAATCACACCCGCATACAAATGAAATCTTTCTCGTACCTTAGAATGAGTTATAACAATTCGTTACAAATACATAAGTGGGCGACGCACCGAACCGAGGCGGCCATGTTGCATCGCCATTTTTTACGTTGAGTGGCAGCGTGACCGTAGGTAACCATAGAAACTCAGCGGAGTTGTGGGCTCGGCCTGTTAAAACTGTCACCACTGTGTAGTGTGAGGAAGGACGGAGGCACTGATGTTGCATTCAGGTGCAGTCAGGCAGACGGCCGTCGGCAAACCAACCGGATGTCATTTTACTCCACCAGAGAAAGACGGTAAAACGTGGGTCAGGTAAACAATACGACATCACCATGACAACATATTGTCACGCCTGTATTGTTTTGCCTCGTGCTGGCGGACCACTTGTTTACATAGACGCTTGTTTATCCTGTTACATGCAGCGTCTGTTGTCTGTCTGACGTCTGCCCGATTTCACGTGAATGCAACATCAAGAATACGTTCCGATATGCAACCGCACCGCTAGATGGGGGCAATTCCTACATATTATACCTTATAGCATTAGTTAAGCATGAATAAATACTTAATTATTCATTTATAACTCATGAATACTCATTAGTATGTAGCTAAGCTTAAAACAAATGTGTTTTTCTGTTGCAGGTGTAAAACTATGGCATTCACAAAGCAAGGAACTGAAAAGTTGTAGAAGTATATCTCAGTATACAGTTAGTGCTTATCAATGATGAGTAAAACATTTAAACTGTGTTTATAGACCACATACTAATGAGTATTCATGTGTTATAAATGATGAATTCAGTATTTAATGCTTAACTAATGCTTAATAATGTGTACTTATTATAAAGTGTTACTGAAAGCTGAAGGTAGTCATTGTGCAGGAATGAACGCAGGCCAACACTGTGTTAGATAACATGCTTTCTTCTCACCACTCCTCTGCTGAAGTTCAAGCTTTCCCACACATCACCAGCGCTCTCTCAAACACACACACGCAGCTGTTCCTCAGTAAGTTCCAGCTGTGAGGTCCCAGGTGCTCATGCGTCCGTCCAGTCCTCATCTCATCTCTATTATATGACATCACTCCATATCCTAATCCGTTTCCAAGGAAGTTCCACTTCCGTGAAATGAATATGATCTCCACGCCAGCGTCAAAGCTCTGGGAATGTTGTGAAGCGGAGGGGGGAAGCTTTGATTTTCACTATTGAGAAGAACAATAGTAAAACATTTACGGTTCAGTTGCTCTCTACGCGGGACTGTGCACACATGGTTTACACATGCAGACAGCGTGCCACTGCATCGCATGAGGTTTTGTTGTAAAATCACAGAGCTGATTTCCCTCAACAAGAAAGAGTCCCTTCTGGGTTTTGTTTTGTCACAGCTTAAACAAATAAAAATCACTCGCCCTGAATTTTAAAATCTGTGTTTCTCACTGTCACCACCTCGCTGCAGAGTGTCAGAGCTGTCTGATTCAGGATCCACTCCCGTGTGCGTTTACATGAGAGACGAGGTAAGTGATGTTCCTTCAGCTCGTCCCTTTTTTTAAGAGATGAAAGTGGTGGTTTTATGGTAAAGCAGATGTGTGTGTGTGTGTGTGTAGGTTAGTGGAGAAGAAGCACTAAAGAAGGCCACTCTGAAGTCTCTGGGTCTCACAGGAGGAAGTGCCATTGTCAGGTAGAGTCCGTGTTTTAAAGCTTCCACAAGTTTTTGTATGATTTTAATGATGATTCAGACCAAAGGAAGCTCCTGCTCACTGTCTTAACTTGTATTGTAGTTTTAATAAAAGCACAACGTTTTGGTCCGTTGGACCTTCGTTATGTTACGGTCTGAGAAGAGGAGGCAGTTTAACTAGATATCATTCTAAATATTTTTTTGTAATAAATCTTTAAGTTTTAACTTTTAAATTTAAAAAATTTAAAAACATTAGGACCCAAACCCATTTAATCCACAGTCACTGTTGAGTCCATTCACATAATGTAAACTGTAAAATGCTAGAAATTACATCTCATTCGTTGTTCATGCTTATAGTAAAGTTATTGATAAACTTTCTTTTGAAGGTTTTTACTCAAAAAGAACAAACCGCCTGGAGAGGAAGATGGCAGAGAAGCCACTGAAACAGCTGTTGTGCCAACAACTCCTGTCGCCAAGGAAACGACACCTAGCCCATCACCTCGGCCCGCTCCCGCTCCCGCTCCCGCTCCCGCTCCCGCTCCCGCCCCCACTCCCACTCCCACTCCCACTCCCGCTCCCTCACATCCAGAGACACCGACAGACGTGCCGGTTAAAAACTCACGCCCCGAGAGTCCAATGGAGACCGTGTGCGCGCCAAGTCCTGCCTCTGCCACGGGCACACACACACACACTGTAACTCAACAGGAGGAGATTTCGATCCCCCAGGATGCAGTGCGGCCAAAGGTCCCCCCTGTTGAGAGAGGAGCGCCAGAGGAAGACGGTGAGGAAGCTGGACCATCAGGACTAAGCTCTCATCAGGCATCCTCCTCCTCCTCCTCCTCCGCCGCCGCCGCTCCATCGGCTCCATTCATTCCCTTCTCTGGAGGTGGTCAGCGCCTCGGAGGCCCGGGGGGAGGGGGAGCGGGACGCTCACTGTCTTCATCCTCATCTCTGTCGGGCCTGGCTGCTTCAGTAGAGTCACCCAAAGCCAAGAAAGCCAAATCCAGCCACGGTCCAAACGCCAAAGTGAGTAATATCTCTACAAGACCTCACATCTAAATATAAGTCTTTTTTCTCATCCAAGATAAATAGTCTTGCAAAGCACAGTTTGTTTTTTAGATTATTATACTGTTAAGAAAACAATCTCAACGCAATCCATCCAGCAGATTGTCCTGTAGATGTTTACTTTTCAACTTCAAGCACTTTAAGGTCAAGGGATAGTTCAACGTTTTTGGCAAATCGGCCCATTGCCACAATCCCTATAGTCATAGCAGTAGGTTTGCTACCTTTAATTGTCAGTGCAAGCTATTTTTAGAACGGCGGAGCAGAGCCGTGAGCTGCTCAGAGCTACGCTACGGAGGCTCATGGGATTTCTTGGTTTCCCTCATCAAACTTATCAAATACACAATCCAACAACTCCAAAATGCTCTGGTGGACAAGTTGTGACCTGCACATTCACCACACTATGAGATAATAATGGAACATTACGAGATGGAGTTGTTTTCAAGGTAAATGCAGAGACTGCTTGCTGAAAACTGCCCCCAAACGGAACACGCGTCAGCGGCTTTGCATGAATTTGCCTCGAAAACAACTCCATCTCGTAACGTTCTGTTATTCTCTCATAGATCGTTTTTGGAGTTGTTGGATTGTGTATTTGATGAGTTTGATGAGGGAAACCAAGAAATCCCATTAGCATTCATAGCGTAGCTCTGAGCAGCTTGCGGCTCTGCTCCACCGTTCTAAAAACAGCTTGCACCGACAATTAAAGGTAACAAACCTACTGCTATGACTATAGGGATTATGGCAATGGGCCAATTTGCCAAAATGTTGAACTATCCATTTAAAAGAAGATGTACGGTAACTATCAATGTCCAGACACAACTTTTAAACACAATATTCTATTGTTCTATTGTTTTCAGTTTATCTTTCAGTTAAAGCAGAGAAGATTGCATGGTTGATACATAAATGGTTCAAACATCTAATTGGAGCCTTCATGTGGTAACTTAAGAGTTTATATTGGAGGTATTGTAAGATTATTTTCTGGTATTTCTGGTTTTTGATTTTTTTGATGCAGGGATAGACTAAGGGGAATGACGTGCTGTGGAATCAAACCCACAGAGCTGTGGTCATTTGATATTTGTTTTAACCGCAGGACAACCAGAGTGTCCACAGCAGCATTTCTTTCTCCTTTTAAAGTCAGATTATGAGTCATAGTGGGACAACCTTTGTTCGGCTTCATGAAGAAAACCATCCATCCCCATCCGTAGCTTTCACTCAGTTACTCACCATGTTCCTTGACATTTAAAGGTCATTCTTGACCGTTGAAACCACAGTTAACACAGTATACTACACAACTAACACTGTATAACTTGGAGCCTCCTATGTTGTTTTCTCAGCGTCGGGCTCCCTCCAGTCAGCCAGATGAGGACATGGAACACGGGGAGGAGTTCTTGGAGGTAAGCCCATTCATCTCCTGTCATAGGTTTCTGCCCTTTAACCTGTTTATCTCCTCGATGTTCAACCCTAATGGAAACAGAATCATCTCTGTGACTCACCATTTTCAGTGCTGAGTTTCCCCATTCAGGCCACTAAATATGATTAGAGACAGAGCCGTGCTTTTGATGAAAACATCAGCGATGACACTTTTATCCCTCTTGTATTTATATACTCTCACTTTCTCTGTGCAGCCGGTGGAGAGGGAGCCTCTCATCTACCACCTGGACTCCATGTCCCGCCGGTCCGACAACCACGGGGACCTGCCCGACGAGTTCTTTGAAATCACGGTGGATGACGTGCGGAAGCGCTTCGCCCAGCTCAAGAGCGAGAGGTGGGAGTCGGATGATGCGGCCGATGTGGGTCAGAGGGTGCCGTGTGTGTTCAGTCTGGATACTTAGCTGCTGCGGAGACACGTCTGGATCAGATGTGTTCCTGCGCCGTTTGTAACAGATAATTAGTTAGTTTGGCGTTCGGTCCTGCGGTGTTTTGTCGACGTATAACCCTTAATTGCAGAATACCATAGCAGTGATGAGAGGCCATAGGCAGGGAGAATGCCGGGCATCGCTGCGTGTGTTTTTGAAGTTTTTATTTATTGTGAGTTTTGAAGTTTTTATTTATTTATGAGTGCTTCTTCAAAACAGATGCGGACGAAGTTTACTCTGCGCTCTCTGGATGTGGCCTGCAAAAAAGAAAAAAGGACCACAGATGCTGAGACACTGTGTGTGTCTGCAAACATGTTCTCGTTTATAACACACCACGCACACTACAAAAGCCTCTAAATATGGCACACAGAGAGCAATTGGTGAGCCGGCGACGTTTATCATCCAGTCACGGACCCAAACAGCGTCAGGTCGAGACCTCACCGTGTTTCCTCCTTTAATCTCCCGCTGCGTTGACTTGGCTGCCTCGTGGCTGCGCTACTGCCGCGTCGATGACTGCAATTACCCAGGGTGGAATTAAGCCGACCGCAGCAATCCGTCTCTACCTCCGTCACGCATGCACGGCCACACACGAGTAAAAAGGCAGAAGAGGAAGCAATCGCTCTTCTTTCTCCTCCGCTCATCTTCCCCCATTGTCAACACCGAAGCACGTTTTTTTTATTTCACAGCTCATCTCACTTCACTTCTGTCTCTCTGTCTCTCGTCGCTTTAGGAGGACTCTGGAGGAGGCTCCGCTGATGACTAAATCTCTGAGAGAGTCCCAGATGAAGGAGAAGATGGACAGATATCCCAAAGTGAGTACAAGTCACAATCACATCATCACAATGCTGTTTTTTTTTTTCCGTTTTTTTAACTGGTTGCTTGTTTTGAAATGTACAGATTCTGAAATAAGTGCCAACCCCTGTGTGTCTCCAGGTGGTCCTGAGGGTCCAGTTTCCAGACAGACATATTCTACAAGGCTTCTTCAGGCCCCTGGAGACAGGTTCTGTGTGTGTGTGTGTGTGTGTGTGTGTGTGTGTGTGTGTGTGTGTGTGTGTGTGTGTGTGTGTGTGTGTGTGTGTGTGTGTGTGTGTGTGTGTGTGTGTGTGTGTGTGTGTGTGTGTGTGTGTGTGTGTGTGTGTGTGTGTGTGTGTGTGTGTGTGTGTGTGTGGAGAGTGTTCATTTCAGCCGGCTAGCCACAGGTATGGCTGCAATGTTAAAGCTACTTGCGGCTCCCTCACCACATTTATGACTGTAGCCACACCACAGTGACAGAGAGACAGAAAGAATGAGACAGGTCTGTAATTCCAGGGATTAGATCCACCTCAGCCCCAACAGCAACACGGCGAGCATCAGAACAACAAATTGGAGGGAAATTCCATCTAAAAACATTGATTGGGCTTCACACAGATCGGCCCGTTTGATGTTTCTCTCCCTGTGTGTTTTGTGTCCAGTTGGGGCTGTGAGGCAGTTTGTGAAGAGTCACTTGGAGGATCCTCAGCTCAGTTTCTACCTGTGTAAGTGTCATTTACATTCCTACCGATTAATCACAACATCATCAAGCATCGACACCAACAGTCTGGTTGCTTGATTAAAGGGTAACGCTGCTTTATTGCAGCTCAGGTCTTATAATTATCACTTTTGTAGCCTTTATTTCAGTTATGATAACGTAGCACTGCTGGGATATTGAGCCCTGCAACAAACTCGTCCAAACACTTTTAGCTTTCGAAGGTAAATACACTGCCCATCCAAAAAAAAGTCACCACTTGGATTTAACTAAACTAATAGGTGAGAGCCTCCCATTGGATAATTACTACATGGATTATTATGATTCAGCTGGCAACAACTTATCGAACCCTAACTGATGCAGTCTCATTTCTTAAACAACCATGTTGGAAGACGCATCCTGTGGTTGTGGAAAAGATGTTAAATTATTGGCATGCATCAAGCGAATAAAACATCTAAGGAGATTGCTGAGACTACTAAAATTGGGTTAAGAACTGTCCGACGTATTTTTAAAGACTGAAAGGAGAGTGGGGAACCATCATCTTCAAGGAGGAAATGTGGTCCAATGTGACCACAGAGTCCAGACCTTACTGTAACCCCATTGAGAATATTTGCAAAATGAACGGAAATAAATGTTGTGACATTGCAGAAGCTTATTGAAACGATGCCACATCAAATGCGTGAAATCAAACGATCCAATGAAATATCAGAGTGTTGGACTTTTGTTTTGTTTTTTTTGGATGGGCAGTGTACGTCAAAAAACATCAACATATAGGAAGATATAGGGGGACAAAGCTCAACCAGTAGGTTGGTGTGTAAACTCTGGTGGATGTTTATCAGATGGATAACGCCTCTGTTGATCAGTTGACCAGGAAGTTAGTTTAAATCTGATCTGATTTCCTGACTGCTTCACTTCATCACTGTCATATATTATATATACGTACCCTGGTGTTTTTGTCTACTGTCAGCTACTGGATAAATGTCCAGCTAAACTGTGAAAATAAGTTGTGATAAACTGTTTTTAAGTATCTTTTGATCGAATTTCTCACTTTCATTTTATGGATTAGAATATTGTTTTAGTTGATCTCTCAGCCTCTCAAGGCATTAGAGCGAGGTTGATGGCAAAAGCCAAACCTACTGTCATAGCGGTCAAATTCTCCACACATACCTCACAAGTCTATTTTGACTTCATTGGACTTTTGTGTACAAAAATGTTTTGAGTGTTTCCACAGCTGACTTGCTGTTATTCATAATTTCCTGAAAAGCAGTGAAATATGATTTGGTCTTTGTCTCTTGACGCGGACAAGACACTGTTACACAGCAGCACCGATTTTTGGATGAGAATGGATCATATTTTATTAGAAAAGCTTGTCTTTCCAAATGACATACAGTATCTATAATTCTTCTCTAAATCGCTTTTCATTGTCCACTAGTGATTCTTTTTTATTTGCTTACAACTTTCTTTCAGTCATCACTCCCCCAAAAACCATTCTGGACGACCCGTCAGTGACGCTTTACCAGGTAAGAATCCTCACTCGGTGCGTGTTGCATTTAGCGTGTTGCTGCATTTAATGTGAAGCACAGTAACCAACACAACCGTTTGACTCAAACAAACCGCATCACACTCAAAGTCCAGAAAACAATAGTCACAAAAGTTTGACTTGCCATCTTTGAAACTCTCTCTCACACACACACACACACACACACACACACACACACACACACTGAGAGACAGACTGACTGTAAAATGTATCGGCTGGTCCCTCTCTCCTCTTCAAAGCCCCACCACATTCCCGGACTCCCCCTCTTCTCTCGCCCCTACACACTCTCACACTTGTTCCCCCTCTCCACTGTCCTTGACCCCAGCTGGGCTTGATTTTTCCCAGACTGGCACATGGGGTTAATACAGGCCCCGCTTTGATCTCGACACACACACACACATACATGGAGCAATGGGCAGCCTTGATGTTTTGTTGCCTCCGAGTTCAGAGTGATCCGTATAGTGAGCGTAGAGATACAAATGAAAACCAAAAAAAAAAGTAGTTCCCTGCTCCCCACACGCTCTCTCAGCTTCTCCCTGTTCTTTTATTTTTAGATCCATTATTTTATTTTAGATTAACTAGAATATTTCCGTCATCAGCGAGTGCCATGCTCCCGTTTTCTGTCATACTTTGACTCAATCTGAAGCAGAAGAAGGAAGAAGTGGAGGAACGGAGGGGAGGAAGAGAAAGTTGTTTGAAGTGATATCGTGTTGTGATGATGAACAAGATTCAGGTCCTCCGAGGGACCGCTACGAAAGATAACCATCCTCAAAAGCACGCTTTGAAATGTGCGTGCATGAGTGTGTGTGTGTGTGTGTGTGTGTGTGTGTGTGTGTCCTTGTGGTGCCACGATCTCTCTGGATCAGATCTGATGTTCTTAAGTCGCCTGTGTTTCTTTGTTTTTTATCTTTTTGTCCCTTTCTGAACTCTCCCCCCTCTCCTTTTCTCAACGCGGCCCTCTCCTGTACCCCAACTCTGGCTCCCACCTCCGCTACCACTACATCCCTCTCTCCCAGCCTCTCTTGTGCCTCAGCCACCCCCCCCCATGTCTCTATCCATTAGGGACTTAAAAGCATTAAAGTGCACAAAAACAAAATCTGCAATCCCCTTGGTGTCATGTCACACACATACACAACGACTGGCTCCGTCTCCCTTTCTATACATCAATCTTCAACACACAAAAAGATTCTTTAATCTTTTTTTTGTCATGAGTGCACACGCATTACTATGTCTCTCTCTCTCTCTCTCTCTCTCTCTCTCTCACATACACTCATGCACACACACACACACACACAGACGCACACTTTAATCACTTTGTGTCATGTCAGCAAAGGAATGTTTCCCAACCCAGAAGCCCTTTGATACCAGGCATCCCCTCCCTCATCGCTCTCCCTCTCTCTTTCTCTGTCTTCCATCAGGATCTATTCTGCCTCTTTTTCTGTCTCTCTTTCTCTCTCTCTCTCCATTCCTCTCTTATATGTTTTTCATACTGTCTCTCTCAATCTCTCTCTCTTCCCCTCGCGCGCACACACACACACACACACACACACACACACACACACAGACCTTGTCCCGTTGCCCTGTCGTATCCCTAGTGGAAGTGCGGCTGCCAGAGGGAGCAGGATAGCAGGAATGCCCGTTGTTCCACTGTAACACATTGTTTCCTGCTCACAGGGCTGTGATAATAGCAATTAGGCCAGCGTGTCCCAATTTAGCAACCAGTTAGTGAGAGAGAGGCTGTAGGGATGCTCTCTGTGTTTTAATATAACACTGTGAAAAAGCAGAGGATGACTGTACCTGGTGTCTGCTGAAAGATGTGGGTTTGCTTGATATTCTCGACAGTAACATCTTCATCTTCAACAATACTCATTATTGTCTGTAACCGGTTATCGTCCCGCCTGTATTGATAGTGAGCAACAGGGGAACATTTTTTTTCAAAGAAATGATCCTCATTAATTACAAACAAAACTCATAAGTTGCCGTTTTCACAGCTCCGACTCTGACATCACTTCATAATCACTGTTGTTTATTTGAGCTGTTGGAAAAGCCCAGGTGAAATAAATCCTAAATGAAGGCAGCCAGGCTCAGGGTCCGGTGTGATGGCTTCCTGGCTTGTTAGTCCTTTATTTCACCTCTTCTTCTCCTTCTATGCAATTTGTTTTTCAGTTCTCTTTTTAAAGCAGAAGTAAGTGATCCGGTCGTTTTGGCTAACTTCTTGTCAGCCGATGGAGTTAGCAGTCCCCGTCCTCGTCCCTACGTCACCACATTCACGCGCATCCCTTGGCTGCACACACAGAGAGGACTGCCCCCTTATGCCGTTCTCTCTCCTCATTGGATAAAGGTTGTAGGATACAAGGAAAGTTTTCTCCTCGGCTTACAGCAGAGCAGAGTGACTGACAGACCTGTGTTTCAGACCAAACACTCTATATAAGTGATTGCTGTCGGAAGATAGAACTATTTAAGACTTATATTAACACAAATATTCCGCTTACTTCTGCTTTAATATGATTTTTCATGGTTCACGTGTTCATTTACATAACAATTCACCATTCTCATCCGTTCATCTACTGCATCACGCAACAATATATTTGCGATTCCATAAATAACACAGATATATGGATGATTGGTCCTCCCTCAATAATATAAAATCTATAAAATACAAAAAAAAGAACTAAACTCTCAAGAACTGGAATGCCGGGGTGCACCTTTATGATACTGAAAAAAAAAACAGCTATACAAAAGGGTTAAAAAGGAACAAAAAAGGAGGAAAGGATAAATGATGGTCTAACCGGTGTGATATACATAATCCATCTTTCCCATCTTTTCAAAAACAGTCCTCTTTGTAGTCTTATGGCAAAAGAAATTCTTTTCATCTTAAAAATGTCATAAATGATGTCAATCCACTCATCCATCATACAGTATGTTTTTCTAATTTTAGCCACTTCCTCGTAATGGCTCTCCTACAAGCAGCACTTAGAATCTGAAATAAATCATCACAGGAGACATTTTAGTATAATGACACAAACTTAAAGGGAATGTTTGTCTGAAATACTTTTTGGAAAATTTTACAGACCTCCTGCTAGAAAGGGAACAATATTGAACAAGACCAGAGTATGTGAAAATGATTTTCCTCGAGGCATCCACACTGTCTCCAACATATAGATGAATTGGTATAGTGGTTTTTTTTTTGAGCTGGAGTGATGAAAAATCAAGGAAGGTTTTTCCAGCAAAACTCTCTCCATAATGTTGAATGAGCTCTTTCTATGACTCATAAGTCCAGATATCTGGAGTGGAAAAGAAATGGACATACAAGGTAAATTTCTGCTCAAAACTACAAATTTAACAAATAAAATAAACAAATTTATGTCAAGGCTATTGAAGTATCACAGGCAGGATAAAGCATAAAGCAGCACACACTCTGGCACAGTGGATCATAAATCTGCCTTCTGACGTGTTGATGTGCAAAGGGAATAAGCGATGGAGGTCACCACGAGACCCCTGGACGCTCTCTGAGAGCTCTGCTGATTTATTGTCCAAGTGTTGGACATAGTTCATACCACTGCCTGTAAAACTGTTCAATAGCCTGCATACATCATGCACTCATAATTAGAGCTGGAGGCAGTATTCAGTTCATCAGTGGATGTTTTGGTATTTGATTCATTATTCAAGACGTTTTATAAGCAGGAATAACTAACAATAACGTAAGATCAGATAAATGTAGGCGCTGCCTTTGTACTTCATAATAGATCCATAGTCATTAAACTGTAAATGAAGTGATACAAAGTGTCATATGTAAATGTGCGTCTAGTGTGGATCTAGTTTTTTGGATGGCTAACTCGAAGACATTAACTCACGCAGACACTCATATGTATATAGATTTATATTTAAATGTTATAAAACCATCTCCTCCAGTCTCAGTGTAAACATCCCTGGTAAGGCACTCAGTAATAAAGACTTTACACAAGCCTTTTTTACTTCTGCTTACATGAGAAAGTGAATCAGGATCGTTTTATTTAAAGATTTGTTTTTCTCTTTTCTATTAGAGTCAGACGTGTGCCCTGCTCGCCTGCCTGCCTGTCTGTCTGTGTTTCTACCTCATAATTGTACGGTTGATAATATCTGCCTGCGACTGGTCCATTATAACCATTAAGACTATCACAGCAGAGGAGTGTTGTGCTTGAGGGGTGAAAGTGTTTTCACTAACCATTTGATTGGTGCTCATTTTGTGGTCTGCTTCAAAGCACCACGGTTACTGGTTCAGATCCCCGAGCCATGAATCATCTTTGAAAATGAACTTGACTTGCTTTGGCTTGGATGTGGCGACAGCACTTGGTTTGCGTGTAGCAGGAGACCGTTTTGTTTGGATTTTTCCATGTTTTGCAGAAACTGACTTGTGTGCCAAACATTTTTTAAAGGCTTCTGTTCATTTCTCCTCGTCTCTCCATGTCTGCAGGCCGACTTGTTTCCTGGAGCGCTGGTGTACTTCGGCTCTGACGTTAAGACAGGTTTTTGTCTTTTCGCTTTTCTTTGCTTTTTATGTGTTGATCTGAATTAGATACTGGTGGCATTAGTGAGGAATGCGATATAACAGAACAATAGTTAACATTGTGTTTGTGTGTTTTCCTCCACAGATTTTTACATAAAGAGGGAACTCCTTCAATCCTCCGTCTCCGCCGTGCAAGCAAATGAGTCCATTGCAAGGTATGTGTGTGTGCGTGTGTGTGTGTGTGTGTGTTTAAATGAGCGCCTGGTCGTGCGTGTGTTTGGGTGTGTACATATGCACTTGTATCCCGCGGCAACCGGCCTATTTTCCTGTCACAAAGCTGTCATCATTGGAATCCCTTTGAGGTTCTGCCTAAACAGCAGGTGCCCCTCATTTCCTCCACACACACATGCAAACACACACACACACACATGGAGACACACATCGTTTTCCACTCCTTCTAAAGATAGAGCCCATTTCCCAAAAGTGACCCCCACCTGTTGTCCTTTTGCCTCTTTAACAAGGTCATTACTCCTCCTCTGTTTTAGATCTTTATGTCACTCACTTATTTTCTTTCTGGTTCAGCTCCTCCGCCACAAAACAGCGCTGCTTGAAGTAGACACACATGAATTCCTCAAGAAAGCAAAAAAAAACCATCCTGACCTCCTCCAAACTACCTTTCCTCATGATGACCCATTTTAAATTGTCCACCTTTTTTCCCCCCATCATCCCCTCTTTCTACCTCAGCTGCATGCCCTGGTCCTCCACACCCTCCTCCAGCTCCGTGGCCTCAGCGGAGCCGCTGCCTCCTCCAGAGCAGACGGCGGACACCAGCGGGTCCACGCAGGATGAGCAAGACCCGTCTGCACGCACCCAGGCTGCTGCTAAACCCTCCAAATCTGAACCGGGCAAGGTGCCAAAGTGGCTCAAGCTTCCAGGTGAGTGACGGCCGGGAAGCATCTCTTGTTTTTACAGCCCAGTTTGGAATAAACACCGTCCACTTCTGTTCGACCACCACCTGCAGGCATAGAGGAGTCTACGGTCTGTTGTCTAGAGCACACACAACCACCAGCTACTGTAGCTGTATCAAAGCCCCTGTTAAAGGGGAACTATGCAAGTCCGCTCGCTTTTCCGCTGTCCTGGTTACGCTCCTCTCGCCCATGTGCATTTGTTTACAACGAAGCCGGCGAAAAATCAATAAATGGAGCGGTGGATTGCAAGGTTGGTTTTCAGGCGTGAGACGCCAGGTGAAGACAGAGAGACTCTGTTGTCACTCGTAACAAGTCACAAGTCATGTAGTTAACGATCACAAGGTAAAAGGTAAAAATGTAGCAGAGCCACGGGAGAAATCCTGCTTAGTTCCTCTTTAAGTCTCCAGTTGTACTTCATGGGACCCTGTTACTGTTTTCTCCATGGAAATGCAGCTATTGAGACCAGTTGGTTCATCAAGGTACCTATCACACAGAAGTGAGTGGTGTTTCATCTGAACTGGGTTGGAAAAATGGTGATGCCATAGGTCAGTTGAAGAAATTGTTGTCTTTTAGTTCTGATTCTGTTTTGTGATCGCACTTTTATTCTTACAAACTATGAGATGTAAATGCAAAGATATAGCTCATTCATTGGACAGTTCTGCTGACTCCTCCTTTATTTTTTATTTATTTATTTGTTTATTTGTAATGGGACTCCGCATATTCATGAACATACAACATGTAAATACACCAGATTTAGCTGTAAGGCTAATTTCCATCTGCAGTCCCGCAGTTCACACAACAACAACATTAGACAAGGACGAGAACAAGAACAAAGCCCAACATGGTACAAATACCATATCACAATATATACAATATATCACACAGTATCTTCAGTCAGAAGGAGCAAGGAGTAGTAGTACAATTAAAGTGCATTTAATCGACAAAGGTGTCCAGTATCATCAGCCTTACAAACAATGCAACATTTTTAGGTTAACTATACTACATTTTACGTTAATTAAACAGCTTCGGAGTAATTGTGATGGTTAAATAGATGACTTGAAACTTGTTACTAGGGAGAATGGAGGCTCTCTGCCTTCAGCCTACAGTAGCATCTTTTGTTCCGAAAAACAACCTTGCTTATGACAGGTAGGCTAAGACTACACAAATGTTCACATGGTAACATGTATATGATTGATAACCAACGTTATCCAGCGCTCTATTGATTGCTTTTTTGCCGGCTTCTTAAAAAACAAATGCACATGGCCATGAGGAGACACTTGTTTACATAGAGGCTTGTTTATCCTGTTACATGCAGCGTCTGTTGTCTGTCTGACGTCTGCCCGATTTCACGTGAATGCAACATCAAGAATACGTTCCGATATGCAACCGCACCGCTAGATGGGGGTAAATCCTACATATTATACCTTTAAAGCTTATCTATATGTCACATACTGAACTTCTGGCTCTCGGACGGGCCAGAATAACTTTCACGGGTTGTTTAGCTGCGTTCAGTCTTTCTGTCCTTTTGATCTCATCATCATAACGTGCTTTGCTAATACTCAGCTATGTGACTGATGTGTCGGTCTCCATAGCTGTAAAACTTGTTACTCAGCGGAGCAGCAAACTTGTATAAAGTTGCTACAGTAGCAACAGTAAGTCTGCAATCAACCCACAATGCATCACCCTCTGTAGAAGCCAGTGTTGCACCACTCTTTTCAGCAGGTAATAAAAGTCAGTGGAGTGGCTGATGGAGGTCTCTTCCTCGATGGTTCACGATGAGCAGATGAATTCAATAGGAGCTCATCTGGTTTCTCTGCTTTGCTTTCTACCGCAAACATGCTGCGCCAGGGTCCAGTCAGATGAACCACCTTTTCAGACGCGGTCTCGGTCTGGTTATTTGTTCTGAGTCTGATTGACAGCTCTAACGGCAGTCCAAACAAAACCAAACCAGACGAGCAAACACACGGGAGTCCACGCGAACCGCACAACGGGTTAGGTGTGAAAACACTCGGAACACAGTCAACACAGAAATAAATATTTCACTGCTCCAGCCTCACTCCTCGGAGATGGCTTCTTCTTTTTTTTTTATTCTGCTGAGGAAAAACAGAAGGCTTTGAACCACACGATTCTTGACGTGGTAGAAACACACACACACAAACCCCAAAACCACAGTCAATAGGAAATGGCCTTTTTGAAAGCAGAATTCCTCATGACTCAGAAGATAAGGATGCATGTTAGGATGAAGCAATTAGTTCAGGATGGTCACCCCCTCCGGCCCAGGAGACCACTACAGACCACTACAGACACTCCGGGCCCAGGGAAAGAGCCCTCTGCTCGGCCACATCACACAGCCCGGGCCCATGTGGTCGGTCCCGGCACGGCACGGCTCTGTTGTTCTATTGTGGTGTTTCTGGTGGTCACCGTATTGATGTTTTTGTTTCCTTTTCTCTCTCTGTGTCTTGTTTGTGTTTTCGTGCGCGTTTTATTTCTGGCCGATCTTTGTGTGTGTCCATGTGTGTCTCTCAAGAAAGTTGTGGCTGCTCTTTTCTTTCATGAGGAAAAGTTAAAAGACAAAAAGGCCGAGGGGAGGGGGCTGAATCTGGGATTACAGACCTCATGTGTGGAAGCCTGCGGAGGACACACACAGACAGAGACAACTGCCACACACACACACACACGCACTCTGGATTTGTCCTCTAGTTTAACCTGTTTTCAATGATTTGCCCGAGCCGGTTGGTGCATCCTCAGCTGTGTGTGTGAGACAATATGAGTTTTGTTTGGTTGTGATTGTTGAAAATAGCCATTGATTTTTAAATATCTAACTCATTTCGATGGAGTTGGGCTCAGATGTAGAGACGAGCAACACAGAACCATCCTGCTGTGAGGCGACAGCACTGTGCTGCCCAGTTAGATACCAGAAGAAATGATTGATTAGAATCAAAAACACAGAAAATACTGTAAATGGCTTGGATACAACAGTGAAGTTCAGAAATCACACAGTTAATTCCAGCAGAACATCTGGACATTGTCCGTGCAGTGATCTCTGGTTTCTCTGTTCTCTGTTAACTAGAAAGACGTCACAGTCTGTGGCTGTGATACAGTTCATTAGATCTGTAATGTTTGTTGATTGGCAAAACTATTGAACTGCTGTTTTGTTTTTTCTGCACAGGTAAGAAATAAGGAGGACTGACCCCAACAGACTGGGTAGAGCACTTAAACCTCTGCTGACCTGTGACAAAGGCTCTGCATTGTGACCACAGTGGACTTAACCCCTCGCGTAGGATGCCCGCACAGTTTTCAAACAGTCAAATTAATGAGCTGAATTCCACTGTAAATAATGAATGTTTCATTGCCATGAAGATTGAAGTGTTTCATGCTGGTTGATCTGTGGGAGGAGAGAGAGAGCGCCGACCTGGCTGCTTTTACTCAGCAGGTGAAAAAGTTATAAAAAAAATTGAATAAAGGTTGTTGTAGTAAAACGCGCCTCACTTTGTCTTGTGTTGAAGTTTATTAACTTAACAATATCAACTCACTTAGCTGCTGTGAAAGTCTTCATCAGCATAGGACGATGTTCAAATTCTTCATTCTTTCTACGCACTTTAAACCCTTTTATCATTCCTGTTGGCCTCTAAGTAGAGTCAGGGTGTCAGAGTATGCTTCATATATCAGTATGTAATATACTGTATCAATCCCAGCCTTTCAGACATCCCCAATCATGTACACCATAGTCTGATTCTGTTAGACATGGTTTATAGTGTATTTCTAACTGAAAAACCTCCATTGAGAAATAGTCACAAGTCCAATCTTTGCCTGATGACATTCAGTATGTACCATATCTGTAAACAGATAAAGACTTAGCTCATTATGTTCTGTAATAATAACATGCTAACATACAAAATAAGCAGCATGAAATTATGATATTAGAACTAATCCTACATGTCCTCTGTAGTACATCCAGGTGTGGTAAATCTGGAGGAAAGTTACACACACTAGATTTATTTATATTTCCAGTATGAAAAAAAGGGTCATAGGAAAGAATGATGGCGTGTGTTTGCAGTTTCACCTGAAACAAGTGGGCTAATCACAACCATGGCACAGGCATAGTGTGTGTGTGCGTGCGTGTGTGTGTGAGAGAGTTTGCATGTAAGGGAATGTTAAAGAGCTGCTCAACATTTTTCAGGTGCCTCTCTGGATCCATGGAGACCACAGCACACTTTGATCTAACAGGACAGACCTCAAGATAACACAAACGCATGTTTTCCCCTCGCGTGTCCTGACTTATCGGACCGTCTACAGGTTAACAGTAAACAAGCAACATGTGGTCGTATTTTCACATGCTGTCACCATCAGGGCTCTCACTCTCAACACGTTCCTGAGCCTGAGCCTGAGCCCTCTCCCTCTCCCCAGCTGCCCCCTCTCTCACTCTTTTAGCTGCAGGAGGAACTTCAAAAAGAGGCCGAACACAGAGGGGAGCCGTGTGAGGGAGGAGTATAAGCCATCCACTTGTGTCACACACACACACACACACACACTTTGTCTCCCTCTTGCAAATTAATTACTTCCAACTGCCCCCGGAGCCTTTGATGCTGAATAAAACGATGGCCACTTACACAGGCCATTTATAGAGTTTGTGCTGTTGTTGAGGAGAGCTTCACTGACACTCCATCATTATTCCTGCCTCCGAACTGTTTTTCTATGGTTTATTTGGAGTAAAAATACATTAAAAAGTCACTTGTTGCTCATAATTGTCAGTTTGATTACTACATAAATTTGAATGGCTGCAATGAAAAGCTGTAGTGTCAGCACATGGCCTCAGTGTGTTTCCAGCTGCGGTGCTGCTGCATTGTAACAATGGCGCTCCCTGGTGACTCACATAGCAATGACAAAGTAAGTGTTAATCAGAAGCCCAGACCCTCAGTTTTATACCATTATGTATAGATCATTATTACTGTCTAACCAATTAGAACTTTATAAACTAATATTAATATTGTATCTATGAAATGTATCCAATTTGATCAGCTGTAGGCTATGTGTAACATGAAACTACTGCTGTTGGATTGAAATGTATTTCCCCTGGAGACATTATGAAATATAAAGTTGTAAATAGACAAGTACAAATACCTCAAAATTATACTTAAGAGCAATACTTTTTTTTCCCTACAATATGTAAGTGGATTGGTGGATCTTTTTTTTTTTTTTTTTTTTTTTCAAGTACATTTTTTGGGCATTTGTGCCTTTATAGATAGTACAGTTGAGACAGACAGGAAACGGGGAGGCAGAGAGAGGGGGAATGACACGCAGTAAATGGTGCCCGATTCGGGATTTGAACCAGGGCCGACTGCAGCGAGGACTGTGCCTCTATACATGGGGCGCCTGCTCTAACCACTATGCCACGCGACGCCCCCCCTCCCCCCCCCCTTTTTAAAACTATAACATAGCTTTAATAACAAAAGCATCCATGTGATTCAGTCTGTGTGTAAATGAATCTCACTGCTGCTTTTGACACTGTTGATCATTCATTACTAAAGACAGAATTATTGACTGACTGAGCTAAACTCCATGACACAGGTCCTCTCTACAAGATCTAAGACTGGCTAAAATTCATTCAGCTATATGAATATGTATAAAGATGAAAGACCGTGGGGGGGTCTGGGGGCATCGTCAAATTCTGAACCTCACTAATTTTGAAATCCTGGCTACGGCCCTGGAAAGACCCCCTGTCTTTTCAAACAAGGGATGGGACTATATTTTTACCTGGTGCATGTGCTGCATTAGTGTCAGTCAACTGAACAAGTAGCTGCTCTGGTAAGATGACAAGATCCTCTTGGCAAAACAAAGATCTGGCTACAGAAACCGCTGTTTCTGACAGAGCAGCCAACCAGCAAGGACGCCTGGGAGGCAGGAAAAAGATGCTGCTGGATGAGAAGGAGTCTTTGATTTCAGCTCTGCCTGTCAGGGCCAGAAATGACTGGATCAGCCCGGTGAAGACTGTGGAGCCTGAAAGAGTCACTTTGACACAAGCATTGTCCAGTTCACTGCAGCATGGAAGATCCGTCTGACTGCCAGGGAGGAAAAGGCAGTCACTGAGCTCAAAGCTCTGCAGGAGAGCAGAGCACATCAACCAGAAATGAGGTGAGGAGATCAACAGGGCTGGAGCCTGATGGCTCCTTAACTATGCTCCATAAGCAAGAAGACAGGATCAATAAGCCATACTTAACTTAACTTAACTTAACTTAACTTAACTTAACTTAAATCAGCTCAGCTCAACTCCAAAAGACAGTCAGTACCTACTGGGAAAAACAACTTTTGACTTAACTAAACTAAGATTTCCCTATACAGCTGTAGATCTGAGGTGAAAATTAATAATGATTATAAAGTTGTAGATTAAACTCAGGGATTCAATTACTGAGTGAATGAATGGATCATAGATCAGAGCTCTGAACAAAGGGAGATTTTGAGATAATGTGTGTGAAGGCGTCTCATGAATGTATTTTCTCTCTCTCTACTCTGTGAGTAAAACCCATATGTTTTACTAATCATGCTCCTCATAGTGCCTGTTATCTAATTAATCTCCCTATGACCTCATAACTCTCTTTATTATCCATTGACATGTTTTTCATTTGTACATCTGTTTCTTTAATTCAGGACACACACAGAGCAAACCGTCTGCTTTGATTAGTCATGGACCACATAGTGTGACCACGCATGATGACATCCTTGTGACATTACTTAGACGTGGCTGTTGTGCACATTATTACTACATGTATCAGGTTAGAAACTGTACCAGCAGGTGGAGACAGAGACTAGAGGACAGATTATTAAACCTGAGAGCAGAAGCCTGCTCACCGCTCATGTGGACACCAGGAGGACAATTAACGTACATGGATGTGGAGCTACAGTAAGAGCTGACTGTTGTGAATGTCCCTGCTGCTGAGACATTACATCCACATGAGGTGAATGATGTTTAACGGATGTCATCTGAGGGTGTAGAGGGTTTGCAGGCAGAGGTGCAACTCCCATGATCTACTTTTATAATCAAAGTGGTATCACTAAATGTTACAGTGCAAAATAGTTTTGGTAAAGTGCAAAGGGGAAAAACATATGATTCAGTGGAGGATTAACTTGCAGAGCATGAAGTTGGGAAATCCAGTGAGCCACAGGTTGGTGTTTATTTTTATCATACTGATGCGTCCTGACTGTACAGATCGTCCTGTACTTTCAACAGCATCATCACATCATAACAATGTAACTGTGACAACAAGAAAAACAAATACGTTGTTCAGTTGGGTGGCATTTGCATCACCTGCAACATTACTGTTACCATCTAAAAGCATGCATTGATAATTACTCATGTTAAAAATAGACGTGACAGTGAGGTAATGTGAGCAATGTCGTTGATGATAACAAACCAACAGTGAATTTATCAATCAGCTGTTTACAGGAAACAAAGCTTTAATGAATCTGTTGTCCACTCCCTGTCCAGCAGCGACAGTGTGTAACAAGCTGCTGAACATAGAAACACACAGCAGTTCACTTCTCTGTCACCTTTGTCTCATCGGTCAGTTAATCCTCTGTATGTATGTATATATACACAGCTCTTAGTCCAGTCACTCCACCTGTCAGTTATCACCCCATGGAGGTTTCCAGTCCTCCCTGTGTCTTGCTTGTGTGTGATTTGTGTGTATAGTTTGCTTCACTGACCTGCTTTCAAGTCAGGACTTAGATTTTTTGGAGCTATTTTCTACTTCTCCTCTCTGATCCCTGAGTCCCCAACACACACCTCATCCCCCACTGGTTGAATGAAGACTGTGTCAAATTATTTCACATGATTATGTATTTCATAATCTTGTGTTCTCTTATTTAAGATTAAATAGAGCTGCACAATTTATTGAAATACAAATGGAACTGTATTATGACCAAGCGCAATATCCAAATTGCTGCAGTTGCAATGTTGTTGTTGTTGTTTTAACTGCTGTGTATTGTTGCCACCTTAAAGCAGAAGTAAGCGATCCGGTCGTTTTGGCTAACTTCTTGTCAGCCGATGGAGTTAGCAGCCCCCGCCCTCGTCATGGATCTATTGGTCCTCGTCCCTACGTCACCACATTCACGCGCATCCCTTGACTGCAAACACAGCCCTTCATGCCGTTCTCTCTCCTCATTGGATAAAGCTTGTAGGATACAAGGAAGTATACAAGAAGTTTTCTCCTCGGCTCAGAGCAGAGCAGAGTGACTGACAGACTTCAGACCAAACACTCTATATAAGTGATTGCTGTCGGAAGATAGAACTATTTAAGACTTATATTAACACAAACATTCCACTTACTTCTGTATTGGCTCAGCTCACAAATCTTATTCTAAAAACATTTTTATTGGAAATTAAATGAAAATTCCACTTCCACTGACAGCGAACCAGTATTATCTGCCCAAATAATCACATTATTATTATTATGTACTTTTTTCCCCTAACTCCTAGTATTAAACACTTAGGGGCTCCAGTGTCGCTTATTGTCTAAACAGATACTTTTAGTTTAGTTTATTTAGATTATAATATGATTAAATTACAAAGTGCAATTTCAGATATGGTAAGTACAGGTTTTCAGCATGTGGAGGTAACAGGATGGATGCAACACTGTAAAACCTATAAAAGGGTGATGAAAAGAAGAATAAAAAACAACTTCATACTGTTTTTATTGCACATATCTACAGTAACACTCCTCTGCTTGTGTCACCTCTGCTCTCACAGTTAGATAGTATCTATGTAATGACTTCATAAAGTGGATCGTCTCCGTCTTGTATTGATCGTGATGTGGAGCGTCCACTCTGTCCTGTGCAGGCTGCTTCTCCTGGGAGCGCGGGGCCGGGGTCAGTCATCTCACCTCGTTCCACGGGGTCTTCAATGTGTCTGCATGCCTCCGCTCCACACCCAAGCACATGTACACATCCCCCCGACACTGGTGGTGAGGGCCCAACCCTAAATAACTTCCATTCTGGTCTGACGGACCAGCAGCACCCCCTCTACACCCCCCACCCCCAGCCCACCCTCCTCACAGCTCAGGGAGGGACACTGAAGGAGAAAGTGTGTGACAGAGAGAGAGTGACAGGATGAGAGTTGATATTTGAGGAGAGCTGATGGTTCATTCGGCCACACTACTTCTGATAACGACCAGAGAGATATGTGGTGAAATGATCCACGAGGATTCACGAGGAAACCTTGGTTTCTTTTCAGCTGAAGGAGTTCGAACCAGAGCAGCTTTGTAAGATTCACCTCGACTGACAACTTCTGGACGGATCAACGCATTCTGGTCCGTGACACCATAACTTATTTCATCAGACTGGAGTGTCGGTGCATCTCTCCTGGTTTCCCCCGGACCCACACAGCACTACAAGTGTGGATATATGTGAGCGATGAGTCAGTGGGATCTCTTGGCTATACCAGGTGAGTGTGTGCGTGTGCCTGCCCGGGCAGCTTCAGCTCTTACCACAGATCTCACACTGGGGGTCTCTCGCTGTGTTTGACATACTTTGTTTCATGCTCTGATTCAACAACACAGAAATAGAGTTCCAGAAAGTCCCCGGTGAGTCTATAAACACAGCGCAGAGAGAGAGAGAGAGAGAGAGACCCCATTGGATCCTCAGTGTGACACTGAAAATCCCATCTACCCACAGTGGGTATCTTGAACGCCACCTGAGCATCCAGATATTCATCCGGGAGTTCCAGCATCATTTGAAAAGAGCAGCAAAGACCATTTGTTTATGTTTGAAGACCTGACGTTTCCAGGACCATAAAATGACTTTATCTGAGAGAGGCTGCTTCACTGGGAGAGGTGAGGGGAAAAGACCACACAGATACTTTTGACATGTGTTAGTTCTTCTGATAGGGGAGAACGGGGTAAGATGAGCCAGTGGATAAATTGAGCCACCCCTAGGAAACCATAACAAAAATTCAGCATGTGACCAAATATTTAGGAAGAAGGCATCATTTCATGGAGTCTGTGAAGGTAAGAACCACATTGGTAAAGTGGTTTGACATTTATGTCCAAAAAAACATTTTTCACTCTCGAAAATGAATTTTGTCTATCATAAGTTTCATGATAATTGTGTTTAGACCAAAAGAGATAATTTTGTTTTATACATGAGTTGTGGTATATATGCACTACATATATAGCCTACAGTATATGAGGTAGTAAACCTAGCATGAAACTGCATCATTTTAGCTGTGGGGAGTAGTAAAGTCAATATGGTAGCTGTGGGGTAAGTTGAGCCACCTGCCACACTTATGAATGTATTTTGTCTGTATGTGTCCTAATTATTAAGGTTCTGGATGTTGTTCCTGAAAACAGGAAAAGTTGTTTATGGAGAGGGGGAGGCCAAGCTTTACTTCCAAAGAGAAAAATGAGGGATTCCTCCCAAGATGCGACAAAATTGCAAAACTCCCCAAACCTCAGTGAGTTGGTCTCAGCAGGAAGTCCCAGCAGTTTGTATTAGCCTGCAACCTGGACAGGTGGAATATGAAGTAAAGGGGGAGGTGGGAGATGGATGGAAGGAAAGGAGGGGGGTGAATCAACTGACCCACGAGACCACTTTTTTTTTGAACATGCTATATTTTAAAAACAGTTATGTTGTTTGTGGGGATGCGCAACATCCTGAAATATATGCAGATATGTTAACAACAAAACTACAATCGTCTGGATGTAGTGATCCTGAATAAAAAGTGGCTCATCTTACAGTAACTACCACTCTTTCCTTTGTTTGATAGATGTTGTCAAGATGCTGAATGATGTCACCTTGAGACCTGAGCTGGTTGGACTTTAAACTCCACATCACCCTCTGTTGTGAAACTACACGGCACGTCCAACATCTTAGCGAGGCCCTGAGGGACAGAGCAGCCATGGATTCACAGGGTGGTCCATACCTCAACAAGAAGGCACTCTGCTCACCCCTGGGTGCTGCCCGCCTCTGTCAGATAGCCCTGGGCTGTGCTGTGATTGCCATGGTAACGCACAGCGCCGGATACAGTGGATCACACGGCGCGTTCTGCATGGCGGCGTGGTGCTCCTGCTTCGCCGTGTCGGTGATGATCTTCTTCCTGGATGCCACCCGGCTCTACAGCTGTCTCCCTGTGTCCTGGGACAACCTGACGGTCACGTGCGCCGCCTTCGGAACACTCATGTGAGTAGATAGATAGATAGATAGATAGATAGATAGATAGATAGATAGATAGATAGATAGATAGATAGATAGATAGATAGATAGATAGATAGATAGATAGATAGATAGATAGATAGATAGATAGATAGATAGATAGATAGATAGATAGATAGATAGATAGATAGATAGATAGATAAAGTTTATTTGCCATTTGTGCATTTGTTAGGATAGGAATTCTAGTGCAGAGGACACTCAGAGTACAAACATACAATAAACAAGTACAAATAAGCAAGTGCACACAATTTAAAAGAAAAGATAAAAACAGTAAAGAGTAAAATGCAATTAAATAATGATAAATATCAGATACTTTACACTGCACCTAAGGATATTGCACATTTCCCGTATTATGTGATGCTCAGCTGGGTCTTTGGGCTGGTGGTGTAACACTGGGAGGGCTTTAATTTTCACCACATCCTGCAAGACCTCCATCATGTCTCCATGTGAACCTCATTTTTTGTCAACCCATACACAACTCACACACCTCAGAGGTTCATGCACACTTGATATAAGACACTGAACTTTGAATGATCATCTTTTAATCTGTACATTTCCACTCAGTGGGAAAATACTGAAAAATAGCCCCACAGTTATAACAATGGCTGTCTATAGAAAATAATATACATATACACAGCCTCACTGTGTCAGAAAGGTTAACATAAATCTCCTTAGCTTTGACAAATAGCCTCATAATCAGCTGTTTTAATTATACTCTGCTCAGAAAATGATTAAAGATGCTCTATGATTAATGTATTCATGTGGAGTTTACATACTGCCCCACCTGCGTTACACATTATCATTCATTCCCCCCAGAACAAATGATAATAATGTAATGTGAAAGGGTTGCACATAGTGATGAACCAACTGAGAATTATTGTTGTACTTCCCCTCAGCTCTGCAAAAAATATTTTAGCACCTTTCAGCATTTTAGTTTTTCGCTCTGCGACATTTTTGTTCACTCTCTCACAGTATAACTTACAGTACAGCAGCAGGAGCAAGTAGCTGTTTACAGGAAAAACAAGACTCTGATAAAGCCGACAACAGACAGGCAGGAAACAGGCACAGTTAGCAGCTAATTGGTGTTCAGCAGTTTAAAGAACCAGATACTGAAGTAAATACTGATCAGGTGGTCATAAACTCCCCACCAGATAATGTCAAAGAGCACACTAATGTTGCCATTTTTGCCATAAAATATTATGTTGATGATGTGTCGCTGTCTGGTTTACAGCTTATTGTAATGCTGCTGCTGCTGCTAGAAAACTATCAATCATCAATGCAGATTTCCGACATCCCACCAGTCCGACATAGGGCTCTAATTGTCTAAATGGCAACACTTAAAGGGATACACCAACATTTTTTTTTCATGTCTTGCCTCACTCCCGAGTCCATGACAAGCAGATAGACACCATCCATTCGACTGTGCGTGCAGTAACGAGGGAGAGCCTGTATCGCCCGTACCATGTGGGTATTCCTCCATCAGCATGTCTTAAAGGGGCGGCAGTGGCTCAGGTGGTAGAGCGGGTCGTCCAATGATCAGAGGGTTGGCGGTTTGAATCCCGCTCTGTCCCGGTTGCTGCCGTAGTGTCCTTGGGCAAGACACCTTACCCACCTTGCTCCTGATGGGTCTTGGTTCGCGCCTTGCAATGGTAGCTTCCACCATCAGTATGTGAATGTGTGTGTGAATGGGTGAATGTGATGTATGTACTTTGGGTATCATTTCAGATGGAAATGCGCTATACAGATGCCATTTACCATTAAAGAAGAGAGTCACCTGTTGAGTAACGCACATTTCCTTATATTGAAAGCCTTGTCAGAATGGTGGGACGGTCACATGTCGGAATGGTGGTATGCCTAAACGGTGGGATGTCGGAGTGGTGGGACGTCGGAATGACAGCATGTAACCGTGGTGGGGAAGTCTAACAATTAGGAACTGGACCATGAAAAATCTAAACACACAAGGACCAGACTATGACACTCAGGACATCTTTTTTCCTCTGGTTTGATGACATCATGTTTTTCTGTCCTTTGCAGGTTTGTGACGGCCTCTGTGGTCTACCCGCTCTTCTTTGTTCGAGCGGAGTGCCCTTACGCCGGTTGTGGTGTCCGAAACTTCCGCATCGCCGTCACCGTGTGCTCCATCCTGGGCGCTGTGGCCTACGGAGCCGAAGTGGCTTGGTGCCGAGCCAGGCCGGGCCAGGCCGTCGTGGGCTACATGGCCACCGTCTCCGGCCTCCTCAAGGTCGTCCAGGGCTTCGTCGCCTGCGTCATCTTTGGAGCTTTGGCCAACGGGAGCGAGTACTCCCGTTACGCCGCCACCATCTACTGCGTCGTGGTCTACGCTTTCTGCTTCGTCCTGACGGCCGTGGTGGTCATGATGACCGTGTGCGGACGGACCAAAGCCGTGCGCTGCATGCCCTTTGACCGCTTCGTGGTGGTGTGCACTCTCCTGGAAGTCCTGCTCTACCTGAGTGCGTCAGTGGTGTGGCCGGTGTTCAGCTTTGACTCTAAATACGGTTCCCCCTGGAGACCGTCGTCATGTCCACGAGGAAAGTGTCCGTGGGACAGTAAGCTTGTGGTGACGGTGTTCTCTTTCGTCAACTTTGTGCTGTATGTGGTGGACCTGATCTACTCCCAGAGGATACGCTTCGTCTCCTCGCATTTGCCCACCAACTCTCGGATGTAGCACCATATAAAACACTTATTTAGCATCATTTACTTGTTTTATTGTATTTACCTCACAGTTTAGGAGTTTGTCAGTGCATTTATTTGATAATGAAAGACACAGAAACAATTGAGGAGGGGGAGAGAAATGGATATGAGGCCCAGAACATCACAGGTGGTGCACATGAGGCAGCAGATACCTCAAATTCAATCTGTGGAATGCGAACAATGAACTTCTACAACTTGGACCCCTCTGCCACACCCCACTGATGTGACACCCCCCCCCCCCCCCCTCTCCCTCCACCTTGAACCCTCTGCCCTCAGAGAGATTTAGAAAGAAGCCAGGACCCGCTGTTCAGCCAAGTCCTCATAAAGCAACACACTCCCACTGTTCGTGACCTGACAACACTCGCAAAAAAAAAATCTCACTCGCTACTTGTGTTTTTGCTCCAAAAATACCAAAAAATAAATAAAAAATCTTCTTCTTGATTATAAATAGTAAATCTGACACTGGAATCTGTGGTATCTTTGTCATCTGCGAACCCCACACCAGCTATCGACGGACATTACCCAGCCTGCCAAAAATAAACACGAGCCGTCTGCATTCATATCTAAGCTGTGAGACAGCATTTAGAGGCCTTGTGTCTCTCTGTGAAATGGCTCCCCCAGTCTATGAGCAAGAAGTAAAACCTGTTTCAAAAACCAGGCATCTCTCTGCATCAAAGGTTGCAGTGATGTGACCTTAAACATGTCCTTAAATAATAGAGCTAGTGCCAAAAGACCAGTTACTTCACCCTGATAGATGATAATGATGTGTGTTAGATGGATTTTGTGTAGATTAGTCCAGCATATAGAGACACCCACTGCTCTACTACACACTGCTAGAAACTATTCTCATATTATCAGTGGGTCAAATGATAATGCAATATCACCACCAGTCTGTGCAGATGCTCTAAGCATTTCATGCAGTCTCTCATAAACCGAGTGTAGGCTACACAACCTGCCCAGCACCAAACACACGAGCTCAAAGAACAAAAAACATAATGAAACATTTAGCAGCTTCAGCTAATGAACAAAGATCGACTGAGTTGGACTCAAAAAATTTTTTATCTCTGAGGTCTGCAGACGTAATATCATTCATGATGACAGGTGGGGGCCTGTAGATAACTTTCTTCAGTGATCTGGGTGGATGAGTAATACACTATTTAGCTCATGATGAGTCTTGTATATGATTCTCCTGTGCCCTTTCTATCATTACTTCTAACGAGTGTGGGTTTAGTGTGTGGTTTCAGCCCATCTGGATACATGAGCACGCACACCATATAACTTTGAGGCCAGACTAGTCCTCGGCCATTGTTAGACAGTGTGTCTAATGGCAGTGTTACAGTGTTACCTGACAGGAATAAAACAAAAGAAGAGGTCTCAGCCGCTCAGTCTCTCTTTTTTCTAGATTATTCTCTCTCTTTAAAGGAGATATATTATGTCCCCTTTCCACAAATTAAAATAGTTCCCAGGTGTCTTAAAGACATGTCTGTGACATGCTTTGGTCAAAATCCCCCAAGGATCAAACATCACAGCTCTCTTACTCTCAAAACAGCCCTGTTCAGAACTGCTGGTCACAGTGCCTGTCCCTTTAAATGCAAATAAACCACTGCTTGCCCCGCCCCTTCTATTGGTACCAGGTAGGGGTGGGATTATGCAAATTAGAGTCCTAGTTACATCACTGGAAGACAACTGAGGGAACAGCTCGTAAAACCACGTGGATTTCAACCTAGTGAGCCTGCACATTACAGACTTTCTTGTCAATTCTCACAATTTGGGGCCTGGAAGGCAAGACAAACACCCAAATATTAAAGAGCCTTGAAAAAGTGATATTTCCATAATATGTCCCCTTTAATTCAGTCTCCGCTGAAACCCCCTCTCTTCATATCTGTCTCACCCCCTCCTCCTCCTCCTCCTCCTCTGCCGCTCCATCCTTCACTCCTCTCTGCTTTGGTCACCTCAGTGAATCTCATCTCTCTAATCCAGGATCAATGAATTCCCCTGTCACATCTGTGAGCGCTATGGATGTATTATATTAAGTCTTTGGGAGGCCACTGTGCCACAGCATATACGTCTGGTGAAACTGTCTCGCTGCTCAACAGCTAATCCAACACCAGTTGGCTGCTTTTGTATCTAAATCTGTATTAATACCAGAGAAAACATCACTGTGTGTCTAAGAGATTTTAAACTGTTGTGACAGTTTGTGTAAATCAGAGCGTAAATACAAGAGAATAACAGAAAAAGCAGATGAGCAGTGGTTTATGAGTAGATTTATGTAAACTGATGGTGATTTTTTTTCTTTGTAGCCGTAAATAACTTTGTGTAGTTGAAGTTACATTTTTCCACATTGTGTGTGTTTCTTGCTGAGGAGCTACAGAATTATTCCTGTTGACAGGCCCTCTGGAGGCAGCGGCCCTTCACTCACTCTCCTCTTCTGACTAATATTTCCACAGTGGGATATGGCAGAGCCCAGAGAAAACTGCCACCCAAAGTGATGGACAGTGTTGCTGCAGAGCGATCTGTAGCGCCATTAAGGCCCGTGTGCTCCCTGCTCCTCTGCAGATCCCCATTTAGCAGCTGTTCCATGTGTGGCACTCATTTTACGTCTCACTCCCTGTGAGCTCTATCTTAAACATAGCTGGGCTTCACATACACACACACAGAGCACAGCCCACGGTATATGAACTCTTCTGACAGATATGAGCTGCGACAGGTGTCCATCACGACCGACCCTTCCTGGTTGCCTAGCCGGGGGACGTGGTGGGACAGGAGACTGCTGGCTCTCTGTCACGACTAATCTCTGATGGCGCACGTTGCTGATGTCAGCTTTGCCCTGTAGCTCTCCACTCGTGTTTTGCCAAATCTTGTGTGGAACATTGTCAAAGGATGAGTCTTTGGTCCCAGAGGATCTGAATCTGTGCCAGATCTCCAAGTCTGGCGTCTTGCAGGAAGCTACTGTACAAAACACAGTGTTGGTGGTCTGTTTAGAAACACATGGAAATCAAAATGGAACAACTGACAAGTGGTTTTAATTTGAACAGTTTCTCTGAACAAAACATTGTCTAGTAGGCTAATAAATATGAAAAACTGTTTCCCCTACAAGTGAACCCGTCAGAAAACAGTGAATTAGATCCAGCTCACTATACTTTTTGTTTCTGGTTTGCTGCTCTGTTCATAAATTTTATGTTGTTCATTGTCACAAATCTAACATGGGTGTACACTTGTTTCTGTCATTTCACAACCCTAAATTATGGTCTGATTATCAATAGATTATTGTGTGTTGTGCTTATTGACGCTTTCACACAAATTAAAGCAGAAGTAAGCGATCCGGTCGTTTTGGCTAATGCTGCGTTCCAGGCAGGCTTTTGAAACCGTAAATTACAGCTTCAAGTCACAACTTACGACTTTGTAGCGTTCCAGGCAACCCACTCGTGTTTTTCCGACCTGTTTTACCTGTGAAAGTCACTATAACGGCCACTCGTAACCCCCGACCCGTGAACTCGTACCAGATCGAACTGGTACGACTTCACAGGTCGGAAAAACACGAGTTACGGGCTGCCTTGAACGCACCATAACGTCTTCTCAGCCGATGGAGTTAGCAGCCCCCGCCCTCGTCATGGGTCTATTGGTCCTCGTCCCTACGTCACCACATTCACGCGCATCCCTTGGCTGCACACACAGCCCTTTATGCCGTTCTCTCTCCTCATTGGATAAAACTTGTAGGATACGAGAAAAGTTTTCTCCTCGGCTCAGAGCAGAGCAGAGTGACTGACAGACCCGTGTTTCAGACCAAACACTCTATGTAAGTGATTGCTGTGGGAAGATATAACTATTTAAGACTTATATTAACACAAAAATATCACTTACTTCTGCTTTAAGCTCCTAAAGGAAAATAGTATTATATTTGTGTTTGTTTGTTGTGTTTGAGTTTAAATTGAGATTATATAAAACGATCTTGAGGCATTGGAGGGAGTCTTTGTTAGCACTTTATATTATTTTAGGTAAAGTATCAGTTTAATTTTTTCTACCTGAAAACATTTGAAAATGAACACTAATTGTGACCTCCATCTGTGACCTTTTTAAACTGTTTGAGATCAGTTCTCTGAACATTGTCAGACACCTCTGAAGCAGAGATATCACCTGATCCACTGAAAATGTGGTCCAACAATGACTTTTCCACCTGAAACTGGAGACATCTATGACCTCAGTTGTTGTGTGGATTAGCAGAGATGCATCAGCACCTCACATTGAAAACCTTGGGTTAATACTTGGATGTTTTAAGTGCTAAACTTGTGTTTTTAAGATCTTTTTTTAAAGATTTTTTCTCACATGCCCATTTTTACACTTTAGTAGTTTTTATTGTTGAAATTAAAAAATGAATCTCTTCCCCCTTTTCAGTATTTCTCTGTTTGTATCAGTTCAAAGTTTAAGTTGAGTAAAAACTGGTGTTTTGTTGAAGGCTAAAAGCTGATGAACAGATTGAAAACAGTTCAATCGTTTACTCTGAAGGTTTTATTTCCATTTGACAAACACACCCTCCCTTCACATGAATTTCCAGTAGAAGGTCAAAGTACACAGATGACCAAGCCTGGCAACCTTTTAGTACTTTGTTACCACGTTGATGGACACCAGCGACTCATCAGAGAGGTGTTCAGTCAACAAATGTTTTTCAGTGACCTCCTCTACCTTCTGGCTACATCCACACACACCACTGTGGAGTCGAGGACAGCGTTGACAGGGCCTGTGTTCTGTGAAATAAATACGATCATTTCATCATCGCTGTGTGCAAAACACCTGCTGAGGAGAAGACAGGGATACAGAGGAACTGTTACTTATTGCACATGCAGCTTCTCTCCTGCTCCATCAAGTCCTTTTGGGATTTTTCAATGTGAGTTATCTGTGAGATTTTGTGATATGCTGTGGGGAAATCCTTTATTAGTTTTGGGTTTGACATAAAATTGAAAGCTGACACTACACTGGATGCTTTAACGTCTTTGCTGTCATGTCTTTTGTATTCACGTCTTTGCCACTCACTCTCGTCTCAGGCTGCAGGAGGGAGACGTACAGTATGAACACTGGGGAAAGATTTTCGGTCTGTGATATTAAATATGCACATCTTCTCTCACACTGTCTCTCTCTCTTGGATTTTCACAAGTGCTCTCTTGTTCTTACACACTGAGACACAAAAACGCACCTACGGGCCCTTATCACCGCAGAGCAACAAATTGTTGTGGATGCTTCACCTAGATCTGTTTGTCGCTGTGAGCTGTGTGTAAAAAAAAAAAAAAAAGGAGGGGGGGGGGGTTGGGATTGGTGAGTTCTGGTATTTTTAATAAACCTCTTAGGGTTTTGTCAAAAAAAGAAAGAGGGAATGAGTGTTGTCACGCCTCAGCACACATGCAGAGTCTGAGAGATAGATAGAACAGAGGCAGGCAGTGGTAAATTGACTTTGTGTGTGTGTGTGTGTGTGTGTGTGTGTGTGTGTGTGTGTGTGTGTGTGTGTGTGTGTGTGTGTGTGTGTGTGTGTGTGTGTGTGTGTGTGTGTGTGTGTGTGTGTGCGCGTGTGTGTCTGTGTGTCTGACTGAGACGCAGAGTTTCAGCTTGTTTAAGATTAGGTTTGGAGAACAGTTTTGTGGGTAATATTTCCACAGACCAGCACATACACACATGAACACACACCTCCAGTCTGGACCATCTGAAATTCTGTGGAAAAAAAAAGTATCATGCCAATTGATGCAACATCAACATCACAGCATCAGGGTGGTCATTTTGTCAGACTTGACAACAATCACAGCAGGCTGATTCAGCACAGGTTCTGCATTCATCCTTAGAAATGGATGGATTATGTAACTGAACAATTATATCACATTTGACTAATCACGTAACTATTTCAGAGATCTTGGCAGTGGGTGGCCCTGGGCTAAATGAACGTCTACACCTGTAGAGACTTAACTGATGTATCACTTTACCCAGCTGACTGAAGAGGAAGAGTGTCCTAGCAGCTGGTGCTGTTAGAGCACAACCTCAGGCCATACATTCTGCTTTATATATAGACAGGAGCATACGCAATCCCTCAGTCTGAATTCCTGTCCAGCGGCACTGTGAGAAAATAAATGGAATGCGGTCTCTCCGAGGAGACATACAGTACCTCTTGTGGCGTGTAAATTTAGTCTGGTATGGCATGAGAAATATGAAAGGAAGAGGCAGGCAGATAGACAAGAGGAGGGTCGGTCCTATTAACGTGCAGAGGGAGATTTTAGCATCAAACTGACAGTTACAGGCCAGTTCAGGGCTAATGTGGGAATATGCATTGGTGAGCTACCATGGGATAGGAAGCCAAAGTGTATTCAAATGCCACAGCTCATTAGTGTACTTGCTGTTCGACCCTGCTTTATTTCAGATTCTGTCAAATCTAAGGGGGGGAGAGGAAAAAGCACTTGTCTGCAGTCTCCTGTTAGAATAACAATCCTTCATTCAAATTCAACCTGTTTCCCCTCAGATACCACAAGCCACCACCTCTGGTCCCACAAAATGTTGTGATTCAGGTTCAAATCTCACTGCATTTCCATTCAAAGTTATTAACACTGAACTTGGTCCTAGATTGTTTCTTTAGCAAGGATGTGATATAATGTTTCCTGTCCAAATCACAAAGAAGGATGACAAAACCTGCACCTGTAGACCATTGTATTGCTGTATATCAGCTGCATGTTTTTACAGGACTACAATAACCAACAGGTAAATGCACTAACATGCCCTCTCATTTATTCAACATTGTGGCATAACACACAGGCTAATGGCAGTGTTACGTGGAGACTTTTTACATGCTCTGTCTGTTACATATACATCTTTCATCATCACATCTTCATCAGCAAGTTCTTAGTCTGTGACCTATGGGCTCTATGCACAGCTCCACTTCCTGAATTTAAGGCAGCTCTTTTGTTTCCTGTCTTACATTATTGGACAAACTGATTAATCCAGGTGTGTCTGACCATTGTGACTACTCAGACACACCTGGATTAATCAGTTTGTCCAATAATGTAAGACAGGATATGGAGCTGCCTTAGTGGAGCTGTGCATAGAGTCCGTAGGTGGAGGAAGTTCACAGATTCTTTGCTTAGCTAAAATGATCATTACAGTAAAAAATACCTGCATTTTTTTCACTCAAATATAGGTAAGAGAAACTATTGTTTTGCCTACAACATGCTTGCCATACACAGTGGTCATAGGCTACTTAATTAACATAATATTATGTGCTATAAAAGGATCATTATGTACAGAGTAATAATAATAATAATAATAATAATAATAATAATAATAATAATAATAATAATAATAATAATAATAATAATAATAATAATAATAATAATTTAAAAAATGATTTAAAACAAAACAAAAATCTAGAGCAGAACCAGTGGTGGTGAGGGCTAAACTTGTGTTCTTCTCTCTATAATTTATTGATGTCTACCACTTTGGTTTACTTTTATGAGCTTGCTTCTTGTAGTTTATTAGTTGTTGATTTGGGACCATTTGCTCAATAATAGTCAGTTTTATTTTGGATCTGTCAACAGCTAAAATCCTCAGACCAAGACAGATTTATCATCTCATTGTGTTGCTTTACTTCTGTGTAAGTGTTGGATGGTTGGTGGGTCCATTTGGGTGAAATCTTTCTTCTTATTGATTACTATGTGGAAAGTCTGATATTTCATTGTATGACTATTGCAGCTTTATCAAAGGTGATTTTGAGAGCCACACCAACAGCATCAGGAATTTTCCACACATTTGTGATCTTCTAGTGTTCACACAGTGTTTATGGTATCAGATAAGCTCTCTGTAAAGGTCCAGTGTCTGTGTTGAATCAGTCAGATGTTCCCTGAATAGATGCTGTCAGTACGGGTTCGGACCAATAAAAACATAACCTACATATTAGCCCACGGTTCATATATTTGACCTACTTTTCCCCGGGCAGTGTAAATCCAAAGACCTGATGCAACCGGGAGTGACGGCCTGAAAAACCCCGCCCATCTCTCTACGATCTAGTCAACCATTGGTCAGACGCTCTCGCTGCGTGAGTCGTGATTGGCCGCTGTCGCTGTCCGTTACCTGAATGGACCGCGCCGGGGCTGAGTGAAAAGGGGGAAGCCACGTTGACACAAATAGTGGAGTTTTATGTTATTTTTCTGACGCCGACAAGTGACAGACACGTTGTCCACGTACAGCCGGCTGCTCAGTAACCTCGACGGGGACATTTAGGGAACGGTAACTATTTGTGTGTTGTTTGAATTCGCTGTATTTGTCATTAATTTCCGGCTGTGAAGTGAGGCTAGTTTAGCAGCTAGCCGAGGGCAGGTGGTCACTAGCTAGCACAGACACGATATTACAGCTGTATCAATGGAGCAGTAAGGCTAACTAACACTCAATGTAGGCTACCTATGGTTTTAAACATATGACACAGTAAATAAGTGAACTTAACACTGAAACACAGTTTACATTGTAATATGCTAGTGGCCAGTCTTTAGTTAATTAATTAAGTTAATTTGTCTCAATAAGATACAAAACGAGAAGATGTGACATGAGGTTTATCATAATAAAAGGCTGAGGTGCCCATATAACCCCAGTAAAGTCACCCTTGGGTGCTGCCAGCGTGTCAGAGGAGACGTTTCATCATCATTCAGCGTCTATGGACACGATCCAGGATTTTCTCTTCATTGCATCATTATCAAAGTCTGTCTCTTTGCTTTTGAATAAGAAGTCAAAACTGGCTCCACTGTTTGCCAGAAGTCAAATGTGAGAGGTGTATTGTGTATATAGAGGTGTTGTAGCTTTATAAACCTTCTCTAACAGCTTCCTGACCTGTGTTTTAAAGGACAGAGAAGCCACATCATCTGACAGGATGAGTGTGGGATTCATTGGAGCAGGCCAGCTGGCTCACGCGCTGGTGAAAGGGTTCACAGCTGCAGGTAAGACCACGGTCTCTGTTGTGCAAACTTTGCCATGCACTGAATCTGACTCAACTTGAACCCACATCAGCTGTCTTTGGCAAGGATAACAAGGCAGTCACATCTACAGTACACATAATAAGGGCTGGAGAGCTGCACTACTATACATGAACAATGCATATGGCTTTAGTGTTATGATATGTAATAGCTGTTCATAACTCTCTCATATATATTAGTGTGCTTATTTATTTTAGGTGGTTCTTTAAGTTTTCCCTAACTTTATAAACTCGTTTTCTTTTCTTTTTTTATAATACTGCAAGATGTGTGAATTCCTCCTCTTGGTCTTATCTTACAGTTGTCACTTTGTATCTCAGTCTGCATCCTCATACCTTGCTCATCACTTCCCCTTGTGTCCTTTCCCAGGTGTGATTGCCACACACAGGATTACAGCCAGCTCTCCAGACACAGACCTGCCCACCGTGTCAGGGCTCAGGGTGAGAAGACAAGTTTCTGCTCGGATGTACAGAGATGTCTGACAAATTTTGTCAGTGGTGGAAACACTGTTGTGAGCATGCATGTGTGCAAGTGTGGGCTTGTTCTGAGAGGTTATGATGTGTGCGTGTAAGTGCACTAGTGCATTAACACCCGTTTTCCTCAGTAGTTGACTGTTACTGTAACATCCTCTCTCTAATTACCAATCCCTCCTCTTTCTTCTACTGCAGAAAATGGGGGTGAACTTGACAACGAGCAATAAAGAGACAGTCAGTAAGAGCGATGTGCTCTTCCTGGCTGTGAAACCCCACATCATCCCCTTTGTTCTGGATGAGATTGGGCCAGACATCGAGGACCGTCATCTCATCGTGTCCTGTGCTGCAGGTGTCACCATCAGCTCCATAGAGAAGGTCTGCTTCCGCCTCCATTTCTGTTCCCTGCGTTATCGATGCTCTCAAGTTCTTTTCTCTGTAGTTTAAATTACGTCTAAAGAAGTTGTTTTGACGTTGATTCTTAATATAAACATAAAATGGTTTGTTTACACACTTTGTGTTCTCATTCCTATCATGTTAACAGAAGCTGCTTCAGTACCGGTCAACCCCTAAAGTCATGAGGTGTATGACAAATACTCCAGTGGTGGTGAAAGAGGGAGCTACAGTGTACGCCACTGGGACACATGCAGAGGTAAAGTTGGATGGATGAAGTCACGTAGATGTAATAGTTAATGATTAAAATGATTTCATTAAAAGGAAGGGAGTTACGTATAGAAAACTGCATTTTCTCTTTATATGTGGAGGGAAACGTCTGATATCACCACTGTCTCCCTTATTTATTTTTTCTACATCTTGTTAATAAGCATGTCCTTTCAGGTGGAGGATGGCAAGTTACTGGAGCAGCTGATGGCCAGTGTAGGTTACTGCACCGAGGTGGAGGAGGACCTCATTGATGCCGTCACTGGGCTAAGTGGCAGTGGACCAGCCTATGTGAGTGACTGATGGCTGTGTGTTTGTCACAGAATTGTAATGGATCCATGTAGAACTGGAGGAAATGCTGTCAAAGACAGATGTTTAGGCCATTACAGTGGGTGATTACAACATAATGTGAACAACCACGGGATTCATTGACATTATCTACAACTCACTCTTCTTGGAACTTGTTTATCATCATTTCAAATGTCTTTCTGCACTAAGACAGCCGAGTGATCTGATGTGTTGTGTTTCAAGAAGACACAACACATGGTTGTCACTGTGTCATTACTTCTTTTTTTTTCAGCCTTCAGGCTTCACAGCCAGAACCTCAACTAAAGATTAGTTATCTATCAGTTTTTAATATCCATTATTGAATATAAGATGTCAAAAACAATGACAGTGAAAGTCAGAAATAAACAAACCCTGACAGTGATGGAGTGTTCGCTCAAAAACTCAATGTATTCAGTTTATGATAAGATAGAAAAGTAGTCAGCCAGTTGTCCCTGCTGCAAGCTGAAAATATTTGGTATTTACTTTATAAATGACGCAATTAGGTTTTTTTTTTCTTCTTCTTGTAGTGATTGACTTAGATGATTAAACAACAACTCAATTTGGCTTCATACACCGTAGTCAACAGCATGCTGCCTGTCAGTTAAAGTCCTCACTCTGTCATTCAATGGCTGAAAATGTTTATTTATTTATTTCATTAATTTATTGATTTTAGAGGTTTTCAGGCTTGAGACCAAGACATTGGACAAACAGTGGCAGGGAGAGGAGGTTCAAGGAGAGCCAGCGTTTTTTCTGCGTCAGGACACGGACAAGGTTCTTCTCTAATGAATGTTTCCGTTAGAAAACGTATAAGGATGCTCAGCTGAGGCAATGACTCGTATTGCAGTACCTGTTTTTTTTTTTCAAAATCTCAATCCTTCCTGCTTTCTAAAACAGTCACGTCAAATGCACTGTGTAGCAGACAGAGGTGTGCAGTGGTTGAACAAATTAAAAATAATTGTGTCCGTCGGGTTTTATCTGCTTTCTGCAAAGAGCTGGAGCTTCAGACAGGTGTTTTTAAATACAGTTGAAAGACTCTGTTTTTTTTTTTTTTAACTGACTGAGGCAGCAAGGTTAAATCAGGTGGATGTCAATGTTGAAGAGTGAACTTATTGTTCCACCCTTCATCATGTAGAATGAAGAGTAGATGGTAAAGAAGATATGATGAATATGTATAGTGGCTGCACTGTATGTGTTGTAAGTATGGCATTGTTGCTTTAACAGGAAACATGTTTTAACAGGCTTTCACAGCAGTGGACGCTCTCGCAGATGGAGGAGTGAAGATGGGTCTGCCCAGGAGACTAGCTGTCAGACTTGGAGCTCAGGCCCTATTGGTTAGTTGTGTGTGTGTGTGTCCTCATGTTCTGTACCACTATGTTGATTCTCCCTGATCCAGTGGCGGTCGATATATCTCAAGGCAGACAACACATCAGGATTAAATAGCTTCTTTCAGTGCCCCTGACTCTGCTACTGTCTCATCATTACTGTTAAATTTAATTCATTAAAATAATTAAAGTGTAGGGAAAAAACATTTACATTAGTTAATGTTATTCTGATTCACCAAAAATTGAGGAAGAGAGAAAAAATTCAAAAGACAGATTTTCATCCCAAAGTTGTTTTCTACAGGATCTTTGCAGAAAATGAATACAGTTTTTAAAAAGGTAAAGACAAACACATCTATTACTGTTCTCCACCTGAGTAGCAACAAGCAATTAAACATTGTATAGCTGACTCCGATGTGATCACACCATCGTCATGTGATTAGTCAAAATAGATGACAGAGATTGACTTGAGACTGTTTTTAATCATGACAGCTGCTTCAGGCTCAGTGCACCGAGCTTCTTTCTGCATCTTCAGCAGCACTAAAAAAAAAGAAATCTTCAGTTCAGCAGCCCTTTTCTATCGTTTCCTCTTCTTTTCCCACAAAAGCCTTTTCAGATGTTGTTGCATGTTGTAGACAATAAGTAGCCTTGGTTCGAATGTCTCTTCATGTTTGTGTATTTGACTCTAGAGAACACTCACTGTGGCAGTATACCAGTGTTGTCGCTGCCTTGAAAATCTTCACATTAGCCAAGATTTAATTAGGAAGGGAAACTTTGCAGGACATTACCATGCAAGCACAAGGATTTCTGCTGCTTTGTAGGAGAAAACAACACATCCACTTCCTTACACATCTCATCTCATCCCATTGTTCTCTCTTTTCAGGGAGCAGCTAAGATGTTGTTGGAATCGGAGCAGCACCCAGGCCAGCTGAAGGACAACGTGTGCTCACCAGGGGGTGCCACCATCCACGCGCTGCACGTCCTGGAGAGCGGTGGCTTCCGCAGCCTCTTGATCAATGCGGTGGAGGCTTCGTGTATCAGGACACGGTGAGAGACTTGCATCTGGAAACGCAGTCACACATGTATCAGTCCATAGATGGTTTCTCAACTAGGGATGTCACGATTATACATTTTCTTGGTACGATTATTGTCACAACACTATGAATGTGTAAAATCAAATATAGTCAAAATATAATTACATTACACATTGTTTACACAAACTATTTCAAGTATCTATTAATATATGACCAATTCTTAATCCCTAGGGGAAATGTTAGAAATATTCAGGTCATAAATTGTCATCTATATACCAAATGTTTGTGTTTATTTTAATCTTTTTTTTTTTTTTTATTAAAAATGACACGCTAACATTTAAATTCCTACCAATTCAATGTAACGTTAGTTAAATGGACCAGTATCTGTGCATTAACCTCTATTTTGGCGCACATCTGCCAATAAGGTTCCAACATCATCTTTTTGGGAAAGTGACGGTATTTATTAATCTTTACGATTAATTAATTGTGGCGTTTAATACCACGATTAATTGTGAAAACAAGTAATCGTGACATCTCTATTCTCAACTTTAAAAAAAAAATCTCCATTCTATATATATTAAACCTCTATAACCTACATATACTGTATGTAACATCCTAATCCATTTTTTATAACAAAACTCCCACCAAATGAATGTAAATATCTCAGGCTCTGTTGAGTGAGCTGTAGCTGGTGACGTCGAGGGTCGCTGCTGTCTTCATGCTTCTTCTTGGTTAAATTGAAGGAAATGTGATTCACAGCTACGTTTGTAACAAAAAAATCTGAGGCCCGGCTTCCCTTCCTTTCACAGGGAACTGCAGTACCTTGCAGACCAGGAGCGTATTTCTCCAGCAGCCATTAAGAAAACCACATTGGATAAGGTGCTCCAGCAGCCAGGGGTCACAGTCAGCAGCGGCACGGCCAACGGGAACGGCCGATCGGGGCTCAACCTGTTCAACAATCGCGGCCCAGGAGGAGTCAAGAAGAAGAACTGAGGACGCAGCGGGGCAGGCACACACACCACATGTTACACGTTCAAGTGTACCATGTGTACACACTATTGGACATTACAGTACATCTTAAACTATTCAGTCGCAGAAAACGAAAATAATGGACTCAGGACAGGTCTGAAATCACATCCACATTACTTTGCCAAATTATTTATTTTTACGCAGACAGTGAACAGTGACTTGGTGCTCAGGCACACAGGTGTGTTCTGGGTGCATATCTCACAGTTATAGCCTTACGTTACAGCGCTGGATTACTGTCTACAAACACACACCTCCAGATACACGCCGAAGAGCCGGAGTACATTTACAATCTGTTGTCTTGTCTGTTGGGGCTCTAGACTATGTAGAGCAGTAATGACTGAGTGGGTCATCATAGGATCCTGGCGCAGGCAGCAGATGGCTGCTGGGATACCATCACGCTGTTAGTGTACGTCTTAAATGTCTTTATTTAAAAACAAATGAAGGCACATTGTGACGGTAGATCATCAAGTACCATCGTTGTGTTTGTAATCAAATAATTATCTTTGTGTGGCCAGCAGTGTTATACTGTTAATGACTGAGTATGGATTGAACAAAATTACAATATCTTAATATTTAGTTGTTTCTATTGCCATATGTAAATATTATGGTCTTCATGGATACGGTACCTCCACAATGCTTTACTATGGGGTTTCAGGCACTTCAGTAACATTGTGCCTTTGACTATCTGACTTTTTTTTTCTTCGTCTTTCGCATTAAGGTCATTCCAAGCTTTAACACACTTCTGATGTCAACAGCTTTCCTCAGATCCCTCTGGTCACTTTCTCTCAGCTAGTTGTTGATGTTGTGCTTACCTCATGACATTGTGGGTCTTCAACACCAAATCCTGACCTGTTATCTTGATTTTTTTTTCTTTTTTAGATGTTTTACAACACAGGCACTTTTTGTATTTGCTATATGGGAATGCAATGCTGTTACCTGAAAGTGCTACAGGAACATTTAACGCATCTGAACACCTTGAAGAATATGTTCACATGGTCATGAAGGCATAACATCTGCTGGCAATCCGTCCTAATTTTGTATTTTATATCTATCTGTATATTTTTATCCCCATAATGTTACATGTAATGTCTTCTTTTGTTTGGCATATCGACAGCTAAGTTGGTGTGCCAATCTAACAGACAATATTAAAGAAGCAGAGTCAAACACTGTTGTGCTGAAGCTCTCTGGGACTCGGCTGAATATGAGAGACGTCTTGATTTTTAATTTGCTTTTCACTTACTCTTCAGTTTTGGTTTTCCACCTTTTGTCTAGCAAAGTTGCTCCTTTCATAGTGTCCGACCTTTCCGCCAGAACTCGGCTAACCAGCCTGTTCCTTAGTGAGTCATACAGATGCACCCTGGCCTGCAGATGGCGCTGTATGATCAGCGTGACCCATTTGCACATGTTCAAGCAGATCAAGTTGCACTCTTTGACACAACTTCCAGTTGAGAGGGACTTAAATTGGCCGTGGTCTTACAGCAAATATCTACACCACTCTGACTGTGAAGTGGTGGAGAGTATTAACTGTAGCGCTACAGTTACACGCTCCACCCGCTCATCATCTACGACCTCACTGGTGTCTTATTTTATCTCCCCTCGTAGGTCACTGCCTCTCGAGTACTTCCCCAAACAGATTCCTCCGCTATCAAACTCAACTGTGCATGTGCCATAAATAATGAGAGCGAATATCTTTTTTCCTCACTGGCCCAGTGATGCGTTGTGATTGGCTGTTGCAAGAGGAAACACAGTCCAATTTTAGAAACTTTCTGTCAGCAGGACATATGACCAGTGTGTGTGGGATCCTGGATTTCCCTCTAGATCCAGCCCTCTCCTCTTGCGTCTGTGGGGTCTTCACAATGTCATTACTTAACAAGTTTAGGAACAGACGTAGTAAAAGAGCCTTTACTTCAGTGAAAGCCCTGCGTGAGATCATCCTAAGTTTTATCAGATAAATGTATTTCAAGTATCAAAAGTAAAAATGCTGTTGATGTTATTATGAAATATATCGGTCACCAAATGGTTTCCAAGACAAGTCTGAGTATTTATGGGGAGATTTTTTTCTAAGAAAACACAAGTCATAAAGATTAATATAATAATTTTCAGTTATTTATATGTACGCTATGTGAAATCATACCCTGAACATCAGAGACGTTAACTACAGCTATCAGATGAATTAGAAAGTGAGAGGCAGAAGTAGAAAAAGTGGAAATACTCTAGTAAAATAGAGTTACCTGTATTTTCAGTACCAGACTTGAGTAAATCTTACTTTCTATGACCGGGGTGCTGTGAGCCTGCGAACTAAATATCAATGAGTTCTGAATTTAGTGTGATAGCAGAGCACCCAAGTGCATCTGCATGTGGGTATATTAAGAGACAGTAGCTACAACAGACTCGAAGCCTGTTAAATGCTTTTTACGTATTTGGTCCAGTCCCTGTGCTCCGGGCTGCTACATTTTGGATTAACAGATGCCACTTTGTGCTGGAATGAGATAGGCCTGTGGGTCTATTCAGGCAATACACAGGTGCATAATGGTGAAGTAAAATTGATGGGAGAAAAGTGATGGTTTGTGAAGAGCCATGTCCTCATTATAATTGAGCAATTTATAGCTGTTGTAGGATTAGTTTATTTTTCTTAAACTAATACACACACCAGTGTCCCTTGATTAAATTGCGACCCACATGCTCTCAGGCTGTTTATTTGTGCGTGCAATGGTTTTTCCTCCGCCACTGAAGTGTCTCGGTAATCCCTCTTTTATGCCGAAAGGTTATTCTCCGCTTGCTCCTGCCGCTCTCCGTTAAGATTAGCCATTCCTGGAGAGACTTCCATTTGCCTCTCATTATTAGACTTCTGTTACCTTTGGTTGGTCGCGCGGCTTTGAGCGCCTCTCTTCCACCCAAGGTGAAGAGGATGTGCTCTGTGTCAATCATCTTGACACCGGCGGAGGGTCTAAGATGGCAGTTCAGTGGCAGATAATCCTAGAGTGGAAAGTTTGGGCTGTGTATGTGTGTGCGAGGGGGGGATAGTGTGTGTGTTTGTGTGTGTGCACGCTCCAGCTCCCAGCATGGGATTTCTTTCCACAGGTAGGCCAGATGCTACCTGTCATCTCCATTCAATCAATGTAATCACTGACCTTTGCAGTAACATGGTTGTTTGCATATCGTATCACGGCCAGGAGGAGAGCCAGAAACCAAGATGAGTGACTAGATGAAGGAGCTTTTACTTTCTTTATATGTTTCCCTCCTCCTCCATCACCTCCACCACACATCCACCTGATCTTCTCTACAAAAAAAAAGAAACTTTCAGAGATGAGCAAGAAAATAGGTGTTTTCGGCGACTCAGTCTTCCATGTTCCTGTTTCGCTGTGTGTGTGTGATGTTGTCAGTAATGCGTGTTTCATTGTTGATCTCTGGGCTGATACAGTATCAGCTTGATGCAGCTGTCTGGTGAAACGGTTGCAGAAAAGAGGAAGCTCTGATGGTTACCACAGAGTCGATGAATCTGCACTATGGGCTTCTCTCTAATGCCAACCTGCAGCGCACGGGTCCGGAGCGCTCAGGTAGACGCACACCCATGAGACATCCACAGTGGTGGCATCAGGGAGTATTTAAAACACTTCCACTCATGCAAACATTATTTGGTTTTAGTGATGAATTTAGATACAATTACATTTTTGTCTATCAGTTATCAAACTACACTCAATAAGTTAATTACTTACGAACGTGTGCAGAACGCTCCTGTTGTTCACCTGGGTCAAGGAAGGAGGGAAGGAAGGAAGGACAAAGGGAAAGATGGGAGGAAAGAAGGAAGGGAAAATGGAAGGAAAGATAGATGGACAGAGGGAACAAACAGATTGGGTCAAAAAGGAAGGAAGGGGGGAGGGAGGTAGGGAAAAAGGAAGGACAGAGAGATGGAGGGAGGGAACATATTTGTTCAAGGAAGGAAGAAGGGAGGAAGGAAAGATGGAGGGTCAGTTGGATCAAAAGAGGAAGGAAGAAGAAGTAAGGACGAAGGGAAAGAAGGATGGAAAGAAAGATGGAGGGGCAATTGGATCAAAAGAGGAAGGAAGAAGAAAAGGATTGTGTAAAGAAGGAAGGGAGAAAGGAATGAAAGAAGGAAGGATGGAGGAAGGGAACAAATTGGGTCAATTTGACCCAGAAAGACAACAGGAGGGTTAATTGTTTGTAGAAGCCAGTTTGGCAGAAATTACGGCTTTGAGTCTTCTTGGACAAATCTCTGTGAATGTTACTTGCCTGGATTTGGGCAGTGCGTCCCATCCTTCCTGGCAGATCCTCTCAAGCTCCGTCACATTGGATGGGAAGATGTTACATGGAGCTTAAAGGGATAGTTCACCCAAAATTCAAATTTCACTCATTATCTACTCACCCTCATGGCTTCCGCTACAAACAAGCTTAAAATACAGATTTATTTAATTTCTTTCGGAACAATTTCTCATGTTGTGGCTTCAATACAAGAGGGACATTACAGATGAGCAGTATGGAGGAATTTGGATGTTTTTTTGGTGTGTCTTTTTGGACGAAGAAAAGTGGTATCCATTCGCAACTGTCATATGGACATGCAGTGCTGCACGGACCCCCGCTGTAACTCAGAAAAGGCACGGAGGACTCTGAAACTTCTCCCAGCCCTTAGTCGACATGAGGGTGATAATGAGTGAAATTTGAATTTTGGGTGAACTATCCCTTTAAGTCTGAGCTTCAACAGGCAGAATCGTCCTAAGGCCACTCCAGGATTGCATTTTTCTCTGTCTGTATGCTTCCGGTCATCGTCGTGCCGAAAGGTGAACACACGTGTCAGGTCACGTGCACTCTGGAGCAGGGTTTTCTCTGTTTTGCTGCTTCCTGACTCATCTCCCTGTCCCTGGAACTGAGGAGCCAATCATAGCATGACGCCATCGCCGCCATGCTTCACTGTGGTGATAGAGTTGGCTGGATGATGAGCAGTGCTGCTGGGTGTTCTCCAGACAGAGTCTTTGGACTTCAGCTTGGAATTCATTTTTTGTCTCATCAGACCAGATCAGAGTCCTTTAAACGCCATTTGGCAAACCCCAAGTGCACTCTGATATGCCTTCTCCTCAGAGTAGCCTTGCTCTTTAATGAAAAGCTTAGAGCTGGCAGAAATGGCAACACTGTCTATTCGCAATTAAATGACCAAGATCAGAACCAATGTAATGAGGCGAGGCGATTTCCTCCTCAAAACTGCTTCTAATCAGACAAGTGAGTAAAATGTACATTACTTCCCTCAGACACGTCATAGAGTGTAATGTAATGTAGAGAGGAATTTAAATACTGAGTTCAAGATACTCAGAAGTACCAACTTGGTTACTTTCCATTCCAAATGACACACAAGTCACTTCATTTACTTGTTATTCGCTGGTTTTATGTGTGAATAATCAGAGCCTCTACAACTGATTGTGTCAGATTAGTGTTGTAGAGTAAAAATCACAGTCTTTGCCTGTGAAAAATGGTGGCATAATACAACTAAATGCAAAGTGATGGACTCAAGTGTATCACAATTTTAGGACCATTTACTGTATATAAATGTGTGATATATTCCCTCAGCAACTGCAGGATGTTAGCCATCCCTCAACACTTACACTCATAAACTCAGTTTATGCTGCTAAAATGTCTGGAGCTCTTTCAGAATGAAAAAGTTATTCCTTTTAATAGATGTTTTTCAGAGGGGAATTACAATTAATTTATCCTGGAAATACTGTTTTGAATCTAATACTAAACTGACCTAACCTGCTGTATGATATTTAATTTCTGTATTAGTCATTTTGTAAGAAAAAAAAAACCCAATCCAAGTTCAAGTGATATTTCAAAATTAATCTTTACTTTCAGCAGCCTGGCAGAAATTTCCTGTGACTCCTCAAAGGCCAATGGACGTCCAAGAGTAAATATCAGTCACTGAATATGTAAAACCACCTATTTCTAGTGTGGAGTGGAGTGGCATTATCTGTAAATAGGCTGCTAATATCGGTTGAGTGCTTTCTTATCTTGAATGGAAAGTGATAGTTACGTTTTACAGCAGTGGAAATGGAATATTGATTAACAGCTGTTTTTAATGTAATAGTATATCAGTATATGGGTGGTGTATGATTTGTGATCAGTTTCTCAACATCAGTGGTGCTACATTAATTTTGTTTTTCCACTAAAGATGCTAGGCAGCTATCAGACAAAAATAGCTGCAGTTTGCTGCAAAAACACAGGATTAACAAAGAATGGATATGTTAATTGCAAATGTTAAAATGATATATAGCCTATAAGGTTGGGGGGGGGGGGGGGGGGGGGGGGTCAAGGAGAATGTCAACATTTTATTTGGTGCAGTTTTTGTGAACCTGACGACGAGTGACGGTTTGTTCTGTGTAACCTGAGTCAGGAACTCATGGTTTTTGATACTGCCATTTCATGTCCTTCTTTTAGGGGAAGTGATACAGTGATAGGAATCTACGTGTCAGTTGGATGTTTTCTGCAACATGGGTAAAAAGCCTAAGCAAGAGGGCCTGCAAGTGTAGGCTATGCCCTTGCTTCTTTTTTGGTGTCTGTTTTTCACTTTCTTTGAGCATCTCGGTTTTATAGACAAGTGCAATTCCATCACAACAATAACAAAAAAAAAACAAAAAAAACTCCATGTGGAGAGAAATGTAGGCCTACCACATTTTCTCAAACTTTGATGTCATATTTAATCAAAAACAAAATTAAAAAATTGTAAAACTGATGGCATCGTTTTCATTTTTATTTGTTTTAAAAAAACTTTTATTTACTTCACTGTGTACAGTTGTTGGAGCCAATCAGTGCTTCAAATGTTCGCTCTAAGTATAGACATTTGCACAGAGGTGGGGCTGCCTTGTCACACTTTCCACTCTGACTGTTGTGAGAACAGTCCATCACACAGTAGTAGTGTCTCATGTCTCTTTAAATGCGGGTTGCGTAGATCCTTCATGAATGAAACCATGTGATCCAAACATCATTTGACGTCTGGCGCCTCCGACCATAAAGGAGTGGATATAGAGACCTGCGAGAAGGCGTGAGCGGAAAAAAAACATTTCTCCAACTGTCTCTCCTCCACACCGGGTCGACCAACCATCGGCGAACCCCAACCTTCCGAAGGTGCGGTGGGCGAAAGGCGCGCCGGTTTGACTTCTGGTGAGTCAGCTTGGTCTAAATCAAAACTGAAATTCTTTCTTTAAAACTGCTGAATATAGCCCTGCTGTTTTGCTGAGTGTGCACGGCCAGCGCCGCTGCCATGCTGTTGTCGCCGCCAAGTGCGGTCGCACTTATTTTGCCGCTTGTCCCGGTGCGTTGCCGCTGCCGCCGCCGCCGCAGCAGCAGCAGCAGCGGTAGACCTACAGTAACTGTCCTGTTCAGCCGAACTGGCAGCGGTGCCGCTGCCGTTTAAAGGGCAGCAGCCCGGTAGTGCTGAATCATCACGAACCGGTCGTCATCCAGCCCCGTACATGCTCCAACCGACACCGGGTCGGTCGCTCGACCGCCACGCCGACCGATCAGCCGGCTGTTTCGTAAGAGCAGAGACAAAGGGGGTGTACTGTACGTTACGCTGTGTGGGGCTGTCAGGCTTAAAGAGAAGCCATGTGTCGGAATTAGAGACCGCGCGGGGAGTTCGAGAGCGAGTCCGCGTCCTGTGCCGCTGGTGCGCCGGGGGATTCCCTGGTTTTCTACCGACTGAATGACTAAATGTTTAGAAAGGTGAAAGAGAGGGGCTAGGGGACTAATGTGAACGTAGAGTAACAACTTAGGACGGCGGAAACCCTGGAAAACAACACATCCTACCCTCAGCGTTAGCTCCTCCGACTGTCCTCTCCTCGGGTGCTGAAGCGGCAGCGGTGGGCTCGGACTGGAGCGACCTGCTCACCGACTGTTGTCTGTCGCTGCTGCTGCTGCTGCTGCTGCTGCACAGGTAAGATGGACAGCCAGCTTTTCTTAGGTTTGCTTGGTTTTTTATATGTTTTTTTGTTTGCGGGTGTTGTGACTCCCGGGGTAACCTTTCGTCTACGCGCTGCTTGCTTAGTTGGCCGTGTGACATTAGTAAAAAAAAATATGAAAAAAAGGTGGGGGCAGCGACAACAACAAACAGCCCGGATTGTCATTGTGTTGTAAGTGTCAAACGTCCGGCGGTTCGCCGCTGAACACGTCCTGGCTGCCGGTGAGAGGACACCGGTCGGCGGTGACTCCGCCGGAGCCACTGTTGTGACATTTGCTTTGTGTCAGCCGCCGTTCTTCCGACGGGCCTCCGGTTCATGTGCATCTACTGACATTAGGTTGTACATTTGTTTTATTTATGTCTGAGGGAGTTGCTCTGTCGTGTGTACACGGGAGATATTCGGTCTATTTCCTGGCGAGCCTTGTCGTACACCGGCTGCGCTCGCGACAGAGATGCTGATTCATCACAACGTTGTTATTTCTCAACATTTGCGCGAGCAGAGCGGAGGCATGAGGGAGCCATGGCAACAACATGGCACCGGCGGCAGGCAGGCAGGCGGACAAAGGTCTGGCGAGAGGGAAGGAAGAGCTCGGTTTATACTGGGGGCTTGGCTCTGAAATTAATAGGCCCGGTCATGTAGTGGATGTTGACGCGTCTCTTGGATAATTAGAGGACATGTGGGCTTGAGAAATGAGTGTTTAAAATGTGACTAATGATAAATATGTTCGGTTTTTCCCCCCGTGAGGTTTTTGCTTATTCAAATTAATTGTCAGTCAGTGGATTTAAAGCACATGGGAACAATGTTGCACACAGGCATGATAAATAACACGCGCACTAAATTAAATTATTTATTTATTAACCTGTTTTTTTTTCTTTTTCTAACTTTTGTGGTATAACTGGAACAAAAACAATCTCACACAGTCACAAACAACCAGTGGTACCTGCTGCCCCATGATGCTGTGCGGTGACCTCGCTCACTTTTTATTTATTTAGTTTGCACATGAAAAGTCCACCGTGTGCATGAATATAATTGAGTAAATGTGGTCAAAAACAAATAGATGCTGGAGGGAAGGACACATCCCCATGGCAGTTAATGTTGGACATTGACTGGCTGCACACAGGCTTGTGCTAAAAAAAAAGAAAGAAAAAACACCTCAATGAACTATATATAATGCCTTGCAAAAGAATCTCCTCTGATTGATCTCTTGAAGATGGGCCGTTATTATCAGCTGCCTGGTAGCAACCCATATGAGCAGTGCAACTCTTAAACACAGAAGAGTAATAGGGAAGCTCTGTGGGCACAAGAAAAACAGAAACTTCACCCCCTAATGACTCCATAACAGCAGCTTTAGTTAGAGTCAGCACTCTGCGGAGTGTATCAAAAGTATGTAGTAAGCAAGTTGGCAAGTACTGTAATAGAGGGTCATAATGATGAAACAGTTGTATCAGTATTGGAGAGAAGAGCACCCCAACCCCCCCTTACTGTCTTTCTCCCTCTCTCTCATACACACACACACACTTTTCCCATTTCCTTTTCTCATTGCGTGTATGCACACACACAACCTAGGGGCTAAGCTTTTTATACTTGGTATCAGTATTTAATCAGTGCTTGAAGTGCATTTCTCTGTCAAGTACTTTCCCCACTTCCCTGGTGTTCATGGTAATTGAACGCTGACCAATGCTTATGTGTGCAACTTTGCTGATGGTGGCGGAGCGGCAAGGCGCGCAGAGCAAGGGGGATGAAGGAAGAGGGAGGAAGAATGAGAGATGGGATTTGCGGAGAGATTGAGAACAAGGACCTTTTTGTCTTCAAGGCATTCCCCTGAAAATGCTGAGGCGAAGCAAATGCGCTCTCGCTTGACAGATGGCGTTTTCACTTGTTACTTACCACAGCTAGTTTCTTTGCCTTGTCGTGTGCATGTGTGTGTGTGAGTGTGTGTGCAGAGGGAGTAGGAGATATAAAAACACCTATAAGATGCTAAGATCCAGTTGCTGTAGGGGTTATGTGTGTGTGTGTGTGTGTGTGTGTGTGTGTGTGTGTGTGTGTGTGTGTGTGTGTGTGTGTGTGTGTGTGTGTGTGTGTGTGTGTGTGTGTGTGTGTGTGTGTGTGTGTGTGTGTGTGTGTGTGCGTGTGTGTGCGCGAAAAGGAAACAGTGCATAGTGTGAGTTCTTTGAATTTGGGAGATGTAGAAAGTAGCAATGGGAAGTGGTATTACTACCAGTTGGCCATTACAACATTTTGCACTTGGCAGTTGATTTGTTTCCATCCCTTTTCAGTGTCGACCCGAGGCTTCTGTATGTGTGTGTGTGTGTGTGTGTGTGTGTGTGTGTGCTCATATAAACTTGTTTGATTCCCTGCCTGTGCATGGGTCAAGTTGATGAAACACTGTGTAAAACTTCCTCTGGCTATGTGAGGAAGGAACGAAGGGACAGGAGCTAAGCTTTAAGACAGGTGTTTATTCCAGAGGAAAGAGACTTACATTGACAGTTAAATCAGTAGTTGATTAATTGATTAGTAAATCAATTGGTAACAGTTCTCATCGGTGAACAGCCATTTAAGTTTTTAACATTTCCAAATATTACAAGTTCCATCCTCCAAATTTGTTCCTGTTTTATGTCTCTATTTAGACGGTTGCACAGATGACCTAGAAGTAGTAAAGGGCATTTTTCACATTTTTTCACATTTATAGAAAGTAATCTTTTTTTTAAAAGTATATTTTTGGGGCTTTTAATGCCTTAATTGATAGCACAGTCGAGAGAGAGAAAGGAAATGGGGAGGCAGAGAGGGGGAATGACATGCAGGAAAGGGCCGCCCCAATGCGGGATTCGAACCGGGGCCGCCTGCAGTGAGGACTATAGCCTCAACGTAGGGCGGCAGCTCTACAAAGTGAGTTAAATTCCGCCCCTATAGAAAGTAATCTTAAAATATATCACAAATGAAAATAATCATTAGTTGCAATCCTGTTCATGTTATTATCGATGCACTATTGTTTTAAAAACTTTTGGTCTGAATTTAGGTTTACAAGGAAAGGCTGGTGGTAATAATGATCTCCTGTCTTACTGATTGCATGCCGCTAAGACAGGGCTACGTTTTGACAATAGTGTGCTAATAAGAGTTTTGTTACTTATACACATAGTATAACTATATTTTATTTGACATCTTATATAAAAATATGATTATGCAAAATACATCAGTGTGGATTTTGTCTTGAAGCAGACCACTCGTGCAAAAATAAGACACATCTAATATTAGAAAAATTCAAGGGAATGTCTAATAAAGACATAAACAACATGAAAGAAACTGAACATTACTGCAAACTAACATTGTGGTTTGTAGCAAAACATTAAGGTTCAATACACAGCCTAAAGTGTCAATGATGTGTTTATTCAAGTCTGTAATCCTGAGGTGGAGGTTAATAGTTAATCATGTTTTGGTGTTGTATTACAATATGTTCTTGTGTTGTTTCAAAATCCTCCCCAGCTCTTGGATTATATTAAATACGAAGATTCACAATGGCAGCGTTTATTGCACAGCCATAGCACTGGATTGCATTTGATTGCACAGGTGTTCCCAATGTTATGTCCGTCTCGTGTGTCTGTGTTTGTGTACGCGTAAGAGAGTTAATGTCGGGGAGATCATTTCTAAGTGGTGTCTGCGTGTTTATGATCTTGTTTACTACTGGGATCCATTTCTGATGAAGTCTTGTTATGCTTGCAAATTTCTGAGAGTGAGAGAGAAGTAAAAAAAAAAAAAAGAGGGAAGTAAAAGCAGGAATAAAAGATGGAATTAGAGAGTGGGTGAGAGAGAGAGAGGCAGAGAGAAAAGGAAGCACTGGGGCAGATCAATAGTTGAGTGTTTTTTCTCCACAGTAATGATGAAATATGGTGTAAGCAGATCTGGTGCATAATCATTGCTGTGCTCCACTGTTTTTTTCTGCTTCTGTGTGAGTGTGCTGCTTGTCCTTGTGTTATTTTGAGTTTGTGTGTGTGCGCGCGTGTGTGTGTATTTGCGCGTGTGCCTGTTTGTGTGTGTGTTCGTTCAACGTACCATCCCTCCACAAGTGTCTTGACTCCTTATTTACATAACCTCCCGGAGAACCGGAAAATGTATGAAATCAAAGATAAATCCCATTGCAACATGCACAAGAAGTCAAAGGGATTAGGAAATAGAAAACAAGTTGAAGTTCAGTCTAAGTGCCTCACATTAGTGATCTGACCGTCTGTCTGTCCTGTAACAGCTGTGGTGTGTTCAAATACCCAGATGATCCTCTGTATCATTGGGTCACTATTTGAAACAAACTCTCATATTTTCCCTCCAAGGACCAGTGGGTTTGTTGCAGAGCTTTTTGAGAAGACTCCAGTTAAAGGAGACCACTCTGTGCCACACATACACACACACACACACACACACTCACACAGTCCACATACCATAGCCAGGATTTTGTTTTGCATGCAGGGCTGAGATATTGAGCATGGCGTGTAGCTGTGGAGATGCAAGGCCCTGGTAACAGGAACATCCGTACCAGAGGTTGTCTACCAGTTGCATCATTTTATGCGCCAACTTGCCGCATTTTTTAACTGCAGTGTGACGATCCCAGGATTGTGGTATGAGTTTCTGAACCTTTAAAAAAACACACACACAAAGTGTGGATCAATGCCAAGGAGTAAAGAGGGGGAACAAAGATATGAGTGGGCCTCAAATGGAGCGCCAGCTCTTTGCTTTCACCTGTGGCATAAAATTATTCCTGTGCAATGACAGGTTTCCACAGAGTTTTAATATCTCTGTTCACATGAAAGTCTACTTTGGAAAGTAGCAACACATCAGACCTGCTCTGAACTGATGTGAGGGGTATTACATGTGCTGTCAGGTTTTTCTTATTAACCATTTTTAACGACGACACCTGATGAGATTTAGTTGTGTAGCACCACATGTTGCTCTGCCTTCCCCTTTTCATCCTTGTATTAACATCTCAAAGGCGCATTTTTATTCACTCATCCCATGTCTTTGTGCGCAAAGTTTACAACTAACAATTATTTTCATTGTTGATTAATTGCAGATTAAGTTTGTGAAAATGTCAGAAAGTGCCATAAAACTTTACATCACACCTACCAAATGTCTTGTTTTGCCTGGCCAACAGTCCAAAGCCGTCATAGGTCCAAGTTGCCATCAGAGACAACAAAGAAACTTTAACTCCATAAAAGCTGGAATCAGTGAATTTGGGGTCTTTTTGATGAAATAACAACTTTGATGATGAACTGAATATCAAAAGCTGGAAAACATAAAACAGGATTTGCTCAATGTACCATCCGAGTGAAAAATGAGTTGCATTCAGATTTCCACTATGTTGCTATGGCATTGTACGATGAAGAAGAAGAAGTACATCTAGATGATGCACAAACACTACGTGAACTGTCGAAGGTATAGGGGAAAGTCTTGCTCACGGTATAAACTTTAGGTTTGCAGCATGAGCCGTAGCTTGTATGAAAAGTGCTTTAGAAATAAAGTTTGATTTGATTTGATAAAACTATACTAACTAAATTGGCATCACATACAGTAGACACGTGCACATGCACACACCTATACCTGTGTGTGGGTTTGAGTGTGAGGCCCAAACAGGAAACCTTAAAGCCCCAGTATGTAACTTATTTGGCTTTTTATTAGCAAAAATCAAATATGTCTTTCATAAATATTCACTGAAGTCGAATCACACCCGCATACAAATGAAAGCTTTCTTGTACCTTAGAATGAGTTGTTAAGTCGTTACAAATACATAAGTGGGTGACGCACCGAACCGAGGCGGCCATGTTGCATCGCCATTTTTGTGTGACCGTAGGTAACCACGGAAACTCAGCGGAGCTGTCGGCTCGGGGAGAAAGTTTTCAAACCAACCAGATGCCATTTTACTCCACGAGAGAAAGACGGTAAAATGTGGGTCAACAATACGACATCACCATGACAACATATTGCCACGCCTGTATTGTTTTGCCTCGTGCTGGCGGACCACTTGTTTACATAGAGGCTTGTTTATCCTGTTACATGCAGCGGCTGTTGTCTGTCTGACGTCTGCCCGATTTCACGTGAATGCAACATCAAGAATACGTTCAGATATGCAACCGCACCGCTAGATGGGGGGAATTCCTACATATTATACCTTTAAAAGCTCCATCAGGAGCGTCCCGGTGCAAAATGCCACTGCTCTCCATGACACATCACCTCCTGATGTTATGTATCGGCCACGAAGCCTCTGTCGACACGTCCTCATTAACGTGACTGGTAATGATGAATGCAACCCCACCATGCTTACCTTGCTGTTGCACTCAAACTTTCTCTTTGTCTCAGGTTAGTACTGCTGACCGGGGGATGTGCTGCGTCCGGGGGAAATAAACTTAACATGTCGTTTAACTTATTCCTGTCTCCCTCGCAGCCCTCTGTTTGTTATCCCCACGCACACACAAAAGAGAGAACCAACTTAACCTACGGTACATGCATTCCCTCCTCTTCAAAAGGAGAAAAAAAAAAACACGATGAAAAAAAAAAGGAGCCAGAGCTCAATTGCCTGACAGTGCAGTTTTTTTTTGCTTGTGTTGGGAAATTTGTCATCACACTCCGACTTACTACCTGGAATGGGAAAAACGTGTCGACGCCAGGACTTTTTCTCGCCTTTAATAACACACTTGCACAAACACTGTCTCGCGCACACTTAAGCAGCACACACACACAGAAACAGATACACACAATACCCTTTTTGAACTCTCAGAAAAGTGTGAAAGTGATCGCTCTTCCCTCTCCATATATTATAATATGTATATGAGGCAGCAGACTCGTCTTCTCCTTCTCTTCTCCCTGTGTTTTCCTCGTCTCCTCTGTCTGTGTTATCATGCTTATTTCACGCTCTGCATACCTCCCAGTTAATAGCTTCCTGCTCTCTCTCTCTCCACACAGACACATGTGCGCACCACACACAGCTCAAACCGGTGTGTTCTCTTCTCTCACCCTCTCTCCATGGTCCTGTATCTCTGCTCCCCCTCCTTCCACACACAGGTTGCCATTATCGCCGATCTGATTCCTAATTCTCAATTAGCCTCCGCACAGTGCTCGTTGTTAATTATTTACCAACTCCCTCAGCACCCATGGGCCCACAGTTAGATCAATGAGTTCAGGCACTGCTGCCTTCTTTTTTTTTGAAAACAAAAGCGAGGTGGACTGGACAGCAGCCAGGAGCTGAGTTTTGTGGCTCCTCCCTGAGGTTTTAATTCACACTCCTTACATTCTGCTCTCTTTGTGCCTTTCCATCATGTCCGCTCTGTCCTAACATGTGTCTTCTTCGCTGCCTCTCTCTCTCTCTCTCTCTCTGGCTGCCATCCTTTGTGTTCTTCATTATTGCTCCGAGAGTTGCCTGAGGGAGGAGGCACAGTTAAGGCAGTTGTTATGGTGGGGATTATTCAATAAAGACAGACTTGCCACTGCATCACAAATGACTTGTGTGACTCTTACCATCTATTCTTGATCATCCTGACTGTACGCTGCCTTGTTTATGCTCGCGTATGTCTACACCCACACACACCAGCCCCCGGGTCATTTTTGAAGCGCCTAATCTGGCTATTTATTTTTTTCCTTTATGTGTGTGTGTGTGTGTGTGTGTCGGTGCAGCGTGTCACCAGCTTTTAAGTAGGAAGTCTCTTTCTAAGAAATTCCTGTCTGCGTGGCGGCGGCGGTGGCCGGAGCAAAAGGTTCTCTCAAACAGGATTAATTAGAGCTCTGTCTGAGCCCGCACACACACACATGCACACACACACACACATACACAGTTTGTCATCCTGTTTGTCTGCACTGAATGAAGAGAAAGGAGTCCTGCTCTATGTCTTGTGCTGTTTCCTGTGCTCTTTCATCCATCTCTATAAGTCCTATGATCACTGAGCTCACCTTCTGCCTCCTGGTTTCATCCCTTCTCCACCACTTGATTTGTCTTTTTTTTAATACTTTATTGCAAGGCATCAATCTTCACATACATAATCAGTCATTTCATTTTCTTTGCAATATTGTACCTTGCATTTTCCCCCCCTTTTTTTCCAGGTATACAAAGTAAATAACAAACCATAAAGTTAACAGACAAACATATAGACGAGGCAAACTTGTATTTCCCAAATGAGGATCTCAAAGAATAGGAAAAAAAGAAACTAATAATAATAATAATAATAATAACTACATAAATAATAATATAACAGAACAAACTAAAATAAACTAATGGGAAAATATGAGGTGGTTTATGTATGCATGACCATTTAGTTCATCTCCTTAATTTGATTCAATATTTCCACAGTTTTTATCAGCCTTTCTTTACTGTGTAGCTTATTCCAAATATGTTTTTTTTTTTTGTTCCCTATTTATAAAAGTTAGTCTTTCCATCTCTAAACTTTGTTCTGCTGTTAACCAGTTGGGTGTATTTGATAGTTTCCATGCTTTGGCCACCTGCTTCATAGCAGTTACTCTCAGTATATTAAAAAAAATAAATGTCAGGACTTGATTTGTCGACAGGACAGGGTGTGTGTGTGTGTGTGTGTGTGTGTGTGTGTGTGTGTGTGTGTGTGTGTGTGTGTGTGTGTGTGTGTGTGTGTGTGTGTGTGTGTGTGTGTGTGTGTGTGTGTGTGTGTGTGTGTGTGTGTGTGTGTGTGTGTGTGTGTGAGCAGAAGGTTGCGGGGCAGAGAGAGAGGGAGGTGGTCAGCTCAGCAGTAGTTTCATTGCACTGGATCAGCTTCAGAACTTTTCTAATTGGAGGTTTTAGTCGTGGTCGTTGCTGAGTTCAGGGTTTTTCTTTTTTTTTTCAACCCCAATCCCCCTCCATCCATTCCTCCCTCCTTGGCCCCCCCACCACCACCACCACCACCCCCCTCCTCCTCCTCCTCCTCCTCCTCCTCCTCCGCCCCCCCCCACCCAACAGCTAAGCTCTTACAAATGTGTTGAGGATGCATTTTCACTCAAACACTTTCCCACCCCCTCCTCCTCTTCTGTCTCTGCTCCCCCCCCCCCTCCCTTCGTCCTGTTCCTCCTCATCGGTGTACCTCCCTCCACACACACCCCCCCGCCCCCCTTCCTCCTCCTCCTCCTCCTCATTCCCCCTACTCACTTGCCTCTCTTTTTCTTCTCTTCTTCCTCCCTTGTCATTTGCACTCCCCACCCCGTCCTCCCTCCATACTCAGCATTTTTCTGGGCTGTGGGTGTGATGTCTCCGCTGTAACGCTAATCAGCTCTGGAGACGTCAGCATTCTTTCAGTCCTCCTTCACCACCACGAGCCCCCCCACACACCCTCCCCTCCACCTTTCTTACCTAGTCTTTCTTCACCTTGCTATCTTACCAACTCCTCGCCCTCTTTTCTCCTCTTTTCTTATCTTTTCTTCTCCTCTAGCGATATTTTTTACTCATTTCCACTGCTTATCACCTCCTCTTCCATCCCTGTCTCCGTGTCCCGTCCTCTCTGTGTGTGTGTGTGTGTGTGTGTGTTTGTGTGTGTGTGTTGATTCTCCACTGTAACCGTAAGCAGCTCTGCTCTTGAGTCGTCAGCGTTCTTTCGGTTGCTCCATAAAAATACAGCCTGCCACAGCAGAAAAGCTGTCTGTTGTAGCAACAGTGGCTGTGGCATTGACCACACCGCAACGACCACCCCGCAAGCATTATGGGAAGGACACCTCTGGCACTTGTGTGTGTGTGTATGTGTGTGTGTGTGTCTGGCTGTGTATGCCCCCAAGATGAATGGCGATGCCTTTGCTCAGCAGATGATCCTTAACCTGGGTGACTTACACATGGCCCCAGCTCTCAGAGAACACACACACACACACACACACACACACACACTAGTTTACTGCAGTTTTATGCTGTGGTGTAAGTCAAGTTTCTTTGTCACCTAACCTTGATGAAATAGGACCTCAACTTAATATACAACCCTGCTCTCAGAGTGTACACAACTAATACTACTAAGGCCACTGCAGATGCACTGATTTGTGCATCTGTAGTTGGAGAGACAAACTGTAGTGTTCTTGTAAAACAAAAAAACAAAACAAAACGTTATAATTGTTAGTAACTCTCTGACAATGCCACATTGATAATGCATTATAAATATAGTTATAATGTGTTATAATTGGCTTATAAACGTGTATAACTATTATTATAAACACTTATAAATCATAAGGCGTTATAACAATAAGCATAACACATTATAGAGCATTTTATAACAGCTTATAAGGTCAAGTATTACAGTACTTCATGACTTCTGGTCCCTTGCTAACCGTTTGGTAACACTTTATTTGATGCCTATTTCTATAACGCATTATAACCATACTTATGAGTTATAATGTAGTTATAGCACTGTATAACTATAGTTATAAACACTCATAAATTATCATAATGCTTTATAACAATAATCATAAAGCATTTTATCATGTCAGGTATTATAATATGTTATAATTGTTAGTAACTCTCTGACAATGCCACATTGATAATACATTATAAATATAGTTATAATGTGTTATAATTGGGTTATAAACGTGTATAACTATCATTATAAACACTCATAAATTATCATAAGGCTTTATAACAATAAGCATAACACATTATAGAGCATTTTATAACAGCTTATAAGGTCAAGTATTATAATAGAGTTATAATGCTCTATAATGTGTTATACTTATTGTTATAATGCCTTATGATCATTTATGAGTGTTTATAACTATAGTTATACAGTGCTATAACTGCATTGTAACTCATAAGTGTGGTTATAATGCATTATAGAGATGCAGTGCCAATCTTTTTGAAGATTTTGAACCCAGTGTTGTTGTGTTAACTTGCATGAAGTCTTCTCTTCCTTCACTGGTACATTGCTGAGGTTCATGCCACGCTCCCTACACCCTCTGTCTGTCCGTCAGCAGAATAATGGGACACAGCTGGCAGGACTGAATATCGCATCGCCCACGTTCACATGTATACGTTGAGGCTTAGCAGTATGAGAGGTCAGAAACGCCACAGGATGCCTTTAACTCACAGGAATTTTGATGATATGTCAATCAGCTCAGTCATTTTCTTTTAGCATAAAATGCCAAACGTTCACTGGTTCCAGTCCCCAGAATGTGACTTTGAGCTGCTTTTCTCAGTCACATTTGGTAGTTCACATGTACCAAACTGAATGTCTTAATGTCGGCTCTGGGACAATTTTCAGACGATTTAAATGACATGGCATTAGTTGGTGCATTGAAACAAAAATAATATATTATTCTATTTATTGGGCAAATATTATAGAGACAGTCACAAGACAAGGGAAGAGAGACATGGCTAGGACATGCACCAAATATGTTGCAATTCTGTCTCATTCCACCCAGACATCCTAATGACAAATTAGCTGAAAATGATGATAAACATTTTCCTTAAATGATGATTGTGACTTGGATGGATGAAACTCATCCAGTTACTGTAGTTCATATCTAAATCTGATGCATGTTTTTGTCTTTATCCAATACATTTACAAGCTGCAGACAGTAATGCATTTGGAGATACCAAAAATGACTACAAAGGAGCTGCACCAGCAGATCTAGATACCTTTTGTGCGCCTGCAGCAATGCCTTTATGCTGGTTGCTTTTATCTGATACAACAACAAAACAAAACCCCCCAAATTTTAATTGTGTTGTCAAATATGGACTCAAACCTCTGAGCAAGGCATGCATCACACTCTGTACATATCATGCATTGTTTATCATCACTTTCAACACAACTACAATTGCACATTTGTGTGTTTGCAGTCGACCGTTTTGCGTGTGTGTTTAATAATGCCCCCCTGGCATGGCGGCAGGGGGATGTATGGATGTGTGTGCATGTGCATGTGCTTGCTGATATGCTTTTTGTTTGTATGCAGATGGAGCTGGGGGGGGGGGGGTTGGGGTTGGTTGGGGTTTGGGCACTTGGGAAATAAACCAGTGCCTGGCAGGAAAACAACCTCCTTTTGCCCCCTCTGTTTTCACTGACTCCCCCCTCTCCCCTCGCTATACTCTACCCCCACCCCCAACATCCACCCTCACTCTTCGTGTCTTTGATCCATCTATTGTGCGAAGATGCTCCTCCAGCTGTGGGAGGCTGCATCCCAACAACACCATGAGTGCAGTGGTGCGCAAGGATGGAGGACACTCAGGAGAAGCTCTTTATAGACACGCTTAAATGAAGAGTGTTTATAATTGACCGACCCAAACCCATTAAAGCCGTGCTTGAGGTAGTGAAGTTAAACGCTCTGAATTAGGCACTTCCACTGCTCTATCATAGAAAAACCTCAAACCTCGCGCTGCCGCTCCTTCTCACATTATTCTTCGTCATTCCACTGAATTTTTTAACAGAATTTTTAAGTTGCACATTTGATGTGTTTTGCGTGCATGCACGATTTACTCGTATGTGCTTGTGTGTCGGTACGGTTTTCTTTGATCTACAGCTATTTATAACTGTAGGATTTGTGGCAGTGCACGTACAAACACTCACGCACCCTCACAGACAGACAGACAGACAGACAGACAGAGGTGCATTGTGGGGGAGGCTCACTGGCACTCGGTGCCTTTTGACAGAGAGGAATAAGAATGAACAAGAACAGACACATTACCTCGTGTCACTTCAATGTCATCCCCTCCCCAAACAAGGAGCTTTTTTCTAAATTACACGTCTTGTGAATGAATGTAGAAATATAACTCAAAATTAAAAAAAAAATCTGCCTCTTACTTTTTTAAAACTTGCCCTGGTATGGAATTAGAGTATAAATATATTACGAGGAGAGAACAGACTGTCTGCAAAAACTCAAAATCTTTCCAAGAATATTTGTCATATTTCTTGTCTAATTTCTATTCAAAACTAATCTCTTTCCACTTAAAGTAAGACTCATCACCTAAAAATTTACTTGTTTTTAGATAATTTCCAATTGTTTCAAACAAATTTTCACTTGAAAAAATTTGAAAAATCTGCCAGTGAAAGCAAGTTTTTTGTGCTTGTAATAAGGAAGAAAAACTTGCTCCACTATCTGATTTTTCAACTAATTTTAAGTGAAATTATGCTTGAAAGAAATAAAACGTGTCTAAAAACAAGCTACTTTTTAAATGTGATGAGTCTTATTTTAAGTATAATGAGATTAGTTTTGACTAAAAATGACATTTGATTAGAAATAAGACAAATATTCTTGGTAAGAGTTTTTGCAGTGCAGCGGGTCAGTTGAACTAAACTTCTGATTCAGCAGTATCAGGTGCAGCAGTTTGGCCGGAGAACAGCCTTTGTTTTTTTTTGGTTTCCTCATGTTTTAAGGACAAACACATTTCACCAATCACATGCAAGCACATTCTCATCATGTTACCCCCCCCTCCTCCCCCTCCCTCTCTCTCCCAACCCCCTCAATCCCTCCCTCTTGGGCACACCCTCAAATAGAAAGTGACAGAGGAGGGCAGAAATTTGCGTGGCAGGAGAGAGAGATGGGGGGGATGAGGGGGATGGGGGGGTGAGGATCAGGAATCTGCTGAGTCATCATGACTGGTCTCATGATGATCGCTCAGCAACAGCAACAATAGCTGTCCTTTATCGCACACACACACACACACACACACACACACACACACACACACACACACACACACACACACACAGGTCTGACTCTGAGAGATGAGAGCCAGACCAATGCGCCACACAAAGCATCTCATTGAGCGCTGGTGGAGATGCTCATCTGTGGAGCTGCGTGCTCTAAGGACTGATCTCATCTTTTGCACTTCCACGCTCCCTCTTTGTTGACTTCTGATTCACACTGCTGTGTCTCCATCCTTTTGTCCCTTGTTAACACAGTTGATGCAAATGTGTATACATCATATTATCTGTCATTCTCCCTTATTAAATATTCATTCTTTTGTCTAAAGCAGGGGGGGGGGGCGTCTATATCTGTCTCTCTGCAACGCTCCCGTCTCTGTGCTGCAGTCTGAGGTGTGTGTGTGTGTGTGTGTGTGTGTGTGTGTGTGTGTGTGTGTGTGTGTGTGTGTGTGTGTGTGTGTGTGTGTGTGTGTGTGTGTGTGTGTGTGTGTGTGTGTGTGTGTGTGAGTGTGTCAGGCCTCTAACAGTTGGTTTTCCCCTGGAGTTCTTCCCACAGATTTTACCACTTCCTCTTCTTTCACGCTCATTTCATTACTATTGGCCTGAAGCCAGCCAATAAGAGTTCAACAACACAAAGGTAGTGGGCACTGTCAGTGTAACCACCAGGAAACAGGAAGTCAGGGAAATTCTAAGAAAAGTTTTGTGAGTCACTTTCACTCATACACTCTGATACGTACTAACTACTGATGCATAATACTGTAACATGCTCACACAACAGTGCTCCAACAGCAGGTCTCGATTTGGAATGTTTCCACTGGTCCAGGTATTGATCTATGATTAGTAACTTTGTATTGATTACAAGGAGCTATGGTTGTTCTTAAACAGGCTGAAGGTTGTTTTTAGTGTAAATACTCTGTTATGTTTTTTGCTCATGCTCTGTTCTCTCCTGTGTCTCTGTAGGTCTGTTCAGAAGAGCAAGGCTCTTGTGGCATGACGACGCCGAACAAAGGAAATAAAGCCCTGAAGGTGAGAGAGTGCACAATTAAAGGGATACGCCAACATTTTTATTTCGTGTCTTGCCTCACTCCCGAGGCCATGACAAGCAGATGGACACCATCCTTTCGACTGTACGTGCAGTAACAAGGGAGATACGGTAGTAGTAAAGTAAAAGCACAAATTCTATCGTCATCATGGTTTTCTGTATGTAAAGGGCAACAGGTGTTTTATTTTGTGAAAGTAACCGGAAGTGCGTTGGTCACAGCGGCTAGCTTGAGTAGCACCAAATTCGTCCGAACAAAATTGTAAACAGCTGGTATTTAGACAAATTAACGACACACTGCTGATCTAAACAGCTACTTTCTCGCCTAAAAATGTTTGAAATGTCGATAAAGTGATATATTTACAGAGTTTAGAGCTAAAATGAAATCAGCTTCTGACTGCTGATTTCAGCTCAGGTAGGAGGCAGGCTAACACTACCTATACACTTCCAGCATTTTAAGCTAATTAGCGGTGCGCCAGCTCTGCCCGTATCTCCCTTGTTACTGCACGCACAGTCGAAAGGATGGTGTCTATCTGCTGGTCATGGACTCGGGAGTGAGGCAAGACACGAAAAAAAAATGTTGGCGTATCCCTTTAAAACTGAATTATCAGTGTCTGAAGTGTTGCCTCGTCTCTGCCTCACCCCCCCTCTTCTTCTTCTTCTTCTTCTTCTTTTTCCTTTTCCCTCTAGGTGAAGCGTGAGCCGGGGGAGAATGGCACTAGTCTCACAGACGAGGAGCTGGTGACCATGTCAGTGCGGGAGCTGAACCAGCACCTCCGAGGGCTCACCAAAGATGAGATCCTGCAACTGAAACAGCGGCGGCGCACCCTGAAGAACAGGGGCTACGCCGCGAGCTGCCGGGTGAAGCGCGTCACCCAGAAGGAGGAGCTGGAGAAGCAGAAGGCCCAGCTGCAGCAGGAGGTGGACAAACTGGCCAACGAGAACGCTTCCATGCGCGTTGAGCTGGACGCTCTGAGGTCTAAGTACGAAGCGTTACAGACCTTCGCCAGGACTGTGGCACGCAGCCCCACCGTCGGGGTGGGGGTCAGGGGGTCAGGGGGCGGAGGAGGGGTGGCGTCGTCGGTCATCGGCCCGCTCATACCGGGCAAAGTGGCGACGGCGACGAGCGTGATTACAATAGTGAAGTCAAAAACAGATGCGCGGTCTTGAGGGAGGGGAAGATAGATGAGGATGGAGTTCAGCTGAATCAGAGTCATTCTTCTTCTCCACTGCTCCCCTGTCCTCCACCTGCACTGGCTTCAAACAGCTGAGTGGTCTCCATCGCTTTGTCTCAGCATGTTCCTGTCCACCGGTCTCAGATCAGTGCAGATGAAGGAAAGGATGGAAGCAGAGGACAGCTATTGAGACTAAAAGATGCAAGTCCTGGTCAGCGCATGATCATTTAGCACAGCACAGACAGACAGACAGACGGGGTTCCCTATGGTCACTCAGAGCCTGGATTTGAAGTCAGACAATTTGAGAATTGGTTTGGAAAATGATTCTAAAAGAAAAAACAACAACAAAAACACACAAATTCTTTGTAACAGTCATCTGATTTTGTTCAGTTGCCATTTAAAACAGCCAAATATTCAGTGTCAGGTTTTATTATTGGTTGATTTAGAGACCTGCACACCCAAAATACTCCTGTCAACATTTGGACACTAGATCTGAAGTGGCCATTTGCCTGAACCAAGATGTCTTAACATTAATCAGATAGCTCAACAACCAACAAACCATGATAAAACATAGATTACAAATGGTCCCCGAGTTCCAAAACAATACACAAAGATTTCATGTGACCTGCTGATTTCTGTGGCTGCAGTCCCATCTTGCTCCACCTAGCCAAGAACTTTTTCAGAAAGTACTATAGAAAAATATATATTACACAATGGTGGTAACTGTATTTCTACTGTTTTGTACTGTGTTGTCATTCACATGAGGTCCAAAGTGTATTCTCTGTGTGTGAATTGTTATATATCAGGAATTCTGTGAAATTCTGTGGCGCGTGTTCGTTTTGGTATTGCTATATTTAGTTAGCTGTATTTTTTTCTACGGTCTCTTCACTTTCTATGTCCGACTCTCTCTCTCTCTCCCTCGCTCTCTCTTATGTATTATTTCTCTGTCCTTCCATTTTTTCAATTCCAACTGGCTTCCATTATTACATACAGTACTTCCTGGATCAGGAGAGAAAAGGACAATTGATATTTACCAAAAAAAAAAAAATTGAAGCATACAATAGTAAAAAGGAGATAATGTTACTGAAAGTCAGTGACCTTATCTCAGTTGGTGAGAATTTTCAGGGAAATGGTCGTTTGAACACTCGAGCTGGATTAAGATACAGTTGTCTTCTGTCTGTTGAGTTCCTCTCTAAAGTATATATATTTGAGAAATTTGGACGGGCAAGTGCCTTGGTCTCCTAATGTTACGCATCAAGAAGAAGTCAAGAGGACATGAGGAATTGTGGAAGGACGGTGGAGATTCAGTGGAGCTGTTTGCTTATACCTGTGCTTATTGGGATACACTAACCAATCAGGAATCGACAGCATTTAACTCTCGCTGTGCATTGTTGTATGAACCGTGTAGTAGCCAGCAGGATTAATAACAATAGACTAATAACACCCATTTATGTGACTTGGCAGTTCATTTGCTCAAAGGGAAAAAAAACAAACAGGAGCCCAGATTCATCCTCTTTTTTTATTGCACAGACTGTTTTTTGGAAAGGTAATTCTCTTTAATGAGGAAAAGTCCAATTGTCTGTTTTATATCATTTACTTGGTTCGTCTGTTTATGAATTTGACTGACTTGGAAATCTAGGTTATTACAGTACACCTACAGCAACATTTTTTTGCTCCAAAACAAAGTGGTTTATGTTGCATTCCTCTTGCTTTTAACCACAGAGCTCACTTTGCAAGAGCAAATGTGATCGCTGGCAGTGCAGTCAACTAGCAAGGATAACACACACACACGTCTCTGAATCTCCAGTCACACAAATGGGCTGTCGTCTCACATGAGCTTTACCATACAAGTAGTCTTATGTGGTGTTCTATACTCAAAGAATCTTTGTCTATGTATGGTAGAGTCTGGAGTTTTATAAAGACAATTATCTTTGCATTGTTTGTAACGACCTGTAAAAAAAAAGAAAAGAAAAAAAAAAGGTATAGCGAAATCTGTTTGATATACAGTATCTCTCTATTTTGCAATTGTACCAAAAGTGGCTTAACTACTGAATAGCTTTGTTTTTTCTCTAGTGACTAGGCACGTGTGTGTAACCGTGAACTAGCGTGTGGTGTGCTGTGTAGGTATGTGACGAGGTAACTATAATGTTCACTATTTCATGGATATGACTTTGATTCTTGTTTGGTTTCAGGCCGAAGCGCGTGATTACACCGTTGGTGACTGCACTCTTTCTCTAATCCTAAAATCTTTGTCCTCCTGGCCCCGTTATTCAGCTCCAAGCGCTGCAGACATGTTAGATCATTTGTTAATCTACTCGTAATCTGCACTAATTATTTGTAAATTTTGGGAAGTTCTTGTGCGGCAGAGCCACTCACTGTGCTTCTGGACAGGCCGCTGTGGCTGTGTTTTGGTTCCTGCAGTGTTCAGAAGTCATTATTGCAGATAACATGACCAATGAGATGAGGAAGTGTTATGGTTAACCTCACAAGCTTCATACTAGTGTATTCAGGACATCTGGTAACAGAGATGTGAAACTCAGCAATGGGCCTGTATATCACCCCTACTCCTTCAGTAAGTTATTTTTTGTAGTGTGTGATAAATTTGTTTTTGCTGTGTACATTTTATATAGTTCTGTATATTTAATGTTGTTCCTGTTTTATTTGCTTTTGAACTGTAAGTGTCAGGGAAGTGAAATCACATTTGTTATTGTATTTGGTGTTTTATGAAGTGAAGAAAATCTATTCTGCTATTTAATGGTTTGTCTGTCAAAGAGTGAGGTTTACCATTATCAAGTACAATTGCCTCAAACATTTTTTAAACAAGGAAAACGTGATTTAAATTGAGTCATTTATTGAACTAGAAGCAATTTACAATGTTAAAAACATTACGAACAAGCAGCCTTTTACCTGGACCGCTACTTTTCCACTGTGAAGACAAAGAGGTTATCTAGCCTACTGCTGTGCAGTTCTTAAGATTAGTAAGGTGTGTCCTTCTCTATATACATTAATATAAAATAGGATCCAAACAGGTGAACAATGAACAAAGGCATAGGAAGGGAATGGGTTTGAGATGTTTGATATTATTTCTCCATAATCTTTACGATGATAACCGTTCAGTCAACCGTGAAACCAGAGAATTACAAATGTCAAATCAAATGTCCAATACATTTTTTAAATGTCTTATCACAGGAATATTCTCTGTGATATTCAGCTACAAACATATACTGTAGGTATCATGCCCATTGTATTTATGTTTCTCTTTACATTTTAAAAAGATTTGTCCTGTTTTTATGGGCAGAATGCTCTTATTTTATTTCATACTGGATATTTTTGTGTTATATTCTTTCTCTCTGTTGCTTCCTATCTGTCTTTACATTTACTTGTTGAATGTTGTTTTTCTGTTTTTCTTGTTTGTTTTTTTACCAGCAAGTCCTGTTGTGTGTGTATGTATGTGTGGTCGTGGTATAAAATAGCAAGAAGCATTATGTGCTAAGACGACTAGGTCTGTGTCAATCTGAAGCAAAATATGAAACCTGGAACTTGTTCAACTCTGCATACTGTATGTGCCACTGTCAGACAATATGTTTTCACCTACTTTGTGTTTTTATGCTTCTCGTTCCAAAAGGATGCATATCGTGTAAACATAAGTGTGTCAACATGGTGGCTGCTGTTAAATGGACATCTCTAATTATGCAAACTGTGTAAGGCAAAATTAGAACTCCTGCCACTACGAGTGATGCTATCGTAGTCGTGTCAAGTTGTCTTCTTTTATAATCGCAGGTACAGTGTGATGTGACAAGGTTAAAGAGCTTATATGCAGAATGTTTAGCATTGTATTCTCAGTTATAAATGCCGGCGCCAATTTGTCTCTGTTAAATCAGGCTTAAGTGTTGTGGCTTACCTTGCTTTTTTCCCGGTGTCACTTAATAATTAACTGTGAAAACATGAGATCATTTTTTAAATTATTTATTGCCAATTCAGAAGAAATCAGGATGCAACATACACTGTAGCTAATGCAAAGCCTCCAGTCAGACCTACAATATGATTATTTTTGTCTTCCAGACTCAAATGCCTTTGGGTTTATTGTATTTCTCCTATGTGAAGCAGCGTGGTGGGTCTCGAGAGAAATGAGGTGAAACATTACAGTAGTTTAATCCTAATTTTCGCACGGCAGACGTGATCAGATGACAATAGTGACCTTTAGTGATCTTCAGCCTGGTGGCTTTTCATAACAGAGTTTATGAGCTTGTAAGGCACGCTGACCTTATTTTCCCGCTGCCTGTACAGAGGTCAAACCTTCCTTATGAAAAGGCATTTCATCACAAACGCAAGCAACCACTCCTAAACCGCATCTATTAATATTTTACAGAGGCAGAGAGGAGTGGTGGAGACACATCAGATAAAACTCTTACCCATTTCCCACCCTACTGATCCTCTCCCTTTTTTTTACAAAGTGTCTGAACTCAGCGAGCCCTTCTTCAAAACATCTGATTCTTCTGGAAGATGCAAATCATTAACTCCTTATCTTGCTACGGGGCCAATCGGTATGCAGTCGGTCAGTTGTTTTCCCGTCTGGTGAATCACACCACCGGGCTCTGAAAGTCCTTTAACCCACCTCCGCTGCTGATCGATGAGAGTGAATGAAGCAAGGATTCTTTTGATCTTTTTCACCAATAATAGTGTTTGTTTTGTCATCCCCTTCTGTTACTCTCTCCTCTCTGCTGCCCCTGTCCTCATCAAATGTTTTAAATCTCTAACAAAATAACAAAAAAAAATCACACCCACAGTTCAGGTATCACATTATATTAACCTAACCATAACCCTCTTTTTTTCTCCATCTCTAATCTCATTTCAGTTTTATTCAGTTTATTCATTTCGGGACATTGCACGTGAATCAACATTTACTGTAAATGTGCCAGTGTTAGCCAGCTGGCTTATTCAACACTTTTTCCCATCACACCACACGTGTCTGCTGGTGAGCATTTGGCCAGGTTGCTCTGAGGAGCTGGGATATTTTTGTGTTTCTAAAAGTATATAACGGTCAGTTTAAAGCTATAGAAGAGAAGCCCTTGTAATAGGAAATTCTGTGTTTTGTAATATTTCTGTATGGGGTGTAATAAATTATTCTACGACAGTACTTTCTATGGGAAAATACTTAAAATGTGACGGTCTTTGTAAGTATTTATCTTCAACTAAATTATTGTACTTTTTTGCAATTTGTAGATATGTAAGTGATGATGACAAGGTACTGGTAATCATGAAATTAACTGTTTCATCATCGGTCTGATGCATCTTTTAATTTATTGATGTATATACTGTATGTTTGTTGATAAACAGCTTACTTTATTTTGTATATGACCAATAAACATGTTTTAAAATGCCACATCTTTTGCGTGTCTTGTGTAATTAGGAAAATGGAAATTGTTTTTGACATCTGTAGTTTTTCACCATCATTGAGCTGAAAATATTCATTCTGTTGTGTGTCACTCAGATATAGAGTGCATATAAAATCCAGTAGCTTACTCCTATCAGCTAATAATCCACGATCTTATAATAGCCATTCAAAGTTTTCATTCTTTTTTTCATGAAAGAAATATACAATGCAAATATAGTGTTGCAATGGGGGTGGGTGAGACAACAAACATCAGACAGTCGATGTATCCCGTTCACTAAATCATAATTTTTACAGATATGAATCATTCACATTCAGTGAAACATGTCCTCATTTCCTATGCACAAAAATTAAAAGTATCAATTACCACAACAGCCTTTTGTTCAGATGCCACACAAACAATTCATCTGCAGCTGTGTATCAAAAACTGGAAAGAAAATAGAGGAAGTTGAAAAATGACTATACAGTAGGCTATATTACTCTCAACAGACATAGGGATTTATATGGCCTATTACACAGCAGGCCTGGTAATGTTTCTTTTTATGCCACAACTAAGACCTTTTACAGCAAACGCTGATTTGTCAAACACAGGTGAAACCATTAACAGTATTAATTGCTGTATTAGGCTAGTGAGAGAGTGTCATGATTCACATAAGATGTTTCACCTGTGCTATTAATTGCTTGCTGTGACAACTCAAAGCGCCTGATCTAAAGAAAGGTGTAAGGGCTCGCAGTGTCTCCCTGTTAAACATGAACGTGTTGGTTGCTTTAATCCATCCAGAGACCAATCAACTAAAAAAGAGGAAACTATGGTTTATTTACAGGTTCATGTTGACCTGGGGGTGATACCGTACATGATTCACATAACTGAATCAGAATAATGTAGCCTGTACCTAGGTGGTTGCAGTCAAGTTATGCAGCCTATCATAATCCTCCCTCACTGTGCTCATTCCTTTGTTTGGCCGGTCCAGTCTGTAGGGGGCAGTGTCAGGTTATCACCAACTCTCTTTCTCTCTAACCGCTGTGGCTACTGCTAAAACATGGAGTGGCTAATCTGTCGTTGATACAGTGATAGATTTTCGGGATTCGTGGAAATATCGTCAACAATTAAGGAAATGTTTTACGTGTTTGATTAATGCGATATGATTTAATGTTTAAAAAAAATGTTAAAAAATGATAAAACTGTACAAATTAGTTGTATAATTGGTCAGGAAATCCATTCCCGTGCTGGAGATCCACTCCGGGTTTTGCGCGCGCCTCCCCCGGCTGTCTCCAACTGTCAGTCCGTGGCTCCGGGAGGAGAGGCGGGTAAAAATGTAAACACTGAGTCGCTCTGATGGAGACTCCTGTTCCGTAGCTAGTAGGACTTCTTTCTGCCGCTCTCACAGCAGAGGTACCACCACAGAGCTGCTCCTCTCATGTTCAACCTGCTCTCTCACCGCTTCTCTGTACTGTGACGGTACCGGTGTTGGTAATAAACTCTCTCCAGCCTGAAGTAGCTCTCTGTGTTAGCTTGCTAGGTAACAGCTCGGCAGCTAACGCTAACAAAGACACCAGCTTTACCTTAATATTTTCACGTTAGCACCTTTTAACATCACTACCTGCTGTGTCCTGATGCAACTTGATGGAGGACTACGACAACTTTGTGCAGCGTTGTCTCTCCCAGCTGAGGGAAAGTGAGGAGGAGGAGGAAGAGGAGGAGGGAGACAGCACAGCCTCGCCTCCATCCTCTCTCATCCGTGTCTATGGACGACCCATCCTTCCTCCCCTGGTATGGTATATATGTTATTCAGAGTCAATTAATTAAGACTGTGGATTGTGATTTTAGTTAATAACGCACATTAAACAGCAGTAGGCTGTAGACTGCCACTGTGCTAGGTCTCTGAGCAGGGCCGTTGCTAGTAATTCTGGGCCCCCTGAAATAATACTAAAGTGGGCCCCTGACTTTTCCACTTTTTTTCTTAGACTACGTATGTATTATCATTTTTTATTTAGCCTACTTTGTTTTGATGCTAATGCAGCATTACTATGAGTATTAGTCAGGGTCTTATGCAGAATAGTTCAGTCATACAAAGATTAGACTACTGGGGTTTTTTGTGGGCCCCACTGGGCGCTGGGCCCCTAGAATTATCATCACCTTTCTCCCCTGCGGCCCTGCTCTGAGCTGTGTAGACATCGCACCGCCCACTGGCCTACAAACACAACCAGTGTTTGTAAGATAGAGTTCAAACTATCAATATTCAAGTGATGTTTCCCAAGATGTGGACTCTTATTCTTGGTTGTGAATATAATGTTCAGTGGATCTCAGTCCAGGATGATTTAGTGTAATGTAACCAGCCCTGACATGCATTTTCATTGTTTCTTGACATTTTGTACCCCACAATCAATTGATTAATCAAAAGGTGTTAGTCAGACAGAATGGTGCAATAATGCAGTCCTTGTGTGACATGTGCATGACATCCCATGTCTGCTTTCTGATGATAACAGCTCTCAGAGGAGCAGAGGGAGGAGATGCAGCGACACAGAGATGCAGCACAGAAATCTGCAGGACACAGAAAGCTGAGAGATGACCCAAGAATGGCCTTTGTCCAAACCATACTGCAAAGTGTACAGGTAACCAAAATCTAACTAGTTCCACTATTCTATTAGCAAGCTGAATATATGTGCTTGTATTTATGTGCAGTTTTTCTTTTTAAATGAATGGAGTTATTGTTAAACATTATGTCCTCCCATGTCTCTCCAACTTGCAGCTGAGGAACACACCAACACTGGAGGAGTTGCTTCAGGAGTCAGAGAACAGAAAATCTTTATTTTCTCACAACACCAGCAATGAATCAGTGTCACAGAACAATTTGTTAAGTGCTACAAATAATAGTCTGTTGCTCTCACCACCCCCTTTAAAACAAGGAAAGGATGGGCTCTCTCCTCCTCCAATGACATCAACAATGTATAGTGCCTTTTTCACTCCTGATGTAGTACCTCAGCCAAGCGACCCCGAAGGATGCCTTGTTGACCGACATGACAGCCAACAGGGATCACGGCCAAGTTTCCTTAACGGCGTGAGCCACCAGTCACTGTCCTCAGGTTATGTGACTTATGACAATGTGGAAAACACCATCAGTATCCCTGGAACGATTGATGCAGGGAGCGAGGGCCACGGCTTTGGCTGCACAGAGGGAGCTCATAGTATTGGTGGCTTTTTTCTTCACAGCACATCACACACAATTGCCAAGATGCCAGAAATTATTAGCCACCCTCCCATAGATGGAGAGGAATTAGAGAGGAGTGGACTGGAGCCATTGTTTTGTGATAACTTAACAGCAGGAGAAGACATTTGTTGTTCCTCGGTCCAAGAGGATCTGGTCAGATGTAACCGTTTACCAGCTGAAAACAGTCACCTGGAAAACACAGAGAGTCCGAGTCCTCAGCCCAGCACAGTACTTGACCTTACCGACGATTACATTTTGGACAGAAGTGAGGACCCGGTCTTTTCAGACAATCCCGATTTATCAGAGACATTAAGCACCCGTCACTGTGCAACACCAGAACTGCACAGTCAGCAAGAACCCACAGAATCAGAACCTGCACACGGCCAAGTGGATGAAACGCAGCTATCGGAGGAGCCTTATCACATGAGCCTCCAGGCCCTGCTGAAGAAGTCTCAGGAGTATCGGCGGCGCCAGCGGACGCTCAGGAGCCAAGCCAGAAACACTAAAATCCAGCAGAGGACTCAAGAACAGCCAAGAGCAAGGGCAGAAGAGCAGAGCCTCTCTGATAAGGAGAATGACGAGTCACCCTACAAGACCACTGCGACCGCAGAGGGAAAGAAATCTAAAGAGAGGAGAGACACTATCGAGACCGAGGAAACTTCGCTAAAGAAATTCTGGGAAAGTGAGAGGACGACTGGAAGTGAGTTTGTTACGAAAAAGACCAATGCTAAATTGGAAAGCACTCATTCAACGGATACTGAGGAAAAAGTTGAGGAAGAAACAACTTTCAAGAATAATAAACTGAATAGTTCACCCGAGCTCATTACAGAGCCTAAACAATTTGGCACCTTCATCCAGCAACAGCCTGTGTCGACAGAAGCCTCCCCAGTCCAGGAAGTCGTTCACTTGAACAGCGAGCAGAGTATCACCTCTCCAAATGGGACTTTGAACGGATTGGGGAAGTATCGCACAATCCCGGCGCCTAATTTCTGTATGAGTCCTGTTCATTGCAAAAGCAAAGTCAGTATCAGATCTGTAGAAGCTGTTGTCGGACATAAGACCTCAAAGGGGAAAATTGTAGTAAATACTATGTTGAATGAAGATAGTAACCTGGGACATCAAACTAGTCACACAGCACTTCACTCTGCTGTGGCTCTCATGGTGGAAGGCAATGTTACAAATGTGTCAGCCAGGAGTTCAGCTCACATAGATCAGCTCGAGTCAAACCTATCCAGTCTAAAGGTTCTGATCTCCGACCTCGAGTCCACCGTTAAAGAAAACCTGGAGAGCCACAGCCAAACTGACGGCAATATACAGAGCGAGTTTGGTTTTAAAGGTGTCTTGCAGTCTGAGCAGAGTAAAAATGATTCTGATTGGTGTGATGATGTTGATAGAAGCGATGCAGAATACAGCGAGTTGTTCGACAATAGCAAAAAAATGCACGAAGATACAGGACCCGAATCGATCTTCAGCGATGCAGATGATCTTTCTCTCATCATGCAGGAGAAAGAAAAGGAGGGAATTAACTTAAAAGAGAACAGGCCAAATAAAAGCTTAGCTACTGAGAGAGTGAAGGAAAAAGGAACAAGTAAAGGAGCGCTTACCAAGACCTATGGTCAGCAGCCACCGGCTAAATGTCTCCTGTCTGCCACGCAGCAGAAGCGTATTCCTGAAGCATTCAGAAACGTTCCTTCTAAAATCCCGGTTCCCTGTAACGTGTCGGTGCTCTCGGACACCAGTAACCATCCGGCGGAGAGGAGGAACGAGGCGGCTGCGCAAGGTCATGACTCTTCTCACTCGCCGTCTCTCAACCAGTCGTATGATGTGGACACGCCATCTGGCCTGTGGCTCCTTGAAGGGCCAGGATACGGCGTGGCCCTACAAGGTCAGCTCACGCAGGAGAAGCACCTGACCCCAGAGAGCGGTGGTGAAGGTCAGGGGGGCGTGTCCAAGGTCAAACGGAGACTGCTCATGCACATGATGGAAGATACACAGGACACGAGTGCGGATACCAACGGAGGAGCAGAATGTGTGGTCAGACCCGGCTCCAGCGCCGCTAGAGGTACGACCAGGACAGGGGTGTCAAAACAACACATAACATATAAATAACATGTAGCACATGGGCTGCATTAGTCAGGATTTTGTCTGGCCAACGGTTTCTATGTAACACTCTGTTGTACTCACCGGTCTCAGCTGCAGTGCGGTGGTACGAAGACCGCGACAGCCAGAACAACGAGCAGGAGCAGCTGAAACAGACCCATGCTGCTCAGGTCAGAGCCCTGCAAGATGAACACAGGAGACAAGAAGAGGAACTACTGCAGGTAAGACTAAAGGATTGATTAGTAGCTATACTGTGTCGAGGCTGTTAAGATGGAACAAAACAAAATGACAAATATACAATACACAATATGTAATACAGTACAGCTGTAGGAATAGTTCAACATTTTGGCAGTTGGCCCATTGCCATAATCCCTATAGTCATAGCAGTAGGTTCATTACCTTTAATTGTCGGTGCAAGCTATTTTTAGAGCGGCGGAGCAGAGCCGTGAGCTGCTCAGAGCTACGCTACGGAGGCTAATGGGATTTCTTGGTTTCCTTCATCAAACTCATCAAATACACAATCCAATAACTCCAAAATGCTCTGGTGGACAAGTTGTGACCTGCACATTCACCACGCTGTGAGATAATAACAGAACGTTACGAGACGGAGTTGTTTTCAAGGCAAATGCAGAGACTGCTTGCCGAAAAACTGCCCCAGACAGGAATGCGCATGCATCTGTCTGGTAACGTTCTGTTATTATCTCATACCGTGGTGAATGTGCAACTTGTTCACAAGAGCGTTTTGGAGTTGTTGGATTGTGTATTTGATGAGTTTGATGAGGGAAACCAAGAAATCCCATTAGCCTCCGTAGCGTAGCTCTGAGCAGCTCACGGCTCTGCCCCGCCATTCTAAAAATAGCTTGCACCGACAATTAAAGGTAACAAACCTACTGCTATGACTATAGGCATTATGGCAATGGGCCAATTTGCCAAAATGTTGAACTATCCCTTTAAGTCTTTTTAGGATATGTGCAAACAAACCTTGTGTGTTGTAGGCATGCGTTGTAGATAATAGAAGAAGTCAGAGCAGCTTGTAAGACAGTTTGCAGACACACATTGGAAGATTGTGCCTTCTGTTACAAGGCCGGCATGTGGAAAAGGTAAAGCAAAGAAAGCTGGGATTGTGGTTGTACATTTCCATAAATTTCCCAAAAAATCTAAAAGCTCAACATTTCCACAATTGGCTATTTAGTGTAGAATGATAAAGAAAAATGTCAATTTTTTCAATTTGAAACTAAATCTTAGATAAGTGTGAGCTGTTTTACACAGATGCATGTCTGCACACACACACAGGCTTGAGACAGGAAAGGAAATGTTTTTTGGGGGTTATGGATTCGTTTTGTCAACAAGAGCAGAATATGTCTTCCTCTTGACTTCAAATGACAAGTTCTGCTTTGAGCAAAATAATATGGAGAACAAGACAGAAACCCTGAAATTACATCTTTCTAAAACACAGAAACTACGGAACTTCTATTTTAACTCTAAATATGGCTCAAACACAGTCATTGACATTTCCTCTTTATCCCATTGGTCGGCTTCTTGCATGAGATTGCATCACATATTGCTGTACGTGATGCACTATGTAATCCCTGTACAGCTGCCATAACTCTCTCTAACAGGGATTTTGACTCCACACAAAGTCACCTAAGAGAAATTAAGAATTAATGTCCGGCCCGGGGTTTCCATCGTTTTAAAAGGAGAATGGACTGTGACAGTTTCCAAGCAATTCACTAAGCTGTGATACAACGGTGACCCTAAATGTTCTTAGGAAACTAGAAGCAGACGTTTGAAAGGCTCTGGCAATGTTACACACACACACATGCACTTACACACACACACACACACACACACACACACACACACACACACACACACAGAAGCAACCGCCTACCTGTTAGAATCAGTGTCTGGAGACCTGGGTCGTGGGCAGACTACAGACATCTGCTCATTACAAGAGACCCTCAGACTCCTCTGTAAAAACACACACACACACACACATACACACACAGGGATTCTACCATAAATGTTTCATTACATCCCTAAGAGGCGAGCTGGCATGGTCGCCTGTGTGTGCGTGTGCGCGTGTCTGTATGTGTGTGTGTGTGTAAGACTTCAAGGACGCCTGCTGTTCACTGGCAACCAGTTCCTGTTTCTTCATCTTGTGTCTGTATTTGTTCTTGGCCACTGTCCTTGCCCTATTAATCACAATCTCTGTTTAATTTATGTATCCTTAACAACAATATAATTAACATAAGCTGTTTAATAAGAAGACTTCTTTTCGACTCCCCTCCGTCCTTCCATCATCTGTGATGTGATGAGAGAATGAGCTGGCTGGACTGTCTGGTGGAGGGAGGAGGGGGCCGAGGGAATTGACACAGAAAAGGAAAGGATAATTTGTTTAATTCATGAGCGTCTGTGGTTAAGTGCCAGATCGTCCCGCCGAGTGCCACCGCTAATGGTCCCTTATCTTTCTCCTCTTTTTTTTTCCCTGGCTCTTCTCATCCCTCTCTTTGTTTTGTCTCATACCTCCTCCAACATCATTTTTACTCTCTGGGTGTATTAATTTTCTCCATCTCTCCTGTCTCATCATCCCTGTCATCCCTCTCCTCCTCTGCTCCCTCTCTCATTTCATCCCTCTTGCCTCCGTGCCCCATCTCTCCCCTTCTGTCTCTTTCTCTCTACCCTCAATTAATTTCTTCCTCCTGCTTCATTTGCCGTCTTTCCAATTCAATATCTTCCAACCTTGCCTGCTCCCAAATGCACATGTGCGTGCCTCCACGTGCGCGCGCACACACACACACACACACACACACACACACACACACACATTTCTCCTCTTATTTCCACCCTTATGTCCTCATCCTCTCTCTCTCTCTGTCTCTCTCAGGCGTTAGCGGTGCGTTACCATCTCCTCCAGAGCATGTCCTTCCCCTGCTCCATGTCAACCTCACGTCTCAGGGACACGCTGACCTTTCCTACCCTCTCTCAGGTATTACCATCACATTTGTTCACTAATGTCAGTGATGCGAAAAGCTTGTCCTGCTTATCCTTGCATCCAGCGGATTTCTATTCATCACCAGTTGGCTGGCACGCTCAGGTGAAACAGATAGTTCCCCCTCGATGTCTGATCCCTCTACAGTAGCTCCTGTCATCTGTTGCTACTCCCGTATCCAACCCCACAACAGCAGCTCAGCATCAGTTAGTCTACATTTGTTCGACAAACATGCCCCTTTAATGCAACAGCTCTAGAATCAACAAGTGAGTGACAGCACATCAGCTACTTATTATTCCTCTTATTATTTCCTATTATAATGATGAGCTGTGAGTCCACTTGCGTTGATGCACTAAACAGATGCCAACCAAAAGACCTTGAGAATCTGCATGGGAAATTAATTGGTTGTCATTGATGGAATTAGCATTCTCCTCTGTCTTCCCCTCTGGTCCTCATTATTCACCCCTCTCATTATTCGTTCTCCCCTCCTCATCCTCTTCCTCAGTCCTCCAGCCCACGCTCGGAGCGCTACCGCCCCCTGCTGTCGGCGGCGGTGAAAGGTTTTCTAACTCGCAGGCTGCTGAGGACGGAGAGAGTGGCACAGCTGGTGCGTACCATCAAAGTAAGTAGAGATAGCAGTTTGACATCTGCCTATAGCAGCTCTCTGTCTTATTGTCATACAATGAGCAAACATATGCAGATTAAAGGTTTGTGTGTGTGTGTGTGTGTGTTGGGACTTGTAGGACACGCAGCAGTTCCTGCAGGCCTTGCAGCAGCAGCAGCAGCAGAGTCCTGGCAGGGGAGAGCTCTGTAGCAGACAGGACCTCTTATTGAAGGAGAGAGTCACACTGCAGGTATGAAGGCTAACACATGTTGCAAACATCTGTTAACCTCTCTCCACGTCTCTTCTACATTGACAACTGGGCAATTATTCCCTCCATTAGCAGTTACCACAACAGAGATTGTGATTACACGCGTTCATTCAAGCTATCATCGGCTGTGTAATTGTTTGCCCCTCCAGCTGCGCGCCGCACGTTACGAGGTCTACGACATATTCTTCAGCCTGTCAGCCGGAGAGAGGATGCAGCTCATCAGCTGGGACAGAGAGCTGGCCAGGGAGAGAGAGCTCAGACTGCAGGTAACCTTCACAGGGACTCTGAAAAAACTGGAAATAAATGTACACATTAGGGGTTTCTCACTTTAAACAGTGGAATCATTACAATTGAAGCCAAAAAAGACACAGTGCAGGATTATAAACTGGGAAAGTCTTGTTGTGGTCCATGCAGAATTTTATATTGAAATACTATCACAGCCAATAATACACAGTTTGAGTTTCCAGGGCCAAAACCACACACTACACTTAAATACCAGCATTTAAAGGGATAGTTCAACATTTTTGCAAATTGGCCCATTGCCATAATCCCTATAGTCATAGCAGTAGGTTCGTTACCTTTAATTGTTGGTGCAAGCTATTTTTAGAATGGCGGAGCAGAGCCGTGAGCTGCTCAGAGCTACGCTACGGAGGCTAATGGGATTTCTTGGTTTCCCTCATCAAACTCATCAAATACACAATCCAACTCCAAAACGCTCTGGTGGACAAATTGTGACCTGCACATTCACCACGCTATGAGATAATAACGGAACGTTACGAGACAGAGTTGTTTTCGAGGTAAATTCATGCAAAACAGCTGATGCGCGTTCCTGTCAAGGACAGTTTTTCGGCAAGCAGTCTCTGAATTTACCTGGGCCAATTTGCCAAAATGTTCAACTATCCCTTTAATTACAGCAGTTATAGTTCTAATCATTCGTATCTAAAAAATACCATTATGTTTTATTACTGTCTCCAACATTTCACACTAGTGCTTTTCACCGCTCATTCTTCCACCTTTTGTGGTTTACACTGAACCAAACAAGCTGACATATTGCCACCCCAGTGTGTCATTTAAGATGCTAGCCTGCCAGAATTAGAGGTGTCATGTAACACAACTGGCTGCCACGGCAGACATCAATTCAGCTGTGTGACCCCAAGGCGGGGCAACAATATCCCCTCACTCTGCACTCGGCACATTACCACCTTGGTTGTGATTGTTAGAGTATTTACTTTAAAAAAAAAAAAAAATGTGAATAGGCAGAAATCACTGGTATATTGAGCCTGCATTTTTTCAGTGTACATTTCCTTTATATTAATAATATGTAATTAATGTCAAGAGTGTAATAATATTTTCTTGTGTGTGTGCTTATGTAGAGTGGACAGTACACAGGCCAGTCCAGAGGAAAGACTTCTCTCTCAGCTGCAACACAGAAATCACTGGAGAGGAAGAGAGGAGTGATGTGAGTGTGATAGTCCTGTGTGCTTTAGGTCTTTGAATAACTTGTGTTTTCTTGTGGTGTGTGCACATGGAAGCAGTTATTACAGTCACAATACAGAATGAAGGAATCTCTGTCTTAAACCTCAGCTCTGCTGGTGCCTCCAATCTGATGTCATAATGTTAGTTACTGCACCATAATAAAACCTATAACACTGCATGTCATCATTCAACAACCTATGCAGTTATAATTCCTGAACTCACATTTTTCAGAAGTGCCCCCTAATTGTCACAGCTTGCCAAAAGTGCTTCATTATTTTAATGATCTGAAACTCTTGTACCAAATGGTAAGGAAATCTTTTTTTTTTTTTCCATTGTCAGCAGCTTAAAACTGTCTTCTCTCCAATTCAGGATCCAGAAAAAAGCAGCAGAAAGGCAGAGGGGTGTTGCAACGAGGACTGGACATAAGACTGGAGTCTCTGCAGAGCAGCCGCTGGAAACCAAACGAGGACAGTTCAGAGCAAATCCACTGAGGATTCTCAAAAGCACTTCCTCCACTAGACCCCGATGACACTTTCCTAATTGGCCCCAGTGAAGACTCCTAATAAGGCCTCTAGTGATTAAATGAATATTGTAGAACTAATCATCTGAGAATTTACAAATCCAAAATCGAGATTTGACACAAAGTGATGCCTGTTGCTGACTAGCATCTTTTTTTTAATTCCATTTCCAGACTTTTGGGAATTTTTTTTTTTACTCCCTCAACCACGGTATATATTATCATAATGACAATAGTTCATAGAAAGGGTTATTCTTTACCAGGCCCTTTCCCCTTTTTCTCAATATGTCACTAGGAAAATGTTTTGCTGTCAAAAACACAGCACAGACACAGTCATAAATTATATTAATGATGGTTCCAGTCAGTAGGCTGGGTTTCCCCAACCCGAGGATCAGGAGGTAGATCTTGTGAGACGATTAGCAGTGGAAAGCAGCAAGAACGTATTTATGTAACACTAGATTACAGGGGTTTTGGTTGTGATCTTTGTATTTTTCTATTCAGTTTCTGGGCCAGGCTTCTTAAAAATTTCTCAGACAGGTCTTTGTGTGATGGAAAAAATACTCTAGCATATTGTTTACCTGTATACGTGCAACCGGTGATGAAGGTTATAACCTGGTATTGCTTACCCCTGCTACACTATGTTACATTTTCCCCCATGAAAGTTTTATTGAACTGTTAATTGCTTGAATGTGCTTTTCAGTGTTTCTCCAGAAGCCCAATGCTAAGCCTGTGCTCTGTAGGTGGGACTAGCACATTTAATTCCTCCTGTTCAGTTCAGCTTCTTCATATTTATGTGCCTGGTTAATTGCCACAAAAAACAAACAAACAGACAATCTCTCGATGTATTAGCACACAACTCTTCAAGTGTATTTATAGTATTTTTGTACTCAAATGCGCACATGTCCAAATGTTAATATCCAGCGTGAAGTTGGCTTTGATGCTACTGCTTTAATTAATGGTGTCTTACTAAAGTGTTGCCTTACTTGTCCTAGAGTCCTGGGATTACATTTTAGCCAAAACACACACAAGCATTTACAGTTTTGTTTATTCACAAGTATTTTTGGATCTGTTTTGTTTGTTATTTATTTGTACGTGACTGGCAATAAATGTTTGTTAATATTTTGAAGTGGATGTGAGGTTTGTGAGAGCTCAGAGTTGATAAAAGCTGTGTATAGACTCCCGGCAGCAGGGGGCGCTGCTCGCTGTTTCCTCCCGACACGGACGACTTCCGGCCCGGCTGTCGTTGGCCGCTGGTGCAGTCAGTGAGCTTTGTTTTGAATAGAAAGCCACTACTCAGCTGATGGAAAACAGGATGGCAGAGGAGGCTGGTACCGGTGTTTCTTCACGAGCTGAGAGAAAAGCGTTAGAAAAAGCCAAAATACTGCAACGGGAAAGCGAGAGGGAGGTTTTCAGACTGGTAAGACGAGAAAACGGCATGTTTAGAGCTACGAGTGCCGAGCTAGGTGGCTAAAACAGCAACATATTGACTCTCTGAGCCTGACTGACCAGGGTTTTCATTTGTCGTTAACTTGAGGTCGGACGAGTCTTGAAGAAACCGGAGGCTGAGCGGTCAGAGGAGGAGGCCGCCGTGTTGCTGCTGCACAGAGACACGGTGGAGGAGCTCGGCAAGAGACAGGTCCGCAGAAACGTGGTGAAGAGGAAGCAGGAGGAGGTGAGGCTGACTGACTGCCAGGCCCTCTGAGCTGAGAGCTGACCATCTCACTGTGGCCTCTCCTGGCTTTAGCTTTGTGTAGTTCAGGTTATCCTATCTTATCCAAGTTGGTTTTCACTTGGGTTACTATGTGATGTTGAAAGAATGAAGCCTGTTTCAGTTTAATAGATAGATAGATAGATAGATAGATAGATAGATAGATAGATAGATAGATAGATAGAGAATACTTTATTCATTCCTAGCAGGGAAATTCAAGTTAGTCCAGTAGCTCACACAACAATGACACAAAAAAAATTAACACAAAAAACATTTTAACAAGTGTTATATAAAACGATTGCAGCAGGAACGAATGACCTCTTAAATCTTTCAGTTCTGCAGGTCAGGGAGATGAGCCTTTTACTGCGGCTGCTCCTCTGACCTGTGAGGGTTTTGTGTAGAGGGTGTTGGGGGTCACCCAGGATGGTCTTCAACTTACACCCCATCCTCCACTTAACCACAGCCTCTACCAGCTCCGCTCCCTCCCCCATCACAGAGCTACATTTTTTGATGAGCCTGTCCAGTCTGTTCCTGTCCCTGACCTTGATGTTGTTACCCCAGCAGACAATAGCAAAGAATGTAACACTTGCAATGACAGACTGATAGAACATACGCAGCATTACATTACAGATGTCAAAGGACCCGAGTCTTCTTAAAAAGAAGAGCCTGCTTTGTGTCTTTTTGTACACATCATTTGTGTGTACGGACCTGTCATCAAGGTGTACTCCAAGGTACTTGTATGACTGAACCCTCTCAATGCCTCATGGCACTCGAGTTATTTGTCCATAGTCTTAAATAGATGCTATTCATTGCAGTATAAAGATATGAACATACGTAGGTATGAAGTTCAAGTGCCCCTTCATGATGGCACTCTGTTATTAACACATGTCTGAACATGTTGGCATCCTTTTAAGGGATGCAACAAGTTTAAGTGCTAAAAACCACATTAAATATTATATACTTGACAGCAATTAATCACAATATGCTTCTAATGTAAAATTGTTTTTTCTTCAGCTGTCAGATAAAATATAGTGTTATGTATTTGCACAAATGTTTATACAGTGTTAACAAACCTGAAAATCAAAAAATAACTGTATGGCCCTTCCTGTCTGTGGGTTTATAAAAGGGTGTGGTTGTAAATGGCTCAAATGATGATTATAGAAACCCGTTGTTGTAACGGCTTCATACAACAGATGTGTGTGGTGACTGGTCATTGAATTAAAATATTTTGACTTTCTGTCATTTCTGCAGGTGTTTGATGATGCTGAGGAACTGAAGAGTAAAGTCAGACAGCTGGCTGTGGCGGTCAAACAAGCAAATCACCTGGTGGTTTACACAGGAGCTGGGATCAGTACAGTATGTACTCAACTGAACTAAACACTGCATGTCCAGTTTGTTTCTCATCTTCTACTGATGCAATACTGATGATTTCTTTCCTTTCAGGCAGCTTCCATCCCAGACTACAGGGGCCCTAATGGAGTGTGGACACAGCTACAGAAGGGACGCACTGTCAGGTGAGATACGTAGCAGCCATTACTGATGTCATATTAGCTGCATATTTTCTTAAAGTGAACTAAACTCTTCTATCTTGTCTCTTTTTACCATTAGTTTGTCTGACCTGAGTAAAGCAGAGCCGACACTCACACACATGTCCATCCGGATGCTACATAAAGAAAAAATGGTATGTGAGATTTAGATGGATAAATTATTCTGTTAAAGCAGAAGTAAGCGATCCGGCCGTTTTGGCTAACTTCTTGTCAGCCTATGGAGTTAGCAGTCCCCGCCCTCGTCATGGATCTATTGGTCCTCGTCCCTACGTCACCACATTCATGCGCATCGCTTGGCTGCACACACAGAGAGGACCGCCCCTTTATGCCGTTCTCTCTCCTCATTGGATAAAGGTTGTAGGATACAAGGAAAGTTTTCTCCTCGGCTTACAGCAGAGCAGAGTGACTGACAGACCCGTGTTTCAGACCAAACACTCTATGTAAGTGATTGCTGCCGGAAGATATAACTATTTAAGACTTATATTAACACAAATATTCTGCTTACTTCTGCTTTAACTTCCCTGTTAGTAGTTATTGTTGATAATACACATATGTATTTAATATACGTACATGATAATGTGTTTCTTTCTCTGAAGGTAAAACATGTTGTGTCTCAAAACTGTGATGGACTTCACCTGCGTAGCGGTCTACCCAGAAATGCCCTGTCTGAGCTCCATGGAAACATGTTTATTGAGGTGAGACGCGCGTCTCAGACTTCCAGCAGATGTCCACATAACAGCTTCCTGAGTTCTAAAATGTCCACCTGCTAAAAAGTATCAAATGTCAAAAACTTTTTTTTTTTTAGTATAGTTTGGGCTTTTATGCCTTTAATTGATAGGACAGCTATAGGGAGATAAGAAATTATGCCCTGACATGCCATCATACTTGAGAAAAAAACTGCAGTGTTTATATCAGATGGATAGTGAGTAAACCTCAGAACGCAGTACACACATGAACATCCGCCCTCAGTTTGAGTCATGTGTGGGCCTCAGATCTGTTTCACCGTTGTTTCTGAGGTGCATCTCTGAAGTGCTGCTGGTTGAAAACTGCTTTTGAACATCAGCGTGAAACCCCTCCACAACAGCTCCAGTCACTCAATTTCACACATGGCCTGGGGGTGGGGGTGGGGGCTCTGTATACGTAGGTGCTGAGGCTTCTGTCATCTTCAGTGCACATCACAGCAGACTATCTTCTCTGACACCCTCCTGAGTGAAGTGATGTTGCTGTTCACGGCATTGATGTTTCCTGTGAAGGCTGTGAAGAGTTTATTGTAAATCACTGCCTCCACAGACAGGCAGAAACACATACAGTAATAATAGGCACCTGTATTATCGGTGAATAAGCTAAAGAAAATGTTGTCATGACATCCATACAAATAGATACACCAGGTATTTACCAAGAGATTGCTTTTGGATTTTACACCAACCCAAACTGAGTTGTCCTAACGTGCTTGTTTCACGTCCTCTCCTTAGGTGTGTGTATCCTGCTCCCCGGTCAGGGAGTATGTGCGTTTATTTGACGTGACAGAGCGGACGTCTCTGCACAGGCACGGGACCGGCCGCAGGTGCAGTCACTGTTGTGGCGAAATCAGGGACACCATAGTGCACTTTGGGGAACGTGGGACACTGGAGCAACCTCTTAACTGGAGGGGAGCTGCAGACGCTGCCAACGAGGCAGATGTCATCCTCTGTTTGGGCTCTAGTCTGAAGGTAGCTTTTATAACCACAGTGAGCCTGTAAATGTAATGCAGCCCAGTTGTAGACTCAACAGGTTGGATGGTCATACGGTTTATGTATCAGCTGTTGTATTCAATATATTCACTTTTTTCTGAAAGGGGGGGGGAAATAATGCAAGGCAAGATTATCTGTATAGCCCATTTTTACATGAAGATGAGCTGTTTATATGAGCAGCTGGCAGACATTGATATTCTTGTTTACTGTAGATCCTAACTGGATTTATAAATGAACTTTCAATCTCAAACCAGTCCTTCAGTATGACGGAGTATTAGGGCCACATTGACAAATAAAAATCACAAACTTCGAGAATAAAGTCATAAATCTACGACTTTATGCTCGTAATGTTATGACTTTTTTCTCGTAGGAAATGTACGACTTATTCTCGTAAATTTGCGACTTTATTCTCGTAATGTTATGACCTTTTTCTCGTAGGAAATGTACGACTTTATTCTCGTAAATTTACGACTTTATTCTCGTAAATCTATGACTTTATTCTCGAAGTCTGTTTTTTGTTGTTGTTGTTGTTGTTTCTCAATGTGGCCCTAATACTCCGTCTCACTTCAGTATGTTGCTGCCATTGTAAATCTTTTTGGCCATGCACATTTTTGAAGCACTGCTTTGAGCGTTTATTCTATTAGTTACATTTGGACAGTGTAAAACTGAATGAAACAAAATATGTGACAATTCACACTTTGTAAATGTTTTCAGCCTTTGTATGACCTTGGGGAGAAATCAGAAGATGTTTGTTTTGTTGCAGCTGCTTGTTTCTGTAGTTACAGTTCTGAATAATGATTATCATCAGTTACATAACAAAGTAACTGGCATATAGACTCACAATTTATTCTGAGAAGTTTATTTTATTATTTTTTCATGTAGCATGTTCTTCACTCTGCCTTTTGTACTTCCAGGTGCTGAAGAAATATGCTTGTCTGTGGAGCATGAACAGACCAGCAAGCAAAAGGCCCAGACTGTACATTGTCAACCTCCAGGTACATGTGGTTTTGACATTTTAAGTGCGAACATTAAAAAAAACGGAAGCTCTGGCAGCTCATTGGCTGATAATGTGTCTGTGTGTCTGTTCTAGTGGACGCCAAAAGACGATCTGGCTCTGTTGAAAATTAATGGCAAGTGTGATGATGTCATGAAACTCCTAATGGAAGAGCTGAACTTTCAGATTCCCACGTATGACAGGTATGAAGTAATACACTGGTAATGGTAAAACATTTGAATAATATTAAAACATCTTAAGAGACTAAAACTGATTAAAACAGTTTTCCTCATCCTGTCCCATCAGGGCAGAGGATCCCATCTTCAGTCTGGCCACACCTCTGCGGCCAGAGGAGGAAGACAGCCATAGCCGTGATGTCATAGCTGTCCCTAATGGGCAGCAGGACTGCTCAGTGTCTCCTGGGGGACAAGCAGAGGAGGCCACAGCCGTGCAGGGCGGCTGGTTTGGACGGGGCTATGGTAAAGGAAGGAAGAAGAAAAAAGCTGTATAACCGAGGCAGCTTTATAGACTGCATACATACATATATTGGTGTATGTTGTGGACCCCAGTGATTCATCCCAGTCAGGGATTCAAATTCCAGTCCCATGAGGACAGCCTGGACTTGATCTTCCAAGGTGCTGTTGTCTGTGCTGTTTATTGTTTTGCCTGCATTGGTATTGTTTGAGATGAAGAAAAATAAGATTGAATATTTGCCATTTGTAAATGGCTCTTGCACCATTAAGTATTTTACACAAGCAGTCATTTTGTTATGCTACTCTCATTTCTATTACTATTTTAGGGCAGCTAAGATAGCTGGGTTACTGAGAGAGCCCAGTCAGCAGTCAGAATAACATCTATGTAATTAATTCAGTCTAAGCAACAAAACCATGAAATTATTATAATGGAATTAAAAAAAAATAGCACTAGGAAAGCTTTTTTAGTGTATCTCTCAAAATGTGGCAGGAAGAATGTTTCACCATTTGATGCACAGCTTCTGTGTTTAGCTGTAATCCAGATAGTCACAATGGATAGCAAGAGTGACCAGCATGGAAACCACATCTGCATCATTATCAATATAATGTCTTTACAGCCATGTTTGAAGCCTGCAGGTGTTGGTAATGGGGCAACACGCCACTGGGTTAAGCATTAGAAGGCCATAAAGTGTAAGTGATTGTATGCACGTCTGTATTATCTATTAGTGTAACGTGAGCGAGTTGGTGTTTATAAGTAGCAAATACCAGAAGAAAACCAAAGGCCATATTTTTGGATTCTGTACTGCCACACAGAACGAGTTTCTAAAAGATTGAGGAGATCAGACATTTACTGCATTTATTGTTTAGACTAAAATATATTTTTATAGTCTTTTTCAAACAGGTTAAGCTTACATTGTTAAATGTACCTAACTCAACAGAGCTTATTTGTGTTTTTATATTATTATTTTAAGTTATTTTTGTTTACTGAAATGATTTCCTGAACTCACACTAAACCTACACTCTGCTGTCATCATCTGCTCTCCTCAGGTCTGCAGGCTACTTAGTACATCTACTACTGTAGCTTGGTTTACTGAAGTTGTTCTTTATGTTTACATTTTTTTTATCTCCTGTGTTTACAGCTCTGTAGGAAGGAAAGCAGCAGAGTTTTGTATTTTGATCAGTGGTTAGTTTGTCTGGTTATGTTACAAGTTACCTTGGTGATAGAAAACCACCAAATAGGTGTCTATTAATTTGTCTCAGGAAGATCCGGTGGTATTAATAACATCACATCCTATCATGTCAGAAGTTGTGAAAGACCAGTCTAGCCATGATAAACAAGTGTTCAGCATTCCTAAACTCAAACCAGTGCTAATACTGGATGTGAAGACTCATAAGTTGTCTCTGTATTTTGCAAAAGAAATGTTGTTGTATATGTGAGACAATAAAGTGTTCCTCATTTTAAGTTGCCTGGTCATGATAATTTACATTTTCACAGGACAGCTGATTTTTAGTTTTGATAGTAATGTGGCTCAATCTTTTATGTTAATTAAGCATGTTTTGTGCTTTGAGTTGACCAATGGGTACATTCAATTCAAAATAATATATTCAATTATTTGGATAGATAGCTCTGAAACTTATGACACTTCAAGATTGTGTCTTTGGGTTTCAAATTTAATTTCTGTCAACTTTTGCTTCCGTTCACTCCCTCACACAGTGTGACTGACAAATCTTTGTAGCTGTATTTATCAATGGTGGGACATGTCTGATGAGATTATTAACTCATAATTCTGAAACATGTTTTTTTTTTCCTCATGTGGTTGCAACATGGATGTGTGTTAACACCAGGGCCAGTCTCTGGTTACACTCAGAGCGATACACTTTCGTACATTCCGCTTGGTGAACACGTGACACGGCTGATTATTACGTAATCAGCCGTGTCAGCGTGAGGGAGAGGATTCGTCCGATATGACGTAGAGCTGGGGGCGTTGGCTTGGCTGTCGGCGAAGTGACAGAGTCCGAGAAGAAGATACTCTCCGCGGAAAACTCGTAGTTTACAGAGTAAACAGTAGTTTTAAACTTATCCTACCTCTCGTTTCTATTTGTCCTACTCTTCAGCTATTACCTTCAACCCGTCGAAATGATCAAAAACGGTCACCACGCCTCGGACGAGCAGCAGGACGAAGCCGGTAAGCCGGGTTCTTCAGTACACAGCCCGGAGAAAAGAAAGCGCGTCGTCCGGTTGTGGTGTGACGGCTGGTGAGTCTCTGCTCCATACCCGCTCCTGACTGACCCACAGACGTTTATTACACATGTATGTCCCACAGTCCGTGTCTCATGGAGGCGTTCACGTGTGTTGGTTGTACCAGGAACTATTGGTGGGGTTAGCATGCTAACACTAGCTAGCAAGCTACTTACATTAGCAGTTTTGTTACTAAGCAACCGTTTAACATGTTCATTATCCATATCTTATCGGTCGTTGGTATTAGCTAACATTACTTTGTCTCACATGTCTTCTTATTTTCCCATGTTATAACTCTTCTCGTTTTCTATCTGTGCTAGCAGCCCAACCCAAATTAACTGGAGCCCCTGAAGGCAACACAGTTTAACTGTCTAGCCTCAGTTCACAGCACCAAAACAAAATGTGAGGTACTGTTCTGTTACACCTGCTCCTGCCACACCTACTGACCAGTGGTTAAAGGAGCAGGCCGCGGGGTGAACTGGGGACAAGGCTCTTTCCGCTCGTAAAAACGCAGTCCTGCTCTATTTATTTGTTTATCTGTTTGTGCATCTGTAACCACACAGCACAGACACAGTGGTTATTTATAGGAGAGGAAGGACCCAGAGGACAACCTGTGGACGTTTTCTCTCTACACAGATGTTTTCTTCATTTATTGATAGGAAACATCTGACCTGATTAATGTGCATTAGCCTAATTAAGGAAATAAATTAGATGACCACCTCACTCTACTTTTTCTACAGGTGTCCCTTATCCCTTAGTCCTTTCTCTATGTGATCCTTGCCTTTAGTTCCACCAGTGTTGTTTTGGGCAAACCATTGACAGTGTTTATACTGTAGTGTAGTATACCTGATGGGTGGGGTAATGCTGAGTGCTTTAAAATGATCTAGTGGTTACTCAAGGGCATTCAATTGTTTTTTCTCTGTGTGACATGCTGACATTGACACCCACAAGGTTGTGACTAATTCATGCCAACACTTTGGCCCGAAAGGCATATCTTCTTGTTGTTATTTTAAACTTGGCTGTCACACTATTGTTCTCTGAAGGAAATGCCATGTTCCTCACCTCACACAATTCAGATGCAGTTGTAGACACAACTAATATGCAAGGTTTGAATTCTCCTCTGGGCAGACAGCACTGCATATCCGAGTGGCCAGGTTACTGATTGCTAGTTTGACATAGCCTGTCTCATGTGGTGGTGGTTATAAATAACTAACATAGTGAACATGTCGTCCAGTGTGATGTAAAAGCAACATGGTGCAATGGACACTGGACAGGGGTTCTCTTTTGGGGAGAGACACTGAGACACAGCACATATTTAATGGAGGGGACAGATCCTTTTTTTATGGAGCAGTAAGTCATTTACCAGATATTGAGTTGTGGTCCAGGACATATTCCCAGAGCATCAGCAAAAATATTGTTTTGATAAGAAACCATACTTCCTTCCTGAGCCAGGAAGAATTAGGCTGCATGACACACTTCATCAGTTACTGCCTTTCATTAACAAGGCTGCTGGTGGTGCCTCCAGAGGACAATGTGTATTCATCTCATTTGACAAAATATAAATAATATGCATGTCCACTGTAAAAAAAAAAAAAAAAACGTAAAAAATAGTTTAGTTGACTGGCAGATGCATAATGTCAAGAGGGAATTATTCAAAAAGGCACAGTGTATTAAAACTGTCAAAGTTGCTGTGCAGTAATGTAAAAAATAATTACACAGTAACCATTGAGCTGCACGTACATCACTCTTAACAAGACAGATTTACACCAAGGAGCGTTTCCTACCTGCTCCTAACCAGGCCAGGTTAGGGAGGATTACTGGTAAGGAAATTGAGACTAGCAGCTTGTGCTAATGTCATTATACTGGGAGTACAGTAACAGATGGGGTGTTTTTTTTTTACTAAAGCAATAAGATCTATTGAAAACAAGGTGCAGAAGTGTTAACAGAGTGGTGTAGTAATAGGTGTTGAAGTCAGAGTGACTTGTTGGAGTTTCTGGACCTACTGAGAAAAAGCAGGATTAAAGCATCAAGTTACTAAGTTGTTCCTCCTTCGAAAACTCTATCAGATCAATAAAAAAGCAATATTCTTTATCACGAGCAATTAGTATGAGGTTTCACATGCAGAAGATTTAGTTATTTGAGATCTCTTAGATTAGCACAAATATTAATGTGTTATATGAGCCCCCTCTTGCTAGTAAATTATTGAAGGCAGCTTTTTGTGTGCAGCCACAGCTCTTAACCACCAGCAGCTCTCGTGAATCTGCTCAGTGTGTGTTGTGTTATTAGACTGTTGTCTGTACGACTGTGATGTGTGAAATGCTTCCTAAATGTGAAACAACGAGGTGCTGAATTCACAACACATTTTCCTTTAAAACTAAGCAACATCTATAATAAGTTATAACAATATACCAGTAGAAATAACACATATTTTTTCTTTTGGTATTAGATCAGACAAGTGTCTTATTATATTGCAATAACAGCGCAGAACCAAATGCATCACCTCCATTTAAAAACAGACAAGTCAACACAAACCCACTGACTGTAGAAGTTACTGAATGGCAGAAAGCAAATAAACACGAGCATTACCTTTCTCCCAGTAACCTTTATCGTTCTCCAGTCTGTGTTGTGGGTTATAAACTCCATGCTTTAGATTGTGTGTTTTACAGCAGAGACCCCACCCTGGGTACCACTGTGCAAAGGGGAAAAGTAATAATATTATCACCTGTGTACTGTTTTGACTGAGCACATGAAGTATATATTGTTCTGCATGCTGATGATGTTGTCATCTCTTTTATCTGTGTCCACAGTTATGACATGGTACACTATGGACACTCCAACCAGCTACGACAGGCCAAAGCCATGGGAGATTACCTCATAGTTGGAGTGCACACAGATGGTACACACACCCTGATATAGATATCCTGTGAATTTTTTTTTTTTTTTGACTGGTGTGAACAAGTCCTCACAATCAAGTTTATTTTGCCAATACAAGACCACAGCAACAGTCTTTTCACTTACTGATGGCAAAACCTTCATTTTTCAATACATTACTCAGGCATCTCTAATTTTCACATGTCTTTATTATTATGCATAGAAGGACATGGGTGTAATTGATATTAAGGATCCCAGGTTTTTGCAGTTTGTACTGAGAGCTGGATGAGTAAAAAGTAACAAGAAATTCCTTCCTTCTCCTTCTCAAAGCTGAGATTTCCAAACACAAGGGTCCTCCAGTCTTCACTCAGGCAGAACGCTACAAGATGGTACGAGCTATCAAGTGGGTGGATGAGATAGTCGAAGGAGCACCTTACGTAACCACCCTGGAGACTCTAGACAAATACAACTGTGATTTCTGTGTGCACGGAGGTGAGTCAGATGAGACGTGCTTCAGTCTCACGTATTAACACGTCCTGTCATGAATTATCGCTGAAGAGTCTTCTCAGGGATGTGATCGGGCTTCTGAATGTGATGAGAGTCCCTTGTCGATGTGGTTGTTTACCAGATGACATCACGCTGACGGTAGATGGTAAAGACACATATGCAGAGGTGAAACGTGAAGGCCGTTATCGGGAATGTAGGCGCACGCAGGGGGTCTCCACCACCGACCTGGTGGGACGTATGCTTCTCATGACCAAAGCCCATCACAGCAACATGGTGAGTTTAGGTGTCCGTGTTTTAAAGTCTGGACAAAATGTGTTTGTTTTTTTTGTTATTGATGTAAACTATTCCACTCTGACCATCTCTGCAGGACAACCCAGATTACCAGCAACATACCGACAACTTTGGAAAGGTACGTGCCATTGCCTTTTATGTTACTACAACCCTTTCATGTCAGTCATTTGTCATATTTATAAACCATATCATTTATTACAGTGGCATGCAAAAGTTTGGGTACCCTTGGTCAAAATTTTTGTTAATGTGAACAGTTAAAGCAGAAGTAAGCGATCCGGTCGTTTTGGCTAACTTCTTCTTGTTTCAGACCAAACACTCTATATAAGTGATTGCTGTCGGAAGATAGAACTATTTAAGACTTATATTAACACAAATATTCCGCTTTGTGCACTTCTGCTTTAAGCAAGTGGAAAATTAAATGATCCCCTTTGGAAACTATCACAGCATGTACTGTACATAGTAAATATCTTGTCTGATAGCTTGGTCAAAGTTATCTGAGAGCTCAAGTCTCCTGGGTTTCCTGTTGTTTTGCAGGCTGCTGCTTTGTTTTCCCTTTTCACTCTAGAATTGTAGAAAACGAAAATAATACACTGATATTGCTTAAAATATTGCAAAAGAGAGTTTCATATTTAACTTTATGCCTTTTGGAGATCATTTAATCTTCCACTTGCTGAACTGTTCACACTAACAGAAATTTTGACCAGAGGTGCCCAAACTTTTGCATGCCACTGCATATACTGTATATATATCCATGTTATTATTTAATACTCATATTTTCCATGTCTGTTACTTTTCCACATTCCTTCAATGATAGGACAGAGTCAGTCTTAATTTGCTGCTGTATCTGTTGTTGCGTTCAAGGGTCCTAAAGGACACAGTCCATGGACAGGAGTGTCTCAGTTCCTCCAGACATCCCAGAAGATCATCCAGTTTGCCTCAGGGACGGAGCCGCAGCCTGGAGACACCATCATCTATGTGGCTGGAGCATTTGACCTCTTCCGTATCCTTAGCATCAGTACTGAGTCGGGAACCCTGGGTAATGAGAGATTTCTGCAATGAATGTTGTAGTTGTTGCCTTGACCGCAGTTAACCCACAGACATCGGCCACGTTGACTTCCTAGAGATGGTTTATAAACAGGCAGAGAGGCCTTACGTCATCGTAGGTCTGCACTTTGATCAGGTACGCCTAACAACACACACACACATATCAACAAACACTCATAAAAAGGGGGATAAAGCCACTCCTCCTCCCTGCTGCGTCAGTAGTTTTTATAGAGAAACATTCAAAGCAAGTTAAAGCAGGAGTTTCTCAGACGTCATGGTTAGAAAGGGAAGATGGCCCTCTTTATCTGTTTGCAGTTTTGGAGTTGTAGGATTGTAAACCCACGCCACTATTAAACATGTGTGTTCTGCGCAATACAATACACATCAAAAAGGTACAAACGTAAACATCACAAAAAGTCACATTTATCTCTCTTCAGGAAGTGAATCGGTACAAGGGGAAGAACTATCCCATCATGAACATCCACGAGAGAACGCTGAGTGTCTTGGCCTGTCGGGTGAGCTCACACACACACACACACACACACTGACTGGAAAAATGTTCAGCGCAGCAGTGTGTGTTTCTTCCCTTCATACTCCCAGTGCTGCAGGCTGAACTTGGCTCTGTGCCACTCATTCCTGCTGGTCAGCTATCACTCTGGAACAATGGGTCTCTGTGCCCCCTTCTGCACTGTGTGTGTTCAGGCTGAAGTTAAAATAACTTACGAGAATGTTACCCGAACCAAACATGTTACATAATCTTCAAAACTACTAAACTGCCTCACTCTGTCATCACTTTTATTCAGTGCTTGGCCATGAGTTTACTCAATGAGCGAAAAAAACCAAAAACACCTTCACCTTTTAGCTCTGTTGTACTTCAAATACGCTCTTTAGTTAAACATTGCACTGACCCATGAGGTACATGCTTGAAAAGTTTGAGAACAGTTTAGTAACTGAAAAGCAAAATGAACATCGTGAATTTGTTCTTTCTCTCTCTATTGTCCTGTGTGTCTAGTATGTGTCAGAGGTGGTGATCGGTGCACCCTACGCAGTGGGCAAAGACCTGCTGGATCACTTCAAGGTGAGCTGGTTTTCTGTCAGTTTATGTTGTTTTATTCAATGTATTTATAGTTTTATTTTACCAGGATAGTCTCATGACATTAAGAATGTAAAGCCTGCGTTCACATGAAGAAGAATCACGAAGAAAGGGGGGAAACATTCACACATGAGAGCTAGACTTTACAATAAAAAAACAACTGCATTTGCTCATTTCAGTCTTTATATTCAGCCCTCATTCGATTCTATGTGATAATTTTGCAGTTCATCACTTTAGATTTGGAAATAACTGTGATTACCTCGCAGTTTTCAGAGTGAATTTTCTATGTTCAATACTGAAGACAATGGCGCCTCCCTGTGGACGGTTGTAATATCAGATGAAACAAACCACTTCACAGCCTTTTCTTCAAATATTGCGATGGACAGTTTGAAGAGTCTCGGATAAATCAGTAACATTAGCCACACACACCTAATTATCCAGGTAAACAATGTGTGACTATAAATAAAAAGTGAAGTTGACCTCAGCAACACTGAGGGGCAGTAATACCAGTTATGCAAAGTGTCAGTACAGTTATTCTTCACTTATCCCACTGTGAATCCTCATGTAGACACACAGGCATGTACATGCAGGAGGGATGTAATTAATGTCTGTCTGTGTGTGGTCATGGTTGATTCAACAAGGTGTGTTTGTGTGACTGTGCAGGTGGATCTGGTGTGCCACGGTAAGACGGAGGTGTTTCCTGACAAGGATGCCTCAGACCCCTACGCTGTGAGTATAGGGTCCACTACTCTCTGATCAAAGTGCAGCAGTGCATATGACTGTTCTACATCTATATGTTATAGGTCTTATATTTGAGATTGTTTAAAGGGCAACATATGCTGGTGGCCAGAATGTGTGATGCAGTTAAAAAAAATGATTAACCTAATAATTCAAAACAAATATGTGAATACTAAGAGATTGATTTTAAAAAACATTGATCAGATTCAGGCCATGTATAACCTGCTGCTTTGCCTTTTATAATTTTTCAGTGTCAACCTCAAGTGAAGTATTTTTGGTCCGTGTACTTCGCGGCCATTCGATTTTTCCTTTATACAGAACTGTCAAAAAACGAAAGTAAGCTGGTAATTTGGTTTTCCGTTTCAAACCAAAAACCAAAAAAACTAAATTCAGGCTGTTTTTTTCGTTTTTGGTTTTAAAACGAAAAAACGAGTAAACCAAAATCAAATTATGGTCAAAATTGGATTGTCTTTTCATTTTTGATCTTAAACAACACATTAACGCCGATGACAGACCGGAAATGTCTGAACTTCAAAATAAAAGCCCAGTGAATTGCGTTATAGCCACAGACTGTAGATGAATGGCCTATAAAATCTTTCTTTCTTTTTTTTGTAAATGTTGTGTTTTGAGCACATGGACATTTTCACAGCTGTGTTTATTTTTTCACACAAGCTGATCGTTAACTCATCTTCCTTATAGCTACTGCTCTCCTCGCTGCGCTGGGTCTCTGTCTCTGTTGCGCTGTAGCGCTTTGCTTTGCTTCCAGTCAGTCAGATCATTTTCACAGCGGACTTCTTTGCAGCCTGATCTGGTCTGTGTACCTCTGTGTAGGCTCCTCCGTGCCATGAGACAAACATGCAAGAAGTAGCGCAGTTAATTGTGTTTCACCGGCGAGGAGCTGTCATTACGCGCGACCATTACGCACAGCGATTCCCCTCATCTAAGCTGCCAATTAGAGTGCCCTGTGCCGGGAAGGGAGCCTGATGAAATCCTGGACTGTAGCTGAGGTCTGGGACTGGATCTCATGTGACTGAAAAGAGTAGAAAAGAACCATAAAGGGGCCGCTGCCACCTGCCAAATATGCCCGGGGTTGGAGACCTCAGGGTCGCGTTGAGTCTCTGAGAAGAGCTGGTCTATCACCCAGCCCCATGCAGCATTATTCCATAAGGTGGCGAACGTTACTGCAGCAGATCGTATATAGCTATATTCCTCAAATAACAAAACAATCAGCCGGTATTCAATTAATAGGCGGGTCTCATATAATGGCGTTCAAGCCATAAAAAAAATTATTAATTAATTAAAAACTATCTGCCGCCGCCTGGGACAAACTGAGGAGGAAATGTTCAGATGTCAAATGTGTTGTTTAAGATCAAAAACGAAAAGGCAATCAAAATTTGACCGTAATTTGATTTTGGTTTACTCGTTTTTTCGTTTTAAAACCAAAAACCAAAAAACGAAAAAACCAGCCTGAATTTAGTTTTTTTGGTTTTTGGTTTGAAACGGAAAACCAAATTACCAGCTTACTTTCGTTTTTTGACAGTTCTGTATAAAGGAAAAATCGAATGGCCGCGAAGTACACGGACCCTTTTTGGTCCACTGGTCCATTATCATCTTACATAAGTCATCCATTGCTTATCAGGCCGAAAAGAGTAATATCTAAGGATTTTAGATTTGAGGTCACATTGATTTGAGTTTAAGACTGAAATTATACTAATGATGTTATTTTGAACTTTGAGAGGAAGATGTAATCAAAGACAATGATATAATCAAAGAAAATGGAAGTGTTTTCAGTGGTAGAGTACAAGTAAAAATCTGACCAATAAGGAGAGATGAATCTTCAATAGGGATGCACCAATTCATGCCAGTCATTAACACCATCTCCCGCACGTGCCTGAAATGATCGGTATTGGTCATGGATCATCCGATCACTCTCATAGGCGATAGTATCAATAGTAAGAAGCAAGAAACGTGAAGCTCGTCTTCAATGGTTCAAGGGAAGCAAACGTGTCTTTGCTTAGTTTGTAAATAACCATTTGTGTGTGTTCTGCTTTCAGGAGCCAAAGAAGAGAGGGATATTCAGGACCATCGACAGTGGGAACAATCTCACCACTGATGACATCGTCCAGAGAATCATTGAAAACAGGTCAGGGTCTCCCCGTTCTTAAATTAGGCTACTTTTCACCTCCTCATCATCTTCATCTATATTTAAAGGTATAATATGTAGGAATTCCCCCCATCTAGCGGTGCGGTTGCATATCGGAACGTATTCTTGATGTTGCATTCACGTGAAATCGAGCAGACGTCAGACAGACAACAGACACTGCATGTAACAGGATAAACAAGCGTCTATGTAAACAAGTGGTCCGCCAGCACGAGGCAAAACAATACAGGCGTGACAATGTGTTGTCATGGTGATGTCGTATTGTTTACCTGACCCACGTTTTACCGTCTTTCTCTCGTGGAGTAAAATGACATCCGGTTGGTTTGCCGACGGCCGTCTGCCTGACTGCACCTGAATGCAACATCAGTGCCTCCGTCCTTCCTCACACTACACAGTGGTGACAGTTTTAACAGGCGCTACCTGGAAAACTTTCTCCCCGAGCCGACAGCTCCGCTGAGTTTCCGTGGTTACCTACGGTCATGCTGTCACTCAGCGTAAAAAATGGCGATGCAACATGGCCGCCTCGGTTTCGGTGCGCCGCCCACTTATGTGTTTGTAACGACTTGTAACAACTCATTCTAAGGTACGAGAAAGCTTTCACTTGTATGTGGGTGTGATTCGACTTCAGTGAAATACGTATTTATGAAAGACATATTTGATTTTTGCTAATAAAAAGCCAAATAAGTTACACACTGGGGCTTTAAATCTGTTATGTCTTTTCTCTGCCGTTATTGATCAATGGCTCATGTTTTTTGCTCACAGGCTGCAGTTTGAGGCCAGAAACCAAAAGAAGGAGGCCAAGGAGATGGCAGTGATCGAAGCAATGAAGAAGAGAGACCAGCAGGAGCAGAGTGAAGCTGCAGCCCAGACTGCTCACTAGTGAGACCTCTGGACTGGTTGTGTGTCTGATCTACTGCTGGTACTAAGCTTTAAAGAGGGTGGGCTCAACTGACCCAGACTGACGTTGTTCTAAACTAGGCCTGGGTATGGGTGAAACAACCACAGGGGGCCAGTCGGTCTCTATTAGTCCACTGGGTGCAGAATTCTCTTTCTAATATTTAGCAAAGCGGCGCGTCCCACCCGCTGCTGAGTTAGCTTCTCTCAGTTCTCTTACATATGGATTATACCAGCCTCAATGGGAGTAGATTAGATCTGCCTTGACAAGAACACAAAAATAATCCAAACACCTAACACATAGGCTACTATGATTTTTTTAACCAACAAAATCCCTCCACAGAGAATTTTATTTTTAACTTCTTTCGTGTTGCATCCATGAATTCACACACTACGTGTACCTGTATAGGTGTTAAAATTGTATGTTAAGTTTGTAATTATCCATAACTTATTGACATAATGTTAACATCATTATCAGTCATGTATTTAGATTTTAAACCAAATTAGTTTTTAATGATCAGGTAGCAGTAAGGTAGAATGTTTTTAATACTTTTAGAAAATTATTAATTTTAATCTTTGTGTTTTTGTCCTGCCTCAAAAAAACATAATTTCTACGTCAAATCATCTGTGAAGTAGTCTTTTAATTTTAGCTGTGGATTTTATCTACCTGAATTTGCACCAAGTGTGTGTGTGTCTGTGTGTGTGTGTGTGTGTGAGTGTGTGTGAGAGAGAGTGAGTGTGAGTTGAGTGAGGTCAGTGACTGAGTGTTTGCGCTGTACATGACAGTAGTGCCTCATTCCCAGAGCTAAAATGAATGTGTCTAAATATCAAAACGTCTGAACTACTGCAGTGTCTCGACAACTGAGGCTGAAGTTGTTGAGTCTTCACGTTTACACTCAAGAGAATAAACTAGAACGTCCTCTTCTCCTTTTTCATGAGACAATCCAATAACTTTAAGATTTGGGACCTGGTGTCATTGTCAGACTTGAAGGTTACTTCAAGTATGCTTTTCCTGTCATTACATGCGGCACATTACTTGGATGTGAACTGTCAATGTGTGTGTGTTGGTTGGACGGTGGGATGGTGGCAACCCGAGAAATAACTAAGTTTCTAAATATTAAAACAGTGGAAATGTTCACAATCTTTCAATCTCTGTATTGTAGTGTGTAAATTTCCCTTTATTAAATAAATTGGTAAAATACAGTAAAGCCTGGTCTGATGTGTGTTTTACAGCAGGAGCATGGTGCGTGCAGTCTGATGACAGAGATCTTTGTTGGATCAGCACAAAGTCACGCTTCGCTGAGTCAGTGAAATGAGGCCACAGCCACTCAGAAACCGCTAAGTCCGACTGCTCCTGTCCCATTCACACTGATCTCGTATTTGAACAAAAACTGCAAACCGTCACCTCATTACCAGCACAAAGAGTCTTTAATCCACCGACCCGAGCACCACGGAGGAGCTTCTGCACCAAGGATCCTGTCACTTATCTGAGGGGCACAGCAGTCCACAGTGTTAAACGCCCACTCGCTCACTCGCACTCTCCACATTTAATTGGTCTACTTGGTCTATCATGTTTTGTTTTTCACCGCTATGATTTTCAGTGGCCCAAATAATGACGGTAAACATTTATTTTACTCAGGGCCTTTTGCTCAAAGCTGCAGCAGCTGGAAATACTGTAAAGGCTTAAGGTTTTTCTTGTGAAGAAATTCGAAGTTCAACACATTTGACAAAAATGGCCGCACTAATGAAATTGACCATAGTACAGTACCACCGTGGTTGGATAAAAGCTCACCAGAGGACAACAGAAAAAAAATCTTTTGAATTATCTGTGCTGTATTTAAATTAAATTTAGTTAGATAAAACTAATACCTCCTCAGATCTCTCGATTAATACAAATCATTTATTTTTGACAGGAAAATGAGTCAAAGAAACTAGCAGTTACGACCTGGACTCTGTCCCACACTGTGAGGAGGAGAGACAGTGAAAAAACAGCGTAATTCAATTTTCAGCCTTGCAATAAAAGCATCATAAACCATAACTGTGATTACAGCTGATCTGGGTTCAGCTCATGTGTGTCGGCTCTGGACATTCACCCCGGGGTACAAAGTGCAGAGGGGACAGGGCAGTTATGTAACTGATGGTCCAGCTATAGAAGTAAACCCCTACTCAGCAGCTGAATCACACAACTCATGTCCACCACAGGAGGTTTGTCCTTTTTATGCTGACTTTGCCCTGGACTGCTCAACTGTGCACATCTGGATTTACTTCATACACACCTGTCCTAAAACCTGCTCTTGTAGCGAGTAAAACATACTCACTTAGAAGCACAATCAGTTATGAATCCTGTATTTAAAAGTCAAAGTGGCAACATATTAAGGGCGGTATGGAAAAACTATTTTATATTTGTCTTTTTCTAATTTAATTTAAACATTTAATATATTTGTATTTGATTGAGTGCTGAAAACTCTTTTGTGCAAAACCTCAGTCAGACACTGTTTTCATATTTAAAGCTGCTCTAACAGCTTTTATTAAAAGTCACCATATGCGTTGTTTAATTATACAAACTCTTACCTTGGTAAGTAACAACTAACAAGTGGTTCCCAACCTTTTTTGGCTCGTGACCCCATTTTGACATCACAAATTTCTGGCAACCCCATCAATCAAGATGAGCCAGCTCAGATATTTTTATATGTTGCATTTTATTTGAACTCAATTTATAGTCGTCAAAGTGAAAGTATAGAATACAGTTGTTTAAGATTGTGTGTGGTGTCCATAATTAATTAATTTTTCAATTTAAAAAAGAATAATAATTATTTTAAAAGGGTCAGGGTTAGGGGTTTTATCAGTAATTTTTTTTCATTTCAGGCGACCCCATTTGAATTCCAGGCGACCCTACGTGGGGTCCCGACCCCAAGGTTTAAAAAAAATGAACTAGTGGTTAATGCAAAGAATAAAAGTACATGTGGAGTGAAAGTATATAGTTGCACAAAATGTATAAATAAAGCACTGAAAAATAGAGTAGCCTAACTGTACTCAGTTCCTTCCCACCAGTCCCACTCCAACATAAGCACAGGTGACACATGAGCCGGTGTGTATTTTTTCTGCCTGATCAGCTCTTTTGTCTCCGGGCACGTCACTTCCCAGGGAAGTCCGACTCCGAAAACTTTTCCATCTGTGCTCCAGCAGCAGCGGCAGCAGCAGCAGGCTGCAGTGGGAGGAGGGAGGCGCTCCAGGATGAGCCGCGGTCTGCGCCAAGGCGGCACAGCACAGTTTGAACCGCAGTGGCGCACACTCACTAAGCAGTTGTGTGTGTATCTGTGTGTTTTCTCTGCGGTCCCTTCAAAAAAAGTTTAGACACTGACACACAGTGAGAAGAAGGAGTTCCTGGAGCGCAGCGTGAAATCAACTGTTTCTACACACCACGACTCCGACTCTCTGCGAAGATTGAAGAGAGTTTCGGAGATGGCCTGAAGTTTTTTTTTTTTTTTTTTTTTTTTTTTGCAGCGTTAAGATTCCCAGGATCAGATCAGAGTGAGGAGAGCTCGGAGCATGCAGCCTGGAGAAACAACAAACTCGGGGTGATCCCTGTCTTTGTTTTCCTGTGTGAGCGGGGCCGGGGGGAGATGAGTGCTCAGCATGGGACTGTGCCTCGGTACCGAAGTAACAGAGGAGGAGAAGAAGGCGAGGATACACAGCTCCAAGATAGACAGAGACCTGTATGAGTACGCCAAGCGGGAGATGAACGTGGTTAAAATCCTCCTACTAGGTGAGACTGACGGCCCTGTAGCCTATACCTGAGTGTGTGTATGTGAGTGTCAACATGTGAATCTAACACCTCCCAACACCACCTCTTGACTGTGGCTTATAAAATCCCACATATCTGTCTGGGAACTCTGGTGAACACATGACAGAGTCTCTAATCCTCTTTAGGAGCCACTGATTGGTTTTAGTCATTGCAGATTCAAGGATTAAAAACTCATTAAAAGAGATGGCAGCAAAATATGTTTTTTAATTTTGATACATATGGATTACAAAAAAAAAAAAAAAATCAGGTTAATAAACAACTTTTTATCACCTCCTGCAGGTGCAGCAGAGAGCGGCAAGAGCACTCTGGTCAAACAGATGAAGATCATCCACAGTAATGGATTCACCAAACAAGAGCTAACCAGCTTCAAGGTTGGAAACACAAACACACACACACACACACTGATCAACCTCCCTCCTGTCTGTTATTACTCTATCAGATAAAGTTGTATGTGCATGCAGTGGTTTTGGTGTGGTGGTTTCCAGCAGATCACATTTCGCTCTTATCTCAGGAAGGGAAGCAGAAAGGAGTAAATGCTTTAAATAGACCAACATGACTTGCGTTAAAGGGACATTGTGTAACTTCTCCTATTATCTATTCATGAAAATCAATTATTTGGTTAAAAAGTCTGTTTTTCATTAACCAGTAATCCCCCCCATCAACAAACTGAAGTGTTCCTTTCAGCTCTGAATTAGCCGTTCATATCATTCATATCTACATGGAGCGGGTAAGCTCGGTGCTGGCTGCCATGTGGTGTCTCCATGTTTTTACGTTCAGTGGCAGCGTGACGGTAGGAAACCACGGAAACTCAGCGGAGACACCGGAGCTGTCGGCTCAGGTCGAGGTGGCGTCTGTGAAAAGTCACCGTGGTAACGCAGTGAGGAGGAATGGAGCGTTACACTGATGCTGCATTCACCTGCAGTCGGGCAGACGGCCGTCGGTAACAAACCAGATGTCATTTTAGTCACAGAAGTCGAGAGAAAGCCGGTAAAACGTGGGTCAGGTAAACAATACGACATCGCCATGACAACATATTGTCACGTGTATTGTTTTGCCTCGTGCTGACGGACCACTTGTTTACAGCTTGTTTATGCCGTTACGTGCATCGGCTGTCGTCCGTCTGCAGTCTGCCCAATTTCACGTGAATGCAGCATGAAAAATACAATAGAGTTGCTTGCGATCTACAACTGCACCGCTAGATGGGAGTAATTCTTACACAATGTACCTTTAAATTTGGGTTTATTTTCCTAATTTAGTTTCAGGTAAGAACCTGACTCCAACAGGAGAGAGTCAAGAGGTCGGTTCACGCTGCAGGCGTGCCGATGCATTACAGACTGAACATTAGATGAGATAAAAGATAAAAGAGGCAGTGATGGAGATGAACAGGAGATGAGATTGAAAAGGAGGCGATGCTTAGTTCCTGTGGGGGACTGAGATTTCTCCTGATACCCAGGGTCAGATCCAAGTTGGTATGCAGTGGTTTGGCTCGCATCTGCTCTTCTGTCTGTGTGTGTGTGCGTTGTGAGCGACTCACTGCCAAATTCCTCTGTTCTACTAGGGGTTAGGGATGGGGTGGGGAGAATAGGGAACAGTGGAGAACACACACAGAAAAGCTTCACCCCCACCAGCTTGTTGTTACCAAAGGCTTAGCTTCCTCCACACCCCTCCTTTTACCTCCTACCATATTTTTACTCTCTTCTTTTCCCTTTGCTGTTCTGCAGCTTTTTCTGAGCTTTGTCTCTCCCTTCCTCCCCCTGGTTTCTGTAAAGCATAAACATAATAAGTATGTGACGAGAGACGTGGTCCGTGTCTGTCTCCATTATGTTCTGTCTTCACTGTCAGACTGAGCAAACTTCATAAATGAGGATGGACACAATTCACGCTGTGTTTAGTTTTAGAAAGAGGCTGAAAGAACAGAAACCAGGCTCCGATAACCTGAGATGACTTTACCGTTACTTAAAAAGAGGATTGTATTTATGCAGGAGGGTGGTGTTTATGTGTGTGATCGTCCTGTGAGCTCAGATAATATCCGTGCTCTGGAAATATGCAAAGCAAGCACTGTCAAACTTCACAATTTGGCAGATGCTCATTGGCCAGGATTGTGCACTTGCACACTGATCTGACAAATGAAGGTCCCAGTTGTTTGCACAGGCAGCTGGGATGTTTGAATGCATTCCTCGATATTAAAGACACCTCAGCTCTCCTCTCTCTCTTTGTGTTTTTCAACATCAATGCAATAACTAACATATCTGATGTCTGCTTATGGTGTAAGTGAAATGGCGCAGCTTTAGTTCAGCTTGTTACCATGCTAGCCTTTCCTCATTAGCACTAATAAACAAAATACACCTGAGGCTGATGGGAATGTCATTATTTTTGTGGGCGGCGGAAATTGGACAAATTTAATTTTGAGCTGATGGTGTTGCCAGATTAAATCAGGTGAGTTCTTATAATTTAACCCTTGATGAACATCTGAACATTTCATTCAGTGGTTGTTCAGATGTTTTGGTCTGGTATTACTTTCTACAACACTATAATGAAGGTGTATAAAGAAAAAAGTGTGTATGTATATATAAACACACTTTTTTTCCTTTTTTTTTTTTTTTTTTTTACATATACACACTATATATACTGTGTAGTTGTGCATCTGTTGGAGCCTTCCCAACTTCCAGCTAAACACAGTGGGTCTCAACAAACTCACTATACAGTAGTACTTACATACAGCCCTATAGTCAGTATACAGAGAGCATGCACACATGTAATAACACATGTCTAATTGCAGTAGTTAGCTCTCTTTTGTCAGTTGGCTTCGCCTCTGTTCTCAGGTGACGCCCTTATTTTCAAGTGGAAAAATGACACTTACCCACTAACCCGCCCTTCCCTTCCCTTCCCTTCCCTTCCCTGACTGACTGACTGACTGACTGACTGACTATCCCAGCCTCCCACGACAAACACAGTCACACCCTCTTACACACAAACACAAGCGTGCACACACACATCAGGCCTGAGTGCATATCTTTACACACATGCGTTTGTGTTTATCTCTGACGTCTGCACCTACCTGCTATTTTGAACATGCGTAGTGCTGTAGTAAAAAGGTTTCAAACCCGCCTCACGCTCTTCATCCTCACACATATTGCATTCAGGCACAGCAAGAAAACATTGTGTCTTTATTTCTCTGCCTGGCTCTTTGTGGCCCTGCCAGCCAGGTTTCTATTGCATTAGGACCATGACAGAACCTGCTTGGGAGGAAACATAGGAAGGGGGCTCCTCTTTGTCTCATCCCTCCTTTATTTGCAGCCCCGGGCCGTGGTGTTGTTTTTACTGTGGATGGGCTGACGGACTGAGATTTTTCCCTTCATTCTCTTCCAATACACACAGCTCTCTGTCAACAAGAGTGATGCTTTGTGTGTGTGAGTGAGTGTGCGTTGATGTGGCAATGGTTAACATTTCTGAACTGAGTTAATATTTTTCAGATTCTCTCTGTTGATTCAGATGTTTGCGTGAATATTTCTGGCGAGGAAAAGTTTTCTTTAAAAAAGTTTCAATAAGGGGCGGTGTTTAGCTCAGTTGGTAGAGCACCCGCCCCATGTGTTGAGGCTATAGTCCTCGCTGCAGGCAGCCTCGGTTCGAATCCCGCGTCGAGCGGTCCTATCCTCCGTGTCATTCCCCCTCTCTGCCTCCCATTTCCCGTCTCTCTCTCTCAACTACCCTATCCATTAAAGGCAAAAAAGCCCCAAAAATATACTTTAAAAATACATTACATAATTACATAATTATCAATATTTTTATTATCTATTCAATCATTTATTTTAACTTTCAGACCTCTGACACTGTCATAAGAATATGGAACCACCTTGCTGATAGGTTCTCTGTTCATGCTGTTCCTATTTTTGGCCTTTCCTTTTACTCAGATATGGAACAAAGGAATTTAAAGCTTTTAACAAGAAACAATCTGTAAGTGTGTTTAAGTATGTAAAGCTTGAAATATCAATAAACACATTTGTTAAAAAAAAAAAAAAAACTGAAAGATCTCTCTGTTGGCAAACAGACAGAGCGTAAAACCAACAACCACACTCATGTACACTTAGTTATCCATTGTTAGCGGAACAGTTTCTGGTTAATGATTACTTATCAGGCCACCAGCAGGTCAGACACATTCCCTGTTGTTGTCTTATTGTGGTAAATGCTACGACGACAGCTAACAGCTGTTGACTTTTCTGCGCCCAGGGAGCAAACATACTAACTGGACAACCATAGAACAATAGTTCAGTGTGTCTGGAAGGATTAGAGATTACACTGCTGCAATGAGAGTTGTAATATCTCTGCTGACTCTGCTGCTGCTGCTGATGGTGGTGGTGGTGGTGGTATTAACTGCAAACAAAGGTTTAGAGAGGTGGGAGAGATTTCTGTCTGTTGGACTTCCTTGTAAGCTGATAGACAAACAACACACACACACACACAAGCCTCGGGCTGCAGGTGTGTCATTGTATGGTAATCTGAATCCACTATCAGCTCTACGTCACCTCTCTGGATAAATGTGGAGTAGAAGACACTCTTGTTTTGACTTGTGTGTAAAACAGAAGCTACATGCTGGTCACAGTTTGCAGCACATACTGTACTGTTTGTCACTTTGAGAGAACGGCTACAAAGACGGTCTATATAAAATGTCTGATGTTATACAACGATGACCTCCAACTCTCACTCCCTCTTCTCCCACCTTGAGTCAGACAGGGAGGGACTGGGAACCAACTGATAAGGAGGACAAAGGTGGAGGGAGGGAGGGAAGGAAGGAAGAAGAATGAAGTAGCTGAAGACAGAGATGAGTGTACAGACACTGGGTCAGTGACATCATGTGTGACTTTGGGGAATCAGAGGGGGAAAAAAGCACAATCTAACATTTGACTCAGGCTACAGTAAATACTGAGGTTGTGATGCTTGGCACAATTTTGTTCATTTAAAGCCAGGGTAATTTTTAGGGGTTGTAATTTGTAATGTTGTATAATCATATTTTATCATTTGTAGAGAACCTTTTTGGACTCAGATATGCTGCAAGTTCATTCTGTACATGCAGACTTTTTTTTTTGGCATTGTTGCCTTCGCTTTGAACAGACATTGCAGAGATAGACAGGATGAGAGAGAGTTGAAGTTACATGCTGCCTACATAAGCCTTTCTAATGTAGGTTCAAAGGCCTCTCTGTAGCTCAGGATCCAGCAGACTTATGCAGCCATTCACCAAAACATGCAGTGGACCTTGAGGCCTGATGAATGTGTTTCCTTCCTCATCAAACATTTTCAAAGCCAATTGTTTGAACATTTTAAACCTTCAGGGATTAAAACACTTACATTACACCAGCTAGCGCTCTTCCTCTTGTCTGATTTCTGTCGGAAGCGTGGGAACACATCGTCAAGCTTGTGTATCGTATTTCCTGCATGTTTGTACATGTACGTGTGAGTCCACGACGTGCAAACAAATGGGGACTCACTCATAAAAACAGTTCTGCATCATAGTGCCACCAGCGGTCAAACACTCCACAGGACAACAACACTCACATTTTTAATAGTCATTTAATAAACTCATCAGTGGCCTCACACTGGCAACACATCTAATAAGGTTCAGTCAGTCAATAAGTCCTAAATTAGCAGCTGCCCAACATTAAAGGAGCAATTTGTAAGGTGGGACAAAAACCCCAACACGCTGAAGGGTTGAAGTTGTGACCATGTAAAAGACTCCAACCTGAGACTTTTTGGATTGTACAACCGCAGACAACAAAACATGCAGGCCTCAGTGATGATGTACTGTAGACTTTTCTCTGTCTGTGAACAAATGATAATATGTTTTTTGTTCTGTGGGAATTACAGTGAGTTAAGATCTTGTATACAAATATGAACTGAGTAAGATTCTATTAAATGTATTCTGGTAAGTGTGACCCCAGGAAGAATAGTTGATGTAAACTACATCAGCTAATGGGGATCCAAATCAAATCAAATCAGATCGTTATCTTTTTTTTTTCCTTATTATTTTTTCCGTATTTCTTTTTTTCCCCCCTTTATTTTCTTTTTTTTACTTTTTGCACACAATCAGGAACCTCCTTTCTTCAGTTATTGTGTGCAGGTGTGTAACTCACTGCTGAGAAAAGCCCATGTAAAATGAAGGCATTTGGAGAGAAAAAAAAAAAAAAAAAGATTCACCAAGCCTACAGTGTGCCTTGGGATATTTTTTAAGACTTGCAGTTTTAAACTTTTGGGAGCAAACCACACCTGCAATTTCCAAATAGCACCTGTGATCACCAAGAAGCCCCAGCAGCACTTCCCTCTTTTAAGGAGATATTCGTTTTTATAGTTTTTATATCCTACATAGTCAGTGTTAGCATTAGCTCTTTACTAACCAGTCTTGTCAAGAGCTTCAGCTAAAGACGTTAGCTATGGTGCTGCCTCTTCAGCCCTTCAGCCCCACATACTGTAGCTACAGTGGCTCGCTATTGGAAAAAGACAACTTGGTCTGGCTGTACTGGAGCTAGCTAGAGCATGCTATCTTCAGTAGAACTAATTAAGTGATAGAAACGGAGGCAAAACAACAATGCATGAAGTTTGATTTTGCTAAACTCACAATATTTGTTCTCAAGCTGTAACGCTGTAGCTACACAGCGTTACGTAGCTCCTTTAACAGAGCAGCCTTACACAACTGAAAAACAAACTTGACCTTTAAATGAAAGTATGAAGAAGTATTTCCTCTTCAGCTGTAGCTTTCCTCAGTCACTTGTACCTTTTTCATATCTGAAAGCCTCCCCCAGTCATAAATACTGCCTGCAGCGTTTTTCCAGTGACTGCAGTGTTTGTTGTCTTGGGTCACATTTGCACTTGTCAAACCTCAAGACTGCCTTTTGAAAGGTCCAATATTTATTGTTCTTAAGCCAATAAAATGTGTTATTATTATTATATAAGAAATCTAGAGTGATATGAAGCTGCATATCTGGTTGGTGACAGTGATGGTCAGGCAGGGGGAGACAAACACACAGAGCAGCTTATTTCTGACACAAATCAATGCAGCGCTGTCACCGTCGGTTCCACTAAGAGAGACTAATTTGTCCCTGATGTCATGATGTCAGCAGCGCTGTGCCCAGCTCTGCTCTTCAGATGAAGCCCTGTCACCTTACTCACTTATCTCCTCTCACACATTTAACTGGGAGAGCAACACATCTCAATCTGGACACTGAAACACAGGGAGAGAGAGAGAGAGAGAGGAGCAACCAGACTGTGATAGAATCGTGATGGAATGTGAAGCTTATCTGTAACTGGCAGCAGAGTGACGGAGAACTCACACACACACACACACATACACACTGTAGGAGTCATGCCACTCAATCACTCTAGGTCTCCTGGTCTCCAAACACTGAGACAGAGTTATGAGTTGATTTAATGATGATAAACATGGTGCGTGCTCTCTTTCACTCTCTGTGGTCTTGATTACTCATCACCGGAGTGCAATAGACGCAAACACACGCACATATTTGTCGTGCATATGTTAGTTTTAATTTTACAGTAAATCAAATGTCCGACTTGGTTATGTTGATGAGCCTCGTGTGTATGTAAAGCAACACGTTTTTCATATTAACAATAGATCACTTAACTGTGTATAAGGTGTTACTCATCGTGAATTATGAGTTACCTCAAACTGTTGCAGTGTTTTTAAGAGCATTGCTTTGGTTTTACAGTCTGCAGGTTTCATTTTTGTCCAGATTCACCACAGTGATCAGCAGGCAGCTGTGTTTGTGGAAAAACATCAGATACACACAGTGTTCACTCACTACCTGCAGCACCAAATGACAAAATCAACCACCAGCTTGTCAACACAGCTGAACATTGAACAGTTTAAGAACCTGATATTATGTTGGAGGCCAAAAACAATATGTGTGTGAATTTGTTAGATAAGATGGAAACAATGCCTCCACATGACACCTGTATTGCTCTGTATCTATAGTGGATCTGTTAACAGGAAAAGTTTTTTTTCTCATGCATTTCACATTTGTGTGTCAAACTGTCAGATGGCCACTAATTTCCATTCATTGCAGCACAGGATCAAAGTCAGCAGCGACCACTGATTTACTTGAGTCTTTACTTACGGCTACAGATTTAACACTCCAGTGTAAAACCACAATGTTTTTGTGGCACTCAATCATTAGTATGGATTGAACAAAGTGCAACATGTGACTTGTTGAACTTGAGAATAACCGGGGCTGATGTTACCTATGAACAATCTTCAGAAGGTTTTTCACAGTTGTATTGAGCTGTTCAGTGAACTTACTACAAAAGTCATCCATGTTTGTCTTGTATGAAAACAACTGTGCTATTCTACAGAGGAGTCACAAATCAAACTGAAGTAAACCCTGTTCAAACACAACAATGTTTGACATAATTAGAAAGTGTAATGATTTAGTGAATCACTTTTCTGACTTGGTGTCAGGTTTTTGTTTTGACTCTTGTTCTACCATGTTGCCATGGGTGTTCATGAACTTGACCTCTGACCTTTGCCTTTTGGCAGCCTGCAGTGCTGGATAACCTCCTGACCTCCATGAAGTTTGTCCTCCACGGCATGGGCGTCCTCCGGATCAACCTGGCGAACAGCAGGAACAAGGTAGTTCATCTGCATGTCCCCATGTCCATCACTTAAAGGAGTATTCCGGTCATTTTTGACCCCTAAATCGTTGTCCTGATGGTCACCCAGTGTTGGGGGGAGCAAAAAACGCGTCTAAAATTGATGCAGGCAAACCGGAGTTACACCATGGCTAGACGGCGCTAGGGATAGCAACAATGCTAACCTATGGGGGCAATTCTTTCAACCACCACAAACACTCAAAAAACAATCAAATATCTATGGTACATGACTGGAATCCTTAGAGACACCACTGAACTCATATAGTGTACAGTATAAACAGTATAAACAATATAAACTCTGTGTTTTTGCATGTAGTCACTCGCCTCAGACAGCCGAACTCTGAAACGTCCTAGAAAGACATTACTATCCGATCACAGAGCGCCTGCTCTCCCCGCCACAGAAACAAACACTTTTTCCTTGTTGTGATGATTTCTTTACTAAAATAAACGGTCGGAGATATTTTGGACATTACCACTGCACTGCTCCACCGTTTATTTTTGTAAAGAAATCATCACAACAAGGAAAAAGTGTTTGTTTCTGTGGCGGGGAGAGCAGGCGCTCTGCGATCGGATAGTAATGTCTTTCCAGGATGTTTCAGAGTTCGGCTGTCTGAGGTGAGTGGCTACATGCAAAAACACAAAGTTTATACTGTTTAAACTGTACACTATATGAGTTCAGTGGTGTGTCAAAAATGACCGGAATTCTCCTTTAACTCTTCCTCTCAACATGTGTCTCTGCCTCTCTCATCCACCTTTGTCTTCTATGTCAGTTTGTTCACACTAACTTCCCTGCACTGCTCCCAGATCACCACTAGAGAGAAGCATCTGAGCACGGCAGCCGCTACTGCTTCACAGGCAGAAACAGTTTGTTTGCATGACCGTAGAGAAGAAAGTTAGACGATAGGTGGGTGGTTTGATTGTGATGTTAACTTCATTGTCACAAGTATCAGAGCTCATACACTGTCCGCCCACTCTGCACATCTGCTGGGAGATGATGACCAAAGTATTTCCTCTATTTACTGTCAGCAGAGTGTGTGTGCGTGCATGCAAATCCACTCTTTGTGCATCCCACTGATTACCAAGTCTACAGACTAGAGACAGACTCATAAACTTTTCTCACTTCCTTTTTTCCATCTGGCCTCCACTCCTCCCTCATCATCCATCCACATTTTCTGTCGTCCTCTCTCTCTCCACACAGGTCCACGCCCATTCTGTCCTGTCGTGTGGGCGGTGTTTTGACGAAGAACAGGTGCTGTTTCCTTTCCTGAGCCATGCCCTGTCCGGTCTGTGGACCGACCAGGGGGTGAGGGCCGCGGCGGCCCGGGGATACGAGTATGAGCTTAATGACTCGGCGCTGTAGTGAGTACTCCTGCAGCACACACTCCCGCTGGGCTGAGGAGATGCAGGGGTCTAATTAGTTAGACTTAGCTGCTGATGCTTGGCCGTGTGCTCGCTGTCGCTGGGAATCAGAGTCTGTAGAGTAGAAAGCACAGGGGGGAGGGAGACAGACTACAGTAACTGTTAAATATGTGTAACTCCATAACTGTTGGATGCATTTTTATAATATCTTTGAAATTGTTTTTGTTTGGTATAGGGATGTCACGATTATAGATTTTCTTGGTACGATTATTGTCAGAGAAATAATCACGGTGTTACGATTATCATGATTATTATGCAATTTAATTTAATTTCACAACACTATGAATGTGTAAAATCAAATATAGTCCAAATATAATTACATTACTCATTGTTTACACAAAACATTTCCAGTATCTATTAATATAGGACCACTTCTTAATCCCCAGGGGAAGTGTTTGAAATATTCAGGTCATAAATTGTTATCTATACCAAATGTTTGCGTTTATTTTAATCATTTTTTGTTTTGTTTTGCTTTTTTTTTTAAATTAAAAATGACAGGCTAACATTTAAATTCCTACCAATTCAATGTAAATGCACAGTTACTGGTCCATTTACCTTTGTTTTTGCACACATCTGCCAATAAGGCAATCAAATTTTTGTGAAAGCGATGGTATTTAGGAATCTTTATGATCAATTAATTGTGGTGTTTAATACCACGATCAATTGTGAAATCAAGTAATCGTGACATCCCTAGTTTGGTATTAGTTTTGCCTGTGCACATATAAAAGCAAATTAATGGCTCACAAATTTCAAAAATTTACAGGTTTGATTAAAATTAATCACAGATTAAAAATGTGCAAATATAAGGAAAAATCAAACCTGTGCAGATGCAGTATTGAAAATAAAGAAGTGAGGTTGAGGATGAAAACGGTAAATAAGACTCGAGTGCAGAGGGGATGGTGTGTGTGACAGAGAGTGAACACAGAGCTGGGACCCACCAGGAGGCTGTCTGTTCTCATCCCCTACCCCAGCTAGAGGCCTCGGCTGTGGGGTTATCTACACCGACAGGCCCCCTGGTTCCCACTGAGAACCGCCCTACGTCACCATCACAGACACAGACACACATTTGTTCTTCTATATCCGTGAGGACATTATTGACACGATATATTCTCTAGACTCCTACCTTAACCTTAAAGGGATTTCAGATCTAGTACAACTCACCTCTTGTAGTTTAGCCACGGCTGCTGAGATCTGTGAACACGGTGAGATGACTAATAGGAGGGCGTACGGGACAAGAGCACAGGTGGCCACATCTTGAACAAACCTGCAGGTTAGTTAGATTTATTTATAAGTAAGCAAGGTCAAATATAATGATTTTACTGACCTCACACAGTGTAATTGTATGATACTACACTTCAAGGCCTGCTTGCAAAGTCATTCAGATAATCTGGCGTGTCTTGGATGTAGTGTTGCTGCTCTGCCAGAGATTAGGAATCACTTTACCACATCATTATGAGAGCTGATATAAATAGCAAGCAAATCTACAAAAATGAAATAAATTGAAAATCAAATTTAAACTAAACCTAAATCTTGATCCTTAAAGCTGCTCTAAACACAATATATATGAGAAAGTTGACCAAACAACTAGATGTAAGGTGACTGAGGTGATATTTGACTTTTATTTGTCTGTTGGCGACAAATAAATCCACATGAGTGGTTATAACCATGTGACCGTTGAGTTGGTGTTTGTTTTCCTGCCCCCAAGTGCCCAGAAATAAATGAATACAGACTTCTGAAGGATTTAACACTGGTCAAAATGTCACTACATTCAGAAACGACCCCTCTCTCTAAAACTCAGCCCCCGGTCCTCACAAAGACAGAGGTACAAATAAAAACACACACTCACTCACATGTTGTCTGCACTTTCCCCGCGTCGGCACGCAGCGTGTTTTTTAAGCAGCAGGATGTGTGTGTTGCTGTCTAAGAAACTGATTCAGGATGACTAGTTGAGAATGTCACAGGCAGTTCAGGCAGGTGTCGACGTCACTATGTGTGTGTGTGTGTGTGTGTGTAAAGAGCACATCTCACCGTGTGCACACATGATGCAGTTGATCACTTGAGCTGTGTTAATAGCTAATCTGGGTTTGAAAGCGTAGCCCCAGAGTGTTATTATGGTAAACCACAGTGTGAATATTCATTGCGATGAGCCGCTGCGCCCCCTGGGGCTCCAGCCTTATCACTGCACACTCCACCCACCGAGCGGCACCAGCCAGCAGCCAGCAGCCAGCACCAGCCTACACAACACAACCAGAACTGATACCTGAATTTATTCTCTCTTTTGATGTCAAGTTTAAGTCTTGCAGGTTAGTCAGTGTTTTTCTTCCTTTCTCTCTCCTTTTCACCTTGTCTTCACCTTTTCGCCCCCTTCCTCTCCTCTTCCTCGTTTCTCAGTTTCTTCGACAACATGGCCCGCATCACGTCCACAGACTACGTTCCCACAGAAACCGATGTTCTGCGAGTGCGGCTGAGGACGACAGGGGTGATAGAGACCCAGTTCAAAGTCAGCCACCTCATATTCAGGTTAGCCGCCTTTCACTTTACTGTTGTTTTCAGATGTAACGCTGCACAATGAGGACGCTCACAACCACTGAGCCACTTGGAGCGGCCGCGGTCGTGTCTGCACTTGACTTCTCCAGGCGCGTCTGACGTACAAACTTCTTTCACTTCTTCTGCTGTGACACTCTTATCTCTGTCCACAGCCATGTGATCAGCCTGAGATGTGAGATGTGAGATGTGAGATGGGCGGCTCGATTCAATACGTCAATACAGCAGCTTTTAGGTTGGCTCATCTGCTGACAGCGCACACACATTCAAAAGCAGCAGTGGCTCAGTCTTATCAGTGGGGAAGCAGAGGACAGGTATCTGAGTTCAGGAGGCTGATGTCAGACCAACATATTCATCTCTAATCAATGAGCTGGTGTCACATAATACTACCTACTTTATCATCTCCCAGTGACTGAACTCATTTCCTGAAGCTGCTGCTGGTCATGACAGGGCGATAGATATTAATTAACTTGCTTTTTCTGCAGTCTGACATAGATGTAGAGAAAACCAACATCAGAGAAGCCAAGCTTCTTCACACCAACCTTAGGTTGAGCTTTGACAACTCATATTGAAAATACTTTAACCAGCTGTTGGTTCAAATATTCAATATTCATGCCAACAGCATCCGAGTTCTTTGGTACTAAAAACCAAACAGCTCTTAAAGCAGATATCAGTGGAATGTTTTTGTTAATATAAGTCCTAAATAGTCCTATTTTCCGTCAGCAATCACTTACATGAAGTATTTCAGCCTAAACACGAGTCTCTCCGTCACTCTGCTCTGCTGTAACCCGAGGAGAAAATTTTCCTTGTGGGATACAAGTGTTATCCAATGAGGAGAGAGAACGGCATGAAGGGCTGTGTGTGCAGCCAAGGGATGCGCGTGAATGTGGTGACGTAGCACGAGGACCAATTGATGCCTGACAAGGGCGGGGGCTGCTAACTCATGGTGCGTTCAAAGAAACTCGTACTTTGTGTTTTTCCTTCCTGTGAAGTCATACCAGTTCGATCTGGTACGAGTTCACGGGTCGGAAGTTACGAGTGGCCGTTATAGGGAACTTTCACAGACAACAGGATGGTAAAAACACGAGCTACGGGTTACCTGGAACGCTACCAAGTCGTAGTTGTGACTTGAAGCTGTAACTTACGGTTTCAAAAGCCTGCCTTGAACGCAGCATTAGCCGAAACGGCCGTGAAGCTGATATCTGCTTTAATTATGATGAGTAAAAACAAAACTTTTAAAAAGCCTAAGTCCAGTTGGACTGTGTGCAAACATAACAAACGTTGGAGAGTTTAAATAATTTATTTTTCAAAGGTTCAAAAGTTCATTGCCATGAATCAAGTAGTTGTTGACACATTTCACCCAGAGCAACAAATGTCAGTGTTTTGAAGTGGAGTGGATGAAAAGTCTGGGTGTCAAAATATCTGAGCCAATCCACTCAGATGTAGAGATATAAAATGCATATGATGTGGAAAAAGTGTATTTTCCATCCAAGCAGTAGAATGACAGATAAACTTTATAACAGGTTTTCATCTGAAAGACTAATTTCTTCTGTAGAAGAGGAAATCAGGAGGTTGGTTTTCGTCTCACAACAGAAACATTATAGATTGTGGGTGATTTTCCACAGTTTGGTTTTATTGCCAGTTTAATAGGCCATGGAGGGTTAACAGGAATACAGTGCATTTAATCCCCTTTTTCCTGTGTATGGGGGTGGGTTAGTGTCTGTTGACAGTGTATCTGTCAACATATTCAAGAAAATCTGATTACTTTTCCCCCCTTTGTGGCGTAATATCTACCTGAAGAGCACCTCCTCCATCATCCTACCTCAATATCAACCTGTCCTTCATCCCTGCTCCACATCACATCTCCAATGAAATTATAATAACAAAACAGATTACCTCAGCTTTTCATAAGACCTCTGTTTAGCATATAAACATTGTTGAGAGAACCAGTTCATCAAAAGCTGACTGACGTATGGGGCATTTGTGTCGCATCTAACTGCCTCCTGTACTTCCCTGGATGACACTGACTTGAGTGTGTTATTGTGATAGATGTCAAACCCTTGTTTGACTCAGTTTTTCAGAAGTATTTCGCACCAAGAAAAAAATGCTTTGATCGTAACCCTATCTGTTGTCCTATGCAGATGAACGCTGCAGTTTTCCTCGCAGTCTTACTGTTTGCGTCACAGTTGAGTCACTCAGAAGCCGATTGTTTTTGCTTTTTTTTCTTAATCTGCTCTTGTGCGCGTATATTTTTTTTTTGCTGATGGAAAGCTGGTGGTGATGGTGTCAGCAGAGTCTGAGGTGGTGCTGCAGGACGGAGCGCCGGCTCCCCGCTCTCGCACACCCTCTCGCTTATCTGCCTGAATTTTGGAGAGATAAATAATGGGATTTAGTTAATTGGCACACACCACCGTTTGTGTGTGTGACTTGCAAAGATCACGCCCTTGAAGTTGATGAAGAGCTTAGGATTTTGGGATGAGGTGATTATTTCAGACTTAGCAACAAAGGGGATATTAGATGGATTTTGAGACGTAGAGAGCAGGGACACAGCACATGTGCATGTATTTAATTTTAAATTGTAAAAATATGACTTTCAACTTGTGAGATTTTAAAAAGCAGCAGAATTGACATGAAACTGGACGTTTCTGCTCAGGCTTCGTCTCATTTTGTAAATACTGAAGCTGCTACAGACACAATGTGAAATCATCTCCTTCAGTTGGCTGATACTCAAGGTTTCTCATCTCAGCCAGCATCTGCTCCCTGCACTCCTGGTTGTGTTGATTTTGGCTGTTTTCTCGCTGTTTGGGTGTTGCTGCAGGTCGTGTTTGCTCTCCTCTATTTGCAAATTACAAGTCGTGAATTTAAAGTGTGTTAAACATGCAGGCCTTTGGCTTCCAGTGGTCTATGATGAATAACATGTAACTCTAACGCTCTCAGTTTGAGAGCATGTCATCATACACAGCTCCACTCCCCCGCTGCTCTCCTCTTGCTCTCTGTCTCTTCAGTCACATCAAAGAAAAAATATATAAGCTTGAAAAAGAATGTAGGCAACGTACTGTGTCTGCTTCTGAAACATGCAGCAGTTTAACCTTATCTACAGCTTTGTGTAGAGCTTTGTGATTGTGACTTTGGAAATACGTGTCAGATTTAGTGATAGAGAGAGATAGATAGATAGATAGATAGATAGATAGATAGCCTTTATTGTCCTATCTTAAAAAGTGTTTTTTATTATATTGTTTGTCATTGATTATAACTAATTCATTTATTCATCTTAAGTGATAATTAGAGCAAAATTGATCACAAAGCAATTAAAATCACAATATGGCAGTGCATTGTCAAAGTAAAATGTGTCAATACCATAGGTGTTGGTACAAGACATCAATTTTATCTTATTTTATTCTTTTAGAAAAATTAAGTCACATTTTAAAGCCTCAATATGTGCCCATGTTGAGGCATATTTTATACATACGTTTTAAATAGTACTTCTATATTTCTTATTTGTGCTCATGATTATTCTCCAGGAGACTTATTGGCATTTGTCATAAAAACACTGTTAAGTAAAGGTTAAGCTAAATTTCTGGGGGATTGTAATGAGTTTTGTGAAGCTGAGACTACAGAAAATTCCCCAACAATAAAGGAGTGTATAGAACAAATGACAAATGAGAGTAATATGTGGATTTATTGATCAGTTGATATGTCAGCCTGTCAGTAACAAGAAAATTGCAGTGACAATGCAATTTAGAAACAGTGTTGACATAGTTTGTCAACCGCAGAGAGCCGTCAAGGTCATGTAAAATGTTGCAGTCAATCTGGATCTCTTGGATATCTGAAAACCGAAGTGACTAATTCTTCATGTTGAAGTAAACAGTAAAATACAGAAATATTAACACAACACTTCAAACTTCAAACTGGATTTGTCTGTGTCAAAGATACTCTGAATAACAAATGTTTTCATATTGCTCTGCTCATTACTATGATTGTGCTAGGTAGCGATTTATTAGTTCATCAAATCATATTTGATTGGTTGAATATCTGATTCCACGCTAAGATGAGTCATCTCACAAACTTATAATGTGACCAAAGAAACAAAGTGATGCAAAGATGAAATGAGTAATCATTGTCATGCCTCTATAAGCTGCAAGAAGAAATACTTACATCAGATCTAAACCACAAATTTTTTTTGTTTCCATGTTTCTGTTATATGGGCCATTCTACAGAATTGGTGCAAACTGCTGTCCCCGAACAAAAAAACAAATTTAAAAAGCATTTAAGTATGCAAATTTTAAATGTTTACTAAGATCTTGCAATTATCTATTGAAACCCAAAATAATATTTAAGATATCAGTATGCTTAATATATATAAAATCAACATTTATAGGGTACTTAACATTGGGAGATGGCTGTCCCCAACCACAACTCCTTAATTTCAATTCATGAAAATGATACTGAAATGATATTTATAAATCTTTCTTTTGGTGTTTTTATAAAGATCTTTTTGATTCTTTTGAAAGTTAAGTGTAAAAAAGAACATTGATTTTATATATTTTTCATAAATCTTGAAAATGTATGTAAAAAGTGTTGTCCCCCATTTTTTTGTCACTACCGAAACGTTGTAGGTTTTAGTCCATAGGCTGAGACTGATTTGAGCCACACCTCTAATTTTTTTATCAGGAGGTATTCCTTTGTCCCTCTCATGTTGTGGCTGCATGTTGAGTAGCTAGGTTCATCATTTTTGAAGAGAAGGTGTTCACAAGTCTGAAAATCAGTGTGTAACTTTAAGAGACGTCACTACCGAAACACCTATTTTCTGCACTTAAACAATTTCTTTTTGTTTTATTGCAGAAAAAATAGTTTTTATGTGTGTGCAATAGTTCAGAAAAGTGCTAGCTAACCATGTGCTGATTATCATCTTCAAGCTAGGCTCAAAGTTATCCAAAATTGTCACTACCGAAACAGTCACTACCGACACATTTGTTTCGGTATTGACGTTTCGGTAGTGACATAATTGTTTCTGTAGTGACAAAATGGAACACTTAATCCCTTAATTAGGCAATATACAGAAAAATGTTAGCATAGTTATGCACCAAATCAGCCTCTTCTCTGGAGAGCTCAATAGAGGGACTTAAAGATTGGCTGTAAACCTGGACCAAGGCTGAATTTGAGGCAAAAGACTTTTGTCCCACTATTGTGGGACATCTGAGACCTGTATTAAATTGTTGATAAACAGCATGTCAAAAAATGTTAAAATGTCATTTTCAGATATTTAATGTAAGATGTGTGTCTGATATACATGTGATCAACATTTATGAGTTTAAGTTATTTTTATTAACATAAAATGATGCAGTCTTATTCAGCCATGACAAACAAGTTGTGGTCACTACCGAAACAATATTGTCACTTCCGAAACGGTGCAGTCACACCGTTTTGTCAAAAATACAATATATTGAATTATCAACTAAGATATTGTGATGGTGTTTGGTTGAGTGTATATTAAAACTAATGAATCCATAAGTTTGTAATCATTATAATCAACTTTATGCCCTTTACAAAGAAAATTTGGATTCAAAATCCAATGATTCTGATAAATCATGCTTAAACAATTTGTTAAAATGATATACTTCTTAATTTACCTGTCAATTTTGAAAAATAACATTTTAGAAAAATATATTTACAAGGTAGATGTAAAAAAAAAATGAATAGATCGATAAAACCCTTCATTTTATGTGATATGTGATTGTGTTTCGGTAGTGACAAATTTTGGGAGAGGAAAAATATTCAGAAACTGTCTGAAAATACAAAATGAGAATTAACTGTACAACTACTAGAAATGTGTACCTTGGATATTATACAACTAACATACCTGAAAAGTTTTGGGGAAAAGACACATTTATTTCAAGATGTTTCCAACTCTGACTTTGCACCAATTTTGTAGAATGGCCCATATACTCTATGTGTATAAATGTAGTAAATGCACCTTTTGATTTGCAAGCTTTAGATCAGGGGTGTCAAACTCATTTTAGATCAGGGGCTACAAACAGCAGAATTTGATCTCAAGTGGGCCGGACCAGTAAAATAATGATGCAATGAAGCATGATAACCTATAAATAAAAAGAACCTTTAATTTTTCCCTTTGTTTAAAGCAGATATCAGCTTCACGGCCGTTTCGGCTAATGCTGCGTTCAAGGCAGGCTTTTGAAACCGTAAGTTACAGCTTCAAGTCACAACTACGACTTGGTAGCGTTCCAGGTAACCCGTAGCTCGTGTTTTTACCATCCTGTTGTCTGTGAAAGTTCCCTATAACGGCCACTCGTAACTTCCGACCCGTGAACTCGTACCAGATCGAACTGGTATGACTTCACAGGAAGGAAAAACACAAAGTACGAGTTTCTTTGAACGCACCATGAGTTAGCCCCCGCCCTTGTCAGGCATCAATTGGTCCTCGTGCTACGTCACCACATTCACGCGCATCCCTTGGCTGCACACACAGCCCTTCATGCCGTTCTCTCTCCTCATTGGATAACACTTGTATCCCACAAGGAAAATTTTCTCCTCGGGTTACAGCAGAGCAGAGTGACGGAGAGACTCGTGTTTAGGCTGAAATACTTCATGTAAGTGATTGCTGACGGAAAATAGGACTATTTAGGACTTATATTAACAAAAACATTCCACTGATATCTGCTTTAAGTAATAAGTAATAAAGACATTTCTACAGTTAATTAACTATCCTTTTACAAAACATGTTATGAACAACCTGACATGTATTGATAAAAATATGTGCAATTTCAAATTTTCACACTTGGCAAATTCATTCTGAGGGCCGGATTGGACCCTCTGCCGGGCCAGTTTTGGCCCACAGACCGCATGTTTGACACCCCTGCTTTAGATGGACAGAGGCAGGCCAGATGTTTGCAGTCGTTGTGTTAAGACAAGCCTGTTGGCTTTAGCTCCATACTTATTGTGTGACTATATGAGCAGAATCATTAACATATGAACAGAAAGAAAACATGCATTTGCCTGAAAGTCAAACTATTCTCACAGGATGACATCGGTGTAACACAGGACGTTGTGTCCTATGTGTTTTGTTGACGGTTTCCTGATCGTACCTCTTTCCATCACATGTTGTTGGTGCCTATCTTTGCTCGCTGTGTGGGACAGTAAAGGAGATAAACTGTAAATTCCCACTGAATAAGTGGCTCTGACTGATCACCACTTGTCATTTTCTGTTGGAAAGACTCTTACTCAGGTTTTATGCCCTCACGCCGGCGAGGCATTATGTTTTCCATCTGTCGGACGCGCTCTTTGTGAAATCAGCGTCTCAGTTGCATCGTGAGGGAATTTCTTCAAATTTGGCCAAGACATTTGCTTTGATTCGAGGATGAACTGATTGGTTTTTGGTGGTCAAAGGTCATTGTGACATCACAAAACCCCTTTTTTGCCATTATTTACAAATTCATACACTCATTATAACACAATTTGTCCAATAGGATCAGATGATGAACTGATATCAGTTTATGTCCAAATGGTCAAAGTTCAGCTTCACTGTGGCATCAACATGTTCTGCATAAACACATCTGGCCATTATTCAACACAGTCACTCAGGAGGAGACTGTGTTTCCTACAACATGGCTGGTTCACAGAGACGTACATGGTAAGTCTACTGTTAGTGAGAGGAGGAAGAGGAGGAGGAGGAGTGGGAATCTTACTCTGTGATCCCCAAACAAACTCCAAACATGCAACCCAGAGCATGCATGCCTGAAGGGGTTTGGGCTCCTGTTAACCCTCAGGAAAAATATTATTTCATCAGTTTTATTACATTGATTTTTAAAAAGGAAACAATGCAGTTCGACGCAGACACGTGTCTCCCACTCTGAATCACACACTGATCAAATTAGCAACACCTCAGATCTTTATTCACCGTTACTGAGCAGTGCAAAGGGTGGCAGTCTGTCTTAAAGCAGCCAGCCATCTTGTGTGCGTCCATGTTGTGTGTGCGACGTGTTCACACAAGAGCATACATTCTCCTAGCTGTAAACCCAGACACAGCCTACTTTGCATACAGACACCCTGTTTGACCTTTGACCTCTACGTGTAATAAGGATCTGGGTCTTTTCCTGCATCGTTAACATCAACTGCTCTGATAATTATGATTATCATCAATAATGACTTACAATTACAAGACTGCAGATGAGGGTGAATGGTCACATGGTGGGTACAGCAGGTGTGGGGGGGTTGTAAAGTTGTCTTTATACAGACAAACTAAAAGCGTGAAGCTGTGGTTTTCTCTATATATAGAGAACCAATACAGTATGTGCACCAGATAGATCTTCTCCACCAAGATGATCATACATCCCCATACTCCCAGCAATGCTCATCCATTTCCTAAAATTTTGATGGTTTTTCAGGTGATTTTGGTCAAAATCCCCCAAGGATCAAACATCACAGCTCTTTTCATCCTCTCTAAACAGCCCTGTTCAGAATGGCTGGTTTCAGTGCCTGTCCCTTTAAATGTAAATGAACCACTGCTTGCTCCGCCCTGCCCCCTCTACCGGTACCAGTACTCACAGGTAGGGGTGGGATTATGCAAATCGAAAACTTTTGACATCTTTGAATGACAACTGAGGGAAAAGATCGTAAATCCACATGGATTTCAACATGGAGCCTGCACATTACAGATTTTTTGTAAATTTTCACATTTTGGGGGCCGGAAGGCAAGACAAACACCCAAATATATGTTAAAGGGCCTTTAAAAAGTGATATTTCCATAATATGTCCCCTGTAATAGAGGGTGGTTAATGATATTGCGGTTGGACCTGTGATGGTGACAAACTGAATAAAATGTGCTGATCGAAACAAAGCAAGTGCCAGTCCAGAAAGTAAATTTAAAAAAAAGATCTGTCGTTCAAACTTGAGGTTGTTGCTGAGAGATCTGAATGTGTCTCTGGACATATTAAATCAAACTCACAACACAGCTGAGCTCAGGTACCGGCTCACAGGAGGTTGACTCAGGACTGGGTCATGTGACATGACTACACACCTCTGTCCTCCTCTATCTAGAACAAATAACGTGTGATTTCTTTACTGTCCCGTCTCGCTCTAGACAGGAAACACCATTATGAGAGCGAACGCTCACGGGAGAGGCTATGGTCACTGTATGTGTGTATGTGTGCACTTGTAGAGCCTGTTGCACACCTACTACTGGTCACAGACAGTGTGTGTTATTAGAGTGACATTGTGCTCTTGTGTAGGTTTGTGTAATGGAGCAGCTGCTTCACTGACATGTTCTGTGCACGGCTTCAATTTCCATGGAGCATTTCCTCTAGAAATCTCGTCTCATCTTTATGGTGCGGTGCCTCTGCTGTTTGTTTCCATCTGTGTCCACATGTCGCTTTCTCCTCTCAACACAGACCAGCATTAACTCGATGGATGCTCAAATGAAAGGCGGGGGGATGACACATCTGGGTTTGAAAATGGGTGAAATGGGACTGACTGGTCTTTGTCTCCCTGTTTCATCCTGTTAGAGAACATTTGACCTTTGTGCTGCTGTGTTGTGATTGTCTCGGTGGATTGGGAACCCCCATCCTCTGTGTGTGTGAATCACATATTGTAGGAATATGTGACCTTATCCCGGACCAATATAATCTATGGTTGATTATAGTCCGCCCCGAGTACTGCAGTGGACCGTACCATCAGTAAGGAAGGTCATGAACACAGAGGAAGCACAGCCTCACATTTTTCTACTGGAAATTGAATCTTGATAAAGAACATGTCAGTCACAGAGATCATGTTACACACACACACACACACACACACACACACACACACACACACACACACACACACACACACACACACACACACACACACACACACACACACACACACACACACACACACACACACACACAGATACTTTCTCTCTTTCTGTCTGATAACTCTGGTTCCTTCAAGACAGTGCTGTAAACAACATTTTCCATTTTAGTATAGGCTATTGATGCACAGGGGATGATTTATTTTACATTTAATTTTACATCACATCTTGCAACCACAGTGATAAAGAATCTTAAATCAAAATGACTTCTGCTTCAAGAAATTACTTCTCTTTGATACTCAGCACTTGTCTGTGGTGACACTTGCTGCTTTCTTTTGTGCGTGCGACCATGAGCGCAGCAGCATTGGTGTTGTTTACTCTTGACTCTCCTGAACGTTTCCTGGTTGGAGTGTGTTGCCACCTGAGCCACACTTTACAGCTCATTACTACTTACTTTTGTCTCTGTAGTTCCGCCCAAAGGCCCAGTGTGTGGTGTTCATGACAAATAGTCATTTTCAAGAACAGTCAGTAATCCTCCATAGAGTTGTACCAATAACTTACACCAGTGAGCCAGCTGGGCCCTGAATGGGACGCAGCAAATAGGATACAACCATCACCTGAGATGTTCCTGCCATGTCAGACTTCACATACTGCACAAATATGAAAAGTAAAGGTGCATGTGCATGTGAGGTGAATTTATTGTGTGGCAGGATGCCCACAAATATGAAAAGTAAAGGTGCATGTGAGGTGAATTTATTGTGTGGCAGGATGCCTGCTGCACTTTTAAAGAGGAACTTGTAGTGGGAGAATATTTCTAATTCAGCCTGAATTAAAGATCTTTGGAGTAATTGTGATGGTTAAATGACTCGTTACAGGAGAATAGAGGCTCTCTGCCCTTCACCCTGCGTCACTCAGCCGAAAACCAACCTTGCAAGATCAGCGCCTCTGACCCGGTGTCCCATATCTCGCCTTGTGAGAAACATCGACTGCTTTACGGCACTATCACACAAACCAACCGGTAATTCGTAATCACTTGTTAAAGGAGAATTCCGGTCATTTTTGACCCCTAAATCGTTGTCCTGATGGTAACCCAGTGTTGGGGGGAGCAAAAAATGCGATTAAAATTGATGCAGACAAACCAGAGTTACAGTAAGTAAATCATGGCTAGACAGTGCTAGGGATAGTGAAAACGCTAACCTATGGGGGCAATTTTTTCACAAAGTTTATACTGTTTATACTGTACACTATGTGAGTTCAGTGGTGTCTCGTAAGGATTCCAGTCATGTACCACAGATATTTGATTGTTTTTTGAGGGGGGGTTGGTGTCAGAAAGCAGCATTCTAGACCCCCATGTTAAAATCGCCGATTTTACATCCTCAATTAACATGATCAAAGCCTGGTGTCAGAACGTTTTTTGGTCTCAACCGATAGTTTCTACCCCCACACACACTCTGAGGGGGGTGAATTTTTTTTTAACTCTACCGTTTTACTGTTATTAGGTTAAAATTCTGGCCAATTAGGGTGGGGAAACGTTGAGTGACAGGTCCGAGCAGGTCCGGAAACAGCTGCTTCGAGGCCAGTGGGCGGGTTCTCGGCCGGTAAATCCAACATGGCGCTGTTCAGGCCGCCATATTTGAGTCACAAAAACGACTCCCCAAAACCAATGGGTGACGTCACGGATGCTCCATATTTTTTACAGTCTATGATAGACATCCATAGTTCCCCTTTAGGGCCACTGGGGGGCTGCTACTCTATTTAGTCAGGGCCAGCGGACTTCCAATTATATAACAATTCCAATCAACAATGTCAAATTTATTATTAGGTATGACACAAGCATTGACAAAAATGCATTTCTCTAAAAGAGTTTCACCTGGTCCCATGACGCTCCAGCGTCCAGGAGATTGCTGGTTCAGTCCCGGGCTTGAAGTGTCCATTGGCAAGATACTGAACCCCAAAGGGCCTCTGATGGCTGTTAGATCAGTGTGTGAGCGTTTGAGTGTGTATGGTAGTAATAAAGCTCTATTTGAATGTGAGTGTGAAAAGGTGAATGGGGCTTCCAGTATAAAGCCCTCTGAGCGGTCGATAAGAAGCTATGTAAGTGCAGTCCATTGACCATTTATCCCAGAAAAAAAACTCCTTGTGTGTATCTTGGCACTTGACACTAAGTGCTGCTGCTTAGATGTTCCTCTTTAAGCTGTTATAATCAATCATTTTATGTTGCCAATGGATTAAATGACCATGACGTGTGTAGTGTGAAGGATGACGGTGATGATGAATCCATGGAGAACATCAACCAACTTCTGAAGCTTCGGCTCTGTGGAGCATTGTAGTGTCTTTGAGCTCATTGTTTTGATGTTACTGTTTTTGTCACCACTGTCTTTAGCCTCGGCCCCAAACAGCAGACACATGGAGTCAGAGGCCTGCTGCTCAACATGGAGGAACATTTAGCTCCTAGTTCTGAAGACCCTGAATATTGGATTTGCACTAGTAGAGACGTGTTCAGAAACATGGTTCCAAATGAAAGTTCATGTTGTATCAGTTGTATAACGTGATAAAAAAGTCACTGTGATTATAGGTTGTTTCTTTGATCCTTTGATGTAACTAATCAGGTCAATGCACTGAGAGAAAACCACAGTGAAACATCCTCAAACTTCTGTTTGTCTTTTTCCTCAGATGTTCTTTATTTCTTATATTTCTGTTCATTTGCGTCTTTGCTTCTCTGACTTGCCCCCTTTTAGCTCGGTTCATCTCCTCCCCGTGTTTCCTCTAAATGTGGGCACTTAGTCATCATCATCCTCCTTGTCTCCGTCTGTCTGTGTAGGATGTACGATGTTGGAGGCCAGAGAACTGAGCGGAGGAAGTGGATCGGTTGTTTCGAGGACGTCAGGGCGGTGTTGTTCGTGGTGTCGCTCAGCGGCTACGACATGACCCTGGTGGAGGACCCCTCCATGGTACGAGCTGCACTCGGTCACTGCCTCACAAATGTCCATGCTCTCCACTCAAAGTAACCAGAGACCACTTTTTAAATCTCAGTGCTCAGTTTGTCCTTATAGAATACGTTTTAAAAATGGCAGTGGTGTTGATGACATCTTATCTCTCTCCGTAGAATCGTCTGCAGGAAAGCATGAAGCTCTTCTCCTCCATCTGCAACAACGTCTTCTTCCACAGCACATCCATGGTGAGAAATTCATCATCAGCCACTTCCTCGTTCATTAAGGATGAAAGACTCAAGCAGCAAAACAAATTGGATTGTAATGTAACTTGATCCAAATTTATATAAAATTAAGTCCACACATAAAACACAGAATAAAGAGATACTTTATTTATAGATGAGCTGTTTCATTTAGGTTCCCAGCCTTTATGTCCTGTGGACCTAGTTTAGCCATAACACTGTCAGACTCAGGTTTGAATCTCCACGGCAGCGACAGTCAGGGCCAGAGATATCCTAATTTGAGGTTGTCCATCTCATAATCATGAATGCACCTGAGGAGAATCCCATCAAACATCTACTTTGATTTAAGGATGAACTGGATGAATCAATTCACAAATCCACAAGATAATTATGACAAAATTAGCTGATAGGATAAAAATTATGAAGTGTGGACATTTTATTTAATCTTTTAAGTATTTTTTCAGTCTTTTATCTCTCAAAGCTCAGCTTCATTCTCCAACTTTGCAAGTGAGAGGCCTTATTTCTGGTTTTCTTGTGCTCTTCAGAACCTATTTCAGATAAATACATGTGTATTACTCCTGAAGACCTCTAAATATACTGATGTGTAAAGTTAGTCCTGCTTTAAAATAAGACTTTGTTCACTTTACATTTACATAATGGTCTGGGCAGTGGGTGGGGTCCATATCCTTGAGCAAGACACTGCAGGACTGCAGGCTGATTAATGTAGGTTTATATGCCACAGAGGTTGCTCATGTATGTTCATATACAACTGAATTCATGGAATAGAAAAAGGTTGAATTATAAATTTGAATTATTTACCATTCAATCTGAGATGTTGATGAGCAACTTTTTAAAGCTTTGTTTCAAAAGTTGGGGACAACCACGTCCAGCCAAAGAGGGCGGGAACCACAGTTCAGTCTGACGGTTCAGACGATGGACGGAGCTGATGGAGGAGACACGAGCTGAGTCTCTTCCATTTGTTCTCAATGACACCGTGAAACAAAAATAACATTAATGCTGTCTCCACACACACACACACACACAGCCTCGGCCCTTTGTCTCAGAGTCCTCTGTCACTCGTAATTAAACAGTGAGTTGTAATTAGAGCGAGCTTTGGCGAGGTGACATTTTCCCCTCGCTGTGTTTTTCCAGTCCCTGCTTCCGGTAAATGATCACATTAAAACAAGCGCCGTAACGAGCTTGTTCAATTTATTCCACTTAACTTGCATTTGAAGCCCACTTAAAACACAAGTCACTGCATGTTGACGCGAGTGTCAGCCGCTGTCTGCTCTTCCGCTGTTTTCAACATTTGTCAGACAGGACGACAGCTCGGTGCATCTGGTAGTGAGGTCACGAGGGTCAGTGATTCAGCTGGTATGTGGTCGGCCGGGTCTCAGATGTGCACTAAAGCATCTCCTTTTGTACACTGGTCTATATATAACCACAACGGATTTTTATTTAAGGCTTCATTGGAGCCAAATGGGCAATTAAATATCTGCGTGTGACGTGTTTATGTGTGTGGGCCTGCATGTTAACATAACTAACAGGCTCATTAAACAGAAGTGTTTAATGATACCTTTTGTTAACGTGGGAGGCAAATTTGTAACCTCCACCTCAATTAACTCTTTACTGTGGCTGGTCAGTGATAATTACACTCCAAGGCATTGCATTGCTCTGTGTCCTGTTCATTGAAAATCTGTTCTTCCTCCTCATCCCTCCCTTGTTATAATCAGGGGGCTTTCGTCTGTGTGTGTTTATTTCTGTGATCAAACCAGAATAGCAAGAACTTGATCATACCGGTAGTTTTAATTGGTCGACTACAAAGCCAGACGTAGGCTACCTGTGAAATGTGTGCGGTGGCTGCACCAGAAGTTGAGCTCGGAGGCAGTGACACAAAACGTTCAGTAAGACGCACACTTGTGAAAGTAGCGGTGGAGTTTGTGGAGCTCCTACACCAGGGGACTACTGTGTGTGACTCTGATGCACGGAGTGAGGTCATTGATCTGCCATAATCGCCCCGTGCCGGTATCAACACAGCTATCGATTGCTGTATTAAACATTTCTAAAATGACGACACATGTGACTGTAATGTTTGAAGCTGATTTATCGGCTTCAATCTGTTAGTTATTGCTGCACTCCAGGTGAGAGTCATCAAATCAAATCAACATAGTGTTTGTTTTTTTTCTCATGATCTCAAATTGATTTTTTGTTTGTGAGGACGCCTTTGATTTGTGATAAGCTTCTTGTGCTCTCAGCTGATTGTTTGTGTGTGTTTTCTTATTGCAGATTTTATTCATGAACAAGATAGACCTCTTTCAAGACAAGATTTTACACTCCGGACGACACCTGCGTTTGTACCTGCCACAGTTTAAAGGTAGGACTATTTCTTTCTCATTGATTCTGCCATAAGACACTATGTAAAATTACACTCAGTGGTCACTTTATTAGGTACATAACATCCAATGCAACAACTCAGCCATTACTTTTATTTAAAAAAGAACAAAAAAAAAACGTGTTCTTATTATTGAGGTTTTAGTTTGCAGTGATGTTGAACTGGACTGTATTATATTGTATTATAAAACAGGTAGAGATAAGAATAGACACATTTCAGTGTGATACAGTACAGTATGACACCATCACTGACTTTGTCTTCTTCCAGTTTAAGCTCTACAATTCATTTTAGTAAGAGGTGTAGCCACAAAGCGTCATTATAATGAGCAGTAACAGAGCTTTGGCTCTTAGTTAAAGGGATAGTTCAACATTTTAGCAAATTGGCTCATTGCCATAATCCCTATAGTTTTAGGAATAGGTTTGTTGCCTTTTATTGTCGGTGCAAGCTATTTTTAGAACGGCGGAGCAGAGCCGTGAGCTGCTCAGAGCTACGCTACAGAGGCTCATGGGATTTCTTGGTTTCCCTCATCAAACTCATCAAATAAAAAAACAACAACTCCAAAACACTCTGGTGGACAAGTTGTGACCTGCACATTCACCACGCTATGAGATAATAACAGAACGTTACCAGACAGAGTTGTTTTAGAGGTAAATTCATACAAAACCGCTGATGCGCATTGCCTTCAGGGACAGTTTTTCTGGCAACAACTTAATCTCGTAACGTCCCGTTATTATCTCATAGCGTGGTGAATGTGCAGGTCACAACTTGTCCACCAGAGCGTTTTGGAGTTGTTGGATTGTGAATTTTATGAGTGTGATGAGGGAAACCAAGAAATCCCATTGGGCCAATTTGCCAAAATGTTGAACTATCCCTTTAAATGCTGTTTCACATAAACCTCAGTGCTGAAGTAGCTTTTATTAGTTGAATATGCCCGAAAACACGTCACCCAACATCACACGACCATCTTTCTTTAAACATAAGACAACACAATTTGCATTAAGCATCATGAATATTACACAGTAACCAGTTTGGATGCATAAAAAATAATAATGTTTTCCTAATTTATCCATGGATGTTTCTGCAAAATGTCAAAGTTCAAGACATGAAAAGTTTACATCATTTAGGTTTTTTTCAAAGCTAAAGCAACTCACTGTAAAATGAAATCAATGATTTTCGACACAAACATACAAAATGTATGAAAACCAAGGGTCAGTGTGCACTTTAGACACACTAAATCAGTCTCTCACGCAGGCAGACACACACTGTTATACAGTAGTTATGTATCCGCTCTGCTCAGCATTTCTCTCCCCACGACTCAGTGGGCTCAACAGGAGCGACGTCCTCTCTGCTCTCATGCAAATGTCAATATAAATGCTAAAACTCTTGGGATTGGGGTCAGCCGGCAGAGCAAGTATGCATTTCACACTGACCTCAGATGTGATGACTCCTCTAATACACTACAGTGGCCCCCGACCTTTTGTGTTTGATGTATCCCCACACAGCCCCCGGCGCACCAAGTGTGTTTATTTGAATTCACCTTACACTTTTTATGTGATGTTGTTAATGATATAAAGATGATCAAATAATAAATCGACCTGTTGATGGCAGGAACCAGAGGCATAGCAACTTCTCGTGGACATGATATCTCAGTGCAACTTCTTTGAATTTTGCACAGATGTTCACTTGGACTCGAGGATGAATCAGTTAGATTTTGGTACTCAGAGGTCAAAGGTCAAGGCCACAGTGACTCTAGAAAACACCTTTTAGCCAGTCATATTTTATTTGTGGACAAACATGATGAGTGTGACCTGAAACTGAAACTAGCAGTTATTGTGTTCTTGTATTATTATCACTTCTGAGTGGATGTGTAAACCATTCATCATTTGCTTTGCTTGAGCCTTAGTTTGGGAACCAAATGGCCAGTGTACTGTGAAACTCTACCTCAGGCTACAACAGTAAATTCAGTAAATGAATCAATAAAGTGAAAATATCAGACACCATTTTACTACAGATACCTTTGTAGTTTTATGTCAGTCGGATCTTGAATGCAGGATTTTTTACTTTTGTAAAGCAGCACGTTGACATCAGTGTGCTGCTGCTGCTATTGGTAAAGTCTTAATAACAGAGTCTGAATATGTCGTCAACGACTCAAGTATCTAGTTTATGAACTGCAAATAACATCTCTCGGTATTTGAAAGTTCAAACTGACTCAAGTTGTTCATATCCTGGGCCTGCTTTGGCTGACAGTTTATTAGTCACCGTGACAGTAAACGTTTTAAAGTAAACCAGACGCCAGTTTTATTATCCCGTTAGTGTGATGAGATTTTCCTCGTGTCGTCGTCTCTGTCTTTTTTTAATTTCACGTGAATATCAGGTCACATGTTGGCGCTGTGTGCTGCTGCTGATCCCCCCCCCCCCTGCTCTCTCTCCTCCAGGTGCAGACTGCGACGTGGATTCAGCCGCCCGCTTCATCTCGGCCACTTTTGTCTCGTTCAACACGACGCCCAGCAAACTCATCTACCACCACTTCACCACGGCGACCGACACCTCCAACATCCAGGTCGTCTTCCAGGTGGTCATGGACACGATAATCAAAGAGAACCTGGAAGCGGTGTCGCTTCTGTGACCGGCCCCGGCGAGGGGCACGAGCCACCACAGACTCAGACGTCAGCAGACGAGTCAGTTCTGCCGTTTTGTTTTGAACGTTTTATTTTGAAAGACAAACTCTCTGAAAAAGAACAAAGGAAGTCGAGCGGGTCATGGAAATCATCTCATCTCAAGTGAACTGTCTTATCTGGTTTCTCTTGCCTAAAAGCTCTGCTGCTCTTTGTTGCCATTCATCCTCTGTGATGCTGGATTTAATGTAGCTTTGGAAAAACACATTAAAGGAGGAGGAGCACTTTGACAATCCTTTGTTTTAGGATGGAGCCCTGAAATGTTCACTTTTATTGAGAGTAATGGGCATTTATATTTTTGTACTGTATAATGAAACCAGACAATGATCAGTAACTGAAGACTTGATATGTAGTGCCATTTATTTCCCCATCTCCTCCTCCTCTGTGTGTGTGGGCAGGACACACAGGGTGAGGATTTACTGTTTGTCCGTTACTTCCTCGGTGCAGGGTTCACTCATGCATACCGTCGTGTGTTTTCCGCTCATTCATCACCGTGTCTCCGCTGTGCACATCCCGTGCGTCACACCCTCCTAATGAGCCGGCGATCACTGTAAAAGCAGCCGAGTTTGTGTTGATTCTCCCTCAGCTGAATTCATCCACACGTTCACTTGAATCTGTGCCTCCACTTTGTTCCCCTGACTCTCACCCCTCAGCCAGAGGCGTTGCAACAGGACAGGCAGCCCAGGCAATTGCCTATAGGGCCCTGAGCTGGAAGGGGGCCCCCCAGGGACAGCTGACATTGGTCCATATCGGTGACAACCTGATGTTGTCACTGGCTGTGTACATCGAATGTTGTGCATAGTCAACCCAGTATTATATATAAAAATGTACTGTAACCACCCATAGCCACAGCAGAAAAAGTTTCAAATTATTCTGGCTAGATCTGAAAAATCTTCGCAACAGAAGCAAGCGAGTGATTATGTACATTCACTGAGCGAATATTCTGAAAATAAAATATATATTTCTCGCTAGAAATGTAATCAAAAGGCATTTTTATGCAGAAACTACCTCAAAATATAGATTTTTCTACTAAAAATGATAGAAATATTTGCTATGTTTTTTGTTCTCACGACCGGAAACTTGAGAGTCACGTGACTTGGATGCAAAACAATACGAAAAAAAAAAACAGTCAGAAAAAATGTAGCCGTCATACAATTTGAGAGACGTTATTGTAAACCCTCTATGTTTTTGCACTTTGGACCAACGTAGCCAAGGTACGTTTTATATGAGACTGGGTTGGCATAGTATGCAGAATTGAATCATCAATGGTTTGGGATTTTTGGATTCATTAACAGTTAATGTTTGTGGTCCCGGTTGGGGCTGGGGGCCCTCCAAGTTACCTCTTGCCTGGGGCCTCCAGAGTGTCTAGAAACGCCCCTGCCCTCAGCTACGATGCTGGGATACTTATTTAATATTGGAGGTGGGAGACGGGAATGTAAAGAAGCATCCCTGAAGCTTCCTGTTTCATTTCCTTACTCTCATCTCTCGTGATTATTATTGCAATATGTGACACACACACACTCGCATTAACCCTGGTTTGTCAAGCAGGGTGGTGCCTCCTCTGTGTGATTTGTGTGGCATTAACTCTACTGGGCTCTGACTGTTTTGAAGGCTCCTCTGAGCGAATGACTGTGACTATCACAGCAGCTCCTCTGACTCCAGTAATAAACAAGACATGCTCATGTCTGATGTGGACACTGAAGGTGAATGAGGTGAAAAACACCCCCAAGTGCCTTATGATGAAGTGATTTTTCTGTAATGTAATTAAAATGCTTCATACATCTATGAAACTGGAATATATGTATTTTTCCTTCTGTGTCTCTGCTGTTTAACAACATAATCTGCTTTATTCTCAGTCTGTTTTATAGTGTGCTCTGTTTCTATAGGACAACCGTGTAAAAGGATCAAATCAATAGTGCTGCATCATATATTTCTCCATTTTCATCCTCAGATTTTTAAAGACAAATGTGGCCATACAACAGTTTACCAGTGTTTGTTCGTTTTAATAGATAAAATAAATAAAAGTACTTTACAGGAAATCTGCTCTGCAGTCAACTTTCCGGACATTTAATACATGTTGGCAAAGGCGGGTACATAACAAGGGGTGAACAGTACAGATGTGATGAAAATGGTCAAACTAACATCTCTCGCACTGATTTTTTTTCTGGTTTTGTTTCTTTTATACTCCTGCCTACTCAACCAAAGCAAAACTGAACAATGTTTGTGAATTTTTTTTTTTCTTTAAATAAGAGAGAACATTCAGAGTCTGCAGCGGTCCATCATTGGTAATGACCACGAGCTCCTCTGCACCATCACCCCCCGAAGCCCAACACGCTCATCCACCTATCCATCCATCCCTCATTTCTTTCCTTTTCCAGAGAGTTGCTCCCGGGGGCTCGGTGGAGGACGAGGACTGTCTCCGCCGGTCCGACCAGGACTCACGCGGACAGGCAGTCCAGGGAGTCCAGGGTGAGGAAGACGTCCGCCTTGCACTGGAAGGTCCCCGTCCCGTCCCGCAGCAGCTCACAGCTCTTCAGGTTTGGAGAGATGTCCTTCACGCAGATGGCCTGCGGGAGGTGGGGAGAAGAGATGACAGGATGAATCAGATTCTGATGGTTTTCTATCACTTTCACATATTACAGGATAATAGTTTCCTCACAGTCACTTCGCTCTCTTGCACTTGGTTATCTGAGACATGAAAAGCCAGAGACGTTTCACAGCCCGAACAGCAGATGATTGCTGCAATAACGTGAATGTCACTTATAGATAAATGCTACATTAATGCTTTTATTCTGTGGTTTTAATTCATTCATATCAAGAACATTTCTTTACTTTTGTCACCACGTGCTGCCGCGCTTTCACCTGGTTCTGCGCTTTTACGCACGAACTGCTGAACCAACATCTAGGCTATCTGAACAGGTTGTGTCCCTTTCGTTGTAAAAGCAAACGTTAAAAAAATAAAATAAAATAAAAACAGCCAAATATAATCATTATATTTGTTCACTTTCATAAATAGAAAAAAAACATGCAAAAAAAATAGAAAACATGCAGCTTTTACGCGCCCCCTCATTTCATCCTTAACGTAAAGAAACGCAGAATTCCCAAGCTGTACTCACCATGCTCTTGAGGATGGAGACCTGCCTGTTGGTCTCTGGGATCACGTTGTTACCTGCTGTCTCCCCGCTGTCCACCAGCGTCTCTTCAGACTCGGACCTCCGGACGTACGGCGACCTCCTGATCCCGGACAGCAAACCGGAGGCGCGACCCACTGAGTAGTAACTGGGCCCGGTCGACTGCTTGTACCAGGCTTCGACTGAGTGGCACGAGATGAGCAGAGACACTCCGACGCACACCACGGCAAACCTGACTGACCTCTCCATGTCTGGAACCGTCCTGGCACGCACCTCTCTTTTACGCACAAGATAACAGGCGCTTTTCTTCTCTGTTCTTGGTCTCGTCTGTGCTGGATGTTTTTTGCTGGGTGTTGGAAAACTTTCTGTGGCTTATATAGGCGGAGTGAGCGACGTTATCGTGACCGAGAACATCCGTCAAATCAAAATTGAGGTGGGCGGATGATGATCCGTGTTAATGCGGGAGTAGAAAAAAAGACCAATCCGGATTGATCCGTCTTTCATGGTTTGGCCACGACATGGGGAGGGGTGTGTGTGTGTGTGTGTGTGTGTGTGTGTGTGTGTGTGTGTGTGTGTGTGTGTGTGTGTGTGTGTGTGTGTGTGTGTTTGTGTTTATAAATGTCTCTGACGTTTATAGAGGTAAAAGTAAAACAGATTAACATCACTGCACAGAAATACATACTGGCGTAATTTATCAAAAGTTAAAGATGTTTAGATGTTTGTCAAATTACTGACACACGATCACATCACATCACGGGCTGATTCTCAAAATCAAAAAAAGAAGAAAAAAAAGCGCGTCACAAAGCAGAATCAGTCTGAGTGGCTTCAAACGACACAAATGGAAATTGACAAATCAATAAACACGAGTGAATAATCGACTAATCTAAATTGTGTTGGGTTTCAAAAGCTTTCTCCATGCACAGGCCGTGAATCAGTCTCACTTCAAAGTGGATTTCTGAGGTAAAACTGGCCTGTATCGATAGAAAGCCTTTTCCTGATCGATTTACCAACCTCATCGCCGGTCATACGTCATGAACTCCATCACGTCTGCAATCAGCGGATCAGGGAGAGTCACAGGGAGCAATGATGACGATTAAGACAGAGACAGATGCAGCTGCAGTTCATCAATTCAATAACAACAGAAACGGTCAAATGCTGTGTATCCATGTTGCCTCTCCATTATGACTGGTCTGGATTCTGGGGAAATGTATCTTAAATGTATAGACAGATAAGAAGGACCACTGCCTCCGACTGTGATGACATTATCCAGTAACATAAAGATGAAAGACATTAAACAATCTCAGCAATTAAGAAAACTTAACTTTACATTTTTATTGAGCAATAAAAGCAGCATTGACATATAAAAATATAAAACACAAATAAACAATCCTCTACTCCTATAAGATGAATGTGTTCACGTTTGTGGAAATTATCAGGACAAATGAAAATACCATTATAGGGTCCATTAGAGTCCATTGTAAAGTGGTCTGCAGTGTGGCTCCAGTTTGTCCTCCAGGACATAGTCTGGTCCACAGACCCAGGGGTCTCCTGTATCCCACTGCCACTTCTGCAGACTTTGCCTCAGGCTCTCCAGCACGGTGCTGTATGACGGGTCTGACGCCAGGTTCTTCTTTTCCAGTGGGTCTGTCCTGTGTTGGTGAGACATTGCATATTAAAACAGCGTAAAGAGGCAGAAACATTTCACTTCAATTTATTCATGCGGAAATTATCAACTCTAATCAAATGGTTTAAAACACTCTGCTGTAAATAAAACATTACTGTAACCGTGCTGGAAACTAGGAAATAGCCTCTTATAAAGAACATTTTATATAACAACCACAGACAAAGGAGCAAAACCCAGTAATTACAAAAACATATTAATATATAATATCATAATGACACATATTTTAAATGTGCGTAGGCAACACATTAAATGATTTTAAAGGAGAAACTATCATTGTTGACTAGATAGATAGATAGATAGATAGATAGATAGATAGATAGATAGATAGATAGATAGATAGATAGATAGATAGATAGATAGATAGATAGATAGATAGATAGATAGATAGATAGATAGAAAGAGGTAGATGGATAGAGATAGAGAGGGAAAGAAAGAAGTTAAAATACAGATGAAGGGGGTAGAAGGAAGAAAGAAAGAAAGAAAGAAAGAAAGAAAGAAAGAAAGAAAGAAAGAAAGAAAGAAAGAAAGAAGAAAAAAGAGAGAGAAAAAAGAGACAGAGGGTTTGAAAGAAAGAAAGAAATAGAGGGGGATAGATAGATAGATAGATAGATAGATAGATAGATAGATAGATAGATAGATAGATAGATAGATAGATAGATAGATAGATAGATAGATAGATAGATAGATAGATAGATAGATAGATAGATAGATAGATAGATAGATAGATAGATAGATAGATAGATAGATAGATACACATGAGTGTACTCTTACATAATGATCCTGATTGAAAAAATCTCCACCACCGAGCGGTGGTAACATCATTAAAAAGCTTCTGCAGAGGGAAGCGTTCTGGATTTTCACTCTGAACAGCATGGAGCCTTATGGTCTGAACGAAGAAATGAGTTTGTCTTGTTTTCTATGAATGGTGCCCAGACATAGTTTTTGTATTGTTGTGATTTTGTATATTTTTCATGTCTTCAAATTATGGATACATTGTATTTAATTCGCCTTAATAAATCTATAAAACTGACCGTGTGCTCCAGTGTCCTCCCTCTGCTTCCAGATAGATATTTTTATTTGTCACATGCAAAGCTAAAACCAAGGTTAAAAACAGTGCAGTGAAATGCAACCTAAAAACAATCTACAGGTGGTATCACAAATTATATCAAAATCACAATACCTGCCATAATAGTGGGCCACAGTATGTTCTACAGTATATAGCCTACAGATATATTAAATACTGAAAATAAGATGATGGTACACTTTGTCAGTCGAGGGACTGTGAATATGATTGACCCAAAAGATCAACACTTCAGATGATGCTCCTGCTCACTCTCACTGCCATGTTTTATAAACTGCAGGAGAATTACACTTATTTCTTCTTGTGACTCATTACATTTCCTTTCCTCAACTCCTGATCCTTCCCCGATCACTAAATCACTAAACTATTGTGTGCTACAGGTTTATCTCATCTGAATCAGTGGGTGTTGGTGTTGTCGGGTACTGTGAATACTCTGATGTGCAGACTCTGATCTAAACATAAAGGTTTTATCTGTGAATGATCACAGTCAATATCTCTCACAGACCTGCAGTCGTACAGCTCCCAGCGCTCTCTGTAGTAATACTGCTGCAGGCTCTTGAACCAGTGTGTGGGCTGACCCTGCCTGGTGCGGTTCAGCAGGTCCTGGAAGGTGGGGGACACGTACAGGTCCTGGTCGATGGGGAAGGGCATGCGGTAGTGAAGGTTGTGGAGAAGGTGGTACGCCCCCTGGTGGACCGAGCGGGTCGGGTAGTACATGGTTACCTGCAATCAGATTGACAGTGGAGCAGTCAGGGACTTGAGTCTGCTGAACTGTCTGTCTGCTTTAATGATGGTACTCCCCTTGAAAAAGTGGACACATTCAAATACCTGGGTCTTTGGATCGACACTACATTAAAGCGATAGTTCACCCAAAATTCAAATTTCACTCATTATCTACTCACCCTCATGTCGACTAAGAGCTGTGAGAATTTTCAGAGTCCTCCGTGCCTTCTCTGAGTTACAGGGGGGTCCGCGCAGCAGTATTTGTCCATATAATGGTTGTCAATGGATACCAACTTTCTTCGTCCAAATAGACATACCAAAAAACATCCAAATACCTCCATACTGCTCGTGTGTAATGTCCCACTTGCATTGAAGCCCCGACATGAAAAAATTAAATAAGTCTATATTTTAAGCTTGTTTGTAGTTAGCGGAAGCTCCCAGTGTCTCAGTTCACTGCTCTTCCTGTGCACTGACACAGGAAGAGCAAGAGACCGGCGGAACAATTTCTCATGTCGGGGCTTCAATACAAGAGGGACATTACAGACGAGCAGTATTGAGAAGAAAGTTGGTATCCATTGACAACCATTATATGGACAAATACTGCTGCGCCCCCCCCCCCCCCCCCCCCCCCCCCCCGTAACTCAGAGAAGGCACGGAGGACTCTGAAAATTTTCACAGCTCTTAGTCGACATGACGGTGAGTAGATAATGAGTGAAATTTGAATTTTGGGTGAACTACCCCTTTAACATTCAAGCCACACATTGAATCTGTTGTAAATGGAATAAATTGTAATCTCAGCATACTTTATCGTTCCATAAATTGTTTCACTCTTCAAGTAAGGAAAAGAATCTCCACCCAACTGCTACTACCAATAACGGACTATGCTGACACCATACCAAAACACAGCAGAGAAATACCTACACTCTCTTGATGTTGCATTTAACAGTATTTGTAGATTTGTCTTAAGATGTCCTTATAGAACCCATCATTGTATTATGTATCAAACCCTTGACTGGCTTCCTCTTAACAGTAGGCGACAATTTCATTGGCTTCAGTTTATTTATAAATGTGTCCACTTTAATTATCCACTTTACCTAAAACAACACCTAGTCCCCTACCGACCATCTTACTGTGTCAGACACTCGCATCAGCTGTTTTTTTCCGTCCCAAGAACCTCAAAAGAAATTGGTAGATGTGCTTTCAAACACAAAGCCCCCTCTGACTGGAATAATTTACCACCATCTATTAGATCTGTCACTTCCTTCCATCTGTTCAAGACCTCACTAATGTCCTTGTTTCAGACCCCTTGCTGTTGCTATTAGTTGTTGTTTTTTAATTTATTTTTATTTTATTTTCCTTTTATTTATTTTCATGTATTTTTACCTTTCTTTTGCCCTTGTGATGGGGTTAGGGGCTGATGGGGTATGGTGGGGTGGGCGGGAGGGATTCGGGAGATGTTGTGCACACTTTAAAGGGATAGTATCATTTTTTTAAGTGGGGTTGTATGATCTACAAATAGCCCCTAAGTACTTAAATTGCAGTAGAAGACTCTCTGCACTCCTCCCGTTAGCAACGCCAGCCCATAGCCCTGCCCAGAGATTTACAACATACAGTGTTGTGAACAGACCCAAAGAAACGGCCTATTTTCGCGGCCTAAAAGAGGTTTTACCTGAAAAAACATACACAGTTCCATTGTTCGCTATAATATAATTTTTTCCAACCCCTCAAAGTGCAACTCACATATCCCTCCGCCCAGGGTTAGCGCCCGCCGATCAGCAGTTGGTTAGGTGGAAAAGTGCAGAGAGTCTTCTACTGCAATTAAAGTACTTAGGGGCTATTTGTAGATCATACAACCCCACTTTTAAAAAAATGCTACTATCCCTTTAAGTGTATGTTTTGTGTTGTGTATATGTGATTGTATTGTATTGTCTGATTGTTTTGATGTATAGGACCCCCTGGAAGACGAGATGATGCATCTCAAGGGGTTATCCCTTAATACATTTGAAAAAAAAAAGTGAAATTTGAGTCTGTTTCTGACAGTGGCTTAAACGCTGCTCACGGACCTCGTGCAGGGACTGGCTGCTGTAGACAGTGTACCAGTGGCTGGGCTCAGTGACCAGAGCCGGCAGTAAGGAGCGACCAGTCAGATGGACCAGGGCGGAGGGGCTGATGGGCAGGCTGTAGGACGGGTAGGGGATGGAGAACCAGTCCAGAATGGTAGGAGTGATATCTGCCAAAAAAAAAGAGAGGGAGAAGGAGAAAAAAGAATAAAAGACAATAGTCTCTATGTTAGTTTTTCTTAGGACATTGACAAATGCAAATGTTAAAGTGTAAAATTAAATGTCCGCAATCTATTATTATTTTATATCACATTAAGCAGCTGCCTACTGTCTTTACAGTTGTTTCCTGTTATAACTGACATTATTTTCACATTTACATTTCATTATTATCTGCTGTGAGAATCATTTCAGTTCATCTAAGATCTGTTTCTGAAGCATCGTCGCCAGGTCTCCCTCTTGTGGCCACTTTGTAAAGACAAAAACACTCGCGTCACTGTGTTGATGTGAATGAACCGATGGTGCTGAACTGAGGAGCGGGAAGCAAGATAAGCCTGAGAGATCACAGTATGATAAAGTAAAGACTAAAAGACTATCTGTTATTCCAGAGTTTTGCTTTTTTAATTTCACTCTTTAGTCTATAAATAGGTTTCAGAGTCATTAGGCTGTAGTTAAACAATGTTAGAATAAAAAAAACAAAACACTTTTTTATTGTAATTGCTCACAACTTATTGCTCATTTAGGAAATAAACTGGTGAGGAGCCCCTGGCGTTGCCACTAAACTGGATCCTGCTTTGTGCACTGAGCTTTAATCCATTTCTTACCTAGAAGGCTGACGAAGGCCTGGCTGGTGTCTCCCCATCGCTCCCTGTGCTCCGGAGAGGACACCAACATGGGCTCTGCCGTCCCAGAGCTGTACAGGTTGGTTCTGCCGTTGGGGAAGGGGATGCCGTTGTCTGAGCTGTAGATGACCAGGGTGTCGTTCTCGTAACCAGCGTCCCTGAGCTCCTGCAGCACTAATCCAATACCTGCAGAGGAGGTTTACACCACTACAGGTGAGTATTTCATGGTAAAGGACTTTTCTCTAGTCCACTTTCTGTCATTTTTTCTGTGCATACTTTGGACATTTTTGCTACACACCCTGATCCAGCCTGCTAACTGTGGTGTACTGTGCAGCCAAGTCGGCTCGTGCTGCAGGAGTGTCCGGCACAAAAGGAGGAACCTGAGGGACATGAGACGAAGACAGACCAGAATAACATGTTATGATTCATGGATAACTTATGTATATGTTATTTCTAGATGAGAGTATTAGAAGGAGAGGAGGAAGAACCTGTCACCTGCATCACTTCATAGTTTCTGTTAAAAAGTCCTGTTCAGACATACAACCCTTAAAGGGATAGTTCAACATTTTGGCAAATTGGCCCATTGCCATAATCCCTATAGTCATAGCAGTAGGTTCGTTACCTTTATTTGTCGGTGCAAGCTATTTTTAGAACAGCGGAGCAGAGCCGCAAGCTGCTCAGAGCTACACTACGGAGGCTCATGGGATTTCTTGGATTCCCTCATCAAACTCATCAAATACACAATCCAACAACTCCAAAACGCTCTGGTGGACAAGTTGTGACCTGCACATTCACCACGCTATGAGATAATAACAGAACGTTACCAGACAGAGTTGTTTTCGAGGCAAATGCAGAGACTGCTTGCTGAAAAACTGTCCCTGAAGGCAACGCGCATCAGCAGTTTTGCATGAAAATGCCTCGAAAACAACTCTGCTATGCCAAAATGTTGAACTATCCCTTTAACATGTACCTGTATCTATACAACTGTTATATCACTGACCTTCACTTGTTCAGGTGTGTAATACTGTGGTGTCCAGTCAGGTATTCTTCCCATTCCCATCTCACCGTTCCCAAACTTCTCACAGAAGGCTCCATACTGGGGCTGTGAATGTCCACATCGGTGGGTGTCATGGAAGGCAACATAGAGGAAAAACGGCCTCTCTTCATCTCTCTTATCATCATCATCATCATCTCTGTGGTTCTCTTCTTTCTTCTGCCTTGGCTGGATGGCCTCCTCCTTGTGCGCCTGGAAGAACTTGCGTACGAGGAGTTTGATGCGGGTGATGTTCCTGCCCACCTGGAGGACCGAGTTGTTTTCCTCGGTGTAGGCAAAATCGAAAGGGTATACAGATCCAGGACCGACGTGCTTCTTCCCAATTATACCTGAAGGAGTAAGAGAGTGAAAAAAAAAAGAAAAGGTCAGTTTAGTGTGTGTTTATCTAGACTTGAGATAACACGGTCTCTTTGTTGTTTACCTGTGTGTATGTCGGCCTGGCTGAGGAGCAGCGGCAAACTTTGTACATTGTCAAATGAGTTAAAGTGATGGACGCCCTGGTGAAGGCCGTACATGCCGTTCTGATGCTGGAAACACAGGACACACATAAGTACTGTGGCTTTATGAACAAACAAGAGGTAACCATGTGTGTGTGTGTGTGTGTGTGTGTGTGTGTGTGTGTGTGTGTGTGTGTGTGTACCTGTGGCAGCCCCGTGAGGATGGTGGAGCGGCTGGGGGAGCAGCTGCTGACAGATGTGAAGGCGTTGGTGAAGACCAGGCTGCGCTGGGCCAGAGAGCGCAGGTGGGGGGTGTGGACCACAGAGTTGTTGTACACCTCCGTCTCAAAGCCTGCATCATCAGCTGGAGGAGGGAACACACAGCGTCACGTCAGGATGTGGACATTCAGCATCATTTATTAGGTTAGACATTCCACACAGAGGGAGGAAAGAAAGCTTTTAGTTTCTTTGCCCTGGACAAGTGGAATAAACTGCAGGATTCGCTAGCCTAAAACTGAAACTGTTTATTTCAGTGGAATCCTTCAGGAGTCTTTTAGACTCTGCCTTTCATACTGAGTGTACTTGCTTTTCCTGAAGCTGAGACCCTCAATTATATGCTGTTTTCCTTGTGTCTGCTCAATGTATGTCTAATTCTGACACTTGATGTTCATACTGTGTATTTTGTTTATAACTGAGTTTGGTTTTGTTTGTTTGCTTGTTTTGGTTGGTGGGTGTTGCTGTTATGTTGTTCTTATCTCTGTAATCAGGGCGTCATTGAAAAAGAGAGCCTGCTCTCAATTGGCTCCCCTGAATAAATAAAGGTTTGAAATGAAATGAAATGAAAACATGTCTACTCTTCTCAGGGGGTCAGCTGCTGGTGTCGGGCAACGAGGGTCGCCCCAAAGGCGTTGGATGGGGTTAAAGGTCAGGGATCTGTACACACGTCTGCTGTTGCTTTAGGATTTCCCTTGAGTGGAACAACTGGTCCTGGACTAAACCATGAAAACCATCCACTGTCTATCAGTTGATATCGGGAATGTCCACATAATTTTGACCACAATGTATTTTCCTATGTAGTGTACTGATTCAAATAGTTACCTAATCCTCTTCACAGCGTTTGTATAAACCATTAGGGAAACTGCAGTGTGGAGCAAAAGGAGATCTTTCTATTCTATGATACTTAAAAATGTATTTTAAGCTCTAAAACAATGTTCAGAAAAAGCTCCCGCACACTGTCTCACTCTCAATTAATTTATTAAAGCAACGTTTCGGTCACAACTATGACCTTCATCAGGCATATGGAAAACATTTCAAACATGATTCATATATATACATACTGGCTATTTATTTTGATATTATAGCCCTTATATCTGTTGTTTTTTTAACAAAAACTAACAAATAGAACTTCTTAACAATTGGCATAGCTGCCCCTATTTATATACAGCTTATCTTTGTGTCTTGATATGGTTCTCTTTAAGAATGGATTTAAAACAATATATATATTTTTTTTTTTAATTTTCTTACTCATCATGTTATACTTTATGATGTGTCTATGTGTTTAATTGAATGTTGTCACCCCCCAACAGGTGAAGATTGGTCAGTCCCACCGGGAATATCATATATGAATCATGTTTGAAATGTTTTCCATATGCCTGATGAAGGTCATAGTTGTGACCGAAACGTTGCTTTAATAAATTAATTGAGAGTGAGACAGTGTGCGGGAGCTTTTTCTGAACTTTGTATTTTGGGTTATGCCCTCCTCCTACGCACCTGCATCTTCAGGTGTGCTGAGACCCCTCACTTGCTTTTGGAAGCTCTAAGTCTAAAACAATAAAATGAATCACACACACAAGACTTTATCCATGCATTCACACTAGTCACTGCAAGAGTGCAGCCATAAGTCATCCTTTATGAAGGTTATGATGTTCACTTTATATTAAAACAGTGTTAAAGTTGTGTTGATTGAACTCTTGTGGTTTTTGAGGCTGCATTTTGCATAGAGAGGTGTTTTGTCCTTCAGCCTCCCTCACTGACATGACTGTGGACAGAGTGGTAGAAATAACATAGAAGGGAATTAGTAACAGACTGGGTGTGACGAAGTGACAAAGTGAAGCTTTGTGACACTGACACTGTTGTATTAGCCAGGTTGTAGCTAACAAACTGCCAACAGTGTGTGTGTCTCATCGCTACACCTCCTCCTGTGTCACGTGTTTTTACCTGTGGACAGAAGAGTTCACTCACCGATGATCAGGAGGACGTTTCTTCTTGCTGCCTCCCCGGTGCAGCAGCAACATGTCAACACGAGACCAAGCAGCTCCAGCAGCATGATCATGATGATGATGATGATGAAGGTGATTGCCTCTCTTATCTGTTCTCACGATCAGTTGGACACTACAGCAGTCTGATCTGAGAGCGGTGAACTCATCTCATCCTCTTCCGCAAACAACAACCCGTGGTCACATGACGGAGGTCACGTGAGCAGAGCAAACAGGAACCTCTCTCCGGTCTCGCGCCTCATCAGTGGAAGTGGAAGTGGTTTCAGTAAAAGGAGAAACGGTTTTACTGAGTGGATCTGGGAGGAAAAAATCAGTGCTGAACCACGGATGAGTAGAGTCTGGAGTCTGGAGGACGGAGCCGGTGAGACTGTCAGCTACACTCTACTCTTCTATTCTCATCTGATCTACTCTACCTCTTTTCTTCCAGACCAAGTGCTGTGGTTTGTCTATTCTATTCTATTCTTACATTTTCTGTTCTACTCAATGGTGCAGCTTCTACTGTGCTTTTTTAACTGTTCTGTTTCTTTTTATTGTCTCTGCACATTATTCTATTCTACTCTATTGTTTTTTTTTCTTCTGTTCAGTCCTGTGGAGTTCTGCTCTGTAACCTAATTAATTGTGTTCTGTTTATTCTAACCCAGTCACACGTCTTACTGTTTGATTCAAGTTATTCTTGTTCTTCCACCTTGTCAGTGTAGCAGATCATCAAAAGGGGTTAAAACTCCAGCAACACATGCAGTAAACAAAATAACTTTATTCGATGTGTTTTGTCTTATTGAATTCATCAGGCTCGTCACAAAACACATCCAGAGGAACTGTGAATATATTGTCTGTATATGGGTTCACATATTATTTGCTGTTTCATATTTATCCTCATATTTATATATCCTTCTGTTTTGTTCAAGTTTGAGTTTTGACCTACGTTTGAAATAAGTGACATTGTGTCAGAACTGTTATGTTGCCTCGAGAAGAAACATTATTATGAGAAAGAAGAATATGTGTGTGGATATTTCTTAGTCAGGGAGTTTTATGACCTGTAGGTGACTGCGGAGAAGAAGTTCTGTGTGTTGTAAAACAATCGCAGGTCAGAGTCAGGTATGCAAAGCACTGACCAATCATATGATCATCATATGATCATCATGCCCTGAGAGCTTGTTCAGGTCAAAGACCACAGGTTCCCTTATTAAAATACTAGACAAACCTGTCCACAGATGGATATTGTCTACAACCTGGCAGCATGCAGGAGGTTGACTTTTGTTGTTGTTTTTTCCGTCACGGACAGATCATAGCATGCATGTGAAGATATGGCGCCTGCTCCCTTTGCTGAGCTGTGTATTTGTCGAGGAAAACTCACAAAACTGATACATGGGTGTGCACTAAGCACATCTTTGTTGAGTTTCCCTGAGCGCTGTGTCTGTGGAGAGGGACGAATCCACCCAAACCAGAGAAACCCAGCATCATTTTCTTAAAATCCAATGAGTGACATTTAAAACAGCAGAGAAATTCTCACTGTTGTGTAAGTGACTTTTATTCTATTACTAACATTACCATATTTAGATGTGTAACTTGGTTTATCTGTTTGCTCACCATCTTACCATCCCTCTCTCCTCTAGGTTTCTCACCTCTAACCTTTACCTCACGATGGATCGCCCTCTGCTGAGGCGAGTGTCGGCCCGGGGCTGCTGCTCCTACAGCACCCTGAAGGCCTGGCTGCCCATCCTGTCCTGGCTGCCCAGGTACAGACTGAGGTGGCTTCAGATGGACTTGCTCGCAGGCGTCACCGTCGGACTGACAACTGTACCGCAGGCGCTGGCTTACGCCGAGGTAGCTGGCCTTCCTGTGCAAGTGAGTCCCAGCCGAGTCTTGTCTGTGAAGGTTCATGTTTTTGATGAAATTCTCATTAAATATTCAATTCAGCTTCATTCAGTTTGATCAAATTGTTAAAACGATCTTGTTCCAGTGACACTGCCCAGTGAGCAACAGCTGGTTTACAAACTAGTTGTGATGTCATGACTCCTGCTTGTATGCACACATCTTAAACTGAAGTTTAACCTGAACACAGTGCAGCAGATACATGTGAAAACAAACTCTGCAGTTTTCTGCACAATCAAGCTCAAACATGCAAGTGAAGCAATATTCAGTGGACAGGGATGTTAAACATTGATTAATTAAAGGGATAGTTCAACATTTTGGCAAATTGGCCCATTGCCATAATCCCTATAGTTTTAGGAGTAAGTGTGTTACCTTTAATTGTCGGTGCAAGCTATTTTAGAATGGCGGAGCAGAGCCGTGAGCTGCTCAGAGCTACGCTATGGAGGCTAATGGGATTTCTTGGTTTCCCTCATCAAACTCATCAAATACACAATCCAACAACTCCAAAATGCTCTCATGGACAAGTTGTGACACATTGTGTGCACACATTCACCACGCTATGAGATAATAACAGAAGAGACGGAGTTGTTTGCCAAAATGTTATTACTATCCCTTTAAGCTTTCGTTGCACTGTTATTCCTCCTTTAATCTAAAGGCACCTCTCTCCACAGTACGGACTGTACTCTGCCTTCATGGGGGGGTTCATCTACACCCTGCTGGGGACCTCTAAGGACGTGACTCTGGGTCCCACAGCCATCATGTCCCTCCTGTGTTTCTCTGTGGTGGGGGGGCAGCCACACCGTGCCGTACTCCTCAGCCTCCTCTGTGGACTCATCCAGGCTGTAATGGCATTACTGAGATTAGGTGAGGGGAGCAGCTGAGGTCATGTGAAAACCCTGTGATGCCAGCTTTGGTTTTTTTGGTGGTTTTCTTAATTTAGACAAACTCGGGACCCAAGTGGGTGAATTTTTAGCAAATTAAAATACAACTTTTCTCCACAATGAGCCACAGTGTTTGACATTGATTTATATCTATATCAAGACCCAGTGAAAAAACAGTAACAACGTTACTATTTTGTATGATGACAAGTTGGATGTTACTTTGCAAGTGCAAGGAAGTCACTTGCTCCAATGACATCTACAACTTCCTGTGCAAAACCACACACAGTTTCAAAAATGTGTGGCTCTCAAACGTGCTTTTATTTTTGAAGCAAGGGTCACGGCTGTGTCAATCATTCATTGCCTTGCTTTTCCTCTGCAGGCTTCCTGTTGGACTTCATCTCTTTCCCTGTAATAAAAGGCTTCACTTGTGCTGCTGCAGTAACCATTGGCTTTGGCCAGGTCAAGGTGAACATCAAACACACACAAAGCCACCAATTCCTACACTCACTATCTTATGACAATACTCAAAGACACTGTGTTATTTTTATTATTACATTAAATTCACAAAACCATATAAACAGTGACTAAAGGAAAGAACAAACAATTGACATCAATCAACAAAATATAAACTGTCAAATATCACTTCAGCACTAATAGCAGCACAGAAAACCTACGTATAGCACCTCAAATCAACATTCACAATGATAATAATAGTATGTATGTATATGCATTTTTTTAAACTAAAAATATTGATACAATTTCTGTTAATTATCAAATCAATTAAATGTCATTTGGGCTTTACACCAGTATACAGTTTACAGAACAGCTGGGTTCAGTTGTCACATAATGGAGAAAGAGAATATTCCGAATACGAATACAAATTACTTTATTTACTTTATTAGTTGTCTGATTCAGAATCAGCTAGTTAGTTACGTTGAGCTGGAGCAGGGAACCAGCTCTGTGTTGGATTTGTGTCACATGTCGGCAGATTGTGTTACATTTGAAAGAAAAACTAATACAGTACTTTCTTGTTCTCGACACAGCTTTGTTTGTTTTCGTGCTCTCTGAAGTTCTGCTGCTAGATGTTTAATTATGTTCCACCCACTTCTATGTTTGGTACAGTCAGACTGCCAAACATAGAAGTGGGTGGAACATAATTAAACATTTCCATTTTATCTTGGTTTACGGACTTGGAGAGAGAGACTTCATCTTTTAGTTCACCCACTGCTTTCACAGCTCTGTGGTTTCATCTGATCTCAGTCTGATTGCTTCTGTTTGTAGAATATTCTGGGACTTCAAAACATCCCCCACCAGTTCTACCTGGAGGTTTACTACACCTTCTACAAGATCCCAGAGGCCAGGATAGGGGATGTGGTCCTGGGTCTACTTTGTCTCGGCCTGTTAGTCATGTTGATGTTTATGAAGATGAGTCTGGATTCAGACAACGGGCCGCGCTGCTCCAGAATCGCCAGGAAACTAGTGTGGGCCGTTGCTACCAGTCAGTACCTGTGTGTGTGTGTTGTGCCTGTATGACTGTATGAATCTGTCCTCTTTACAAGCATGTACAATGTAAAGCTGCAACAATTAATCGATTAATCGCACAATAATCGATTATTAGATTAATCGTCAACTATTTTGATAATCGAACAATCGGTTTAAGTCGTTTTTTAAGAAATAAAGTCCAAATTATCTGATTTCAGCTTCTTAAATGCAAATATTTCTGGTTTATTCGTTCCTTTATGACAATAAACTGAGTATCTCGACCTCATCTTGTGGTTTGGGAAACACTGATTAACATTTTTCAACATTTTTTAACACTTTGTTGACCAGACAACTAATCGATTAATCATTTAAATAATCGACAGATTAATCGATGATAAAAATAATTGTTAGTTGCAGCCCTAGTACAGTGTTTATTTTACCAAAGATTAACATGACTTGTGGTCTCCTTCTCTCTCTGTCTCTGTCAGTGCGTAACGCCCTGGTGGTTGTTGCTGCCGCCATCATAGCTTTTTCCTGGGATGCCTATGGTTACCACGTGTTCACAATCACTGGAAAAATTTCCCAGGGGCTCCCGCCATTCAGCCCCCCACCCACCTCAGACACCACCAGCAACGGCACCATCGTCTCCTTTGGAGAGATTGTAGAGGTAAAGAGCAGAGAGAAGGGCCAGTAACAAGATGAAGGCAGAAGGTTTTTCAGCCATATTGTTGCGTTGTAACTTTCACTTCCTGAGATTTATCCAGTTCTGCAGAAAAATGACTGACTCTGCTGTTTTTTTGTGTGTTTGTGTGCAGGACTTTGGAGGAGGGCTTGCTGTGATTCCTTTCATGGGTCTGTTAGAGAGCATTGCCATTGCAAAAGCTTTTGGTAAGTGTTTTTATCCATGCTGTCAGTGTGGCTCAAATGATGCCCAATGTCAGTCTGTTGGTTAGTCCACCAGTTTGATCTGGACTGAATTAGTTTGAGTGAAATATCTTAGAAACTAGAAGAGGAATATCCAGGAAATTTGGTGCATAATCTGTGGTCCCTTATTTTTTTTTTAGCTCCATTGTCAGATCAGTTACCCAGATCAATTATTTTGGTTTATAACTAAATACCAGCAAAAAACAATTACACCATGCCCATCAGTCTCAGCCACTGGACTTTGTTTCTACAATGATCACCAAATGTTAGCATCGCAACACAGTAAAGAAACATCAACATGTAGATTTATCATCTCCATTAGCATGTTAAATGAGTCAAAGCCCTTTTATGGAAACATATTAATTACTGTTGCAAATGTTATTTTCTACACAGTACTAGCAGCAATAGAATTATTTATTGTTAATGGTTTGATATGGATCCCCACTTGGCAACAACTAATCTGAATGAAGGCAGCTAAAGAAAGAGTGTTTCCTCTTTAACCTCCTGTTTGTCCTCAGCGAGCCAGAACGACTACAGGATCGATGCCAACCAGGAGCTACTGGCAATCGGTGTAACCAACATCATGGGGTCCTTTGTGTCAGCCTACCCTGTCACTGGCAGCTTTGGCAGGTGTGTGTGTGTGTGTGAGAGAGAGAGAGAGAGAGAGAGGGAGAGAGAGAGAGCAATATTTACTGTGTCATGTTTTCTCTTCAAATCCAGGACAGCTGTGAACTCTCAGACCGGGGTTTGCTCCCCAGCAGGAGGGATCATCACCAGTGAGTCCTGACTCCTCCACCTGTGGGTCTGCTACACCCTCTAGTGGTGGAATCATATTTTATCTCCACCGCTCCCCTTTGCTCCTCTGCCCCTGGCTGCAGACCCAGAGAACTGCACAGTCAGACCCCCGCACTTGTGGACCCGCACGTTCAGACCCCTTAACTAATGGTTGACTGCACAGTCTGGACCCATACTATGGTTTTTTGACAGGGAAAAATCCAAATAAAACTAAAACTAATAAATAACACGCTTTTACAAGTGTTAAAAAAAAACCTAAAATTGTTTGTGAAGCTTGGAACACTTTAAAACTTTTTTTAACAGCCTATAATGAAATAAAATGCTTTTAAAAGTTCTATAGCATGGGGTTACTATTGGTTTTGTATGCTAATGGATACAGATATGACAGATATGAAATATGGACAATATGGATGGCAGTAGGAACGTCAATATCGAACGTGAATCACATTGTTCGTTTAATGTCATTAAAGTTTTTGTCGAAAATGTATCTACAAAAGCATGACATTTTATATTTTATAAACACGTTGGCCCACACACATACAATTTTATTTCTGTTTAAAAGCACACAGTATTAAAAGTAGTAACTTAAACTTAAACAAAATGTGCCGTCCAAGCGAGCTTCCAAAAAAAAAAAACAGCTAAGCTTGCTTAGCCTATTACTGTATATTGTATTTGACGTGCATATAAGACCATCGTAGTAATTGTAAACGTATTATGCATGGTCAAACGTTCGTTACACTGTCACATACATTTTGGACAAAAACTTGTATGACATTAAACAAGCAATGACAGATTACAAAACACTGACATCAATTCAACAACAATTTAAAACTGAGACATCGGGGTGTGTGAGTACAGGCAATTTATACATGGCTCATACACAGGCACTGAGAATTAATATTAATCTGGTCTTCTTTACTGTCACCCCTTCTCCACCATCATGCTATTCATGAAGTCACTAAATAAATGATACAGCCACGAGGGATTTTAAGTGAGCACTCTAAAACTGGAACGAAGTCATGGTGTTTCCTGTCTACTACGTTTATATTCCTCAGTTTCTCTAAATATCACCTTCTCTCCCTCTCTTTCCCTGTTTTTTTTTTTTACAGGTGTGATCGTGTTGCTATCCCTGGCCTTCCTCATGCCGGCCTTCTACTACATCCCTAAAGCCTCTCTGGCTGCTGTCATCATCTGCGCCGTAGCTCCGATGGTGGATTACCGTGTGGTGGTTAATATGTGGAGAATTCGCAGTAGGTGTTGGCTCAGTTTTAAACTTCAGTGTTTCACAATGTATCTGTTTGATGTTGAAGTCTGGTGCCGGTGTCGTCCACAGAGCTGGACCTGCTGCCGTTCATGGTGACGTTCCTGATGAGTTTCTGGCAGGTGCAGTACGGCATCGTAGGAGGTGTGGCTGTATCTGGAGTCCTGCTGCTGTACAACACAGCCAGACCCCAGATAAAGGTACAGTAAGCCTACTTTATTCATCTATACAGGACGGTGGGTGAGCAAGTGTGTGACATCTCAACTGTGAAACATATCAAACCCCTCAAAGGCAGCATTGATAGTTTGCTCTTATTGTTTTCCCTAAAGAGACAGCAGTCATTTGCCATCGCAGTGTGCAGGTGCAGTCACCAAAAGAGTGAATGGTTCAGTCAACCAACCAGTAAAACTGAGCTAAACTCAAGACACGGTTCAATTTCTTATTTAAACCACTCCTCGCAGTCAAAGCCTCAAAGAGCGCTATACATAACTTCCAAGAGCCAGAATCTGTGACTATCAGGAGACTTTCATCAACATCGTGTAACCTGGGGTTTTGAGCTTTGTACTTTCCTCTTCGCAGCTGGAACGTTGTAGGAAAAAAGACACGACACCCTTTATATTGGCTGATGGAAGGGTTGGGAATGATCTTATTTCAGACTTCAGACTTCAGAAAACTTTATTGATTCCAGTAAGGGCAATTAATTCATTAGCAGCTTACCTCATACCCTATACGTTCAATCAGTCCACACAGTCAGGGGTCAGACACACAGGTAATAAATAACATTGTGTGACATGACTATCATGTAAAAGTACTTGTAAGACTATTTTAAAAACTACTAACAGAGTTTAACAACTTAATAGCAGAAGGAATAAAAGATCTGGAGAAACGATTAGTTCTCCTTGATGGTGCATAAAAACGACGGCCTGAGGGCATCAGGGAGAACTCGGGAGGCAGAGCATGGAGGGGTTGGCTGATATTTCACTTTACCTTCTTTACCACCTGATGCTCCCAAAGGGAACACACGTCTCCAATGATCTTGGAACAGAATTTAGTGATGATCTGCAGGCTGTTCTTATCTTCAATGGATAAACCACTAAACCATCAAATAAAAGAAAAAGTTTAAAAGACTTTTGATGAAGTAGCAATAAAAACGAGTTAAGATCCTCCCATTGACATTAAAAGAGTTCAGTTTCGTTAGCAAGTAACTCCTCTGTTGACCTGGTTTGACAATGGACTCTGGTGTTTGTGTCATACCTCAGTTTACAATCAAAGAGATTTATCTGGAGTCCACAACCTGAACCTCTTCATCACGTATGACATTTACACCATGTACAGTGTTGTGTCTAAAACCAATAAGCATGTCTTTTGTTTTTAAAACATTGAGGTCAAGGTAACTGTCTTTTTTTGGGATCAACTTTTTTTTTCTTTTTCTTTTTTTTTTCTTTTAATTTGGTTTAAAAAACAGTCCATACAAATCATTATTGAACATACAAACAAAACCCCAAACAACTAACAATCATACAAAACAAGACAAGGACACAGAATAAAAGGACAAAAGAGAAGAGAGGAAAAAAAGAAAGAAAAGGAAAGCTTTGAGGGCAGAGATTGCAGCACAACTAGGTAACTGTCTTCACACCATTTATCAATCTCTGGTATGCAGGGCAATGGTCAGTTTCTGTGCTATGAAGTAAAGATAAGTGTTTGTTGTCGATGTTGTGGACAGCCTGTTAACAAAAACCTGCTGGACCCTATTTGTAAGAAAATTTCAAATCAACATGAGAAGCTGCCAGGAAGGTTAAAGGCCCCATGGCATGAAAAATGTGATTTTGGTTATTTTTTCATGCTTGGGGAGGTCTCTGGGCCACATATATACTGTCCCATGCATCAAACTGGTCATAAACGGAGAGACACACACCGCCCATTTGTACGAACATTCTCTTTGAGACGAGCAGATAGCACTTCCTCCTTTCTGTGATGTCACACACAAGGTAACTCCGCCCACCGTGACCAGTTGTTATTTTTCAATTTCTATGAATGCAGCTTAGGTTTCAGTTACTTGCCTGTGATTGGCCCGACCACATGCCACTCTAAAACAGTCAGCCAATCAGAGGAGAGGTTCTCATTCTCTCTTCTGATTGGCCAAATGACCTGTGCCTGTTAGAACTCCAGAAAGAGGCAACAGAAAGGGGCAATATAGACGATATTAAGCAGATCACAGGTACTCAAAACCAATGATACATCTTGTTAGGGATATCAGCAGGTAAATAAACCCAGAGAAAAGTGCACAGCATGGGGCCTTTAAAACAAAAACAAAAGGCACATCTTTCAATCAAGACATGGGGCTGCATTTTGTTAAAAGCAGAGGAAAAATCAGCAAATAAAAGTCTTGCGTAAACAGCAGGATTTTCAAGGTGCTTATTACCTTGTTGGTAAGCAAATTGCAAGGGATCCACTTTTCCTTCAGTACAGCACAAAATATAATTATTTAAAATCTTCTCAAAAACATTCATAACAAGTAACAAAAGATTCTTGTGGAAACCACACTGAGTTGAACAGCACAATGGTGCAAAGTGCGCCCACAAATAGCATCAAGACCCACAGCTGTCCTAAGCTTAACCTGAAACAAGCTGTCACTGGATTCCCTAAGAGGTCCTTCAAGCAGATGAGATAATGGCAATTATTCAACTGCAGGATATTTTTTATAGCTTTTAAAGCCAAAGGCAGATGTTTCCATAATACTGAAAAAAAAAATTACATATACCATGGCATAATGTTTTATCCATATCCTCACCTTTACTCAATGGTAACATAGTAGAGATATTTCCAATTCAGAAATATCACTATTTATAAGATAAAGGTTAATTATTATAAGGATGTTTATTTGTCATTGTATTGCTACAACAAAATATGTTGGCACTCAAAAATAACATAGACACACACACATAGCCATTATCACACAAAAGATATTAAAAACAAGGGTAAAAAAAAAGTGTCATGTGTCTGTTTAGAAAGTGCTTAGGTAACGTAGTTTTAATGAACACTGAGGTAGATTATAGATTATTGCACTTTTCAGATCTTAGTGATGTCACTACAGTCACAGAGGTGGCTACCAATTTCTCCATTTACGTTACCTAAGCACAAATCACAACGAAAACAAAACTGCAGAACAAAACTAAACAATGCTCCATAGGGCTAGAGACTGTGGTCAGGTGCCTCCAATTCCCAGATTCCCTCTGACCAGGACGATGCCACACTGACAGACACACACAAGCACACACAACAACACTAACACAACAATAACTGGCAGAGGACTTTGGGCCAACACCGTCCTACTCCAGTGAAGTCCAGTTGTTTGTTCTCACGATGTGTGTCTGTTGTGTGCAGCTGTCTGACCACGGAGTCCTGGTGATGGAGTTGAGCAGTGGACTCAGTTTTCCTGCCACAGAGTATTTCAGCCACTTCATACACACCCAGGCTCTGCAGGGTGAGGGTTTGTTTGCTAATAATCCATCTTGTTTCACCACCTCTTCTTTTCTTTCAGTTTTTCCTTGTTATTTACCTACTGTACCTGTCTCCCCCCTTCAGTTTCTCCTCCGCGGTCAGTTGTCCTGGACTGCCATCATGTCAGCATCATAGACTACACAGTGGTCAGCCAGCTCCGGGACCTGCTGAGGCAGTTCAAACTACGAGAAGTGCAACTGGTCTTTTGCAGATTGCAGGTACGACTGATGATGTGTTATCAGTTTCAATAACGGCTCAATTCAAGCAGTATAGGACTTCCATAAACAGTAATAAACAACAACGCATTATGGCCGTCACTGCACTGTTGCTAAGAAACAAATACACGTTTTCCTGACCTACTCACCAGCTGCAACTTTGTCTACACACCACCTCAGGTGTGCACTGAAGTATTCAGACTTTTATTCTTCCCATCATCCTATTCTGACGCCAGGGCCGTTGTATAGGGGAGAACGGTGATGATAATTCTAGGGGCCCACAAAAAACCCCTGTAGTCTAATCTTTATATGACTGAATTATTCTGCATAAGACTCTGACTAATACTCATAGTAATGCTGCATTAGCATCAAAACAAAGTAGGCTAAATAAAAAATGATAATATATACGTACTGTAGTCTAAGAAAAAAAGTGGAAAAGTCAGGGGGTAGGTGCCCACTTTAGTATTCTTTCAGGGGGCCCAGAATTCCTAGCAACGGCCCTGTCTGACGCTATATATAATTTAATTCAACTGTAAATTACATTTTTAAATATTTGATTAGATCGTGCATCTTTTTTTTTTTTTTTAAGTATATTTTTTGGCGTTTTTGCCTTTATTTGATAGACAGTGAGATAGACAGGAAAGGGGGAGGCAGAGAGAGGGGGAATGACATGCAGGAAAGGTCTGCCCGACGCGGGACTCGAACCGGGGACGCCTGCGTTGAGGACTGTAGCCTCTACATGGGCGGCCGCCTTAACCACTGCGCCACGCACCCCCCTGATCATGCATCTTTTTAAGATAGATAATAACGTTAAAGCTTCAGTTGGTAACAATTATTCATGTGTGTGTGGGGCGCTTGGCAGAGGTTCATAAAGAGACCTGACCTGAAGATATAATTATTTAAGACTTATATTAACACAAACATTCTGCTTACTTCTGCTTTAATGTAACACCTATAAAGAGTGATACATGTAGTAAGAAGCCCTGGTTACTTGGTCGGGACAAAACTGTTGTATAAAAAGTGAGTATAATGTTGTTCTCTCTTACACTTCTTTAGCCCTCGGTTCTGGAGGTTCTTGTGGCAGCTGACCTTGAGGACCTCAGGTACACACACAGTGTGGATGCGGCGCTGCAGATGTTGTCAGGGAACTGCCTCGATGACAGACATAAGAACAATCCAATCACAGACCGGCAAGAAGATGACTGACGGACGCAAAGTAGCAACAACACTCATCTGTGAAGTTTCTGATCTGGGATTATTGAGCTGTTCTGACGTAAAACTGTGATGAACTACCTCCAGCAATTGGCAGTTACATGCACATCAACTGCCAGGGGCCAAGTAATATCCCAGTTTTTCCTATCTGAAATGATTGCACTCAACTTCTTATCTCCCAGACTTCTCTGGAAGGAATTACTGGAAGGAAATTATTGCACAACATCAGATTACACAACATCACCATGGCACGAAACCATGGGTTTAGGCACGTGTAGTATGTTTTATATGCTTTGATGGACATTTTGCATTTTGTGTGAATGAGCAAGAAATTAGAGAAATAATATTTCTTAAAGGGATATTTCAACATTTTTGCAAATTTTCCTATTGCCATAATCCCTATAGTTTTAGGAGTAGGTAGGCCTACCTCTAATTGTCAGTGAAAGCTGTTTTTAGATCGGCAGGGGAGAGGCGCGAGCTGCACAGGATTTCCACGTTTCCCTCATCAAAATAAATACACAATCCAACAACTCCAAAACACTCTCATGGACAAGTTGTGACCTGCACATCCACCACACTATGAAATAATAATGTAATATTACGAGAGTATTTGCTTCATGTGTCATAACGTTAGATAATTATACGTTATAGCATGGTGAATTTGCAGGTCACAACTTGTCCACGAGAGTGTTTTGGAGTTGTTGGATTGTGTACTTATTAATGAGGGACACGTGGAAATACCGTGCAGCTTGCGTCTCTGCACCGTCGATCTAAAAACGAAAAGCGAATTTGCCAAAATGTTGAAATATCCCTTTAAATATATATTTTACTAACAGAGCATTTACTCTTCCATGTTTTATTGATGAAGGTGATAGTACTGCCAGATACAAAATCTGAATGTACAGAGTAACCGTACCAACAATTCACTGTTTTTAATCATTGCCAGGTAACTGACATCATCATTCCATCTCAACCCATACTACACATTTATACAGGAGTTTTTAGTGAATAAAAGTTCACATTTTCATGTGTAGGCATGTGTGTTTCTTTGTTATAGTTATGTTTACGTTATAGCGTAGTTGCACAATTGTACACATGTACAGATGATACACGAAGTATATGATGCCTTTAAGAATGCCCAATCCAAATTATAATCATTTGTGTTTTTATCAAACACAGCCTTTAGACATTCACTGTGCTGGTGGAAGAGTTAAGGGAACCTTTGTATTAATGAACCTTTTTTTGCAATACCCACAAACACTTAAGTATGATAAATAGTAATAAATATGTTGTGACAGTTTGTATACATTAAATTCAACCTATATTCCCACACTGTTCAGCCTACCAATGACAAGATACATAAGTTTAGTGATGGGGCCATTCAATAATATTATGTATTCTTCTATGATAAATATATCATGAAATCCTACAGACGGAAATTTGCTTGGACACACTTTAACTTCCTGTAGCTGCAGGTCAGGCCGACACAACATTTTCTGAGGACCATTCCTCCGGCAGAGCAGATTGAGCTCAGACATATTCTCAGGATGTCTGATTTGAACAGCTCTCCTCAGGTCAGTCCACAAAGATGCAACCTCAAGTGTCCTGCCATACACATGCTCAACCTTGGCCCATTGGAGACGATCACTGACATCTAGGGTCTGTATGGGCTTTTCCACCATAACTAACAGCTTCCAGGAGCTTTAAGTTCCTAAACCCTTGAGAAATTACTACCCCCCGACCAGGGGGGTAATTTTGTTTTCGGGGGAACTATCTTACCCCAGAACTATGTAATTTCCTGGTTCCTGTGGTAGAAATGACCCCAGTTTTTCGAAAGGTTCCTGGTTCCTGGGGAAAGTTTCTGCGGTGGAAATGCGGTTAAAGATTCATTAGTGCCTTTAATCTTTAGCTGAGGTTCTTTGTTACATTATAGTACATTTGGAGTAATCTCAGCTTGATGCCATCTTCTGGTGTTGTGGTAGCCTGTTCAAGACCGGTCTTGGTCTCAAGGTTATTTTGAAGGTCCTGGTTTTTATCTCTGAATCAACTTCATTTTTACTGGGTCTTGTCTTGGTCTCAGTCGAGCTAGACTTGCGATTTTTTCTTAAGACCAGTCAAGGCCGCAGCTGCAGTGACATCTTTTTTTCTTTTTCTTTTTTAAAGTATATGCTTGTGTAACCATTTGAAAAACCAGGTTGCACCAGTGTCAATTAAATATGGTTTCGATTTAAAATAAAATCATCTTTTCTTTTTGGCTGAGGAATAATGGAAATATCAAGCCACATGATTGTTCCATACTGGTGCTAAATACAGTAATGGTCTTGAAAATGGTCTTGCATTGGTTTGGTCTCAGTCTTGGTCTTGGTCTCAACCCCCATGGTCTTGGTCTTGACTCGGTCACAACTTCTAGAGACAGCAGCAACACAACTAAATTGTTTTAATTTATGGAGCTGGATGAATACCAACACTGTGTGACACTTTGCACATCATCAGATCATTATTAGGTATCGTTTATTATGAAGTGCTTCTGACCCCACTATTATACAACTCTATTAGCACATTCTTTTATGTTGAGAACTGAACTCTCTGAGTCAAACATTTACCCTGAGTTGATAAAGGTGTAAGAGGAAGTGGAAGAAAAATGATTTACATGAACAAGCACTGAGATTCCAGTAAATAGTGATAAGAAGTGACGTTAATATGATAAAAAAAAAGACAATAAATCACATTGCAAAATTATTCTAGAGCATTGCTTAACAAAGCAAGATGCTCCTAACTTGAAGGAGACCCCTTGGTTTTGAACAGTTAAAACCAGAAACATATGCTGAGAAGTGGTCTTGAACATTAACATTTATTTGACAGTTATTCATGGTCTCCTCTCACACACCTTCAGTTAATATTTTTCAAAGGTCAGAGTTAAATGTTCCTGAAAAAAATATCTTTTACGCTACAAGTGTTGACGAAAGGTGGTTATTAATGAACATTCATGTTGAAATGTGCAAACTTGTTCATAATGGTCTCCATTATGTCTCAACTGTGACCTGAGATGATTTTAAAACCATAAATGTTATTGACCCACAACTCAGGTGTTTGTTTCTGTGTCAGTCGTATTTGAAAACGATCCCTCTGTCCTCTTTTTATTGTGATTAATAAGTAACTCTTTTGATGTTGTATAAATCAATGCTATCAATGATCCCTTTGTGCATTTCCCCCAATGACCTTTTGTGTCCTGTGCACACAGTGACACACCTATAAATTTACTCACTTGCTGGGAGCTCGTCACTTTCAGTTTATTTTCCCCAACAGCTGATATTCTCTCCAAGGTAAGTGCAGCCACTGGCAAGGTAAAGGAGTACCCGCTCCTCATTTGAAAATATGATTTTTAAAACATTTACTTTGTGCTTTTCAGCTGGTTTGCGTTGTGGATGTGGTCCACAATGGGGGTGCCTGGGGGTTTGCTATTGCTCCTAATTTTGCAGACTTTGTCAAGAAGCACTTCAGGTAAGATGTTTGACATTGTGCCATTCTGGTTTAGACATTATAATACATAATTACTGTGCAGATAAAAATTAAATGGGACTGTAAATGTATGTATATAAATCTTGCCACCACCAAAATTCTAGGGATATTTCTGCCCTTATAAATATGACCTTAATATAGCCCACATGACATTTTCTGTTATTCAATCAAATTTCTTTGTAAGTACTGTAGCTTTAAAGTCAGAAAAAAATGTATTGGGCATATATTCTTTCCTGAATATTACAGAGAACTTGCACTGAATTAATATACATCAAATGTTAGTGAGGCATTTTTATGAGCCTGTACCTCAAAACATTTATATCTCTTGCATAAAATTCAACATGCTATCTTATATCTTATATTTTTGCATACTAATACTAACATAACATAACATACTTCTTTATATATCTTTATATGGTTGGTAATCATCGTCATCAGCAAAAATAATCAGACCTCTGTGGCAACTGCAGGACTGACAAAACTCTGACCAATCATGCTTTTCACTCCGAAAAGCAAAAAAAAAAAAAAACAGATACCTTCATGTCTAGTTCTTCCTACGTCCAATCAAGCTGCTGTCTCTCTCCCTTCACCTACGTCTGCTGATGGGTGGCAATGTAGCTCTTGCAATGTCTTCAGAGAGCAGTCTGAGGAAAGAGGCTGGGACTTTTGACTTGTGTATTTTCAAAATATGGCCTGCTAGAACCCTTTCCAGAATCTCCAACACTTGACTTTTTTACTCATTTCTTTATCAAACTTCATGTGAGAAAAAAAAATGTCAGTCTAATTTTTAAGTACGTCAAACTATCCTCTGTCTTCACAGGGACCCTTGTCTTCAGCTGTGATTCATGTAATGATCAAGCCAACTGCCTGGAGTCTCGGGAAAGAGGAGACACCTTTGTCAGCCAGGGCTTCACCTGCGTCTGTAAAGACGGCTTCGTAGGTGACGGTCTCACCTGCTACAACGCAAAGCTCTGCAGCGACTCCTCTTGCTGTAGACAAGGTTATGAGTGGTCACCAGAGAGGGGCTGTGTAGACACTGATGAGTGCTCCCTCCCAGACTCGCCCTGCGCGCCGGCTCAGGTCTGCGAGAACACCCCGGGCTCGTTCGCCTGTGTAGAGCGTCCATCCAGCCCCAGATCTGCCCCCTCTCCCCAGTCTGTCATGTTCAGTTGTGGAAACACCGTTTGCCCTTCAGGCATGGACTGCATCAGTTACAATGGGACGACCCGCTGTGCCGACCCCTGTGATCATTACACTGTACTGGCCGATGACTGGCGCTCAGTAAATAACACTAATATGAATAACATACGCTGTGACAGGGATGTTCACTGGCGAGGCTGGTATCGTATGTTTCTGGGGCAAGAAAGTGCTCACATTCCAGAGAGGTGCGTGGAAACCCGGAGGTGTGGAACCTCTGCTCCTCTGTGGGTAACACAACCTCACCCTACACGGCCCGGTGAAATTGTACGACGCACTGTGTGCAATCACTGGGATAACGACTGCTGCAGATTTAGCTCATACAGCATCCATGTCAAGCTGTGTTATGGAGACTACTATGTCTACAAACTCGTGGCACCACCTGTATGCTCTCTTGCATACTGTGCAGGTATTGTTCCACCTGAAACACCTTTACACTGTAACAACAAATTACATTTCCTCATCAAGGCTAATACATCCATTTAACTGTTTCAGACTAACAAAAACACTGTTGTCAACAGTTCATAAACAGTAACTGTCACTGGTTTGGCATCGGTACAGTAATGTTTTTCACTGTAAACAGATGTGAACAGAACAGGAGCTGAAGTTCTACCAACTACACCTGATCCACCATTCCCCACTTCTGCCAGGCCAGAGGTCAACGTCACTTCCACGACAGCAGTGAACAACAGTACAGCAGCTGAGGGAGAGATCCGTCTGGTCAATGGAAACAGCTCCTGCTCCGGCAGAGTGGAGATCTTCCACTATGGACAGTGGGGGACGGTGTGTGATGATGCCTGGGACGTGCTGGATGCTGAGGTGGTGTGTAGACAGCTGGGCTGTGGCAGAGTCCTGTCAGCGCCAAACCGTGCACGTTTTGGACAAGGCAGAGGGCCCATCTGGTTGGACGATGTTGGGTGCAGAGGCAGCGAATCAAGGCTCACCGAGTGCCGCCACCAAGGAATTGGATCACACAACTGTGGTCACAGTGAGGACGCTGGTGTTGTCTGTGAAGGTAAACACTGACCTGTACATCTACAGACAATTATGGACAGAGAGGATTTTAGTAAACACATATTGGCTATACTATAATCTCCTCTACGTCCAAGATCTTTAGCCTTAAATGATATCGGTCATTTTAACCAGAAGTCTGTGGCGTGTAGTTTCTGCCTCTGGTCAACACTAACATGTTGCATGTGTTTCCATCAGCTGGTGCACCTGTGAGACTGGTCAACTCTGGAGACCGCTGCTCTGGCAGAGTGGAGATCTACCATGGTGGACAGTGGGGGACGGTGTGCGACGACTCCTGGGGCTTGAGTGATGCCAACGTGGTGTGCAGGCAGCTGGACTGTGGCAGGGCTCGTTCAGCACTTCCAAACGCAGCTTTTGGACAGGGCCGTGGTCCCATCTGGTTGGACGAGGTCAGTTGTTCAGGATGGGAACCATCAATAACTTCCTGCAGACATCAAGGGTTTGGAGTCCACAACTGTAATCATGGTGAAGATGCCAGCATCATCTGTGAAGGTAATGGTCCAATCCTGAGTGGTTATGTCCAACTGGGAGAGTTCCTTGTCAACAAGTTTCAATATTTACTTCAGATAGCAGATCTTTGTTTCATAACGCAATAAGTCAAATGTACAATACAAGTTTGTGTCAAGATCATGTTGAGGAGATCAGTTCTGTGTGAGATCAAGAAAGGATCTTTTCCTCACTCTTGCTGGTGGACGTTCAGGCTGTTGATGTCTGGTTTGTTCACATAATCTTCTCTGCAGGTCAACCAGGTCTAAACACCACAGTTCGACCACCCACACCTTTTCCACCATTCCAAACTTCTGCCAGGCCAGAGGTCAACCTCACTACCACGACAGCAGTGGACAACAGTACAACAGTGGGCAACATTACAGCAGCTGAGGGAGAGATCCGTCTGGTCAATGGAAACAGCTCCTGCTCCGGCAGAGTGGAGATCTTCCACTATGGACAGTGGGGGACGGTGTGTGATGATGCCTGGGACGTGCTGGATGCTGAGGTGGTGTGTAGACAGCTGGGCTGTGGCAGAGTCCTGTCAGCGCCAAACCGTGCACGTTTTGGACAAGGCAGAGGGCCCATCTGGTTGGACGATGTTGGGTGCAGAGGCAGCGAATCAAGGCTCGCCGAGTGCCGCCACCAAGGAATTGGATCACACAACTGTGGTCACCATGAGGACGCTGGTGTCGTCTGTGAAGGTAAACACTGACCTGTACATCTACAGACAATTAAGTCTCACAGTGTGGACAGAGAGGATTTTAGTAAACACATATTGGCTATACTATACTATACTTAAAGCACTGGAAAAGAGGGTAACGACACGCAAATGGAAGCGCCTCCTGATGGCGGAATATGGGTATTGCAAAAGCACCAACTGCATTGTTGGTGAATGAGCAAGTGTGGTATTTTCAGTAATTTAAGGACATTTACAGATTACCCACATTAATAGCATCATTGAGGACCCTTTACATATAAACATTAACACATAGGTGAGTAAAAAAAAAACCCAAAAAACACAGTTGTCTACATTAATGTTTCAATCTACATTTTGTAATAAACAAATTATAAGTGTAATTTGATATGATCAAGACACCTAAAAACAAAAACACAGCCGTTTTCATCTCTCCCATATCTACAAATAGCCCCTAAGTACTTTAATTGCAGTAGAAGACTCTCTGCACTCCTCCCGTTAGCAACGCCAGCCCATAGCCATAGCCCTGCCCAGAGAGCGAACAATGGAACTGAAACCTCTTTTAGGCCGCGAAAATAGGCCGTTTCTTTGGGTCTGTTCACAACACTGTATGTTGTAAATCTTTGGGCAGGGCTATGGGCTGGAGTGCAGAGAGTCTTCTACTGCAATTAAAGTACTTAGGGGCTATTTGTAGATCATACAACCCCACTTTAAAAAAAATGCTACTATCCCTTTAAGTCTCACAGTGTGGACAGAGAGGATTTTAGTAAACACATATACCGTAGGCTATATTATACTATACTATACTATACTACAATCTCCTCTACGTCCAAGATCTTTGGTCTCACATTATATTGGTCATTTTAACCAGAAGTCTGTGGCGTGTAGTTTCTGCCTCTGGTCAACATGTTGCATGTGTTTCCTTCAGCTGGTGCACCTGTGAGACTGGTCAACTCTGGAGACCGCTGCTCTGGCAGAGTGGAGATCTACCATAGTGGACAGTGGGGGACGGTGTGCGACGACTCCTGGCACCTGAATGATGCCGACGTGGTGTGCAGGCAGCTGGACTGTGGCAGGGCTCGTTCAGCACTTCCAAACGCAGCTTTTGGACAGGGCCGTGGTCCCATCTGGTTGGATGAGGTCCGCTGTTCAGGATGGGAACCATCAATAACTTCCTGCAGACATCAAGGGTTTGGAGTCCACGACTGCAGTCACATTGAAGATGCCAGCATCATCTGTGAAGGTAATGGTCCAATCCTGAGTGGTTATGTCCAACTGGGAGAGTTCCTTATCAACAAGTTTCAATATTTACTTCAGATAGCAGATCTTTGTTTCATAACGCAATAAGTCAAATGTACAATACAAGTTTGTGTTAAGATCATGTTGAGGAGATCAGTTCTGTGTGAGATCAAGAAAGGATCTTTTCCTCACTCTTGCTGGTGGACGTTCAGGCTGTTGATGTCTGGTTTTGGTTTGTTCACATAATCTTCTCTGCAGGTCAACCAGGTCTAAACACCACAGCTCGACCACCCACACCTTTTCCACCATTCCAAACTTCTGCCAGGCCAGAGGTCAACCTCACTACCACGACAGCAGTGGACAACAGTACAACAGTGGACAACAGTACAGCAGCTGAGGGAGAGATCCGTCTGGTCAATGGAAACAGCTCCTGCTCCGGCAGAGTGGAGATCTTCCACTATGGACAGTGGGGGACGGTGTGTGATGATGCCTGGGACGTGCTGGATGCTGAGGTGGTGTGTAGACAGCTGGGCTGTGGCAGAGTCCTGTCAGCGCCAAACCGTGCACGTTTTGGACAAGGCAGAGGGCCCATCTGGTTGGACGATGTTGGGTGCAGAGGCAGCGAATCAAGGCTCGCCGAGTGCCGCCACCAAGGAATTGGATCACACAACTGTGGTCACCATGAGGACGCTGGTGTTGTCTGTGAAGGTAAACACTGACCTGTACATCTACAGACAATTAAGTCTCACAGTGTGGACAGAGAGGATTTTAGTAAACACATATTGGCTATACTATACTATACTTAAAGCACTGGAAAAGAGGGTAACGACACGCAAATGGAAGCGCCTCCTGATGGCGGAATATGGGTATTGCAAAAGCACCAACTCTGCATTGTTGGTGAATGAGCAAGTGTGGTATTTTCAGTAATTTAAGGACATTTACAGATTACCCACATTAATAGCATCATTGAGGACCCTTTACATATAAACATTAACACATAGGTGAGTAAAAAAAAACCCAAAAAACACAGTTGTCTACATTAATGTTTCAATCTACATTTTGTAATAAACAAATTATAAGTGTAATTTGATATGATCAAGACACCTAAAAACAAAAACACAGCCATTTTCATCAATTTAGCTACAAGCAAGTGGGCAACACACATACATTGGAGTGAATGAGTTTTCTGGGCGCTTTTGCAATACCCATATCCTGCCACTCGTGGCGCAAAACCCTTACCACGGTAGTCAATGGTGGTGTCGTTACTCTCTTTTCCAGTGCTCTAACTATACTATACTATACTACTAATCTCCTCTACGTCCAAGATCTTTGGTCTCACATTATATTGGTCATTTTAACCAGAAGTCTGTGGCGTGTAGTTTCTGCCTCTGGTCAACATATTGCATGTGTTTCCTTCAGCTGGTGCACCTGTGAGACTGGTCAACTCTGGAGACCGCTGCTCTGGCAGAGTGGAGATCTACCATGGTGGACAGTGGGGGACGGTGTGCGACGACTCCTGGGGCTTGAGTGATGCCAACGTGGTGTGCAGGCAGCTGGACTGTGGCAGGGCTCGTTCAGCACTTCCAAACGCAGCTTTTGGACAGGGCCGTGGTCCCATCTGGTTGGACGAGGTCAGTTGTTCAGGATGGGAACCATCTATAACTTCCTGTAGACATCGAGGGTTTGGAGTCCACGACTGCAGTCACGTTGAAGATGCCAGCATCATCTGTGAAGGTAATGGTCCAATCCTGAGTGGTTATGTCCAACTGGGAGAGTTCCTTGTCAAAAAGTTTCAATATTTACTTCAGATAGCAGATCTTTGTTTCATAACGCAATAAGTCAAATGTACAATACAAGTTTGTGTTAAGATCATGTTGAGGAGATCAGTTCTGTGTGAGATCAAGAAAGGATCTTTTCCTCACTCTTGCTGGTGGACGTTCAGGCTGTTGATGTCTGGTTTTGGTTTGTTCACATAATCTTCTCTGCAGGTCAACCAGGTCTAAACACCACAGCTCGACCACCCACACCTTTTCCACCATTCCAAACTTCTGCCAGGCCAGAGGTCAACCTCACTACCACGACAGCAGTGGACAACAGTACAACAGTGGACAACAGTACAGCAGCTGAGGGAGAGATCCGTCTGGTCAATGGAAACAGCTCCTGCTCCGGCAGAGTGGAGATCTTCCACTATGGACAGTGGGGGACGGTGTGTGATGATGCCTGGGACGTGCTGGATGCTGAGGTGGTGTGTAGACAGCTGGGCTGTGGCAGAGTCCTGTCAGCGCCAAACCGTGCACGTTTTGGACAAGGCAGAGGGCCCATCTGGTTGGACGATGTTGGGTGCAGAGGCAGCGAATCAAGGCTCGCCGAGTGCCGCCACCAAGGAATTGGATCACACAACTGTGGTCACCATGAGGACGCTGGTGTTGTCTGTGAAGGTAAACACTGACCTGTACATCTACAGACAATTAAGTCTCACAGTGTGGACAGAGAGGAGTTTAGTAAACACATATACGCTATACTATAATCTGCCTCTGGTCAACACTAACATGTTGCATGTGTTTCCATCAGCTGGTGCACCTGTGAGACTGGTCAACTCTGGAGACCGCTGCTCTGGCAGAGTGGAGATCTACCATGGTGGACAGTGGGGGACGGTGTGCGACGACTCCTGGCGCCTGAGTGAAGCCAACGTGGTGTGCAGGCAGCTGGACTGTGGCAGGGCTCGTTCAGCACTTCCAAACGCAGCTTTTGGACAGGGCCGTGGTCCCATCTGGTTGGACGAGGTCAGCTGTTCAGGATGGGAACCATCGATAACTTCCTGTAGACATCGAGGGTTTGGAGTCCACAATTGTAATCATGGTGAAGATGCCAGTGTTGTTTGTGAAGGTAAATGTTTTACACATTTATGGTCCAATCCTGAGTGGTTATGTCCAACTGGGAGAGTTCCTTATCAACAAGTTTCAATATTTACTTCAGATAGCAGATCTTTGTTTCGTAACACAATACGTCAAATGCACAATAAGCCTGTGAATATTCTCATTTGTCCAGGTCACCGTTATCCTCAAAGAAATTTAAATCAAAAGCAACTGGACAAATAACCAAGTCCAGTTGCTTTTGATTTAAATTTATTTGGGGACAAATGTACAACACAAGTTTGTGTCAAGATCATAAATGTTTTGTAGTTAATGTTGAGTAAATCAGTTCTGTTCGGAATGTAAGTTGCTTTTTATGTGTTTTATGTTTTGAAGTGTTTTGACAAACAACTTTTAAATAATTGCACACTTACATTATCTTCCTTCATTAGTTAATCTCCTTTCTCACACACTTTCATTTGGTGATCTTTTTCCTTTAGCCCGTTTGCCTCCACGGCCTACTCATCTTGTTTGTGGTCGTGATGAAATCCAAGTGGGGCTGGAAGTGGCGACCATAGCGTCCAGGGGTCTGGACCCATTCTCTGGACACATGGCTGCCCTTAACTGCTCCTCGTTCAGAGTGCGTGGTGACGTGGTTTGGTACCAAGTGGCGGCGGAGGGAGATGCCTGTGGAAACATACTGACGGTAGAGATTTTGTCTTTCTTTTTTTCCACAGCAGCATGTCAATAAACATGATCTTGTATTGACCTACTGTTGATGGACATAGCTAGAAATCCAAGTCTCCTATATACAGTGTCCCACATCCTCAGCTACAGGGCCGTTTAGGGGAGAAAGGTGATGATAATTCTAGGGGCCCAGCGCCCAGTAGGGCCCACAAAAAACCCCAGTAGTCTAATCTTTGTATGACTGAATTATTCTGCATAATACTCTGACTAATACTCATAGTAATGCTGCATTAGCATCAAAACAAAGTAGGCTAAATAGAAAATGATACTGTATGTAGTCTAAGAAAAAAAGTGGAAAAGTCAGGGGTCAGGGGCCCACTTTAGTATTCTTTCAAGGGGCCCAGAATTCCTAGCAACGGCCCTGCTCAGCTATGAATACCTTGAATCGTCATCTACTTTCAGTCTTGCTTCTTTCCTAGCTTTTTTCATTGTCATGTGACATCAAAACATTTATGAATACTATTACAGTATAATGACTGAGTTATTGGTTCCCAAGTAGGAAATCTCTTTCCACACTCCTCTGCAGGGAGTACCTTGAAACATAGAACCTCCACCTGAAAGTCCTCTCAACCAGACGTAATCCTTCAACTGACTAATACCATGACCATCCTCTGTCTTTCAGACCAACCGCACACATGCCACCTACTCCAACAGGTTATTTTTGTACGAAAGAAACTCGTCCTTCTCTCGTCCTGTGAGCTTTCCTTTCTCCTGTGTCTATCCCCTGGACACCGACACCAGCCTGAATATGGCTCTCGTACCAGTCCTTGGGTAAGTAGATCACTCTGATTGATGATAATAAAATAAATAATGAAATAGTATGGTGTATATTTGTTATGCCATTATGCCATTCTGGTCATGTCATATTACAAAAATTAGGATAAACAACCCCTAACCCAGTTCCAACCTTTTTTGGTTCGTGACCCCATTTTGACATCACACATTTCTGGCAACCCCATCAATCAAGATGCGCCAGCTCAGATATTTTTATATGCTGCATTTTATTTGAACTCGATTTATATTGGAGAAAGTGAAAGTATAGAACACAGTTGTTTAAGATTGTGTGTGGTGTTTTTAATCATAATTTTTTTTTTAAACTAGTAGTAGTAGTAGTAGTTTGTTTATTCGATCTTGTGCACAACTTATTTACAGTTGAGCATCAGTCACAATCAGTGAACCTTCCATAATAATAATAACTAGTTTGTATATAGATCAAAAAGGTGTAGGCTGAAGCTATCCAGTTTATAAATGCCTATACCCTTTAAATCATTATTTCAGTAAAACCATTAGAGCTCTTCATAGTTAAAAAAAAAAAAAATTTTACTAGACATTTCAGGGGACCCTATTTTAATTTCAGGTGACCCAACCTGGGGTCCCGACCCCAAGGTTGAAAAACACTGCCCTAACCCTAACTCCTGTGATAGAAAGGCTCATGCAAGTACCAGCATCTTAGTGCACAAAACAGTGAAACTATGCTGTTAATGAGGTAGTTAAGTCTTCATTTACTCTGTAACAGTCAAATGAGGATACTGGCACATCCAGAATGTCCCTGAGAAGTCTGAGTGATTGTTATCCTGCAGAGATATCGAGCTTTAGCTGCACAGATAAATAAAGAGATATAACAATGATAATAAGTCAAAGAAAAAATTACAGGGAAATGACTTGATCAATCAAAAGTACATTTTCTTCACAGGTCTGACTCAGCTGGCATTTCAGGATCAGGTACCAGAGCCAGAGCCTCCATGTATTTGTTCCGCAACTCCAACTTCACTGATGCTTACACAGGGAGCCGGGTCTTCCTTACGGTGGGCTCTCCTCTCTATGTGGGTATCTATGTGGAGGAGAGAGATCCAAGCTTTGCAGTAGTTATGGAGGACTGCTATGTCACTCCCTCATCAAGCCCTCATGATTCCAGACGATACTTTCTCATCCAAAACAAGTAAGTGTCCGTCTTTATGGAAATGGGAAAGAGTAAGTGTACCTATTAGTGATGTGAAGTGGTCCTATAATGACCTGCTGTGTTTTCTCTGTCAGGTGTTCTACTAACCGTCGACAGGTGTCAGTGGTTGAGAGTGGTTTATCCTCCCGGGCTCGTTTCTCTGCCCTGTTCTTCTCACCTCAGGGTGAATACCAAAACATGTATCTGCACTGCAAGCTCAGTCTGTGTCGCCGGAGGGGCTACAACTGTGTCCCAGTAAGTCACACATTTCACTTTATCAGTAGCAAAGTCAGTTGTTGCCACTTTAACATTGGTTTTAATGTTGTTGTTTTGTTTTTTTTACACTTTACAGGCTTGCAGATCAAGGAGATATCGCTCTATTTCCAACTCTTCTCCTCTGCAGCCTGTCTCCATTGGACCAATCACATGTGAGTATAAAAAATCTAATCTCAGGGTGGATGTCTCAACATGCTGATCAATCCAGAATTGAATAATCATGTTTTTACTCTTTCTTCTTTATTTTCAGGGGACAAGTCTCGTGTGTGATCTGGTAACGACAGTAATAACACAAACACGTTCCACCACGTGACTACGATTTTACTTTGTATTAACATGTTTTTTTTTACTCATACAATACTCATGAAATAATAAACACTGTTTTTTCATTATGATTAAATCTTACCATATACATTGTTCATTACACATTAATGTCACCTGTGTAAGGATTTTATTATGAAATCAAATGAATGTATATATACAGAATAATAAATGAAGTTACCAATACTTTTCCTCTGCTCTGTGCTTATTTAATGTAAAACAGCGCTTTTAAAAAGTGGTGCAGTTATGCAGTTATAGTTGATTCATGATGTTAAATTGTATCAGGTCTTACTGCCTACCGGCGAAAAGCTTATTAACATTTGATGTTCATGGATTAAAGGGATAGTAGCATTTTTTTAAAGTGGGGTTGTATGATCTACAAGCCCCTAAGTACTTTAATTGCAGTAGAAGACTCTCTGCACTCCTCCCGTTAGCAACGCCAGCCCATAATAGCCCTGCCCAGAGATTTACAACATACATTGTTGTGAATGGACCCAAAGAAACGGCCTATTTTCGCGGCCTAAAAGGGGTTTTACCTGAAAAAAAAATACACAGTTCCATTGTTCACTCTAATACAATTTTTTTCCAGTCCTTCAAAGTGCAGGAAAAACGCAGTTTTTATTTGGACCTAACCAACTCACGTATCCCTCCGCCCAGGGTTAGCGCCCGCCGATCAACAGTTGGTTAGGTCCAAATAAAAACTGTGTTTTTCCTGCACTTTGAGGGGCTGGAAAAAATTGTATGTATTATAGTGAACAATGGAACTGTGTATTTTTTTTCAGATAAAACCTCTTTTAGGCCACGAAAATAGGCCGTTTCTTTGGGTCCATTCACAACAATGTATGTTGTATATCTCTGGGCAGGGCTATGGGCTGGCCTTGCTAACGGGAGGAGTGTAGAGAGTCTTCTACTGCAATTAAAGTACTTAGGGGCTATTTGTAGATCATACAACCCCACTTTAAAAAAAATGCTACTATCCCTTTAAGGTCTTTTACATATTGGTTAGATGGTAGGCCTACTGGAAAATGTAGGCTATAAGCTACTGAATTTCTCACATATTTGAAGAAATTTCTGTTCAAAGTCATCAGACATGTCTGCAACACATATATTTGTGCACGTGCAGGTTTTATGTTTTTGTCCCCTTGACCTTTCTTCAAATCGGACGGTCTAATGAAACCGTCTCCTATGTCTCTCCTTTGCTATTGATGATCCCTCTGCCGGCTCTTCAGACACTTCTTCCTGCTTTCCTCCCAGGTCTTTCCCTCAGTAGATATATACCAATATGTAGTGCCAAACCTTGTAAAGGCCTCACAAAAAGATTTGTCAAAATATCTTTGAGTGATTCAGTTGTGCCTCTTTATTCATCCTTATGGAGATGGTCTTGTTCTTCAGCCAGATTGCTGAAACTGGTTTGTAAATGGACTATCTCCTTTTCAATATTGACCCTCCAGAGGTCACAGTGTGCTTTATCAGACCTGCTTGTTGGTCACACCACACCTGTTTGCTCCACATTTGTGAGCGCCGGCTACATAAACACTTTGAGGGAGGTAAAACCTGCCCTTTCAACTAATCCTGGGAACTAACCGTTCATTGTCAGATAAGAATGTAAGGATTGGGAGAAAAGGTCCCCTACAGTGTTGTACATGACTTCTCAATTCACATAATTATTTATTCACTCAATATGCTATTCTTCTGGTCTTGGTGCACTAGACGACAAATCGGCCATGTGACTGTGCCAGAGTTTTCATCATTGTGCAGTGTAAAGGCTAAAACAGCCGTGCTGGAATATGTGTGATGTGGACATGTGGTTACTGTGACCACTACTGTGATACAATACAAAATGTCCTATGACTAAACAAGCATCAAGTCTACTTATGGCTCAAAGTCTTGTACACATGAGAAAACAATAAAGTTAAGCAATAAAGTTAATCTGCATTTTGTTGATCAACATTCTCTGAAAGAGTTGCAATAGCAGAAACTATCACGTATCACACACACACACACACACACACACACACACACACACACACACACACACACACACACACACACACACACACACACACACACATAGACACATAGACAATCACTCTCATAATCACTAATTATATTTCCCATGGACAGAATCTAAAGGCTGAGGTCACACTTGGGTCTGAGCTACCACTTGTTGAAGGCAATAAAATGATTTCTCCGAAGGGACGATTGTTTGATGTACGACCATTACTTCTGGCTCCATCATGTTCAGGGAATGACTCCTAATGAATGACTGACCTTCCCCTGAGTTTTCATCTGCTGCCACCATGAGGTTGAGAGAGTGACATGTCTCAACAGCATCTGGCTCGAGCGCATACAAACTGGGGGAAATGTTGGGTGTTGAGCTCAGATGGTTATCCTTACAGCTTGGGCTGTCTGATCTATTTTTGCATGCAGTGCGTGCAGTGCATGAAAAGCTTGTCAAATCTTGTCCTTCTATCAAAGAAAATGTTTTTTTTTTGTCATTATATCACAGACATAAAACCATGCTGGCTGACAATCTGACATATACGTATCACACTACTAAACTATATATATAAACTATAATAACAGGCAGTGTCTAAATAATAATAAGTGTCACTATAGGTTTTTTGGGGTTTTTTTTTTAATTTTCCTGCCAATCATGAATTCAACTCATTGATCATGACACATTATGCTACACAAGAAGCAGGTCCATGATGATGAACAATAACACCAACTGTAACAGTGATATTAGTGATCCCGATTCTAGTGTGACATAAAGTTTCCATCCAAATATTGTGGTTCCAATGAACACATTTGCCTACCTGTTGCTCTGGTGGTAGCTAGCCTGTAAATCTCTCTAGGAGGGTAATGACTCCTAGCACAAAAAGCATTGTTAGGATAGGCTTCTATAGCCTATTTTATTTAAAATGTGTAAAATGTTCAAACTAAGAACTAAATGAAGTGGTGAACAACTGTGCTGTGCGGCTGAAGGTCACTAAACTATCCTACTTTGCTCTCTAGGAAACTCAAAATAATGGCCAGTATGTGCAGGGGGCGTGGCTTTAGCTTCATTTTTTTTTTTTGAGTGACAGACCAGCAGCCCAATAGCCCAGCTGGCTGTCACCGAGCGGGCGGGGCGCAGAGTGGCCAAAGTTTCCCACTCGGGTTCAGGGTAGTTGGGGTTAATTTCCGTCCCGGGTAGTAGCCGTTTTGTCCGTGAGAGCCGTGAACTTTTTCCCCCCGTCGACAGCCGTCGTCATGTCCAACAACAATGCCAGCAACAACCTGATCATCGCTCAGAGGGCCGTGAAGCAGCTCCGGTTAGAGGCCAGTATCCGGAGGATCAAGGTACGAACCCCCTCAACGCCGACACACAAACACACAAACACGGAAGACTGGCGCTGGCACCGCCGCTGAATGGCGGAGGAGACGAGCTGGGAGCAGAAATGTCACAGTCAGAGTGGACTTTCATACCTGAGGTTCAACGGAGCGGTGCACACAAACTTAACACATGTGACACACACTTGGACTGGTTTGTGTCAGGTCGACTGGTCCACAAACAAACAGCTGTGGCCGGGCGAGCCAGCCGCTTCTCCTTCTTCCGTGTTTGACGGCTGTCCTGTCACCGTCTGTTGTGGGAAGAAGAAGCAGAAGTCGTGACTCGTTCCCCCGCTGTGAAGTGTCACACGTTTTTACTTCAAGTTAAACTTTGTAGCGTTAGTTTACACACAAAGCTAACCAGTCAACATTTCATTCAGGTCACACAGCCGACGCACCCATTCGTGTATTTCACCGTTGCTTGCAAATTTTATGCAAAAAAAAAAAAAAAACCGTCCCATTAGTGAGTGGGAAGTGTTGGGAGTTTGACAGCAGGCCAGCTGGAGCATGACTAACCTATCACAGGCTCTTTGTGTTTACGCACACACGTCACGGTCGTGTCCATGTATGTCTGGCTCTGCAGGTGTCCCAGGCTGCTGCCGAGCTGAGGAACTTCTGTCTGCAGAATGCCTCCAAGGACCCTCTCCTGGTGGGGGTCCCCTCCAGCGATAATCCCTTCAGACCTCCCAAGTCCTGCTCCCTGTTCTGAGGTAGGAGGCCTGCTGGGTTGTTTTTTTTCTTCTCCCCCCTCACTGATGCACCAGCTGGGGACAATGGGGGTACAATTAATTACACCAGGGAGGGAATTAATTACACCTTCACATTTAGTTTAGACTGAATCACTCAGCTAATGCTACAGTAAGGCAGGTGCCACATGGGAAACCTAAAGGTCTGATATTTATGAGCAGAGCTGCAGTGATTAATCCATCAAACAATTTGCCAATGGAAAGAAATAATGGTAACACTTTACTTGAATAGGTATTCATAAGATTGACATAAAACTGTCATAACCATGACATGACACCTGTCATAAACATCAATGAATACTTATGACAGCCGTCGTTAAGTGTCATTCGGTAAGTTATGTCACTTTTGAGATGTCCTTGTTATGAGAACTTGACATAATTTTTAAAGTTTGGCAATTAGGTCTGCTATGACAGTTTAAATTGTCTTTATGTCAAGTTGTCAGAACAAAAACATCTCAAACAATGTCAACTTTGCATTAAAAGTGACATAACTTACCGAATGACACGTAACGACAGCTGTCATAAGTATTCATTGATGTTTATGATAGCTGTTATGTCATGGTTATGACAGTGTTATGTCAATCTTATGAATACCTATTCAAGTAAAGTGTTACCGAAATAATTTAAAGCAGAAGTAAGTGATATATTTGTGTTAATATAAGTCTTAAATAGTTCTATCTTCCGACAGCAATCACTTACATAGAGTGTTTGGTCTGAAACACGGGTCTGTCAGTCACTCTGCTCTGCTCTGAGCCGAGGAGAAAACATTTATCGTATCCTACAGTTTTTATCCAATGAGGAGAGAGAACGGCATGCAGGGCTGTGTGTGCAGCCAAGGGATGCGCCTGAATGTGGTGACGTAGGGACGAGGACTGTTATGGTGCATTCAAGGAAACTCGTATTTTTCCGACCGTGAAGTCGTACCAGTTCGATCTGGTACGAGTTCACCGGTCGGAAGTTACGAGTGGCCGTTATAGTGACTTTCACCGGTAAAACAGGTCGGAAAAACACGAGTGGGTTGCCTGAAACGATACAAAGTCGTAAGTTGTGACTTGAAGCTGTAATTTACTATTTCAAAAGCCTGCCTGGAACGCAGCATTAGCGAAAACGACCGGACCACTTACTTCTGCTTTAAGTACATTTTTAAATAAATACGACACAAAGTTGATGGTCAAAGTAAACAGAATATTTCTCTTTAATGATATCCCCTTTGTGATCAAGGAATTGCCTTGATTGGACTTGTGTTTTTGATAGCGTACCAAATAACTAATCCATTAATTGAGGAAAAAAATAGAACAGGTTATTTTCATCATAGATTAATCTGATTATCTTCTTGAACAACTATAACTAGCAGAAAATGGTCATCTCGGGTTCACAAGGTGACATCCTCAAATTGCTTGCCTTACAGTGATTAAATCAACCTATTATCAGAGTCAATACAATTGATTAGATTTTTGTCAGTCTATACAGTTGACTAATTGCTTCAGCTGCAGTTGTGTTGCTAACGAGTGCTCTTGTATTCTTTTTATGGTTCTGTACTTTATTTGATCACAATCTAATTATGTCTTAGTTAAAATTGAGCCAAAGCAATTGATCATTCATCATACACATAATTTACTGACTTAAATTGTCATCTTTCAATACAGCCAGAAGCCATTTTCCAGTAATTTTGCATTTAATGGTTTCAGCTTTTAAAATGTTTTTTTTTAAATTATAATTATTAATTCGGATTATTCCGCATTATGATAAGTATTAGACAAATTGAATATTAAATATTGTTCAGTGGTTTGGTCGAGTACCTCAACAAATTGCAAATAGAGCTCTGAACAAAGCTGCACTGTGTGTGCTGTGTTGTTCTCATAAAACACATGCTGATGAAAAATGAGCCTTTGTTGAAATTCAGGGAAATAAGGAAGATAAAATGCTTCCTCCATGCCTTATCCCACCCATTGTCTTACAGTTCTCTATACATGTAAGACTAAAATGTTTATTCAGACTATATCATGTCATTCTTGTTGTCATGTTACATCGACGGGTAACGTCACTGGTCACAAGAAGTGTGACCAATAATAATAACGATGGCTCGTTTCTGTTCAGTTGTCCAAGACAAATAATTGTTAAATCTGTTGTTTAATTCTTTTTTTTTTTTGTCTACAACAGGGAGAAACAAGGAGGATTCACGAACTTGCTCATCAAAAGCTTTCTTCACTTCTACTTGATGTCTCGTAGATCTATCAGCTCCTCTCGGGATGATGCAACATGGGAATGGAGCGGGGTGGGGTGGGGTGGGGGTGGGGTTTTGGGCTGGTCCACTTGTTTGCCAAAACTAATGGTATCATAACTCCCATCTGTTACATTAAAGCAGGGCCAAACTACATGTTCAAAAAAATGTTACTGGCACTAGCCTGACTAATGATTAAGCTGTTCTTAGTTTACCTAGTGCCTAACATGTCCGGTGTCAGTTTACTGACATAACATTGTCTGTCTCCAGTCAGTGAAATACAGTCCATGCCACTGGCTCCTGAAGATGCAACATCCTTTTGTATTTTGTGTGGAAGGTGGAGAAACTATCAATTGTTAATTTAAACCAGGTGCTGTTCAAGAATAATATATATGTATATGTATATATATATATACATATACACACATACATATACATACACTGTGTTTCATGTTGTGTCTTTACAAAACACTAACTGTGTATGTGGCCAACAGACATACTACTAGCCTACGAGCTAAAATAATTGGTGTCTTAAACTATTCGTATATTTGTGGCAATACTAAAGGTGTTACTACTACTCAGAGGTACATTAACACGGTACAGACCTTTAACCCTTTCAGCACAAGGCATGTGATTGTTGATTAACTGTTCACCCAGTCCTTTTTCTGTATATATTTAACTGCCTATTAGGGGCACTTTTATTAGCCTATATCTGTTCCTGTCTTTAATTTAAAGAAAAAAACAACATGTCAAGGCCTAACACTATATCGAACCCCACTTATATCACTTTAGGTACACAGATGTTCATAGCTTCATTCAAGATCTACCAATGTTGTTTGTATTTAATGATAAGTAAGTGCTGCAGTGACTTGTTGCAATAATCAATTTCCACACTGGAATCATGCTCAGATCAACCAAAACTTTTACTACTGTTAGCTTTTATCTTTCTTAACTTTGCTACTGTGGGCATCCTTTTAGAAATTAAATGACTTTTTTGACAGGAGTTGCTGTGTGTGAATGTGTTTTTTTTGGTGTTTGTTTTAAATCTTAAAGCTTGTGCAAATAACACAAAGGGGAAAAAAACACTTTTTAACACGTTTCAATTGTTTCTCAGATGTTGACTCATAAGCCCTCAGTTTGCAGATGTCAAACCACCTTGAACGAAGAATGTGTAAACATTAACATCTCTAAGAACATCATTCATGCAAATCATCTAGGTAAAATGAATGGATGAATGTTAAGGAGACCTGTCGAATCCTGGATTTAATGATAAACTTAACCAAAAATGGTCATTATGGTGGATGCCTGACCACATCTACTGGATAAGATAAGGTAGAATGTGTCAAACTTTTGAGCGTTACTGATGGGCGGAGTGGGGCCTGGAGGATTTCCAACACTTTCCTAAGAGTTTCACGCTCTGTAGAAGATTGGATCACATAAATCAAATGAGTGTGAAGGCTCAAACATGGGTGTGTCTCAGGGATTTTCAGGTTTATTCGTCCCATCAACGCCTACAGAATATAAACAGAGATGAATAATACCAAACCTGAGCACAAGGTGAAGTTTGGGCCAAAACAGTTTATCAGCGGTTCCAACCATTTTTGGCTCGTGACCTCATTTTGACATCACAGATTTTTGGCGACCCTGCGATCATGTGCAGTCACGTGATTGTGGCCGTCAATCAAGATGCGCCCACGCAGATCATTTTACATGCTGCATTTTATTTGAACTCGATTTATATTCGAGTAAGTGAATGTATAGAATACAGTTGTTTAAGATTTTGTGTGGTGTTTTAAATAATTTTAAAAAGAATAATATTAGTTAAAGCAGAAGTAAGAGGAATATTTGTGTTAATATAAGTCTTAAATAGTTCTATCTTCCGACAGCAATCACTTCTATAGAGTGTTTGGTCTGAAACACGGGTCTGTCAGTCACTCTGCTCTGCTGTAAGCTGAGGAGAAAACTTTCCTTGTATCCTACAACCTTTATCCAATGAGGAGAGAGAACGGCATAAAGGGGCGGTCCTCTCTGTGTGTGCAGCCAAGGGATAAAGGTAAAGGTACTTTATTTGTCACATATACAGCTAGTACATTGAAATTCTTTCTCTGCATTTAACCCATCCCTGAGGAGCAGTGGGCAGCCACGGTGCAGCGCCCGGGGACCAACTCCAGATTATGAGCCAGTGCCTTTGGTCAGGGGTGCTGACTGGAGGATTAACCCAGCCGACATGTTTTTAGTGGTGGGGGAAACCGGAGTACCCGGAGGAAACCCACGCAGACACGGGGAGAACATGCAAACTCCACACAGAAAGGACCTGGGCGGCCGGGGATTCGAACCCAGGACCTTCTTGCTGTGAGGCAACAGTGCCGCCCGTGAATGTGGTGACGTAGGGACGAGGGCGGGGACTGCTAACTCCATCGGCTGTCAAGAAGTTAGCCAAAACGACCGGATCGCTTACTTCTGCTTTAAGAAAATATTTTTATCGGTAATATTTTTTTTCAATTACTGGACATTTCAGGTGACCCCATTTGAATTCCAGGCGATCCCACGTGGGGTCCCAACCCCAAGGTTGAAAAACACTGGACTAAATCATTGTAAATCCTGCAGCTTCCCTGATTCAGCCCAGGGTAGCCTCGCATCACCAGGCTCTTCAGACAAGCGAAGAGCCTGGTGTCCGTTACCTCTGAATTAGTCTGCATTCTGGTTCCTGTCTGTAGCGGATACCGAAATCACCAAATTCACCAAAATAAAAGTGTCCACCAACATAAAACTTATAGAATAAACATTAACTTGCAATACAATTAAAGCGAAATGTTAACTTAATGGCTCGGGGACTTTCTTGTAAATTATATTCCTTAAATTAAAGAGTTTTACCACATTTTATTAGCTTGGTGCTTTTATTTTGACGGAAAGGCCTGTCTCTCTTGCCCTGGATCCGTTTCCTTCCCAAAACAGCGAGTCAACGGCCCCAGACTAGCCCAGGGTCAGCTGTAGACTAATCAGCAGAAGTGGCATCACCTGTAAATAAAGGCAGTAGCATCTGCCTGTGGAAGTTCACTGCTACACTGAGCCACTGCAGAGATACACATTAACAATCCATTGTTGCTGTAGTAAGGTTCGTCATTTCAAGTTTTCAAACCACATTTGTGTAGATCCTGTGGAGATTTGCATGGGAATTAACTGACCCTTTGTTGCTTGTATGTGAATATGGGATCCAGATGGCTTCCAGGTTTGGGGCAGAGGCAAGTCGGAAGACACCAGCACTACTCAGGTAATAACATCCCTTTTTCACCTGAAGTATAAATACATGAAACCTGCAGCCCAGTGATGCTGGAAAAACAATCCATTCACACGTTGACACATCTTCCTTTCCCCTCACTTCCCAGCACCTTTCTGTGCTTCTCTGGTCCAATACAGACAACCACCTGAATAGAGCTCTAAGTCACACTTCTCTGAATTTGTTCTCCCACAGTGCCTCCCGGTGGGCTGACAGGGAGGGGCCCAGAGAGCAGGGGGATTCACTCAGAGTGAGTAAAGAAAAAAACAAGTGAATGACATTAGCTTTTTTTTTTTTTTTTTTGGAAGGAAACTAACTTTTATCCTGTAGGAGCAGCTGCAGGAGATGGATGAGCATGTGGCCAGGCTCCAAGACATGCTGAGGAGTGAGCGAGCCAAAGTATGTAATGATAATAATTATGAATGTGCCTGATGACATGTACTAGGAGAGGTTTTTCAGGTTTATTTATTTAGCACACATTTATATTCAATGGTGCAAGGAGGGAACAAAGCCGATTGGCTTGTACAAAAGTTCCACCCCTGTCACAAATTACAACTGGCTAACAAATAAACATAGAGGAAAAAAAGGAGATAAAGTGCATACATAATCAACGTTATATGAGCAAAATGAGCAAAAATTAGGAAAAAATGAAGAGATAAAGAACAAAGTGATCAGTAACAAATAGAGACAATAGAAATAAGGTACAAAAAATTAATAGATTGAAATCATAAAAAGACAGAGTAAGGATGAGGGATATGGAGAGAGCGTGAAATTCAAGAAAAGTTAAGATGTATTAGCGAAGGAGGTTGTCCATTCCAAAATATAACATCTACAGGACATATTAAACTGATGGTGTGATGTGCGGGTAAAGGGTAAATATAGAGTAAGATTAGTGCGGTGAGAATGTACATTATGAGTGAAGGTTAAGACATTTTGAAAAGTGACAGGGAGATCTTGGTTCCTGTAAATAAACTTGTGAATAAACAAACAAATCTGATGAAGAGAATACTTTGTATGTGAGATGAATCTTAAGAACCTCTTCTGAATAGTACATAATGTCTTGAGATGAGTAGGATATGTAGCTGCCCAGACCATATTACAGTACAGAACATCCCATCCATGTCTGTTGCTCTCTGTCTGCCAGTGTGGCCATCTGCAGCTGCGGTGTAACCAGCAGGAGGCGGAGCTGAGGCGCAAAGAGCAGCACAGCAACAGACTGAAGGAGCGACTGTCAGTGTCACAGCTCACTGACAGACACAGGGAGAAAGGACCCTGTAAGACACACACCTTTTTAAATCCAGAGGAACCCACACACATGAATCATTTACCAAAAAGTTTACCCTCCTGCATTTTTCTAAACAGCCATAGAGGTGTTGAACTTTCCACCTGGAGCCCGAGGCAAAAGAGAGCAGCCAAAAAGATCGTTCAAGTCTACTGCGAAGTAAGTTGGCTGCTACTATCATGTCCCTTACATTCTGTGTCTGTCATTTCCCGCCACTCTCTGATCCCTTTTCTCTCTCTCTGTCTCCACCTTGTAGACCAGAAGAAACAGCACTGCGTCTGATGCTGCAGCGCAGAGAGGCAGAGCTCATGGAGGTCATGAAGCTGCGCCACAGCATCACCGCATTACTTCATCTTCTCAGTAGCGATATGGAGAAGGTGAGGGAGGAAGGAAGACTTCAATTGAGGATAGTGGTGTTGGTTAGTTTATTGGATAAAAGGATTATTTTCAAATGGACAGTTATTAATAATCTCTCCAGCAGGTTTATTTAGTATCTGTTCAGAGATTTGATCTGTATCACACAGCAGACTGTCATATACATGCTTAAATGGGGTTTTCCCCCACACACACCATTGTACACAGCCATTGACCAGACGACCCAAAACAAGATCTTTTTTTTTTATTATCTGTTCATTCATTGAACCTTTGAACCACCATGAACAAGAAGGAGAAAACTGCCAGCAGTGCAAACATCTGCTGAGGTATATCATGCCAACATGCCTTTTTAGCAAGATTGTTTTATCAAGTACTGTCTCCAACAATGTCCACTCTGTCTTGGAAATTACAAAGCTAAACCTAAGAGCAATGTTTAAGTTAACAAACCACTCTCCTCCTTTAAAGTCTATTTCAGACTCGGTGGATGCTTGGGGTGTGGACAAAATAATGGATGAAGCTGAGGAGATGATTGGTGACCATGTGACGGGAGGTGTGGTTCAGAGTTGGAGGAAGGTGCAAAGGAGTCTGGGTAATGCACTATCTGAGGGTAAATGACCATCTTTAAATTGACCTAATCTGTTGTGTCTTTTCTAATGAGGATTCTGGTTAGTTTAAAAAAAAAAAATTTCAACAGGATACGATTTACATTTGGGCTGTCTTGAATGCAGGTCACACCGGTATTGGTACTGACCAAGACAAGCTCTTGGCTCAACTAGAAACTGAACTGAAAGAGAGTCAACAGCTTGTTAAATTACAACATCAACTGTTAGAGGTACAACTCTCCATCATGTGCACACACACACTCTCTCTCTCTCCTATGAACTTGTTATTAGTGTCAGACTAAGAACCTTGTCTCTGTCTGTAGGGAAGCTGTGGCTCACCTGTCCCCTCCGAACTGGCCGAGTCGTACTTTTTGGAAGAGTGGGAGCGTCTTCAGATGAAGTGGGCGGAGCTCGAATATCAGAAGAGGACTTTTGAAAGAGAGAGGAAGTCCTTCACCGATGCTGCCATCCGACTAAGCCATGAGGTGAGAGGAAACGGGATGAATGACGACTCACCAGACTGAATATAACTGTGTAATTTTAATGTGATTGCCTTTAGCGTCATGATTTTGAGCAACAGCGGGCCTCTCTGATGAAGCAGCAGTGTCTGTGTAACTCGCCTCTGTTTGGGAAAAGAGCACCAAGTGGCAACAGAAGAGAGAGCACCGCTCTCAGTGAGTATGCATGCAAATTAAAGGCTGGAGTGGGAAGAGACTTGACCTTTTAATGCCCTAAACCAAGCATATTGTTCCACAAAGGGCTGGTGTGGCTGCAGGTTTTTGTTTGGACATGCCTGCCTTAAACAAATCATGTGTATTTGACTTCAGATCACTCCAGTCTGGGGCCAACCAGCATATCCGGTTGCCTTCCTATCATGTCATCGTTCACCGAGTCAGCGGCGGCTTCTCCCTGTCCGCTGCATCAGGGGAGAGTCAGAGTTCAAACTCCCAGCACTCCTGAGCTGTACCAGGCCCTGAATCTAACACACAACCGCAGGTAAGGCAAGACCCAGTCTGATAGCAGGTGTCTGTAGATCCAGTCTGGATCAATACAAGTGGGGACAATAAAGTTTATCTAATCTAAGTAATGCAAAGTATTAAAGCAGAAGTAAGCGATCCGGTCGTTTTGGCTAACTTGTCAGCCGATGGTCTGCCCTCGTCATGGATCTATTGGTCCTCGTCCGTACGTCACCACATTCACGCGCATCCCTTGGCTGCACACACAGCCCTTCATGCCGTTCTCTCTCTTCATTGGATAAAGCTTGTAGGATACAAGGAAGTATACAAGACGTTTTCTCCTCGGCTCAGAGCAGAGCAGAGTGACTGACAGACCCGTGTTTCAGACCAAACACTCTCGTAAGTGATTGCCGTCGGAAGATATAACTATTTAAGACTTATATTAAAGCAGAAGTAAGCGATCCGGTCGTTTTGGCTAATGCTGCGTTCCAGGCAGGCTTTTGAAACCGTAAGTTACGGCTTCAAGTCACGACTTTGTAGCGTTCCAGGCAACCTGTAACTCGTGTTTTTCCGACCTGTTTTACCTGTGAAAGTCACTATAACGGCCACTCGTAACTTCCGACCCGTGAACTCGTACCAGATCGAACTGGTACGACTTCAGAGGTCGGAAAAACACCAGTTACGGGTTGCCTTGAACGCACCATAACTTCTTTTCAGCCGATGGAGTTAGCAGCCCCCGCCCTCGTCATGGATCTATTGGTCCTCGTCCCTACGTCACCACATTCACGCGCATCCCTTGGCTGCACACACAGAGAGGAGCGCCCCTTTATGCCGTTCTCTCTCCTCATTGGATAAAGGTTGTAGGATACAAGGAACGTTTTCTCCTCGGCTTACAGCAGAGCAGAGTGACTGACAGACCTTGCTGTCGGAATATATAACTATTTAAGACCCTAACCCTATTAACACAAACATTCCACTTACTTCTGCTTTAACTTGAATATCATGTTATTGAACATGAATATATTGAGCGTACTGCAATATCACATGGGCCTTATGTAAATTCAATTCTCTTTTTTTTCTGTTTGCTTCTTTATCTGTACTGACAATCTGACAAAGTTGAGGGAGCACATGAGTTACTTCACATAATCTGGTTTGGTGCTGTACCAAGGAAACACGGCTTCTAATGTATATTCATAACTTTTCTCTCTTTTATGATGACGCTGCTGCTGCTAATGTTAGAGAGGAGTTACAAAAGAAATGTGGATTCATATTTATCCAAGAGTGGGTTATACAGTTACATGCAAATGCATTTCTACATGCCCATGTTCGATGCTACAAACTGACCAACAGCTAATTGACTATCAAAAACATCAGTATGATGGCATAAGAATTTTACATTGAAAGGTTTATGTATCTGTATCCATTTGTTTTTCAGTGACATTTTGTTTGTTGCTATTACTTGACCCTGTCTGAATCTTCTCTGCTCCGTCAGAGCCACAGGAGATGATGACCAGTTGGAGACCTGGGCCAGCGGAGCAGACGGGATAATGCACTCACCACAGTCTCTGCACCTGGACTGGTCATTTTAATACACTGCAGTCCCTTCAGTAAATGGGTCATTTAAAGGCAAATTTGTATGTTATTTTCTCTCTCTTTAAAAAAAAAAAAAAAAAAAATCAATAAAGACCTAAAACATTTTAACTTGACTGTAATTATTTTTTCCATTTGGACACTGGCACTGTTTGAATATGATCTTTTGAATTTGGTTGTTGTGATCAAGTATTGCAGGTTCAACAACCTTTGTGGTCATAGCTCCTTTTAATATAGAATACAAAATTCAAATGCACAGTCATTTAAATACCTCATTTATACAGCAGTGTTGAGGTAGACAAAAAGTGGTGGAATGGTTTTGCTTTCAACATGTTATTATAGTCAATAAGATAACATACTACCATATACAACTATTTTATTGGTATGAAATCTTAAAAACATGCAACCTATATGATGCGTCACCTCATACAGACATGACATCTACATCTAGTTGCAACTGTTGCTTTATTTCCTTCCCCTGAAACTCATTGATGTAAGACTTAAAAACGAGAAGTCAACATGTGAAGCTATGGAGCATCTCGCGCGAGCCGGGTGGGAGTGTGCACGTGGAGGAAATTGACACGAGCTCTGTGATTGGCTGCAGACACCAAAGGGAAGCGTGCCCTCGATCACCACTTGTACTCAATTACCAATCAAAAGTTTTTGGGTCGCGCCTGGCGCCGTGTGTGCAGCGCCCGACAGAGTGATCACATCCACCAAGACTCGATCAGCTCACCGAGGGGAAGGGGGACTGTGGCGGACAAGGCGACGGGAAACTCAGGTTTAACCCTAAACCGAAACCCTTAAACCCAACTAGAATGAACCTTGTGGTCTGGAGGCTCTTTAATCGCCCGCCGCCATACATGGAGTCCCACAACAACAGTTTCCAGCTTTGGAGAGACTACATGGGACTGTCGGACACAATCAGGGAGATCCTGACCCCTGAGTCCCCGCAGCCGGAGGCCGAAGCCGCACAGCCTGATGATCCGAGCGAGACTTCAGCGTCTGCGCGCTTCAACGCGGTTCTCGGTGCACACTGTGCGCCAGAGGAGCCAAACTCCATCACTCACCGGCACCCGGAGGAAAGTTTGTGGCACACAGCAAACTGCGCTCGCGCTGACATCTCTTCAAATATGCTGGATTTAAAACTTCTGCCAAAACCGCCTGGATCCCGGGGGGCTAAAGACCGCAAGAAGACCTCCACGACGACCCGTGTCAAATCACCAGAGCCGCCAGCTTCACCAGCTTCTCCTCAGTCCCCTGAGCGCATGTTCTGCAGCTTCTGCAGACACAACGGGGAGTCCGAGGGGGTTTACAAATCCCATTGGCTGAAGAACCAGGCAGGAGAAGTTTTGTGTCCCTATCTGAGGCAATACGTGTGTCCCCTCTGCGGAGCCACGGGGGCCAAAGCCCACACCAAGCGCTTCTGTCCCAGGGTGGACAGTGCGTACAGCTCCGTGTACGCCAAGTCCAGACGCTGAGCCAACAGGTGGCAGGTAGTAATAACTAGACACTGCACAAACGGCGGAATCTTATTTATTTGTGTGACTTTTGTTTATTAGCAGTAGTATGTGTTTGCCTTAGTGTGGTTTGGATTGGATCTCATTTGCATGCTTTGGTCCATTTTCTTTGAGGCACTCTGTATTGCTGATTGGAGCTGTTTTGCAGCTGGTCTTTGTGTCAGCCTAGCCCCATCACACAGTGTCTAATGACTGGGAGCCGGTGGATTCTCTGTGGTACTTTGAAGAACGACTGCCAGATATTATTATGTTTGGGAGAAGAAAAAAAACTGCAAGTTTGTTTTACGCATTTTTAAAACGTGGCCAAATGATGTCCAACTCCATAATGCCCACCCATGCATTGAAGGACTGCAATACTATATCAAAACTCAGTAAGACCCACAGCCATCGGTTACAACTTCAACACAACATGTAAACATCATGTGACCATGTCAACATTTTAACATTTTAAACTATAAGCGTGACTTGTTCTGGTTCTGACGGGTTCCTGAAGCATGTTATTTTATTTTGATTATTGTACATGTGGCTTTTTCTAAAAAAAAAAAAAAAGCCACTTAAGCCCTTCTCACTTTGTGAAAATGTCTGAGAATATTATTGTGTGGCAAAAGTTATGTTTCAAGTGACTAAAGTGACTATATCTGTGTTGATACGCTTTGTCATCACTCTCAATTATTTCAAAATCTTGCACAGACCGACTGACCCTGCCATGAAAGGCAGATTTACCTCTCAACAAGTCACTAACGCCAGATAGTTACATAGTACCGAACTGATACAATTGAAGAAAGAACAAGCTTTATTTGGGAGAAACAGAACATCTAAAACATTAACTAGAACACTCCAGCTGCCAGAGATAAGTGACAATCATCATAATGAAATATTAAAGGTGGCGTAAATGCATCCATTACCCATGAACCATTGGGGCACCTCATTGAAACTCTCAATGGCTAGAGCTCCTGGGAGTTTTACTGCCACGTCGCAGGTTCTCCAGCTCCTTGTGTATGGCCATGACCTTTCGACTAGGAGAAAGCAACAAGAGGACAAATGCTGATAATCAGGTTTGTAAACAACTCACAATACATATACATATACATGTATATAAAGATGTCCATTAAAGGATAAGTACAGGTGCAACTGATAAAATTACAATATCATGGAAAAGTAACTTTTTTCTGTAAAAAAAAACAAACTTTACAATTCCATTCATTACATGTAGAGTGAAACATTTCAAGCAAAATTGTTCTAATTTTGATAATTTCTGCTTAAAACTTCTGAAAACTTCAAAAAACTTCAAAAACCTAGATATATAAGATATTATTTCATTTTGAGTTTTATTAAAGCAGAAGTAAGCAATCCGGTCGTTTTGGCTAACTTTGTTAGTTAGCAGCCCCCGCCCTCATCATGGATCTATTGGTCCTCGTCCCTACGTCACCACATTCACACGCATCCCTTGGCTGCACACACTAGTCTGGGGCCGTTGACTCGCTGTTTTGGTAGGAAACGGATCCAGGGCGAGAGAGACCGGCCTTTCCGTCAAAATAAAAGCACCGAGCTAATAAAATGCGGCAAAACTCTTTAATTTAAGGAATATAATTTACAAGCGAGTCCCCGAGCCATTAAGTTAACATTTTGCTTTTATTGTATTACAAGTTAATGTTTATTTTATAAGTTTTATGTTGGTGAACACTTTTATTTTGGTGAATTTGGTGATTTCGGTATCCGCTACAGACAGGAAACAGAATGCAGACGGAATTCGAGGTAACGGACACCAGGCTCTTCGCTTGTCTGAAGAGCCTGGTGATGCGAGGCTAGCACACACAGCCCTTCATGCCGTTCTCTCTCCTCATTGGATAAAGGTTGTAGGATACAAGGAAAGTTTTCTCCCCGGCTTACAGCAGAGCAGAGTGACTGACAGACCCGTGTTTCGGACCAAACACTCTATGTAAGTGATTGCCGTCGGAAGATATAACTATTTAAGACTTATATTAACACAAATATTCTGCTTACTTCTGCTTTAAATGACCACTTATGGTATAAATATTAGGATCATGAGGCTTCTGAATTTCAGCTGCCCTGAAGACAACATCCTCCACAAGAAAAGTAAGCTACAGAGAGTCATAGCTGAAAGGGCTGGCTGTTGGCAAAGTGCTGTATTAATAAAGTATATTGTGGAAGGGAAAAGTGTGGTGCGAAAAGGTGCACAAGCAACAGGGATGACAGCAGCCTTGAAAAGACTGTCAAACAAAGCCGGTTCAAGAACTTGGGGACGCTTCACAAAGAGTGGACTGGAGTTGGGGGTCAGTGCACATAGAGCTAACGCACAGATGTCTTCAGGAAATAGTCCACACCTGTCACATGCCTAGCACAGGTCCAAGTTGTTGAGGTTCAGTGTGAAGTTTCCACGGTCAACGCAGCCATCTACCAGGAGATGTTAGGAGAGCTTCATGCCTTCAGCCTTATGGAGATACTGATTTGCTTTTCCCAGCAGGAAAAGAACAAACACCTGCCTACAATGCCAAAACTACTGTTAACTGGTTTGCTGACCATGATATTTGGTTGTGCCCTGTCAACTCATCTGAACCGAATTAAAGGTATTCAGAAAAGAAAATTGATTTTGAGCCCACTATGGGTCTTAAAATGAGTGTAATCATTCATCTATCAGACGATGTAGCCCGAACGTTGTGCAAAATTCTATATTCGAGGAAATCTGTGGTGAAAGTGTGGTAGTTTTTTTTCGCATTGGATGATGCAGGTGCACGAATTATGCGTCAAGTTGCTGACGATTCATCAGCCAGCGATATTTGATCCATCATCCGTCAATCAAACGTCTGAGACGAGGGGTACGATGGAGGAGACTCGTCCACCACCACCGACACAAACTCTCCTCCTCCAGATCCCTGCGCTCCATCACTTAGCCTCGCTAGCTAAGTTAGCAAGCTATAACGTAGCAAGTCTACTAGCTAACAGTTAGCTATGTTAGCTAAACACACTCGCACACACACTACAAACACAGAGCTCGGTCCTGCCCCAAACGCCCGCTCGATAACGACCAATCAAATTAGTTTTCCTTACTCGGGTAAACTTGTGTGGTCATTTGAAGGCAAATTTGTATGTTATTTTCTCTCTAATAATAAAAAAAAAAAAAAAAAAAAAAAATCAATAAAGACCTAAAACATTTTAACTTGACTGTAATTATTTTTTCCATTTGGACACTGGCACTGTTTGAATATGATCTTTTGAATTTGGTTGTTGTGATCAAGTATTGCAGGTACAACAACCTTCGTGGTCACCTATAGCTCCTTTAATATAGAATACAAAATGCAAATACACAGTCATTTAAATAACTCATTTATACAGCAGTGTTGAGGTAGACAAAAGTGGTGGAATGGTTTTGCTTTCAACATGTTATTATAGTCAATAAGATAACATAGCTACTACCATATACAACTATTTTATTGGTATGAAATCTTGAAACATGCGACCTATATGATGTGTCACCTCATACAGACATCTAGTTGCAACTGTTGCTTTATTTCCTTCCCTGAAACTCATTGATGTAAGACTTAAAAACGAGAAGTCAACATGTGAAGCTATGGAGCATCTCGCGCGAGCCTGGTGGGAGTGTGCACGTGGAGGAAATTGACACGAGCTCTGTGATTGGCTGCAGACACCAAAGGGAAGCGTGCCCTCGATCACCACTTGTACTCAATTACCAATCAAAAGTTTTTGGGTCGCGCCTGGCGCCGTGTGTGCAGCGGCCGACAGAGTGATCACATCCACCAAGACTCGATCAGCTCACCGAGGGGAAGGGGGACTGTGGCGGACAAGGCGACGGGAAACTCAGGTTTAACCCTAAACCGAAACCCTTAAACCCAACTAGAATGAACCTTGTGGTCTGGAGGCTCTTTAATCGCCCGCCACCATACATGGAGTCCCACAACAACAGTTTCCAGCTTTGGAGAGACTACATGGGACTGTCGGACACAATCAGGGAGATCCTGACCCCTGAGTCCCCGCAGCCGGAGGCCGAAGCCGCACAGTCTGATGATCCGAGCGAGACTTCAGCGTCTGCGCGCTTCAACGCGGTTCTCGGTGCACACTGTGCGCCAGAGGAGCCAAACTCCATCACTCACCGGCACCCGGAGGAAAGTTTGTGGCACACAGCAAACTGCGCTCGCGCTGACATCTCTTCAAATATGCTGGATTTAAGACTTCTGCCAAAACCGCCTGGATCCCGGGGGGCTAAAGACCGCAAGAAGACCTCCACGACGACCCGTGTCAAATCACCAGAGCCGCCAGCTTCACCTCAGTCCCCCGAGCGCATGTTCTGCAGCTTCTGCAGACACAACGGGGAGTCCGAGGGGGTTTACAAATCCCATTGGCTGAAGAACCAGGCGGGAGAAGTTTTGTGTCCCTATCTGAGGCAATACGTGTGTCCCCTCTGCGGAGCCACGGGGGCCAAAGCCCACACCAAGCGCTTCTGTCCCAGGGTGGACAGTGCGTACAGCTCCGTGTACGCCAAGTCCAGACGCTGAGCCAACAGGTGGCAGGTAGTAATAACAAGACACTGCACAAACGGCGGAATCTTATTTATTCGTGTGACTTTTGTTTATTAGCAGTAGTATGTGTTTGCCTTAGTGTGGTTTGGATTGGATCTCATTTGCATGCTTTGGTCCATTTTCTTTGAGGCACTCTGTATTGCTGATTGGAGCTGTTTTGCAGCTGGTCTTTGTGTCAGCCTAGCCCCATCACACAGTGTCTAATGACTGGGAGCCGGTGGATTCTCTGTGGTACTTTGAAGAACGACTGCCAGATATTATTATGTTTGGGAGAAGAAAAAAAACTGCAAGTTTGTTTTACGCATTTTTAAAACGTGGCCAAATGATGTCCAACTCCATAATGCCCACCCATGCATTGAAGGACTGCAATACTATATCAAAACTCAGTAAGACCCACAGCCATCGGTTACAACTTCAACACAACATGTAAACATCATGTGACCATGTCAACATTTTAACATTTTAAACTATAAGCGTGACTTGTTCTGGTTCTGACGGGTTCCTGAAGCATGTTATTTTATTTTGATTATTGTACATGTGGCTTTTTCTAAAAAAAAAAAAAAAGCCACTTAAGCCCTTCTCACTTTGTGAAAATGTCTGAGAATATTATTGTGTGGCAAAAGTTATGTTTCAAGTGACTAAAGTGACTATATCTGTGTTGATACGCTTTGTCATCACTCTCAATTATTTCAAAATCTTGCACAGACCGACTGACCCTGCCATGAAAGGCAGATTTACCTCTCAACAAGTCACTAACGCCAGATAGTTACATAGTACCGAACTGATACAATTGAAGAAAGAACAAGCTTTATTTGGGAGAAACAGAACATCTAAAACATTAACTAGAACACTCCAGCTGCCAGAGATAAGTGACAATCATCATAATGAAATATTAAAGGTGGCGTAAATGCATCCATTACCCATGAACCATTGGGGCACCTCATTGAAACTCTCAATGGCTAGAGCTCCTGGGAGTTTTACTGCCACGTCGCAGGTTCTCCAGCTCCTTGTGTATGGCCATGACCTTTCGACTAGGAGAAAGCAACAAGAGGACAAATGCTGATAATCAGGTTTGTAAACAACTCACAATACATATACATATACATGTATATAAAGATGTCCATTAAAGGATAAGTACAGGTGCAACTGATAAAATTACAATATCATGGAAAAGTAACTTTTTTCTGTAAAAAAAAACAAACTTTACAATTCCATTCATTACATGTAGAGTGAAACATTTCAAGCAAAATTGTTCTAATTTTGATAATTTCTGCTTAAAACTTCTGAAAACTTCAAAAAACTTCAAAAACCTAGATATATAAGATATTATTTCATTTTGAGTTTTATTAAAGCAGAAGTAAGCAATCCGGTCGTTTTGGCTAACTTTGTTAGTTAGCAGCCCCCGCCCTCATCATGGATCTATTGGTCCTCGTCCCTACGTCACCACATTCACACGCATCCCTTGGCTGCACACACTAGTCTGGGGCCGTTGACTCGCTGTTTTGGTAGGAAACGGATCCAGGGCGAGAGAGACCGGCCTTTCCGTCAAAATAAAAGCACCGAGCTAATAAAATGCGGCAAAACTCTTTAATTTAAGGAATATAATTTACAAGCGAGTCCCCGAGCCATTAAGTTAACATTTTGCTTTTATTGTATTACAAGTTAATGTTTATTTTATAAGTTTTATGTTGGTGAACACTTTTATTTTGGTGAATTTGGTGATTTCGGTATCCGCTACAGACAGGAAACAGAATGCAGACGGAATTCGAGGTAACGGACACCAGGCTCTTCGCTTGTCTGAAGAGCCTGGTGATGCGAGGCTAGCACACACAGCCCTTCATGCCGTTCTCTCTCCTCATTGGATAAAGGTTGTAGGATACAAGGAAAGTTTTCTCCCCGGCTTACAGCAGAGCAGAGTGACTGACAGACCCGTGTTTCGGACCAAACACTCTATGTAAGTGATTGCCGTCGGAAGATATAACTATTTAAGACTTATATTAACACAAATATTCTGCTTACTTCTGCTTTAAATGACCACTTATGGTATAAATATTAGGATCATGAGGCTTCTGAATTTCAGCTGCCCTGAAGACAACATCCTCCACAAGAAAAGTAAGCTACAGAGAGTCATAGCTGAAAGGGCTGGCTGTTGGCAAAGTGCTGTATTAATAAAGTATATTGTGGAAGGGAAAAGTGTGGTGCGAAAAGGTGCACAAGCAACAGGGATGACAGCAGCCTTGAAAAGACTGTCAAACAAAGCCGGTTCAAGAACTTGGGGACGCTTCACAAAGAGTGGACTGGAGTTGGGGGTCAGTGCACATAGAGCTAACGCACAGATGTCTTCAGGAAATAGTCCACACCTGTCACATGCCTAGCACAGGTCCAAGTTGTTGAGGTTCAGTGTGAAGTTTCCACGGTCAACGCAGCCATCTACCAGGAGATGTTAGGAGAGCTTCATGCCTTCAGCCTTATGGAGATACTGATTTGCTTTTCCCAGCAGGAAAAGAACAAACACCTGCCTACAATGCCAAAACTACTGTTAACTGGTTTGCTGACCATGATATTTGGTTGTGCCCTGTCAACTCATCTGAACCGAATTAAAGGTATTCAGAAAAGAAAATTGATTTTGAGCCCACTATGGGTCTTAAAATGAGTGTAATCATTCATCTATCAGACGATGTAGCCCGAACGTTGTGCAAAATTCTATATTCGAGGAAATCTGTGGTGAAAGTGTGGTAGTTTTTTTTCGCATTGGATGATGCAGGTGCACGAATTATGCGTCAAGTTGCTGACGATTCATCAGCCAGCGATATTTGATCCATCATCCGTCAATCAAACGTCTGAGACGAGGGGTACGATGGAGGAGACTCGTCCACCACCACCGACACAAACTCTCCTCCTCCAGATCCCTGCGCTCCATCACTTAGCCTCGCTAGCTAAGTTAGCAAGCTATAACGTAGCAAGTCTACTAGCTAACAGTTAGCTATGTTAGCTAAACACACTCGCACACACACTACAAACACAGAGCTCGGTCCTGCCCCAAACGCCCGCTCGATAACGACCAATCAAATTAGTTTTCCTTACTCGGGTAAACTTGTGTGGCAACTTGTGGAAACTCGTGTCAGACGAGCTGAATGCAGCTCAGTCAAACACAACAGTGTCGCAGGCTGATTGGCTCCATGTCACGCCGTACTGATGCAAGGAGCTCCAATCATATATTGAGTGCAATTAATTGGGAACTTGAACATTTCTTTTTGCTTTTTTTGGTGGATCTATGGAAATATTCTAATAATTTGAGATACTGGATTTTCATGAGTTTTTAGCCGTAATTACCAAATTTAGAACAAAATGAATACTTCCCTCCTTGTACAATGAATCATGAACATGTACATGAAACTTTACTCGATTAAATTATGAAGAGAAAAAAAATCATTTTCTAAGATTCAGTTTTTATGAGCTGCACCTGTCCAGTAGTGACAGGGAGGAACTTAGGTATAACTTCAAAACGTTGGCCGCACAGGAGTTTTGTTTTTTTTTAATTAAAGAAATTAGTAAATTAGTCTTCTTAATCACATCCTTTAAAAACACTGAAAATTAGACAGTTCTTTCTAATTTTTCCGTTGTTCTCCAAAGGAATTATATCAGCAGACAAGGTGCTGTGTCCCTGTGGTGGCCTTTGCTAAAGGTGCCAAGCAGTCTGGTGCTGACAGAGCTAACAAAACACCTCGGCCAATCAGAGCACAGAGCAGCTGAAACTGGCCAATGGCATTTCAAGTCAAAAGTTCAACTCTGGGAGGGGAGTCAAATAGGTGCTGGATGCAGGGAGGGAGGTTTAGAGACCGGACAGAAGAGCAAGAAAGGAGAAACAACAACATGTGAAATGTGAAACGAAAAAGGAGAATTAAATTTACTAACTTCAGAGAGGAGAGTTCTCTGATGAGTCCGCAGACCAGATCAGTGGCATCTTCATGATAGTTAGAGGAACCAGGAACTGCCCTCTTCTCCATCACCTCCTCCTCACTGGATGGGGAAAAGTAGAAACATTAAATGTGGCTAAAAAATAAAGAGGTAGTGAATCCTAGATTTTGAAACATGGTGTTTTACTTTAAATTTTATGGCATATTAAAATTAACATCCTCTTGAAGATGAAGAATGAGAAAAAGGAAAGTTAAAAGCTGATCTGAATTGTAAACAGTTAAATGTTAAAGCAGAAGTAAGCGATCTGGTCGTTTTGGCTAACTTCTTGTCAGCCGATGGAGTTAGCAGCCCCCGCCCTCGTCATAGATCTATTGGTCCTCGTCCCTACGTCACCACATTCACGCGCATCCCTTGGCTGCACACACAGAGAGGACCGCCCCTTTATGCCGTTCTCTCTCCTCATTGGATAAAGGTTGTAGGATACAAGGAAAGTTTTCTCCTCGGCTTACAGCAGAGCAGAGTGACTAACAGACCCGTGTTTCAGACCAAACACTCTATATAAGTGATTGCTGTCGGAAGATATAACTATTAAAGCAGATATCAGTGGAATGTTTTTGTTAATATAAGTCCTAAATAGTCCTATTTTCCGTCAGCAATCACTTACATGAAGTATTTCAGCCTAAACACGAGTCTCTCCGTCACTCTGCTCTGCTGTAACCCGAGGGGAAAATTTTCCTTGTGGGATACAAGTGTTATCCAATGAGAAGAGAGTACGGCATGAAGGGCTGTGTGTGCAGCCAAGGGATGCGCGTGAATGTGGTGACGTAGCACGAGGACCAATTGATGCCTGACAAGGGCGGGGGCTGCTAACTCATGGTGCGTTCAAGGAAACTCGTACTTTGTGTTTTTCCTTCCTGTGAAGTCATACCAGTTCGATCTGGTACGAGTTCACGGGTCGGAAGTTACGAGTGGCCGTTATAGGGAACTTTCACAGACAACAGGATGGTAAAAACACGAGCTACGGGTTACCTGGAACGCTACCAAGTCGTAGTTGTGACTTGAAGCTGTAACTTACGGTTTCAAAAGCCTGCCTTGAACGCAGCATTAGCCGAAACGGCCGTGCCAGTGATATCTGCTTTAAAGACTTATATTAACACAAAAATATCGCTTACTTCTGCTTTAACATCTTATTTTACAGTGTTCTTGTTTTACTTGAAGTTTTTATATGTATCAGAAAATACATTTGTGGGTTTTAATGCCAAAAACCACCTTGTGCCCTTTTAGCACCATCCAGAGCACACTCGCAGGTGCAGAGGAGAGTGGAGTGTGTGCAGTGTAGCTGCAGTGATTCTGGTTTAACAGCACTGTGCTGGACAGGTGACAGGTCTGACTACACTACAGGCTCTGAGCTCTGAAAGATGTTGCGGGGCATAAATTAACTGGTTGTGTTAACATCAGTGTCGATCAGATTTGACTGTAGTCAGAGGAGCTGATGGATACCGGCATCTACTGCTATCTCATGCTATCTCGTGTGTATGCCAAATGAACCATTTCCATTGTTGAAAAAAGTCCAATGCTAGTAGGTGTTAGCAGGCAATTTGACCAATGAAAAGGGGCCTTGAATGTAGTATACAATTTCCTCTTTCAGGCTTTGGTCAATTTCAGAGATCAAATAGAAATCTTGCAGATTTCAGATAAACATTAGAAATTCTGAAAAGCTGAAGTTAGGACTGATTTGTTGTGACATCACAAAGACACAGATAGCTTGTTTTAAAGGTATAATGTGTAGGAATTCCCCCCATCTAGCGGTGCGGTTGCATATCTGAACGTATTCTTGATGTTGCATTCACGTGAAATTGGGCAGACGTCAGACAGACAACAGACGCTGCATGTAACAGGATAAACAAGCGTCTATGTAAACAAGTGGTCCACCAGCACGAGGCAAAACAATACAGGCGTGACAATATGTTGTCATGGTGATGTGGTATTGTTTACCTGACCCACGTTTTACCGTCTTTCTCTCGTGGAGTAAAATGACATCCGGTTGGTTTGCCGACGGCCGTCTGCCTGACTGCACCTGAATGCAACATCAGTGCCTCCGTCCTTCCTCACACTACACAGTGGTGACAGTTTTAACAGGCGCTACCTGGAAAACTTTCTCCCCGAGCCGACAGCTCCGCTGAGTTTCCGTGGTTACCTACGGTCACGCTGCCACTCAACGTAAAAAATGGCGATGCAACATGGCCGCCTCGGTTCGGTGCGTCGCCGAACTGATTTTGTATTTGTAACGATTTGTAACAACTCATTCTAAGGTACCAGAAAGCTTTCATTTGTATGCGGGTGTGATTCAACTTCAGTGAAAGCAATATTTGATTTTTGCCAATAAAAAGCCAAATAAGTTACATACAGGGGCTTTAAGGCAAAGTTACAGACTGTGTGTATTTTGTCCCTAGATTGCATTAACGTAAATATTTTGCCAGTTTAAATGAAGCCATAGATGTGCTTCATAAACAAAAAAGATATGGGCATCTCACGTTGTACAAGCTGGAACCTTTAAAACCCACTTCCCTGCTTTCTTACATCAGCACGATCGTGTTTAGCTGCGAGTCCGACACGTAATCCATGCTTCCAGGTCCAAACGGGTCAGTAGTGATGCTGGTCTGAGTGTGGTCAGGGTTCACACTGGAAGGACCTGGTTCTTCATCAAGACCACACTGAGGGGAACAAAAAAAAAACAGCCATTTCTGTTGAGTTTTAAGGTACATAATAAAAAAAAAGTGAAAAATACCTTTTAAACTCATTGAACTGTTGGTCAGATTAAAACTTACAGATACTGTATAACTACTTAACCAGTACTACTACATCTAATAAAAATGTTTAAGACATTGATCTTTTTGTGTGAATTTTTGAAATTAATTTTGCAGACTATATTAAGAAAAGTGAAAACACCCATCACAAATTCAGAAAACCCAGTGTAAAGACGGTTACATTGCTTGTGTGTGGTTAAGATATTTAACCTCTCATGATATAAAACGGAGAAGAATTGCAAATATTCACTTTTGAGAAGCTTGGGAGCAAATACTTCATTTAATATCTTATTACTACAACAAAAAGCTGTCATTATTAGCTTGTATTATATTTGTTTGGGGTTTTAGCTTTGAAGCCACAACTCACATCGTCTTTCCTTTCTGAGCCAGCGGGGGTCACTGCACTCTCACAGAGCTCCACAGAGCTGCAGTTGAATCCTTCAGGCTTGGCCAATGTGGATGAAGCTCCCTCTACTTCAGCTGCGACATCAGTGTCAGCCATCATCTCTTCTCTCCCCTCAGCCCCCGTCTCGCTCCCATCCTCCTCTTTCTCAGGTTCCTCACTTTGAGGTGGGTCAGCGCAGAAACTGACTGCAGGACCGCAGTCTTCTTCTGTCGACCCATCATCTCCGTCTTCCTTTTGTTTTACAGGTATTTCGGGCACATTCTCACTTGCACTTTCCTCAAGTTCCTGTTGCTCCTTATTCTCTGTGTGCATCTCCACTTCATCCTCTGTTGGTTCACCAGTTTGTTCCTGAGCGGCCTCTGTGCCTCCCTCAGACTCACAGCTCTTTCCCTCTAAACAGGCTGGATCACACACGTCTGAGGTTGGGACAGTGACGTCGTGGACTTCATTTTCTGCCCTGTGTGTAAACAAACAATGTTATCATACTGTAACGGAGTCTCTATTGATTGTATGTGCACGTCTTCCAGTGTTTTTAAGACTGTAATTGAACTTTTCTTAGGTGTTTAGTGGAGCAGTGTACACAGTGGAAATGCACATATCCTAGACTGGAGATGTTGATTCATCAAGTCAACTTCTCATTAAAAGAGAAGTTTCAAATTAACTAAGTGGCACAGTGGTTAGCACTGTTGCCTTCCATCAAGAAGGTTCTGGGTTTTAATCCCCCGAGTCTTTCTTGGGGGACTTTGCATGTGGACATGGGTTCTCTAGGTGGTTTCATCCCACAGTCCAAAAACAACACAAAAACAACAACCTCTGAATTCCCTGTAGGTGTGAATGTGAGTGTGTTAGTTAGGGATGTCACAATTACTTGTTTTCACAATTAATCGTGGTATTAAAAGCCACAATTAATTAATCGTAAAGATTCATAAATACCGTCACCTTCCAAAAAAGATTATGTTGGAACCATATCGGCAGATGTGCGCCAAAATAAAGGAAAATGCACAAATACTGGTCTATTTATCTAATGTAACATTCAATTGGTAGGAATTTAAATGTTCGAGCGTCATTTGTAATAAATAAAAAAAAGACTAAAATTAACTTAAACATTTGGTATAGATGACAATTAATGACTTGATTATTTCAAACACTTCCCCTGGGGGATTAATAATTGGTCATATTTCAATAGATAGTTAAAATATTTTGTCTAAATAATTAGTAATGTAATTATATTTTGACTATATTTGATTTTACACAATAATAGTGTTGTGAAATTAATTAATGCATAATAATCGTGATAATGACAATAATCGTACCAAGAAAATCTATAATCGTGACATCCCTAGTGTGAGTTGTTTGTCTTTGTGTGTCGGCCCTGTGGTCGACCTGTGATTGGCTCCATCTCGTGATGGATGAATAAAATGAGCTCAACCTCAGTGACCATTCATGTGCCAGTTTTACTTTTTAAACCTCTAACTCTACTGTGAGCAAGTGTAATTAGTCTAACAGGATTGAAGTGCACATGAACCAACTTTAACAACACTTATTGTCATAAAGATGCAGAAATTAAAACGTTTATATTAAAGGTGTTTTTAACATGCAGAACAACATCCTGACCTGACCTGTTATCCCCTGCACTGAGACTCAACTGAAGTTTTGTCTCTGCTTCGCTCTGCTCTGTGATTGGGTCCACCGGGATGGATTGAGGTGATGATGGACAGAGGTGTGAGGATATAATCTCTTCCTGAGCCACGAGGTCAGCTGTGTTACTATCGTAAATCTGCTTCTCAACGCTCTCCACCTTGCTCTGCCCATTTTCACGCTTTTTTGTCTGTAAAAAATTGCTCCGCTCCTTCTCCGTCAGACCACACATGCCCATCCTTCGCTTTTTTTTGACAGGTAACCCTGCTTCTGTTTCCTTTGGGTTTTCCTTGACATCAGCCATGCCCACATTGGATGGATTTTCTTGGCTGGTGTCATGGTTTCTCTCTGAATTACACTGAGAGTTATCCTTTGCGTCTGGTTCCTTCTCCAATGCCAGTACGCAGGATCCATCAACCTCTTCAGAGACAACCCGCAGTTGATTGGTGCATGTTTCAGATGATGATCCGACACCTTCCTGTGGAGTTGTGACCTCCATCATGGTATTTTTGGTATCGTTATCAGTTTGTGCTCTAAAGCCCTCCAGCTCAGCATCATGACTAGAACCGGTGACAGCAGCGGTCTCCTCTTGCCCTTCAAAGGTTTTATTTGTCATATCTGTGAGATCCACATTTGTTTCTCCTGCGTGTCTGTCTTCTTTGGGATCATCTGGTCTCACTGCCTGATCCTGCTGATTTGAAATTATAGCACAATTCTGCAGAAGGACCTGAGGATGCTGTTGCAGTTTGCCAACCACTGCAGTATTATTTTCTGTCATGTTTTCCATGTCCTGACATTTAAAGAAGAGAATGGCTTGTCAGCTATTTTGCATTAATGTAATGAAACTGTGGGGTCCGTGTCAATCACCTAAATCACCTGTTGATGGAGAGTAGCCTGGATTTCCTCACTTGGACATTCCCTCTTCCTTGACCTAAGTGAGCGGGGCTGAGGTGGAGCTAAGCCATCTGGAAACAGGAGGGCCCACTAGGTTAAAGACTGTGATCTTACTCATCATTAACACTCAATCTGAGCTTATTACTGATAAAGTGAAACAACACAGTGTACACCAAACTCGAATTTGTCATTGAGTAAATCCATTGTGTGTGACAAAGGCATCTCCTTTACCACTGCTGTTGATCTTCCCTTTTCCTTTGGCCATCTCCTCCTCCTTTATAGGAAAAGTAACGTTAAATAAATAGGATAATTCATGTGAGAGATGTTACATAAAGCTAGGATAAATACCTTACTGTTCGCTGTGGTTGATGGTTAGCTTAAAAACAACTACCGGTATACAACAAAATGTATTAGCTAGCTACCATCAAAGAAGCTGCACTTAGCCTAACGTTACTCAACAAAGAAAGTTATGATAGAAGATATGACCCACATACTGACTTTAGTTGTTAAGGTTTAAATAACTAATTTGTGCTAATCACATTTATTTACAGTAACTTCGAGACAGTGAGACATTTCAAACTGTTTTCCCACGGTCATACGCCCACCTGTCACCTGAGCCGTCGACGCCAGTAACGTAACGACGTTACGTCCAGTTTTACGTCAGAACGGGGCGTATGTCGTCTAGCCGTAAAGTGCGATGTCCGTTGCCATTGGCGACTCAATATAGGAAGTAAATTCCACAGCCACGGCTTACCTTTATTGTTTTGACAGCTCTTAACTTTAACAGGAAAAAAAACACCGGTGTTAAAACATTAATCTGTCTTTTCTCACGTCGTTTCTGAGCGGCACTCGACTGAAGTAACAGACTCGACGAGCTGCAGCACTGACAGCACGGTACGTGAAGCTGACGAGGTAAATAAAACTCAACAGCCATGGGAACGGGCGATACATGTTGTTATAGCTTTGAGCTAACAGCTAAACAGGTGTGAAGGGAACAGGAGGCACCGACTCTAACGCAGTACTGTCGATTAACAGTCGTGTGTCGTCTCTCCTCTCATTTACCCCCGGGTCAACTTAAAGGTGGTAACAGTTAGGAGCCCATGAGTCGCAGTCGCAACCCCCCTCCCCGGGGTCAGGGGGCAGCGCGAGCCAAACAGGTAACGTTAACGCGTCGTGTCTGATAGTGAGATCTGTGACTGTGCTGAAGCTTGTGCCTGCCAACAACTGAGCCCGTCTGTTCCCCTGTCTGTTCCCCTGTCTGTGTCTCAGATGGGGCTGCTCCTCGACTTGTCTCCGGATGGAGGGATGGATGATGAGGGGAACGACGAAGAGCTGGAGGCAGAGCTGATGAACCTGATGGGTGGAGGAGGAGGAGGAGGAGGAGGGAGGTCACAAGGGAAGAGAGGTGAAGGAAAAGGTGAGACAGGCTATATAGTCGCAATTTTCTTTCCGGGTGAAAACCACAGTTTTGTGAGTATTCAAAATGTGATATTGTGTTAGAGATTTTGTTCCTTCTGTGATGTGTTTGTCTTTCTTTAGCCCCTGTCCATATGGCGGAAATAGAGCGGATGGCAGCTCTTTGCATGAAAGACATGGATGATGAAGAAGTAGGGGATGATGATTTGGACGATGAAGACCTGCTGGTAACACAATCACTCTCTCATTAACAAGTTGTCAGAAAATTCATTGGCAACTCCTTTTGCATGCCTGATTCTGAAGCCCAACCCTGATCTGTTTTATTCCACCTTTATATAACATGGCTTACCTGTCTGCATACATAGGCAGAGCTGAATGATGTTTTGGAGGATGAGGAGGAAGGCACTCCTGCTCCCACGCCTCCGGCTCAAACACCACCTGCTCCCAAAGTGAGCATCACATCCCACCCTGTTCCTCCCACTACTCCCAGTGGGGCAACTGGACTGGAGTCCAGCCTGTTGGAGCGTATTGAAATGTACACGACTGCCATTTCTAACGCCAAAGCTGCAGGAGAGACCAGTAAAGTTCGACGTTATGACCGCGGGCTAAAGGTAAAAGTGTTTTCATTTAAATCTTTCTAATCTAAAATGCACATTTGTTCTCTCTAATGTGGAAAACTTGTTCATCTCTTCTTCAAACCTAGACACTGCAGTCCATGTTAACGTCTGCCAAGAAAGGAAAACCAGTCAATGAGGAGGAAATGCCGCCCCCAGTTGCTCTTGGTGGAAATCCCAACGTCACGTCGGGGTCTGAACCAGTCAAGCAGCGAGAACTGCCAGAGCCAGTGCTGATGCCCTCTCCTCCCACCAATCAGAAACCTCTGAGGGAGGCCGCTCCACCAGCTCCTCCTGCTAAACCACTCCATCTGACCCCACCCCAAAAACCTACTGCTGCCATCACCCCAGACACACCCGCAATCTCTCCTCTCACTCCCAGCCAACCTAATGCACAGCACTCAGGTAAACGCACACATGATTCAGTATTCTGGTGACGCTCATTTAGCTTGATCTGTGCTGGATACTGGGTGACCAGTGGTAAGACGATGTATGCGAACCCTTTTGGAATAATCTGTATTTCTGAGAAGCACCGGCTGCATTTTGCTGGAAGATGTAAAGAGAACTCTAGTGTCATTAGTATTTAAGATATGTTTTGGGTTTTGATAAATACATTTATTTATTTCACAGCACAGGGACTAATATGCTTATTGATTTGTTTACATTTATTTTTTACAAAAAATAACAAGAAGCCACAACATATTTCTTTTCACGTCCATTCAGAGCTGAAACAGGCAGTGTTGTCCAGACAGAGGGAGTACAAGCTGGCTGCCATAGATGCCAAACAGACTGGAGACATTGAGCTGGCCAAACAACATTACCTCACTGCCAAGGTAACACAACCACTCAGCTTTATCATTTAGAAAAGTCATTTCCTGTAAGTATAACATATTTATAATGATTCTGGGAAGAACTGGATCATAATAATGTTGACCTCTGTTTTTGTAGAGGATGGACGTGCTGGTCGAGGCCGTGGACGGAGGCAAACCGGTAGACCTGAGCTCCTTACCCCCCCCTCCTGGTCAGTGCTGTCTTCAAAATGAATTCATGACATTTGATTTTTGACATTTGTTTTGCCTTCTCACACACAGTAGCTTTATTTTTCTCCCTCATGGACACTGGAGCTGGCAAAGTGTTAAAAATATATTCCACTCCAATACTAATCAGGTCGCTCTAGCACAGTCCAATACATTTACTGGCCGTCCAATTGAATGTCTCTGTGTGAAGTTTACAAGTTCTCCCTGTGCCTGTGTGGGTCCTGTACAGGCCAATGTGGTGAACTCTTGGTTGAGTGGTGATTCTAAATTATACATATGTGTGAATGTGAGTTTGACTGGATGTTTGTCTCTATACGTCGGTTCTGTGATGGACTGGTGAGCGGTGACCTGACCTGGGTGTAGGCCGCCATCACTCACTGTCAGCACTGCAGGGATTGGGTTCCAGTGCCCAATCTAACTCTGTAAAGACAATGGTTAGGTATAAGTAATTATATGGTCGGATGGCTGCACAAAATTAAAAGATTGTTTCTGATGCTGTTTCTTTGTGTACAACAGGCTGTGCGTTAGTGTGTCTTATTTCCTCTGCTTACCTGAGTTGATAAACATGTCCAACTCTCCACTGATGTCTTGTCATCTACAGGAGACGTAGTCGTGCAACGCTCTGCACCCACTCCTCCTCAGTCCTCCACCAAACCCGTGGCTCCTGCAGCTCCCGCGGCCCCTGCGCCCACCCAGGTGGCCACCGCAAGTAAGTCATTCCCAATTCCTTCAGACAAGTTAAAGAGGAACTAAGCAGGCTGTGCTATGCTACATTTTTACCTTAATTAAAAAGCTCCGGTGTAATTGTGATCGTTAACTACATGACTTGTAACTTATTACGAGTGACAACGGAGGCTCTCTGCCGACAGGAGCGTAACTAAAACAGCGGAAAAGCAAGCAGACTTGCATAGTTCCCCTTTAACAGGTTGCAAGTGTGTAGAAAAAAAGTGGACTTTTTCAAAATGGGTGTGTGTTTGTGTGCTCTCCAAAGACCTGCCTGCGCCCAGCAGCCTGGCTGAAGCCCTGCAGCAGAGGATGGACATTTACAAGTCAGCAGCAGAGGGAGCCAAGAGCAAAGGAGATGATCGTAAGGCCCGCATGCACCAGCGCATCGTCAAGGTAAATGCACCATCCACTTGCAATACAGCTGACACTGAAGAAGGTTTTCCAAAAAATATCAAACAAGGCAGTAACATATTTTCTATAATACAGATATCTGGGATGCACCATAAATACCTGACTGTGTGTTGCTGTGTTTGTGTATGTGTGACTTACTCCCCTAAATATCTGGTATGACTCACTTTACTTTGACTGGAAATACCCTCCTTTGCTTCGACTGTAACTACTACTGTTGCTCATTACACCGACCAGAATAACCCACAATAACGTCTGTGTTGTTCTCTGAGGAGCTTTGAATAGCACTGTGATAAAAACAAGAAACCTCTGAATGAACTTGCTTAGGCTGACACATGGTAACAGATAAAACAAAAACATGGAGATAAGATCATGATATGATAGTCGTAGGGCGTGTATATTACTTGGGCAGGAAGGGGAGCAAATAGATGGCATTGATTTCCATGCGGGAGCTGTGATTGTGTTGTTATTTTCAGTATTGTGTTGGTTATTTCTTAATTTTAAAGGGATATGCCAACATCTTTTTTTCTTGTCTTGCCTCACTCCCAAGTCCATGACAAGCAGATAGACACCATCCTTTCGACTGTGCGTGCAGTAACAAGGGAGATACGGGCAGAGCTGGTGCACCGCTAATTAGCTTAGCTCAAACGCTGGAAGTGTATAGGTAGTGTTAGCCTGCCTCCTACAGTACCTGAGCCGAAATCAGCAGTCAGAAGCTGATATCATTTTAGCTCTAAACTCTGTAAATATCACTTTATCGACATTTCAAACATTTTTAGGCAAGAAAGTACTAAGTAGCCGTTTTCAGCAGTGTGCCGTTAATTTGTCTAAATACCAGCTGTTTACAATTTTGTTCGAACGAATTCGGCGCTACTCAAGCTAGCCGTTGTGACCAACGTTCTTCCGGGTACTTTCACAAAATAAAACACCCGTTGCCCTTTACATACAGAAAACCATGACAGTAGAATTTGTGCTTTTACTTTGAAATAGGAAGCTAACCTACCCTCGATGTAGCTAGCTTGAACCAAAATGAACCGTCTTTGCTTGAACCCTCCGTTTTGACCGATCTCATCCCGTTAGCGGCATTTGACCGCTCAAGATGCCTTACCGGAGAGTTTTGTCAGCTCTGAGACGAAGATCGGCCCGCCGGTTTCCGTTTAGAGTTGCTGAAGAGTTTCTCTGATGACTTTAGGTGGAGGCAGGCTAACACTACCTATACACTTCCAGCGTTTGAGCTGAGCTAATTATCGGTGCGCCAGCTCTGCCCGTATCTCCCTAGTTACTGCACTCACAGTCGAAAGGATGGTGTCTATCTGCTGGTCATGAACTCGGGAGTGAGGCAAGACACGAAAAAAAAATGTTGGCGTATCCCTTTAAGATACTGTATGTGCAAGTATGTTTGAGAAGGGTGGGAATTAAAGACTGGGGTGATTGTGAGCTTGAAAGTAGGTTGTATGTGTTTTCCTATTAACATTGATGACAATACATTTCACAATAGATAAAAAATAAAACAACAGCATTGATTATATTAGTTAAAATCCCTCACTCTCACACAGTAACAGAATAATCAACCATCTCCTCCGCTTTTAACAGCAATACCAGGATGCCATCAGAGCTCATAAAGCTGGACGACCTGTCAACTTGTCTGATCTACCTGTGCCACCAGGTAACCTATGGAATCCAGGTGTGTCCGAGGATTTGTTTTCAGGATGCACTGTAAAGTTAATTTGTGTGTGTGTGTTGTTGTTGTTGCTCCTCCTCTAGGCTGTCCGCCACTTCAGGGCTCAGAGGGGGGTCAGCAGAACTTCATGGGTGTCCTGGAAACGGCTATGAAAATTGCTAATCAGGATGCAGACGCGGACGATGATGAAGACGATGATCCAACGGAGGCTGCCAAGGTTTGAAAAAAAAAGAGAAAAGGAATAAAAGCCCAACCAAATGGTCAAACTGTTGTTGTGCAGCCAAGGACTGCGATTGCCTTTGGGATAAACTTAGAAATAGATTATTGTGTGTCATGCCAGACTCTGTGACAGGTTACTCCTGGCCATTGCATTACTTTTGTGCTTGTGATTCAATATATGAATGCAGCAAATTAGAGAAACTGTATATGTGTGTTTTGACTATATTCAGGACGTTGCTGTGAAGTAGAAAGCCTCACAAATGTGTCCAGCTGTAGTTTTTAATAGGACAATACCACACTTAAAATTGTTCTATTCATTACATTTGTCTGATGATCCTGACCTCAGATTCTCTGTCTCTGTAGCCTGCGGTGCGTCCACCTGCTCAGAAAGCCAAGTCTCCAGCTCCGCAGGCCCCTGGAGGCTCCTCGGCTCTAAAACTGGGACCTAAAGGTGTGTTCAGTGTGGGTTTGTGCACGTGTGCTCCTGCCTGCCTACACATACAGGATGTGTCATAAGTGTTGAGAGTTACACAAGGCAGAGTTTCACTACTTTTTTTTTCTCTCTTAATTATCCTTGTAGCCCAGCAGCAAGTGGATTTCCTGTTGCTAAGGCGACAGGCATTTTTGCGTGCAGCATTGCGCTCCAAACAGATGAAGGTAAACTGTGGACTTTTTTTTTTTGTTCACCTTTCTTCTCTCTTTTTCTTTTTTTTTTCCTTTTTGTGAAGATTCCCTACTCTATTTGTATTTTTGTAGCTATCTTTACCGCAGCTGCTTGTCGTTTTTTTTTTTTTAAATTTTGAACAGATGTTGTGTTGCCGTGGTTTGACTGATTCACCTGCTGCTGTTTGGTTGTTTTGTAGGACATGACGGGTGCAGCGCAACACCTCAGACATGCCAAAGGACTGGACCCCATGATCACCGCTGCCAAGTCTGGCCTGCCTGTCGATATCACCAAGGTTATGATTCAATTCTCATGTGCCAATTAATAACATACGACAGGACACAGAGCACATTTGTATGTGTGTGCTTTGACAATGCAGGAGCAGGTGAATACACATAAAATGTGACAGAAATAGGAGATAGGGAGGAAGGGAGGAAACATGCAATGAATTCAAAACACCTTTGTATTCATCATGGTTTCACCTGTGTGTGTGTGTGAGAGAGAAAAAGAGAGTGACTGTGAGTGAGGCTTCCTGCATATTCTCAGCATCATTCCTCTACACATATTTCATATGGCTGCCACGTATCCCATATGACATTGTTTCATTTTGCAGCACATTTATTCATCTTCATAAAACCCATGTATTTCTCTCTGACTCAACCCCACAGTGTAATTACAAGAATATTATGCCGGTGCCTCTGTTAGTTTGTCTTCTTGTCAGTCAGTGGGATATCACACACGCCAAGAAACAGATATTCATGATTTTGAAGTGAACAGAGTGGCAGATAGGAAACAGATGACCAGTTGATTAGATTTTAGTGGAAGTTGGGGCTGAAGGTCTTAAAAAACGTTTGCAGGGTAAAAAAAAAAATCAATTTATCTTTTAATTGAGGTTGTTGAATAGTCACTGTGTGTCTTGGCAGAACAGCAAGTTGGAGATCTGGTTAGCTTTAGGAGTTGGAGCTCTCTGAGTGCTGCCGTGTTCTTGTTTTATGTCTCAGATTTTTTTAAATGTGCCTGTGCCATTTGTCTTCTTCCTGACAGATTCCCAGCACCCCAGTGGGTGAGGAGGATTATTCGTTGTCTCGTTCCCGAACCTCTCCTCTCTCCCCTCGCTCCAGTGAACAGTACCATGGTCTCATGGATCTTTTACGGAAGCAGCATGAGGTCAGGGAAATGCACATTTTTTCGTCCTAGATCTTGCTGTTCATAGACAGATAGATCGGCTTACACCGATGTTGCTGAAATACAATAGATGTGATTGTGGCTTTAAAGCATGCTCGTCACCTTTCTTGTTGTGCAGCTTTCTAAATAGACATGTTTCAAATGACATTTGACCTTCATCTTATTATCTTTTGTGTTTTTTCTTACCCACACCCTCTTCTGTTCTGTATCTCCACTGACAGAAATGTTTGGACTGCTCTCAGAAGTTCACACAGATGGGCAGTGTGGCCGAGGCTCTGAAGTAAGAGACATTTTCCATTTGTGTGTGCAGGCATCTGCAGGCATGGTGGAATTACAGTAACACCTACCCCTTTTCTTTTGGCTGAGTTTGAGATGGAAACAAGTGTAACTGAATTATAACAATGTTACTTATTTTCTCATGATGAAAGCATGGGAGACACTGGACCAGTCAATGAGAAATGCAGTCAAAAACAGCGAGAAATCAATTTCACAAAAGCAAAAAGAAAGAAAGAAAAAGAGAGAGGGGGATGATAGATAGAAAGAGGTAGATGGATAGAGATAGAGAGGGAAAGAAAGAAAGAAGTTAAAATACAGATGAAGGGGGTAGAAGAAAGAAAGAAAGAAAGAAAGAAAGAAGAAAAAGAGAGAAAAAAGAGACAGAGGGTTTGAAAGAAAGAAAGAAATAGAGGGGGATAGATAGATAGATAGATAGATAGATAGATAGATAGATAGATAGATAGATAGATAGAAAGAAAGAAAGAAAGAAAGAAAGAAAGAAAGAAAGAAAGAAAGAAAAAGAGAGAGGGGGATGATAGATAGAAAGAGGTAGATGGATAGAGATAGAGAGGGAAAGAAAGAAAGAAGTTAAAATACAGATGAAGGGGGTAGAAGAAAGAAAGAAAGAAAGAAAGAAAGAAAGAAGAAAAAGAGAGAAAAAAGAGACAGAGGGTTTGAAAGAAAGAAAGAAATAGAGGGGGATAGATAGATAGATAGATAGATAGATAGATAGATAGATAGATAGATAGATAGATAGATAGATAGATAGATAGATAGATAGATAGATAGATAGATAGATAGATAGATAGATAGATAGATAGATAGATAGATAGATAGATGTTTGTGTTGCACCAGATATGATATTTCAGAAATAAACCCATCTGACCTCAGTGTGAGATCTCAGATAATGTATCTTTGTTTCAACAGGTTTGAGAAGCTGCTTGAGGAGTGTGTGAAGAGCATAGAGATCCTTAAGAACGCCCACGCCAAAGGCCACCCAGTCCCCAAGTGCCACACAGAGGAGAGGACCCTCAACACTGTCAAGTCAGCAACAGATTCATAACATGTGTTTTCTTTCATAATGTTCATCATTGTTAGTGTTAATTTGAGCAGCGTGTGCCTCCCCGGGACAGAAAGGACTGAAATCAGCACTGATTAGTGAAGCTACAGTAGTGCAGGACGTCTGTGGCAGTCTGTGTCTGTCACTTCATCTCAACTTTTGGTGACACATCTTGACATCTATTTGCTGGATTTGCCATGACAGTTGGTTAAGTCAATATCGGGTCAAATTTTTATTTGTGCAGTAGTATTTATTTACACCCCTTTAGACAGTGTTTACACACCTAGAAGGGCTATCGGTGCTTCGTCTTGTTTATCAGTAAATGATCAATAGATAGCGAAGTTTGTTTTTTACTTACTGTAAATGGTAGAAGAACCAACAACATTTGTCTGAGGTGGAGAAGTTGTTGTATAAATAAAAACAGAGGGGAGCAATGAGGAGACCATCACCTTCCTCAAATACTTAATGAAACCAACAGAAATATCTTGTTTCCATCACGTTTTCTGTGTTGAGCTCTAACTGGTGCTTTTTTTGAATCATGTCATCTTTTTGTGCTCCTCCCTCTGCAGTTGTTTAATTGCTCACACACATTATGTAGATTTTTGTTTACCTGCACCCAATGGGCAACTGCTAAAATCTAGCAGTAGTGGAGCCTTTTACTTGTGTTTATGGAAGAGCGTCATCAATAAATCTGTTGTGTTTGATGTGTGGGCAAAGATTAGAATAGTATTTGAGTAAGTGTTTGCCTTTATATTTATGTTTCTTAGTAAATGAAGAACCACAAAAAAAATGTTTTATTTATTTTACTTTATTTAAAAAGTAAAATGTTAAGATCAGGACCTCTATTATAAATGTTTGGCCATGATAAAACTGAGAATATCCACTAATATATCTTTATTTGATTTTTTAGAATTTAAAGATTAATAGATTTGCCAGGAAGAAAATCTAGAGAATACTGATTCTTTTTTTTAAAGTATATTTTTTTGGGCATTTATGCCTTTATGGATAGTACAGTTGAGACAGACAGGAAACGGGGAGGCAGAAAGAGGGGGGATGACATGCTCTATACATAGGGCGCCCGCTCTAACCACTACACCACACGCCTTGAGAATACTGATTCTGCTTGTCAATGTTCTACCCCAACAATAATCGATCAATAGATCAAATGAGTGATCAAAATGTTTATTTCATTGTCATTCTAGGAAACCACAGCTTTCTTTTATATGTAATTCTCCACACCGCATCAATTGTTTAAGTGTGAAAACCACTTTTTTAGACAACAAAAGGATTGCTTTCTCTGACTCGAGATGAGTCAGAGTGACTCACCGTGACTCACTCTGGCTCAGGTCCAGGATCAGCGAGCTAACAGCTAGGTGACTCTGGCAGTGACTCATTCAACAGCCAGAGTTGTTTGGCTCTCAGAGTCGCTGACTGGTTTGTGTCAGTCTTGATGCCGACTGAGCGATCCTGACTCCTGTCTTTGTTCTGCAGGAGCAACTCCAGCCTGGCGCTGAACGACCTGATGCTGTACATAATCAGAGGCATCAACCTACCGGCTCCCTCAGGTAGGCAAGTCTTAAATAATCAGCAATGTGTCAAATGTATATTTATTCTGCATTCACACCCTTCCTCTCCGCCTTCAGGTGTCTCACCTAACGACCTGGATGCGAGTGTGAAATTTGAGTTCCCTTTTCCCAGTGCGGTAGGAATCTCTCTCACTCAGTAGAGATTACGGATGGTTTCACTCTGTTTATATCTAGCTGTGTGATAATTAATCTGTGTGTGTGTGTGTGTAGGAGGAGGCTCAGAGGGACAAAACCAGCACAGTGAAAAACACCAGCAGCCCAGAGTTTAAAGAGCAATTCAAACTCAACATCAACCGTAACCATCGAGGCTTCAAGCGAGTCGTCCAGTCCAAAGGCATCAAGTTTGAAATCACCCACAAGGGGTAAAAAACCCAACTTCTCTGAGGACATATATGCAGAAGTTTCCCCATTCATCTGCTTGATTGATGCTGCAGATTGATCTCATATCTGTTGATCATCAGTTGTATATTCTCCTGTGTGTGTGTGTTTACAGAGGCTTGTTTAAGACCGACAAAGTGGTGGGCACAGCTCAGCTGAAGCTTGAGCCTCTGGAGAACCACTGTGAGTTTAGAGAGATCATAGAGGTAAGTGTTGGTAACATGAAAACACACATGCATAGACACATGTAGGGGCCAGGGGCGTAGCACCCAATTCTGGGCCCTGTACACTCGTAATGTCAGTGGGCCCCTATCCATGGCAGTGCACGAAGCGCAGAGTTGTTTTTGAAGTAAATTTATACAAAGCCGCCAAAGCGCGTTTCCTTCGGGGGCAGTTTTTCGGCAAGCAATCTCTTTTCGGCACTATACTGGCTTTGAATTTACCTCAAAAACAACTCGTAACGTTCCGTTATTATCTCATATCATATCTCTGCCGATCTAAAAATAGCTTGCACCAACAATTAAAGGTAACAAACCTACTCCTAAAACTATAGGGATTATGGCAATGGGCCAGTTTGCCAAAATGTTGAAATATCCCTTTAATATCCCCTAATTCTGCCTTCTTTTTTTTTCTTTCCGCTCTTTCTTTTTCTGATACCCCGATTTATGTTTTTTGGGTGGCATGACGAAAGCTAGCCTCATTCAATCTGGGCTCACTGACGTTACACTTGTCGCTGGCCACTGTCTATGGGTGGACTAAACCATTTTACGCCTCCAAGAGGGGGCCCCCAGAATGTCCAATATGTTGGGAGGACTTTGACACGGAGTTATCAATATATTTGAAATAAGTTATGACACCAATTAATTGGGGGGCCCAATTCATTCGAAATAAAAACAACAAACAAAAAAATTAATTATTTCAGGATTTTCATGGGCCCTCTCCCTACTCTGGCCCTGGGTAGTCAGGTCCCCTTTTCCCCCCACTACCACGCCCATGTGTAGGGGACACTCTGTCTAACTGTGTGTGTTTGTTTCATAGGTGATGGATGGACGTAAGTCCACAGGTGGCAAGTTGGAGGTGAGGGTGAAGATCAGAGAGCCAATAACAGGAGTCGATCTCCAGCCAGTCACAGAGAAGTGGTTGGTGCTCGAACCTGTGTCCCCACTTTCTCCTCCAGAGAGACAAAAGGATCGGGTAAGCAGAGTTTACTGGTTGCCTGACACTCATGGCAGCAGACAGTGTAAGGAAACCAAAGTAGAACAAAAGCCTGTATGTGTCATAAAAGTTTCAGCTGGAGAGGTCACGTTTTTACGTCTGACCTTGTTGTGTGATGCCATCCTAACACTTCGATAGTCTTTCAATTTCAGAAGGTCAGTAAGCTCTGGGTGAAGAGCTCGTCAGACCGTGGAACAGTGGCTGAAAAAGATTTAGCGCTAAAGTGAAGTAATCCTAAAAACGAAATAACACAAAGCACAACTGAAACAGACAACTTGACGTACACCAAGCTTACACTGTAGAGATGACGGGAGGTAAAAACATTGCTCTATACAGGGTTTACATCTTTAAAGGGATAGTTCACCCAAAATTCAAATTTCACTCATTTTCTACTCACCCTCATGTGGACTAAGGGTTGGGAGAAGTTTCAGAGTCCTCGTGCCTTCTCTGAGTTACAGCGGGGCTCGGCGCAGCACTGCATGTCCATATGACGGTTGCGAACGGACACCACTTTTCTTCGTCCAAAAAGACACACCAAAAAACATCCAAATACCTCCATAGTGCTCGTCTGTAATGTCCCTCTTGTATTGAAGCCCCAACACGAGAAATTGTTCCAAAAAAAATTAAATAAGTATATGTTTTAAGCTTGTTTGTAGCGGACGCTCCCAGTGTTGCTCTGCCGGAATCTCGCGCGATTTGCGGAGCCGTGAACTGGGTGTCAATGCAAATCGCGCGAGATTTGCACAGACACAGGCAAAGCAGTGAACTGAGACACTGGGAGCTTCCGCTACAAACAACCTTAAAACCTATACTTATTTAATTTTTTTCGGAACAATTTCTCATGTTGGGGCTTCAATACAAGAGGGACATTACAGACGAGCACTATGTAGGTATTTGGATGTTTTTGGTGTGTCTTTTTGGACGAAGAAAAGTGAGCTCCGTTCACAGTCGTTATATGGACATGCAGTGCTGCACGGAGCCCCGCTGTAACTCAGAGAAGGCACGGAGGACTCTGAAACTTCTCCCAGCCCTTAGTCGACATGAGGGTGAGTAGATAATGAGAAATTTGAATTTTGGGTGAACTATCCCTTTAACCCTTCTCATAGTAATACTTGAAACAGACAGAAATATATATATGTTTCCGTCATGATTTCTACTTTGTTTTCCACCTGTTGTGGTTTGTTTGGCACTTTTTTTTTGTCATTTACTTTTTTATTGATTTTTGATTTGGTATATATACGTAAACAAACAAACAAGTAATATTCTCAGCAAATATTTATCTTTGTTCCTCCACTCCAGTTCCTCTAGATCTACCAGATACAACAAATTGAAACATAAAGTTATTTTTGTTGGAAACACAGTCTCTAGAATGTGTGAGGAATGAGCACCACCAATACCGGTAGTTAGTGGATGAAAAGATGTATCGAGTTTGATTTTCTGCTGTTGATTCTCTGCGAGATTTGTTCAAATTTGTGCGAGCAGTGGAAGTGGACCAGCAGCATTTAGATGACAACCTTCTGACAGCAGGGTTTTTACCCCAACTTGTAGTCAGTGTGAACATCTGTGACAGTTTTAAACCTCTCTGGTGATTTTGTGCGACGCATCATTCAAGACGCGTCGTACAAAATAGTTTGTTTCCAGCGTAACCTGAGCTGCTGCCCTTGGATTAATATACATCACCCTGCAGCGTCTGTTTGCAAAACCTGCTCATGCAGAAGAGAAAAACAATAAGGCAAGACTGAATGTGCCGGATCACTTAAATCTCTCTGAATTGTCTGTTTGTGTGTGTTTGAATCAGGCCCCGTCCCCTCGGTCCAGACCCAGACATGACCCTAACCCCAACACTAAACCCAGACCTGAAGCGAGCAGCAGGAGCAGTCACCCCAACAACTCTCCTCCACAGTACAAACTCCACAGCTTCAGCCTCCTCAACTATGACAGGGAGCGGGCGGAGAGAAAGGTATTTGTGTGTGTGTGTGTGTGTGTGTGTGTGGTCAAAAGCCATCATCTGCAACATCCCGTTGTCTAATACCGGTAGCAACCTGAAGACAGAGAGATCTTGCCAGTCAGTCACCGCGCGCCGTGTCTCTCAGATTGCAGAGTACAAAAAGAATCGTCGGGATCCTCCGTCTGACCTGGTCCATCAACACAGAGAGGTCGTACACAGACTGCAGTGGCAGAAAGCACAGCTGGAGAGAGCCTCTCCTGCTCTGCTGACAGGTAACACACACACACACACACACAAGCAGAACACACACCTGTATGTACTTTACTAACAACATATCCCTCCATTATGTGTAGAATATGAAAATGTACTGCGGCGCTTCTGCCAAGGACTTTCTGAGTCGGTGAAGAAATACTCCACCCAAGGCAACAGAGTGAGTGCAGGGTCACTGTTGCTGTTCACTTCAGAGTGTGTGTGTGTGTGTGTGTGTGTTCTTGAATAAAATAATCATTCTTTTTTTTTTTTATAGGATGCTGCCAAGGATGCACTGGGCAGGTTGAAGATGGTAGAGAGTGAGGTAAGTGCTGCCAGTGAAAACAACGTTTCATCATCTTCATGTATGTGCAGACACAGTTGTACCACATGTCCCCGTCTCCTCTTTCTCTCCATGCTTCAGCTGGAATCGCTAAAAAGGAAACGGACCGGATAAGAGGAGAAAAAAGCAGCAGAGACTTGGCTGAAGCACTGTTATATCGTCTCTCTCCTGTCTCGTGCGTCTACTCTACTCATAACACAAACACTACAGTTGATACCTTATTATAGCAACATTTAGCACGACGCTGCGCTGCGCTGCTCATGCCCATGACAGCTGCATGAACCAACCTGCTAATTCTGTCAATTTGCTCATATACTTGTGAGAATAAAAACCTGAGAACTACAAAGGGACACAAATTAAATCAGGCAGTGAGATGTGTTAAAGAGCTGAGGGAGAGGCAGGATTATTTGCACTTAAACCAGAGAAGCACTACAGAACAGTTTCTGAAGTACGTCATTACAGACCTTACCTGTTCTCTGTTAATTACTTTTTATACTTCCGTCTTTCCTTTGCGAGTTGTTAATCTGAAAGAGGACTCAGCATTTTACATTTGACACCAGCTCAGAGGGTCTTTTGGTGTCCATTGATGTGTGTATGTGTGTGTGCACTTGCCCTGAAGTGTGTTTAACCAATGGACTGAGGTGTTTTTAACCCCTTTTCCCATATTTTATGTGTGTAATGAGCTTAATCTAATCTGTCTGCTCCAGTGTTCCCAGATTACAGTAATCTGCTCCGTTTGGAGTGGTGTGATATGGGAATAAAAAAAAAAAACAGGGCTACAGCCTACATCCCATAATGAGGGATTAGTGTTTGTGTCACCAAGGAGACGACTAGATCAGACGTAGAGTCGCCTTTGGGGCTGGGGAGAGGGGGTGTTAACAGCGTGCCATGAAAGTGGTGGAGGCTTAAAGCCGCGCTAAAGGATTGCTGCTGCGTCTTCTTCTTCATCAGCTGTTTCTTCTTCATCTTCACTTTCCTCCCTCTAATTCCATTGCATACAGTATGTTCAGAGATTATTCAGTCCTGAGTAATGTGCTGCTCCACATGGATTTTCTTTAAACTCTAGCACGATATTAAGTTCACTGAGCTGTCGATTTAGAAAACAATTAGCGGCTGCTGCGTCACCGCTCTGTGCCGTTTCCCACTGATTTTGCCCTTTTTTACAAAAACAGCCTCTGTCCCGCTCCGGTGGCAGCGCAGCAGATGCTGAATATTTCTGCCCCACAGGTAGACAAATCCAGTATCTGTCAGTAAGGCTGGGTAATTGCTCATTTCTGTGTCTGCTCCCCCATAGACATCCCTGTCATACACACCGCCTTCGCATTCGCTTCCACACTGCACCTTTATTTTTACTGTAAAGTGATGGGGATCTGGCAAAACTTTGTCAGACGTAGATTCCAGCTGACACAGGCAGATACGTTGAAATTAGTTGTTAACGTCAACAAAACAGTAATTGTACAAATGTGTCATGTTTCCGTCATGTTCTTCGCTCTGGACGGATGTTTCCTCCTCCGTGTATCTGACAACCTGTGACACCCCACGACAGATTCTGTTGATCCACATTGATTCCATGCAGCCAGGATGTAGCAGACTCCTTTAAATGAGCCTTACTCTATGTTTATGTTTGACTCTTTCATGGGGATGATGATGTCTTCACACTCCACTAATAGTTTTTCGGTCACGTGACGGAACAGAGAGTCATGTGTTTGCCTTAATCCACCCTCCGCATCACTCCATTAGCAAATAATCCTGGTTAAAGTTGACCTGATATGGCTCCGTGGGCTGCATCATTTAATGTCAGCAGAGGATATCTTCCCACTCCATATAAAGCATGGTGCATCATGGTGGACAGAGCAGACAAATCTCTGATTATAGTGACAGAAAACTTAGACACTTTAAAGATCATACCTCTGTGTTTGCAGTTATTACCATCTTAACCTCTGGTCACGTACACATAAACATTTGCACAGCGTCAGGTTTTTGGATTTAGTTTTCTCACTCTCCCTGGCAGCCATTGGTTTCCACTAATTCCCATACGTAATGAAAAAACATTTAGCAGACTCGTGAAACTTGTTTGAGTTTCAGCCAAATATTAAGTTGTCATGACTGACTGGGTTATGCAATTCAGGCAAAAGCAAATTTCACTGGTCTAGTAATTACTTTTCCCTCTGCATTGGAAATGAATGGAAAACAAGGAACAAAAGGTTTGGGGCTGAAACTCACAATTATTTTAATTACTGATAATCTTTCCATTATTTCCTGGTTGATTAAAAAACTAGAAAACAGGGGGAAAGGTAATAGAAATGTTTTGTAGCCCACAACTTCCTAAAACCCAAAGCAGCAGCTTTACGTCGAGTGTTTTGTCCCACTACTAGTCCAAACCCCAGAGATGTTTAGTTTACTCTCACATAAAACAGTGAAAAGCAGCACAGACTAACAATTTAGAAGCTGACACTTTGGCAGTTTTGTAATTAGGTCAAAGTGAATATTAAAACAATGAAGTGATTTCAGATGTTCAAAAACAATCTCAAACTTCTAAAATGGCAACATGGTTTGGAAATAGATGAGCTGTGATGTGAAGTTATGTGATCTGGGCTAAAACATGTCAAACCACTGGCATCATTGTACTTATAAAGTAAATGTGGTTCTGATTTTTAGTGGAGTGACGACTGACAGCTCTGTTTCAACAGCACCACAACTAAAACACAATCAGCGAATAAAAGCTGTTTGTTTCAGTCCAATAACACTTAAAGTTTAAAAAAGGGTTCACCCCCAAACACACACACACACTCCTGCCACATCACCCCACTGCTCAACTAACCTTGTGGCCTCTGAGGCCGTCATGTTCTCATGGCAACGAGCTCATCAGCATGCAGTGTGGTAGTTGGACGGTCAGGTCCGGGCAGAGGGACATATTGTTAAAGTTTGTCCTGCTGGTGACTCACAATCCTTTCCCCCCACACACTCCTCATTGTTTTTTTTTGTTTTTTTTTTAGTACTTTGTTTGGTGTCTGTTTTTTCACCCTACTCTAATCTGGTAATATGACTACACTCCATTATAAAGAAAGAAAAGGTTTGGTGGATTGTTTATCATTATTGTTAATATGTCTGTGTTTTTATCAGCTCTAGTAAATGTATTCATGTGGGCTTGGGAGGATGCTAGTGTTGAACCTATGAGGCTTATTTTTTTAATCTGTTATGTCATCTAAGGGCAATCAGTATAAGTGTAATATGTATATACAGTAAATATACAGCATATACACTCTGTCTCTATTTTCAAGTGTAAATCGATGATTTGTGCAACTTAAAGGGATAGTTCAACATTTTGGCAAATTGGCCCATTGCCATAATTGCTATAGTCATAGCAGTAGGTTCGTTACCTTTAATTGTAGGTGTAAGCTATTTTTAGTACAGCGGAGCGCAGCAGCAGGCTGCTCAGAGCTACGCTATGGAGGCTAAGGGAATTTCTTGGTTTCCCTCATCAAACTCATCAAATACAAAATCCCAAAACTCCACAGCGCTTTTGTAGACAAGTTGTGAGCTGCACAACCACCACGCTATGAGATAATGACGGAACGATACGAAACGGAGCCGTTTTCGAGGTAAATTCATACAAAACCGCTGATGCGCGTTGCGTTCAGGGACAGTTTTTCAGCAAGCAGTCTCCGTATTTACCCTGTATTTACCTCGAAAACGGCTCCGTTTCGTATCGTTCCGTCATTATCTCATAGCGTGGTGGTTGTGCAGGTCACAACTTGTCTACAAAAGCGCTGTGGAGTTTTGGGATGTTGAATTTGATGAGTTTAATGAGGGAAACCAAGAAATTCCATTAGCCTCCATAGCGTAGCTCTGAGCAGCCAGCTGCTGCGCTCCGCCGTACTGAAAATAGCTTACACCTACAATTAAAGGTAATGAACCTACTGCTATGACTATAGCGATTATGGCAATGGGCCAATTTGCCAAAATGTTGAACTATCCCTTTAAATGGGAATGTATCAAAGCCTGGTTGTTCAGGCTCCAGTATCTTATGTATGAGGTCGGTATTAACATGAATAAAGTTGTAACAGCTCTGACTTTGTGTCATTGACTCATTGTTCAACATGTTGGCTCAACACAGAAACTACTCAACATGTTCATATCAGCTTGGTACTTTTTTGATTGATTGTACATGGTACCTTTATTAAAATAAATCAATCACATTATTCATCCATATTTCTCACTAACAGTGTGTGTGTGTCCCAATTCCTGATTATTTATTTCTTACTTTTATTCATTATTATTAATCAATAGGCGTAGTGTTTTAAGTAGTTTTAGGGGGGGCTCACCAATTTTGTTGCCCAGTTGTGTGCAATAACAATAAAGACTATTATATTCTGTTCAAAAGACGTATTTTATCATGCAAAGTTAAAATAAAACATTAAATCATAACAATTCTTCTGTATTTTCTCACCTACAAATATTCACACTTCCCTGCAGTTCTGCATTATTATTTTAAAGAGTGATAATTAGGAGTAGTATATTAGAATGTAAAATAATGGTTTAGCAATAGTCCTACTTCATGTCATTTATTCACACCTACAGCAGTGTTTATGGGTGGGGGAGGGGGTGGGGGGGGGGGGGGGGGTAAAGTGTGTGTCAACTACAGACAACAGTAAAGAACAATCAACCCCAGGACAGAAATAGAGGTCGGTATTAACGTGAATAAAGTTGTAACAGCTCTGAGTTTGTGTCATTGGCTCATTGTTCAACATGTTGGCTCAACACAGAAAACATAGTAGCCTACTCAACATATTCCTATCAGCTTGGTACTTTTTTTGATTGATTTATTTATTTATTTTAAAGGGACCATGTACTACAAAATCATGCATAAACTTACAAATGTACATCTACAGCCTTTTGGCAGGTCACAATCAAAACTTTCTGTTTGGGATCATCTTGTGTATTTTACCCAAATCTACACAAAAAAGGGGACCATTTCTCACAATATTCATCCACTAACAGTGTGTGTGTGTGTGTGTGTGTGTGTGTGTGTGTGTGTGTGTGTGTGTGTGTGTGTCCCAATTCCTGATTATTTATTTCTCATTTTTATTAATTATTATTTATTATCAATAGGCTGTTTTTAAGTAGTTTTAAGTGCACTGGGGGGGAGGCCTCACCAATTTTGTTGCCCAGTTGTGTGCAATAACAATAAAGACTATTATATTCTGTTCAAAAGAAGTATTTTATCATGCTATTTTTATTGTTTTTATTCTGCTTGATGTCTGATGTACATTTTGTGTTTTATGCCGATTGTATATTTTATGTGTAATTTTGTACAGCACTTTGGTCCACTGGGTTTTTCAAGTGCTTTATAAATAAAGTTGGTATGGTATGGTATGCAAAGTTAAAATAAAACATATTCAATCTTAACAATTATTCTGTATTTTCTCACCTACAAATATTCACACTTCCCTTCAGTTCTGCATTATTTTAAAGAGTGATAATTAGCAATATTAGAATAATAGAAAATAATGGCTGAGCAATTCATGTCATTTATTCACACCTAACGTTACAGCAGTGTTTATGGGTGGGGGGAGGTAAAGTGTGTGTCAACTACAGACAACAGTAAAAAAAAAAAAAAACAATCAACCCCAGGACAGAAATAGAGCTCTCTCTCTCTGTCTCTTTGCAGACAGTGTTTGCTGTTGTTTGGGGGGAGAAGCTCTGGGGCTTTGGTCTTATGCTAATAACGAAATGTGAATGTGAGATTTTCCCTGACAAAGGCAGAAAAGATGAGCGGGGGGATGGTGCACACACACACACACACCACACACACACACCACACATGCAGGCGCTGAAAAGAAGAAGAGGGGAGTCTTGCTAAAATTGGACAACCCGCGAGACTTTGGTGGGCGTGGACAGCGCGGCGAGGGCTTCCTGCTCGGCTGAACACGTGGTTCCGTGTCTGCCTCCCCTGCCCGTCTGTCAGTGTATGAAGGTTTCCTGCCCTTCTCTCTCTCTCTCACTCCTCTCCCTCTGTGTCCTCCCGCACAGCACGACAGACCTCCTCCTCCTCTTCCTCCTCCTCCTGCTCCTGCACCTCCCGCTGCTCCTCCTGCACCTCCTCCTCCTCCTCCTGATCCGTCCTGTCCACCCGCTGCGCTGCGACGGCTCCCGGGACTCACTCAGTCCGCCGACCGACCGACCGACCGACAGCAGCCAGCCAGGCCGCGCTCACTTCAACGTGCATCCGCTCAGAGAGAGACGGAGAGAGGGAGAGTGTGTGTGAAAGTGTATGTGTGTGTGTGAAAAAGAGAGATAGAGAGTGTGTGTGTGTGTGTGTGTGTGTGTGTGTGTGAGTAAGTGCGTGTGCGCGCAACCAGCCCGCAGCCGCCGCCGCCGCCGGTCCATCCGTGTGATCTCCCCCCCTCCCTCTCCCTCTCTCTCTCCCCGCTATCCCGCTCCGTCTCCTCGGTCATGACGCTAGAGGCGATCCGCTACCGGGCCGGGTCTCTGCAGATCCTCAACCAGCTGCTGCTGCCACACCAGACCTCGTACGATGAGATCCGCTCGGTGCAGGACGCTTACGAGGCCATCAAGTCCATGAAGGTACGGAGCTCCATCCTCCCCCCCTCCCCCTTTCTCTCTCTCTCTATCTCTCCTTCTCTCTCGGGGGGCTTTCTCCCACTCCCCAGCCTGCTGCATGTTTGTGCATCCATCCCCGTCGTGCATATTGTGTCTCTGTTTCATTGTGGGGCTCTTTTGTGCTCCCACCGCTGCAAGCATGTGTTGCCATATGCTCGCCGCCGTGCTCCCGCTGTCGGCCCTGTGTTGTACTTGGGGATGCACCTGCAGCACCCGGCGATTATCTACCACCACCCCCCTCTCCCTCCCTCCCCAAAAAAACCCCATCCTTTATTTAGAGTTTTCACATTATCATGTGCCAGCGCCACAAACTAGGTATCTGCACACAGCTTCCCACCCATGAAATATGCCCCCTCCTCCTCCTCCTCCTCCTCCTCCTCCTCTTTCTTTGGGAGAGATTATTGATGAATTATTAATGACCTTTGCCAGGGGTTTTTTTTGTTCGCGTTTTGGTCTTGTGCTGCACTCGGTGACACCTCCAGCTCGTTTATCTCGGTGGAGCTGAAGCCCTGACACACCGAGCTGCTCACACAGTTTCATGTTGTTCAAGTTTTCTGTCTCACATGTTCCTTTATCAGAGCCGAGCTGAGCAGACGTTCACTCTTTCCTCAACCCACTTAGACACACTATACATGTTTGATCCTGTGTGTGGCAGAGTGAAGGAATGTGCCATCAGCAGGGGGGTGATGTCATGATAATAATGGAGTCTAATGGCAGAGATAGAAATGACTCCAACACAGAGATTATGTCATCTGAGTCAAAGCTGTCAGGGTACGACTATTGGCTCTGTGATCACTGAAAACTCAAACAATCAGGGATGTGGATTAATTATCCTCATGAAAACTGCTTAGAGGAGGCTGTTGGATGTTGTTGGCATAGAAACCAAAAGATGAGGACCACCAAGGATGTGACCGACTCTGCAACCCCCCCCCCCCTCTTTTCTCCTCTCAGGTACGTGGCGCCCCGGCCATCGCCATCGTGGGCTGCCTCAGCCTGGCCGTGGAGCTGCGGGCGGGCGCCGGCGGCGACGACCCCGTGACCTTCATCCGGGAGTCTCTGTGCCACCTGACCTCGGCCAGGCCCACCGCCGTCAACATGGGCCGCGCCGCCCGCGAGCTGATGGAGTTCGCCGAGAACGAGAGCATGGAGAAGAACTCGGAGCAGCTCAGAGAAAGGTGAGCGATCCCCACATTTACATTGTCAGTGGGTTTGTGTTAACTTATTTAAAGCAATAGTTCACCCAAAATTCAAATTTCACTCATTATCTACTCACCCTCATGTCGACTAAGAGCTGTGAGAATTTTCAGAGTCCTCCGTGCCTTCTCTGAGTTACGGGGGGGGGGTCCGCAGTATTTGTCCATATAATGGTTGTCAATGGATACCAACTTTCTTTGTCCAAAAAGACACACCAAAAAACATCCAAATACCTCCATACTGCTCGTCTGTAATGTCCCTCTTGTATTGAAGCCCCGACATGAGAAATTGTTGTTCTGAAAAAAATTAAATAAGTCTATGTTTTAAGTTTGTTTGTAGCGGAAGCTCCCAGTGTCTCAGTTCACTGCTCTTCCTGTGTCTGTGCAAATCTCGCGTGATTTGCAGTGACCGGCGGAACAATTTCTCATGTCGGGGCTTCAATACAAGAGGGACATTACAGACGAGCAGTATGGAGGTATTTGGATGTTTTTTGGTGTGTCTTTTTGGACAAAGAAAGTTGGTATCCATTCACAACCATTATATGGACAAATACTGCTGCACGGACCCCCCCGTAACTCAGAGAAGGAACAGAGGACTCTGAAAATTCAACACAGCTCTTAGTCGACATGAGGGTGAGTAGATAATGAGTGAAATTTGAATTTTGGGTGAACTATCCCTTTAATTAAATAGAGCTCAGTTGAATTTACATTGTCAGGGTTACCACACGTCCTGGGAAATCTGGAAAACCTGGAAAATGGTTCACCAATTTACATGATAAATTTGTCATAATTTCTAATCGATTAAGAGATTATTTCATAAATTAGAGCCATAGACTGCTACAGATTTCTGGGAGAGAGACTGAGAGAGAGGAATAAACATAGAAACAAACTGATTAAATTTACAAAATAAGGTACCATGTGTATGGCGTAAGAACTCATGTCCGTCAGCTGAAAATGTCCTGGAAAACCATTTCAAGAAAAGAGTGGGAACCCTGATTGTGCACATCCCTGTATATGTGTGTCTTGTCTGTGACAGTCACAGCAGAGACGCTGACATTTGTCTTTACAGCTTCAGCTTCTGCCACTTATTTATTTAAAGGTGCCATGTGGAGTTCGATCCCTAGTGATGCTATATAGAGCAATGTTTTTATGAATGGGGCTCCCATGTTTGTGTGCAAACAAAGGATACACAATCCTGTGGGTGATGTAATCCGCAGCCTTGCCAATGGTTTCCCACTCATCCACCAGTGTCAGTTCCACCGCATGCACCAACAAAGACAGAGAAGACGCATGTTGGCAAACAAGTAAACAATGTGAGCTTGAAACTTTTTTAACAAAAAAAAAAAAAACAGCTTTGCAAATGTTTTCTGAGGGAGGAGCTGCGTTAGAGTACCCACTGCGTGTAAACAGAATCTTTGTTAGTTTTCAGGAAAACTCCTCGGGGCGCCTTTTACTCCCAACAGACACTCATCTGTAAACAATCAGTGTATCATGTGCTGACCGTGTACCGAGTCTCAGCAGTAAGAACTGGTACTGTGAATTAAAATAATACAAACTTGTGTTTTTCCCATGAGCGTCTGATGCTGTTAGTCGCTGCTCCAGCACCTCCTCATTCAGAGCTGGGTGTAGGTGTCTGTGTGAACAAGTTGTCAGAACATCTATCTACAAAGTGAAAATTGGGAAGCCCATACACGACACGACAACATTGCAGATGAACTGTAAGTGTGACAAAGAAACACCCTGAGTTGTGTTATATTGACAGAGTTCATTAGTTACACAAGGCAAAGAAGCAGAACATGCGTAAAGCGTCAGGAGATGTTGGTGCTGCCGTTTGTTGGAGGACCGGAGGCAGGTGGACAGTGGCTGCTGGCTTAGGACTATACACTTAAAGGGATGGTTCAGCATTTTTGGCAAATTCGCCTATTGTCATATTCGCCACGCTGTGAAATAGTCATGAATAATTATGTAACATTACGACACGTGAAGAACTACTTTGAAATCACTCCGCCCAGCAGCCGTGTCTGGAATGTAGTTCCAGTTACGCATTTGCCTCAAAAACAACTCAGTCTCGTAATGTTACATTATTATTTCATAATGTGGTCACAACTTCTCCACAAGAGTGTTTTCGAGTTGTTGGATTGTGTATTTGATGAGTTTGATGAGGGACAGGGGACCTGTACCATTCACCTCCATTGTGTTCACCGAGCAGCTCACGTCTCTGCCCCGCTGATCTCAAAACAACATGCACCAATAGTTAAAGGTAATGAACCTACTGTTATGACTATTGGGATTATGGCAATAGGTGAATTTGCCAAAATGTTGAACTATCCCTTTAAAGCTTTGTTACTGATCTGATGTCAGCCAGATGTGCCTGATCCACATTAAATATAGTCAGTATCATCATAGAAGCCTGTCTGATATCAGTTACAGTCATTGTAGTCCCGACAGGCTCCAACAGCATACCTGCTCTCATCTTACCCCCAACAATGATTTCTCCGGTTTTAATTGTGGAGGGGGAAAAAGAAAGCACCGGTGTCAGAGTGGGAATTAATATCAGCAGTAGAAGGATCAGAGTCGGTTATCGAGAAAGGAAAATGTTGGATCGATCCAGGTCTTGGGTATTTAAAACCACTGGAGACTCCCCTTCCTCCCATCGCTGATTGTTGTGCTGTGTGATGAATCTATCTGTGTAGCTGAAGAAATCTCAGTGCAGCAGAGCGATGTGAGCTCCTCTGAGTTAATCATGTTTCACTCCGAACCTGCAAATAGTCTTTAAACATGGCCCAGCGCTAAGTGTTAGTCTGAGCTGGAGCATGGAGCAGAGGGGAGAGGGAGGTGGCTGAGGCGCTCGGATGATGTTTGAGTCTCGAAACTTGGCGCGAGTTGAGCTGCGGAGGCGAATCTCTGACGACTTAGTGTGCAACAGTGTTGGGCTCATTACTTTGAAAAAGTAAGTAGTTATAGTTACTAGTTACTGGAACTAACCAACTCACGGAGCCTGTCTGCACGGAGGAATACTGAGTCAGTTGGTTAGTTCCAGATAAACAGCTTTTTTCCAACTAGGTGATGAACACTTAGCTACACTTTAACGGGTGTATTACTTTGTAACAGGACTTCTTGAGTCAGGTAAAGGTGCATTTTATTGTTTGTAACAGCGTAACTTTTTTGATTACTTGTTACTGAAAAAAGTAGCGGCATTAGTAGTGGCATCAGTAGCGCCGTTATTTCCATGATCACTGGTGTGCACAATATGCAACTTTATGATTGAGAAAACAATGATAAGCCGCTATAAGGAGGGGAAGTGGAGGATCACATGAGGATATGAGAGAGACGGTAAGATGATGGATGAGAGAGGGAGAGAACAGGATGTTCGATAAAGGGAGGTCAGGACCATGGGTGCAGATCCCGGGGGGGAAGAGGGGGACACCCCCCCCCCCCCCCCAATTTCTGAAAAACATGAATTGTCCCCCCCAATAAAAATACCCCAAATTATTCAAAATTTAACAAATGTATTTTCAGACTTCACATTCTTGACATTTTAGATTCACATCTAAAAAGAAATGATTGAAATGGTGGAACAAATGATGTTTGACAAATATATTTCTGACTCCACATTCCATCTCTGGTCTCCTCCACTACGATGCAAATGAATGGGTAGTTTCTTACACATCAGCAGGCTTTAAAAAAAACGACTCCCTCAATCTTAGGGCTTCATATTTTGATATTCATCCATATCAATTAATCATGTATAAAGTAGTCCCATACACTGGGAGAAAAGGAAGATGGTGAGAAGAATTGGGGATCTGGGAAGGATAAGTAAGATAAGAATGTGACAGTAAATTATCATTTTAAGGGTCTCGGACATTTAATAATATAACAGCAGTGATACGCGCTGTTGGCTGTTTAGGACAAATAAACAAGACAGGTAAATACAATAAATGATTCCCTGTGCAGTGCTTTTTGAATGATATGGCGAGCCTCTATGAAGTTGTGATTTATGGTGGCATGGTATGAGTTGCATACGGGTCCCCCCAATCCTGACATCGGATCTGCACCCCTGGTCAGGACGGACAGAAACAGTCTTGATGGACACGTGATGTTCACACTGGCAGACGAGAGGGGGTGAATTTTAATTTCTCACCTCCTGTGCCTTCCTCTCCTCCTCCCTCCTTTACAGCGTGATTGCCTGGATTGAAGACATGCTGGAGCGTGACGTCAACGACAACAGGAAGATCGGTAACTATGGCGCCCAGCACATCCTGTCCGGCGTCCCGAGGGACTCCGTCACCATCCTCACACACTGCAACACCGGCTCTCTGGCCACAGCTGGATACGGGACTGCGCTGGGTAAGTTCCGCAGCTGCACAGCGTGAATGAGAAAAGAGGGCGACCGTTTAAAATATTGATGGCGCTGTAACTGTAATAACCGGCTCTTGCTCCTGTGTGCAGGCGTGGTGCGGAGCCTCCACGCGCTGGCCCGGCTGAAGCGCGTGTACTGCACAGAGACGAGACCGTACAACCAGGGATCCAGACTGACGGCGTACGAGGCGGTGGCGGAGGGAATCCCCGCCACGCTCATCACAGACAGCATGGCGGCCCTCACCATGAGAGAAATGGACATCACAGGTGTTGTCTCTTCTTCTTCTTCTTCTTCCCTCAGTTCATTCAAACTCTCTTTTTTTTTTTTCGTGTCTTGCCTCACTCCCGAGTCCATGACCAGCAGATAGACACCATCCTTTCGACTGTGTGTGCAGTAACAAGGGAGATACGGGCAGAGCTGGTGCACCGCTAATTAGCTTAGCTCAAACGCTGGAAGTGCATAGGTAGTGTTAGCCTGCCTGCTACTCGAGCTGAAATCAACAGTCAGAAGCTGATTTCATTTTAGCTCTAAACTCTGTAAATATATCACTTTATCAACATTTCAAACATTTTTAGGTGAGAAAGTAGCCGTTTAGATCAGCAGTGTGTCGTTAATTTGTCTAAATACCAGCTGTTTATTTACAATTTTGTTCGGACGAATTCGGCGCTACTCAAGCTAGCCGTTGTGACCAACGCACTTCCGGTTACTTTCACAAAATAAAACACCCGTTGCCCTTTACATACAGAAAACCATGATGATACAATTTGCACTTTTACTTTGAAAGAGGAAGCTAACCTACCCTCGATGTAGCTAGCTTGAACCAAAATAAACCGTCTTTGCTTGAACCCTCCGTTTTGACCGATCTCGTCCCGTTACCGGCATTTGACCGCTCAAGATGCCTTACTGGAGAGTTTTGTCAGCTCTGAGACGAAGATCGGCCCGTCGGCTGAAGAGTTTCTCTGATGACTTTAGGTGGAGGCAGGCTAACACTACTTATGCACTTCCAGAGTTTGAGCTAAGCTAATTAGCGGTGCACCAGCTCTGCCCGTATCTCCCTTGTTCCTGCACGCACAGTCGAAAGGATGGTGTCTATCTGCTTGTCATGGACTCGGGAGTGAGGCAAGACACACACAAAAAAATGTTGGCGTATCCCTTTAACCCCTTTTTCCTCATGTTGTCCTTCTCCCTCTCAGCTGTGGTGGTGGGCGCCGACAGGGTGGTCGCCAATGGTGACACGGCCAACAAGGTGGGCACGTACCAGCTGGCTATCGCCGCCAAGCACCACGGGATTCCCTTCTACGTGGCCGCGCCCAGCACATCCTGCGACCTGAGCCTGGAGAGCGGCCGGGACATCATCATCGAAGTGCGCCCCCCCGAGGAGCTCACCAGTATAAACGGTGTCCCCATCGCCGCCCCGGGTAAGACGCATGGCACGACAGCCGTGTTGGAACCAGCGTTCTGCATGTTACTTTTTTTTTAAAATTATTATAAATATTTGAGCAATTTGTTAGCCGGTTTTGCTCTTCCGGTGGAATTTTATGTTTACGTTTCCACGGTTTCTGTAGTCGCGGTCATGGTCACGGTAAATGCATGGATTTTTTTCTTTTCTTTTTTTCAATGAAAATCTGTAAAACGCATAGATCATCACACACCGGCTTTTAACAATGGATATCATACAAATTGACATCCGTGTTAAAAGCCAGCATTAATACAGTAGATCCATGGGTTTACCGCAACCATGACAACGACTGAAAACCATGGAAACATAAACGTACAATTCCACCGGAAATGCAAAACCGGCTTCTTGTAGATGATGTTCGGAAACTTGGTGGATATAATGCTGTTATTCCCATGACTTGTTAGAACTGGGGAGGAAATGTGGTTGAGAGAAAAGTATAAGGACGCAGAGCCAGCCCAAGCCTCCATGGGGCCCTAAGCAAAATTAGATTTTGGGGCCCTCTATTTTTGCAAATAACATTGATTGTTGATCATTCACACACCCACTATAAACTCATTGTGGCTCTGGCAATGTCGTTTAGGCTGCATTATCCTATTGACGTTCCTATCATTGTAGTGGCAAGAATGGCTGTGTGTGCTATAAAACTGGTCTAGTGAGCAATAATAAAAAAACTAATGTTTAAAATTTTGGGGGGGATGCCCTCAAATCACTTATTTTGGGCACCAACGCTAGTGCTGGGGACTGAAAAGTTGGTAAACTGAATTTCAGAAATGTTATCTTGGCTAACAATGTGGAACAATAAGGTGGATGCACTTAAAAAACTTATTTCACTGCTCCATGTATTGATTTTTCGGCAGTTGTAAACAAATGCACATGGCCTTATATTGATTTTTCATGGCTTCTTTGTAAACAGATGCACATGGCCAGGGACTGCTAGCAAAACAGCAGAAAAGCTAGTGGACTTACATGGGCCCAGTTCCTAAGCTTTGTACAATTATATATCTTCTAATACATGCAAAAAATATGTATTATTATTTTTTTGTTGTTACTGTAATTGCTCTTGGGGCCCCCTAGTGGCCGCGGGGCCCTAAGCAGGCCCTTAGTTCGCTTATGCCTTGGGCCGGCTCTGTAAGGACGTGAATACATAAGAACAGTGAGCAGAGCAGAGGGCTGTCAGCGAGGAGGAGACATCAGGCTTGGAGAGCTGGATGAGTGTGGCCCACTTCCAGGGTCCATCCTAAGCCTTAAGCGCTGTGCCCTCGCTGACTTTAATTGAAACCACATGCAGCGTAAGTGCTGGCGTGAAAAGAGGCTGCACGCACCGCACGGACCAGCGAACGGCACTTTGTGAAATCACGTTACCTGTACAAAGACGTTTTTCTGTGGTCAGGAAAGTGTGAGGCTCCGATTTCAGAGAGCGCTCGCTCCTGTGCGCCTGTAAAAGAGTTGCTGAGGGGAGTGTGGGGCGGAGAGAGAGGAGGGAGGGGGGGCGGGTGGGTGTTTTATGACTTCATTAGACAGTGACAGGGAGGAAATGAAAGGACATGAGGGGGCACGGCACAAAGGTCCCAGGCCACGTTGAAATCAGGACCGTTGCAGCTGCATGAGCATGTGAGAGTGGACGCCAGCTGCGTGTTTTAGGTGAGTTAGTGAGAGCTGAATACAGTCATTTGATCTATAATTACGTTGCCAGAGCAGAGAGGTGTTCTGTGACATCATAGTAATTAAAGCACGCTCATTTAATGAGCACACTGGCCTCTAGAGAGCAGCAGGAGGAGGAGGAGGAGGAGGAGGATGTGTGCTCCTATGTTAGAGTTTCATCTCTATTAAACTTTCCTCTTCTCCTTTCTTGTGCTCTGCTCCCTCTTGGAAATCGCATTTTGAAATACAGCTCGGAAAGACTCGGTAAAGATTAGTTCTTGGAGATATGCAACCATGGATGTTGTGATGGTGTACATAGATCACTGGTCACCCGTCAGTTATTCTGTAGTTATTCTTCTAAAAGAACAGAATCAGCAAAATGTGTAATAACTGTTTTGTTACGTCTCATCTCCTTGGTCAAAGCCACTCAATTTTGGTTTGACTGACATCACCTGGTGTAAATAATAATAATACAATTTTTTGAAAATGTTTTAAAGGTGTACGGAAAAGAAAAATGAATTTGATTCCACTCTGGGTCATAAAATGAGTGTACTAACTCATCTATCAGACGATGTAGGCCAAACTTTGTGCAAAATTCTATTTTCGAGTAAATCTGGAATGAAAGTGGGGTAGTTTTTTTTCGCATCGGATTCGATAACGACCAATCAAATTTGTTTTCCTTACTCGGGTAAACAACTTGTGAAAACTCGTAGAAGGAGGTGCGACAAACAGGACAAATGGCCATTTCTGAGTTATCAGCTTTTGAAAATGAACTCTTCAAACATTTCCTGTGTATCATGTTCTTCTGCTCCATGGAGCTTGTTTGCATCCAAACTTAGAAATCTTGCACTCAAAAAATTAGGGAGCCACAGGTACTTTTTTTTTCTTTCAATCTCTTTTTATTTTATTTTATTTTATTTTATTTTTTATTGTCTGAATCTGATCTTATGACAGGGTTCCTACACATTTGAAATTTCCCCCCAAAAAAATTTCCAGACCCTAATTTCCAGACTTCTCTGTAAAAAAAATTCAAATTATTTGTGATATTTGAGTAAATAGTAAATGCATAATATAAAAAAGCATGCAATTTATCATTTGTTTTCATGTGTATGCCATTATGTAACCAAATAATTTCCTGGAGATTGTAGCTAGGTACAATAGAGCGCATACAAAATAATAATTAACCCAAATAACTTCAGATGAGACCAAACCCAGATAAATATTAAAGGGATAGTAACATTTTTTTTAAAGTGGGGTTGTATGATCTACAAATAGCCCCTAAGTATTTAATTGCAGTAGAAGACTCTGCACTCCTCCCGTTAGCAACGCCAGCCCATAGCCCTGCCCAGAGATTTACAACATACAGTGTTGTGAACAGACCCAAAGAAACGGCCTATTTTCGCGACCTAAAAGAGGTTTTACCTAAAAAAAAAAATACACAGTTCCATTGTTCGCTATAATATAATTTTTTCCAGCCCTTCAAAGTGCAGGAAAAACACAGTTTTTATTTGGACCTAACCAACTGCTGATCGGCGGGCGCTAACCCTGGGCGGAGGGATACGTGAGTTGGTTGAAAAATTATATTATAGCGAACAATGGAACTGTGTATTTTTTTTTCAGGTAAAACCTCTTTTAGGCGGTTTCTTTGGGTCTGTTCACAACACTGTATGTTGTAAATCTCTGGGCAGGGCTATGGGCTGGCGTTGCTAACGGGAGGAGTGCAGAGAGTCTTCTACTGCAATTAAAGTACTTAGGGGCTATTTGTAGGTCATACAACCCCACTTTAAAAAAAATGCTACTATCCCTTTAAGATAAATATATTTCCATACAATAGTTTCCATTTCCCATACATTTACAGACCTGGAAATGTATAAAATCAAATTCCATACTTTTCCATACTTGCGTAGGAACCCTGTTATGAGTGTTTTTGTATCATGGGCCCCACTGAAACAAGTTCCAATCGACCTGGTCGACGTGGCAAAAAAGTATTGGAATTGAAATTGAATTCTTCTCTAAATGCTCTACCCTGTGGCTCTTCTCCGATGTTTCCTGCAGGCATCGAGGTGTGGAACCCGGCGTTCGACGTGACTCCTCACCAGCTGATCACAGGAGGCATCATCACAGAGCTGGGAGTCTTCCTCCCCTCTGAGCTGCAGGCGGCGCTCACCGGTCGCCTCACCGCCCTCTAGAGCCGCTCGGCCCCCCCCCGCCCCCCGCTGGTCCGTGTGCACCACTGCACCTTAACGTCAGACACTCAAAGACACTCATCTCACCACAGAACGCACGCACACACAGTCACACACAAAAACACACACACGTACGCACACAAACACAACACACATTCATGGTTTGTCGTTTTAATTTGAATTGGATAAACGCACGGTCACTGTTACATGTCAGTGGTGCACACAGAAGAAAGAAAAAAGTTCTTCAGTCTCTTTACTCACCCTCACTCTATTCTATTCACTGCAGGGAGTCAAGCAGACACACATGTGCAGTCTCTCCCGTTCTTTTATGTGTGTCCTTTTATTTTATTTTTCGTGTGTGTGTGTCTCTGTTTCACATTTCTCCCCAGTTTTCCGACTGTTTCTCATTCCCTCTCACCGCCTCTTTGTCTGGCTTCTGCGACAGATAACAGCTGGACTCTGTTCCTTAAATTCTATTTGGAAATCTGTTTTTATGAGTGGTTACTGAGATAATCTTTCAGGCTTTCTTCAACGACAAACAAACAAAAAAAAACCACCACAAAGGCTAAGACATTGCTGATTTTGATCAAAGTAGGGATTTCGATTAGCCATGGTTTCTAAAAAAAAAAATGCTGCTACCCACTTGTTAATATACATATCCTTGCTGTTAGTGTGTACATATGTAGAAAACTAACCCATGCTAGGAAAAGGTACTGCTATTTTAACCAAATATGTGGTTATTTAAAATTTAAATATGACATCAAAAATGTTATATTAACATTTAATTTCTTTTGTTCTATGTTGAGATCTTTTGTAGGGGTATAATCCAGTTTTTTAGCTCATAGATTTTACAACCAAAAAATTGCTAGTGATCTTAAAAAAGCCTCTTTCACTCGCTCTTTTTAGCCTGCGCAGCAAAATTTTGATCAAGTAGAATTTTTCGATCAGTCCTCATTAGTCAGCTGAAGTCCATGACAACACATGGCTGTATTTATACCTCACTCCTTGTTTCTAATGTGCTATTTCCCGTTCCCCCCATATCACACTACACTTGTACTATCATAATATACTTGTGTATATATACACATATATATAGACATACAAATATATATGTAACCATACTACTCTACATAATACTCATCCAACTGATGTTCACAACACCGCACAGGACACTAAATGTAAAAAATCTCTGAAAGGAATCGGTGTCATTTTTGCCATTTGAGGAGTTCCTCATGCTGTTGTATTTCTGTAATACAGGCATCACGATTAAAGGAAAAGTTCACCCCAAAATGAAAGTTTGGTTATCTGCTCATGTGTACACAAAGACAAGTGCTTCTCATCATTTTTCTTCTAAGTCAGACCCACAAAGTGATGATTAACTATTTTACACCCTTAGAATAAACTTAATCGATAAACTTAATCTCTCCAAAAGCTACAAAAGAAAGCACTGAATGAATTATTTCATCATGTTGCCCATAGTGATGGACCAACAGAGAATTTCCACCTGATCTTGCAGTCCCCAAGAAAAGGCAGTGGGCGACTAGCTGATGAACGTAGTGGCACGATGAGCATTTAAAGAGCCAGATCTCTCCCTCAGGAGCTGGAGCCTGAACGAGCTGGAGGGGGAGTAAATATTGGACTTTGAATTGTCAGTTTGACACAAACGTTGCTCTAAATTAATGTTTCTGTTGTCTGTGTCCACACAGCGTGTCAATAAGCAACTGTTTGCCAACAATCGGTTACAACAGACTGACTTGTCTACCAGTCCGCCACACTGCACCCGCTCATCAGCTATAGAAGCTGGTGAATGTCAATCTGGGGGGGGGGGGGGCAGCAGCTTAATTTGTTTTACCCATTAGATTTTTCCAAAGATCAGTTGTTCTGATGTAGAAGAGGAAACTACCGAATATTTGTGGCATCAGAAATTTAGCAGGATGAGCAATGGTCATCAAACGTCTTGTCTTTATTCTGGGGTGAACTATTCCTTTCAGATTAGTGGGGTGTTTTCCACACTATACAGTGTCCTTCCGCAGAAGCTCTGTGCATACAACTTTAAACAACACAACAATCAGAATGTAATTTTCAGCTCAGATGAAGTCGGGGGGGCTGTGATCAGGCCGGACTCGAGACGCTCAGTCACTTCTTGCCTTCGTGCTTCACTTCAGAATGTGTTTTGACTATTTTGGATTAATTCCTTCTCGTAACAAACGTGCCGTTCAAACTCCAGACTGACTTCCAGCCCACCAACAAGGGCAACTAAGGACATGTAGACATTAAGGACGACACAATGGGTTTTCTCCATAACTTCATTTCTTCTAACCCTGTCAGAACAGGATTAAAAAACAGGAATAAAAAGGAGACAAAGCCCATATTATTAGCATTTGTCAAAATAGTGCTGAAACATAATCAGTTTATTTAGACTTTTTTTTCTAAACATTCCCTTGTTCCAGATTTGGAAATGTGAATATTTGCGACTTTTTTCAATCTTATACTAATGTGAATGGGAAATACTTGTTATTGGGGGGGGAAAAAAACATTGTTGGAAATTATTGCTTAATTATTATTTAACTAAACCTAAGTGACAACGTATTGAAGACAGTTACTATTAATTTCAGTTTTACCTTCAAAATGCACCGACTCCAGTTTTAAAACCCGACACTGACATTGTATTCACCCATAAAGCAATAGACTGTTATGACTTTTAAAACACTAGTTGAACCTGTGTTGGGTTCCAGTGTCATACGTACGTTTGTTTTTCTCTATGAAAGGTGTGTGCTGAGTTAGTGCAGTTAGTGCACACCACCTGGCTATTGATCCTGTGATGCATTTTGTTATTTTTAAACAGGCATCACAGAAAAAAAGTTCCTGAAACGTGGATCTGTAAGGTTTAGGCACCAACTGTACTGAATGTCACAGGGCCCTCACTGCCTTACAGGTGCAGCACCGGTACATATACGTCCTGACAGGAGAGACAGCAGAGACAGCAGACCCTCAGTCCTTCCTCCACCCCGATTAATATCACGTAGCCGAGCCACTGTCTCATCAAGCTCTGAGAGGTTTGCATTTAGAAACACTCCACCAAACACATTATATACAGTGGTGGACAGTAACGGAGTAAATTTACTTGAGTACTGTAAAATATCCAGAGGATTTGTACTTTACTTGAGTATTAGATTTATTTGGTACTTATTACACTTACTTGAATACATTTCCAAGACAAATATTTTTACTTTTACTCGAGTTAATTTCTAGGAAGGCTGAAAAGTACTCGTTGCTTTCAGGTCTGCTCTTTTTTCTTTTCTTTTTTTTTCTTCTAAAATCCTATTGGACACAAGCTGTGTTTGTCAAAGAAGGAAACCCTAACCCCTAAAAGCAGCACATCAGTGCAGGGGGTTTCAAAGAGTTAATTCTCAGAAACAAGAGTTAAAAGGTCCTTAAATTCATTTAGAAAAAATTATAGTCATTCATTGATGTGAAAAATAAGAAATTTACTCTTACTCTTACTTTTACTTTAAATAAATTTAAAAGCATGTACTTTTGGATACTTAAGTACCTCGAGACAGCCAGAAAACAAACTGACAACCTCACCTTCTCTTCTTTCTAGTCAAAATCCGATGCCTACATTACCCACAGTTCATCTCTCATAGTTCCATCATGTGGGATTTCTGGTTATTTTCACAATAGTTATATAGCCTGACGGATCAAAGACACGACTGTCTGACTTTTGTGCTTGGATTTCTCTGTGAGCTTGATGAGACGGTTTCGGACACACTTCACACCAGTTTACTTTCCTACTCTCCCTTCACTGATCTCACTCACTACCAGTGCTGACTTTTCTCATTCACTTCATTCATTTAAAGATGTGGTAAATACACAAATTCACCTTTCTACTGACAGGACCACTAAGAGGTCCAGAGACCCCCACCCAAACCCTAACCTCCCCCCAGGAAAAAACAAAAACAAATGGAAAAAAAAATAAAAAAACGTATTAATGTCAATGATAATAATTAATTGCAGTATCCATAGTGTCATTGTCCATATCTTAAAAATGCTGTAATATAAGCTCGCTGAGTTATTCGATTTTCTTCTTCCTCCTCTGTCCACCCATCAAACCTCATATCACAAAGATGCTGGGAGGTCAAAAACACTTGTGTATTTGAATTTTCTTTCTTTCTTTCTTTTGTACAGTTTAAAACATGACACATTTTGGGGCCAATGTTAGACAGTGTTCCAGGCATTATGTAGCAACTTTGTGGCCGTCAGACCAGCCGCATATTATTTCTTTCTAAATCTTTAAGAGGTATGACATTTTTTGTTTGTCTGTACATCATGGTTATATAACTGTTTGGCTGTGGTTTGTTGTTTTATTTTTTATTTTTCATGACATTGTGATTTCTCGTGACTAGGCCATTAGTACACCACACTGGGGAGGCCTCCTCAACCATACACACTACCTCTCCGTTTGCCCACACGGACTCAAACACTGAAATGCATGAACACAAGCACTCAACGTGCCAGGCTGCAGCACAGCACATTGACAGATTGCAGAAAATAAAATAAAAAATCTGGTCTGAAATTCTCCACATCTAACTAATGTTTGTATCTTGAACCCAGAGTGATTGATAATTTTCGGCGGTGCTTTTAGTTTGCCAAAGTAGCCTACATTCAGGCTGGTGTGTTATGTTGGGTTGCATCTCAATTATGTCTAGATTATGTTTTTACACCATGTTTTTGAAGCAGCGGGAAATCGAAGTGTAATTAAAGAAAAGAAGGTTCCACCATTGCGAAGCCCAACACATGCCTAGTAATCAGGTGCCAAAATTCAGCGCTGCTTGCCACTACTTTCAACATTGATTTGATTCATGAAAGCAGGTGCTTGTGTATTAGCAAATGATTAGTATGGCCTGCAATTACCATGGAAGGAGTGTTGTTCAGATGGCCTCTTTAAGTGCAAGTATGTTATTGTTGTTATTGATAATCACTTGATTGATTTGGGTTTAATTTTGTAACATGTGAAAACGGTTCCAAACTGGGTTTTTTTTATATATATGTATATGAATATAATGCTGTAAAGTGCAGTCATGAATTAAGAGATTTCTCTTTCACATCAATACAGTTAAAAGAATAAAACCACAGTGAAAAACTTCGTATTATTATTATTATTATTATTATGATTGATGATGATATTGTATTCCTAGGAATTCTTTCTTTCTTTCTTTCTTCTTCCGGGGAAATCATACTTCCCAAGGGCGAAAACTCACCAAACTTTACAGAAACGTCCAACCCCATGCCACATTTACTTAACTCCAAGGACATGTGCCCGTTTAAATTTAAAAACTTACCAAAGCAACTGTACATCCTACAGTTTTGAAACTTTCACCAATCTGTAGCCCCAATACTGCTGAAACTATTGTTCATTTAGACTCAATACAAATTATGAAGTCCATCACTCTGTTTTTTTCAAAAACTGTAAAACGTATTAAACCTGTCTCCTCCCACAATTTTTGCTCAATTGTCACCAAACTTGCTAGAGAGCATCTCCAGACTGTCCTCAACAAAACTTGTTTCTCGGATTTTTGATTAAGCAAAAAATTGAGCCTACAGTGCATGAAAACGTTTGACTGAAAACAGTACTATAAACATATCAAATTCTTGCTAAATACATTTTCAATCTTCCTGAAAAAAAGACAATATTTTGGAGTCGTGGTTGATGAAGTTTGGCAAATATCAGAATTTTATCTCAAAAACTGAATTTTCTAGAACATTTTGAATTCTGCTCTCATGGGAACAACTGCAGTCAATGTAAGAATGGTATTTTAAAACATCAGATTTTCTCTTATGAAGCAAAACACTTATCATTAAAAACAAATCAGCAACATTTCCATGCTATCAAGATGCAATTTATGTTTTATCAGATTTTTGTTTAGATAACTGAATTTCTGACATTTTGACCATTTTGAAATTATTATTATTATTATTATTATTATTATTATTATTATTATTATTATTATTATTATTATTATTATTATTATTATCAGTAGTATTATAATTATCGTTGTTTTATCATTACTATTGTTGTAATGTCACAAATGAACAGTAGGTGGCGGTAAAGAAACCGGACGCGTGTGAGAACTACCTGTTAAGTGACAGCAGAAGAAGCAGCAGTGCTTTGTGTACTTCCGGTTAGCAGAAAAATGGCGCAGGGTACGAAGAAGTTTAAAGCTCAGCGGCCTGGAGCCTCCAAGAAACCACAACAACACAAACAGAAAGGACCGAAGAAAGGAGGTAAGGCTCTGAAAAGTTACCTGTTGTTTTCTTAGTTGCTGGAGAGACGAGACAGAGAGAGAGAGAGACGTTTCAGTCCGACAGCGTCGACATGTGACCTGCATGGAAACAGCTGAGCACGTTGTAGCCGAGTCTCAGGGTTTCTTACCACTTCCAACATCTGGTTACCAAGTAGTACACGAGACAAACCAGTTAGCTCTGCATATATGTGGACGTTTGATTTTATTTGACCTTGTTTTTGCTGTAATATCTTAGTGACTTTGAATGAAGAATGCTGAAATGATTTCGCCCATGTTAACTGTGAAATGTCATGTCGGTGATAGACAACAAAATGACCTGCCATGGAGCGATGCGAGGCCCATATATTGCCACATTGAGAAAGACTAAGGATACAATATGGCAAGGTGAAATATCCCCCCCAAAAAATGATGAGGACAATTTGTGTCAGAACCGGTCAGAACATACCATAAATGTGGTGCTACGTCCACCAGATGATGTGATCGTTGTTGGGTAAAGGCCCACATCACACATCGGGAAAGTCATTCACCTGTTCAGTTGTTTGCCTGTCTTAAAATTGACTTTCTATCCAGTTGTGTAAGTCACATTTTGATCATATACGTTTTCAATCTTGGTCATATTTATCCAGCTGAATCGCGACTGTAAGTAGTCAGAAAAACAAGCTGAGAATTTTCTTTTCTTTTTAAAGGCAGGATCATCGCGCCAAAGAAGGCTCAAGTGGTTCAGCAACAGAAACTAAAGAAGGTATGGCCAAGTTTAAGAAAAATTACAGTTATTTTTGTTTCTGCCCAGCTCTTTAAGTCTGAATTTAACAACAAATACATCAGTGAGTATGACGGCTCATTTAACTTTAATGTTAATGCTGCTTTTCCCTGCAGGGTCTGGAAGTTGCCATCAGGAACAGGATTGAGCAGGAGGTGACCCAGAGGGCCAGCTCCAACCTCCACAAGTCGCTGAGTGTGGTTAAAGGGGCCGAAAGTAAAGACAAACCTGCAGCAGCCCGTCCAGGAGGCAGCTCCAAGTAGGACCAGAACAGACCTGGATCTGATGGTGTTGAATTACAAAGGACTGAGCTGAAGCATCAGTGAGCTGCAAATAATATGAAATGTGACTTGACCCTCCTGTTTCCAAAGTCCAGTGTTTTAGGCAAATAGAAATAATGAGACATACTTGTGGAGATGCTTGTTGAAGGTCCTCAAAGATACATTGAAAACAAGAGACAATGTATCATGGGATCATGGACATTGCTTAAACATCCACTTGGTTGCACCACAGGATGTTACATTTACTCTAAGGATAAAAACAGAGGGAATGTAAAAGGTTTATCTTGACATAATATTTTTATGGGAATTCTCTGCTTGCTCAAGGTTTTGTGTCACTTCATTGAGTTTATTTCAGTCCAGCTGTTGGGGCGTCTCCAATGTACACAGAGTAAGCTGTGGTGATGATTGCACCTCGGTAGCAGGAAAAAGTGTAAAGCAAAAGAATTTGAGCAATTAAAATGTTGCCACAACCAAGAATCCTCTGAAATATATTCACCACACTTTATAAGTGTAAATTCCAACCATCATTGATCATTTCTGAAAATAACTGATAATTCAATAATCCGTTGTGAGTAGGGTGGGACTAAATAGTGTAGTAGATTAATGAATCCATTCATATCATGTGCAAACTGGCATTAAAACCATTTTCCCAGACTTAAAGCAGAAGTAAGCGATCCGGTCGTTTTCGCTAATGCTGCGTTCCAGGCCGGCTTTTGAAATCGTAAATTACAGCTTCATGTCACAACTTACGACTTTGTAGCGTTCCAGGCAACCCACTTGTGTTTTTCCGACCTGTTTTACCGGTGAAAGTCACTATAACGGCCACTCGTAACTTCCGACCCGTGAACTCGTACCAGATCAAACTGGTACAACTTCACAGGACGGAAAAATAGGAGTTACGAGTTTCCTTGAATGCACCATAACAGTCCTCGTCCCTACGTCGCCACATTCACGGCGTCCCTTGGCTGCACACACAGCCCTGCATGCCGTTCTCTCTCCTCATTGGATAAAAACTGTAGGATACGATAAATGTTTTCTCTTCGGCTCAGAGCAGAGCAGAGGGACTGACAGACCCGTGTTTCAGACCAAACACTCTATGTAAGTGATTGCTGTCGGAAGATATAACTATTTAAGACTTATATTAACACAAATATATCACTTACTTCTGCTTTAAATGATGTTTTTTGTTGAAATTTAAGGGACAAATAAAAAATAAATATTTAACGTGAGACATTAGAAGTTATTGTTTTCTAATTGGCATTCCCATACTCTTTTGATTAGCTGAATGCAAACATTTTGAAGGCAGGCGATTTGGAGTAGCAGATGTTGGCTAAGTCAGAGCTCAGTTAAAAGTTTTGTCAGTGTTGTTTTAATAACAACATACACGGTATGTGCCAGTGAGCTTGGCAAGTGGGGGGGGGGGGGAATATACCACATTACAGACTGTGTTCCCAGAGGTATTTATTTAAATCCTTAGTGAATGTCACTTAGATCTTATTGTTATCCAGAGTCACAATGTAGCTGCGTTTACTTTAAAGCTTCATAACTGAGGTCATATAACAGCATGCATCCCACACAAAGGCAGCACTACCATCTGAAAACAATCACAGGACAAGCTAGTTGTGCAGCCATAGCAGCTTTTCTTCTATCTAAAGCAGAGAGAGAGAGACACAGAGTGTGCTCAGAAAACCCTGATGGCCTCCATGCGCTGATGGGAGCGCAGGAAGCGAGGGAAGGAGTCTTTGGCCATCAGACTGTAGATCCTCTGCTGCGCGTCCTTGAACGTGTCAGCAGATGGAGAGTCCATGGCGCTGAACAGAGACTCACGGGTCTCAGCGTCCAGGTTTACCTAAGAGGGGGAAAGCAAGTTATCAAAAGAAGCTCTGGAGTTTAAATCTACTCTTCATCCTTTCATGTGTTAAATTGTCCCTCACTATCATTTTTTTTTTTAACAATATTTTTTATTGAAATTTCAAATGCATTTCAAACTCAACATTAAAAGTACAAACATTTTCACCCATATCCCCTCGAACAGACAAAAAAATAAAATAAAAAAGCAAATGGATAGTGACTAATGGAGTAAATTAAATAAATAAATAAGAATAAAATGGGACAAAAATAATTAAATTAAATTAAATTAAATTAAAGGCAGGATCATTTCATAACCTGTTATTCAGACAGTGTTATCTGTTTCATTGGTCAGGAATGACATAAATGATTCCCTCACTATCATTTCTCTGTGGTCATCTTATCTCACACTCTCCACCAACCTCCTGCTGAGCATCAGGGTTGATAAACTGGCCGTAGATGCTGCTGGCCTTGAGTTTCTGCAGGTTTGAAGGTGAAACCCTGTAGTCCTCACAGGCCAGCCAGAACTCAAGGTTCTCCTCACTGAACTCTGAACGCAGAAACTCACGAAATGCCTGCAGACCACCTGGAGGAGCCAGAGAGGGCAAACGAGAATGTGAGAAGAATGAAAACGTGGAAGAGAAACCATAAAAGGTCATGGTTACATTATTAAGACTTTATTATAGATGTACCTATGTTTAAATGTAGTTGTAAGATGTGAATATGCATGCCTCTGAAAACCTGAATATACATTCCACATGTAATGGGTGAGTATCATCAACAGTTAGGTGAGACTATGTCACTTTTGAGCAGCCAATGTGCAGACACATGACATTTCATAGTCATAATGGAGAATGTTCAATGTTGTATAATAGAAACAGAGGTAGAGAAGACTCATTAAGTCAAACAACTGAGTGTTACCCATCAATAATAAGCTACTTAACACCAGCAAATCATGCAGGATTATATTGAATTGAGCAAACGTTTTTTAATTGTAATTTTTACAATTTTTAATTATAAGAATTTTAATTGTAAGAAGATGGGTGTATTATCTCTTCTTTTAAAGGATCACATTGTATCATTAATATTAACAATATTTGATTGCCCAGGGCTTTTTGGTCAGGTAGGAGTAAATATTGTAAATTTAAAAAAATTCAAGTAAGTAAACATTCAGTCACTCTATTTATAATTACATTTTTTATGTATAAATGTAAATGATCTTTCTTTGAAACACTTTCCTCATACTGTTCTCAAATTTCAATAAGTTTAAGTAATTGACAGCAGGCAGTGTGAGTTGTCATAGCGGGAACAACAGAAAGGCACAGGTGTCAGTCATAACATCAGCAATGTCTGTGCTCCATTCAGGCAGCCCATGCAGGGAGCTGTGACAGACACCGTGTACAAGACTAAGGACCTTGACACCGAAGCAGCTAAATGGCATCCAGCCATCGGTCGTTTTATTATTATTTACAGCTGTGTTTTCCCTACTGTGACATGTGGAGAGGCTTGGTGTGTGAGCTTCTTTTATGTTAAGAACTGACATCAGATAAATAAAAACTAATAACAGGAAAACTGTCTTACTCTTGCTGCTTAGTAGAGTTTCCAGGTCCTGGAGAGTTTTTACATCCTGGACCCTGAGAATAGAGACAGAAACAGTCAACCGGAGTGACATAATCCATCTTTCCCATTGTTTCAAAAACAGACCCTGTTTAAGCCTTGTAGCAAAAGTAATTCTTTCCATCTTAAAAATGTTATAAATGATGTCAAACCACCACTCATCCACTGTAGGTTTTTCTAGTTTTATCAACTTCCTTGTTATAGCTTTTCTAGAAGCGGCACTTAGAATCTGAAATAAGTATTTGTCATTAGAGGAGACATTTTCTGATGGTAAAACTCCTAAATATAAAAGTAATGTCTGCCTGGAATACTTTTTGCAAAATGTTGTAGACCTCCTGCCAGAAAGGCAACAATATTGAACAAGCCCAAAATATGTGAAAATGATTTGCCTCAAGGCATCCACATTGTCTCCAACATATAGATGAACTGGAATAATGTCTTTTTTGAGCTGGAGTGATGAAAAATCTAATTAGGTTTTCGAACAAAACTTTTTTTTCTCCGAACTCTCCCATTTCTGTTTTACATGCAATGAACTACCATTAATTTGTTGTAAACCCCTATAGAGTCTTGAGATGTTTTTTTGGCCTGGGCCTGAAACATATGCATCCATAAATATACTTTTAGTAGAATGTTATCCCATTGCTCTTGTTTAATCTCTTTCCTTATTTGTTCAACATGGTGACGAACCTGTAAGGATCTAAAGAAGTCATCATTATTTAGACCAAATTGTCTCTTTAGGTTTTGAAAACGGTTCACTGACCCCTTACACAAAAATGTACAATATGTTAGTCCATGAGTTTTCCAGGCCTGGAATCTTGCATCCAAATTTTTAGGCATGAAATCTGGATCAAATGCACACCATCTCAGTATTTTTATCGCCTCTTTCAAATTCTTTTTAGTAATTACCCTTAAGTGGTAAACGTTGACAGGGATTTTACCACTTACTATGACATACAGGTTTCAGGTATGCTTACTTGTGTTTGTGGTGCGCGTCAGCCAGATGGCTTAACTTCACCCGCATCCCTTTTGCCCTGAAACACACAGAGACACAACGAATAACATCAGGCCCTGCACAAAACACTTCATGACACAAACCCCTTAGCTATAGCTTATTTACACACAAAACATGACTGTGTTCAATACTTACTTCACCAGACATGAGGTGGGCAGGGCGGAGAGTCCCTTACACATGCTGCTCTGAGGTCTCACAAAACCAGCAAAGGGGGAAATGAACAGACTAAGCGATGTTTGATGGCTGCCTTTAATTTATTCTGTGTTTTCTTCCATCAGTGGAACAGCCAGACTGCACTGAGCTGACCTTTTATAGTCTACCTAGGTGCTGCTATCTGATATGTCAGTCTTCTCTCAAACCAACAGGTGCAGCGGCGATGAATAGACATGAAAGCAGCTGAATGACACAGGTGGCGTATGTACACACAGGTCAGTCAACAGAATGATACAAAACAAGCCAGCGTTAGGAACAGGAAAATGAAAGCAAAGAGACCCTGGACTTTGTGTGTGGTCAGGGATCATTAAGAGAGCCGGGGGTTGTGACGTAAACAGAAGCAGCGGCGGTGTTGGGAGTGTTTATCACAGCAGGGCAAAGTGATGAGGGAGCAGCAGGTGGGTTGGTATAGCATCACTCATCGTCTGCAGGCTGGAGAGTGTGTCTCACATTGATGGACAAGATAGGACCAAATAAAGTGAACAAGGTCCTTAAATCCTGTACCACAGCAACAACAGTGTTTATTTCACTTCCACTTTTCTCTACTTGTTTTCATGGTTTATCTGAAACCTCATCTAGTCACAGCTGAAAGGGACTGAGTGGGGTATGATCTGTCAAGTGTAAACCTTACTGATGAAATCAAACCACTTTGAGGCAGAAAGAATAAGTATGGTCTTAATCACTGTCTTTTACTGTCTTATTTCTTCCTTTTCCTTTTAAATGGACAATATGTTTTTCTGTTCTTAAAGGGATAGTAGCATTTTTTTTAAAGTGGGGTTGTATGATCTACAAATAGCCCCTAAGAACTTTAATTGCAGTAGAAGACTCTCTGCACTCCTCCCGTTAGCAACGCCAGCCCATAGCCCTGCCCAGAGATTTACAACATACATTGTTGTGAATGGACCCAAAGAAACGGCCTATTTTCGTGGCCTAAAAGAGGTTTTATCTGAAAAAAAAATACACAGTTCCATTGTTCACTATAATACAATTTTTTTCCAGCCCCTCAAAGTGCAGGAAAAACACAGTTTTTATTTGGACCTAACCAACTGTTGATCGGCGGGCGCTAACCCTGGGCGGAGGGATACGTGAGTTGGTTAGGTCCAAATAAGGGCTATGGGCTGGCGTTGCTAACGGGAGGAGTGCAGAGAGTCTTCTACTGCAATTAAAGTACTTAGGGGCTATTTGTAGATCATACAACCCCACTTTAAAAAAAATGCTACTATCCCTTTAAGTTTAACTTCCTCTGTAAAGCACTTTGAATTGCCTGGTGTATGAATTTTGCCATACAATCTGCCTTCATGAGCTCAAAGGTGTGGGAAGAATTGATATTGTACAAAATAGTTTGATCTTTATTATGATTGTTATTGTTATTGTAATGTTTAAATCTTTCAATACAAATTCTGTTGAAGTCTGGATGGTGAACCTCCCACAGTGTCTTTTACTTTGTAGGCTAATCCGGAAGTGCTCCTTGGTGGTTTACACTGTAGCTTTGAAGTAGCCGACTATATTATATGAAATTTCATTTCGATTCGATTGTACTTCCGGGTATAATTAGTGTAAATGTATGCCAGTAACATGCACATGAGCTGGTTCTAAAAAGTCGTTTCCAGTCTCAACTTCCGGAAACGTTTTCTTCTCAGTCAGTCGCGCCGCGGACTGGACGGACCGGAGCGGCTGGTCTGAGGTCGGACACTCGGATGAAAGCTGACCGGCTCGATCACAGTGATCCACTGCGTCTTACCATGGGCTGGAGATAAACACCCGCAGAGTGAGTCACAAAATGGTCTCATAGTTTTTATTAATAGACTGAGACAGCGTCCTAGCGACGAGAGGACAGAGTTAAACTCGGCGGTGCATACACATACAGCAGTTTGTGTTGAAGCAGTCGCTCCTGAGCGCGCGCCGGTCAACCTGTATAATCATAATAACCTGTTATTTCGCCAAACACATGTTTTTGCTCCGCTGCACAGACCGTGTCGTGCATGTACAGGCCTGCAAGTCAGACGGGGCCACTCTGAAAAAAACGTCTCAACAACAACGACAGCCCCTGTTTATGTGTCATGAAGGAGGTCGACAGGTCGACAGGGACACAGCTGTATCTTATCTTATAATACAAACCAGACCATATCCTGCAGAGTTAAGTCATCTGGTTGATAGCTACAACTCAACTGTGGTTGGATTATTATGTTAGATAACCTCACCTCCATCCCCTGTGTTAACTTGTGGGACAAAATATCAGAAACTCCATGTAATAGGCTACCTGATATCTAGGGTTAACCAGGGTCTTGGAACAGTCCTGCCTTTACTTGAAAAGTTTACCACCTTCTCTGCGTAAACAGTGTCACAGCTCTTGTCAATCAGATTTATTTGTCTTTTTAATATTAGAGACAAACATAACAAACAAACACAAAATGTTGCTGGATGGCATCTTAATCAGAGAAGCTGAACATGTGCTGAATCTCATGATAATGAACTGTTGTTTGTGTAGGGTTGGCTGATCACTTTATGGTTTTTGGTGTTGTGTTCTTTTGTTCAGTTTCCATTGTTTTGTCTGTTTAACAATGCCTATTGTAAATGTTTGTTAATTCAAACAAAAAGTGATTAAAGGAGTGTCAGAAGAAACAGAGAAACCTACATCACTCTGTGAAACAGTAGGATGCTTCTATCACCTTTTATCTTGTTAACTAAACTGATTTTACACGTTGAGGTCTATTTTTCAGGTCTGTTTAAGGAACTATAGCCTCTGTGATCAAGTTATGAAAACGTGTTGTGGCACCAGACGGAGTTGCATGAAGTTAGCTGGGGTTAAAGGTTATTTAAAGATGCAAAATGTCTGGGGCTGTGGGATCCGGGATGAAAGTGTGGTATTTTTTTCCCGCATTGGATAATGCAGGCACACGGATTATACGTCAGCCTGCGCACGATTCACCAGCCACTGATATTGGATCCGTCATCCGTCAATCAAACGTCTGAGACACACACACACACACACGGAGCTCGGGCTCGCCCCAAGCTTTGAATATCCCGCCCGCTCGATAACGACCAATCAAATTCGTTTTCCTTACTCGGGTAAACTCGTGTTGCAGCTCGTGACAACTCGGCGCGACAAACAGGACAAACGGCCATTTCTGTACACCTTTAAGAAAGAAGAGTGTGAGAAAGAGAAAATACAATATCTCTGGTTCTGCTTTTGATAAACAAACTGCCCATCCAAACAGATGGTGGTATAGAAATGCAGTGCTAAATCCAGGGCCGTTGTGTAGGGGAGAAAGGTGAAGATAATTCTAGGGGCCCAGTGCCCAGTAGGGCCCACAAAAAACCCCAGTAGTCTAATCTTTGTATGACTGAATTATTCTGCATAAGACCCTGACTAATACTCATAGTAAATTAGCATCAAAACAAAGTTAATAAAACGTGATAATACGTACGTAGTCTAAGAAAAAAAGTGGAAAAGATAGGGGGCAGGGGCCCACTTTAGTATTCTTTCCGGGGGCCCAGAATTCCTAGCAACGGCCCTGGCTAAATCAGTGCTCTTTTCCCCCAGAAAGTTCAAAGTGAATGTTTGAACTCTTGACCATCATGTGTAAATAAGATAAATACACAATACAGTGTTTGAACTAACGCTTCTGTATCCTCTATGTACTGACTCAGAGAGGAAACAGGTATGGGAGACCGATGGACGTGGATCCCTCGGGCGCACTGCCAGGACAGCGAATCATCTGTTCGAGAACAAGCGAGACAGAAGAGGTGGGCCAAACTGTTTGACCAGCTGGACCTCAACAAAGATGGACGCATCGACATCTCTGAGCTGCGGACAGGGCTGGCAGGCAGAGGGCTCTCTAGAAGATCCCTGGAGCGGGTAGGACAGTAGAGCACCATGCAGCTGTATAGTAAAACTGTGTTAAGCAACACACACAAAGAGATGATGACAGATCTGACCAGCCAAGAGGGTGGGAGTGGTATATAATTTCTTGTTAGACAACCTTTGTTCAAACTTGTGTGTGTCTGTGTGATAGTGGGCGGTTGTGTGTGGGGATTTGTTAAAGTAGAAGACCTAATGATCACTCGTCTCATCTCCTCTCACACCAAACATAAAGGTCTGCAAGATCTTTTCAGGTTTTCCTTATGTAACAGCTCTGATCTGCCTTCTTGTTGTTTGTGCATCAGCAGCAGCCAAGAACATAAGCAGTTTAAAGGGATAGTTCAACATTTTGGCAAATTGGCCCATTGCCATAATCCCTATAGTCATAGCAGTAGGTTCGTTACCTTTAATTGTCGGTGCAACTATTTTTAGAACGGCGGAGCAGAGCCGTGAGCTGCTCAGAGCTACATTACAGAGGCTCATGGGATTTCTTGGTTTCCCTCATCAAACTAATCAAATACTACACATGAATTTGCCTCGAAAACAACTCTGTCTCGTAACGTTCCATTATGATCTCATAGCGTGGTGAATGTGCAGGTCACAACTTGTCCACAAGAGTGTTTTGTGGTTGTTGGATTGTGTATTTGATGAGGGAAACCAAGACATCCTGTTAGCCTCTGTAGTGTAGCTCTGAGCAGCTCGCGGCTCTGCTCCGCCGCTCTGAAAACAGCTTGCACTGACAATAAAAGGTAATAAACCTACTGCTAAAACTATAGGGATTATGGCAATGGGCCAATTTTCCAAAATGTTGAACTATCCCTTTAACTTTATAGTAATTTCACACTCAGTCAGTCTCTCTCCTCTCAGTCTGTTTGTTTTGGTGTGTGTGTGTGTGTGTGTGTGTGTGTGTGTGTGTGTGTGTGTGTGTGTGTGTGTGTGTGTGTGTGTGTGTGTGTGTGTGTGTGTGTGTTTGCCGCCATGAAGACTTCACTTCGGTCTGCCTCTCCCCTGTGTGTGTGTGTGTGTGTGTGTGTGGATAATGTTAAACACAGCATGCCGTCTATTTTAGGGCAAGGAGCAGGACTTTGTAAGATGAGAGTGGTAACCTTTCTCTCAGCCCGACACATGATCTCTTCACATTATAGATCTTTGTCCAAAATGTCAAACATTTCTACTGCTCCTTATTTGTGGAAAACAATTTCCATTTGTTATTTATTCATGCCACTCTCTTATGTGTAGTTTTATTTCCTGCAGCTCACAGGAGGGAAGCAGTGGGTTTGGATTATTGCTTAAAGCTGTCTTTAGATGATAATTGAGATCTGTTTTGTTTTGTTTTGGTTTCCACAACATTTGTTAAAAACAAAAATTGTATGTTTAAAACACATTTAAAATAATATTTTTCATATTTTTTAAATATTATAAATGAATTTGTATGTAATGATTTTATATCTCACAAGGTCCTTTAATTACAGCATGAAAACAGTTTGACCTTGAGTAATTAAGGAGACTTTGTATTTTTGTAACATTTGTGTAGTTTTCTAGACAAATAGATTAGATTAAACCAGACTGTACAATATTTTACACTTTTTTTATGTAGGTCATTTCCTAAATACACAACTTGCTGTAGCATTATTTAACCAACAGATGGCAAAGTAGAGGTTTGTTTGTAGACTGGAACCTTCAGTGTTATCTTGATCTTGTGGTGTTTGGCAGCTCTCGGGGTCACATTTGTACTGATAGACTCTGCAAATGTACTGTGTTGTACATAAGTAATCATAGACTGTGGTTACAGTAATCCAGTTGCATGATATGATGTCGGACGTTCCTAGTGTTAATTGGATGAAGTATATACAGTATGTGCCAGTCAGAAAGAAAAGCAAGCAGCTCTCACAACAGATACATTTCTTAACTTTGTTTCTTGTTTCTTTTTGTCATTGTTAGTTGTTACCTCTTTACATACAGCTACACACTCATTATTGCACATTTCTCTTTCCTCTTTGCATACAAAGACTAGATATCCACTGAACAGACACACATTCATTTTTCATTGACTTGGCCGTCTGTGTTTTCAGATTGTGGAGACCGGAGACACCAACCAGGATGGAGTCCTGGACTTTGAAGAGTTCACACAGTATCTCCGCACCCATGAAAAGCAGCTCAAACTCATGTTTAGCAAGCTGGACCGCAACAATGATGGTCAGTCAAAGTCACACTTGAAATTAATTGTATTATTACTTCACCGTCTTTATATTGAGGTAAAAAAAAATCTACATATTGTCATTTCTCATTGTTTGATTGGTGGGTATCTGCAGGACAGATAGATGCAGCAGAGATCCAGCACTGCCTACGCTCCATCGGTGTGAACATCAGCCATAAGGATGCCACCAGGATTCTGTCAAGGTAAGATGGCCACATCCCTGGGCTTTGGGTCCTGATACAGGATCCAGATACATTTAACTTTCTGAATGCCAAAGATGTGGAGCCTATATCAGGCTGGTAAACATCTACAAAATACAAGAAATTAAACTTTTATGTCTTGAAGATAACTTTACTTTTGCACACTTAGTTCCTGTGTTCAGTTGGATCAATGGTTGTGCTGCTGAATGCCTCTTCCCAGTAAACTGTTATGAATTCTCAACCCAACATCATTTTTACCATCTTTTTCTGTTTTCTGTTTGTTCTGCAGTATTGACAGGGACGGTAACATGACTATTGACTGGAATGAGTGGCGAGACCACTTCCTCTTTAATCCTCTCACAAATATGGAGGATGTGGCGCGCTACTGGAAACGTTCAATGGTGAGGTTATTAACGTACACATACCTTCAACAAGAAAAGAGTGTAGAGTTTTGTGTGCTGCTCAACTTTGTCTGTCTTCCTCTGTCCTGTCTTCTTCTTATGTTCATCTTATGAACTTTATTCCAACCGTTGCTTCAGTAGATGCTGGACATAGGTGAGCAGCTCACTGTCCCAGATGACTTTACAGAAGAGGAGAGGAAGTCTGGGTACGTGTGGCGGCAGCTGCTGGCCGGAGCCATGGCTGGCGCTGTGTCTCGGACCGGAACCGCCCCGCTGGACCGTCTCAAAGTCTTCAGGATGGTCAGTCAAGGACTCATTATGATATGGTCAGCCTGAACCAAGTGATCATACAGATGTTTCTGAGGATGTGTCCAGAGTTTCTGCCTCAGTCGGGCGTTGCTGCCTGCCTCACTCAAAGTCTGAACCTTCTCGGCAGGTTCACGGCTCGTCTGAGTTTAAAGGGAACGTGCTGAGCAGTTTTCAGGCGCTGCTGAAAGAAGGAGGCCCGTGGTCCATGTGGAGAGGCAACGGTATCAATGTGCTTAAAATTGCCCCAGAGACTGCCATCAAGTTCACCGCTTATGAACAGGTGGAGTAGACAGCAGCTTAGCTTTTAGCAGAAAGACTCCAGATAGTCACTGCTCTTAAAGGGATACTTCACCCAAAATCGAAAATTCACCAATTTTCTTTCTTTCAAAATTCTTTTTATTGAGTTTTCCTTGGATGCATTTAAACAGCGAATGTCAGGGCACAAAGGATTCACTTCAACACTTCAAAAAAACAATAAATAAAATAAATACATTTGTAAATATCAAAGTAAAAACAATGCCAAGATCATACAGAATCAAATCATACCAAAACAATGCAAGTTAAATAATATAACCATATGAAAGAAATAGAAAAAAAATCACCAATTTTCTACTCACGCCAAGCCAAGGAAGGGTTTGGAGGACTTTCGGAGTCATCAAAACGCTTTTGGAGTTCCGGGGATGGGGGGGTCAAATTAATTTTTTCCGAACAACTTTTTCATGTCGCGACTTCAGGACACTTGGGTCAGTACGGACGAGCAGTATGGAGGTATTTGAATGTTTCATACTGTGTGTTTTGGACGATTCAAAAGTGAACTCTATCCACCACCATTATATGAAAATCCGTTGCCAGCCGGACCCCCCCTGGAACTCCAAAAGTGTTTTGATAACTCTGAAAGTTCTCCAAACCCTTCCTTGACATGACGGTGAGAAAATTGGTGAATTATCAATTTTGGGTGAAATATCCCTTTTACCAGGAAACACTTAATAAAACCGTAGGAAAACCACAATATGTATCTTTTAAAGCTGGTTTTTGTATGGATTGAAAAAATTGACATGTTAAAGGGATACACCAACATTTTTTTTTTCGTGTCTTGCATCACTCCCGAGTCCATGACCAGCTGATAGACACCATCCTTTCGACTGTGCGTGCAGTAATAAGGGAGATACGGGCGTGTATCTAGTATCTAAGTGTATAGGTAGTGTTAGCCTGCCTCCACCTAAAGTCATCAGAGAAACTCTTCAGCAACCCAACAAAATTGTAAACAGCTGGTATTTAGACAAATGAACGACACACTGCTGATCTAAACGGCTACTTTCTCGCCTCAAAATGTTTGAAATGTCGATAAAGTGATATATTTACAGAGTTTAGAGCTAAAATGAAATCGGCTTCTGACTGCTGATTTCGGCTCGGGTAGGAGGCAGGCTAACACTACCTATACACTTCCAGCGTTTGAGCTAAGCTAATTAGCGGTGAGCCAGCTCTGCCCGTATCTCCCTTGTTACTGCACCACAGTCAAAAGGATGGTGTCTATCTGCTGGTCATGGACTCGGGAGTGAGGCAAGACACGGAAAAAAATGTTGGCGTATCCCTTTAATTAGGGAGCTTTAGCTCTGTTTTAACTTACGGTAACCCTGTCTCAAGTCTTAATGCTACACCTAAGTTGTAGTCTTAACACTCAATAGATTGAGACACGAGGATGGTGCCAAACGTCTCTGACTCTCAGCTAGAAAACAAATTAATTTATTTCCCAAAATGTCTTCAACTGTTTTAGCAACACTCATTAATCCTTTCCAATCACTTCCATGGAATAATAAATAGTTTATTCATGATCATGCCAATTTCTCTAATTATGTTTCCATTACACTTTCTGTTGCTCCCCAACACTGTGTAGATAAAGAACGTGATACGTGGACACAAGGAAACAAGAAGTCTGAGGATCCATGAGAGGTTTCTTGCCGGCAGCCTGGCCGGAGGTATTGCTCAGACAGCAGTCTACCCAATGGAGGTAATATCAGGGTAATAGACAAAAAAAATGGTCATACGGGAACGGGATTAGAAAAATATACAACCTGCCTTTATACTATGAGCAGTGAAATGATTGATTTCTTTGCTTCCTCTCATGTCTCTCCGGTTTGTTTTCCCTCCAGGTGCTGAAGACTCGTCTCACACTGAGAAAAACAGGCCAGTTCTCAGGAATAGCGGACTGTGCCAAACAGATCCTACAGAGGGAAGGTGTCTCAGCCTTCTACAAGGGCTATGTACCCAACCTGCTGGCTATTGTCCCGTATGCTGGCATTGACCTGGCTGTGTACGAGGTCAGTGAGACACAACAGCACTCAGCTCGCATAGCAATTATCACCATCAAGTGTTTATCATCCTATCACTCTACACACTCTTTTTACTCTCCAGACTCTGAAGTTCACGTGGCTGAACAGGAACAGAGGTCTAGCTGATCCAGGGGTCATGGTGCTGGTCGGCTGTGGGGCCGTCTCCAGCACCTGTGGACAGCTGGCGAGTTACCCACTGGCACTGATCCGCACCCGGATGCAGGCACTGGGTAAGGGTCGTACTACGTAGAATGAATACACAAGAAAAGAAATGCAATATAAAGTGTCTTAGTGCAGAGGCAACTTAAGCCCACGCAGGCGACAGTCGGAGCTGGAGGCTTCGCTGACTTATTCAGGGTTTTCCTCTAATTTGTTACCTGTTTTACAACTACAAAGAAGCTCTTTCAAGTAGAAAACTAATAAACTATGCATAAAGGACCATGCCACACTGCAAAAACTCAAAATCTTTCCAAGAATATTTGTCCTTTTTCTGGTCAAAATGTCTAATTTCTAGTCAAAACTAATCTCTTTCCACTTAAAATAAGACTCATCACCTAAAAATGAACTTGTTTTTAGATCATTTTCACTTGTTTCAAACAAATTTTCACTTAGAAAAATCTGCCAGTGAAAGCAAGTTTTTTGTGCTTGCTCCACTATCAGATTTTTCTACTTATTTCAAATGAAAATATACTTGAAAGAAGTAGAAAGTGTCTAAAAACAAGCTACTTTTTATGTGATGAGTCTTATATTAAGTATAATGAGATTTTTTTAGATTAGAAATGACATTTTGACTAGAAATAAGACAAATATTCTTGGTAAGATGTTTGAGTTTTTGCAGTGCAGTGATTTTTATCCTCAGTTCCCAATGCATACTAAAACATTGGTTTCATAACTCTGAGCCATTGGTTTCATTTCAGTTTGGCATGAGAACCAACTAGTCCAAAGTGAAAAACCAATAGGCTTTATGCACAGCTCTACTACTTCCTGAACTTAAAGCAGAAGTAAGTGATATATTTGTGTTAATATAAGTCTTAAATAGTTATATCTTCCGACAGCAATCACTTACATAGAGTGTTTGGTCTGAAACACAGGTCTCTCAGTCCCTCTGCTCTGCTCTGAGCCGAGGAGAAAACATTCATCGTATCCTACAGTTTTTATCCAATGAGGAGAGAGAACGGCATGCAGGGCTGTGTGTGCAGCCAAGGGACGCCGTGAATGTGGCGACGTAGGGACGAGGACTGTTATGGTGCGTTCAAGGAAACTCGTATTTTTCCGACCGTGAAGTCGTACCAGTTCGATCTGGTACGAGTTCACCGGTCGGAAGTTACGAGTGGCCGTTATAGTGACTTTCACCGGTAAAACAGGTCGGAAAAACACGAGTGGGTTGCCTGGAACGCTACAAAGTCGTAAGTTGTGACTTGAAGCTGTAATTTACGATTTCAAAAGCCTGCCTGGAACGTAGCATTAGCGAAAACGACCGGACCACTTACTTCTGCTTTAACAGGCTCCTTTACTTCCTGTCTTACATTATTGGACAAACGGATTAATCCAGGTGTGTCTGACCATTGTTGTGAGGTCAGACACACCTGGATTAATCAGTTTGTCCAATAATGTAAGACAGGAAACAAAGGAGCAGCATTAAGTTCAGGAAGTAGTGGAGCTGGGGAGCTGGAGCCAATCCCAGCTGATATAGGCTGAGGGTGGGGTACAGCTGACATGTAGAGATGAACAACCTCACTCACTCACATTCAAACCTGTGAGCAATTTAGAAACATTAAAGCAGAAGTAAGCGATCCGGTCGTTTTGGCTAATGCTGCGTTCCAGGCAGGCTTTTGAAACCGTAAATTACAGCTTCAAGTCACGACTTACGACTTTGTAGCGTTCCAGGCAACCCACTCGTGTTTTTCCGACCTGTTTTACTTGTGAAAGTCACTATAACGGCCACTCGTAACTTCCGACCAGTGAACTCGTACCAGATCGAACTGGTACGACTTCACAGGTCGGAAAAACACGAGTTACGAGTTGCCTTGAACGCACCATAACAGTCCTCGTCCCTACGTCACCGCTTCACGCGCATCCCTTGGCTGCACACACAGCCCTGCATGCCGTTCTCTCTCCTCATTGGATAAAAACTGTAGGATACGAGAAAAGTTTTCTCCTCGGCTCAGAGCAGAGCAGAGGGACTGACAGACCCGTGTCTCGGTCCAAACACTCTATGTAAGTGATTGCTGTCGGAAGATATAACTATTTAAGACTTATATTAACACAAAAATATCGCTTACTTCTGCTTTAATTAACTGTGCATGTATTTGTTCTGTGAGAGGAAGCTGAAGATCTCAACATGGACACTGTGAAAGGGATGAAGATTAAACGTAAAGTTAATAATGCGACTCTAATGTAAATGAATGATAAAGGCAACTAAATGTTTATTGTGAGTGTTGTGTCTTAACCAAGCATCAGGCCCCTCTCACAGTTAAATGAATGTAAACCAATGTGTGACCTCCATTCTTATTATATAAATGTTGGTCAGCTTTCTACTCCCACATCATCTGTATCTCCTCAGGAAGACCACATGATGTGGCTGAATACTGAGAGATTGTTTTGTCTCCAGTGTCACACTCAGGGAATAATAGGCATTTGAAATTTGTAGTAATAACAAACACCAGATTGTTTACCACATTTTTAAAGGAATGAGCTACAAAAGACAAAATCACGAGGATAGTCCATGAACAAATCAGGAGAAACCGATACTGTCCCGAGGGAATATGACCTCTTTTAGGTTAAGCACTGGATAACCACAGTGTGGCAGAGTTGGGCCTTTGTCTAGTGAGAAAGCTGAACTTTATACTGAAGCCTGTTGTGTCTGCTCAGCTTTAGAGAAAGGAGCCCCCAGACCCTCCATGTTGGCCTTGCTTCATAACATCGTGAGCCAGGAGGGCGTGGCTGGACTCTATAGAGGGATTTCCCCCAACCTGCTGAAAGTGATTCCTGCTGTCAGCGTGTCCTATGTCGTCTACGAATACACAAGGATAGTCCTGGGAGTGGACATTGAGGGTAGGAGGGCCGGGAAAGGGAAGGGGTAATAAAAACAATAGGTGATTTGGGGAGTGGCTTTTTTTTTTTATATCTCCAAGCAAGTTCAGCTCTGCAGTTGCATGAGGAAATGGGCCTTGAGAATGGAGAATAAACTATGACAGTCTCACACTGGGATGACTACACCTGAACGGGCAGCTGCTGTGGAGGAGTTACAAGTGTGATACAACAACGCACTGCAGCGCATGACAGCAGTTGCGTTAAAGCTAACCAATTAACCTGCTGCTGCTGCTGCTGCTGCTGCACTGGCTTGGACGGATGGACACGTGCATGAACTTGCCTGAAAACAAACAGGTAAAAAGGTGCAACCAAACCTGGAAACCATGTTACATTCCTACAGCATTATTCTTTCTCCTAGGTGATTTATAGAGAAGAGAAGGGACTGATAGGAGGATTGATCCGATTTCCTGTTCTCTAAGTGGATCCTGGAGTGGCTGCAGAAGTTACAGAGTCAGGATTTTGATTGACATGTCTGAAACAGATGCTACAAATTCTTAAGTACAGCGACACTTACCAAAAACACAGGAAGTAGTTGCTGAAATTATTTCTTGAAAGATCACATGGACACGACCGAAATGGAAAATGGTGAAAACAGGAAGAGATACCTCTCGTTCTTAGAAGTGTTACTACTGAGCAAAGCAATATACGTCCCTATCTTTTGTAAGAAGATAACTGCCAAAGCCATATCAAGACGCACAGAAGATTCAATTTAACCTTGTATGCACAATGCTTGTGTTATTTAAGTCTTTCTATACTGCAAAGTGTTTGTTTTCTGATGTTTGAAAAACACTAAAGGGTCCAGTGCCACATAGTATTTTCATAAACTGTATGAGCACAGTGTGCAGCTTTAACATTATAGTTAAGACATATTAGTCTGTATCATGAAACCATCAGCAATACCATTTAAAGTCAGTGAGTTATTTTTGTGATGTGTCTATATTTATTACGGAAAGTGCAAATGTATTCACGCATGACGCTACTTCTGTTAAATACATGCTTTTAGTTTCAACTGTAAGTCACACAGGTCAAAACTGAATAAAACCACTGCACTAATGCTGCGTCTCTGTCCTCATGAAAATATTGATGGGTGGTCACTCGGATCTGCTCTTTTGCTAAGTTTTATAATCAGTGGTTAATACAATAACAATGATAGCCACTATTGTTATTAGTAACATCTCATCTGCAGTTTGACCTCATTTTACCAACAAATATGATTAGAAAGGTTTTTTGCTAGTGTTTCAATCTAGATCTAAGTTTCCTGGATAGAATTGTAGAGTTATTACTATTTTAGGGAAGATAGAGGCACTTATTGGTGCATATCCAGTTAATTAATTCTGATGCATGCGTGTTAATCCAGGTCTAAATCTGAGTCATCAAAGAAGAATTCAAGTTGAGTCCTCATTATGTACAGTATCAAGTTATAACAGTACCTGTCCAATTTATCAAGGCTGAGTGTGAGTCAATATGTGCTCCAGTGCTACACTCACAGTCAAAGAGCTGACGAACAAATGAAACGATTTACACTGAACATAGATTACACACACACGTGACTATTTCCAAGGTATGCTTATAGACTCTTGGGCATGTACAGGCTTGCACCAAAATTGTCAAAAAATAATAATAAACAGTCAAATAGGCTAGATTCTGATTTCAAGTAATCAGTGATCAGTCATCAGACTGGAATAATTAAGTAAAAAAAATTTTTCCTATCACACTACAACAAACAAACTGAAGAATGAAAGTAAAAATGTTTTGACAGATAGGTCACAAACCAGAGAGACTTCTGCATATCAGTCAGAGCACCATGAATATTTCACACCTAAAAATGTGTTTGTTGAAAGTTTTTCTTTATTCATGTAGTAATTATAAAGCAAACGATGCATCAAATAAGTCAATGTTAGTCATGCTGATTTGGTCAAACCATAACCTAGAGTTAATGTGATGAAGTCTGTCTTAACAAAAAAAAAATGCAACAAGTCTTATTGTACATGAACTCCTTTGGTGGACATTTTCCCCCTCGATCATAGCCTTTTTATACACAGTCTCTGATCATAGCCGGTGAGACAGACTTGAACCGTGTCCTGTGTGTAGCCTACTCCAGGCCAGGCGGTGGCGGTGTTTCCACGGTACAACAGCGACTGTCAACCTGCATCAATGTAAGGAAGAAGAAGAGGAAGAAAACCCGGGGGGAGAGGCACTGATTGGTTGTTTTAAGCAGGGAAGTTTGCCGGCGTGGTTCACATTGGTGTCCCCCCCGCTGCCTTCCTTTTTAGCCTTCCCGCTCCTGCGCAGCTCGACCCGGCCGAAGCCATCCAGCCTGCCCCCGGTGAGTCTCGCCCCTTGTGAGCAGCATGTCTGAATACGGCGGTCTGCCGACCAACGGAGTCGGCGCTGGGATGAAAAACGACGCCTTCGCTGATGCCGTACAACGAGCCAGACAGGTGAGCGGAGAGCCGGGCGGCGAGAGGAGAGGACCGGGCTGCTAGTTAGCTCCTCCGGGGAGCCGCGGCTAGCTAAGCTCAGTGATAACCCGTGACGGCGGCTGGAGGTTACCAGCTAGCCAGCTAGTTAGCCGGTAGCGGTGCTCTTTATTCGTCCAACCCGCTCTCGGAGGGGTCCGTTGAGCGGGTCTGTGAGCTGCACCGAGCAGCCATGTAGGTCACTCTGTCATGTAAATATAATTATTACCGTCAGCTGGACCCGGGAGGTGAATGGACTAGCCGCTAGCTAAGCTAGCTCGGGTAGTTGTTAGGCATGGTTAACGCTAACTAGGACACCGAGCTGCGTCCTCTGCGTAGGAAACACAATATTAGTCAGCTTTAGCAATTAACGACAACGCCACGACGTTACAACCGTATTAAAAGCAGCATTAACTGACTGCACTGAGATACACGAATAGCAGCGTGTGAACAAAATGTTGTTCATGACAGTGGAGGAGTAAAAGTTGAGTACCTGGGGGCTATGTCTTTTACAGTGTGACGCTACACCACTACACGGGGCTTTGCAGTCATCAAGGTTAGGGCAATGATTGTTTTCTACCAGACTTGGCGTAATGAATTAGTCCGAAGTGTAACAAAATGGTCTGCACAACTGTTGTCTGAGGAGCATCCCCCCAACCGTGTAGATTAGTTAGGATGAAACAGAGGAAAGGCCGCTGAGTTTGTCATCTGAGACTCTGGGACTAGTAGAGACAATGGCTTTGGCTTTCAATAATCTAAATAGGTTAATTAATCATCAAGGTCTTTGCATATTAATGGTTTTTATATTGACTGAACGCTGAAGGCACTGGTCTTATTATGGCTGTATCAGATTATATCATCCACATTTACTAAATAAAAATGAATGCATTCCCCCTCCACTTATGCTGTGCCTTCATGAAGTTGGAGCAGGTGTGAAACAGTGAAGGGTCAGAGTGATGTAGAGGAGACGGATGATTCATGACTTAATATCTGATACCAGTGAAGCTACAAAAGTATTGTAACCTACACTTTCTTACTGTCTTTAAATTGCATCCTCTCTGCCTGATAAATACCCACCCACCACCACTACACTGCCAATTATAAATGTATTGTAGTCACAGTTTTTTCCCCTTATATTTTTCAATTGAGTTGCTCGTGGTTTTGAAATGCTCTACAAAAACATGCATCCCTGAGAGTTCTTCATTATTTCAGAGTGTATTGCAGAAGCTTCATCCAGTGTTCACCTCTTTTCCAGATTGCAGCTAAAATTGGTGGAGACGGCGTTCCCACTCCGAGTAACAACGGAGGAGCTGAGAGTTACCCGTTCCCAGCACAGAAACGATCCTTGGAAGAAGCAGGTAATAAATCAGCACCAACGTCCACTTGGTCTGCATTTGTTTAGCCACATTGTAACACTGACTCTTTAATTCCCTCCCTGTTTATTTTTTATAAATATTGTTTATCTTTTTTTGTTTTCCCAGATGAACCTGATGCCAAGAAGATAGCACCACAGGGTGAAAGAGACTCTGGATTATGTACGTTAACCCTAATACCCACATTGGTCCTATTACACACACACTCGCTTGACTGAATTCCCAACCACTCACCAGTTTTCCTTCTTTTCCAGCTATTGGAGCTCAGCTGGCTGCCCTGTCCCAACAAAGGTACAGGAGTATTTTTGAATCTTTCTTTGATACAAACATTTTTTGACCTTTTATGATTGTGACAGACAAGGTCCTTTGTATAATATATCTTTTTTGTTTGTTTTTGTTTTACCTATCCACAGCGTCAGGCCCTCCACATTGTCAGAAGAGTACAAAGTGCCTGATGGCATGGTCGGTCTGAGTGAGTACATACGTTTCCTAAACTAACGTAGAATGCCTGCATCGCTGATTACGGTCTAAAATGTGTACGTCTTCTCTGTCATCCCTGAAGTCATCGGTCGAGGAGGTGAACAGATTAACAAAATTCAACAAGACTCTGGCTGCAAAGTCCAGATTGCTCATGGTGAGCTGTTTGGTAGGCCCATATTCAAAAAAATCAGCAACATATAATGGTCTTTCCAGCTGCTATTGGATTAACACACATTTTCATATTATTTCACAGACAGTGCTGGTCTTCCTGAAAGAAGCGTGTCTCTGACGGGGTCACCAGATGCCATACAGTAAGTTTGTTTTCATGTTTAGAGCAGTGGATTTTTCATTTCCAAGACAACTACTTCATTCAACTATCAGAGTCTGGTTTCTTGGGAGTTAATGTCCATATTTATGGGTTTTTTAATTGATTAAGTTGTGATTTTCTCAATTTGATAAACAACACAAATACTGATTGTTAAAAATACATAAACTTGCCCCAGGAGACAGACAGGGTAAAAAATAAAATAAAATAAAATAAGCCCCTGCTCTTAAAGAATAGAAGATATTAGAGTTAACATGACACTTGATGGACAAGTGCCAGCCAGAAAATATAACATACCATATATGTTCCTGCATCCACCAGCAGGAATGCACTCATGATACTCAGATATTGTGTGCTCACACATACACTCCTGAAACTACACGTTTAATGAAATGATGAAGTTCATCTTTGGTTTAAGGCTTAAGTTAGATTTAGAACATTTTATAACCCTTTACTTGAATGATGTTGTAGACTTCTTCCTGAGTTTCGCATTAAAGGCAGAACTTGCGGTTTGTACAAAAGATCATTTGCCAAGAGTTAAACCACAACTATGTTTCTTAACTTACTCCTAATCATTTCTACAACCAAAACTTACTAAATAAAATAAAATGCAAGGATTTTTTTGTTTGACTGCTAAAAATAGAGTTGGTTTATGATACAGAAAGCAGCATCGTCAGCTTCAGGCAAAGTGTATTGATCTCTGTGTTTGCAGTGTGAATTTTAAAGTGCATAAACACCAAGAAGGCAGGCTTAAGTTTTGAGTTTGAACAAATAGGAAAAATATTTAGATGAACCTGTAACAACACCATTCCCTGAATGTCCCTTTTTTTTTTTAAAGACAACAAACAAGCTTGTTTTAAAGTTATACCATCTGTCAATTTAAAGCCTGTCAGACTCATCAAGATCTCTTAGTATTTATTGCACATTTATCCAAAGTGCTGCCAGTTTAAAACTGCAGCTGCCTGCGACTGTGACATACGGTAGGTACAGTTGGAGCTGCTGGCAGATTAGTGTGACCCACTAACTAAATCAATCATATGCGTATTGGACTTGTTTTTCTTAATCGTATGGTCAACCTCCTTTCTTCCAGGAGAGCCAAAGCACTTATCGATGACATAGTGTCCAGAGGTCACGAGTCGTCCAACAACAACAACGGGCAGGCAGGCTCCATGCAGGAGATGATCATCCCTGCAGGCAAGGCTGGCCTCATCATAGGAAAAGGAGGAGAGACTATCAAACAGCTACAGGTGAGAGTTAAACAGCGTCTTATCTCTACTGTACAAATATTTGACATTAGGAAAGGGTTCTGCTGATTTTTTATTATCAGTTAACTGTGAAGCCTAAAGCAAATAGTCAAGTGTGACATGCTTGTAGAAAGAAAAGGTCAATATGCTGCGTCTCTGTAATCAATGTAACGCATCTCTCCTACAAATTTCTAGGAGCGAGCCGGAGTTAAAATGATTCTTATCCAAGATGGATCCCAGCCACCCAACATAGATAAACCCCTGCGCATCATCGGAGACCCTTACAAAGTGCAGGTACCTTAAAGTTCTAGTAAAGAGGAAAATGCATAGCACTTGTCTTTGTCCTTTTTCACCATCTCACCATGATTACTTTGATGTTCTATCCGTAGCAAGCAAAAGAGATGGTCAATGAAATTCTACGAGAAAGGGATCACCCTGGCTTTGGAGACAGGAATGAGTACGGCTCAAGGATGGGAGGAGGAGGAGGAGGTGGAGGAGGTGGAGGTGGAGGAGGAGGAGGAGGAGGAGGCGGTGGCATTGATGTAAGTCATGTCTGAGTGTTTGTAGCTAAATGGACAGGGTGGTTTATGCTTGCTGTGATTTTGATGGACACTTGTTTTTAATTCTGCAGATAGCGGTCCCCCGCCACTCTGTGGGAGTCGTGATTGGACGTAATGGGGAGATGATTAAAAAGATCCAGAGCGATACCGGTGTGAAAATACAGTTTAAACCAGGTGAACACTACAAGCATTTTGGAACACTATACATAAATAACATATTTCATCATGTCTTGAAACTATAATAAAACAACATAGGATTTTAAATGCCAATAAATAACACCGCTTTAGCTTTTTGGTACCAAACCTATGATGGATGATTTTGACATTTCCACCTGTTGGTTGGCAAGAAAAAGTCATATAGTTTTAATTTCTGGTCTTCAGTGTATTGTGTTGTGCTGCCACATCTCTTCAGCTTGTAAAAATCTGCTGCTGCTATGACTGGTATATAGAATCTGGTTCTTTTGTGGTTCAGTTTGTGTGTTTGCCCTCAGTTGTGAGCGTGTCTGTCCCTTTCTTTACAGATGATGGAACAGGTCCGGATAAAATAGCCCATATCATGGGTCCACCTGACCAGTGTCAGCATGCTGCTTCAGTCATCACTGACCTGCTACAGAGCATCCGTGCCAGAGAGGAGGGTGGGCAGGTGAGTACAAAGTCCAGACTTGATCTTGATGTCTAGGTTAAAGGAGAATTCCGGTCGTTTTTGACCCCTAAATCCCCTGCTCTCCCCGCCACAGAAACAAACACTTTTTCCTTGTTGTGATTTCTTTACAAGAAAAAACGGTCGAGCAGTGCAGTGGTAATGTCCAAAATATCTCAGACCATTTATTTTTTTATATGAATTCAGTGGTGTGTCATAAGGATTCCAGTCATATTCCATAGATATTTGATTGTTTTTTGAGTGTTTGTTGTGGTTGAAAAAATTGCCCCCATACTTTAGCGTTGTGGCTATCACTTTGCCATGGTGTAACCATTTCTCCCCCCAACACTGGGTGACCATCAGGACAACGATTTAGGGGTCAAAAATGACCGGAATTCTCCTTTTTAATGTCACAACACAAGGACTTTTTAACCTTACATGTGGTTTGCTTCTTCCAAAGGGCCCCCCAGGTCCTGGTGCTGGGATGCCACCTGGTGGGCGGGGTAGAGGCCAGGGCAACTGGGGTCCTCCAGGAGGAGAGATGACCTTCTCCATCCCTGCTCACAAATGCGGGCTTGTCATTGGCCGAGGAGGAGAGAATGTGAAGTCCATCAACCAACAGACTGGTGCATTTGTGGAAATATCTCGTCAGCCACCTCCAAACGGCGATCCAAACTTCAAACTGTTCATCATCCGAGGGTCCCCACAACAGATCGATCATGCGAAACAGCTCATAGAAGATAAGATTGAGGTACGTATGTTCAGGTTGACGTGCAAGAAATGATACTTGATTCAAACATCTGTATGGCATTCAATGGAGTCATCTTTGAATGGGCTCCCTACTGTTTTTCCTTAGGCTCCTTTGTGTCCAGTTGGTGGTGGTCCTGGTCCAGGAGGCCCAGGTGGTCCAATGGGTCCCTATAATCCCAATCCATATAATGCAGGGCCTCCTGGTGGTGCGCCTCAGTAAGTACAACCCACAAAAAACACGTCAAAGCAGAATTTTAGACTTTGCTCCAGCTGTGATTGACTGATATAAAGTAGTTTGATTACTAAACTGCACCTGTCCTTCTCTGCAGTGGGGGTTCACCCGGTGGTCCCCAGTACTGTCCTCAGGGTTGGGGAAATACCTACCAGCAATGGCAAGCCCCAGGCCCTGACCCTAGTGAGTGTGTCCACTTACTTCCATTCTCCACCAATGTGTTTCCATACTCAATCTCAAAAGCAATGAAGTTTGTTTTTTATCGTTACAATGTACTTTTGTAAAAGTTGATTTTCATTATCTGAACTTTCCCATCCCCTTAATAGGTAAAGCGGCAGCGGACCCAAACGCAGCATGGGCAGCATATTATGCACAGTACTATGGGCAGCAGCAGCCAGGGGGTGCGATGCCAGCCCAGGCTCCAGGAGCTGCTGCTGCAGCACCTGGGGACCAGAGCCAAGCAGCACAGGCCGCTGGAGGACAGCCAGACTACACAAAGGCTTGGGAGGAGTACTATAAGAAGATGGGCATGAGTAAGTGGCATATACAGAGATGATGGTTTTGTTTTTTTCAGAATGTGTTGGTGTGAGTAAATGGTAAACTTTCAAATTACTCATTCAGTTTTAGCCAGTAAGACTTCAGTTTGCATGTTCAAATTTAATAAATTGATAAATAAGTTTGATATTAATTGCAACATATCACTTCAAACACATTAACAGATCCACAGAAACCCTTAAAGGTGTACAGAAAATAAAAATGGATGTGATTCCACTCTGGGTCTTAACATGTAATAACTCATCTATTAGACGATGTAGCCCAAAGTTTGTGCAAAATTCTATTTTCGAGTAAAGTGTGGTCGTTTTTTTTCGCTTTGGATAATGCAGGCACACAAATTATGCGTCACGCTGCTCACGATTCATCAGCCACTGATATTGGATCCGTCATCCGTCAATCAAACGTCTGAGACACACACACACACCGAGCTCGGTCTCGCCCCAAACATTGAATATCTCGCCCGCTCAATAACGACCAATCAAATTCGCTTTCCTTACTTGGGTAAACTCGTGAGGCAACTCGTAGAAGGAGGCGCGACAAACGGCCATTTCTGAACACCTTTAAAAACAGCAAAGTATCAACTTGTTCGCTGAATTACATGTCTGTATTTGTAATAATAATCATTCGTCGAGTAGTTTTCTGCAAAATGATTGCAGAGGTTGGATAAGTGTATGCAAATAACAGGTGTATACGTATGTTTTTCCAGGCCAGCCAGCTGGAGGGGCAGCAGCTGCTCCAGGAGCAGCAGCCGCAGCGGCAGCGGCAGCAGGAGGAGCTGCTGCTGCCGGAGGCCAGCAGGACTACAGTGCAGCCTGGGCCGAGTACTACAGACAGCAGGCTGCCTACTATGGACAGACAGGGCAAGCACCTGGACAGGCAGCTGGTCAACAGCAGGGACAACAGGTACCAAATGCATAGCCAGTGTTGTAAATGTATTTTGTAGCTGCCAAGATCTATTGGATTATATTTAATTTCAGTGGAAGCAGTGTTGTTGGTCACCCTTTTTTGCCAAAGTTTGCACTTTTTGCAAACTTTGGACAGTTTTGTACCAATATTTGATGGGTCGGCCCTCAGGCTGTAGTTTGCCCATGCCTGAGTTAGAATAATCAGATTATTGTCAGAGTGTGATAAGATAATAGTCACATTTTCTTATAAAGTCTTGCTCAATTACAATATGTCTGATTTCTCGTTTCAGGCCCAGTAAACAAGTGGTTGGACGGTATATTGGACGGTTTCAATGGTTCCCTGGACTTGTTTGATTTTTCTGTCAAGAGAATTCTTTTTTTGGCTTTAATAAGACAAGACCATGGTTTACTCATCCACCCAGACATTTTCTATTCCAAACCTCCTTGTTTGTTTTTTAAGTCAAATTTGAAGAAATGTAAAAAGGGAATTTGACCATGCATTGAACAAAGCACTAAACTACTTTTGGTTACTATTCATTTTGCCCCTTCACCTCACCCACACCTTGTAATACATCTTGAGAGTTTTTTAAAAATGTGAAATAATAAGCATTTTGCTTGTAAGCTAGCACAATAGCATCTCAACACTGACTCACACTTAGTGGTTTTCCCCTTCAATTTCCTGAGGGTAAAAACTATCAAGCAGTATTTTGAATATATTCAAGAAAAATTATGTTTGTATCAAAGACAATTGCAACGTTTTGGTCCTTTTTTCTTATTCTTGGTACTTTTTTTTTCTTTTTCTTTTTTTTAAACTTCATTTTTAAAAAAGCATTCCCAGTGTTTAAGTTGCAGGTGTATTTTCCCTGCTACCATTATTTCTTATTTTGATTTTATGCATTGTAATTATTTTTTCCTCCAGGGGGTTGTGTGTGTCTGTATACAGTGTATGCTACTGAACAGAAAACGTGTGGCTGTAATAAGGCACTAACTGTCCTACAGTGTGTGTAGGTTGGTTGTGTATGCATGTATGTGTTTGTGTGCTTGACTGTCCTCTGTTTAATTTACCAGATTTCCCCCCCCCCCCCCCCCCCCCCAGTAGATTCTGTTATTGTATGCTGATTTTTTTTCTGTTATTTTTTTACAACTTGTTTTTAAATAATTAAAATAAAAACATTCAAATTACCAGTGTCTTCATCACCAGCATTGTGTTTGGGAGTTTGTTTTAGCATAGTTGTTTTAAGACATATCGAATCAAGACAAAAGAAATACATATATTACATATATTTCTCAGACCGGACGTGGCACTGTTGTATTAGACAGAGTTGTGTCTCTTTGTGGTGGCCTCTGGCAGGATGTCACCTCTGCCGTGGCCTACCTTTGTTTTGGTTTTGATGGATGTGTCCACCGGCGAGTGAGGGCTGCCTCCTGCAGGCCGCCGACCAATCAGGACGCGCCTGACTGCGGCGAGGGACAAACAGTTCAGGGAGAGATGGCGCCCAGCTCGAAAACAGAAAAAGACGACGGCAAACAGAAAGCTCAAAGAAAACACAAAGACCATGTCGTGAAGCTTCTTATGCGTGGGAAGGTTGGTATAATCCCACAACACGCAGGGCTCGAAAAGACTGGTTCAGAAATAACGTGAAACGGCTGCAGTGAAGCCTCCGTGTCCCTCCGGAGCCTCCTAGGCTACAGTTAGCTGCTAACTAGCTCTGTGGCTAACCAACTCACAGCTAGTGGCTGGGAGGTGGCTAATTAGCTAATGCTACAAAATATGAAAAGCTTCTAGTGGGGTTCTTCGGCATTTGTCTCAGTTTGGTTCTCCAGTGAGCTCAAAGGCAGCATGTCCTGGATGTAACAATGCTAGGCTGGTATAGCACACTGGCCAGAAAGAGCCAGTGTTAAATACCTGTGTTACATGGAAACGTTACAGCTCAGTCGAGGTTAGCTTCTGCTAAACCGCAGCAATAACTCAAGTCTACCACAGCCCATAAAACATGAAACCTGTACTCTCAGACTTTACGGATGTTTTACAGACAGATCATCTGCAGTACGTGTGCTGACAGTCACTGCTCTTCTACTATATGTGTCTTCCTGGCTTTGAATGAAGCTGGATCTGTGTAGTCTTATCTTATCCAGAGTCATTACGGCTCTTCAATGCTCTCTACTTCTTCACACATGTCTGTGCTTCGTGTTGCATTATGTATGTGTTCTCTCTCTGGCCTGGTCTGCAGCTGTCGGGACAGTTTTCCCAGCGTCTGTTCAGGAAGCTCCCACCTCGAGTGTGCGTCCCATTGAAAAACATTGTCAGCGAGGAGTTCCTGAGAGCAGGGTCAGTGTGTGTGTTTTACTAGTTTGTTGTGATTAAGCACCTTACACACTGCCTCACATTATGTTGTACAGTACAGTGCCAGAATTGAGTGCATTTCAAACAGCAAAGGTTTGTTTTTTTAGAACGAGAATTGCATCCTGGCATGACCCTGCATGGAGGATTTATCATGTGTCATGTTGTTCACCACTCTTTCACCTTTATGCTTCCAGACATATTTTCCTCGGCTTCACCAAATGCGGCCGCTACGTTCTGTCCTACACCAGCGACTGTGGAGAAGATGACGATTTCTCTTTCTATACCTATCACCTCTACTGGTGGGAGTTCAACCTGCACAGTCGACTCAAACAAGTAAAGGGTTCCTCTTTGCATCACAGCCAGCAGATTCCTATGCAAACTTTGATAAGTCAGCTGAATGTGTCCTTATCTTGTCTGTCCTCTCATGTCTGTTTTATGTCTCTAGGTCCATCATGTGCGTCTGTTTGCAGGTGAAGAAATCTACAGCGACCTGTACCTGACAGTGTGTGAGTGGCCAAATGACCACTCCAAAATTGTCATCTTTGGCTTTAAGTAAGTAAACAAACACATCGATCGGCAGCTGTTTCAGTTTTAAAAACAGAGTTTTGTTATTGCAGTGTGTGTAGTGAGTAATTTTCTGTGCGTGTGTGTGTTTTTCTTGCTAGTACACGTAGTTCAAGCTCTGTGCTGATGAACTTGATGATGAGTGATGAGAACAACAGAGATATCTACATCACTATTGCGTCCATGCCTCCTCCTAAACCCTGCTCTCACTGCTGCCCAGTTCCCTCGGCCACAACCATACGTACAGGTAAAAAAAAAAAGACACACAAAAACAAACAAATGCACTGACCTCACTGCCACTGTCTCTCTCTCATCTGTATTCTTGGTCTGTCCACAGGGAGTGGGGAGTGTCTTGAACATGGCTATGTGCTCAACAGCAGGTACCAGGTTGTGTATCCGTTCCCCACTTTCCAGCCAGCTTTCCAGCTGAAGAAGGACCAGGTGATTCTGTTGAACACTAGCTACTCTCTGGTGGCCTGCGGCATCTCGCTTTGCTCAGGTAACACTCACAAATAGCCCTCGTCTGTGTCGGGATGGGGCGTGGAAAAAGGGTTTAGGAAGAACTGAATTCAGAGGGCGAAGGGACGTTTTCAAAGGCCTGAAATTAGGGCTGCCCCCAAATAGTCGACCAAAAAATCGTTAGCCGACTAAAATTTCATTGGTCGATTGGTCGTAAAAAAAAAAAAAAAAAGAATATTTGGAGCCCTGTCTTGTCAAAATTAAGTCAAAATCAATATGACTGAACTGTATATGAAAGGCTATAGGGCTTTTAATTTGAAGGGCAGATACAGGAAGTCGTGACACTCACTCGCTGTCAGTTTTTCGATGGTCGATTAGTCGACTAATCGCCATAAATGATGACTACTGGTCGACCAAGAAAATCTTTGGTCAGGGGCAGCCCTACCTGAAATGTTTGACATGCTATTCTTTGTATTGTGACACTGTTATTGCTCAAGATTAAATGACCTGCTGTTATTCTTGATCCACATCTGCATTGTCATTAAAGGACAATTCTGGGCAAATTCAACTCAAATTTTAGGTCAAAAAGAAGGAATCTGAAGATTTTCTGTTTAATTGCTCCTGTTTTGCGGTAGTTGTGTCTGTCCCCGCATCGCCACGGCAGCGATGAATGGGAGCGGATTGAAGTTCCGCTGCTTAGGCTGTTTCCATCCCTCAAAGCCGCAATTTTTTTTTCCACAGACAGCGTCAGATGGCTACTCAAACATGCACCCAGAAGTTTGTTTACTTCAAGCAAGTCAAGAGTTGATATTCCTATGTTTGTGACACAAACGGGAGCTTCCGACTGCACGTGAACTTAAACTTCAAACGTCAACTTGGGTCTCGCGTGAGCCTTTAATTAGATCTAGTTTTACAAACATGTCGGCTTGCTTGAAGTAAATAAACTTCTCGGTGCATGTTTGAGTCTCCATCTGACGCTGTCTGTGGAAAGAATTGCGACTTTGAGGGATGTAAACAGCCTAAGCAGCGGAACTTGCATCCACTCCCATTCATCGCTGCCGTGGCGATGCGGGGACAGACACAACTGCCGCAAAACAGGAGCAATTAAACTGAAAATCTTCAGATTTCTTCTTTTAGACCTAAAAAATTAGGAAAATACAGCTCGAGTTAAATTTGTCCGGAATTGTCCTTCAAGTCCTAAGTGTGAGACCAGCTTATACTCAGGTAACTGTTCAATCTCTTGCAGGTAAACAAGGTCAGTCATCGCAGATCCTCTACACGAAAAGAGCAGCTCTGTCAAGTCAATGCTCCTCCTCCTCTTCCTCCGTCTCCTCGGCCACTTCATCATCGTCACTACCTCAGGGATCCCCCGAAAGCCGACTGCCCCCCAGCAGACCCGCTCCCATCCCCTCGTCTCCCAGCCAGTCACAGGCAGCTGTGAGAGCCCGGGAGTTTGCTGCTGACCTCTTCAGGCGAGCACAGGGAGGAGGAGGAGGGGGAGGAAAAGAAGCTGAAGAGAGGAGGACAGTTGACAGTGGTGAAAAAGAGGCAGCACAGACACCAGGAGACAGAGCAATAACTGTAGAGAGGAGAGCAGAGGAGGAGGACTGTAGAGAGAAGAGGGAGGAGGAGAGACGGACTAGTTTACCACAAGCATCCACATCAGGTGTGCGCCACAGTTTGCATCTGTGCCCAGAGCAAGTGATGTCTCCGGCATCGTCTTCTTCGTCGCCTTCGTCGCCTCCGACCCCGTGCTCGTCACAGGAGGTGGGCTCCAGTGAGCCTGGATATGTGAACTACTCACAATTGCACTACTGCCTCCAACAGCCAGGGACAGCAGAGCAGAACACAGGAGGTGAGAGAAAGAGGAGGACACAGAGGATGAGGCATTAAAGGGATACGCCAACATTTTTTTTTCCGTGTCTTGCCTCACTCCCGAGTCCATGACCAGCAGATAGACACCATCCTTTCGACTGTGCGTGCAGTAACAAGGGAGATACGGGCAGAGCTGGCGCACCGCTAATTAGCTTAGCTCAAACTCTGGAAGTGCATAGGTAGTGTTAGCCTGCCTCCTACCCGAGCCGAAATCAGCAGTCAGAAGCTGATTTCATTTTAGCTCTAAACTCTGTAAATATATCACTTTATTGACATTTCAAACATTTTTAGGTGAGAAAGTAGCCGTTTAGATCAACAGTGTGTCGTTAATTTGTCTAAATACCAGCTGTTTACAATTTTGTTCCGACGAATTCGGCGCTACTCAAGCTAGCCTTTGTGACCAACGTACTTCCGGGTACTTTCACAAAATAAAACACCCGTTGCCCTTTACATACAGAAAACCATGACGATAGAATTTGTGCTTTTACTTTGAAATAGGAAGCTAACCTACCCTCCATGTAGCTAGCTTGAACCAAAATAAACCGTCTTAGCTTGAACCCTCCGTTTGACGGCTCAAGATGCCTTACCAGAGAGTTTTGTCAGCTCTGAGACGAAGATCGGCCCGCCGGTTTCCATTTAGAGTTGCTGAAGAGTTTCTCTGATGACTTTAGGTGGAGGCAGGCTAACACTACCTATGCACTTCCAGCGTTTGAGCTAAGCTAATTAGCGGTGCGCCAGCTCTGCCCGTATCTCCCTTGTTACTGGTCATGGACTCGGGAGTGAGGCAAGACACAAAAAAAAAATGTTGGCGTATCCCTGTAAAACCTGTGTCCCGGATGCTGATGGCATTTCCCCCTCTGTTTCTGCCTCTAGGCTACGAGGACGATAAGGTCCAGCTGCCTTTCACCGTCACTGATCTGAAGGGAAGGAACCTGCAGCTGGTCACTGGGCCACACAATGGACAGGTGAGTGTTTGTGTCATGTAGCTGTAAGCACAACCCGTCAGTGTTGTCAATTCTTTCTAGTATTGTAGTTTCTCCTTATTATAAGGAACTATAAACGAATAAACTAATAAGACTATAATAGTCTACTCTGTTTCATGGACAGCTGCAGTCCAGTTGTTCTTTGTCCTGTTGCAGGGCTCGGCTGACTTTCTAGTTTTGTATAAAAGTTGAATTTGTTGAGTTCTGCCCAGGTTTCTGTTATAAAAGAGCCCCGATGTTACACAACAGTTTAAAAAATATTGTACAATCTCAGTAAAAACATTCCATGGTCCACTCATGCTCTTTTACCTACAATGAAACACTGCTCACCGTGTGTTTATAGGGAAGGTTTGTATGGTTGCTTTTGGCAACTGTTACTGGATTTTGTGTGAACTTGTGTTCTCTTGCAGAGTGTGTGTGTGGAGCAGTTGACTTTGGATTTTGAGTATCTCATCAATGAGGTGATCAGGAACGATGCCGCCTGGGCCACTCAGTTCTGCTCCTTCAGTGACTATGATGTTGTGATATTAGAGGTCAGTAAACACACACGCAGGCATGAAGTAGCAGAAATCTACCACAATGTACAACTTAAAACCAGAAAGGACATCTTACAAAGTGAGACAATGTGTGTTTGATGTGTATCAGGTGTGTCCAGAAACCAACACTGTAATGATCAACATTGGTCTGCTGTTACTGGCGTTCTCCAACTCAGACGAGGAACACTGCAGGTTTTTTTCTTCTTCTCTGCTGTTTAACTTTGTGCCAAACAATAAAGTATTAAAAAAAAAAAAAAAAACTTTGTGCCAAGGAAGTTTAATCTTTATGCAGCGCTTTGTTTTAAAGGGATAGTTCAACATTTTGGCAAATTGGCCCATTGCCATAATCCCTATAGTCATAGCAGTAGGTTCGTTACCTTTAATTGTCGGTGCAAGCTACCACCACGCCATGAGATAATAACGGAACGTTGAGATGAGATGAGAACACGCAACAGCGGTTTTGCATGAATTAACCTCGAAAACAACTCTGTCTCATACCGTTCTGTTATTATCTCATAGTGTGGTGAATGTGCAGGTCACAACTTGTCCACCAGAGCGTTTTGGAGTTGTTGGATTGTGTATTTGATGAGTTTGATGAAAGAAACCAAGACATTCCATGAGCCTCCGTATCGTAGCTCTGAGCAGCTTGCGGCTCTGTTCCACCGTTCTAAAAATAGCTTGCATCGACAATTAAAGGTAACGAACCTACTGCTAAAACTATAGGGATTATGGCAATGGGCCAATTTGCCATAATGTTGAACTATCCCTTTACCAATCAGTAAACACTCTGTTTCTTTTCTTTCGTCTGCAGGCCGAACACCTACCATTCCAACCTGCAGGTTAGCTGGGACTTGAACACGGGTGTGTGTTGCACTGTGGGTGTCGGTGACCTCACAGAGGTCAGAGGTCAGACCAGGTGAGGAACACACACCTCTCTGTCTGTGTTGCTCTTTTCTTGTTTTAGTCGTGTCAAAGACGCTGATCTGTGTGTGTCTCTGTCAGCGGGAGTGTGTGGAGTTCTTACAGGAAGTCCTGTGTGAATACAGTGATGAAGTGGCTGGTGCCCGAGAGCAGCTCCCGCTACATCAATCGCATGACGAATGAAGCCCTACACAAAGGTGAGTTATATACAATATATACATCTGTAACTCGCAAAGAGTTGTGATTTCTACAGCAGGCCCTCCAACAGTGTCTCAAATATTGGCCAGATGGGTGAAATACAACCAGCTTAGACTTTTTTCAGCCTCTTACCTTCCTTGATTCTAACAGCTGGGGGAATATTTATATTTGTGTACCTGTGAAATTATTTGCACCTAAAAGCTGAATACAGACATAACATTTTTGTCTTTATTAAAGGAGAATTCCGGTCATTTCTGACCCCTAAATCGTTCAATCAAATCAAATCAATCAAATATCTATGGTACATGACTGGAATCCTTATGACACACCACTGAACTCATATAGTGTACAGTATAAACAGTATAAACTTTGTGTTTTTGCATGGAAAGACATTACTATCCGATCGCAGAGCGCCTGCTCTCCCCGCCACAGAAACAAACACTTTTTCCTTGTTGTGATGATTTCTTTTCAAAAATAAACGGTCAGAGATATTTTGGACATTACCACTGCACTGCTCCACCGTTTATTTTTGTAAAGAAATCATCACAACAAGGAAAAAGTGTTTGTTTCTGTGGCGGGGAGAGCAGGCGCTCTGTGATCGCTTAGTAATGTCTTTCCAGGATGTTTCAGAGTTAGACTGTCTGAGGTGAGTGACTACATGCAAAAACACAAAGTTTATACTGTTTATACTGTACACTATATGAGTTCAGTGGTGTGTCATAAGGATTCCAGTCATGTACCATAGATATTTGATTGTTTTTTGAGTGTTTGTTGTGGTTGAAAGAATTGCCCCCATAGGTTAGCGTTGTCGCTATCCCTAGCTCCGTCTAGCCACGGTGCATCAATTTTAGTTGCGTTTTTTGCTCCCCCCAACACTGGGTGACCATCAGGACAACGATTTAGCGGTCAAAAATGACCGGAATTCTCCTTTAACGGACAGATATTTACACTAATGCTATTTTTTTATAGAAAGACAGATACAACATAATTACTTGGATTCCCATACAGAATTTATCACAGTTGCTCTATGTGGCAAACATGCAACACACACAATACGTTCACTGTCCCAGTGAGTTGACAGGTGGTCAGGATACCAGGACACTAGACTGAAGCAGCTGAATGGAACTCAACCAACCATCAAATCTTTTTTTATTATTTACACCAATCTATCTGTACTGTGACCTGTGAAATGTCCTCTGTGAGAAAAGGCCCAATCAGCCAGTATGGACAATAGCAGGTGTCCTAGAGTTGGAACGTATAAACTGAATCTTTAAGTTTTTTTTTTTTTTTTTCGTTATGTCTGTGTGAATTATAAATCAAGTCACTCTTCTTCTCACTTGTAGGCTCATCTCTGCAAGTGTTGGCAGATAGTGACCGATGTACCTGGATTGTATTATGAAGAAGGAAGAGGACAAGTGTCAAAGCAAATGTGCACACACACACACACACACAACAGTCTGTTCAATCTGTAGCCCAACCTTAATCTAAAGAAACTGCACATGTTCAGTGCTTCTGTAATATTTAGTTAAAATGTGTCAAACTGAACTAAGAACGCCCTAGATGGAATACTGTAAAAATGAAGTTTTTTTTTATCTGATCTGTTAAATTTTCCAGATTTCATCTTGTTTTTTTTGTAATTGTGTACTGTATTAATGCAACCACCAAACCTAAGAGCTGGACTGAACAAACTTTTAGTTTATACTTTTTGTTTTTATACATAAAGCCGTACTGTTGTCGTGGTGAGAATGTCTTTTTTTATGTGTCTGTAATCTGTGTAATCTGACGAGGAGTTTTATCACAGAGAATAAGAGTGTGTGTGTGTTTAGTGTGTATCATCTGACCGATGCTGCTGCTTCTGAACAAGTTTCCTCACCTGGCTTGGACCAGTTCAGACTAGCTGTGCTCACTCATAAAGCTGCAGTATTTAAAATGAGACTAAGTGGGACCAGTCCTGCACCACTTCAGTCTTAATGTCTTTTTTATGTCATGTAAATAGAAGGTGTTGCAGTCATCTGCCCAGCTGGTTGACATTATCCTGTATGTTTACTGACAAGAAGTGAGACTATTTTAGGTTGGGATATTTTGTCAAAATAAAATGTTTCAAATATTTGTTATGGGTGCTTGGTTTTAAATATTCTCTAAATCGTAATTATTATTTTAGTGCATTTACTGTAAATATGTGATTTAATTTAGTTGGATTGATTTAATTGTACACTCATGGGTTATTGCCTGTTGGGTTTTTATGAGAACTTCACCTTAATTTAGAGAAATCACTTTTTTCAAATGATTCTTTTTTAATCTAGTAAAAATGCAGTTAATTCCTGCAATTTGGCTGATTGGTGGAGGCATATACATGTACAACCACAAGATGTACTTGAGTAGTTAACTGAAAGTCAGAGAAGAATTAGAAGAATTATAAGTTCATTATCAGAAACGCAGGAGCTTAACTCTGAATGTCAGGAGATATACAGCTCACAGTTTCTTTATCAACCTTTTCATGTTAAAGCTATCTTTTCTGATAGTATATAGCAGTGCAGTAGTTCAGTTCAACTATGATGTGGTTGAGCAAAGCCAGAGAACAATGTCTTGATTGATCCAATGGAGAAAGAAACCATGGCGCTTTTTGAGAGCAATCACATCCTTTTAGTTAACAGTGAGAGAATAAAGCTACAAATGTTGATCACAGAGTACAAAGGTCCTCAGAATCACATCAAGAAGACCTCATTTAGAAAATATTCAGCAGCACAAGCTCCAAGTACAGACTCCAAGTCACAATTGTTATGACAGTGACATTGTAGCTAGCAGTTGATTTTATTTTTCAAGGCAGATTTTTAAAGTCTGCAGTTATACACATTTTTTTTTCTATTTAGTGCTCTTTGGTGGGATCTTGATAGTCAGCGTGTCCTGAAGGACATCCCACTATGACCATAAGCTTTTCCTTTCAAGACCAACATCTGCTCAGGCCATGTGAGAAACTGCTGGTTGAGCATGTGCTCTTTGGAAAGGCTCCATCCAGATAGCCACCATATTCATGTGCTTGGTCATCATCATCATCATCAGTACCACAATATAAAATATAGCTCAATACTCTGGATGGTGAACAAACCACAACATACTTCTTAAGGCAATAATGGTTAAACAACATACAAATAGTTTGGATATAGGACAGTGTTCACAAAAAGTACGTAATATAGGTTCTCTACAATATATTCAACATAGAATTCCAGAAAATAAACATCTACTTTTACACTACAAAAACTTTGACAGAGCTGTAGCTGGTACATCTAGCTGGTACAAAGGTTGCCATAGATACAATGTAGTAAGTGCTCTGGACTGGGCGGGATAAACTTTGGCCGACTTTAGTTGCACTCTGTCTATTAAAGTGTGTGTGGTAGGGTAGCACTTGAGTAATCTCTGTCTAGAAGGGCTTTGTGTCTATATAAAAACAGACTGACCTTAGGAGAATGGATGATGAAATGAACAGATGGATGGATGGGTGGATGGATAAAGAACTGGATGAACAACTGGTTGGACTCATCACAACAAGGCTTACTGACCTCATCTCGGGTTTTTTGTTTTTTAAACAGCTAGGAAAGGCTCATGACAACACCGAAACTACTTCACAGGACCTTCATTTATTGATCCACCAATACAGAATATATAGAATACAAGCGTTTTTTTTTCTCTTCAGACTAGAAATCTCTCAAAAGGCACACGGTACCAGTTCGTTGGCCAAATTAATAAGAAATGGCATTAAAAAAAAAAAGTAAAATATGGCATTCACAAATAGCTGTAAATCACATCCGCGCGCCGACAGAATATATGATGCAGTATCATTCCAGATGCTACTCTTTGATTGAAGAAATGTATGGTTCAGACAGTGCTATTCATTAAAGTCCAGCTCCCCTGCATAGCCATTGCTTTAAAGGCAATGTAGGTGATGCTTGTGAGTTTAGAGTACAACAAAGAACAATGGAGGCTCCACCTCTCCACAGAAATCAGGTCAGTGGTTAAGGCAGGGCAGGAGGGAGTCGATAACATACTGTACATATTGTCGAGTCTAGGCTGGACAGGAGTGGCTCTTGACATCTAACCACTGCACAGACAGTGGAAGGCACAGGGAAGGATTGTAGATGATCAGGTGAAAGCCAGAGGAAAAACAATGGCGGCACAAAGGTAGAACATAGAGAATTGGCAAAAAAAAGGGCTCTCCCACTTTCTCACATGCTTACACACACACACCAGACACACAAACACACCTAACATCAACGTTGTCGTCCGTTTTGGAAACAGAAGTAGGTGACTGAATGGGATGACGTGATGTCAAACTCAAAGTGAAGGTGGGTGTGAAGTGGTGTGTGCTAATTACACGGATGATTAGCTAAGGTGTGTGCAGATGCAAAGTGGTCCTGGGCTGCTTGGCGGGCGGCTCCATAGACTCCTCATCCACCGCACTCAGAGAGCTGGACTGCAGCACCAGCTCTCCGCTCTCGTCTTCACTGTCCTCTTCCTCATCGTCTTCTTCTTCTTCTGATGCAGAAAAGCAGAGACATGACAGTCAGTAAGCATCCCCCCGAGAGCCGACACTAGAGCCAAACATGGAACAGGAGAATCACGCTCACCTTTCTCCAGGTCTGGAGACGTTCGGCTCTTGACAGTGCTGGCAAACTGCAACAGAGAGTGGAGGGTTAACATTTATAACAATGCAGTGTACCATCAGATGCAGGTTGAAATATGTGATTGACCCGATGTGCAGGCACATACTTCTCCCATGACTGCGATGGGCGTCTCTCCTTTAGCCTGGGCCACCCTGTGCTCTATCAGGTAGTACATATACTCGTCATAGAGTAAGCGGATCAGGTGAAAGGAGCCAAAACTGGCAGCACTGCGCAGAGTCAGGTCCCGGATTACCATCGAGCTGATGAAAGATCAGAGGAGATATATCACCTACATCATCAAAAGACAAATATTTTTTAAAGGGATAGGATTTGGGCAAATTCAGCTATTGCCATAATCCCTATCGCCATATTGGTAGGTTCATTACCTTTGATTATTGGTGCATGTTGTTTTGAGATCAGCGGGGCAGAGACGCGAGCTGTTCAGTGAACACAATGGAGGTGAATGGTACAGGTCCCCTGTCCCTCATCAAACTCATCAAATACACAATCCAACAACTCCAAAACACTCTTGTGGAGAAGTTGTGACCTGCACATTCACCACGCTATGAAATAATCATAAAGCAAATACTCTGAACTACTTGCGCTTCTGAAATCACTCCGCCTGCCCTAGCAGCCGTGTCTGGAATGTAATTCCGGCTGCATTTGCCACGAAAACAACTCCATCTGGTAATGTTACATTATTATCTCATAGCGTGGTGAATGTGCAGGTCACAACTTGTCCACCAGAGTGTTTTGGAGTTGTTGGATTGTGTATTTGATGAGTTTTGAGGGACAGGAGACCTGCACTGTTCACCTCCATTGTGTTCACTGAGCAGCTCACGTCTCTGCCCCGCAGATCTCAAAACAACATGCACCAATAATTAAAGGTAATGAACCTACCCCTATGACTATAGGGATAATGGCAATAGGCGAAATTGCCAAAATGTTGAACTATCCCTTTAACCGCATTTCTATAGATAATCTGTTTTGCTTGTTCTCCTCACCTATAGAAGGACCAGTTGAGCAGGAAGACCTTGGCAGCTTTTGGTAGGGCTACAGGGTTCTGCTCGTAGGGCTTCAGGGCCTGGGAGACAACGCTGTCCAGCCAGCTAGCCCACTGCTCCAGGGAGTTCTGCTGCTGCAGAGTCATTTTAAAGTCTTGCTCCAGCCTCTGGACCACAAGGTCCTCACACTGGCACACCCAGGATGCCTGCTCCTGAGAACGGGCACAGGTCGACAGTGTCAGGGCGAGATCGACACAGGAAAGTAACAGATGGGAGGGGGGACGGAGGGATGAAAATTGTGCAAAGAACCGACATCCAGAAGCACTCATAGGTTCTGGATCAAAAAGGTCAGAAATTTCAGAAACCTGCAACATTTCGATCAGGCGGATGAATTAATACCTGCTCTGCTTTGTGAAAGCATGATATACAATACAGACTATATGATGCCTGTTCTGCTTTTTGGTGGCTACAGTGGCTGATGAAGAATCCTTTTTAGATAGAAACATTTCCATTTTATCATGGTTCAGACCTGTACATTAGTGAAATCGACTCTGTTGAGGTCAGAGAGCATCTGGTTGATCTGGGCTGAATTCTGAAGGACAGCGCGGGCGGCCTGGGCCAGGTGGTTTAGACTGGTGTAGCGACGCAAAGTCTGGGAGAAGGAGCTTACACACACCACCTGTGGAAACGGAGCAGGAAAGTACAAATAACAAGAAGTCAGGAAGGAGGCATAATTAGGCCCGGTGCATCTTGGGTTTTCCAGTCTAAATAAGACATTGCTGAATGTTGCAAATCAAGACCAAACATATAGTGAGATCCCATTACTCAGGCCATGTTTAAAGGTGGTCAGGGATATGATACCGAAAGTGTCAGCAGTATGTAACATCAGTGTGTGTGAATGCATGTACTGTATGTATTAGAGAAACACAATTATGTGTTAAGTTGTGTGTCAGAGTGGCTTAGTGTAAAGCACTTCTGAGTCAATAGGATGAAAAATAAATAAATAAATATATATATATATATAGACACCAAGATGTCTTGATATCTAGCATATAAGTGTATCAACATAGAAAATACCTTTATGCGAACCATCTCCTCTGGGATGTTCATCATGGCACCTGTCAACCAATTCTCCAGACTCTTTGCAAAGTTACGGATGGCCTGAGTTAAGGCACCTAATGTAAGGGAGGTGGGGATGTAGAGAGGAAAAAGAGAGAGGGTAGGTTTATATTTCAATTTAAACAGAGGGGAAGTAGTGGAGGAGAACCCCCCTGTCCTTGCCCACGGGTTTCAGAGCAAACAGGAATGCTGTAAATGACTTAGTCTTCATTGTCTCACTGAACAATTTTGTGTACACGGCTCTATGAGGCCGTAATAACTCACTAGGGATGGGTCTCAGTACATCAGGGATGAGGATCTCCACCAGAGTCTGGTACAGCATGTTGTCACACTCTTTCGTCCAGCGCAACACCGGCTCAAACTTACACAGCACCACCAGGCACGATTTGGGCAGACGCTTCTCAGACTCGTTGTGCCTGGAGGAGGGTGAGAGGCGGTTGTTAGAGAAGTACAGATGGAACATTCCCGGTCAGTTATAGCAGCGCTATTGAGTATGTCTTTCATCAGGTTGTTGGGTGTGTTTGTGATACTCACAGGTTGAGTGACTCTGTGTCAGTGCTCTGGCTGAACCTCCAGAAGGATTTCCACAGTGTCTCCACAAGAGTGAACTGAAGGTTGACCATCACGTCCAGAATGGCCTGTGTGGACCACACACAAAAATGTCAAGGTGTTTTATCCTTCTTTAAGGTTATGGCATAGATTTTCAGCTGAATGAATTCTAACAGGGAGCCGTGTGTCCTTAGGTAAGTGAAACACTTATGCCATTCAACAAACTGACCTTCAACGATTGAGTTTCATAGCACTAACTGGGTTTTAATAAGGATGAAAATAGGAAATATCATGATGTGAATCGGAGCCTACCTCACAGTGTTCTCTGTAGAGAGTCTGAAAGGCCTTGAGGTGTTCTAATTGGATCCCGTCGGGCAGGGTTCGATCTTGCAGATCAAGGTCAACAAAGTCTGGCAGCGGCCTAGACGCCTCTACACATGAAGATGGAAGAGTGAGGTCTTAACTTTCACATGGTAAACACAATATTCTTCACCCACCATTCCAGTGTTACAACACTTCATTAAAGGGATAGTTCACCCAAAATTGAAATTTCACTCATTATCTACTCACCCTCATGTCGACTAAGGGCTGGGAGAAGTTTCAGAGTCCTTTGTGCCTTATCATACCAACTGTCTTCGTAACAAAAAGACAAACCAAAAAACATCCAAATACCTCCATGCTGCTCGTATGTAAAGTCCGTCTTGTATTGAAGCCCCGAAATGCGAAATTGTCCCGAAAAAAATTTAATAAGTCTATTTTTCAAGCTTGTTTGTAGCGGAAGCTCCTCTTTCCGGTTCGTCAAATTTGGACGAACCAGGGTCTGTCCTCTTCCCAGTTCGTCCAAATTTGACGAGGAGGAGCTTCAAGAAGCTTCTGCTACAAAACAAGCTTGAAATATAGACTTATTTAATTTTTTTTGGTACAATTTCGCATTTCGGGGCTTCAATACAAGACGGACATTACATACGAGCAGCATGGAGGTATTTGGATGTTTTTTGGTGTGTCTTTTTGTTACGAAGACAATTGGTATCCATTTGCAACCGTTATATGGACATGCAGTGCTATGCCGAGACCCCCTAACTCAGAGAAGCCACGGAGGACTCTGAAACTTCTCCCAGCCCTTAGTCGACATGAGGGTGAGTAGATAATGAGTGAAATTTCAATTTTGGGTGAACTATCCCTTTAAAATAACAGTGCAACAGCCAATAAAACCCAGGTCGTGTCAACATATACAATTAGAATTAAAACTGTTCTGGAAAACAGTGGTTGACATCGTGCAGTGTTGAGTGCAGCTGTTCCTCACCCAGAAACTGCTGATGCTGATGCACAGAGATATCACAGAGTCCTCCTCCCTGTTGCAGACCTGCCCCACCTGATGTCCCGTTGGTGATCCCCGATGTCTTCTGAACTGGCTTCATCCTGTTGGACAGTTGACCCAGCATTCAGGTGAGTCATAAATGTTGCAACAGAAGCGTTTTGTTTATAAATGGCTGTTTTTGCCTTTCAGATGTACGTATATGGATAGGTGTATGGGTGATCATTTGCATGCTTGGCAAACCGAGATACACGGAGAACACAAAGGAATGAAGTTTTAATTTCACAAAAGCACATGTGTGGATAGATACCTATTTTTCTGTGAGAAGGGCTGCTGCCTCATCGCCATGTGCTGTTGTTCATCCATCAGTCTGAGCAGCGGGGAACCAGATTTGATCCTCAGGCCATAATAGTGGTACTTGGAATTTCCTCTGAAAGCACACAGTGGAAAAAAAAAAGTTCTAACAATGACCTCAAACATCTTCTGCAATATCAGGGTTCCCACTCTTTTCTTGAAATCAGTTTCCAGCACTTTTCCAGGACATTTTCAGCTGCTACAGTATGACGGACATCACGCCAACACATCCTCTGTCCCATTCATGCTTTGGAGAAGTCTTTTCAACAGTTGTAGCTTATTTTGTACATTTAACCAGTTTGTTTCTATGTTTATTCCTCTCTTTCATTCTCTCTCCCAGAAGTCTGATTTAATGATGTGCAGTCTATGGCTCCAACTTATCTATGACATAATATCTTACATGCTTAGAAATTAAGACAATTTTATCATAGAACAACGCAAAAACATGTTGTTTTTGTTTTTAAACCACACCTACAACAGTTCTCTGTCACTATCTATCTGTCCTTCATCAGAGAAGACAACAGGTCCAACACTGGAAAGCGTTTCTCGCTAGGATTGGGAAAGAAATCCTTAGTGGGGTCTGAAAAAGTCAAACTGAGCTCTGGCAGCTGGTGTCATGATGTGATAAATAATTTTCCAGGACATTTGACTATTTTTCTCAATTTCCATGTGTTTTCCATGACTGGAAAACTGGTCAACCATTTTCAAGGTTTTCCAGGACGCGTGGGAACCCTGAATATGTGTGTGTGTGTGTCCTTGTGTGCTTGTGTGTGTGTGTACCTGGTCCCTAATCTCCGTGTACGTAGTCCCATGAAGACAGACCTGATGAGTTTGCCGAAAGACGCTGCATTAACCGGCTCTAGTTTCTGCTCCTGGCAGTGTAGCAGGTAGTGGTAGTACAGGGTGCAGCGAGGTAAACTCACCCCCTCCGCCCCCTCGTAGTTATCACACAGCCACTGCACCTAGAGAGGATGGTTGGTCACAATATTTAATATTCTGAACCGTCATGTCGTAGCTTTTTGTTTTGTTTTTTTTCACTTTCATAACTCGTGTACTCACAGTAGCTGGTGGGGCACGAGAGTTGGGGCTTGAATAACTCTGTCCTCCTCCACCTGCTGATGCTCCTCCTCCCCCCCCTAACACATAACCTCCCTGAATGATGTAGCCCGCTCCACCCGCGGCAGCCGCAGCGCTATTGGCTCCTCCTGTTGCTACAGAAACCGGTTGCGAGGTCACAGATCCAGTGATGTCTGACTCAGAGCTGGGCGTAGCCTCGTAGTAGGTGGAGGAGGAGGTGGGAGGGGTCTGGGAGTACAGGGGCGAATCGGAGAAAGGGTAGGTGCTCGATCGGCTAGACGGGAGAGGACACACAAATTGCACACAGAGACGTATAAATGCGCGACAGAAACAGTTGTATGAGCGGCAAAGCTGCGAGATTTGTGATTGGCTCGTGTTTTGTGAGTGATTCGCCACATGCAGCCAAAGCAGTGTGCCCTCTACTCACATGGTGGATGTGGTGAAAGTTGTATCTCCTGCTTCATCTACATACTGCACCTGGCCAGAGTACACATGCTCCACCTGGACACAAGCAGAGAGGAGACTTCAAGTAGCTTTCACTGACTGTTTTAAAGGCAGCGCAAGAGGATGCAAAGATAATATAAGTATTTGTTAACTTGTTATGGACAACTGGTTGCAAACAGTTGTCTATTTTCACATTCAGCAGACCTGGAGCCACAGTTTATTTGGAGTTGTGTTGTGCACCTCTCTTTAAAGAGGAACTATGCTGGATTTGTAGCTTAACTGTGCTACATTGTTACCTTAATTAAACAGCTTTGGAGTAATTGTGATGTTTTAAAATGGCTTTACTTGTTACGAGGGAGAATGGAGGCTCTCTGCCTTCCACGTGCGACGTGCGTGTCACTTATTGCATCTCTTGTAAGATCGGGGCCGCCACTCCCAGCTCTCGTCTCTGCAGCACCGCAACACAAACACGCCCCGTAACCCGTAATCTCTCGTTTTTGACAGATACGACTACACAAATATACACATTGTAACATCATATATATGATATATACATGATCTACCGCTCTTGATTACTTTCTCGCCGGTTTTGTTGTAAACAAATGCTCATGGCCGGAGGAGGGTTAGCAAAACAGCGGAAAAGCGACCAGACCTGCATAGTTCCTCTTTAAATTCGGTGTCTCCGACAACTCTGTTGCTGTTTTTTTTGGGTTTTTTTTGCTGTAAACAGGTGTCTGCTGCAGGTGGAAATAACAAGCAACCAGCTCTAGGAGGTTTTAGTTCAGAGGAGAGACCAAGCAGCAACAATTTCTGAAACCAGTCTGAAACCAGCTCACCATTATAATTGTTAATACATCAAAGGCAGCCAAATAGTTGGATGAATTCTTTAGTAGGCATGACAGTTTAAAGAGCACCGCTACAGGAATAAAGAAGCTGCAGGGCTGTTGTCTGCCAGCGAGGATCAATACCAGAGTTGTTGCGTGACCAACAACAGCATGGCTGACACGGTACAGAGTTCAGGTAGGAGTGTGTTAGAGAGGTGGAGAAACATGCAAAGCCTAGCAAAGGGCTTTCCCTACAACAACCCACACCCACGACCCAAGCTTGTACCTGCTGTTAAAGGTACCACTTGACAAAACTATTAGTAACAAACACATGATGGCATTACCCCTACACTTTAATTTCATGTATTTGTTGTCTATTCTCTTACGTGGTAAGATGAAATGTCTCGTGTATGTCTGTTTACCTCCTGGTTAATATGCACAGACTGTATATTGTTGATGTGGCCTGTCTGAATCCTCTTGGCTGCCTGCGACACCGCCTGCAACACTGACCTCTGCTGGTGGGCAAAGTCACAGCATCAAATAAACTTCAACCCTCTGTTTGTGACCTGCTCCTATAACGGTCAAATGGCAGATACATGCAGTTTGCAAATGTGTGTGTGCATCTTACCTGTGGGGTCGTCTGCACCGGTTGGACCACCTGAGTGGGAACTCCGGGGGCAGGCGGGCTGGAGTCTGACAGACTGTCATTGGAATGGACTGAACCCTCTGTGGATGGCACACGGAGGATAAAGGACAGGACTTTCATCAGATCATCAGATCATCAGATATAGCTCAATGAAACATCAAACTACCACCACAGGTTCAGTACTCACGACATACTGCTTCCAAATCGTAATAACAGCCACTGCAGAACATCCTGCAACTAAGTGTCTTTTTTTTGTTTTTGTTGCTTGACTGAAAAGAGACTGCTACTGAGGAGGGAGACGTGTGTGTCTGTCCAACTCTCCTTTCATCCTTATATGTTGCATGCAGAAGGACAGCCTTGGACAGCTAATCTCCCCAGATGGAGAGAGAAATCCCTCCATCTTGTAAACATGCAGATCAGATGAAAGAGGGAAATGAGAGGAACACGAGGGATGAAGGATAGAGAGAGAAAACATTGGATGGAGGGTAGGCAGAAGAGAGGATACTATTCACTTTTTTTTTATGCCTCTCTGGTAGGAAACAAGTACCTTGCAAGTTACATTTGGGCCGAGTTACAGCAGAGCCAGTCAGTGCAACTATGCATAACCCACAATTCAATTCAAATTCAAAATGAAATTCAGTCTCCCCTCAGATATTTTAAAATTTTGGCTTCTACCTGCTTTGGATAACTTCCATGAAGCAATGACGATTTAATAAAATAATTTTTAGATATTATATAATGTTTCCCTCAGGCTGACTGCTGGCTAAATACCCAACTACGTCTATCTGGTGGCTTTCTTTATACCTCTTATTTCAGGACTGTGAACAAAATGATAATGTGATATTACTTTGCGCATGCATTCTGTTTCATAACTGCCATTACTTTATCCACCTTTATCCAATGCTGAGAAATGCATGTGGCGTGTCTCTATTGTTTTCCACTTTGACCATTTAAATAAATAATATATGCCCACTAATAATAACAGTAATTATTATTGCAACGACAGACTACATTAAAATTAGAAAAGTATAATAAAATAAAATAAAACAGGTGAAACTAACTAAATGGAATCTCAGCTGCAAAACTGGTTTTCATGGTCATTACCAACACAAAGTCTCAGCTGAGTAGAATTATTTTAGTTTAGTTACATAATACTTTCTGTTCAATACTGTGGGCTGTTACAATGTTTTGTATAAAAACACAACACACTATCAATTCACTCTGCTATCAGAAAGATAAACACATATAACAGAAGAGCATACATGCTTCAGTGTGCTCTCTCACGAAAAAGATTTACTCATTTAGCGACATGACTATACTGAGTCAAACCAGGACCAATCTACTGCACTCCATATTTTAGACATGGGGGGATATTTTAATCAACACAGTTATTCATCTAACTTAGTAGTCCTCCTCCATGAGGACAAGACAGGCCTCGGGCCTATGACTCCCTCACTCTGGGTGAGAGTGCATAGTGTTACTTGATACGGGCAGGGAAAAAGATCTACGAATAGACAGCCCTGAAATAAACATGCAGATATATTCTAGTGTTAGGGTCGATTCTCTCAAATTTCTACTAGTTAACACCATATTTCAAAACACAAGTTTTACTTATATCATCTTTTACTTCAGGATGTTTTAAAAAAAAAAAAATGCAGTGCTCTGGATTCATTTTAACCAATATCTAGAAAGGATCCAAAGCCTTGTAATCACACAGTACATTAGCTACCATAGATACAGCCTCATATAGTTTTCTGTAAAGCAATTTCCAACATAAAGCTGAGCTGATGTAATATAATAATAAAACATCAATACATCTGAGTAGCTGAGTTAAAGGCAAGTCAGGTTCCATCCATCAGACATCCACGCTCCCACATTTGGGACTATGCAGCCTAGCAACCAAGTCCATCAGCTTATTTTGTCCTCATAATGAATGCACCACCCAACCAACAAATCAAAATCAGTGTTTCCCCAATACTCTTTCCTGGTTTATTCTATCAGGGTTATTTAATCGGGAATCGGGATCTATTTTTAAGACAACATCCTGCTGATTAGAGCAGACAACCTATAACTTAAGCAACAGTTCAATAGCCAAACATCATCACTATAAATCATTACTATTCAGATTGTTACACAACATAAATTCAGTCAAATGTTACGTAAAATGTCTGTGGTTATAACTGGAACATGTATCAGTGCCAGCATGAGCTAGAAGTATTGATGATGAGCCCAAAAACATACACACATTTCTTTTCTTTCTTTCTTTTTTTTTTTTTTTTTTTTTTAGAAATCCTGATGATTATTGAAGTTAATTAAGAAGTTGATGAACTAGTCAAATTTAGGCTTAGGATATGGAGATTTTTTTTGATTACCGGTTAGTTAAATGAAAAGGATGAATTGTTTGAGCTTTAAAATGTAATGGAAATTGAAAAAGATCAGGGTGATGTCATCAAATTGCCTATTTTGCCCAAGTAACAGTGACAAACACTAAAGATAAAGAAAAGGATCACAGCTTACCTAGAAACTGCAAATAAGTTTACTCTTCATTAGGGACTTAAACCATCACTCAAATATTAAAATTATTTAAGATTACCATAACTGTAGCATAACTATTTGTTACCACTTCCAACTACTTTTTAAAAAAAATTTTTACAGCTAGTCAAATAAAATTCAACAGATCATAGTGGACCCGACCTTGTAAACTATTGACAAGAATTTCTCATTGTTATAAAGATTTATGAAAAAATGTTTATATGCAACTCTCCTCTGCACTTATTTCTAACAAGAATGCAACACTCTGCCCTGGACAATCTGTAATTTAGCTGTTTACACCTATAAAACAGACCTGTGGGACAAATTGAGGCTTGCTCAGACTGAGCCTGCAAGGCAATACCGTGCCTTCTTCCTGCTCATTTGTAATATCTGTATTTGCAAAGTATATTATCATGTTGGTATGTGTCTGTGTCTCTCACCTGTAACAGTTACAATGATGTACTGAGGCGAGCTGCTCTGACCATTACTCTTTTGGACCGTTGAGTGCTGGATTTCAGGGCTTACATAGTGCTGTGTGGGAGTGGTCAGAACCACTGCCTTCTGGCTCTGGGCCTGGGTGGGCGGGGCTTGAGAACAAAGTGCATCCTGTACTGTTTTTGAGGCAGCGGTTGATTGGTTAGCTGTTGCAGTTGTTCCAGAGGTTGGTGGGATCTCTGACAGGAAGTGTGCTGTCTTTGCGGATGAGGGTGTGGTGGCTGCAGGTGTTGCTATGGTTACTGTGTTGGCCTGCTGAGGCTGAAGGTCCTCTGAGTATCCAGAAGTTGCCATAGCAACCAATGCTTTTGAGGCACTAGTTCTGTGGATAAAAAAAGAGAAAGCAAGCATTAGTGAAAAGCTACAGATGAACCTAGAAACATAATTTGTTGGCATTTTATTTAATCTCTTTCTAGGTTTTGACCAGATATAACATACGGTGTGTGGGCTAACACGTGTCTTCGATTGTGTGTGTGTGTGTGTGTGTGTGTGTGTGTGTGTGTGTGTGTAACCTAAACCAGAGGAGGAAGTAAGGCTTTTGTCTGAGACTAAGCAGTAGTCTAGAGTCTTTCCTGTGTGGTCCAGTATGAAACACAGTACATATTTAACAACCATTCGCTAACATTAGATAAGGAGGTTAATTCAGAGTTGCCGACGTATTTCAAGTAAAAAATAATATGACGAACTAAAAATGATTGTTAAAAAAAATGAAACCACTGACACACCCAGATATTACTATAATATAAATCATTAGGTTCGCTGTCACTCAGGACTTTGGGCCATCCCACTGGGAAACAAGCCACTCCTGCGTAAACCAACACGGCAAACAAGACAATCAGATGATCATCCGGCACACTGTGTTCACGGGAGTGACTTGTCGAATCCAATGTCATACCAAAAACTTTTCCAAAGTCGTAAAAACATTATGAAACATTCTGCTTATAAACCCCCGTGTCTGTAACTGATCAACTGTTTAGCTGCGCTGGCACTTCCATGTGCTTTTCAGTGTCTAATGTGTCTGGATTGATTGCTTGAAAAGTGAGTTGAGAAAGCGAGAGTGATAGCTTCCCCCAGCTAACAGCTCACGTTGACTTATGACGTTAAAGCGAGTTAGCTCGTTGCTAGCTTTTCCTGTCGAACAGCCACTAAATATATGACCACGCCAACAATCACGCCTCACTCTTATCTCAGCTGTAATGATACACTGCAAGCAATACTGTAAACATTGTGGCATATTGGCTGAAAAAAGTACGACTGGCTTTACAACACACCCGCCATCTTGTGCTCTTATCAAAGGTCTGACATCGCCATAACAACGGTCTGCGTTTGGAAAGAAGCTAGCAACCACTTTCATCACCGACACGCTCGACCAATTCCACGTTAACGCTGACGACTGTACAAACAAGCACACGCATAAATTATACAGAAAATGAAACGATAATTCTGAAATATTCTACTTCTTCACCTCTAGTTTATCCCCGTATAGTCCTTTTTGGTCGTTAAAGTTTTTTCCCCTTAGATTTAGGTTGTTGTTGTTGACTCCCGTTGCTTGGTTCTTGTCGCCAGGACTACCGTGACTATGGCGCCTTGCCTTCACCGGGGCAACTGTTGCTACCCTCTCGTCATCGCCCCGCCCTACATTAAATGCGGATTGGCTGACTCGGGAGGTGGTCGCAGCGTCACTAAAATAACTGATCGTTGATTGGTAGACGGTCCCTGTCAGTCACTTTCGCCAGAGCCGAACGTCAAATTACCACTTCTGATGTGACTTTTTTGATTACACAGAATGTCAAGCAGATATGAGGAAAATATTTCGGTGGACACTGATTAATTTTAAACAAAGTCGCATTTATCTTATCCTCTCTATTATGCCCTATACGCTTATTTATGTAGTAAATACCATCCAACATTCACAAATCCACAAATAACGTCAGTGCAGTATCAGCTGTCTATCTGGTGTATTCATCAATGTGTGTCTATGTGACTTGTAGTGAACACTTTCATAGCACCCTAGCAATCCTTGGAGTGAATGGATAATGATCTCCATCCAATGCCATGAGAGCAGATAGCAAGACGGAGAGAGTGTTGGTGAATCATAGCACAATATCCACCTGATGTAAGGGACAAAAAGGCCACCAAAAGGTCACAGGTGATTAGATAGCCAAGACCTCTGCTTACATCACTTCTGGCATCATTCGCTACTTAATCACAACTTTTCATTTTCTCCTTCCTCCATTGTTGCCCCTAAAGGTCTCTGGTTTTATCTCAGGTCATGACGAAAGTGGAGGTTAGCTGAGGTCCTTCTCTGAGATGCTGAGGCCTATATAAGCTACTCAGAAGAAGGACAGACACCTCAAGCAGTTTCTAACCTTTGAAATACATTCAGTATCTTTTAGTTATCACCATGTGGAAGGCAGCACTCCTGACCGTGGGCTTGTTCGTGGTACTTGTAGACAGGGTGCGCTCCAATGATGGCCATCCCTCTTTCTACGGGGTGAAACTGTGTGGAAGAGAGTTCATACGAGCTGTCATCTTCACCTGTGGTGGTTCTCGCTGGAGGAGAAGCATAGACGATTCAGGTAAGACTGTGTGTGAGACTTTGTTTCAGGATTTTCAAGAGCCAAAATGTGACATTAATTAAGGATTCATCCCCTCTCTTTTTGTCAGCTCTTATTGGAGAAGAGGCGTTTGACCCATGGGTCAAAAATCCCATCCCTCAGCGTACCAGTGACCAAGATACCACAGACTCCAAGGCATGGAAAGATCAAACTTTGGATGTGACATCTCTGGCTGCTGGATTCAGCCGCTTAACTCGCTCCCCCATCTCAGAGGAGGTGCTGGAGGCTCTACGGAGCGCGGATAGAAAAGGACGGGATGTTGTGGTTGGACTGTCCAACGCCTGCTGCAAGTGGGGCTGTAGCAAAAGTGAAATCAGTTCTCTGTGCTGAACCCAGTTTATAGTCTACATCTTGTGCTGTCACAACTGCAGAGCTCTCCTCTTTTTCCTTTTCCTAACTTTTCTTATTTCACCCAACCGACTGTCCAAGTGTTGATGATTGATACAGGAAATGTGAATGTGCACATAAAAGTTGTTTACTGTGATTAACACAGATTAATATGTTTAATAAACTTGTGTATGTAAATAAAGTCTTTGTTGCTCTTTCAAAAGATGTACCAAATTAATATTCAATGCTTGCACTTCCACTTTTACACGACTTTAGAAGAAGAATTTGTCATGGATTTCGAAATGAAGGAAGTGGCAGTGACTAACTATACACAGTGTCCTGCTGTTCTCTGAATGACATCTGGTTTCTGAAAATATACAGAGGCGTGCATGACCACCATATATGAGCACACTTACGAAGAAATATTTAGGTGTTTATTTCAAAGTGTTTTTTGTATTTTGGTCCACATACCCAGAGTTGAATACTACCAGCTGGCCTTCCTCTGCAGTATTAGTATAATGTCGACAAATATGCACTAGACAGTTAAAATTGTATTAGTGTTGATATGCTGCTTGATGGTTCTGCTGGTCATGTTATTGTATCCACGCCCTGCATCACTTCATAATATAGATTCAACTTTACAGTATTTTGATGCTGCAGGAATTTAAAGAATGACGCCATCTGGTGACCAGAAACAAAACACAACGCAAAACAATGCACATATCCTGCCTTTTCATGGGATTAGATAATTGTTACTATACATAAATAAACTCAGTGTCTGACAAATTAATTCCACTGACATCTTTTGTAGGATAAGCTATATTAAAAAAAATAGCGACATTAGAAGTTGTTTACCTCTCTGTACAATTACCTTGCCCGACAGTCTGTCCAGTACGGAAGCCGAGTGTGATCAAACCGATCACCCGGCTTGATTGCAAGGCATGCAATCTCTGTCACATACCAACTAGCATAGCAACCACACAGATCTACTGAGATCAGAAGTTTGTATTTCGGTAACACAGATCGAAGACATATTTTATTTAATGTTAGTCGTTCCAGCGTAACTGCACTGCTGTCTATAGAAATATAGATCTACCACATCGGAGTGACCAGGTAAAAACCTTTCGCGGCACTTTCAAGATGATGCTATTAGCTAACCATGCTAGTGGTGGTAGCTAGGGGGCTGCTGTGCGACTGCTCTGTTGTGAATATTAATGCGCTCCGTTTGCGCCGCGTTTGTTGCTTTAATTACAAACACAGCTCTGACGGTGCAACGCGTCGAGCTGGCTGTTAACGTAAGACAGCGATTTTGAGCTGTTTTCCTGTGTGGATACGATGCGGGTCAAAGAAACCACAGCGACGCTAGGCTAGCCTGCTAACGTTAGTTGAATGAGCCAGACATTTGCGCCTGTGCCGCCCGGGCCTTATGAGAAAAAGGCTGCTCAGGTCGCGGAGGGTTGTTGCGGAGGCTGCTGTAGTAATGCAGCTGGGTATTAGCTGAAAACACTGCGTAGCGGTATCTCCAGGCTCCGTGTAGCAGCGGGAAATGAGCACGAACAGTAACGACTGCGGGGATGTTTTGATGCCGTGCGGACAAACACGTACATCCAGACTAAAATACCTCCGTAGCCAAGGTAACAGTTAGCTGGCATCTGACACATTTTGACACACATTTGACATGTTGGCTGTTTTAGTGATCACTGCGTGTTTGGCACGATCTGTAATCGGTACTGCGTAGTTTACGTTACTTGTGATTACAGTTAGTAACGAGCTGAGTTGCTGAGCTGACAGGCGGGGCTCTCTGCTGGTTGGCGCCGATGTGCTGTGCATTTTTTTTTTTTTTTTTTTTTAGAAACATGTAACGTGTGTGTTTGTGTCTGTGTCTGTAGGATGGAATGGCAGCCAGATGAACAGGGTCTGCAGCAAGTGCTTCAGCTACTCAAGGACTCCCAGTCTCCAGACACAGCAACACAGAGAGCTGTGCAAGAAGTATCCTTCCATCTGTCACTATGTGTGTGTGTGTGTGTGTGTGTGTGTGTGTGTGTGTGTGTGTGTGTGTGTGTGTGTGTGTGTGTGTGTGTGTGAGAGAGAGATAGAAAGAGATATTTTACCCCCTCTATGACTGGATGTATTGTCACGTGCAGCTTGCAGCAAGTGAACCATATTGCATTTTAATCCACACTGTTAAACAGAAACACAAGATATTTGAACCCTTGGTATGTGCATGTAGATGGTTGAACTCCTTAACAGAGCTTGCAGAAACTCGAACAACTGAATCAGTTTCCAGATTTCAACAACTATCTCATCTTTGTTCTCACAAGCCTGAAATCAGAGGGTATGTATATGCAGGTCGAAAAGAAGATGCAGAGTAGAATTCTATTTTAGTGAATAATCTACATTAATTTGCTTGTTCTCAGTGAATACATATTTGTCTCACCTCTTCCTTCTCATTAAAATCATGTAACTCCAACTCTGCTGCCTTTCTCTTCAAGATGAACCCACTCGATCTCTGAGCGGTCTGATACTGAAGAACAATGTAAAGGCTCACTACCAGAACTTCCCTCCCAACGTGGCAGACTTCATCAAGCGAGAATGCCTCAACAACATTGGAGACCCCTCACCGCTCATAAGAGCTACAATCGGTGGGTGTTGGAGTGAGACAGGGAGAGTGGACAAAGAAATCACTAGTTTTAGCTGCACTTTTCAGCCAGTGTGAGTCAGACTACTATGTAGGTGGTTGAATTTTTGCAGGTAATGTGTCTATGTGTATACGGGAGCTAGCTCTGTATTTTCAAGAAGTTTTAAATGATTGACTGCGATTATCCAAGAAGTGAATTACCCCTGAGTTTTGAATCCTTGTTTATTTGTGAGTAACCTGTTTATTCTTTGTCATGAAGGCATCCTGATCACAACTATAGCTTCTAAAGGAGAGCTACAGACCTGGCCAGAACTGTTGCCTCAGCTCTGTAACCTGCTCAACTCGGAGGACTACAACACCTGCGAAGTCAGACCCACACACACATAGTTTTTGTGATAATTGGACCTATGTCTGTCCTATTCATCTATTTACATGCTATGGTTGTCTCTGTCTTTCAGGGTTCTTTTGGAGCGTTACAAAAAATCTGTGAAGACTCATCTGAGTTGCTGGACAGCGATGCTCTGAACAGACCTCTCAACATAATGATCCCCAAATTCCTCCAGTTTTTCAAACACTGCAGCCCCAAAATCAGGTCAGGAAAACACTATAGTCTTCTGGTGGCCGACCAGCGATTTGCCTCTGCCCGAATTAGAATTTCCCTATCAAAACATCATTATTTGTCTTTTCCTCAGGTCCCATGCCATAGCCTGCGTGAACCAGTTCATCATTGGTCGAGCTCAGGCTCTGATGGACAACATAGACACCTTCATTGAGGTGAGCAGCTCAGTAGTTTGTCTTGAAAGAGCTTGTGTTGTTTCAAACATACTCATGAATGTCTTGATAAGTTTTCCCTCCTGTGTGGAAATGAGCTAGAGTCAGTTTTTCCAGTACCTCTCCTTGGACTCACTTCTAGCTGCTTTCAGACTGATTATGTAATAAAAAAAATAAGTCATTTTTAGGAATTTATGATTTAGTATTGAAAGAGAGAAAATGTACCAACATGCTGCTAAGTCCTCACTTCATTTCACTGATGCTACAGAAAGAGAGGCGTCGTATAATCTTGGCATCTGGCCAGTTTTTAGCCATATTTTTTCCAGAGCTTTCAGCTGTATGTTGCAGGCATCTTCAGTGGATTTTCATTTGTCATTTAAATTTTGATTAATTTTAACATATCAACAATGTGTGTGGAGAAGATAATAAAGTACATTTTATTCCAGTTTTCGCTTGAAAACTTTGGACCGTGAGATTCATTGTTGTTGTCCAAGAAAAGTAATCAAACTAATGCAGTTTATGAGCCAAGGGTTGGGGTGGTAGGTTTCATGCCCGGTATTTGAAAGTTAATCACATTTTCTGTGTTTCTCTCCTCGTCCCTTTCCCATCCAGAGTCTGTTTGCACTGGCTGGTGACGAGGACAGTGAGGTGCGGAAGAACGTGTGCAGGGCTCTGGTCATGCTGCTGGAAGTCCGCATCGACCGCCTCATCCCACACATGCACAGCATCATCCAGGTGTGTCTGAGAGTGTGACTCCATCTAATGCGCCACCATGACTTTTGACTTTCCCCCTTCCTACACCTCCTCCCCCGCTTCCTCCACCTTCACATCATCATCTCCTCCTTGTTGTTTCTCACCAGTACATGCTGCAGCGCACCCAGGACCCCGATGAGAACGTTGCTCTGGAGGCCTGTGAGTTCTGGCTGACTCTGGCTGAACAGCCCATCTGCAAAGAGGCGCTCTCTGGCCACTTGGTTCAGTAAGTGCTCAACAGGCCAACAATGAATTACACTGAGTGATGACATGAAGATCTCATTGATAATGTGACTCTGTCTCTGTTTCAGACTGATTCCTATCTTGGTGAATGGGATGAAATACTCAGAGATTGATATCATCCTTCTAAAGGTAAAGTCACCCGTACACTCAAATGTACCCAGCTAATAACAAACACATAGAGATTCTGCTTTTTCTTCTTGTCTCCTGCCGTTCCCCTCTGCCCACTCCACATTCACCTCTCTTTGTCTTCCAGGGCGATGTTGAAGAGGATGAGGCAGTTCCAGACAGCGAGCAAGATATCAAACCTCGCTTCCACAAGTCTCGCACCGTCACTCTGCAGCACGAAGGAGGGGAGGGAGAAGAGGGGGAGGACATCGATGACGACGAGGACGATGATGACGACACGCTGTCTGACTGGAACTTACGTAAGTTACACACAGTAACGAAGATAATGGCTACAGTTCCAGCTTTTGCGCTTATCAGTTAGATGTTTTCTTCTGTGGTACCAACTATTGCTACACTGTGTTTACAGATGTATTCTTTTTTACACTGTGCTGTGTCACTTTGTACCATTTCAAAGTTAACCCCACAGTTATGGTGGCTTTTCTTCTCTAGGGAAGTGTTCGGCTGCGGCTCTGGACGTTCTTGCCAACGTGTTCCGTGAGGAGTTGCTCCCCCATCTCCTGCCCCTGCTCAAAGGCCTGCTTTTCCACCCGGACTGGGTCATCAAGGAGTCTGGCATCCTGGTCTTGGGGGCTATCGCTGAGGGTAATACTTGCAATCGAAATAGAGGAATGAATGCAAAAAAAAGAAAAGTATTTCATATGTTTAAAGGGGTTAGCTACAAGTTTAATTCCTTCCGGCCAGTAAGTGTCGCACTCACACTCGCCTGCTCTCGCTCCAACCTTCAATGGGCTCTTTGCACAGCTCCACTACTTCCTGGACTTAATGCTGCTCCTTTGTTTCCTGGGGTGGTCCAGGTGTGTCTGACCATTGTGACTACTCAGACACACCTGGATTAATCAGGTTGTCCAATAATGTAAGACAGGAAATGAAGGAGCAGCACTAAGTTCAGGAAGTATTGGAGTTGTGCAAAGAGCCCATTCTACTGGTTGCCAGGTATGCCTAAAGGGAGCGGCTAGTAGCTAAAGCTAAGCTAACGCTAACCGTATTTAACGAGCAGCAGCTCCGGTGTTGACAGCGGACTGGAAACACATCTGAATCATTTCACACTAACTCACCTGCAGATGAACCCAACAAACCTGCAGCATCATGCCTGCACCGGCTGACCATTAGCTAGCATTAGCATTTGCATTAGCACAATGCCATTTCTCCACAGAGCTATCAGGATCTGGCTCCCCCTAAGCTCCGCCTCACGTGACATCAACGTACTGATGCTGTTGGCATAGAGATCATTTCATGTTGATTTTGCCAACATAACCAGATGTAAATATTTATATATTTTGGACCCGTCAAAATGTACAAAACAAATATATATATATATATTTTTTTTTTTAATACTTTATTTACAGTTTTTCAAAACAAATATTTATATAGTACAATTAACACTTTTATTCTGCACCCCTCTAGATGTTCTGTGGATGTATTATTTTTGAAAAATTAAAGTTGTAGCTATAACCTTTAAATTTAGATTGTTATTTGCAGGATTATATGTCAAAATTAGTAATCTGGGATTTTCTCAAACCTTGGATGATGTTTCTATTGACTCTTTTCTCCTTCATAGGCTGTATGCAAGGCATGGTACCTTACTTGCCCGAGCTCATCCCCCACCTTATTCAGTGTCTGTGCGACAAGAAGGCCCTGGTCCGCTCCATTGCCTGCTGGACCCTGAGCCGCTACGCCCACTGGGTGGTCAGCCAGCCCCCCGATGCCCATCTCAAACCCCTCATGACCGAGCTGCTCAAACGCATCCTTGACGGCAATAAGAGGGTGCAGGAGGCGGCCTGCAGGTACAGCTCTTACTTTATCCTCTGTGTTCTCTCACTTCACGCCCAATACTGTATTGTGCTTACCCGTGTCATCTTCTCAAAAGTGCATTTGCCACTCTGGAGGAGGAGGCGTGTACAGAGCTGGTGCCATACCTGAGCTTCATCCTGGACACGCTGGTTTTTGCTTTTGGGAAGTATCAGCACAAGAACCTGCTCATTCTTTATGACGCCATAGGAACGCTGGCCGACTCTGTGGGACACCATCTCAACCAGCCCGTGAGTCCCCACAAAAAATACACAAATCTGTACGCAGCCCCATTTTCTTTTCTTTTTTTTGTGCAAGATATTTGACAGGCCGAGCTCTCCCACGTGTTCTTAGGAGTACATACAGAAGCTGATGCCTCCGCTGATAGCCAAGTGGAACGAGCTGAAGGATGAAGACAAAGATCTCTTCCCTCTGCTGGAGTGTCTGTCGTCTGTTGCCACGGCGCTGCAGAGCGGCTTCCTCCCCTACTGCGAGCCTGTCTACCAGCGCTGCGTCACCCTAGTCCAGAAGACGCTGGCTCAGGCCATGGTGAGACACACACACAAACACACACAATCTCAGTCACTCACATAGGTTTGTATCGCAGGCATTACTCATCATGTTTCTGAAACCCCATATTATGAAATTGAATGACTTGGTTTATTATAAAATAATTTATGAATGTTACAAATGTTCATGTTTTTTCTCTGTTTTCTTTTTTTCTCTGATATTTAATAATTTCTTTATTACTATATATTTAAATACACCTGTGCCTTTTCAGTCATTACCTTGTTGATAATGTTTGTAGCTATTATGTGATGTGACTGAATAAAGAATAAATAAAAATTCATCATCATCCTCATCATCCTCATCCCACTTCTGACGTTTGACCTTGACCTTCTCCTCGGTTTGTGTGTCTCAGATGTATAGTCAGCAGCCAGACCAGTATGAGGCACCGGACAAGGACTTCATGATCGTGGCTCTGGATCTTCTCAGTGGTTTGGCTGAAGGACTTGGAGGCCATGTGGATACGCTCGTGGCTCGCAGTAACATCATGACCCTGCTTTTCCAATGCATGCAGGTGAGGAGAGCCTGTGTGTGTGTGTCGGACTTGACCTTAAAGTGACTGATTTTGATCAGCAACTCACATTGTGTTTACTTTTGTAAAAACTTTCTTACAAAGGTATTGAAGTTTTCATTGTTAGTAGCAGGGTTCACTGCATTCAGATTGTCTGCATGTACAGAGGGGTTTCAGATGAAACAATGAATGTTCTTCAGTGTCACTGTTTTTGCAATAACAATTGTTACCTTGTGGATGGATACATCCCTTTTTAGTCCTAGCGATCCTGCTTTTATTAAAGCATTGAAAATGAAATTCTTCATCCATGCTGATGGTGTGTGTTTACATTTCTGTTTGTCTCTCTGTCTCTTTTGTCCCAGGATACGATGCCTGAAGTAAGACAGAGTTCATTTGCTCTGCTGGGTGACTTGACCAAGGCTTGCTTCCCTCATGTCAAACCGTGTATTGGTAATTACATTGTTCTCTCCCTCTTATGCACATACATTTACAGACAAGCAGATATCCACCACATTCCACACATTTTTTGTGTTCCCACTGTGATGATAATAACATGTCTGTGTGTCTTGCAGCTGAATTCATGCCGATCCTGGGGACTAACCTGAACCCGGAGTTCATCTCTGTCTGCAACAACGCTACCTGGGCCATAGGAGAGATCTGCATGCAGATGGGTGAGTTGCAGCCAATCTGTTGTTCTTGCGCAGTTATGAGCTGCTGAGTCTGCGTCTCACTCGCATTGTCCTGCTCTTGTCAGGTGTGGAGATGCAGCCGTACATCGCCATGGTTCTGAACCAGCTGGTCGAGATAATCAATCGGCCCAACACCCCCAAGACCCTGCTGGAGAACACGGGTATGTTTGTCTATTTTTTGTTTATTTATAGGATCCCCATTACCCGATGTCAGGACATTAGCTATTATCCTGGGGTCCCCAATGCAATTTTAAAAAGAACATAGTACATACACCTCGTCATCATATACACAAACAGCAAACAGTCTAATCTAAAATATATTATTAGGTACAAAGAATACATCATACATCACATTACAGTACCACAACAGTTCAACCCACAAATAAATTCCTATAATAAATTATTATACGTTATATATTTCTTACTCATTGAATTTTCAATTTATTTAAATACTGTAGTCTTTTACTACCTTTTTAAAAATGTGTTTTGAGTTAATATTTTTGATAAGATTAGGTAATGTGTTCCATCCTATAATGGCTCTGTATATTACAGTAGCCTATGTTTTAAAAAGTTTGTTCTTGGTTTAGGTGCCAGTAAATTATCATATCTTGATTGTCTGGTTGCATATTTATTGACATTTCTGGTGAACACTATCTGATCTGAGAAATATTGTGTTTTTTGTTTTGTTTTGTTTTTTACTGTTAATCAAATTCCTCCTGAAAGATAGGAGACTTAATTTTAGTCCGTCTTCAACCAGAAGCCATGATAAATTCTGATGCATTTTTAAGATATTTGCATGCAGTGAACAACTGAGAGCAATCCTAGCTGCTTTGTTCTGTGCAACAGAATGTGAACAGACATTATAGCTATTTGTACATTGCTGTTAAAAGGGGATTTAATGGTTCACTGGTAGAAGTGATTGCAGTCGGTGTCACAGTACTGCACATACACACACTCTTCTACCAGCAGCCCTGACTCATCTCTGTTCTTTTTCAGCGATCACCATTGGTCGACTGGGCTACGTGTGCCCCCAGGAGGTCGCTCCCGTGCTGCCGCAGTTTATCCGACCTTGGTGAGGCTTTGCATTCTCATTCGGTGCCTCTCATAACCCACTCTACAGCATCCTTGGGGTGTCATATCATTTTTCTAACATCCACTAATGCACTTTCAGCACTGACATTTTCCATATCTCACAGCAGAGTCAGCAGATACATGCTCCCTCACTCCCTCTCATCACGTTATCCGGTCTCTCTCTCTCTCTCTCTGTCTCCCTCTGTCCATTCTGGCTGCACTTGTATCATCTTATTCTCTCTTGCAAGACACATTTGTAGCATTTTCTCCTCCTTGCTTTGTTTCTGTCATCACATGCTGCACAACACAATCATGGCATCACAGTGACAGCACTGTTGACATTCTTTGAATGAATTCCTGAAATGACTGGAATTAACAATCAGAGATAACAAAACACTGAAGTCTTTAATGTAACATTACGAGACAGAGTTGTTTTCGATGCAGATACATAGCTTGAACTACATTCCAGACACGGCGGAGTAAGTAAGATAAACTTTATTTGTCCTTGACAGGAAACTTGTCTTAGGCACGAGTGCTGACAGAGCTGCCTCCTAAAACCACATTCTCATTCACAACATACATTTAGAGTACACATAGTATACACACACTAGGGCTGTCACTTTTTAGAAAAATTAGGTTCAAACAAATATCGAATGACCCGTAATTCGTTCGGATACATTCGAACAAATGCGGAATGAAAGCGGAATGTGGCTGCCGCAGTTTTGAAAATTGACCGGATTCTCTCGTTGTTTCATGTTGGACTTCGTGCCCAGCTTGACGCGATCGCTCGACACTAGCGTTTAATATGGGCGACCGAAAGGAAACTGGCTCCGCTCCTCGGCGCTTTTCGGCACTTCCGCGTCCGGTGCTATGCAGGCACTGCAGCGGTTGTGGCTAGATGGCGTACATGAGCTGCAGGAAGTGATGTCCTAGAAAACATGCAATCTTTACTTATCTGTGCCTAAACCCAGCCAATGGCTTCACTTACTTTTTGCTTTTTTCCCCCTATTTTACACCTGTGCATGTCAATTTTACTAAACCTAACCAGTCGGGAGTTCTCGACAAGTTTTGGTGAGATTCTACGTCACTTCCTGCAGCTCATGTATGCCATCTAGCCACAACCTACTGCAGCCTACATTTCGAGCAGGTCATTACCCCACGTTCGAATGAATATTCCAATGTCGAATAAAAAGTGACAGCCCTAACACACACACACACGTACACATGGTGTACACATACCATTCTAAAAATAGCTTGCACCCACAATTTAAGGTATAATATGTAGGAATTCCCCCCATCTAGCGGTGCGGTTGCATATCTGAACGTGTTCTTGATGTTGCATTCACGTGAAATCGGGCAGACGTCAGACAGACAACAGACGCTGCATGTAACAGGATAAACAAGCGTCTATGTAAACAAGTGGTCTGCCAGCACGAGGCAAAACAATACAGGCGTGACACATAGACTGTAAAAAGAATGGACGTAGCGTCCGTGACGTCACCCATTGGTTTTGGTGAGTCTGTTTTGTGCCGCTACTACGGGGGTTTGAACCGCGCCATGTTGGATTTGACTTTCCATATTTGGAGAGGTGCGGCCGTTAGCCGGCCGAGGGCCCGCCCACTGGCCTCGAAGCAGCGGTCTCCGGACCTGTCACTCAATGTTTCCGCGCCCTAATTGGCCAGAATTTTAAACCTAATAACAGTAAAACGGTAGAGTTTAAAAAAAATTCACCCCCCTCAGAGTGTGTGCGGGGGTAGAAACTATCGGTTGAGACCAAAAAACGTAATGGTACCAGGCTTTTAACATGTTTACTGAGGACATAAAGTCGGCGATTTTAACATGGGGGTCTATGGAGAATGCTCCCTTCCGGTACCAGCCCCCAGAGGAAGCCGGGGGGATTGCAGTTTTTTGAACACGGAAGTGAGCTTCACTTCTCAGACCGACAACTGCCCCCTTGGCGTGACAATATGTTGTCATGGTGATGTCGTATTGTTTACCTGACCCACGTTTTACCATCTTTCTCTCGTGGAGTAAAATGACATCCGGTTGGTTTGCCGATGGCCGTCTGCCTGACTGCACCTGAATGCAACATCAGTGCCTCCGTCCTTCCTCACACTACACATGGTGACAGTTTGAACAGGCGCTACCTGGAAAACTTTCTCCCCGAGCCGACAGCTCCGCTGAGTTTCCGTGGTTACCTACGGTCACACTGCCACTCAACGTAAAAAATGGCGATGCAACATGGCCGCCTCGGTTCGGTACGTCGCCCACTTATGTATTTGTAACGACTTGTAACAACTCATTCTAAGGTACGAGAAAGCTTTCATTTGTATGCGGCTGTGATTCCACTTCAGTGAAATACGTATTTATGAAAGAAATATTTGGTTTTTGCTAATAAAAAGCCAAATAAGTTACATACTGGGGCTTTAAAGGTAATGAACCTACTCCTATGACTATAGGGATTATGGCAATAGGCAAATTTGTTTATTATGTTTAATAAACATGTTTATTATTGTGTGTGTCAGGTGCACGTCTCTCCGGAACATCCGAGACAACGAGGAGAAAGACTCGGCCTTCCGTGGGATCTGCATGATGATTGGCGTGAACCCCGGAGGCGTGGTGCAGGTGAGACGCACATGAGTGATTCAGGGCTCGATAGTGAGGATGTTTATGTTTCCAACCTTTTCACTTTTTTCCTCTGTGTCTGTTCAGGACTTCATCTTCTTCTGTGACGCTGTGGCCTCCTGGGTGAACCCTAAAGATGACCTGAGGGACATGTTCTACAAGGTGAGGTCCCATCCCAAAGACTGATTTTTAGCTCACCATGAAATCATTAAACTCTGCTGTATTGTGAGTCACCTTGCAGGGTAGAGAGCCTGTGTGTTCATCTTGGTTTTCAGCAGTGCAACTCGGCAACACAGACACTGCTCTTGTTCTGTAGAGACATGAAGCCAACACAGTCCCCCTCAGGAGCTCACCACATGAAGGCCGAAACGCTCTGCTTACAGCTTCACTGTCAGGAGAGACAAAACATCAAGTTCAGCTCAGGGAACCCTTTAAATATAGTGCCAGCTCTAAGCCAAACGGGTACACACATAATACACAATTCAGAGCTTAATGTATTTTCAGTAACAGAATTTATGTAATATACCCGTTGGGACATTTAACCAGTGTTGGACAGTGTAGTGAGTCCATCGTCAACCAAACAAACTTGGTGTTATTTAGTCTTTATCAGTGTGACCAGACCATTTCTAAACAAATGCACTGGTTTAGATTGTGTTCAGTGTTGTTAGCTCTTAATTTGTTAAAGCTTCAGTAGTAAGTTTTTAAAAAATGTTTTTATCATAGGTCAAATGTGTGTTATATGGCTCATGGTGACAAAATGAGTATGTAGTGTTTTGGTACATGTCTTCAAGCAGTAGCAGGTGATCTGTACACCAGATGTCAACCACCAAATAACAGACTAGGGATGCACATTTAGAATTTTTTTTCTGACCGATAACCGACACTCGTTAACCGATTATTAACCGATAAGATTACGACGCTGGCGGCGCACGTGTGTATTTAACAGCAAAATAAATTAAAAATGATCGCTCCAATTGCCGTTAAATACACACGTACGCTGCGACAGCTGATCAGTACCACATCCACTGTGCTCTGTCGCAGCTGATCGCGCTCATATTTTTTATTTATTTATTTATTTATTTCATTTTCTTCAGCGCCTTTGTTAACAGGTGATTCACATCTACTATGTCCATGTAGCTACATTTATTGTCTGACCTTCCTTCATGGGGGCTGCTGCACATACTGTCAGTCCTCCTGTGTAACATTTTGCTGTGAAATATGACTGAAGGCATGTGGAAGTCTGCACGTGGCGACACGCCCCCATGAGTTGACGACATAAAGAGCTAATAAAAAAAACAATAGTATTAATCGGTCAAAGTTCTTGTTATCGGTTCTACTCTTTATTTATAGATCATTTTCATCTTTTAGTACAAAACAAAAGACAAATACAAAACATTGAACAATTACCCATATTCAAGGTCTGGGGGTGATCAATAAATCCAAAAGGCAAAGTCTCATATCCAGTACGTGCATTGACCAGGTAGGCTTGCCATTTCTGCCACCGTTTTTCACCTAGATCTTTTTGGAGTCTGACTGAGTATGTCATTTGCTCTAGTACATGTAGTTTTTTTTACAATATTAACAAAAGAATCTGTAGTGGGGGGCATTTTTCTGGAGCCAACATTTTGTGGTGGCCTTTTTACTTGCAGCCAGCAAGACCCTAAGTAGGTACCGATCAGCTTTACTCAACCCATCTGGCATATTCCCAAGATAGAGAGTTGTGAATAATACATTGATATTAAAACATAGAACCTTTTGAAATAATTTTTGTCACTTCTCTCCAAAAAAAACTGAATGGAGGGACAAGACCAAAAAATATGGGCATGATCAGCAAGGACAATTTTGTTTAGCTTTGACATAGTGAACCACTTATTACCTAAAGTCACACATTTCCTTCAGAGTCAAATGTTAAGTCAGCAGCTCACAAGAAATATGACGGCAAATCAGTGCTAATGTTGGTCCACATGTCTGCTGTGTGGTCGCTGTACAAATAGACACCTGCTTGTTAACACAGTCGACATAACAGAGAGAGTTGATATGGCTATGTTAATTATGTTTGTTAATTGTAATTCTATTTATTTAAGTGTCATGGGACTACGGATGGAAACTAGCTCCTAGCTAAATCCGACATATTTACTACAATTAATTGTTGTTTTTTTGTATGTTCATGAATATGTGAGGTCCCATTTCAAATAAACCTTTAAATAAAAAATAAAATGTGTCTGGGTGGGATCGGCCTTGGTTGATATTGCACTTGAGTGGTCAAAATTCAGTATCAAAGTTTCAAACACTCAAATGAGCTCAAAGATTTTGTCCAGGTGGTTATTTAGTAGTGTTGTTTCAGTCAGTCAGCCACTCATATAAACCGTGTTTCCACTGCAGGAGTTCCTGGTAAAAGGAGGGGGTAGGAACTTCTACAGGAACCGTCCTCTCACTCGGCCCTCTCAGTGGCCGTGTCTTCACTGCAGACAGGACCCACCGGGCTCTTATGGCGATGTGCCACAGTTTCGATCATTGCGTGGTCGTTTTTTTTTTTTACTGCTCTTGTTGTTGTTGTTGCCGCCTCGATCGTCACATAATCCCGCGATCGCGTATTTACCACACTTTTTTTTTTTTTTTTTTTACCAGGCCTACTGCTACTCTTGTCTTTTACTGACTTATTCTCTCTTTTTTCTGGCCATTTTTCCGTTTTTTGTAACGTTGGGTTTTCAAAATGCCGCTTATTTCGGGCCTTTCTCTTAGCGCCACATCCTGCTTTGAGTCTGACCAATCAGCACAGAGTAAATTTCAAGCCCCACCAGGACATCTTCAGGGCCGATCTGAGTACCTACCCCCCAGGCAGGGACTCCATTCAGCCCTGTAAAAGTTCCTGTAAGCGGCCCTGTGGGGAAGGTTCCTGCAGTGGAGACACGCACCAATGGGGCCGGCCCCGTAAAATTACCCCTAAGTTCCTGCAGTGGAAACGCGCCTTTACAGGACTTGGGCTTTCATGAAGCAACAGATCAGGATGCTGTCAGTCAGTCAATCACATAGCTGCAGAAAGAGATATGACTGAAGCTCATTTTTCTCCCCTTTTCTCCGCTTCTCGCCACAGATCCTGCACGGCTTTAAGGAGCAGGTTGGGGAGGAGAACTGGCAGCAGTTCTCTGAGCAGTTCCCCCCACTGCTGAAGGAGAGACTGGCAGCCTGCTACGGCGTTTAGATTCTCTACACCCACTCAAGAGGTAACCACACACACACACACACACACACACACACACACACACACACAATGGTTTACAACCCAAAGTGATGTCAAGGTTTAAAGGGAGTTAACTTTGTGTCTGTTCTCCCTTCTGTCCGTCCTCCCAGGTGAGCCAGCAGGAGGAGGGTGAATGGGAAACTCATCCATCTGTGTATTGCACTGCCCTGATCTGGGGGGAGGGAGAGGGACGCTATTGGCCGCTCCCCCTGACGGACGGCCCCCACGCCCTATGTGTTTGTCCATAGAGGGAGGGTGGGCGGGTGGGAGGGAGGGACAGGGGGACACCTCTAGATTAACTAGGCAGGGACCCGACACAGAAAAACTAACTGGTAGGGACAGATAGAGAAGGACAGAAAGAGAGAGAGAAGGACAAGAGATGGAGGCATAGACAAGTTGGGAAGGAGGGAAGCAGGGAAAGAGACCAGCACAGAGAAAGTTCAGGGGAAGAGAGGGAGGGAACTCAATAACAAGGCAGGGAAAAAAAAAAGCTACAGTTACAGTCTGTTACTTGGCTAAGAAGACAGGGACAGTGGAGATTTTAACGGGAATCTTAAACTTAAGAGTAACCAATAGCTCGACCGACAGAGACAGACCAACGTACACAGACTCACACACATACACACTTGCACATGCTGTACATGCAGTACATGGAACTGACTGTGGGTGGCACTATTATTTAGACTTTTTGAGACCTTCTACATGTAGTTAGGGACAGACAGGTGTCTAAACTCTGTTCATTTTCTGGGTAATATCTTTCTTTTCCGGGGAATTAGGATTCAATACGAATTACTTCATCTGTAGTCACTGAATTCTACTTATCTGTAAGATAATCTTGCTATATCCGCATCTATGTTTCCTACCGTCATTTTTGACCAGAGTGCTGCTTCACAGAGCTATCCATCTATCAGACATATTCCTTGTCACATTTTCTACCTGATCAAAAGAGGAAAAAGAAAAAAAAAAAAATAAGAGCAAGTATCTTTCCTTGTGGCTTCACAGAAACCATTCCTCTAGGAAGGGAGGATTAGGGCTAACACATTTTGTTTTCTCGCCAGATGGGAGGAAAATGTAGAAAGAAAAATCACATCCTTAGTTGTCTGTTCAAGGTTTTGTGTGTGCGTTTTGTCTGTATGTGCGTGTGTGTATGCGTGCGTGCATGTGCAGTTTGTGAATCCTTACTTTGGCATTCTGTGTTAACAGTGTGTGAACTATGTATTGTTTTTGATATGGTACCGAGCTAAAAACTTGACTCCCACCGCAATGTCCTTGGCACCTGTTAACTGTGACCAAGTGTTTGTGTGTTTGCGTATGTGTGCGTGCGTATGTATGTGTGTAAAAGTGAGTGCGTATGTGTTAACGTCTACATTCGTACTGATATCCATTTAATGCCATATTGATATCTTAAGTAAGACAGTGATTGGCAATGTCATTGTGATCTTTATAATGTTTTAAAACTGGTCCATATTCTTTTTGTTTTTCTTTTCTTTTTTTTTTGCTGCTACTGATGATTTTTGTTTCTATAGTGGACTTAAAATTCGCACAATTAACGCAAAAGAAATTTGAATTAATGCTATTATCAGTGACTGTTAAGTTGTTTTTTTGCACTTTTTATTTTACCATTTCTTTTTGTATGGACTTTTTTTTTTTTTTTAACCTCGCCCATATGATGTCTTGACCCTAATGTCAGTGTTTGTCATACTGTGTTGCACTGTGAAATTAAGTGTCTTTGACTGGCAAAAATATCCCAATACTAAATGGCAAATAAAAACAACTTTGTGAAACTGCGACTAATCCGCACTTTTACAATGACTAACCTTGCCATATTACTGAGGTGTGTGCGAGCGCGTGTGTGTGTGCGTGAGAGAGCGAGATCCTGCATGAGTATGTGCGCATGAGTACCTCTGCCTATGAGCATGTTGTGAATAGTTAGATGGCGTTCATATGATGTGTGCACATTGCACAGGTGCAAGTTAATATTTTTCTTTTGAAGGACATGTAGCCTGCCTCAGCCTACTTTTGTGTGCATGCTCTTGTGTCTGTGTTTTCACTGTGTGTGAATGTGTGTGTGTGTGTGTGTGTGTGTGTGTGTGTGTGTGTGTGTGTGTGTGTGTGTGTGTGTGTGTGTGTGTGTGTGTGTGTGTGTGTGTGTGTGTGTGTGTGTGTGTGTGTGTGTGTGTGTGTGTGTGTGTGTGTGTGTGTGTGTGTGTGTGTGTGTGTGTGTGTGTGTGTGTGTGTGTGTGTGTGTGTGTGTGTGTGTGTGTGTGTGTGTGTGTGTGTGTGTGCTGCGGCGTACGTGTGACCGTATGTTTCAGAAATAATGATGATCGCCCTTTACACACCAACACACCACCTCAATTCAGAACGAGAGGAGGGCGCAGTATGCTACGAGAATAAGAGCTAGGACACTGCCAAAGAGCAATAGCCACTGAAAATTAACAAGACAATAAGTAGAGACTATGGAGGTACATTTGTTTCTTTATTATTCAATCCAAAAAAATGTTGATTTAAACAAAAAAGAAATTTTCAATCAAAACAAACTTCACTTGCAAAACAGGGTTTGAATGCCAAAAAAAAAAGTATTTGAACCCTTTTTTTCTTTGAAAAGTTTTTTTTTTTTTTTATTGAGGTTAGTTATTATTTGATTGAAAATATTTTTTGGGGGGGATTTTTGGATTTAGGCCATATTATGGGTAGGATATTTGTGTCTTTATTATTCAATCAAAAAAAGTTGACTAAACAAAAAAGCAATTTTCAATCAAATAATAACAATCAAAGAAAGAATGGTTCAAATGCAATTTTGTGGGTCTCAAATATGTTTTTGCATTCAAATCCTTTTTTTTTATGATTGAAATGAAGTTTGTTTTGATTGAAAATATCTTTTTTGTTTCAATCAACTTTTCTTTTGATTGAATAATAAAGACACAAATGTACCTCCACAAGAGACAAGCTGCTATTTCAATATTCAATACGAGCATCACGATGATGTGACGAAGAACAGGCACTGTAGGACTTTTATCATTAATTATGGATTATGAGCTTTCCACCAGAATTGACTACAGGGATCTATTGTATATTTTTTCACTAATATTCTGCCAGTGTTTTCCAGCACGCAGACATTCGGAAACAAACACGCTGGCACTTGATTTGACCTAGACTGTGACCACTGACAGAATCAGACCAATCATTTCTCACTACAAATACAAAGACAATCTGAACTCCAGTCCGGTTCTGTTTCCACAGTATCTTAGTTGAAAGCTTAAACGAGGAAATGTATTTGGTTGCTTGTTAATTTTAGTGCTTTCTCTTTCTTTTTTCTGTAACTGATGTTTTTTTTTTCGTTTCATTATTAAGGTTCTTTTTGTATCTTAAAGGTCAGTGTACATTTCCTGTGGATGATGCTGTAGTAAGTCCGCTCCAGTGACAGCTTCATGAATATAGTGAGTTTGAAGGAAAGGAGGGTTTGTGAATAGGTGCAAAAAAAAAGATGGGAACAAAGGAGGGATGAAAAGAGGAAGAATAGTTTTTTTTTTCTCTTAAATTATGTTTATATAATAAAGAGCATGATAGTGTTGCAATTTAGCTGAAAGACTTTGGTACTTCCTGTTTTTTTTCTGTAGATTACTTTCACCAGTCATGCTCCCATTTATTTTGAAGGTGGGCATGGAAATAAAATGCTTTTCCTATATGATTTATGTGTGTAACATCTCTCCGAAATCCAGCTGGATTGTGGATCCTTGAAATAAATCATGTCCCGCATGCTGAAGGCTGGGTGCTAGAGTTGCCAGTCTGATGTCTTTTGTCAGAAGATGATCCAGCTGCTTCTCTTACTTGTAGCCATGGGAAATCACTGGGCATATGACTGAATCCAGAGCATAGTCAGATCGCCTGCACACACACACACACACACTCTGGACTGACTAATGAGCTCAGTGTGTGTGCGTGAGAGTGAGAACTGCTGTCTAAACGGAGCTGTTTTGTCCGACTGTCTCTGCAGATAAAAGCATTTTACAATATGCAAAACTTTCAGTGCAAAGAGTCAAACAGGCTTTTAAACACTCTGCTAATTCACATGCAAATCACATTCTCACTCCTGAGAATGCGCTTCATTTCAGCACAAGTTCAATGCTTGTTACTAAATGCTCATCAGTGCAAAAGGTGTTCACAGCATAACTGATAATTACTACGCCAAATGGATGAAAGCGGTGGAAAGACAAATGGGCAAAAGAAAGCTTCTGACTACTGTGAAGATAATACCACGTTAAGATTTCTACCAAAATTCTGCTTTGAAAATGGACTCAAACTAACCGTATGATACTGTACTGTGACAGCCAGACCTCTTAAATGTGTGAGATGTCTGTGAACCATCGTGTAACATTTCAATTCAACAGAAATCCATAAAGAACATCATCATCATCATCCCTCCATCCATCCAGCCAGCCCGTTAAACATGTACTAAAATGATTATTATAGTGAATTAATAAGACACTCACTTTGTATCTGAGATTTTGCTGCATTCAACCATCTTTCCAAGGAGAGTGATTCCTCTCTTGTTAAGTCAAAGGCAGTGAGAGATTCCCTCATTCTGATGGAGGTGTGTGTGTTTCGAAGAGATAAGTCTCACCTTGAGCCAACTCCTTTAGTTTCTGAGCGTACTTTAAGGCCACATGAGCAATGTGAATGCACGTCTGTCATACATGTATTTCATTTCCAGCACCATAATTACAGGCTTCTGCTCCAGTGGAGATCAATTCTCTTTGTCATTGTCTTCATATTACCTGTTTACCCTGAAGCTGTGGGCGGAGCTGGTGCTGGTGGAGGAGGTTCAGGAAGATCAGTTGAACCTTCGGTGTCACTGATAGGTCAAAACATGATGGGGTTGTACAGCCATGTTTTACTTTAGACCATTTGTTCCCAACTTTTTTTGGCTCGTGAACCCATTTTGACATTTCTGGCGGCCCCGCAATCACATGACTGCACGCAATCAAGATACACCAGCTCAGATATTTTTATATGCTGCATTTTATTTGAACTCAATTTATATTCGAGAAAGTGAAAGTGTAGAATACAGTTGTTTAAAGAGACCCCGAGGAGTTTGCTTTTGGTTATAAAAGAGTCTCATATTAATGTGGATGAATCGACATTACCCACACTTGGGTGATTGTCTCACTTGGTATCAATGGGTCAATTTTTGATAAATATATCGTTTTGTTTTTATAGTTATTTTGATATTATTATTTAGTGGTCGACTCGCCCAGCATTTCCTAGTTTAAGTTTCCCGGACGCTGCCCGGCGGGTCATGGGAAAAACGCCTCTTAGAACCTCCGACTTTCATTCTTGATTAATGAAAACATTATTGGCAAATGTTTTCCCTTTCGTCTGTCTTGCACCGGACCAAGAATTTCTCCGTGCTCATGGGAAATGTAGTGTGAAAGCACTTCGCTTTCTGAAACTCCTCGTAGTCCCTTTAAGATTGTGTGTGGTGTTTTTACCGGTAATCATGAATTTAAAATGAATAATAATTAGTTAAAAAATATTTTTATCAGTAATTTTCTTTATCAATTACTAGACATTTCAGGCGACCCCATTTGAATTCCAGGCGACCCCACATGGGGTCCCGATCCCAAGCTTCACAAACACTGCTTTAGACACTGATAACTAATCTGACGTTTTACACATATTCTTTAACTTTATTTCACATGGTGATAGAAGCGATCAGAAGACGTACAGTTTTTTTTTTTTTTTTATCTATTCCACAATTTGTCTTTTAAATAGTTTCCTTTCAGAAATCACTGACATTTAAGAGAAGCACTGAGGTGATCAAACGTACATACCATAACTTAACCTCTCCCATCTCTTTTGTATTTACATTCACAGGTATGCGCTACTTTATACTGACAAACAAAACATTAATATAGAGACCACTACCGCAGGATGATGAGTTGATGATGGTAAACTGGGAAGACAAGAAAATTACTTCAAAAAAAGTTACATCTACAGAGGTTACAACAGAAAAGCATACCTGCAGCAAATTGACACATATCTGCTGTACACTCAGCAGCAGTGACCATGCACCATTTCAATTGACAAGTCGGTGTTCTGCCAGTCATCACTGTGCTGGTTTCATGCAGTGAGACACATCCGCACATGTCCTTGTCCTTACAGATACTGTAAAGCCAACACCTAGGGAACACTATTTGATGTCTTACAAGGAGTTTTTACACAGAATTGATGAATATTGCTTTATGAATATGTAAATGTCATTATATGAATGTCACTACTTGCAGGATGAAGGTGCTGTGCTTCTGATTACAATATTAACAGTAAGGAGTCACGTTGTCAGTCCTTGTTCTTGGACATCTTCCTGTCTCCAGTGTGTGTGTTTTTTTTTCCTCCAGTCATTCCACGGTCAGAAGTTGCTGAAGATCTCTTGTTTCTTGTTCCAGTCCATAGGAGGCGCTCTCTTCTTGTTGCGGCCGGCGATGGCTTTTTGTTTGGCCTCAGCAGCTGTGGGACTGAGACGCAGGCCGCTGTCCACGAAGGGGTCTGACACCCGCCTCTCGTCCTCGTCTGGGACCTACAACACACACACACACACACAAACAAACATTTACTATGATTTATCAGCTTCTCATTTCCTGTTTTCTTTGCTTCTACATCATTTCTCACTCACCTGGATGCTCATGTCTGAGCTGCTGATCTCTGACTGAGTGGTGGAGCTTCTAGAGGACTGGGATGCTGAGCTCCCATTGGTGCGGGGTTTTGGAGACATCTCTGTGATGGGAGAGTCCATCATCGTGACATTGATGACCGGTGGATCTGAGGCTGGGAGCTCAGTGGTAGGAGAAGGAGTGTCTGGGGCGCTTTCTGTGGCTGATTCGTCCACATAGACCTCTGTGGGAAAATAACAAAGGGCATGTATATGAGCAATCTCTGCTCAGAGAAGCACAGAAGATTTTTAATAACTCGACACACGTCCTCAATCCATAATTTGATGTGTTGCCCTCAGGTCGACGGCTCAGGGTACCAAAAAGCAGACTGAGCTGGTATAGGAACTAATTTATCCCATCTGGCATTAAAGCAGAAGTAAGTGGAATTTTTGTGTTAATATAAGTCTTAAATAGTTTTATCTTCTGACAGCAATCACTTATATAGAGTGTTTGGTCTGAAACACGGGTCTGTCAGTCACTCTGCTCTGCTGTAAGCCGAGGAGAAAACTTTCCTTGTATCCTACAACCTTTATCCAATGAGGAGAGAGAACGGCATAAAGGGGCGGTCCTCTCTGTGTGTGCAGACAAGGGATGCGCGTGAATGTGGTGACGTAGGGACGAGGGCGGGGACTAACTCCATCGGCTGACAAGAAGTTAGCCAAAACCACCGGATCGCTTACTTCTGCTTTAAGCAATGTAGAACTTTACCTCATTTAAAAGTACTGTGGGTTTCATTTGACTGGTTTTACTATTTTAGATGTATTGTATGGAAGCACTGTGTATAGCCTATGTTACAGTATGTGTTCCATAGGTATTGTGTAATGTTAACTGTGCTGTGTAGTGCAGTGGCTTGGAGCCCAAGACAAATTTCCCTATGGGACAATGAAGTACAATCCAATCCAATCCAATCCAATCCAAGTAGTAGTAAGGCAGGGTATCCGTGGGGTCTTGAAAAGTATTAAAAGATGATAAATCAATTTTGGGAAAATTACTTTTCATGACTTTATAAAGTCTTAAATTTTGAAGGTATTTTTTCTGAATTAGCTGTCCAAGAGTTTGATTCCTAAAAAACATTGTAAAAATGTGTGAATTTATTCATTTTATTAAAAAACAAAAATGAACCGGTACATAAAAGGAAAAGAAGATTATTGTTTTTGTTTTTGAGAGTGGAGCAAATTGTTTTTTTTTATTATAAACTTTGCCTTTGATTTATTATCCTAGCCAATTTTTGAATTCTGTTGTATCATGATACAACATCATGATGTATCATGATCATAGTGGTCTATAGTCTTTATCACAAACTAAAACTGTTACGTTAAAAGTGTCATTGAAGTGGCGGGGAGGTATTAAAAAATATTGAGAAGGTCTTGAAAAAGTCTTAAAAAGGTATTAAAATGAACTTCAAGATTCCTGTAGGCTATATACCCTGTAAGAGTGAAAAGAGTTGTGTGTATCTGGTGTGCACTATGAGACCTTGGACGTGGCTGGTGGTGGGTGAGATCCCCAGTCTTTGGAAGAGCTCGTCTGTTTCCTGATCGACCACGAGGAGGCGGACCTCCTCCCCTCCCGCCCGAATGAGGGCCACCACCTCTGAGTGCCTCAGGCCGTCTATGTTCACTCCGTTGACCTGAGACAGAGAGAGGGGGGGGGGGCATCAGAGGAAACAGTCAGTGGAGTGAGTGGAAGGAAGTGAAGGAGAGAAAAGATGAAGAAAAAAATAAACAAGAAAGACAGGACAAGGATTAGCCAAGTAGCCATAACACAGTCAGCACAGCGAGCAGGAGGTACAGCATGTTTTATCAAAAAGATCAAAAACAGATTAGATGGGAACTGATTTGCATGAATTCCCTTCCTGCTTGCAAACACCAGTAACTCTACAGTTCACACAGATGGAAATGGAAATGTCACTCATATCTGCGAGCCTGTGTGACACACATGCAAGCGTACATGCAAGTCCGTCTGAAGGACACAGTAACACCAGCCCCTCTTCTACACCTCCATTCAAGATTAGCCCAGCCTGTCTTTTTCCCTTCACCTCTTTTAACAAGATCTCCCACTCCCACTCTTAGCTTCGGTCCACATAATCTGCTCTAATCCAATCACAGCACCACAAGTCACTACACAGATCTGACTAACTGTTTTTCTATACGATCTTATCTTGTTGATATAGATCTTTTTTTGAAGAACTGTCTGGAAATTGCTTTGTGATTGTAAACGGTGTGTCATATCATTTCTTACCCATTAATCACAGCTGTATTTAAAAGCAGCCTGATGTGCTGCACATTATTATGAATGGCTTTCTTTCTTTCTTTCTTTCTTTCTTTCTTTCTTTCTTTCTTTCTTTCTTTCTTTCTTTCTTTCTTTCTTTCTTTCTTTCTTTCTTTCTTTCTTTCTTTCTTTCTTTCTCAGACCCTGTGCCAGTAAACATTGAACATGTCACACACCAAACTTCTGAACAAGACTTTGAATGATTTCTCCAACAACCTCCACTAGTCTGTCCCCGGGCCGGATGTCGGCAGCCTCGGCGGCTGAGTCGGGGTCCACAGAACGCACAAACTGTCCGCGCTTCGTCTTATCGCTGTGCAGGTTGAATCCGTAGCCCTGCTCTCCCTTCAGCAGATGACACAGTCGAGGTAAGAGCTCGGCCGGCGGCTCTGGTGATGGCTCTACCTGCAGCTATAGTGGGACACACACACACACACACACACACACACACACACACACACACACACACACACACACACACACACACACACACACACACACACACACACACACACACACACACAAGACAACAACAGAATCTAAGATGAGAACTTTATAATAAAAAACGAAGCTAGAGCTAAGAAGGTGGAGCTAAATTAAGTCCATATAATCAATCCCTGCAATTAGGCTACACATATCTACAGTATGTTAATCCCATAATAAAAGAAGATCTTATTTTAAAGTCCATACTACAGTTTTAGCTCATTTACCACTAATCACATGCAAAATGCCTCATTCTTTATTCAAATATATCACAACTTTCCATTTAGGAAATCCCCTCTGCAGCTACAGTATTGTGGTCATTCAGTTTAAGTGCAGGTTAACTTGATCTGTTATCACTGCTTTGTCATGCAAAGAAAAAAAAAATCAGTGCCAGCTTGATGTTTATTTCGATGGTTAATACAACTGTTTGAAGAATCATCCTCAACAAGGTTTTACATTTAGAGTAGGCTATTGTCTAGTCTAGTGTAACGTTCATTTGATTTTGCTCCGATTTGCCACAAGACACTTTGATAGAGGGTAAACTGAAATCATTTAAATCATTCCTGCCTGTGGCCATTAAACTGTACAATTCTTCTGTGCAATAAACCAGCTCACTATGGCAATAAGCATCTTATTTCTAGGTGCAATATCACCTCAACAGAGATTTATTTAGTGTATGCCTATATTTTCTTTTGTATATACTGTTAAGATGGGGGGAGGGGGAGGGGGGAATTTTGGGGTTTATTCTTGTAGTTTTTAACTTTTGTAATTCTGGTAATATTAACTTTGTAATTTTTGTAATATATAATTTGTAATTTTTCTTACATTGTTGTATTATTCTGCTATAATATTCTTCACCTTTGTACACTGGATTAATAAAGTATTCTATTCTATTCTAAATATTCTTCTATCGTTGTACCTATTTAACTGGTCACTAGAGGTATAGTGGTGTGGTTTTACTACGAGTTAATCAGGAGAAAGTGGCAGCCAGGATGAGCCGGTGGTCTCAGGGCTGAGCAGAGTGGGCTAAGTGGATCTGGCTGAGACACATTAAGACGACTCTGAGCCCGGTGACCACTGACAAGAGTCGACACATTGCATGATTCACCAGCCTGACTGAACCTGCGCTCAGACTATACTAGCTACATGCTGGCTGTGTGTGTGTGTGTGTGTGTGTTCTGTGCTGGGACCGTGGATTAGTCTGTATCCTGAGGGCAGCCCAGGATTGTGTGGATGTCTAGTGACACTGCTGTGACTGCGCCTTCACGGCTAAGTTGACCTGAGGGCTTTCTGACAGATCTCTGTGTCCTTTCTGCTCCGTCAAGAAAAGTTCAGTGTACGGCCTTTACAACTCTATTGGCCAGACGTCTTATTTTGTTTAAATGGAAACATGTTCTTCCACCTTCACACAATAGCTGGCTTAGAGAGGTCCTAACTCACATCAAGCTTGAGAAGGTTAGATTTTCACTGGCGGGTTCTGATAATGCTTTTAACAAAACCTGGCAGCCCTTCCTAGAGTATTTAGACAGAACTATTATTCACCCAGACAGTGACTAGATGCCCCCCCCCGCTTTACCTCTTTTAATTTTTCCCCCTTTTTTAATTTTTTTTAATATGTGATTTCAATTTTAATAATGTTTTTTGGTTTTTTTTTGTGTGTGTCTTTCTTTCTTTTCCTTTATCTAACAGTGGGTGGGAAGGGAAAAGGGTTAATAGTGGTTCATAGGAGCTGTTCTGGCTCAGTTTAAGTTATTGTTGCCTTCAACATACATTGTGGTAGGACAACCAACTGCTAATTTTCTTATAAGATTTCTTGCATACACTGTATGTGTGAATTGTTGTTGTATGTGAATGAAAAACCAAATAAAAAGATTTATAAAAAAAAAAAAAAAAAAAAGTTGTACACAAAGACACAGACTCAGTCTCATACATGAGGATGGAAAGAGTGGCAAAGTGTGAGCTGTGCTAGTGGAACAGAACCCCCTGGTAACCCATCCATCGCCATGGTTCCAGGTCAGGTCGCTGCGGTGATGGGTCACCATGTCTCCGACTGACTTCAAACATCTTAGTTGATATTGCTGGCCTGTTTACTATATTTATCACGTTGGCCCGAATTAATTACACACACACACACACACACACACATGGCTGCACACCCTGGTGACCTGGAAATACTGTAGCTAAGCTGATCTATTTGAGAACCTCCTGTGTTTTTAGGCTGAGGTATTTCTATTCGGACGTGGACTGACAAATGATTGAATGAATTGATTACATTTGTAGGGACATAATGAATCTTTTTCGAGTGAAAATTTCCAGGTTCCATTTTCATAAATGTGAGAATTTGCTGCTTATTTTTGTTTCATAATATTATGAATAAAATTTGATGGACAAAAAAAAAGAAATTTGAAGATGATGGACATTTTCCACTTCTTCAAAGACCAAATGATTAATTAAAATCTGCATATCAATAAATAACCGTTGGGTTTTTAATTTCTTTTGTAAAATAGTGTTGTTTTTTCACATTTTTTAAACTTTTGAAGGGAAAATTGACTTAAATATTTAACAGGATAAATAAAAATGCTATAATCAATCTTGCAGGCGGGTTAGTGGAAGTGTTTCATTTGTCAGACTGTTGCGTGGCCATGATATCAGCCAACACTGCGCTTATGTAAGATTTCTGTATATGGGTATACAGCCATAATAATGCCATAATAACATCATGCAACAATGGAACAGCGTCTGTATTTACATGTACAGTGAAGTGAATGTCAGTCACGAGATGAACGGCGCAGAAGTGGACGGAGAGAAATATGTGTGTGTGTGTGTTTATGTCTTTTGTATGATAAGTGAGTTACACAAGACTTCAGTGCTGTTGCGGCCTGGGATTAATACACCATAATGGTTCCCTAATCTGAGCCGCTCAATTAGAGGTCAAAAATAATCACTCACATACTCAGCGCACGTAGGAAAGGTCTACAAAATCATGCCATCATTTTGTCATCATGATCGTTATATTTTTACGAGTTTAGAAAATGATTTTATTACTAATACTATTTATTTATTATCTTTTTAATAATCTAGGATCTTTATTTCATATGTTTTTATTCTATACTGCTTTTAATCTAGGAGCACACAATTTCATCTCTTCGTAGGCCTACACTGTACAAGAAATGACAAATAAAAAACCTTTGACCTTTGACCTTATGATGCTCTGCCTTGGTGCATGCTGGCGTCATGGTACACCACAGAGGTGGGCACAAAAACACCAGCACAATATAATACAATTCATCACAAGATTTTGTGATGAAAAAGACATTGTGATGAAAAACACACCTTTAAAAGGGCTGAATTCATATTTGACAGTTGGTGGTGCCACAGGTTGCACCATAATGTAGCTACAGATGTTGCTGTTATTACATATGATGTTTTGTATCTGAAGCTTTTTTTTCTCCCCTATACCAAAAGTGAGAATAAGAGCTGTGCTGGCCAGCCAAGGGGCAGCCTGTATTTACCGTTAGCCGTCGGCTAAACAGATGGCAGTTTGACGTGAGCTGCTGGTGCTGAGGATCCTGGTCTGCTTTGTTTGGAGCCTAAACACTGAGCTCAGTCTCTGACAGCCGCTTCCTGCTTGTTTCTGCCGCCAGACGTTACATCGATGTCTGGGGTGGGGTGGGGGGTACTTCTGGAAATGTTGTTTTTGTTGTTGCACCGTGCGTACTGGCTCGGAAATTTTGGAATTTGTGTGGTTGGACTTTGTGTGATGGACTTTATCCCCCTCGAAGCTATCAGATTATGGCAGAAGGACAAACCATTTCTTTTTTTAAATATTTGGAACCCCTTTCTGCATTATATTGGAGAGGACAGGGCTCAGGCTCTCCAGAGAGGCTTATTTGGTTTAGCGTAGCCTGATGTAGATGAGCAAAGCAACGGTTAGTTGACCACTACTGTGTTTTGCTTATTTACTGATCTGTTTATCTTAGTTTTTACTTTTTTCTTTCTGATATTTCTGATCACCCCTGACATGTAGTGTTTTTGCCTTCTATGTGTGTTTGTTTGTATATTTATTTAGTATATTTGTTCCCCTTATACTGTATTTGTAATTAGTTTTTTTGTTCCTTTTATAACCTTGTAGAGTGTGGAGGGAATGAGTCTTTGTTTGTTAATTGGAAAATAATTTAAATAAATAAATAAATAAATGCACTTTATGTTTGAGTTTGAGAAAAAAAAAAAGAAGAAATTTAGGAATTTGAAAGAGTGTGTCTTGTGCACTTTGTCAACAAAGTTTTGAAGCAAACCAAAGAATGTTTCTAACTAATCCCCCTTTTTAGCTGTGGGAGATGTGCTCTCTCCTACTGTGTCCCACAGCAGGAGAGAGTGAGATTATGTGTCTCAAGGCCCAAAATAAACGACATAAATAGATTACATCACCTACATTGCTATCTTAAAATCTGGTCCCACACATGTCAGCTTTCTTTCCCTCCGGCAGACGCTGACAATCTTTTTTGTGGAAAAACCCACTCAAATTAAAGTTGCGTGAGTGATAAAATCTGAGCTCACCTTGGACTCCGTCTGCTACAAAACCACAGGTGCACTCATCTCAACAGTGCTGACTGTCAAAATAAAAGCCCTGCAGGAAGCAATATCTGAAATTCCAACTTGTCAGATCTAAGACTGTTTTGTTAAAGGGATAGTTCACCCAAAATTCAAATTTCACTCATTATCTACTCACCCTCATGTCAACTAAGAGCTGTGAGAATCTTCAGAGTCCTCCGTGCCTTCTCTGAGTTACGGGGGGGTCCGCGTAGCAGTATTTGTCCATATAATGGTTGTCAATGGATACCAACTTTCTTTGTCCAAAAAGTCCATGATTTGTCCATGAGAAATTGTTCCGCCGGTCAGTGCAAATCACGTGAGATTTGCACTGACACAGGAAGAGCAGTGAACTGAGACACTGGGAGCTTCCGCTACAAACAAGCTTAAAATACAGACTTATTTAATTTTTTTCAGAACAATTTCTCATGTCAGGGCTTCAATACAAGAGGGACATTACACACAAGCAGTATGGAGGTATTTGGATGTTTTTTGGTGTGTCTTTTTGGACGAAGAAATACTGCTGCACGGACCCCCCCGTAACTCAGAGAAGGCACAGAGGACTCTGGAAATTCTCACAGCTCTTAGTTGACATGAGGGTGAGTAGATAATGAGTGAAATTTGAATTTTGGGTGAACTATCCCTTTAAGGCAAGGCAAGGCAATTTTATTTGTATAGCCCGTTTTTACAAACAGTTTGTCTCAAAGGGCTTTACATGGCGTCACAACAACATCCTGTGCCCTTAGACCCTCACATCCACTGAGGAAACACTCCATGGAAAACCCTTTTAACAGGGAAAAACCGGAGAATCCTCAGGGTGAGCAACAGAGGAGGGATCCCTCACCCAGGACGGGCAGACGTGCAATAGATGTTGTTACAGACAAGAAAACAGTTTATAGTTTATGACACAGAATGTGGGAAACATGGAAATGTTAACAAGAGTTGATGAAGGCAGCTTCTGGTGAGGGGGGGGGGGGGGGGGGGGGGGGGGCTATCTGACTCTTTATAGCTCTGTATACAAAACAGGGAGAGCCAAGTTTTAATGAGCTCCCAGTGACGTCACTATGTGAATCACACCTTCAAAGAGTGCACCTGCTCTCACACTATCTTTTCAAAATGACCATTCAGTTTGACAAACCACTATAGTGTCTCTGCAGCTGAGCAGGGTTTTGTTTCTGCTGTCTGCGGCCAGGTGGGAACAGCCTTGCATGGGAATGTGTGAGGTTCTGACTGTCGCTGTGCACAAAGTGACAGCCCTCTTTGAATACAATAGGCGTTTTCAGTATTTGCACCTATTTGAAACTGCAAACAGTGGGTTGTTCAGATTGTATGTGAGCAGGAAGAGGACAATTAAACCCACTGTTGCACGGAGGTCAGAGGAGGCGAGAAATCCTCCTGAAACTACTGTAATTACACTTTTAAATTCATTGTTTTACGTATTCAGTGTTTTCATTCTCTGCTCACATATATACAGATACATCTCAATAAATTAGAATATAATGGAAAAGGTTATTTACTGTATGTCAGTAATTCAATTCAAAAAGTGAAACTATATTATACAGTATAGATATACTGTATAGATCCATTACACACAATGAAACATTTCATGTCTATTCATTTAATTTAATTTAATTCTAATGATTATGGCTTATGAAGACCTAAAATTCAGTATCTCAAAACATTTGAATATTACAAAAGACCAATTTAAAAAAGCATTTTTAATATGGAAACATTGGCCTTCTTTAATAAAGTAAATCTATCTATCTATCTATCTATCTATCTATCTATCTATCTATCTATCTATCTATCTATCTATCTATCTATCTATCTATCTATCTATCTATCTATCTATCTTCTGAAAAGTATGTCCATCTATATGCACTCAATACTTGGCTGGGGCTATTTGACTTGAACTACTTTCAACGACTTTCACATGATATTCTAATTTATTGAGATGCACCTGTAGACACCAATGAACACTGTATAGCCTAATTTTGACAAGAGGAAAGGGGTTTGTCCAGTGTTTTTGGGTCTTGCGTGGATGTATTGTCCCAAGCCTGAATCAATCCAAATCACAAAACAGTCATTATTATCCCTTCATGCCTAGTTTTACTTGCAACTGATCTGATACCCTGACCTGCAGGTATTCTGCCATTTTTTTCCTGCACATCCTTCCCCATGAGTGAACCTCAGGTTTGTGTCACAATACCCCAACCCTGTTGCTGTCCTGTCCTGAGGTTTCAGTCCCACCTGTTAGGAGAGGAGTCTTTCTAAAAGCACCATGTGGGACTGAATCCAGGCAGCGGGCCATAGCCAAGTGCTCAAATCCAGATTAGTGCTCAACAGGCATCAGGTTAAAAAAAGTGCATGCTCCGTGTCACACACAATCTTAACACAGTAACACACTGGTTCACTGCTGGCAGTTGCACTGACCAACTAACCATTTGGATTCCTCTAATAAATACTATGAAAATAATCCATGAGAGCCTATCTGATATTTGATATAAAACAGTGTTGGTGATCTCCAATCTTACCTCTGGATCAGTTGCTGTACTTGAAGTCACTGATGATCTCTTGACCTTGCTTTGCGTGATCATGTGAGTGGGCGAGTCTGCAGCAAGAAGGTGAGATGAGAGCATGTGGTTGGGTTTGGGCGACAGGGGCGAATTCTCTCTGGGTATGGGAGAGGAGGAAGGTGTGGGCCTGGGCGAAGGGCGCGGGGAGAGCGTTCCCATCTCGAGGGCCAGGTCCTCGGTGCAGGCCAGGCCGCGGCTGCGGAGGTAGTCATCTGTTTCTCTGTCCACCACCAGCAGCCTGGTGCGGTGCGGCACTTCTCGGATTCGATTCACCACCTGCAGAGAGAGAGACACAGAAGAGGATGAGGAAAAAATAAAAAAAAAGATGAGTGTGGTGTCATGTTGTTCACTCTGAACTGGTGTGCGCATAACATACTTATTTCTTGACAATGAAACCCAGTCATTCCCATGACACAAGACTGACACTGACCCATTTTAGTAGCCCCCCTCCTCCTCCCCAGGCAAAGGGAAAAGTGGTCCAACAGGTATGGAGCTCATTGTTTGTACCTTAGAGAGTTTATGAGCCTGTATCCACCACACAGAGACACACCTCTGTTTTTTTATTTTTTATTTTTCATATATTGAGCCAGGACCGTTGTGTAGGGGAGAAAGGTGATGATAATTCTAGGGGACCAGCACCCAGTAGGGCCCACAAAAAAACCCCAGTAGTCTAATCTTTGTATGACTGAATTATTCTGCATAAGACCCTGACTAATACTCAAAGTAATGCTGCATTAGCATCAAAACAAAGTAAATTAAAAATTATAATACGTAGTCTAAGAAAAAAAGTGGAAAAGTCAGGGGGCCCACTTTAGTATTCTTTCAGGGGGCCCAGAATTCCTAGCAACGGCCCTGTATTGAGCTATCACTCACTTGATAGTGGGCTTCCTTCTCCACGTTCTCCCCGTTCACCTCCACCACCCGGTCTCCTGCTCTCAGCCCGGCCAGATCAGCCGAGGAGTCGGCCTCCACTTTGCGGATGAACTGTCCACCCTTGTTCCGTTCACCGTGCAGGTGAAAGCCATAGCCGCGCTCTCCTATGGTGAGGAAACAGAGCCTGGGTCTCAGCTCACTCTCCATCCCAGCGCCGTCAATAGGAGGAAAACAGGTCAAAGTGTCTCAGGAGAATAAACAGGTGCCTAGTCCAGGAGCCGTGGAAAGTCTGTGGCTCTTAATCCAACGTACAGCTGCGCTCTCCAGTGACCAAAAGTTCATCATCATTTAGCATAATGCGAGTCCATTAATGATCCACAATTGTTCGACGACAGAAAAAAACAAAACAAAAGGGAGGCTAAAACTAATGAGTGTTTAATCCATCATGCAAGTGCATTAGGCGCAGATATGACCGCAGAAAAACCGGCGCGCACCGTGCGTAAAGTATAGTGGCCAAAAACCACGGACAGGGGCTAAATCCCGTCCATTGGAGGAATAATCCAAGAGATCAGAGATTAGAAAGCTGTTCCTCACACGTAATACTTAATTCTCCTCGTCAGCTGAGCTCGTGTCCTCCTGTCCGCCCCGGTGAGAGAGTGAAGAGGCGTCAACAACAGATGCCACTATACCCCCCCGCCCCGCCCTCTCCTGTCACCTCAGCGCGCACCTGACGACTCAGCGCAGCCGCGCTTTGCTGGCAGGAGTCGTCCGCCTGCATGAGCACAGCTGTGAGGAGTTCATGCGAAGACATTTTTGTATGTGGGCCTATGACATCAAAGTTTGCGGAGGTGGACGTATGGCCTGACTGAAATGCGTCCAACAAGTTCAAGCTCTACTCCACGGTGTGCTGCAGGACATCTGTCCCAGCCAGGGCCGTTGCTAGGAATTCTGCCCCCCTGAAAGAATACTAAAGTGGCCCCCTGACCCCTGACTTTTCCACTTTTTTTTTCTTAGACTACATATCATTTTCTATTTAGCCTACTTTGTTTTGATGCTAATGCAGCATTACTATGAGTATTAGTCAGAGTCTTATGCAGAATAAATCAGTCATACAAAGATTAGACTACTGGGTTTTTTTGTGGGCCCCACTGGGCACTGGGCCCCTAGAATTATCTTCACCTTTCTCCCCTATACAACGGCCCTGGTCCCAGCCCCTTCGGAGAGACGGAACCTTCCCCCAGGTGGTGGAGGTGAAACCAGACTGTGACCTGAGAACGGAAATCTTCCTTATCCGCCCTCTATCCCTATCTTCACTGGAGATCAATAAAGGGACGGTTGCGTAAAAGGGGATTTAACGTTTCATGAAATATAAGCTCTATACCTGTCCCTGTAAATGAGGCAAAACAGGCGTAAAGAGGGACTATCACATGTAATTCAGGACGACTAAGTAGGGACTAAGGGCGTGTGTTCTTAATAGTCAGATCAGGAAAGATGAGACGTGCACGAGGCAAATATTTGCGCAGATTTCTGTCCCACGGCTGCTTTTCTGGTCCCACGTCTCAGTAATCCTGTACACTGTTGACTGAGCAACACATCAGATCCACGCAGATATTAAATAACTGTCTCTGGGGCATCAATGTCAGCTGCTTTCAAGCAAGGTAACTGCCAGCTCGTTGGCAATATGCCTAACCTGCCCTGTCAGCTCTTCATAATCATCATAACAACAACAAACAACTGCATTAGTAATATAGCCTAACCATATTGCAGCTTAAGAACTGCCACAAATATAAACATTTTACACATGGAATCAGATCCACCGGCTAAATAAACTCATGTGTGACTAACTACATTAACATGGCTCAGCTCTATCTTAAGTGTTCCACTGAGCCATGGCAGTCAACCAACATGCACAATACCAGGAGCTCAAACGCGCCTAATAGGATGCAGTCCTTATTGTTATTAATTACACCTGGGCTCCTCCTGCTAAAACAGTCTGGCACCCTGTGAGGAGGTGTGATACTAAACAAGTCCCAGCTTTGGATAGTAATGAACGTCTCTGCCATAAATACTGTACTCATTGCACAAGGGTGTATGACTATTATATAAGTAATAGACTAATAAGTAAGTATTTATAGTTTCAAGTATTAACTTAGTGTAAAATAAAGCTTTGCAAATTTTAAGTCTGTCTGGAAATAATATACAACCTTAAAATTGGACTTCTCAAAATTCAAAAGTCAAATATAAAAATATCAACATGTTGATAACATGAAACAAACCTTTTGAATAAACACTATTTCTTCAGAGAACAAGGACTGGGGATTATGGGTTTTAATGGCAAGTATGAACAGATAAAAGCAGGAAAAACCTGTTTCGATTTTCACTTCAGGATATGGATGCTGAATTACGACAGGTTTGAAAAATGAAAGTATCCTTTCACCAGTGCTGTAGAGTCATATCATTACCCAAGAGTTGTGAAATAGTAGTAGTGAACAGACAGCTCTTACTCAGTCATTCATAAAAAGATGCTATACACCAAGAGTCTTGCAGCGAACATCTAACAGATAAATAAAATAAATACCAGCTTCCATTTGAAATCTATCATTTGGACTACTGTCTTTTAGTATATTTTAAAGTTGTGCATATTTCATGTGGTTTCATTTTAAGTGCAGTATAGTTCAAGTGTATACAACGCTACTTGGTGATACACTGAAATAACATGCGGTAATTTTAAAATGAATGTTTTTGTTATTTTCCCCAACACGCAACAGGAAAAGATCAATGTGGACACAAAATCAAAGACCTTTAAATTCATTTTCAGGGCATACATTTTTTATTTTGTAAAAAAGAAACTACAGTAACTGGTACAAAAATATCTAATCTCATATGAAATGTAAAAGAACCATATTCATAATTAACTTATATGCATGTGTTTACAGTGTTTGTGCGTCTTGTGTGCGTGTCATGTGTTTACAGCTCAGACAAACTCGCGTGATGACTGAATTAATTGTTAACCTTGGTTTTTAGTCTCCTTCTCTGTCTGGTGGGGGAAACAGATGTGAGCAGTGACTCCTCCTTTGTCTTCTCATCTTTAACAGCAGGTTCCTGTCCGGGTTCAGTCTTTGTTTTAAAGTGGGATTTTGGAGTCGGGGAGCGTGGGGATCCAGCTTTAGGTCTCTTTGTAGGAGAGTTCTTGTGGGCTGATGGACAGCTGTGCTGGTTCAAACACACCGAGCAGAGAGGGTTGACAGGAAGACAAACCTGCTGCCCAAAACCCACGAGCAGCCAGTTGATCTCACTCCACAGCTCCCTGCAAAAGAGTGTGAACGGTTACTTTAAAGCTGAATTAATCAGTCACAGGGAAACTCCTGAATAACTGGTGATTCAGCTGCTCAATGCTTAAAGGGATAGTTCGGTTTTTTTGATATGAATCTATATGGCATCCCCATCATCAGTTACGTGCTGTGACGGTGACTTTCCCCGGACTGTGTCCCGTGAGCGGAGTTCCGGCCTGGTTTCGGTGCTGACGAATGTAGTCCGGCTAGTTGGCTGGGGTCACGAAAATAAAGCGTTTTTCTTCTCAAAACAATATGCGTTCAAAAGAGTGATACATTTGCATCACAAAACCGTTGTCCACGAAAAAGTCTGACCTCGCAATCGCTTGGCGCTATTTTCTCTCCCTCCGTATCACTGCGCGCTGCCGCCTGTAGACGGCTGTGCACGTTTCTATCAGCTGTTTCACGGAGTTTACTGCTCGGATAGTTCACATAAACATTTCTGATTGTGACACAAGTGATGAAGCCATCCCTTGTTTTAGCACAGAGCTAAAGGGAGAGCTTTATGAACCTGATGTGATGCTGAACTTCGTCAGATGGAGTTAGGTAAAGAGGTGGGTGATCGTTGCAGCGCAGTTCATGGTGGAAGATCAGACCTACAAACATACACAGACAGACAGCGTGCATCACCTGCACCGGACGGTGCTGCTGGAAAAAAAAGAAAGAAAAAAAAAGAACGGCACTACTCTCCAGCCAGCTGACGTGCAGCTCACCTGCGGCTCACCTGCAGCTGTCAGAGGAGCCTCAGATCTTCCATAACGGACTGCGCTGCATTACTGATCATCACCCTGTCCGTCACAGCTACAGCTGTGGTCTAACTTCAGCTTGTCACTTCCCTGTCCCTCCTCTCTCTCTCTCTGTCTGCTCGTTTTAACTCCATCTGACGAAGTTCAGCATCACATCAGGTTCATAAAGCTCTCCCTTTGGCTCTGTGCTAAAACAAGGGATGGCTTCATCACTTGTGTCACAATCAGAAATGTTTATGTGAACTATCCGAGCAGTAAACTCTAATAGCGGAGAGAAAATAGCGCCAAGCGATTGCGAGGTCAGACTTTTTCGTGGACAACGGTTTTGTGATGCAAATGTATCACTCTTTTGAACGCATATTGTTTTGAGAAGAAAAACGCTTTATTTTCGTGACCCCAGCCAACTAGCCGGACTACATTCGTCAGCACCGAAACCAGGCCGGAACTCCGCTCACGGGACACAGTCCGGGGAAAGTCACCGTCACAGCACGTAACTGATGATGGGGATGCCATATAGATTCATATCAAAAAACCCGAACTATCCCTTTAACAGACAAGTTTTAATTTGGTCTTTTCTTTGACACTGGGCTGAAAATAGTAGCCAAAAAGATTAATTTGTATTTATTTGGTTCCGTAACCACTGCCTTCGACTTCTCCTCCTGGGGTCCACCCAAGTCAACGTTCCCTCATACCGCAAAACAATTAGCATTTAAATGAAAACAAGAAAATATTAATAGTTCAACATTTTGGCAAATTGGCCCATTGCCATAATCGCTATAGTCATAGCAGTAGGTTCGTTACCTTTATTTGTCGGTGCAAGCTGTTTTTAGAACAGCAGAGCAGAGCGGCGAGCTGCTCAGAGCTACGCTACGGAGGCTAAAGGAATTTCACAGTTTTTCAGCAAGCTGACTCTGTATTTACCTCAAAAATTGGTCCGTTTCATAACGTTCCATTATTATCTCATAGCGTGGTGAATATGCAGGTCACAACTTGTCCACGAGAGCATTTTGAAGTTTTTGGATTGTGTATTTGATGAGTTTGATGATGGAAACCAAGAAATTCCTTTAGCCTCCGTGGCGTAGCTCTGAGCAGCTCGCGGCTCTGCTCTGCTCTTATAAAAACAGCACACACCGACAAATAAAGGTAACTAACCTACTCCTAAAACTATAGGGATTATGGCAATGGGCCAATTTGCCAAAATGTTGAACTATCCCTTTAACAAATAAAAAAAATGCTTTTGACTTGACTCAAACGATAAAAAAAACAAAAGCAGCATATGCAGTGACTGAATGATAAAATGAGGTTAAAGACAAAGACTATAACCACTATCTGATCAGATATCATGTAATCAAACCCTTTTGTTGATTAGATGATAAGAACAATGGTGACCTAGTTAAAGTTATTTGCATAAAAACATGAAACAACAATGTCAGAAATCATAATGGTGGTGGACTGCAGGTCTAAATGCACATAGCAAATAGTCTCTAGGAATGGCAAATTATAGAAAAAGTTGCTTACTGGTAATCTAGAATTTCTAGAACTTACCTTTGTATCAGCTCTAAATAATCTAACACTGAAATGGCAATAGGTGAAGGAGGTGAGAAGCTGCTTCTCATGCATTCATTGGGTCGGGTCAGGGTCTGACGTGCGTACAGTGCAGTTGAAAATCATTTAGCGGGTGACAGATTCACTCTTCCTCACATCATGTGATGAAAGGCTCTGGTCAGTCCCCCAAAAGTCAGTGGTTTGCTGTATGTTTCCAGGTCAGTCCTGATTCTGATATTTATAGATGTGTTGGTCCCTGCTAATCAGGTTGTGCAGGTCACCAGCAGTGAATTAGTCATGCTGTTACCTGGGTAACCACTCCTCCAGGGCCTTGCGTGTTTCCTCCGGGTTCTTGGTCGGCTTCCTGAGCCAGCCCAGCCGATTGGAGATACGATGAACGTGTGTGTCCACGCCTACACCAGAGATCAACAACATCAATCACAACAGACACATCCATGAATTTGAATAAAGAAAAAAAAAAAATTGAATGTAATACGTACACACTGCTGCACAGATTCAGCTTTACTATTTCCACTTAAACAGTTGTATTCAATTATATAACATAACATATGATCATAGATTATCGTACATAAAATTTATATTACAGCACTGGATTTTTTTTTTTTAACTATGTTTGAGTAAAATTCACATTTTTGTTTTATTCTATAAACTACTGACAACATTTTTCCCAAATTTGAAATAAAAATATTGTCATTTAGAGCATTTATTTGCAGAAAATGACAACTGATTAAAATAACAAAAAAGATGCAGTGTTTTCAAACCTCGAATAATGCAAAGAAAACAAGTTTATATTCATTTTTTAACAACATAACACTCATCTTAGGAAGAGTTCAGAAATCAACATTGGTGGAACCCAAATTTTTAATCACAGCAGTGGTTTTTATAATCTTCATCGTTAAATATGATGTGACTCTATCAGTGCCTCCCGCTTCTGCTGAAATTCAATAGAGACTGGAACTGAATGGTTTCCACACATGTAGAGATGCTGATTTAAGAAAAATTTGGAGGGGTCTCTTAATTTATTCCAGTGCTGTATAGCTTTAGTGACTGTAGACCGATCATTCAAGTCACTGAATGACCAAAACCATTTATACTTTTCTTTTCTTAATGTTAGATTTTTAAAAAAGCTTGTGTTGTTTTTTGCTTGTACAAAAAAGGAAAACAATTGTCTGACATTCTCAAAGCAAATGATTTATCAACAGACAAACTAATCATTTGTTGCAGCCTTAAAGGGATAGTTCAACATTTTGGCAAATTGGCCCATTGCCATAATCGCTATAGTCATAGCAGTAGGTTCGTTACCTTTAATTGTCGGTGTAAGCTATTTTTAGAATGGAGGAGCGGAGCAGCAGGCTGCTCAGGGCTATACTATGGAGGCTAAAGGAATTTCTTGGTTTGCCTCATCAAACTCATCAAATACAAAATCCCAAAACTCCAAAACGCTTTCGTGGACAAGTTGTGACCTGCACATTCACCACGTTATGAGATAATAATGGAACGTTACGAAACAGAGCCGTTTTCGAGGTAAATACAGGGTAAATATAGTCCGCTTGCTGAAAAACTGTCCCTGAACGCAACACGTATCAGCGGTTTTGCATGAATTTACCTCGAAAACAGCTCCGTCTCGTAACGTTCCGTTATTATCTCATAGCGTGGTGATTGTGCAGCTCACAACTTGTCCACAACAGCCTTTTGGAGTTGTTAGGTTGTGTATTTGATGAGTTTGATGAGGCAAACCAATAAATTCCTTTAGCCTCCATAGCATAGCCCTGAGCAGCCTGCCGCTCCGCTCCTCCGTTCTAAAAATATCTTGCACCGACAATTAAAGGTAACGAACCTACTGCTATGACTATAGCGATTATGGCAATGGGCCAATTTGCCAAAATGTTGAACTATCCCTTTAATTGTTGACTGTAGTTAGTGCAGGGAAGAGCCTCAGGATTAGTTTATTAATTTACTGGAAAAAACAGCAAGCACACACAAGGCAAATACTTCTTGTTTGCTACCATAATGTGAAAATGTTATACTCATTGACTGTATTTACTTTATTCCTTGTGTGTTCCTACCTATTCCAGACACCTGGTCCCAGGCGATGTCCATGGCCAGATGAGCCATCTTAGGCCCAACTCCCGGCAGACGGACCAGCCCCTCCACGCTGTTGGGGATGTCACCTTCAAACTCTTTCTGCAGCATGGCCGTTGTCAGCTTCAAGTACTTCACTTTAGTCTGGAGGAGAGTGGGGGCCACAAACCAGGAGAGGAGTCATTCAGTCACGAAACAAACGTCAAATGATCGAGCGTGTGAAAGTGGAAAATAAGTGTTGTGATGGGAGACTTGAGAGTTATCTTGTGTTACCCTCCAGAAGCCGACGGGGTAGATGAGCTTTCCCAGTGTTTCGTCATCAGTGCTGAGTAGATTTTCCACAGTGCAGCCGTGAGCTCGGAGCCTCTGCATGGCTGCTGCCGTCACCTGGTCCTTGGTCTGACTGGACAGCATGAGAGACACCAACACCTGGAAGCGTCTCACCTGCACCAGCAGCAGAAAATAACAACACGATGTAACTGCTGGCTTACTTTAGACTTAAAAAGAAATGACTCTGCACTAGGGATGTCATGATTACTTGTTTTCAAAATTAATCGTGGTATTAAACACCACAATTAATTAATCGTAAAGATTCCTAAATACTGTTACTTTCACAAAAATATTGGCAGATGTGCAAAAACAAAGGTAAATGCACAGATACTGGTCCATTTAACTAACGTAACATTGAATTGGTAGGAATTTAAATGTTACCCTGTCATTTTTAATTTTAAAAAAAAGCAAAATAAAACAAAAACGATTAAAATGAACGCAAACATTTGATATAGATAACAATTTATGACCTGAATATTTCAAACATTTCCCCTGGGGATTAAGAATTGGTCATATATTAATAGATACGTGAAATATTTTGTGTAAACAATGAGTAATGTAATTATATTTTGACTATATTTGATTTTACACATTCAGTGTTGTGAAATTAATTAATGCAAAATAATTGTGATAATCGTAGTACCGTGATTATTTCTCTGACAATAATAGTACCAAGAAAATGTATAATCGTGACATCCCTACTCTGCAACCTACTGGTGGAGGGGCTCCTGTGTCGTAGCATTTCTCCGCTCCCATCTTATCTACAGGTGCGTCTCGGCTGCTCCTCATCTCCCGGATGAATCCTAACTGTTTCTTCCAGTCGGGGGGTTCCCAGCGCTCCGTCTTCACCGCTGAAACGCCTTCATCCCTGTCATACTCCACCTTCAGCTGTCTCCTCCTGCGGCTGTGTGAAGACAGCGGGAGAGCGTCCGCTTCTGTTTTGAGCTTCACAGGAGCCTGTTGCAGCAATCCATGACTCCCATCTGGACACAGAGAGGGAAGAGACTGAGAGTGAGAAACACCTAACCCACCGCCAGGCTACATAACTAGAAAACACAATCAAAAAATAAAGCTACAGTGGCGCCTGCTCAACCTATTGATACGGCATTTACAGAGGCCTTAGTCCTCACTGTAGCCGGCGCTTTAAAAACACATCTTTTCTCCTTGGCCTTCGGATCCACAGGGACTTCTAATCCTGGCTAGTTTTGTTCAAATGTCCATGTGTAATCTTAACATAATCTTGCACTGTTGTTTATGACTACTGTAGCCGTGCACGTATGCGTATGTATGTGTATGTGTATGTATGTGCATATGTTTGTATGTATGTGCCACATGCATTTGTGTGTGAGAATGTGTGATGGTATGCATGTTTTCTTGTTTCTTGTACATGCGTTGTTGTTTTTTTGTTTCTGTCTCTGCTCTGTGAAGCACTTTGGACGACTGTCACAGGTCTTTTAACTGTGCTATATAAATAAAAGTGAACTTGAACTTGAACTTAAAAAATAAAATAAAATAAAGCTACAGTATATCCTCTTTAATTCAGCCACAATAACAGCAAAACCAAAACCAACACTGCCATGTGAGTTCCTTCCAGTTCATCCCAGAGCTGCTGGATGTGGCTGAGTGAGGTCAGTCAGCTCTGTAGCCTATGTGGAAAAAACACTGAGAAAAGTCAACTCATAATGTGTTTCTGCTTTACTTACTCTTTGGTCATCGTTCATTCATTCCTGAATATGACTATGTTGTAGTGAAACTGAGCCAAACTGGTAAAAAAAAAGCTCCAGACCCACAACAGCTGCATTTGTGATGTGTCATATCAGTGGCCATGTCCTCTGAGGGCTGATGCAGGTCAGATGGGATGTTGAGCAGACTGGAAGAGCAGCTCGTCTCCTCCTCACCTGCTCTCTATCGATCAAACTAGTTGACTGATGGTTCATGATTTGCTCCTGAATGGTATCAGCCTGTTGAGTGCGTGTGCAGCTGTGTGCAACAACATTACCTGGAGTCAGTGAGGGTCCTCGCTCACAGACCGTCGCCTCCTCCTCCTCCTCCTTCACCTTCACCTCCACGCTGGGAACCGGACCCACGTCGCTCCTCCGTCTGCTGGTGAGTTTGGAGCCCAGAGAGCAGCCGGCAGTCCGAGCCGCCCTCCGAGTGACCACAGAGCCGCTGTGCATGAAGTAAGGAGAAGTCATAACGAAACACGGGACCACGCAACAGACCCTCGAGCTGCGGCGCAGTGCAAGCATAGAAGCTGAAGTTGGTTTCTCATTCGTAGTGCTGTTGTGGTCACGAGGGGAGCAGAAAAGTACAACACCCATTGTAAATAAACAATAACAATTAACCATTAAATAATTATGTTTTATAAAACCACTTATCTCACAACAGCTGCTAGACTATCATGAGATTTGAGGCTTTTAAATTATAAATAGGCCCAACACTAAACTGACAATGATCAAACTAAAGTTAATAAATAAATATAATCTAATATCTTTCCTGAGATGGTTTGGTATTCCCATTTTTTATGGTATATTGTCAGTCCTGTATACACATCACAGCAGTCTAGATGAAATTCAATCATGCATTTGCATACACATGATAACACCTGCTCCTCTTTGAATGCTAAAACATTTTCCTACTCTTCTCGTTCCCACTGCTTTTACCACAGTCTATCTTTCTATTCTTAATAAAACACTTAAGGTAGCTTCCTATAATGAAGGCCTTTAACGGTTCATTTACAAGCAATACTATCAATATCATAACAATAAAAAGATGTTTGCCCATTTGCTGTGCTGGAATAATAACAAAAGCTTTGCTCTGTGAATTATAAAAAAATTACACACAAAAACCCATACAATTTAATGTTGAAGGAGCCAGTATTGTTATCCCCATAAAACAGGCTGTCAGTCAGCAATCCCTCTAAACCAGTGGTCCCCAAACTACGGCCCGCGGGCCGCATCCGGCCCGCGCTCAAATTCCAACCGGCCCGCGGCCTCTGTCATAAAAAAAAATCAATAATATGCGGCCCGCCAGCACGTACAATTTTTTTCCAGCCTCGATATATTGCCATGTGCATGCCTGTTTGTTTTCCTCGTCTCTGGCCTCCAAACAGGCTGAATGACAAGAGGCTTCACTCTGTGACTCGGTCTCAGCACCTGGGCGCGTTTGTTCCATAGCGGAATGACATGAGGGAGTGAGGCCTCTTGTCAGTCATCCAGGATCTTTGTCTCCGTGGGGGGAGGCGGGGCCGCTACCACACCGTACAACACACACAGTGCAGCATGTGAGGAGCAACCAGGGAGCAACGCTAGGTAACGTCAGTTGCCAACTTGGTGACTTTCTCCCTAAATCTGGCGACTTTCCAAACCCTCTCATCAACTTTCTTTTTGACAAAAGCCACTGGCGACAAATCTAGCGACTTTTCCGGTGCTGTTTTACAAACGCTTCTGGTTTGGAGACTCGGACGTGAAAGCACGTCATCATCACTGCTGTTTTCACCGAGCAGCGGTGCTGCCGTGAGCCCCCCGCCCCCGTCCCTACAGCACTCAGCGGCGGTGTGACGGAGCTGTCCCCGCTACAGAGACCCGCTCCACGCCGCTGACACCCCCACCCCACTTAGAGCGACATACACAGCCTCAGCTCAGTCACTCACCTCATCTACTGTGATGACACGGTCAATATCTATTCAAGTGCAGTTTTGTTGAGACTTGATAAGCCATTTTATTTATTGTTTTGGTTGTGTGTGGTTTTATATTTGAGTGCATCTTTTCTTAACAGAGACAGGGTCTATTCTTGTTTTTGATTTGATTTTTATTCAAGCGCAATTTTTCATTTTTTAAAAATATAATATAATATAAAATATAGCCTAATAATGTTTCAAATTAACCTAGATATGTTTAAGCTTCCTTTTTTCCCCAGACATTTAGGCTATGTCATTTTATCTGGTCTTCAAATATGAAAAGCAGAGTGATTTTGATTAAAAAAAAATGTGAAGAAATTAAAAGAATTCCATTTGCAATGAAAAAAAAGTATTAAATAGTTAATTTGCATTTAATGTTAATGGTTCAAAGGATGTCAGGCTGAAAGGTCGGCCGACCCGGCCCCCACACATTTTTACTTAACCAAATCTGGCCCTCTTTGCAAAAAGTTTGGGGACCCCTGCTCTAAACTGCAAAACAGCCAGGGTAATCACTGCTCACTTTTAGGTTTACTCTAATTCCACCACATATGGAAACAAGCATAAACAGTATGATCGAAACTATGCTAATATAGCTTATTACAGCAAATATACAGTGAAAGTCTGGTGTGATGCTGAAACCTGCAGCCACATGTGGAACAGTTTGCTCAAGCCTGTCATAGAGTAAGTAAGAACAGAGGAAAAACAATGTGAGCATGAGTAGCCTACTACTCATTAGTGTGTTAAAACATGAACAGAAATGTTGCCTATTTAATCATTTGGTTTCTCTTAAAATTCAAAATGTGTGACCTGCAGTAGGCCTACTTGTTTGTTCAATCTTAATATGAATTATGTTATGAGCATAGCGCCACCTAAAGGCAGCAGGACGAAGGTGCAATGACTCACCGATAAGAAACCAACTTCAGCAGCTTGAGTGGTTCTCTGCTAGCTAACTTTTCCGTCGGGTAACGTTTCAGAGTTTCAGGAGGTGAAGCTAATTAAGTCACGTATTGTTTTACTCTAAGGTCGTGTCACTGGGGCATTTGGGACGACGACGACAGCTAACCTTTGCGAAGACATTAGTGCTTAAGTTTTGTCATAACACAGAAAAAATAGAGTAACAAACGGGCTTTAGCATAGTTTCGGGATTTAGCTCGCGCGAAACTGCATTTCCCATGAGCTAGCGCGGCAAACGTGTTTTTGTAGGAAGTGGCCCTGTCACAGCGTTAGTGTGCCATCCGGTTGAGGAGTGGAGGACTGAGCTTGGACGGGAACAAGCTCTGAGCTGCACACAGACTCGTATCCATGCTGAGAGACAGGCGGCTCGCTCGGCTGCGGGTGGACGAAGCCTCGGCTGAATGAAACCGAAAGCAACACGACTTTGATAAGGTGAGAGGAGACGGGGCAGGAGCGGGAGGAGGAGGCGTTGTTGTTTTTAAGCGACCAGACAGACCTTGAATGCCACAGAAGAAGAAGGAGGCAAATGTAAAGCGACGCTAACGGGTCAGCAGCAGCAGCAGCAGCAGCGCCATTGTAGCCTACACTTTGTGTCTTGTTTGTGTCGCGGTGCGTTCACGGGTCAGTCGGCTGCGGTCCGAGGCTACCTGGCACCGCTGCTGCTGCTGCTGTGGTGGCGGTGGTTGTTGTTGTTGAACTCAAACAGACCAGTCGTTGTCTGCCTGCTCACCTCCCTCCCCTCTGTCTCTGTCAAGTCCACATGACAGCAAATTCTTCAAACCTGCCCCCCCCTCCCCACCTCCTCTCTCTTACCCTTCACCCCCCCGCGGGTTTACACATTAACAGACTGGGACTACAAACTTCACTGCCTGATAGTTGTAGATAGGAGTCTTAAATGGTCTGTTCACCAAAATTACACAAAGTGGGGTTTAATTTATGTAACTGCAGCGCCCTGACGCAGAAACACGAACAGTGAAATGTCATGTTTTGTAAATAACAGTACAACAAATTACAGTGTTGCAGTACAATTAGGCTACGAAAAACCCTGCACTGATATGTAACTGTTATTAATTGAAATCCTAACACAGATGATACAGAGCCTCCTCTGTTCTCCCACTACACTATAGTTTGGGATTATTTGTCCAGGATCAAAAATAACTGGACACACACATTCCTGTCCATGTTAAATAGGTCAAACAGGAAAACATGTTGTGCAAAGATCCTAAAAATACTTACTCTTCTCTGTAATGATATATTGATCATCACATAAGACGAGTTAAGGCAGTGATGACTGTACAATGAATGTGTTTTCAACAATGTCTGACTCAACATCTGTGTGACACACCACCTTAGCTAAATTATTGCCTGGTGATTACCCTGATTTCCTCTTTAGCAATCTGGTAAACAACACACTGTCAAAGGCACAGAAACAGACAAAGGGTAAATAATGGAAACATGTGAATGCTCATTATAAACGTACTTATTTATAGACATATTTCATCATGTGCAGAATTATAACTTAAAAACAAATACAAGTCATACTCTTATTTGTTTTGTAGGGTGTAACAAAATAGAAATGAGGGAGGAGTGAAGGCTTACAGTAACAGCAGATGGCACCAATGCAAACATGCAAAACCATAGAATATCCTCTGCATGTAGCTATCAAATGTTACGAGATAACATTATGACTTCAGCAGCCTCTGAAAATCAATCTCACATCCTCCAAAAGTCAAAGAAAGAGAGAAAGACAACAGTGGACATGAATATTGAATGTCTGTTATATGCAGACATTTTTCACGCATGAAATATCACCACAAAAATCAGAGACTCAAAAGAAGAAGTACAGGTATCCTCAAGAATGCCACTGTATTTTGTAAACCTCCTATTCACCTGCACAGAGATATTACTCATGGTTTTGCTGCCATCACAAAACAAAGGAGGTGATCACATCTTGGTTTGTAGTGAAACACTGTGAATGGTGTATTAGTTCTCACTGCCAACATGTTACCATTGTACCTAAAGCTAATGTTGTGCTGTCACGTACAATAACATGATTTTTTGCCTCTATCCATCTCTTAAATAGCTCACTGCAAAGTGATTGAACGATTGCGGTGGATTTTGGCAGAGAGCAGTTATGTCCTTTTGTCATCATCCATCCAGTTGCTGGCTGGCAAACCACATCATGTTTCAACTTAGAGAATGTCCGTAGTATTTTCAGGACTTGGACTGTGATGCTTGTTGCAAAGTTTCTAAATGTGTGTTACTGTTTCTTCAGGAAGCCACCAGTCCCAGTCTGTGCAGCCTGTCTCCATTCCCGGCCGAGCCATGAATAAACAACCAAGTAAAGAGAGTCTGAAGGACAAGGTGAAGGGGATCTTTGGGCTGGGAACTCCACGGCCACCGAGCAAACAGAGTGACGCCAAAACGTCCGAGTTTATCATTACGACTGACATCATCAAGGTGTGCAGAGAGACAGTGCATGCACGAGTTCACCTTACCCGTCATGTTTTATGTGGGCTTACTCTTCATTTCTTCATATTTCAGGAGCTCCACCCAGACTGCGGTCTGAGCAACCGCGTTCGAATGATGAACCACGTCTGTGACCTTGCAAAAACAAAAAAATTTGAGGAGGTGAGTAGTATGCACCGGGTGTCACATTGTGGATACAGCAGCACAAGCAATCACCTTTTGTTTGTAAAACTGTGTGCACACATGCATATGTTTCAGCACGCAGTGGAGGCAGTGTGGAAAGCTGTGGAGGACATGCTGACTCCAGAGCAGCCGCCTGAGGCCCGACATGCCGTACTGCAGCTGCTGAGGGCCATCATACAGGGACAGGTAGGTACAGTATGTAGAACCGATGTGTACACACAAGCAATGGAAATATAGCTGGAAACATAGTTCTTGTTACTTCTTTAAATCATATTTTTTGTTTATTTGAAGGGAGAGCGACTCGGCCCTCTGAGAGCCTACTTTTTCAAGGTGATCAGAGATTACCAACCCAGCAACGAAGACCTCTCTGACAGGCTGGAGGTCTTCAAGGCTTTAACGGAAAATGGAAAAGACATCACCTACCTGGAGGAGGACATAGGTAAAAGTCCTCATGGAAAACTCATAAAGCATTTTGAAAACTTCACCTCTTATCGTCTTAATCCCCAGCACAATCCTCTCTGCCATGAATTTCATTGAGGTCAAATTGAGAACAAATACAGACTTTAAACTGACCTGCCAACATTTCATACTGCACTTCTCTGTCTTTGAAATTCCTTTATTTGGATAAATGATGTTTGTGATTATTGCTTCTAAAGGCATAAATTGTCCTTTACTATGATATTTACTGGTATGCTTTTTTCTGTTGTTGCTGTTTTCTCCTCTCCCACAGCACGCTTTGTCCTCCTTTGGATGGACATCGGTCTCACCTCCGATTTCCTCCATGTTCTTGTAAATCTGGTGAAGTTCAACAGCTGCTACCTGGACCAAAATGTCTCCATTATGGTCCAGTAAGTCAGACAGACAAAGAGACACACACAGTTTTGTTCCTTGTTAATTTTGAAAAACGTTTATAACTTGCTTTTTCTTGCTTGTTCTTTCATGCTCTCTGCAGAAAAATCTGCCTACTGTGCAATAGAACAACATCCTCAACAGATATTGAGGTGAGCTTTTGTTTTTCCTTCGTTTTACTCATTACATAACTTGAGCAACTGTAACCGCAGTGCAACATGTTTTCAACAAGTGTCAGCTGAGGAACAATCAGCACATTCTTTGTTCAGTCATCTTGTTAGCATTCAACAGAACATGCTGCCTTGTTCAAAATCATAGCTGTTGTTGACTGGTAACAGACACCTAATTCGGCCATTACAGACCTTGTGTCAGTTATTCGCTCTGTTAAAGGTTCAGAGAAAAAAAAAAAGTTTAATCAAATATCTGACCCAAAGCAAAATGTGAAAAAGGGCCACCCTTTTCCACACTCAGGGAAGAATGAAAAGTATATTCTTGAGACGAAAGAGCTCAAGTGGGGATTCATTTGTTTGTAGTTATGTGCACAGTGTTTGCTATAAGTGTGTTTCTTGGCACCATGTTGTCCTAGCAGATAATCAACCTACAGGTTGGGAGGAAGCAGTTTTATTTCATCTGTGTTGCTCTGATTCACAGATGTTGTGTACAGTTCACCAATGTGATTTGTGCAGAAATGTTGGATGTTGAAGTTATACTGTATTTTATAATTGGCAACGGCATTACAGACTCGAATAGAGCTCATGACATCTATTTACTTTTTGAGGAGGAAAACACATCCACATAAAGATAATTAACAGGAAAATCTAAGTGTGGTGTAAACAAGTTTGTTAGCTATAGCCATATAAACTATACACGCCCTATAGCCATTAATTACCTAATGAACTCAGTATTAAAGCAGAAGTGAGTGGTCCGGTCGTTTTCACTAATGCTGCGTTCCAGGCAGGCTTTTGAAATCGTAAATTACAGCTTCAAGTCACAATTTACGACTTTGTAGCGTTCCAGGCAACCCACTCGTGTTTTTCCGACCTGTTTTACCGGTGAAAGTCACTATAACGGCCACTCGTAACTTCCGACCGGTGAACTCGTACCAGATCGAACTGGTACGACTTCACGGTCGGAAAAATACGAGTTTCCTTGAACGCACCATAACAGTCCTCGTCGCTACGTCACCACATTCACGGCGTTCCTTGGCTGCACACACAGCCCTGCATGCCGTTCTCTCTCCTCATTGGATAAAAACTGTAGGATACGATAAATGTTTTCTCTTCGGCTCAGAGCAGAGCAGAGTGACTGAGAGACCCGTGTTTCAGTCCAAACACTCTATGTAAGTGATTGCTGTCGGAAGATATAACTATTTAAGACTTATATTAACACAAATGTATCACTCACTTCTGCTTTAACGCCTGCTTAATTGACATATACCAGTCTAAGTCTGTGACCTGCTGTTGTTAATTCTGTTGGTGTGTTGTCTGTGTTTACAGGTAGCACTACAAGTCCTGGATGCAGTGGTGTGTTACAACTGCCTGCCCTCAGACTCTCTCACAGTCTTCATCATCACACTCTGCCGCACAGTCAATGTCAAGGAGTTTTGTGAATCCTGCTGGAAGGTGAGAGAAGAAGACACATGCATATACATTACATACACACACACACTTTACACGAGCATGTTTGCCTTTTGTCTAAATGCTCTGATTTGATGGCGCATAAGTCATATTTGCGTTTTCTTTTCTTCTCCTCCCCTGTTGTTCTCTCTTGTCATGTTCCGTCTGTGCAGCTAATGAGGAAGGTGTTGGGGACTCACCTCGGCCACAGTGCTATTTACACCATGTGCCGCATCATGGAGGAGAGGTATTGTTAATGTCCCAGCTTTAAGTATATTTCTGACCATATGGTTCAGCAATAAACTTCATAAACCAAACGGTTTAACTACTGTGTATTGTAAGTTGTGCCCTGTTTGTGTTTCTTTCCACCTATGTGCGATCTGACCAGGGTGTACATGGAAGATGCACCATTGCTGAGAGGAGCTGTTTTTTTTGTTGGAATGGCATTGTGGGGCGCACACAGACTCTCTGCTCTCAAAAACACACCCACACTGGTTCTGCCATCTTTCTATAAGGTAACACACACATGCGCACAGTACATGGTTTGTTTCCTTGTCAACATGTGATTTATTGTAAAATCTAATGTCTAATCTTATGATATTGTGGTCAAAAGGGTCTTTTATTAAAGGTATAATATGTAGGAATTCCCCCCCATCTAGCGGTGCGGTTGCATATCTGAATGTATTCTTGATGTTGCATTCAGGTGAAATCGGGCAGACGTCAGACAGACAACAGACGCTGCATGTAACAGGATAAACAAGCGTCTATGTAAACAAGTGGTCCGCCAGCACGAGGCAAAACAATACAGGCGTGACAATGTGTTGTCATGGTGATGTCGTATTGTTTACCTGACCCACGTTTTACCGTCTTTCTCTCGTTGAGTAAAAATAGTCTAGAAGCACCTAATGTTTTATTACAGTAAATAATACTGAAGATATTTTCTGTTTAGCAGTATCCAGTGGGTCGGTTGTTGTCCCATCTTCAGCTCTGTTGATTTAAAAAAAATTGTAGTAGTAGAGATAGATGAGAAACAACAAATTAGAGTGTAGTTGGAGAAACCATGACTAATCTTGATGCTATGAATGCAAATCAAATTAGTTGTAGTGACTGTTGCCGTCTGATCTCTGCCCCTCAGGCCATGTCGAGTGCCAACGAGGTGGTGTCCTATGAAATCGTCCTCTCCATCACCAGACTGATCAAAAAGTACGGCAAGGAGCTGCAGGTGGTCACGTGGGACATCCTGCTGGGCATCATAGAACGGTTGTTGCTGCAGATCCAGGTACATACAGATAAATGCTGCACATGTACACACACAAACGCAGTAAAATAGTTTGTTGAACTTGCGGTCTTTCTCATCTGTCTTTAACAGACAATAGGCAGCGCAGAGTTGAAGTCCATCGTGTATGAGCTGTTAACCACAGTAGAGGAGCTGTATGAGCAGAACGGGTACCACGGCTCCACAGAGAAGTTCTTCAGTCTGGTGGAGAAATGTGCTGACAAGAGACCTGTGAGTTCTTTGGTGCATCATTCTGTCTCTCTCTGCGCAGTCCTGTCCTGTCATTCAGTCCTCCTACATACTGCTGCTTCTGTTTTAATCTTGCTCGTCTCTGTGCGACAGGACGCATCAGTGCTGACCCTCATCTCGTACAGGGCCCAGTCTATCCAGCCAGCCAAGGACGGCTGGATCCAGAGCCTTCACCGCCTCATGGAGAAATTCTTCAGGTGCTGATCATATTTCATAACTTTGTGGGCAGGTTTTGATATTTTATTTCCGTCACTCTTTGTTAGTCATAACCTTGATCTCTGTCTTGTTCCATCCATGCTGTGTCTGAATCTTCCCTGTCCATCTCTTATATTCCACCGTCTCTCTGAAAGGAACGAGACGCGCAGTGTGATAAGGATCAAAGTGCTTCACATCCTCTCCTTCGTTCTCAGCACCAACCGACAGCTCTATGAGGTCTGTACGCTCACACACATCCACATACACACACATTTGCATCCTCACTGTCAAGACCACTTTTAACCACTCTTTCTGCACACTCAACGGTCAAAATATAGGCCTATTAAGTTTCCTGCTTTATTTGACATTTAATGGTTAAAGAGGTGATTATGATAACTTCAATCAAGATAGTTTGATAAATGAAATGGTCATTGTCTGTCTGGTAAATTCCTGATGTTTGTTTAAATGCACTTTTAATAAAGTAGATAATTAAAATTTCTCAAACTGAAATTAAATCTGTTGATTTTATTCCAGGATGAGTTGATTGAGACGGTGGTGATACCCCAGCTCAGTGGGATAGCTGAAGACAGGGACCTAGCCGTCAGAAAACAGGCAACACAGCTCCTGGTGGACCTGGCTGAGGGCTGCAACACACATCACTTCACCAGCCTGCTGGACATCATTGAGAGGGTACACTGTCTGACTTCTACCGCCACCGTCACTCCATGTTAGCCCATATGAGCTCATTCCTATGTTTGTTGTCTGTCTAGGTGGCCAGTCGTTCTCTGATATGTCCAGGGCCCCTGGAGCTTTCTGAGAGAGACCCAACAGCCGAGTCTCCCATGGAGGACGTCAGGACTGCTATACTGGGCTTGCTGGAAATCTTGCAGGTAGACTACACTTGCAGTGCTAGAATGACAATGTGACATTAAAGAACATGGCATGGGATATAAAGGATTTACAGTTTATTCTCTTATAAACGTATTGTATTTTCACACTATATTTATAAACATACATTTACAGGAGTGTGTTTTATGCTGTGAACGTAGAATGGAGAACAATAAATGTATCAAATGATGGTGACAGTCAAATTCTTCTCTTGATTTTTTAAAAATCTTTTAACCTCAGAAGGTAAAGTTATGAAAAAAACCCAGTAATTCAATCATATTTTTGTGAATGAAATAATTGAAACCTTATCTTTTTCCCTCTTGGCAGAGCAAGCTTTACAGCCTCCCAGCCAGCCATGCTAGTCGTGTCTATGAACTGCTTATCAGCCATCTGCAGCTTCACTACAAGAACAAGTACTGTTCACCTATTGCTTCCAGCATTAGACTACAGGTAGGTGTGATTCAGTTTCTGTGCACGTGTGTGTCTCCTGCTAGATCTGTAATGTACTGTGTGCCTTATTTCCTGTGGACTTTCTCTCTTTCTCAGGTGTTTGACTTCTTCCTGATGATGCGTGCAGACTCTCTTCACCGTCTTGGAGTTCCTAACAAAGACGGAGCCATGAGGTTCAGCCCTTACTGCTACTGTGACATAGGGTGAGGACACATGCACAGACACACACATTACTGTACCTCCTCTGCTAAAGCTCTTTCCTGCTGATGCTTTGCTCATATTTCAGTCAACTAAATGATTCGATTTATTTATTTATTTATTGTGTGTTACTTTGTTTCAGGGAGCCAGAGAAGCGAGTCAGTGAAAAGAAGCCGACAGGTTCAACATCTCCTCCCGCTGGTAGCCCAGCTCCCCCCGCTGCTCCTCCCCCTTCAACCACCTCCATACGCTCAGCGTACCTGCCCTACGCACCTGCCTTTTCTGTCCTCCTGCAGTGCCTCAAGATGGTATATACTATGTACACACACACACACACACAGACACACACACTGATTCCTGCTGTCCTTAAAGATATCAGATGTTTGTTGGCTTGACTTTCTCTGGCAGGAAACAGACTGGAAGGTGCTAAAGCTTGTTCTTGACAAGCTGCCCTGGACGCTGCAGTACAAAGTGCTGCTGCTGACATCACCGTGCAGCTTGGACCAGCTCTGCTCTACACTCTGCTGCATGGTATTGCAAAAAAATTCACTTGCATATAAAACTACTACTATTTACAAACCTGTACAGATGTGAACTTCCTTGCAGGATGAGTCTAAATGCCAGTATATGTCGTTGCTCCTGTGTGTGTGTGTTTCTGTGCTTGAAGGTGACAGATCGGCTGATCTCAGAGCGCTTGAAGAAGACCCCAGAGGGCTTTTCTCGCACTGACGTTCAGCTGGCGGTGGTTCCTGTCCTCACGGCAATCACATCGTACCACAACTATCTGGAGCAGTCCAGACAGGTACAAACGGCAATTTGGATACTGTAAAGTTGAGAATGTTTGGTTTACTGACCTTTCAGTTTGGAGCCAGAAGATCCACATGAAGGCAACCTCATCATCACCTTATTATACTCAGATTAACTAGCCACCCCACACACATCAATTAGTAAAACTAAATTAACTTCATGTATTTTCCCTCCTCCTCTGCAGAGAGAGCTGGTTCAGTGCCTTGAGACTGGCCTCATTTACCGCTGTGCCAAACAGTGTGTTGTGGCCCTCACAATGTGCACGGTGGAGATGCCTGAAATAATGATCAAGCTCCTGCCTGCACTCATTGTGAAGCTGACACACATCTCTGCCACAGTTGCCATGGCATCTCCAATGCTGGAGTTTTTGTCCAGTGAGTAACACAAGCTTTTCTCAAAACTTTTTCAGTTGATTGTTTAAAATGTTCTTTAACATGTTCAAGGTCCCAGTGGGAGCACAAAATAAGAAAGCGTTTGATTGATCTGCTCTTTCTTCAATTCTTTCTAACAGCGCTGGTGCGGCTGCCGCATCTTTATGCAAACTTCGTTGCAGAGCAATACGTCAGTGTATTTGCCATCTCATTGCCGTATACGAATCCATCGAAGTAAGTGCTTTCACACATACAAAAACATGAGCATTCTCAGACACGCAGACACACTCTGACGTTTTGTCTCTTCTATTCCCATCAGGTTTAACCAATACATTGTGTCCTTGGCCCACCATGTGATTGCTATGTGGTTCATACGCTGCAGACTCCCCTTCCGCAAAGACTTTGTCCAGTACATCACAAAGGTGTGTGTGCTCGTTTGTCTCTTAAGATTCACTGTCTTTTTTGTGATTTTTATCTCACAAACTCACTTCTCAATTCTTGATTCACCAACACAAACAATGCACACATGACCCAGAGAAATAAAAAGCATTTCATCAGATGACACTGGGAATCGGTGTCATCAATGTGCTTCATTAGAGAATTTTGTTTTTAAAATTCTTTTTTGTTGTCCAGTTTTTCAGGTAGCACTTTTAAGTAACATTTTTACATTTTGGCAAACAGGTGTATTTGTTTTCATGGTGAGGGGTAGTCACTCTTGTGCTTCTGTGTTAAATGTAATGTTACAGCAAAGAGGGCATAAGCTTAACCTAGCATAAAGCAGTGAGAAACAGCTGACACAGCCTCGTGTTTTGTTTTCACTGTGAGAAAAACAGCAGCCAGTGGAGACTCCAGAAAGTCACCAGAAATGGTCTTGCACCTTAAAAACCACATAGACGTAGACAAAAACTTTACCTGTTATGGATGGACAGAGCCCGGCTAAAGCTAAGCTAGCTGCTGGCTTCACCATCACATTTAATGGACACATAGTAGTGGTATCACTCCTCCAAACAATAAAATAAACATGTTTTCCAAAAATATTAAGTTATTCATTGAAAGTCTTTTCAAGCACAACAATTCAAACAGAAGACAACTTGCAGACTTGTGACATTACAGTTCAACGGTGACTCTTCAGTTGTTTTGGGCCTCGGCCACATACATGTACAGTACATACATACCCTCATGTCCGCATTATCTCCTTAAGTCCACTGAATCTTTGAGGCTTTGTCTCTTTCTCCAGGGGTTGCGCTCCAACGCCCTGCTGCCATTCGATGATGGTCATGAGCAGAGTCCATTTCGTGCTCGGAGCACCAGCCTCAACGAGAGACCCAAAAGGTAAAACATACGTTCACACACAGCTGCAAATGCTGACTTACAACCCAGCAGCACCACACACTGCCCATGTGGCCATTGTTGTGTAAGAGACAGTTGGGGTTGCCAAGGCAACAGGGGACTCAGCATGACTGGTAATATGGCGAGGGTTGCAATGACTCCTCTCAGGTTGCCATGGTGATCATTACTTCATTTTATTTGTTTGTTATGCTTTTTTACATCTTAAAATTGTTCTTTCTGTCACAATTTGTTTTGTTTCTTAAACCCACTTCTCATTTTAATGGCACACAGTGGGTTGACAAAATAACACAAACACCGGTGTAATATGATAAAGGCAACGATGAGACAGTTTATTCTAAAAAGAGATTTCAATTTAACCTCGAAGTGACAGATTTTTTTCATTATGGATGAAATTGCCCAGGTGTTTGTGTTACTGTGCCCACCACCTTTAGCTAATAAAAGTGCATAAAGAGTGACAGCGTGGTCAAAGAAGATTTCTTTCTCCTGCTGACACATCTTGCCCTAACCCTTTCGCACAGAGGTGTAAGGAAGCTTGTCTCAGCACAGCGTCATTCTCATCTGTACATGCTGTGAATGGCTGTCGGTTGTCCGTGTCTTAATTGCGTGATTATCGAATCATCCAAAGTCACTAAATAAAACATGGTGTAGACGATGACAGAGAAGAGACGTACTGTACCTCAACAGAGGTTTAACCAGCTGTTACTATAACTTAGCTGTGTCTGCAGCGTTCCCTCTGTTCTGCTGAAGACGGTGACCTTTACAAAATTGACTTGGAAAAAGAAGCTGTAGTATAGATGAAGTTGTTTTAACACAAAGTCACTTGTAAACAACAGGCCGCGTGTATTATTCTCCTGGTTAAGCCAGGATTTCCACAGCGCTTCACAGTACATACTCTGACAACACAAAATTAATTATTAAAAGGAAGTAATACTGCTTGATACCAGGCTGCACTCTCAGGGTGGGCCGACAACGCCTCCCACATGTTTTCTAAGCTTTTGGTTTTTGAGATTCATCATAGCTTTTTATTAAACCTCTCTCTCCTCTCGCATTGTTCACTTACATATATATCATGAGGAAGTGCAGCCTCTGTACACCGTGTCCCCACATTAAATGGTTTATTTGAAAAAAACAAACAAACAACAACTCGCAAGACCCTCACTGCTGTTACAATCAAATACACTCCCTGACTGTTACAGCAGGGCCGCTGCCAACATCATCTTCTGTATCAACCCATTTTCAGTGCCCCATACTGTGTTATCATTCACCCAGTGATCCGTCCTTGTGCTGCTCATTGCTCACTGTTGGGTTGGAGTTCTGCATGTTTGAGTCCACATGGATTATATCATGTTGGTCAAAAGCTCATTCAATTTGGAGGACTCCAAAAGTACTTTTCTGTTCAATATATTAAACTATTTAGAAAATATTAAAAAATGCATCTAATCTGTAGCATTAAGTCCAGACTGCTGTGCTCCAACCCTCAGCTTTAACCCAACACTTCATTTTCAGTTGAACTTGTAGTTTCTCCTGTGTTTTAACTTCCATTACTTCAGGCCTGTGCTGAGTCCATCCCTACTATTTTACTTCTCCTGTACTAGTTCTTGGCTTCTCTATGTACCTGCTGTGTGAAATAATGTTATTTTGTTGCTCTCCTGAATACTTTCTGTGTGTATTTTTTTTTCTTTTCTGAATAGCAGAAGCTGTTTTACCCTCTGCTGTAGCTTGTCCGTTTTCCTTTTAGTTGATGTTTAGCCTCTTTTCTTTGAATCCTCTTTTTCTTACTCCGCTCTCCTGTAATCTGATTCATATTGTTCACTGCTGTTAATTTTCACCTTGTTTTGTTTTTCTTTCAATTCTTCATTTGACCCCTCCCCTGCCTCCTGCGATTGGGCGCTGCGTTGTGGTTGTGGTTTTGGGGGGTGGTCGTGTCATCCTGGATCCATCCCACATTGCTCCTGACCCCTCCCCCCCCTCCTGTGACCTCTGCCCTATGACCTTTGTTGCCCTGTCCCCCCCCCCCCCCCCCCCCCCCTCTGCGTGGTGTGCGCCCCGTGGTGACCTGCTCATGTTGCTCTGATGCTCGTGTGGCGATTCCTGCTGTCTCCTGGTTTCCCTCCCCACACCACACGCTCCCCCTACACTCCCAAACTACTTCCACCGTCACGATGACCCACCCCCCCCCTTACTGTCCACCGCCACTGTATTACCAACCCGGGCCCGTTCCCCCTCTCCCCGTCGCCATGGGTACCCATCACCGCCCAGTCTGCGGGCGGCTAAAGTGGCGAAGGCGGCAGCGGCGGTAGCCAATAGCAGCAGCTCTCCTGTTAAAGAGCTGAGGGACCTGTCAGCCATGGACGCTTTCCGCTCCCGCAGCATCAGCGTCTCCGAACACGCGGTCCGCAGGTTAGAGAAGAGCATTATGGGTAACCAATCAAAAAACAAAAACATCCCAAACACTTGTTGCTTCCTCTGTGGGATGGTTGATGGGGTGTAGGTTCATTGTCATGCGGGGTCCGTCGGGTGGGCGTTGGGTGGTTTGTCGCCAGGGAAACCTGGAGTGGGTGGTGCATGCTGGAGGAAGGTTTGTGTGTCAACCTTTTTTTGTTGTTTTTTTTTGGGCTGCGATCATACACATGCTGTTTTTTTGACTTTGTTTTCTGATTTGCTTTTGCATGCCGTGTTTGCAGAAGACAACGGAAAACATGTTGATCCATGTTGATGTTTTTCTTTCTGATTCCGCTCTAACACCGATTTTGCTTTTGTTTTCATTTTGATTTGTCTGTGGTTTGGCTTTTATTTTGTTTTTGTTTGTTTGTTTGTTTTGCTGGGTGTTTTGCTAAGTTGTGATTGGCCTAACCACAAATGAATGGCAGGCGTGGCCACTGGCCAGTGTGAACAATATGTATCCAAATTGACGGGGTCTGGATTGACATCAACTGCAACCAACAGCTCTGCCTCCCTCCTCCTGGTGGGGGGGCTCCTCTGCTTCCTCTGCCAGCGACAGGGACAGAAGCAGCACAACAGCTTTGTTTGCTTGCTTGACAAAGTTTTGTTTTCATTTTGCTCCACTCACAAACACTGTGCTGCTATGACCATGGCAATCTCCTAGTGTGGGATTTATAGGACTAGTCGGGCTGGTGTGAACTTTAAAATACAGTTTGATGATTACACACTCCATCCGTTGATATCACCAAACACACACTTACACACAGACTCGTTACCTCACTTATTTTTATACCTTTATGCTTATATTTGCTTGGCTGACCTGCTTGAGTGACTGACCCATGATTTATCACTGCAGTTGGCTCATGTGGCTCCAGTGCCACGCTCCTAAACATGTCATACATCTCATGCCCAACAGATGGCAGTAAAAGCACAACACTGGAATATTTGAAATCACTGTAAATTGGATTTGATTTCATCATGGAAACGAATGATGTTGGACAACTGCAGTGTAGATCTGTTTACCCTGCTTCAGCTGCCAAATCTGCTTCTTTCTCAACCAGTTGGTTCTCTGTCTGTTGAATGATAACATCTGGGCGACGTGTTGGATCGAAGCCTGTCTCATGAAGGAGACTGGTTTCACCTCAGACAACATGACTGTGTTTTCAGCTTTTAGAGCTTAGATATACACACACACAGGATTTAAAATGATTCAGCGCTTTCCACTCACGCATTGACCATTGTATCTGCATTTAAAAAGCAAAGCATTGATTATTTTTCTTCTTTTGTTAGATGTGAAGAATGAATAACAATGTGCTAAGTAATACTAGGACACGGTGAATACAGTGCACTGAACATTTCATGGTCATGTTGTCTGGAGCACGTGTCCAGTAGACACTGAGGTGAAAAATGAAATACTGTCGGTAGAAGAATGGTGAGTATAAGTCTTTGTGTGGAGGAGTTGATTATTCACATACTGGGTCTTGGTCTGGGTGAGAGACTTGCTCCTGACAGACGTATTAAAAATGAATCCGCACACCTCCCAGACTCTTAGACATTTTCTAAGTGTGTGCCTATATTTCCATTTGTCAAACATTTTACTTTGTGTGCGTGTGAAGATATCTGAAGGAGATTTTAAACTCTCTTGTAGACGTCAAAAACCTTGACAATAGTCATCTTGAGATCAGCTGTATTCCTGTTCAAATAACTTCTGAACCCATTACAGCCTCTTTGTAGCTGTCAAATGAAACTAAAATAGTTTATATATTATAGAGAGACCAGAGGGACAGATGCTTTCTCTGTTATTCTTCCCATAATTGTTTTCTCCCAGATTTGTTTGAATATTTATCCTTTTATTTCACTCTTATTTATACTTGTCAGCATGATTCATCAAAACACTGTGACTACTTCACATACTCCCCGCTGTGTTAAACAGACATTCCAATTGGGCCTGGTCATCCTCCGAGTGTTGCTGTGAATCACTCATCTTGAGTGTGTTTACCTTGGAGCATTGAGACTGACATCGGCATCTTTAAATGTACTTTCACCGCTGACTTGCCTATAGAACACACATAATGGTTGTTAGGATAGAAAGAGATGCTGCTCAATCCACAGTGAATACTAATTGAGAGATTTGGTTTAAGCTGAGACGTTTTTGTGCATCACTGTGGCTTAGTGAGCATGAAACATGCTGCACCACACAGCAGATCCCTTCAGCCTCCTTCACAGCTACACAGTTACTTACCTTATTGGAGATAACCAAGGCGTCATCACAGCTCACGTGGCCACTTATACCATGTCCCAGTGTGTGTCTGTGTTTGTGAAAACGTGATTACTTCATGGTGTGATGTGGATGCTTGTGTGCATACAGGTGTTTGTTTTGCATGTAATGTCGTCAATGAGGTGCACAGGTGTGTTTGTGTGATTTGTCCTTTTGGTGTTGTTGTTGTTGCACATTTCTCTCACATCACCTGGATATCAGAACTCGCATGTTTTTGGTCTGCACTGCTCACATGTTAAAATGTAGCAGGAGCCTGTGTGTTCTCCTCTCGCTCCTCTCCCCCCCTCACTGTCGTTGAACCTTCTCCCTGTTTCCCGCTGTAGGATGCACACCTCCACCACCACCTGCAGCCTGGGCTCCGCTGATGAAAATGCAGTGACTCAGGCAGATGAGGGTCTGAAGACCGTCCACCTGGAACTCACTGAGACATGTCTGGACATGATGGCACGATATGTATTTTCCAACTTCTCAGCACTACCTAAAAGGTTGGCAAGTGTTTGTGGCACCTTACAGTGGTTAACACTAAAGATATAATATGTAGGAATTCCCCCCATCTAGCGGTGCGGTTGCATATCAGAATGTATTCTTGATTGTTGCATTCACGTGAAATTGGGCAGACGTCAGACAGACAACAGACGCTGCATGTAACAGGGTAAACAAGCGTCTATGTAAACAAGTGGTCCGCCAGCACGAGGCAAAACAATACAGGCGTGACAATATGTTGTCATGGTGATGTCGTATTGTTTACCTGACCCACGTTTTACCGTCTTTCTCTCGTGGAGTAAAATGACATCCGGTTGGTTTGTCGACGGCCGTCTGCCTGACTGCACCTGAATGCAACATCAGTGCCTCCGTCCTTCCTCACACTACACAGTGGTGACAGTTTTAACAGCCACTAGATGGAAAACGTTCCCCCCGAGCCAACAGCTCCGCTGGTTACCTACGGTCACACTGCCACTCAATGTAAAAAATGGCGATGCAACATGGCCGCCTCGGTTCAGTGCGCCCCCCCTTGTATATTTGTAACGACTTGTAACAACTCATTCTAAAGTACGAGAAAGCTTTCACTTGTATGCGGGTGTGATTCGACTTCAGTGAAATACGTATTTATGAAAGCAATATTTGATTTTTGCTAATAAAAAGCCAAATAAGTTACATACTGGGGCTTTAAAGAATGACGTTAAAGGGAGTGATGATTTTGGCTCGTGACTGTCTTCTTAGGTCTCCCATCGCAGAGTTCCTACTGGCAGGGGGACGCAGCATGACCTGGCTTGTGGGCAACAAGCTGGTGACCATCACAACCAGCGGAGGGGTCAGAACACAAGCACTGCTAGGCCTGGACATGGCCGAACGTTTGGGAGGAGGAGGAGAAATGACCAGGTGAGGCACGTCCACACGCACTGAGAAAAAGATTTCCTTGGATTTCTATATCATCGTTCCCTCCTCCTGGTTCTGCAGGTCAGATCCGTCACTACACACCAGAATAACCAAAGAGGCTCCAGCCAAACTGGAGTCACAGTCAAGCCAGCAACACAACAGACGCATACGGGTCCGCTCCATGTCAGGTACCAAAGACTCGGGTTGAGCTCAGTGATTTCCACAATTGGCCAATTATTAGAATACAACTATTGAAGCGAGCTGTCTGTTTGTGGGACGACACTAAAACGCCAGTCTTTTAAATAATTGTGGCCAAGATTTACTAGCATTTGTTTGTGCCATTTTCCCAAATGCATTTTTGGAGCTGGTAAAATGAGTCATGGTTCTTCCAGCTGTCTTGAATTGAGAAATAATCAAGTAGCTTTTATCCTCTACAGATTTGCAGCCCCACTTTTATCTCTGCCTGCCTCTGTTATCACATCTCTTTTAGACGGCAGCCCACTCTTCCCCTGTCTACTCCTGGTACATGTTATGTAAATGAAGATCAGTGGCATTATTTATCATTACTCTGTATCGGGTTATAGTACATTCAAAGGGAAAATAGGATGCAAAATTATACTTCATCGCCGTGATCCTTTACGCATTAACATCTGTCTGTACTCCGAGTGCTTTTGAATCCGTGTTGGCGGATCTTCAGGATACGAAATGTCACCACGAGATGTGGCTGCCTATATATTATTTAAGTGTATATTTTAATGATAACATTCATATCTTTGTCAGTCTACTCTACTCTTTTTTTCCAGTCAGTGCATTGTGTGTTATGCTGTATCTGATGTTTTATCACAGGTGACCTTTGGGATTTTTATCCCCATTGATTCTAAATATCTTATCAGATGAGCTTTCTGTTTCAAACTGTCCTGAACCTAATGTGAGGAATGAATTGAGACGAGCTAATAAATAATGATGATGACCTTCCTCTGACCGTCTGATTTGATATTCCAGGTGGCCACGCTCTACGTGCCGGTCCTGCACAGAGTCTCAGTCCGCTCGTGTCCCCTTCTGAGGGCGAGTTAGCCGCTCCTCTCTCTCCCTCCTCCGGTCCCACCCTGGACAGCCTGGGTCCTCCCTCCTCCACGTCGGCCACACCGTCCGCTCCCCCGCCTCTCAAAGACAACCCCAGTCTGTCTGAGTTTGTTCCCATACTGACCCAGGGCTGGGCCGAGATCTTCATCCGGCGGCCGTCTGGTATGCCAAACACACATAGCGACAAGTGAATGAAGATCAAGTCTGTCAGGCTTAGCATTTGGTAGCTGTGTGGTAGATGATTCGGCGGGGTTTCAATTTATTATTATTTTTCAAATTATAATCAACGCCAGACCACAGCAGTGGTTTAGCAAATTTTGGTCAGTTAAATACATACTCGTCATGTAAACCAGTGCATTGGACCATTTTTGTTAAAGCAGACCAATTTCCTCTCAGTAGATTTTCTGGGGCATGTTGTGTAAATTTTAGGACAAAACTAAAATCTATTTGCAGAGACTTGAAGCCTGCAGATGATTACTACTTCAGCATGGCTTGTTTTTTCGTCCTTTTTTTTTTTTTTTTCATTTTCGTGTGGTAATGTCGGAACAAACTTGTTAAGCTTTGTTGGGTCTGAGATTGCGGCAACATAAATATATTTTAAAACCAAGTAACAGCCTGTTTCAGAATAGATGGGCTGTTTTTCAGCAGAGGAGTCACGGAAATTGGATGTCTGACGAGGCAAGGGCCTCTGCTCGCAGCTCTAACACCACATAAAATAACAAAATAAAAACGTTTCTGTAGTGGGTTGTCCGTCTTGGACATGTTTGTTGTTAATGTATGTTGATTTTTAGCATTACCGGTACTTCTGACCAGAACTACTATGACTGAATGGGTGCCTGGACGAAATGAATCTAAAAATGTATAATGTGCTTTGTTATATGATCAAGACTAATTTGAGACAAATGTGTTTTGTAATTGTATTTAATCTTTTTGAACAGTCATAAATTCCCATTATGGTCCCTTCACAGTAGATCAGTGACTTTCTTTCATCACAGGTAACACGAGCTGGCTGATGTGTTTGGAGAACCCACCCAGTCCCTTCTCCTCTGAGGTTGGCAACATGCCACTGCAGGAGCTGTCCACTGTCCTGATGGCGATGGAGGGAGTGAAGGAGCCCCCCACCCAGACGGCCAGCGCTCCTGCCAGCACCGCCGCTCCGGCACCAGCACCCGTCTCCGAGCCTCTAACCCAAACACACAGCAGCGTCGGAGGGAAGGCGAACCTGATCCAGCGCTCCAACACTGGTGAGGGAGAGTCTGACAAGTCTGGGCAGAAAAAGCTTGAAACTTAAGAAATTATGAATTGTTTAAAAGAAAGTGTGGGATCATTAAAATGTCATTGTGACATATTAAGATAGATACGACATCCCAGCGAGAGTAGTTGCCTACCAAACAGAGAATGATAATGTACTAGTAAATTGAATGTTTTGCATGAGCGCATCCCTCTTGTCCGCCTGACTGCCTGTCCTTGGTTCCCCTTAATGGACTGAGCTAAGTGCCAAATTGCCTGTGAATACTTTATTTGAACCAGAAGGTGATCAATGAGTAAGTTTGGATTTGCGTCAGTGATCATCAAATATCGCTGCTTTGACAGGTTCCTGTTTTATTAGTCAAATGTCTCTTTTTCTTTTTGCAGAAGCTTCATTTTCAGTGATGCTCAGTGTCCTGTGCATTTGTTCATTTTCTGTCTCCCTCTGTGGTGCGACCTACTCCAGATATTCACTGGACTCATCTTTTTTTTCTTCATTTTTTAATTTTTTTCTTTCTTGTTTTTTTTTCCATCCTTCCTCCTCATTGATGATTGGTTTGTTTTCATGTTTTTTCATCTTCACCACCATGCTGGTTTGTGATTGACTGCGGTCTGTTATGTGGCGTCATGCGCCACCGACCTGTCCTCTGGCGTCCCACCTGCAGTGGGCGGCTCTCTCTGGTCTCTGGGTCTGGGCTCTGCCCCCTCAGGACCTCCAGCTCCTGGCAGGTTGCACAGGAGCATTTCCTGGGCAGGTACTGTCCACCACATGTGTGACCCCACTCCCCCTCAGCCCCCCCAGAAACCCCCTGGTTTAGTGTAGTTCTTCTCACTTGTACAGTCTTCTGACACAAACTTTGATTATCATATGAGTGTAATCATTTTCAAATTATAGAAAAGTAAAACATGGCAGTAAAAGCTACATTATTTATCACCCTGCCACTAAAAGATTGAAAAATCAAAACATAATTTTCCTGATAAAACATTTTAGAGGACTGGTTTGACATTTTGGGAAATGTGCTTATTTGCTTTCTGATGAGAGTCAGATGAGATGATCAATACCACTCTAATACTGTGTGTTCTCTGAAATACTGCGTTCGAAACACAGGTTCCTTAGCTCAGCATTAAGACTAGTAAAAGGAGGATAGTTAAGCCAGTGCGTCTAAAACTCAAATTAGATATTGTTTTGTTTTGTTTCTCCTGGCTCCTGCCTCATATTTGCCGTGCTGATATGAAGAATGGTACCGAGTTTCTCATCTAACTCTCGACAGGAAAGGAAAGAAAGAAGGAATATTTTTATATTCACCAAAAATGTTAAACATTAAAGATGGTAAGAATTTCTCAGTTGTTTCTTAGCGTCATGTTCAAAAGCTGTGCAAGTGAAGGAATTCAGCATTTCTGCTTTCCCCATCAGTTGTCTATTAACACGGGAGGAAGGGAGGGTCCTCTACATGTGATGCTGAAAACATGCCTGCACTCAGATCAATCAGTCCAATGACACCAGAGATGTTTTGACCCCTCCGTGATTTGTTTTCTAATCATCTTCTCTAACTCTTGTGTTTTTGAAATGTACTCCCAGGTTGACCTTTTTTAGCCTTTGACCCTCTGAGGTTGTCAACAGGAAAGCCCAGACCTCATCCAGCTCTTCCTTGCCTTACTGGTGGTAGTAGGACCAGTAGGACGATGAAGATATTTTCAGCGCAACATTTTTGAGGACCAACGCTCGGGCGTCAGACTTGACCTGGGGCTGTTGGCTGCTGCTGCTTCTTCTTCTTTGAATGCAGGGAAGAGCATTATTGGGATTGAGATATACAGGACTGGAGGGCCTGGTCTGGGATGCTGTTGGAGGCGGTAGCTGCAGCGCGTTTGAGCTGCAATCTCCCACTGGGATTAATATAGTTCTCTATCTTGTCTGTAACAACGAGCCAACCAAACAGATGCATGCGTTTTGATGGAAATCAGTAGAAGAAGCAGTGATGGATAGATGATGTCTACTGCATTGATCTGTCTGCGTCTCTGATCTCAGTGTTTGTAGGTCTGATTCACTCAAGGTCATGATCTTAATCTCTGTTCACACGCACGTTTGTGTGCTTGCCTGACTGCCTCCGAGTTTGTTTGATCATGTGGATGCATCAGATTCTGTTTCATGTGGCAATGATTAATTTGACTTGTTATGTACTCGAGTTTATATTTTTTACAGAGAATGTGTGTGATTTGTTGATGTCAAATTCGCTACTCACGACTGTGCTTAAAACTTTGATGTTTGTTGGGGGAGTCTTACACCTGCATTTGCTTTTTCTGTTTCTCTTGATTATGTAACTAATAACTGGCAGCACTGGGATGTGTGTGTTATCAGTCTTTAGAGTGTGTCTATATCAGCCTATAACCCGTACGACTGCTGCTGTGTCCTGCTGTAGACTCTGTGGTGGTACTGGAGGAGGGGTCAGGGGTCACCGCAGCACACACCCCGTCCGATTGGCTGGAGAGTGAGGAGTTTGAGCCGACGACCTGTGATCCCATCTTCATGTCCGCTGACAAGCTCACAAAGACGCCGCCGCCTGGAACCCTCAGCAGGGTGGGTGAACTTAACTTGACAGAATATCACGTCGGTTGTGGCTAGATGGGGTGCATGAGCTGCAGGAAGTGACGTAGAATTTTCCCAGATCTCGTCGAGAATTCCCGACTGGTTAAGTTTAGTAAAACTGACATGTACAGGTGTAAAATAGGGGGGAAAAAAGAGCAAAAAGTAAGTGAAGCCATTGGTTGGGTTTAGGCACAGCTAAGTAAAGATTGCATGTTTTCTAGGGCGTCACTTCCTGCAGCTCATGTACGCCATCTAGCAACAACCTATCATGTCCACCACGGCGCGGTAAACAGTACAGACCGGCCACAGAGATATTTAGTGTGTCTTGTAAAGTCAATTCTGTCCCAGAGTTTCCACCACCTGTTGCTGTTTGATTCTGTTGTCACATTGTGGCTGCGTGTGCTTCAGAAACAAGCTAATATCTTCAACATCTTCAAACGTTCATCCTGATCTCCACAACCATGGCCAAAAAAATACATTTACTCACCTGGAAAGACAGAACCAAACTATCACTAAAACATTGGTACAATCTACTGAACACTCAAATTTGGAAAAACGTACACCATAATAGATGATATCACCTACTACAATAACACCTGGTCCCCATTCATACATTCTTTTTCTTCCTCTTTTTTTCTCTTTCTTCTCTTTTTATTCCCCCTTTTCACAATTCCACCCCTTGTTCTTTGTTTTGTTCTGGCTTAGTTTGTTTGTTTGTTCGTTCTGTAATTGCCCTTTGTCCCATACGGTTCTGTACATGTCTAACTGTCTCGTAATGTGCGCTTAAATGTTCAATTAAAATAAGAAAAGAAAAAGAAACAAGCTAATGTGCTAAAATATGGTAAATGAACTGGTATGATCATGTGTTGAGCTCGAAATCAACTGCACTGGTCTTTCTCCTGCAGTCCTCCTCCACCTCCAGTCAAGACGATGAAAAGTCGACCCTGGAGGAGGTAAGTGAGGGAGCCATTCCCATCGATCAGCCCAGCATGGGACCCTCCACTCCAGGCAGCCAGGGGCCCGATCTTCCCTTTCAGACTCACTCTCAGTCCCAAGGTCACGGACTCAACAAGTCCAGCTCCTCTCCAGAGCTCCAGACCTTACCCGAAGCCTTCACCAAGGCCGCCATGGAGTCAGAGAGCGCGTCGGCAGACACACCACGGCCCCGAGCGCCGAGCGACGGGAAGCCTCAGCCCCAGCAGCCTCATCTTGAGAAGGAGAAGGTGGAGGGTGGAGGGGAAGTTAACGGAGTGGGAGGTCAGAGTCAGGGGGGGGAAAGCCCCAGTGTCGCGTCATCTCAAAGTGGAGGGGCCAGGATGAGGCTGGAGTTCCCAGCGCCTGCAGCGCAACCTGGGCCCATCTCTCCCGGCGGCGGCCACCGACCCCGGGGTCACACCATCTCGGTATCGGCCCCCTCCTCCAGGAGGGAGAGGAGGACAGAGAGGGACTCGTATCACAGTCGGCCCGGACCTGGCAACACCGAGAAGATCGCTGGACTGAGTCCGAGGTACAGCACAATTTCCTCAAGAAACTCCTGCACCGTGTCTTCTGTTTCTGCCAATTGTCGCAGTGTATATCAAGTTAGTGAACTAATCTCTGCTCTGTTGGCAAGATGTAAAGTGGCAGCCTGCCAGGGAAGAAAATTATAATTACATTCTACAACCCACATTGAAATTGAGCAGATTATTTCAGGTGATGAAAAATTGCTGGTTACAGACTGAGAGGTTATAAACTTTATCCTAGAATATATGACCACAAGCTGTGCATCAGAGAATATTGCTTATGCAGTCCCTTATTTATCTTTATTTTATTAACACAAAATAGATCTTCATGAATACACAGACAATGCACAGCTCTCATATTCATATTTTTCCTCCCACTCTCTGTCACTGTCTCCTTCAGCTTTGTTTTCCTCCAGCTGTACCACTCTCCCTTCTTTGGGAATGAAGCCAACAAGCCTCTCCTGCTTCCCAAAACTCAGGTTAGTTGACCGCTACGCCATATGTCCTGAGCTCTGCTGCAGTGTCTCGTTTACATTGCTCTCTCTGTCTCTTTCTCTCTCTCTGTCTCTCTGTCTCTTTCTCTCTCTCTGTGGTAGGTGATTGACCGGGCTGTGAAGGTTCTGGACCAGATGCCTCCCTACGACACACATAAGATCGGAGTGGTGTTTGTGGGAGCTGGTCAGGTGAGATGATGCTAACCTTGGGCTCTGTCTCAGCTGTTTATTACTGCCACACAGTTCCCACAGCCTCCCCCTCTGCCTTCTACTCTCCTCAGGTTAACAATGAGGTTTCCATCCTGTCCAACGAGTACGGCTCGAACCGCTACGCCGCCTTCCTAACGGGCCTCGGCAAATTAATTCACCTGAAAGACTGTGACCCCGACCAGATCTTCCTTGGGGGACTGGATCAGTACGGGGACGACGGGGAGTTCACGTACTGCTGGCATGACGATATTATGCAAGGTGATTGTGTGTGTGTGTGTGTGTGTGTGTGTGAGAGAGAGAGTGAGTGAGTGAGAGACAGAATAGAATGACATTTATGGTAATTATTTGTTTTGCACAGCCAGTCTGCTCTGCTTGTTATTAATGAAATGGTGTCTCTGCAGCGATCTTCCACATAGCCACCCTGATGCCCAACAGGGAAAGTGACAGAGGTTGCTGCAATAAAAAGCGGCACATTGGAAACGACTTTGTCATGGTGGTTTACAATGACTCTGGAGAAGACTACAAACTGGGCACCATAAAGGTAAATATATACACACACAAGTAAAACAACAAGTCTGCAGTTGAGTGACGGTGCTTCAGCTCTAATCGCCTGTCTTTTCTTAGGGTCAGTTTAACTTTGTAGAAGTCATTATAAAACCACTGGATTATGAATGTAACCTGGTCACCCTCCAATGCCGCAAAGGTGAGCCGATCACTGTGGTTTTTCTGCTCTTGCTCTTTGTTGCTGTCAGTTTGATTTTACTTTTATTCCTTCTCGTGCTCTCTCTTTCAGACCTGGAGGGGCTAGTAGACACAACGGTGGCAAAAATCGTTTCAGACCGCAACCTTCCACTCTTAGTCAGACAGATGGCTCTGCATGCAAATGTAAGTCTTACCCTTATCTCCGTCTCTCACACCTAGGCACGCACACACACACACTTGTGTTCACGCTTTGTCTTTCCGTAGATGGCCTCTCTGGTGCATCAGTACAGAGCAAACCCATCCGATGCTTACGCCTCTAAGTGGCTGGCGAGATTACGACACATAAAGAGGATCAGGACCCGGGTATGAACAATGCACCTAAATACCTGAGAAATGGATCTAATCCATCACTGTCACTGTTTTCAATTACCTCTCGTAATTTCATCCATCTTGTTGGCTGTGCTCTGACTTAAAGGCCCAAGAAGACATTCAGTCTCGCTCGACTCCCGGCATCTCGCTGACCCAAGGACACACTCAGCAGAACAAGTCGTTTCAGCAGAGCACTCCAGCACCGAACCCAGAAGTCTCCGGGCAGAGGAAGAGACTTGTATCAACAGTGGATGATTTCACTGATTTTGTTTGATTACATTTCTTATCCTGGCAGACACACACACACGCACACATACACACACACAACCATAGACAGGGCTTGTCTGTGTGTAAACGTGTGCAATTAAAGTGACCATGAAAAAGACTGGTAATGTGGAATTGTGCTGTGTTTGGATTAAGTGGCTGTAATTGTTGCTACTAATGAATCATGACTGTGTGAAAACAATGTGACAGTATGGAAGGTGTCACATGAATGTGCAGCTTCACAGGAAGCCTCAGATCATTAGTTAACAGCAGATGGACACAATGAACTTTTTTTTTTGTTATTTTTATTTTTGATTTCACTTCAGGAGTTGATGGAGAACACAGAACACAGAGCTTGAAGAGAGTGAATGCTGGACTTATTTTCCAGATGGACAGAAACACAACCCCAGATCAGCGATAGCTGTTCCCTAACTGCTGGATGTGTAAATAAGCAACAGTTTGTTAACAAGTTCAACATATCAAATTAATCGCTCATGATATAATGTTGAGGCTGAAGTAACATTCAGTGGCTACACAATAACAGAACATAAACCTTTAAACACGGCAGGAGAATAAGTATCTGTGATGTTAGTATCCAGCACCAGAACCATTTCAATATGAGCTGTTCAGCTGTCAAACTCTTTATTTGACTTTGTCAAGTGCAAAAGCAGAGAAGTGCTACAACTGCAAAATACAGATATAAGATACAAAAAAGAGCGTAGAAGTATTTTCAAAGACAAATATGTAACACTGCTTTAAAACAAAATGCATTGTACAACACAAAGGCAGCTAGAAGACAGCGGTGGGCTTTGGCACTATATTGTTACATATGGTACGCAGAGTAGGAGTATTAAGGCCAGTGGGGGTGTTACTTGTTAACTGCTGTAAAAACTGATATTAAATACATTGATAGCTTTGGCTGTAGTGCGTCACTTAGACTGCAAAAATGTAAAACTTTGGGGTTTGCAACACCAGTGCTTGACCTATGGAAATGCAGCTGCAGCACATACACAATACTGATCATAAAAAAAGCAAAAATATATACACAACAAAGCACCAATATATACAGAAATATACACACACACATGAAGAAGGGGTTTTTGTTCAATCCTTTTAGTGGGAACCTGAAACTTGTGAGATCTTGTGCAATTTATTTGCCAAGAAATAGGTCAGATTAAGATTGAAATAAAATGCTTCTGTGCTGAGTGGGTGTTTGGACCGGAAAGAAAAAAAAAAGAGCCTCAATTACACTTTGGTGAACCCATAAGTAACGCTGCAAAATCAGTCCTCTCTCATATCCTGTAAAATCACATGGAAATGGAGCCGATGCACAACTTCCTACTTTTTTTTGGCTGAGAGAAGAAGCGAGCTGGCCGTAAGTCACTGTCAGCGGCAGAATTATCCACAAAATACATCTTTTCCTTTTGGTTTTCCTGGTTGTCTTTCCAGGTTTAGGGGGGGGAAAGGGTGGGTTCCCTGAGATCTGCCCACTGCACACAGGAAGTACATATGTACGGTAATCAAAATAAGACGAAAGAAAAACGTCACTACGAAGACCAAACGAGCACAAGACAAAACTACAAACTATTAATTCAATACCTTGATAATACTTACTGAGTGTTTCTATAATGTAGCTGTTAAGGTATTAAATGAAAACTTGACACGAGAGTTAAATATGGCATTGGATATCAGCTCCATTAGAAAATAAAGTGCTAAGTACAAAATGAATGAATGAATGAATTAATTACTCTGCAACTCAGGATGCATAAATGATGTAAAAGCTTTGGCAACGTTTATAATCAAGATACAGTATGAGTGAAGCTTTTTCTATTGGTTTGGATACCAAGCTTATTACTTTACACCACACCTCATTAGAAAACAATCTACTACTGAACAAAAGTGCTTTTAAATCACAACCATATCACACACAACACAATTAAAAAAAAACATAATTAGATGATAGTCAGACTGGGAGTCGTTATAGCTTTATGATGGGAGAACTTGTGTAAATGTTCAGTACTGTTTGTAAGTGAAGGCAAAACCCTCTCTTTTACTTAACCTTCATTGAAAAAACAAACTTCTCCACTGAGCACCTTTCTTTTTTTCCTTTTCATTCCTTCTGTCTTTTCTTGTTCTGCGCTACGACCACTTGCTACTCCTTCTCGTCGCCACCCGTGGCCTCGCTTCACCTTTCACCTGTCCGAAGTATGGAGAAGATGGTCCTGTCTGCAACCTGAAGAACTGGCTGCTGGGCTCCCAGCAGTCCTGTGTGTGAGTGTTTGCTTCCTCTTGTTCAGTGGGCTGAAGTGTACGACACATCATCATTAGTGTGTCTGTGCCTACAGTGTTATTTCTATGCATGTTAACCTGCATGTGCGTATATATATCTGTGTGTGCCCGTATGCAAATTTGGGTTCAAAACCATTAAAACATGACTGTTTTCAGACAGGCCACAAGTACCCATGGTAACCGAAATATAAAATATAAAAATATGTGGACGAACAACAAAACTGAGAAATCAACACATTTTTTTTTCTGAGATATACAAAAAGACTGACTGCACTGTCTGCTGTCAGTTCATGAAGTCTTCTGGTGAACACGCTCATGTGCTCCTGTCGGTGACCCCACGTGACCTCCAGGGTCGCACGGGGTCAGTTTTTGGTCTGGGGCGGAAAATAAGGGATCAGAGTATTCCTTGGTTTAAATCTTGACCTTTACAAGATTTGGGTGTTTAAAACCAGCTCACTTTGCATCTGGTGACCTGCACCTTGTTATGCTGAGAGAAATGAACTGGGATTTGGACGGATCACTTCTTGCAAACCTGAAAAGTCTTATTTTATTGCTTTGTCTTCAGGTTTCATTTCCCAAACCGCTAGTCTCTAGTCTCTGAAGGTTCTTCTTGTTTTCTTCCTTTCCTGTGGGTTTAGAGAGGGGGTACCTGGGGACAAAACCTGCTGTCCCCCGTCCTCCTCTCGTCCTTAACCCACATCATGTACAATTCAACTTTCTGCTCTCCCCCCCGCGCACGCAGAGTCCCTCAGGATTTGGGGTGTCCAGTACCGTGCCTGTCTAAGTTGGGGTGCACCTTATTTTTGAGGGGTGGGGGCTTGCGTTTTCGCTTGCGTGTGGGAATGGTGGTGGTGTGAGCAGGGTGGTTAAACAGGCTGGAGGAGGGGAGGGGGTCTCTCTCTGTGGGAGGGGCAGTGGTGGAAGGTAAAGAAGGTGCGGGGGTACACGGAGGTGCGGTGGGTGTTTTGGGCGGAGACGTGTGGTTGGGGGGGACGCATCCTGATGGGACAGGGGGGGAGGGATCAGTGGATGATTTATGGGGGGCCGGTGTAGGCGGAGGTGCGCTGACTGAAGACTTGGCTGATGACTGAGAGGCAGAGACCGGTCTGGACTTTAAAAAGGGGACGGGCGTGGCCACAGGAGTCTTTTTGACGTGGGCACCGACGTGTCCGCAGTCCTTCGAGGGTTCACTTTTCGCCCCCCTCTTCACCTTCTTGCTCCCTTTGTGTTTTTCTTTGCCACCGTTTCGTTCTCTCCATCCAGCGGCGTCCTGTTCCTCCCCCTTTCCCCTCTGTCCCGTCTCACTCCTCCCTCCCTGACCACCACCACCACCTCCTCTCTCCCTCCCTCTGCTCTTCCTCCTCCTCCTCTGGGCTTGCTCCAGTCTACACTCGATGTGGTACAGATCCTCTGTTGCCATGGTGACACGGTCAATCTGTTGCAGCAGGGCATCCAGAGTAGGCAGCAGTCTGGAGGCTTCCGTCTCCTCCCTCTCCCTCCAGCTGGTACCTCCTCCCACCACCACCCCCGGGCCCAGGCCCAGGCCCGGCCCCAGCCCCAGCCCCAGCCCCAGCCCCAGGCTGACCCCCGGGGCCTCCGTCAGGCTGCAGGGGCTGGAGGAGGCCGGACGCCACGAGGCCTCGGAGCCCGCATCCACACTGTCTGGTGTGGGTGGAGAATCTGGACCATCAAGCGGTGGCAAACACAGGGACTTACAGTCGCTTGTGGAGGAGGAGCGGGACGGTGGCAGCTCCATGCCTTCAAATCGCACCTTGTGACGAAACTGAGAGGAGGATGAGAGAGGAGATTGAAGATTAGGGAACTGATTTTTAGACTTGAGACACAGACATTGAGTGTGTTGTCCCATTGGGTTTTTCTTTTTTCTTTTTTATAAATCTTTTTTATTAGATTTTCAGTTCACATACAATAGTACTTGTAATGCAATGCATGCAATGGATCCAGGTAATCTTGTTGACAGGTAGTAAGAAGTCTGTCTTATACAGGGTTTGTTGAGAACGACAACAACCTTAGCCTAAGCCAGAACGGCTTCAAAGAACATACCCTACATACTGTACACATCATCCCTTCCCACCCACTTTCAAGAGAAAGAAAGGAGAAAGGGAAAAAAATGAAACTATGACCACTAATGACGTTACACATAAAATAAGCTAAAACAAACAAATAAAGCTTCTAGTCACTTTCTGGGTTGATCATAGTTCTGTCTGAATATTCAATGAAGGGCCGCCAGGTTTTGTTGAAAACTTTACCAAACCTGCAAGTGAGAATCTAATCTTTTCAAGCTTGATATGAGTTAAAGGGATTGTTCAACATTTTGGCAAATTGGCCCATTGCCATAATCCCGTTAGTCATAGCAGTAGGTTTCTTACCTTTAATTGTCGGTGCAAGCTATTTTTAAAACGGCGGAGCAGAGCCGTGAGCTGCTCAGAGATACGCTACGGAGGCTAATGGGATTTCTTGGTTTCCCTCATCAAACTCATCAAATACACAATCCAACAACTCCAAAACGCTCTGGTGGACAAGTTGTGACCTGCACATTCACCACACTATGAGATAATAACAGAACGTTACGAGACAGAGTTGTTTTAGAGGTAAATGCAGAGACTGCTTGCTGAAAAACTGCCCCCGACGGGAACATGCATCAGCGGTTTTGCATGAAGCCATGAGCCTCCGTAGCGTAGCTCTGAGCAGCTCGCGGCTCTGCTCCGCCGTTCTAAAAATAGCTTACACCGACAATTAAAGGTAACAAACCTATTCTCAAGACTATAGGGATTATGGCAATGGGCCAATTTGCCAAAAATGTTGAACTATCCCTTTAAAACCTCCCTAAGCCCCCATCAGGCTTTTCAAATTTGTCGCATTAGAATCCCTAAAACCTTCACCCTGAAAGGTCACAGTAGATATGAAACAGTTGATGTACCTCCTTGGCCCGGCTGAGTCCCATCCACATCTTGAGGCGTCTGAGGAACAGCTCGACCATCTCGTAGTCTTGAAGATCCACAGCTGGACGGTACAGCTCTGCTCGCGCACGGCGGTAGTTCCTCAGCAGCACAGAGGTGACCAACCAAAGCAACACCAGCCGAAAAACAGAGAAGCTCGCATGGAACAGCAGTGAGGAGACGGTGCTGGAGGGGCCGGTGATCATCCAGCCGGGACGCCAGGACAACAGGCCACCGGCCCCCAACAGGGACAGACAGGCGGAGCTCACACTCCCATAGCCGTCCAATACAGAGTGGAAGAGCTGGAGTCAAAGAGAGAGAGAGCAGAAAAAAGTATAAAAGAGATGACTCCTCATAGTTCTTCAGAAAATTCTAGAGAAATGAAAAACAACTGTGAGAAATAGAATAAAAAAATAAGAAGAAATGTGAAAATCAACAGGAATCCAAGACTGGCTGCAGCAGGTAAACAAAACACTGTTATTCTGGGATAGAAGACAGAAATATGTGAGCACAGTGAGCAGGTCTGATGTGGACAAAGTTTGTCAGATTACAAATTACAAACACTGACATTTGCTCATTAGCTGCAAATGTGCTGAGGTTGAATATTGTTAGTTTTGCAGCTATTTAGTCATAAACTAAATATTGGACAAGGTCAAAGTTTGACCTGACTGAGCCGCTACATCGTTAAAATACAGTATTGTTCTTCAAGCTCCTGCTAAATGCATTCAGATGAATTTCGGAAAGTTGCATAAGAAAATAGTTCTGTGACACACAAGTGGAAATAAAGGCTTCTGGTGTTATTCTGTCCCGCTTAAAACAGTCATCACTCCTTTACCTTTCTGGTTCTTTGTTGAAAATATTATTACCATTATCAGAACATTAAGCCTCCACTCTGGCTTGATTGTTTCAAAAACAGATTTTTATGATTTTATTTTAGAATTATTATGTACACAGCAGAGACTTTAACTCTGGTGTTATAAGTTTCAAACTTAGTAACTTGACAAGACTTGGCATTGAACATTGCATATCTTTCACAAAAGCTGTTCACAAAATCAGTCACGACTGTTACTGAAGTTATTGTAATAAAAAGGATAAGGCTATGTTACACAGTCTGTGCTAACGTGAAGGTTTATTGTAAATTCTGTCTACTGTAAAGAAACTGAACTATAGAAATAAGAATTAACTACAACTTCGCATGAAATCTTATCAGTCACAAGGTTATTTATTTTCACATTGGCTATTATCTACACGTTTTCAATACGTTTTCTGTGTGTGTGGGTGCGTTTCAGTGTGTGTGGGCGGGAGAGAAACGGAGAGAACAGACATGAGAAAAAGTCTGACCAGGTGTCCTGTGTGTGAGTAAGCCAGCATCAACAGCAGTAATGTCAGGGCGAGTCCCAGCAGCTCCCAGAAGGAGCGGCGGAGAGCTCTGCCAAACACAGCCCACTCTCGGAGAAACCGCAACTGGTGGGAGGCCTGTATGATTAGACAGGGAGAGAGAGAGACAGAGAAAGAGATCGCATTCATTCAGCTGATGCTTTTATCACAAGGCTTAAATCCTGCACAGAAACACATTGGGACCAATAACAGGGATCAGTGTCTCACTTAAAGACATTTCAGCATGTGCACCGGACAAAGAAAAGCCTGGGGATTGAACTAAAAACCTCACAGTTGAGCCGAACAAGCTAAAATACCCACACTGAGTGCAGCTGTAATGTGCAGCAGGTTCGAACTCCCCTGGTCTGTGCTGCAGCGCAACAATGTGTCTCATTAACGTGTTTGAACAGCTTCTGGAGCTGGATCATTTTGATGCTGGATTTGTCATTACATGGAAATTGTTGATGAAAACCAGGGAATAACAAAGTCAGGGGATAAATACAGCTCTGGAAAAAATTAAGAGACCACTCCCAAAATGATCAGTGTCTCTAGTTTTACTATTTATAGGTATGTGTTTGAGTAAAATCATTTTTTTTGTTTTGTTTTATTCTATCAACTACCGACAACATTTCTCCCAAAATTGATTTTTTTTTTGTCATTTAGAGCTTTTATTGGCTAATGACTAAACTAGTCTAAATAACAGAAATATCAAGTCTTTTCAGACCTTGAATAATAATAATAATGCAAAGAAAACATGTTCATATTTATTCCTAAAGAACACAGCAAGGATATTTTAACTCAGGAAGAGTTTATAAATCAGTTTTTGTGGGATAATGTCAATGTTTAATCCAGCAATCTTCCTATAAAACCAGATGTGGTTCAGGTGATGAATGGAGTTGTGTTTGTGTTGGTATTTAAAAAAGAAAAGAAAAGAATGACTGTCATACATGTAGAGATGCTTTTAAGAAACACTTGTGAAAGTGGTCTCTTAATTTTTTCCAGAGCTGTATATATTCAGAGTAATAATGTTGGTGGCAGGTAGTGATCAGGAAATGGCTAAAGACAGATGCACCTAGAATGGAGGATTGGGTGGAGGTAATGTACGTTATTTATAGGATGGAGGAGCTGACTTTCTTAACTAGAATCAGTTAAATTTAAGAATTACTAGAAAACTGGGTTGATTTTGTGCCACCATTACGGTCAGATTTTAGTTTAGCTACGAACTTCAATTGTTTGTTGTTCATTATGTTTATTTTCTGTATTACCCTCCAACAGGAGAAAAGGGACTTTGCAGGGCAGGAGTGAAAATAAGGATAGGAGTGGAAAAGTACTTCATATTACTTCTCTTTAACTCTACTTCATGATTAAATGAAGAGTTTATGCTGCTTTCTGTCTTTGCTCCCCTGTCTGGAGTATGGGTATGTTCTATATATTTGGAAAATTGTGTACAAGATGTAAAATGTTGATGGGATAATGCTGTATGGAATCAATAAAAAAGTCGGTAACACTTTACTTGAAGGTATCGTCGTTAAGAGTGACACACTGTCATTACAGTGTCATGAACATTATGTCAATGTCATAACGTTGTCATTAAGTGTCATCCGGTTAACCCTAACCCTACAAAAACAGAATGACACTTAATGACAATGTTATGACACTGACATAATGTTCATGACACGTTCATGACACGGTACTGACAGTGTGTCACTCTTATGACGATACCTTCAAGTAAAGTGTAACCAAAAGGTAAATTACAAAAAAGAAAGAAAGAGAGAAATCGTTGATGAATAGAAAAATGTAAATGTGTATTTTAGTATGAGCCCAGCTCTCCCCCTGTCCTCCTCTCGTACCTTGAGCACCAGGATGAACAGCAGCAGTGCAGACATGACTGTGTACATCTGAGTCTGCCTGGCCAGGGGGTAGAAGTCAGTGAAGGCGTCCCGCGGGTGCTTCACATACGACGCCCACTGCTGCTTGGCCATGGTGCAGCGGCTCAGGTGCAGCCCGCACACAGACGCTGCCAGTGCCAGTTTACAGATGCCCAGGAGTCTCCAGGCCGACAGCAGGTACCTGTAGCCCTCTCTGATGAAGCCCAAGATCCCCCGCACCAGGAAATACAACACCAAGATGAGGAGGACGATCTGGAAAACAGGGAATCACAGAGCGTCACTACAGATGTGATGTGCAGATGGCTGATGCCGAAACAATGAGGAAAAGACTGGGGGGGGGTTGAGTTACAGCTTAGGGCTCAATAGTATTAAAGGGATATGCCAACATTTTTTTTTTTTTTTTCGTGTCTTGCCTCTCTCCCGAGTCCATGACCAGCAGATAGACACCATCCTTTCGACTGTGCGTGCAGTAACAAGGGAGATACGGGCAGAGATGGCGCACCGCTAATTAGCTTAGCTCAAACGCTGGAAGTGCATAGGTAGTGTTAGCCTGCCTCCACCTAAAGTCATCAGAGAAACTCTTCAGCAACTCTAAATGGAAACCGGCGGGCCGATCTTCGTCTCAGAGCTGACAAAACTCTCCGGTAAGGCATCTTGAGCGGACAGATGCCGGTAACGGGACGAGATCGGTCAAAACGGAGGGCTCAAGCTAAGACGGTTTATTTTGGTTGAAGCTAGCTACATCGAGGGTAGGTTAGCTTCCTATTTCAAAGTAAAAGCACAAATTCTATCGTCATGGTTTTCTGTATGTAAAGGGCAACGGGTGTTTTATGTTGTGAAAGTAACAGGAAGTGCGTTGGTCACAACAGCTAGCTTGAGTAGCGCCGAATTCGTCCAAACAAAACTGTAAACAGCTGTTATTTAGACAAATTAACGACACACTGCTGATCTAAACGGCTACTTTCTCACCTAAAAATGTTTGAAACGTCGATAAAGTGATATACAGTATTTACAGAGTTTAGAGCTAAAATGAAATCAGCTTCTGACTGCTGATTTCAGCTCGGGTAGGAGGCAGGCTAACACTACCTATGCACTTCCAAATATGTTGGCGTATCCCTTTAATAGTTATTATTATGGTAAGTGACAGAAGCAGTTGCCAGGCGTTACCATGAGAAGGAGCTGCAGATCCAGGCCCGTGATTGGCCACAGACTGACGACAGGGAGATCAAGACTGGACTGGACACGCTCCGAGACCGGGAACTCAAACAAGAAGGAGAAGACGGCCAGGAGGTTTGTGTTGATGTTGTAGAGCGAGAACTCCACAAACACAGCACGGGTCCTGGGAACACACACGGAAAGACAGCCGAGATATTTCAGAGTCACTTCCTGTTTTGGAAACCAACTTTAATATTTTATCTATGTTACTTAAGATGGGTGTTTCCACCACAGGAGGGTTTTATTTCAGTTTTCTGGTAAGAGCAGGATTAAAAGGTTTGTTTATATCATCAGATATTATTCTCAGAACAGTTGTTGAAAGCAGGTCCAAATTCTTAGCATAGTTCTTTATTGGATTATTTTCTATGTTTTATAGTTTTTAATGTGCAACTTTTCAATGACGTAAAGTAATAGGGCCAACTGCACCACAGGGGCTTTAAAACATCATTCCAGATTCAGGCCTCGAGTGAGCCTGGTTTGGTCTTTATTCCAATCATTGTGAAATTGTGTGCACATTTTTATCTCCCTTATATCTGGCCCCAGGACTTCGGACAAACCTGGTGAGATCCAAAAGCAATTTCAGTTTTGCCTGCAGTCTTCTCTTTAATTCAAGATTTCTTAAAACCTTAAACTTTTTTTTACTAATTCCACACATCGTCCTGCCTTGTTTGCTACCTGTGGTCGAGCCAGTGCAGCTGCTGCAGCTGCTGTAATGAGGACGAGGCCTCCTCCAGGCTCCTGTTCAGCTGGTGGACCTCACCGCTGCTGGCCTGACCCAACCGCCACACCCTGGAAAGATGAGTGGGAGGACACACGGACAAGAACGTGAGACATCAAACAAAACCAGAAAAACACTCTTTGAGTCTGGTCTACCAGTTCACTTCATGTCTACAGCCAGCTCTTTAATCTGTTTCTTACCAGTTTGCATCACCAGCATCATTGGCAGTGAACTCCTCAGTGTTTTTAGTTGGAGACGTGAACCAGTCCTTTTCCCAAACATTGTCCCCTGCCTTGGCACCACCTGCAAATAAAGTTTACAGTTCAAAACCAAAATCAATTTCACTAACCCAAGGTATAAAGGCTGATGCACACCTAAAAAGAATCTTAAAAAGACAGGTGCGTTGGAGCATGGGATTGGAGTCAACAAGGAAAACAAGGGTCTCCCGCACACTGTCAAATCACTTTATTATAAAAGAAACAACACTTCAGTCCTCAGGACCTTTTTCAAGCAGAGCTTTTTAAATCTTTTTCAAGGTCCTGAGGACCGAAATGTTGTTTCTTTTATAATAAAGTTTTTTGCAAGTGATTGGACAGTGTGTGGGAGACCCTTGTTTTCCTTGTTGACTCCAATTTCACTAAGCCAAAAAAAGTTGATTCAAACATGAAAGAGAATGAGTTTGGTGAACAGAGACAACCTCAGCTGGAGTACCTGTGATGCTATGCATGAAACATTTAATACAGGTTAGTAAGTAAGTAAGCACATTTAATTTATATAGCACTTCTCATGGATAAAATCACAGAGTGCTTTACAACAAGGATAAAATGCAATAAAATACAGAGATCACAACAAAATACACATAACAGCACACATACAAGTAACTTCACAGAGGCCCTACAACATCACCATCAGTAGAAAGCCTGTCTAAAAAGATAGGTTTTAAGTTCTCTCTTATATAAAACCTTCAGTGGACTCTATGCTGCGTAAGGTCAATGGTAGTGCATTCCAAAATTCTAAAATTGGGGTGATATGATCCCTTTTCTTAGATCCAGTTACGAGCCTTGCAGCTGCATTCTGCACAGTTTGAAGGCGATTTACAGCCTTTTTGTTAAAACACATAAAAAGAGCATTACAATAGTCAATGCGAGATGAAACATAGGCATGAATTATCATCAGGGACCTCAGTTTGGCGATATTCCGCAGATGGAAAGACACAAATAAAGAAACAGATTTAGCTTTACGTTTCAGATCCTATAAGTTAAAGAGAGTTCTGCCAGCGACCGTGTTCAAGTCTCACCTTGCGTGTCGCGGACTTGCCGCAGCCTCAGCGTGCCGAGTAACACCCCTCCTGTGTCTCTTAAGAGGGCAGAGTCGTCCACTAGCCGAGGCAACAGGGACTCATTCAGCCACGTCAAGACATTATCTCGGCTGAAAGACAAACCACCAGAGTATTTGTCACATCACATGTTGCTGTCAGACATTAGGGCACACAGGATGACCGTACGTTTGACTGGAAGAGTCTAGTTGTGCTCTCTTTATATAAACAAAATTCTTTCTGCTCTCTCAGTCTGAATAAAATAACACGTGTCTCAAAAGCCCAAAAGAGAAAACATGGCAGAGGCCAAAAAAATCTTTTTCGGTGACTAGACACACTGTTTGTGTTTGCCAAAGACATTCAGAAGGTATTACGAGCAGACAATTAGAAGGTCACTGAAAATAGGCTGTTATTCTCACAGGAACAAACTAATAGAAGAAGTCCAGGTTATTTGTGTGTGTGTGTGTGTGTGTGTGTACCTCCTGATGTTGTGATACTCAGGTGTGAGTAACGCTTGTTGCAGCTGAGTGCGCAGTTTAAGGCCGTGTGTGTCTTTGGCTGAGTCAGAGTAGTTGAGGAGTAAGACCACCAACAGGAAAAACATGTAAACCAGGAAATTCTGAAAAAGAGAATCAAATATTTTGTTACGAAACAAGACACAGAGTTTTCAATGGGTGGGTTTACATGGACAGTTTCAAACGGTTTCAAAAAGGTTTGGGAGACCAAACCGATTGAAAATACTTCATGTAAACACCTCAAACCGTTTCAGTTATACCGGTTGAAATTCCAATCAGTTTGAAGGGGGTAGTTTAAACCTTTTCCAAAGCGATCTGTCTGTCATGTATACACTGGCTGCGTTCATTCTGCGCATGCTCAGGACATGACGTAAAATGTCCGTGTACTGTATGGGAAAATGTCGAGCAAGAAATTTCATAACGGACTGGCGGGTCATGCGGAAGTTCTGTTTCCACTCGGTGTCCGAAAATTCATGCAGAACAACACCTTTACCACCAATCTCTACTGTGGACTTTGACTCAATGCTCCCTGGTTTTAGGAGAGGAGGAGGAGGAGGAGGAGGAGGAGGAGGAGGAGGAGGAGGAGGAGGCCGTACGCTGCCGGTGTTGTGTGTCACAAACTATAAACTGTTTTCTTGTCTGTAACAACATCTATTGCACGTCTGTCCGTCCTGGATGAGGGATCCCTCCTCTGTTGCTCACCCTGAGGTTTCTCCAATTTTTCCCTGTAAAAAGGGTTTTCTATGGAGTTTTTCCTCAGTGGATGTGAGGGTCTAAGGACAGAGGATGTTGTTGTGATGACATGTAAAGCCCTTTGAGAGAAACTGTTTGTCAAAATGGGCTATACAAATAAAATTGCCTTGCCTTGTTGTGCCGAAAAGAGACTGTCTGCCCGGCAGTCGTTTTTCGGCACAACACTGACAACATATTGCATACACACTCCCGACTCCAAACGCTCTCTCTTCTTTTCCTGCTAAAATGAGGAATATGCCACGCTGCTGTTTAATACAGAGAAATATTATAACAGCAAAGACTGCGCTCAACAAACGATGTATTTCGGCACAGCTGTAGCACTTCCGTAATCAATACTGTTGTAACCATAGTAACGCAATCACTCACGGCTGTGGGCACATTTGTTTCGTCAGCGCATGTTTTACTTCGTAACCCATGTACTATACGCTCAAGCTGAAATCTTCAAACAGAGTGATTTAAACCAAACCTTTTTTAAAAACCGTTTGAAACTGTCCATGTAAACGTACCCAATGATTATGACACTGAATGCATAGAAGTATAAAAAACAGCCTGAATGTTTACTGACTCACCTTCAGCATGGTGTGCAGCATGTGGACCTTGCGGGCCTGGTGCCTCGCCTGGGACAGAGCAAAGCCGTGGGGCGGTCTCACCTCGGAGACCCTCTGGACCACTCTCTCCACCCGGGGGAACTCCACCAGTACGTCCTGGTCTTCTGGACGCAGACGCCGCACACACACTGCATAGTAAACCGCCTCACATAACACCTGTGGGACACACAGGAGTGTGTTAGGATGAAAATAGGAAAACCTCAAAATGTTAACATGACCACACCCCAGATGAAAGTTTTAGCCAAGAGAAATGTTGGGTGTGTGGAGAATTTGACACTCAGCTTTTCAAGAAGAAAGAAAAATAAAGAAGAAAATAGTTTTCAGATTCATCGCTGTGTGTTTTTGAATTCTTTAAATCCTGTGAAAATATCAAAGTGCTCGGTCCACAGAGACATGTTCACAGCCTCTATTTATGAACCGAGCTTTAAAACAAGGTGCTGGGACATTCACATCATTGTGATGTCACAACAAAGCTCGCCTCAAGCCCCGCCCACCTAGACTCCCCATCTCCTCTCTCCTGTTTACCTGAAATCTGCTATAATCAACACTCAGCAGGCAGGCCTGGAGCCGGACTGGCTCTCTGCTCAGATTGACTTTGGCCCTTAAAACCACAAATATTTCTACTTCTGGATATTCAAACTTCAAATAAAAAAAGAAACCAGCACAGTGGGTGTTTGAGTGTTTCTACAAAAGTGGCAGAATTACAAACATTTTTAAACTTGCCTAAATTTTTGGAGCCATTTGGAGCCAGCAAAAAAAAGCTATAAACATAACACTATATTAACAGCTGATATGAAATGAAATGTGCTTACATTTCAATTATATTATTTATGTTTCAATATAATTTCTTTATTCAGTTTGGAGGCATTTAGCCTTTATTCTGATACTAAGTGAGAGATAGACAGAAAGTCAGGGGGAAAGGCTGACGACACGCAACAAAGGTCACAGGTCAGATGGTGAGCCGTGCCAAAGCCTGCATGATATCCACTCTCCCGGCTAAGCCACTGCTGTGCCCTCAATATTCACTAATCTTTAGCTCAGTTTTTGGCGCCTCACCAACCCCTAAGGGAAGACCTCCCTCCACCAGACAGTGGCTGACTTCCTGTTTGATGCTCAGAGTGAGACCAACCCAAACCCACTGAACTAAAAGAAGCTCTGCCTTGTAGAACTGAGAGAAACTGGAGGTTGGTAACAAACAGCATCTTTCAAACTACACAGTACACAAAATAAAAGTGTATGGAAAACAAATCACGGAGGATAAACGTGTTTTTTTGTGTGACTACCTTGATTGGCTCCAGCAGCAGGCACGAGCACAGGAAACTGGCAAAACAGGAGATGAGCCACATCATGGCCACTCCTTGATTGAACCCGTGACCCGCCCAGATGGAAACGCCATTGGCCAGAACGATCACAGCCCAGCTGCCCCACAAGGCGGCACGGCCACACCAGGGAGGGAAACGTCTGGGGCGACACACGTCTGTCACAACTAGAGAGCGGAGAGAAAAGGCCGCGGGAGTGAGGAAACGGTCATAAGAAAGGTTTGTAAAAGGAAACAGAGAGAACATAAAGGCAAGGCAATTTTATTTGTATAGCCCGTTTTTACAAACAGTTTGTCTCAAAGGGCTTTACATGGCATCACAACAACATCCTCACATCCACTGAGGAAAAACTCCATAGAAAGATGAAGCAAGGGGCAATGATCAGGCAATAAAAGGTCAAATATAAAGGGATGTGTAAGACAGACACTTTACATTCAGTGTTAACAATTTCACTGTAATGAATTTGCCTTTCAAATATATTGTTTGAAATAAATAACATTTTAAAGTCTGACATAAAATAAGAAATAAGTCATTAAACTTTTCAAGTGTTCCATTATAAAAGTCTTGAGTCTTTTCAGTGAATTAAATTACTGCCAAAAAACCAGGTCAACTGTGTCCCAGGAACTTAGGACTTCAAGCTGGAACAGTTACATCTTTTCAATTTATTTCTCTGACACTTTTCTTATTAAACACCTGGCAGCAAAATGAGAGTGTGATGTATATACTCAGCGCCAGGACACAGATACCAGTTAAGAGCTAATCAGCTAATCAAGAGCTAACAGCCATCTTGACCTCATTAGTCACCTTTCTTTTAATCATCAAACTCTTTTTTTTTTTTCTCTTATCACCATGATAAATTAAGTTTATCCTAAGAAACTATCTTTGTTTTTGTCCTCTTGTGTCACTACTCTGAACCTGCAGAGTGGTTTGTGGATACTTCATCTATGAGGTAAACGGTTATCAGATGACCTTTGGAGTCCCATTTGGAGACGAAGGACTTTGTTGTTGCGATGGTATTTCAGATTTCATGTTAAAGGCAGCACAATTTTTTAGTTTATTTTGTACAATCCAATCCAAATACAAAAAAGACCTTGTCATCTCACTCAATGAAACATCTGTGGACTAAAGGAGTAGGAATGCTAACAAAATAGACTTCTCTGATATCCTCTGCTAAGCCGTCTTGGTGACTGAGACAACAATCAGTCCTGAAGAAAATCCATTGATTTTCCTCCAGGAGTTATTTATTAAATCTCTTTTGACTTATATAAGTTATTTGAAAGTTCACACTGACTTGACCTGTTTGTGGAGCTGTCTACAGATCGATTCATCTATAATAACCTTCCTTTGATTCTGAGCTTCCTTTGCTTCCATAGAAAAGACGAAATGTGTTTGTTTCTTCCACAAAGCGAAGGTTTGCGTTAAGTGCAGTCGCGCAAGTATTTGAATGGTTATGTGCAAACTATTCCGCTGTTCCTTGTCTCACTTGTCACTTAAGTGTAGAAAATCGTTTTTATTATGGTCTGTCAGTAGTTATGAACATCTAAAGGGGAACAAAATGACAAAATGTAAAACTATTTTCAGTTACGTTAAGTAAGGCGTTAGTTGCGTGTGTAGAATGTTTTTTTTTTTTTTCACAAACACACTTGTACGCACCTGTATTTGAGGTGAAAGCAGTTTTTGGTGGCTCCCTTCTGTCAGACCCTAGAGGAAGAGGCTCATGGAGGAGAATCACTTCAGTCTTATCTCCCAAAATGCTCGACCTGGCGTAAAACAAATGACAAATCAACAAGTGTAAATCCTGTCAATGCAGGTAAATCTCTGCAGCTGTTGGCTGTTTTCCAGAAGGTCAAACTCACAGGTCGGCCATCTCGCTCTCATCAGCCTGAGGGAAGAAGTTCTGTTTATCTGCCAGGATGTGTTTGATAAGATCTTCATCTGTGAGTGAAAAGAAGTATGACTTCAGCTTGGACTTGACATGACTCTGATTGGACAGTTTAAAGGGATACGCCAACATTTCGCTACATCGAGGGTAGGTTAGCTATTTCAAAGTCAAAGCACAAATTCTATCGTCATGGTTTTCTGTATGTAAAGGGCAACGGGTGTTTTATTTTGTGAAAGTAACCGGAAGTGCGTTGGTCACAACGGCTAGCTTGAGTAGCGCCGAATTTGTCCGAACAAAATTGTAAACAGCTGGTATTTAGACAAATTAACGGCACACTGCTGATCTAAACGGCTACTTTCTCACCTATGAAATGTTTGAAATGTCGATAAAGTGATATATTTACAGAGTTTAGAGCTAAAATGAAATCAGCTTCTGACTGCTGATTTCGGCTCGGGTAGGAGGCAGGCTAACACTACCTATGCACTTCCAGCGTTTGCGCTAAGCTAATTAGCGGTGCGCCAGCTCTGCCCGTATCTCCCTTGTTACTGCACGCACAGTCGAAAGGATGGTGTCTATCTGCTTGTCATGGACTCGGGAGTGAGGCAAGACACGAAAAAAAATGTTGGCGTATCCCTTTAAAGAGCTTCCTGGTCAGTTACCTGAAGAGGTGAAATATTTGTTGCGTTGGTCGGTTCCTTCCTCGTCGTCGGGGTTAAATGTCATGTCGACGCCCAGGTGCCTGCTCCCCTGACCCCTCTTCAACCTGGGCATTCCCGCTCCGTGCCCCGCCCCACCCACTACAGACACGTCACTCAACAGCTCCGACCAATCCCTGTCGTCCGTCTCCTCCTCTGCCATGCCCCAGCTCTCCACACTGAAATACACAGCGAGAAATGTTGGTGTTGTGCGACATGAGCAATCACTTCTTTATTCTCTTTCCTCTCTGTCTCTCTACCAAACAAACAGCAGTTTCTCATAGAGCAATAATGGTGCTGTAATAACACTGGACACTGAGACAATGACTGTGAATATTTGTTTTTTCTCATTTGATTTCCAACAGAGGAAATTTTTTACTCTTTCAGAGTGCAATTGTGTAAATTACAAACAATTTCCCTCTTGTTTTTCCTATTCTCACTTTATCTGACAGCTGGCAATTATACCTGGCATTTTGTATTTCAATAAGTTGAGTCATGCATTATCTAAAACAATTGCCATGGCAACAGAATAATTCACCTTTTGGTCGATGGAGTGGGCAAATCCACGTTGGTTTCTTCTGAGTTGGTCTGATGAACGAAAGAATGGATAGATAGACAGACAGATAGATAAATTGAAAGACAGAGACAGGTGGAGAGTGAAAGAGAGAGAGAGATAAACATACACTAATGACCTCACAGGGGGAAAGCATTACTTTTTGTCTTGCTTTACTTTGGTTTTCACTTCAGTTTCTTTCTCAGTCACTTTGCCATGACAATGTGATTCATTTAAATTTCATATCAGTTGCGTAATAAACTGAAAAATAAAGAAATCTGAACTAAAACTACGATGATCCCAAATCCTAAATATGCATCCTTTACCTCGTCATTGAAAAAGAGGAAGGAACTTCCAGCCATGGAGTTTTCCAGGTCATCAATCTCCACAGACTCCTGGTCCACTTGTGGTGGGGCCTGCTCCACAGACACACACTAACACACACAGAGACACAAAGAGAAAATATTCAAGGTGCCTGTGGGAAGCTCTGAAACCTTGATTATGTTCTAGTTTTGGGCAGTTTAGTGTTACCTTGCTGCGGCTCATTCTGAAGAGCGTGAAGACGAGCAGGTAGAGAGGGTAGACAATCAGACAGGTCACCACACCAGCTGCCACGGTCTCTCCATTTAATGAAGAAAGCCTTGACACGGCTCGCGGGCTACAGCACAGGATGGCATTTAAATGTAGGAATAAAGCAACAGTGTGGAAATTCACAGAGACAGAAGGCAGAGAGGCCCCCAAAACACAAAAGAAACACTTTTCTGTACCTGTATCTCTTGTCCACCACGATGCTGTACCACAGCGTGTTGGCTAACAGGAAGAGCTGCAGCAACAGAGTGCAGCACGTGGCTCTCTGCAGGCGGGTGAAGGGGCTGCGGGGGGGTCTTTCCCACAGCGACAGCCACAGGTGGCTCTCACACAGCGCCCTCTGCAGCTCGCAGAGCGCCAGGCGGGGGAGCCGGAGCAGCGCGGCCTCCTCTGAGGGAAACAGGAAGGAACGCAGCGGTAAAAACTGGTGTCAATAACCACTTGTGGTTTTCACAGATTTATCAAATTGTAGTTTCTAATGTGTGGGGACTACGGTTGCAAAGGGGCGGAAAATTTCCAGTAAATTTCCGGTAAATTTCCAGAAACTTTCCATGGGAAGTTAAGCTGGGGAATTTTGGAAATATTCCAAATTGGAAACTTTCCATGGGAATTACGGGAATTTATGGGAATTTATGGGAATTAACTTCAAATTGGGGGTAATTTAAACAAATTGTATCATGTCCAAACATAAATGTAAATATTTTGTTTTGTCATAAGCAGACATCCATGCAAAATAATACAATTAAAAAAACATTTCAACAGATTTATTTGTGAGTAGAACTTTATCAAGTTGTAATTGTATCAATCAATTCTTTTACTGAACAACAAAAATCAAAAAGTAAAATTAAAATTTCCCCAACTATATTTAAGTTCCCTGTTAAGGGCCAACCTTCAATTTTGTAAATTTCTGATTTATTCCCATATATTCCTGTTAATTCCTGTTAATTCCCATATATTCCTGTTAATTCCCATGGAAAGTTTCCAACTTTGAAAATTCCCGGAATTTTGCAACCCTAGTGGGGGCCTTTCCTCGAACACTTTAAAAGTCTTGCTACACAATAGGATACCATTTTTGCAATCCTATCTACTCTCACATGTCATGTAAATCTCACTCACCTCGACAACTGATTACAGGAAAATTCTTTACTCTTATTCTATCCCTGCTTTCAGATACTCCCTCTCCTCCATTTTCAGTGTAAACATTACCCATTACTTCCAGCAAAGGTGTGTTAATCGTCTCCAGTCTGCTTGTGTTCTGATCTAATTAGATATATGTGTGTTTATATGTGTATATACTTATGTATGCATATATATATATATTCTTTACCTTTATGTATTCATATATACAAGAATGCATGAGTGTGACAATGTATGTATGGTCTCAGTATATGGGAAGGGCTTGACAGGGTGGAAAGGGTTTGAGTTCATATTGTGCTTCCACTGTTCTTATTGTATACAAATGAACGGATGTATTATGTTTAAAGGAAACAACTATAAAAATATATGAAAAAAAAAAAAAAATTGTAGTTTCTTACCTGATGCCTCCACCTCCATCTCTACTCGTCCATCAGTTTTCTCATTATCGACTGACAACCACTCCTCTACCAGGAAGTAGTAGCTGCTTCCTGTGTGCAGGTCTTTCACCAAGACGTACTGGAGCATCCATGCTGGGGACAGACCTGAGGGAGGGTCACCAAACAGGATAAGCTCATATATCAGCTGCTTCAACTCTTTGGCGTAGTGTTGGTTACAGGGATTTTTTCTGTGTGTGTGTGTGTGCACGTGTCTGTACCCTTGTTGTCGTGCCAAATTTGTATTTTCCAGACGCTGCCCAGGCTGGTGTCTGTGGCAATGTGGAAGATATCAAGAGCGTTGCGTGAGAAGGCCCCTCTGCTGTCGAGATGGCGGTGTCCGCTGCGGCTCTCGCGGCCATACAGATTGATTCCCACATGTGCTGTAGTGCCTGAAAGACAGACGGAGACTCACTATATCAACATTTATTTATTTATTATTGGTTTATTTATTTATTCTTTGGGCATTTTTCACCTTTATTTGATAAGACAGTGAAGAGAGAGGAACACAGGGAAGACAATGGAGGAATGACAAGCAGTAAAGATCGTCCTGGTTGGGAGTCGGACAGGCGATCACTACATGGAATGTGCTCTAACCACTCGACCACCGAGCGGCCCATGATTAACACTTTGCGCATTTTGGAATCTTTGGAATTCATAAATTATTCTAGTAAGTAATTGTAATTGTTAACCATTATATTATAGTAAACAACTGTGTGGGTTTTGTACAAAATAAGAAATTGCATTGTCCTTTGATTTTGTTTTAGCGGCGCTTTTTGAAAGGTAAATGAGTTTGTTTTTTTAAACTCTGCAGATGAATGATTTTCAGTTGAAGGGTCATTTCAAAATTATCATTCTACAGTCACTTTTAATCACCATCAACAGTGACCTGTCCTCACCTGCCCCTCGGCCCCAACCGGTCTTGACCTGAACCTCGTACTTGAAGAGTCCGTCTGGGCCACAGAGAGGAACCACACCAGCTCTCCGTAGATCCAGCTGGTCCAACTTGTGCAGGATGGCTGCTGCTACAAGATAGCTGAGTAAACCCAGCACACACACCAACAGCACGACCAGGCTTGGTGCACCAGAGCGCTCCTGCGGGGCAAAGGACAGGGTTTAAGTGAGTGTTTATAAATAGTGAAATACAGAAGAAGGCATGTTTGTGTGTGTGTGTTGTACTGACTGGCACTTTGAAGCTGATGGCATTCATTGGTACAAACACGCCTCCACCGAAGGCTGTGAGGTGCCGTGTGCGGCAAACAATTCTGCTGGCGTTGGTTTCTGCCAGGGGCACCATGCCGTCTGTCCGCCACTGCTTCTCACTCTCACTGAAATACTGACACAGGGAGGCGAACACAGCAACCTCCAGACGAACGCCCGCGGGCGCCGAGCGAGGGCTGCAGGGCGTGCTCACGTTGATGAAGTAGTCCTGTGTGGTGTCGTGAGACCTGCGTGACACAGGGCAGAGGTGGAAGCGTTGGTAGTAGTCGCCATAGACCTCCGCCGGCTGTTGCAAACGTGAGCATTGCATACTAAACTGACTTTGGCTCGCAGTCAGCTACAGAATAGATTTTTAAGTTCTGCTACTGGTCTACAAATCACTGAATGGTTTAGGTCCAGAATACATGAATGACATGTTAGTAGAGTATAAACCCAGCAGAGCTCTGAGATCTACTGACTCAGGTCAGATAGTGGAGCTCAGAGTTCAAACTAGACATGGTGAAGCAGCATTTACTGTAGCTGTTATGCTGCACACAACTGGAACATTCATCATTGTGTCTTGTACAGTAAAGTAAATTGGCCATCTTTATATGTGCGCAGGCTCGGCCATTGGTATGTGCTGATTTACAAGGCTATTCTTGAGATGATTCCATCTTATTTATCATCCCTTCTAATCTTGAATAACAGGGCCTACAGTCTCCGCTCTCAGGACTTTTGTCATTTTACTGTTCCTAAGGTGAGAACAGAAATGGGGAAGAAAGCTTTTAGATTATCTGCTCCGAGTACATGGAACAGTTTGAAATCAGAGCTCAAACTCCAAAGTCTGGTATCTCTGAATGTATTCAAGTCCATGATAAATTCCATCACATCCAGGCTTCAGGAGTGCAAATGTTTTACATGAGTGCAAATGTTTGACTAATCTTGTAAATTCTTTAACTAATTTTGAAAATTCAATTGTTTTTATGTTTTTGTTTTGTTTGTTCGTTCGTTCGTTTGTTTTGTGTCTTTGATTAATGTGACTGTGTTGAAACTATGTGCTGTCATTCTTGGCCAGGTCTCTCTTGCAAAATAGATCTTGGATCTCAATGGGACAAACCTGGTTAAATAAAGGTTATAATAATAATAATAAAACAAACTACCAGCAGAACTGAAATCAGCCCCAACTGTCAGCACTTTTAAATCCAGGTTAAAAACAATTCTCTTTTCATGTGCTTATGGCTGAGCTCTTTTTAAGAACTATAAACTTTATCTATTTTATTTTATTTTACTTTTTTATTCTTCTTTGCTCCTGTTTTTAACTCTGTGTTTTTTATTTTTATGCTGCTTTATGCTGTTCTTTTTATTAAAATGTTTTGTCTTTAAGTAAATATAAATAAAGATGCCTTGCCTTGCCTTGCCTTTGTGCATGACTAGTACAAATCATGTCGCAGTGCAATGAATGAACGAGGGGTTCTTACTCTGGCGACAGGAAGAAGGTGTATTTCCTGTGATCCAGATCTTGCCCCATTGTCATACGTGGTGTGATATGTTTTCTGTCCGTGCAGTTCAATTCGTTCGGCTCTTCGTGGGAATGAAGGTAAGCTGTGATGTATGGCTCCTCTTCATCCTCTCCTCTTCTGTCCTTCTCTCTGGCATCTGGAAAAAGAGATGAAAAACTAGAATTACCACCAACTGGCCAACTGTCAGGAAATACAATAAAAGTCTTCCCTTCCCGAGTTACTGCATTGAACAATTCCCTGAAGTGTTTTTTCAGAACACTGTCACAGTAAAGTTGACCTTTGACCCTCTAAAATGTCATCGCCTCATCACTGCCAAATCCGAGGGCGTTACTGAGATATCGCCTTCATGAGAATGGAGCGTACAAAGGGATGGACCCTGGCCATCACCGGTGCTGAGGCATAATGATGAATGATAATACTTAAAGGGATACGCCAACATTTTTTTTCGTGTCTTGCCTCACTCCCAAATCCATGACTAGCAGATAGACACCATCCTTTCGACTGTGCGTGCAGTAACAAGGGAGATAGAGCCCGTATCGCCCGTAATTAGCTTAGCTCAAACGCTGGAAGTGCATAGGTAGTGTTAGCCTGCCTCCACCTAAAGTCATCAGAGAAACTCTTCAGCAACTCTAAACGGAAACCGGCAGGCCGATCTTCGTCTCAGAGCTGACAAAACTCTCCGTAAGGCATCTTGAGCCGTCAAATGCCGCTAACGGGACGAGATCGGTCAAAACGGAGGGTTCAAGCAAAGACGGTTTATTTTGGCTCAAGCTAGCTACATCGAGGGTAGGTTAGCTTCCTATTTCAAAGTAAAAGCACAAATTCTATCGTCATGGTTTTCTGTATGTAAAGGGCAACAGGTGTTTTATTCTGTGAAAGTAACCAGAAGTGCGTTGGTCACAACGGCTAGCTTGAGTAGCGCCGAATTCGTCTGAACAAAATTGTAAACAGCTGGTATTTAGACAAATTAACCACACAATGCTGATCGAAACGGCTACTTTCTCACCTAAAAATGTTTGAAATGTCGATAAAGTGATATACAGTATTTACAGAGTTTATAGCTAAAATGAAATCAGCTTCTGACTGCTGATTTCAGCTCGGGTAGGAGGCAGGCTAACACTACCTATACACTTCCAGTGTTTGAGCTAAGCTAATTACAGGCGATACGAGCTCTATCTCCCTTGTTACTGCACGCACAGTCAAAGCATGGTGTCTATCTGCTTGTCATTGACTTGGGAGTGAGGCAAGACACAAAAAAAAGTGTTGGCGTATCCCTTTAAAATGGATCGATACAATTACAAATAAAGATATAAAACTGTATAAAACTGTAAAACATGAAAGAAATTAGGACCCTGTTGCTTATGCTATGACCACCACCTCATTAACACCAGATATTACAGTTTTCTCAGTGGGCTCTTCTCACTCAGTAAGTTAATGCATCTATAGTCTGTGTGTTATCTCCCCAAGCGAGATGCTGTCAGGCCAGTTACAAATTCACACTGCCGCCTCTCTCATGCTGTAATTACCCGCTTCTGAGTTTCATAACAATACATCATACATTGTAATGACATTAGATCTTCCTTCAGCTATTAAAAAGAGGGCATTCTGTGAAAACAACCCAAAATGAGACTTTGTTGACATCCGTGAGGAAATTGCAGCCTGACAGCTGCCTGGATACATGATGAGAGTGCAAACAATGAAAGTAAAAATGATACAAAAGGAATCCATCTAATTTATTTAACACTCAAGCATAAGACTGCTACTAAATTACAGCTTCAAAACGCCTCCCTCACTCAGTGTCAACACAAATTGGAGACGAGACATCACATTGCTGTGTGTTGTGTGTGTGCATTGTGTATGTGATGGACGTCAGAGCTCACCCTCCAGAGAGGTGAAGTTGAGCTGTACAAACAGCCCTGCCTGTCTGTTAGTATTTCCCATGCTGACCCTGACGATGACGGAGTCACAGTGGCTGATGTTAAAGGCTTCATTACCGGAGCCTTCAACACCGACATCACTGTTGCCATTGTTAACAGCGACAGTGATGGCCTGATTGTCATCCAGGCCTGAGATTGGGATCTGGGTGCCATTTTCAGTGCGAAACTGCATTGATGCCACCTCGGTAGAGACATTGTAGTTTTCCACAAAGTTGAAGGGGAAGGGGTTAGACTCCATCTGAGGAGGAAAAGAACAAGACAAAGAGATCTGTTACAAATTGAAGGTAAAACAGAAAAAGGTAAGACAAGAGCACTCCAGGCAGATTCTATCAGTTTCTGCTCATGAGACTTTAATAAAAGCAGCTTTTGTGCTGCCAAGAGTGTTTTGCACTTGTATTGATTAAGTGTTTTCTATCATGATGTCTTCTGTTGTTACCTGAAACAGTAGCTGTACGATGCCGTTTCCTGCAGCGGCTCTGACAAGATTGTCATTCAAAGCTCTCGGGATGGAGAATCGCGGGCACTCTGGAGGGAAGGAGGATGAGGAGAAGGTCAAACACATAACACCACAGTCCTGTTTATTATGGCCACACTGCAGTAGATTGAGAGATATTTTCAGCCTCATATAAATATGTTCCAACTAATAAGTCGCCAAGTACACACCTCCACCTAATCTGTTGTCATGGTAGCAGAGCAAGCTCTGGGGGTCTGCCAATTTTCCTGTGGCTGCAATCTCAGCTCCCCTCAGGATCAGCGGCTCCTCGTTAAGCACCCGGCCGTGCATCAGGATCATCATGAGGTCTGAAGACAGGCTGTAAGCCTTGGCTGCCACTCGCAGAGGGTGCGGTTCTAGCGAAGAGGGCGAGGGGTCCAACAAGATGCCAATCTGTTCCTTACCAGAGGAGGAGAAGGTGGAGGGGGGCGAAGGTGAATCCAGAAAGAAAGTCTGAGCGTAGGACTGGGAGGCTGACTGGCTGACCTGATGGATCAGATCACCTGGAGGGAGGAAGACGATACGAGAGGTGAATAACTGAGGAGGATAAAATGAGGAAAAGAAGAAATGTGGGGGAAAAGTTACAGCTGCACAGTTGATGCTTCACTTCAGTTTGTTAATCGTAACACAGTGTATTTTCCAGTCTTTTATGTGTATATGAAATTGAGTTAATGAGCCAATCACTGATGGACTATGATTAGATTACAAATTTGCATCAACAAATCGACTTGAGTGTTTCAGTTTTTCCCTAAATATGTGTCTGATGGAAATGAATGATAACATGTGGAATGGGGCAGTGAATGATTTGACTTTGATCTACACACCTCTATTTGAGGCTTTAGTCTCACGCTTTACTTTGACAGCATGTGTTTCCTTTTATATTTATCTTAATAAACATACATAACTGACTGACACTGACTTGTTGATACAGTAGCTTCCTATTAGTGCTGCAATTTTCTTTCATTCATGTTTTGAGTCCAACCCCCGTTCTGGCAGACAGAAACAGTCACAGCCAATTTTCTTTCTTACCCATGATGTTGAGGATGTTGTCGGCTATCTCAGTGGGAGTGACGGTGCCCTGCTTGGTGTCACTCTGCAAAATCTCCAGCATGGACTCCAGTTTGTTCAGAGTGCTGTTCTGACACTCCTCGCAGATGAACTCACGACTCACCGCCTGCAGGACACACACACACACACATCTGTTTGATTCCTGGACCCTTTATGTCTTTCTAGCTTTATTCTTCACCCTTTTCTCCAAATCCAAATTTCTTTCTTTCTTTCTTTCTTTCTTTCTTTCTTTCTTTCTTTCTTTCTTTCTTTCTTTCTTTCTTTCTTTCTTTCTTTCTTTCTTTCTTTCTTTTCTCCTCCCTCCTCCCCTCCCTCTCAGTGTCCTCACCGTGCACTGTGCCAGAGCAGCAGAGGTCTGCTGGATGTCGTTCACAGTGGTCAGGTCCAGAGCCGTCAGAGCTCTGGTAATGTTGCTGCGGACTCTGACACGGTAACTGCGTTCATCTCTGGATGTCCTCCTGGTGTGCTCATACTGAAACGGAGCATAAACATGTACATGTCAGCTTCAAGTGCTAGTGATGGATGACTGGAAAGATACTGCTGATGCTTTAACTGGGTGACTAGACCTCTGGTACCTCATTCAGGACTGTGATAAGAGCCAGTGATAACTCTCTGACCCTCTGAGAGTCTCCCTGCTCCAGCAGCTTTTTGAGTTTGGTGTCTGTCAGCTCAGACAGCCAATGGGGAAGGCTGCTGTACTCGGGGGGCTGATCTGGCAGCACGACCTCCATGGACCTGGACACAAAGACAGAACATAATGTACTGCTTAACAACACTGGATGACAACACGTGTCAGCTGGTCTCCCATTTGGTCCAGACTGAATTATCTCAATAAATGTTGAAATTAACTGTGATACTGTAGTGTAATTGTCAAAATTGCAACTAAACAGATGTTTTAAAAGATATGTGTGGTTCCCAGATCCAAATAACTTCCCTTGACTACCTCTGTTCAGGCATTAATATTCTCTTTGAGATATCGTGTTTACAAGAGTGGGATGTATGCACAGCCTTCAATTATAATGCTATATAAATAAACTGTTACCACACCCGCTATACATCAGCATTGCCAGAGTGACTGTGTTGTCAAACTGAAATTAGTATTTAGTTCAAGACACAGCAGAGTCCAAGTTCAAACTTCCTAATTTGATTTCGTGACATTCTTGGATCCTGTAGCAGCTCCTCTTAAAAGCCAAGAAATCGTTTTTCCAGTGTTGTTGGTGTAATAAACTTGGCTTTTTAATCCTTAGAGGTCACTGACATGCTCGATTTACTATATTTTAAGAGGATAATGCACGTAGGATCAGTGGTGCTTTCCAAGGAGTCTCGGGTAGATAGATAAAAAAAAATAAAAATAAAAAAACAACAACATTAAATTAAAACATAACCTTAGAAATCCCGCAGAGTTGTTTGCTCCCTCGTCAGGCTGTTAAAATCGTTACACACAGTGCAAACATAAATAAAACTGGAGGCTGGAGTTGAACACCACATTTTCAGCTGCAGCTTAACATTGTTCAAACGCTCAGTTTATTAAATTAAGTTCTGAGGCAATGTCTCTAAAAATATCAAGTAAGGATGGATTTTGTGGAAATATGCAGCTGAATAAATACAGAATATTAATACGGAAAAGTGCACCAATAAAAAAAAAACTTGTTCTTGGATGGGACTATTAAACTTTTGTGGCCTCAATGAAGTGTTGAGAAAATTAATACAGAATATATACGATAAGTGAAATTGTCTCTCAGTGTGGAATGAAATTATTTCAACAACCTTAAAGATACTTGAGGGCAAATCAGAGAAATTGGTATTATATTGAGGAGTTTTGACCAAGGGCTACTAAATGTACCATGAAAAATATTATTTTAACACCTTTTCTGATAGACATGCACATAATCACTGGACCAGAATTCAACTTGGGGATGTTGTGTCTTGCAGGAGCTGCTGAAATCTCCAAGGGACTAAACTGTATATCACTAAACTTTATCAAGCACTACGGTGAAATTCTTGGACTTTAAGCTGTACAGGAAAGTCCGAACCAGAACCAAAACCTTGGTGATGGCCAGAGTTTGTTGTACCAATCAGAGACAGTTCAGTAATGTGCAGGTTTGACTGACTGAGCAGCTTGGGACGTAAACAAAAAAAATGTTGAAGGTCTGGATGTTATTTAATTGGCCAGAATTCTGCCCGCAGCAAACTAAACAGAAAAGTAAATCATAGTTACTTATTAAGTGCAGTGATGGAAGCCCCCTGGTGGTCCTCCACTGTGATGGACACAGCTACGCGGTGTCGGGCCGATTTGAATCCTGGCGGCAGGAAGGCCGTGTGCTCTGGACTGCTGCCTTTGTACACACAGAACTCCTCACAGTAGTCTTCTTTGCAGCGCATCACCAGCAGACTGTAGAGCAAAGGAGTCTCTGAGACCCCCAGATCAATGTAACCTGGAGACAAAGGGTGAAAAACAATAGGAAGAAGAAAACAGAGAAGAACATTTGATGATGGTAAATAGGTCATGAGCAGGAATGCTACCGGAACAGATTCAGCAAAAGCAACACATTCGAACGCTGTCATGTGTATGAAAGTCATTTCCTTTCATAACCTTTATTTAAACTCGGGAGATATATTGAGGAGTAGCCTCATTTACAATATAGCCGAGATGAAACACAAAACATATAAGGACAGAAGACAAGACATTTGAAGTAGGGCTGTTCGATTTTGCCCAAAAATAAAATCTTGATTTTCTTCTCTGAAAAATCGATTTCCGATTACGATTAAGATTTTTTTGTTAAATGACAAACTATTTTGTGTGCTGTTTGTGTCTTTTTAAATGGACCTAGAGTCTAATTTATCTATCTATCTATAAACGTGAGAGCTGTGACTGTGTAGTGGAAAAGGGCCGTTGGTCTTTTTGGCAACGAAATCCTCACTGGTCTTAGCAAGATGCCGACATGCTTGTTTACAGTGTGTGGAGAGAGCAGTTGGAGAGCGTGATGGGAGGAAGGAGGCAGCAGTCATTACGATAATTCAGCACAGCCCAGATTTTTACGATAAAAAAAAAAACGATTTTTACGATTCCAAATAATCGCGATTACGATTTTAAATCGATTAATCGAACAGCCCTAATTTGAAGCATACAAAACATAACAGAATACCAGAGTGAAAGGTGACAAGGATAAATTGAAACATAAGTGTAGTTAAACGCAGGAGCAGTTAGAGGTAAAATAAGATGTAGTTATGGTTTTAAATTGTCCTATTGATAAAAGTGAGGTAAGTTTCAGATGATTTTGCAGAGTGTTCCAGGTTGTAGGTGCAACAGTAAGAGAAGCTGGTCTTTCCAAGTTGGGTGTTAACAGAGGGAACCTGCAGCGTGAGCCAGTCTTTTGAGCGTGTACGATAGAGACCTGCATTAAAAGATACTAGTGAGTTAATATAAGATGGTAAGAGACCAGTGAGAGCTTTAAAAATAAATAAAATCCAGTGTCGATCACGCCAGGTAGATAATGAGGGCCATCCGACTTTGGAATACAGGTCACAGTGATGAGTGTTGTAGCTGTCGCCAGTAATCAACCTCAGGGCTGAGTGATAAACGGTGTCAAGTGGATGTAAAGTTGTAGCTGATGCATGCATACAAGATGTCTCCATAGTCTAAAACTGACATAAAAGTTGCCTCAATAAGTTTCTTCCTGCAGTGAAAAGGAAATGATGATTTATTTCTGTAGAAAAAGCCTATTTTTTGTCTTAGTTTAATGACCAGATTAGATACATGATGTTTGAAGGTGATTTTGTTGTCGATCCAAAGTCCAAGATATTTGTATTCAGAAACTCTTTCAATAGCTGTACCATTAATAGTGGAGATGATTTGCATATTGTATGTGATATTTTTTGATTTAGTGAAGAGCATAAATTTCATTTTACCTGCATTAAGAACCAGCTTGTGATTATTGAAAGCAACTTCAGTGAAACAGTGCTGAAGAGATGCAATACAAAATAGTGTCATCCGCATAAAGATGAATGTTACAGCCAGTGACAGTAGTTACAATGTCATGAATATACAGTGAAAATAAAACAGGGCCAAGGATTGAACCTTGGGGTACACCTTTTGTAATATGTAAACAGTAAGTTCACGGCTTCCTTCTTCCTACCTGAACAGTTGAAGTGGACCCGGTCCAGCAGTGTGCGAACCCTCCAGCCTTCCGCGTCCCCCTCCCCGTACTCCACTCCCGCTTCCCCTCCTCCTCTCAGGTGACACTCTCCGCCGGTCGGGGGCATGTTGTGATGGAGCGTGATGGAGGCGACGCCCTCGCCGTCCAGACCGCTGTCGGTCACATGCAGGGTGAAGATGTAAGAGTCTCCGAGCCGCAGGACGCCCTGCCGCAGCACCAGGTTCATGCCGTCACTTCCTGTGGTGGTGGAGGACGAGTCCAGGACCAGAGCCTCGTTCTGCAGCGTCATGGCACTCCAGCGCTGAGGGGCAGAGAGACACGTGGCTAAGTAATAAGACAACCTAAACATCTTTTAGTCAAGGTAAAAACTACTTCTTGTTTCCTTCTTTTTTTGTTTTGGTGTTTTCCTTAGTGTGGTTGTCCTTCTGGGTCAAATTGACCCAATCTGTTCCCTTCCTCCATCCTTCCTTCCTTCCCTTTGTCCTTACTTCTTCTTCCTTCCTCTTTGGATCCAATTGACCTGATCTGTTCCCTCTCCCTCCATCTTTCTTTCCTTCCCTTTTCCCTTCCTTCTTTCCTCCTTTCTTTCCCTTCTTTGTTCCTTCATCCTTCCTTGAACGAATCTGTTCCCTCCCTCCATCTTTCTTTCCACAATCCTTTTCCCCTCCCTTCTTCTACCTTCCTTGAATGAATCTGTTCCCTCCCTCCCTTCCTTCCTTCCTTTTTGACCCAATTAACCCAATCTGTTCCCTCCATCTTTCTATCTTTCCTTCCTTTTCCCCTTCCTTCTTTCCTCCCATCTTTCCCTTTGACATTCCTTCCTTCCTTTTTGACCCAATTGACCCAATCTGTTTCCTCCCTCCTTCTATCTTTCCTTCTATCTTTCCTTCCTTCCTTCCTTCCTTCCTTCCTTCCTTCCTTCCTTCCTTCCTTCCTTCCTTCCTTCCTTCCTTCCTTCCTTCCTTCCTTCCTTCCTTCTTTGACCCAGGAGGACAACAGGAGGGTTAAATACATACCAAGCCAGCCAGTTTGATACTAAGCAGCTTCAAAGGAATATTTAAACATTTTGGGAAATATATACACTAACTTTCTTGTTGAGATGAGACTTTGGCTTTTGTCCTGATTAAACAAGATATATCACGTTAGAAGTGCTGATAAGTGTTTTTTATTATTTTTGGACAGAGCCAGAGTCGGCCGGTTCCCCCTGTTACCAGTCACTGTGTAAAATGCAGATTACCAACTGCTGATTATAGCTACAATTTCAGCATACAAACATGAATGAATTCACTCAAACTGTGTTTTGTTTTTATTGGTCCAAAAGACCTGAAAAGACTTGGCAGCAGTCTTCTGAATGTTAAAAGATATTTACAAAGAACTTGATGCCACATATCTGATTAAACATCAATGAACAAGATCAAGGTCAGAAACAGGTTATTTGTTATTAATCTGAGTAATGTTGAGCAATTACTCTTTTGTGCATTGCAATATGATAATACTTGCTGGTTTCTCTATAAAACATTTGTTATTCCTACTGTACCAGTCTACAGGTCGCCATTGAATTGTGTTAAGCACACAATTCTTTGACCGTGACATGCTGTGCCGTGCCGGAAAGGTAGATGTTGTTTAGTTTGAATTGTGTTTAGTAAGAACAAAATAAATAATTTTGTGGTGAACAAGGGAAACTTAGTTTGGACAATGGTTTCATCACACCCATGCACGCGTCAGTTTACTTTCTTTTTATTGGTTTGGTCAGAGGAAGAGGAAGGTCACTACAAGCTTGAAATCTTTGAGTGAAACTGAACTTGTTTCCAGCTGATGCTCTCGTGTGACTGTAGTTGAAATGAATGCCTGTGAGTCTTAGACCTTTGGACCACAGTGAATGCAAAGAGAGCCAGTATAGACACAAGTAGACACGAGTAGAGTGAAATCATTTGAGAAAGTGACCTTGGTGAGCGTATTGTACAGTACAGCTGAGCACAGTCAGTTGGTATGTGCAGACCGATGACCAGTGACTCAACATGTGTTTTGTCTCTCAAATTGATTCCCCATGTTGGTAAGGACACAACATATTCTCTCTGGCTCCACTTGTATGATGACCTCATTCTCACACCCACACACGGCTTTGCAGCACAAATCCCAAGGAAAGTGTGAATGGAGGAAGGAGAAGAGGGAGGAAAAGTATCTGGAAATGTTGACTCCGCTGTCACTTTGCTGTGGTGCAGTGACCTCATTTTGCTGAGACACAGATTTAGCTGCTTTGTGTGCTTTGTGTGTGCTTTGTGTGTGCTTTGTGTGTGTGTGTGTGTGTGTGTGTGTGTGTGTGTGTGTGTGTGTGTGTGTGTGTGTGTGTGTGTGTGTGTGTTTACCCCACGGTGAGAGCCCTGGCAGTTGGTGCAGGTTCCCCTGAGGAAGACGTACGAGTTCTGGCTGACCTCGTAGATGGACTGGGCCTTACAGGACACACACTCCAGATACACCATGGGAATGTGGCCGCTCTGCACAAGCACCTGTCACACACAAAACGCACACACCATGTGAAAAAAAAAACACAAACAACGAAGAATTCATCGGCTCTCTCTGTGTGTTTCCTATTAATGACTCTACTACACACCATGTGTCATGCTTTGTTGTGCCTGTTTAGACCACCATTTGATTTATACTTGTTTGTGTTTGTCTATTTTCTTTCAGCCTAATTGCCTGTTTAATCAGTTGTGCTTTGTCTGTGCCAAACAAAGGGTCAGCGTGTTTTGCTGGAAGCAGCTTCAGTGCCGGGATATTGAGTGGTTAATCAATTAAGCAGAGTTGTCAACACAAACATTTTAGAGAATAAATGGATAATTGAGAAAGAGAGAGGGCAGAGAACCTGAGATTTTGAGGGCGAGTATTTGTAAAAGAGACAAATTATTGTCATTAGAGTGAATAATGCACTTGATTAGCATGAAAACAGTAAACACTTCTGCAAAACTCTGTGATAATCTCACAACAATCCAAGTAAAACCTCTTCAAATAAAAGACACATTGTTTTACGATATTTGTCTGTTGGAAAACTCTATAGCCAAAGTTAAAGGGATAGTTCACCCAAAATTCAAATTTCACTCATTATCTACTCACCCTCATGTCGACTAAGAGCTGTGAGAATTTTCAGAGTCCTCCATGCCTTCTCTGAGTTACGGGGGGGGGGGGGGGGGGGGGGGTCTGCATAGCAGTATTCGTCCGTATAATGGTTGTCAATGGATACCAACTTTCTTCGTCCAAAAAGACACACCAAAAAACATCCAAATATCTCCATGCTGCTCGTCTGTAATGTTCCTTATTTACTTGTATTGAAGCCCAGACATGAGAAATTGTTCCGCCGGGACACAGGAAGAGCAGTGAACCGAGACACTGGGAGCTTCCGCTACAAATAAGCTTAAAACATAGACTTATTCAATTTTTTTCAGAACAATTTCTCATGTCGGGGCTTCAATACAAGAGGGACATTACAGACGAGCAGTATGGAGGTATTTGGATGGTTTTTGGTGTGTCTTTTTGGATGAAGAAAGTCTGTAATGTCCCTCTTGTATTGAAGCCCCGACATGAGAAATCGTTCCGAAAAAAAAAAAAAATTGTCTATATTATCTATATATATCTATATCTATATTTTAAGCTTGCTTGTAGCGGAAGCTCCCAGTGTCTCAGTTCACTGCTCTTCCTGTGTCAGTGCAAATCTCGCATGATTTGCACTGACCGGCGGAACGATTTCTCATGTTGGGGCTTCAATACAAGAGGGACATTACAGACGAGCAGTATGGAGGTATTTGGATGTTTTTTGGTGTGTCTTTTTGGACAAAGAAAGTTGGTATCCATTGACAACCATTATATGGACAAATACTGCTGCACGGACCCCCCCCCGTAACTCGGAGAAGGGACAGAGGACTCTGAAAAGCTCTTAGTTGACATGAGGGTGAGTTTTTGGGTGAACTATCCCTTTAAGGAGTTGTATGTCACATTTCTTTCAAGGCAAAATAAAATAAATAAATAAAAGACACACAGGCAGTACAGTATGTGACAATACATGCTGTTGTTAATATCCCTGCGTGTGCATTTCTAATCAAACATGACCAAATAGACTAAATATATTGAACATTATGCACTGATGGTGGCATTGATAAAGGATCACCACATGAATACTGACACAATCAAACCAGTAACAACCATGAACACTTTCTTTCCCCCCACTCCTGCATGGTGTTGAGTCATAAACTACAGAGATTGACCTCCCACATGTAGAGCTTCTTGTTGTGGCTGAGGGCAAAGGATGAATGAAGAGCTGAAGACAAATCACTTCAAATGCTCTCAACAACACCACTGACAGTCTGATGCATGAGCTGCCCTGTTATTCTGACCCGACACTGACAATCAAACAGCGGACAGGATGTTTATTTACCTCACTGCCGAAGGTAACACGGCTTCATTTCTTAGTGGCTGTTTGATAAGAAATAATTGTTTTGTGAGGCGGTGACCCTTCATCACAGCTTCCATAACATCAAATGATTTTTTTTTTTTCTTTACCTTGAAACATTTCAAACAGCTTATTAGACTGTTTGAAGCCTCAAGACATAAAACTCATGATGTGAAATCTCTGATGTGAAAGCAGTGACTAGAGATGAATCTCCAAAGGTTATTTCAATTTGTGTAGCTTTGTCTCAAATCCATTAGTGTGTGAGTTTTGTTCTCTAATTAACTTCTAAATTCCTCCTTCATGACAACTGTAGGGAGTGATTATATTTTATTAAGGCTTAAAAGTGATGTATAATTGAGGACGTGGCCTCTTTGACTGACAGGCGAGCACTGAAGTCTCAGCTCCACACATTAGTGAGTCCATACATTAATCTTGTGATTTGGTGGAGGGGTTCTGCCTCCCAGGTGAGAAACCGCTGACTTGCAGCGTGCATGTATTGACAGGTGCAGGACACTGTGTGCACTCACTGTCTGCGTGGTGGACTCTGGCGCCATGCCGTCTTTGCTGATGGTCAGTTTGAAAGTGTATTCGACACCCGCCTCAAGCTCGGAGCCGGAGATTCCCAACACTGGATCGCTGCCCAGGCCGAAGTTCAGACTGGAGCAGTGCTCTGGACCCTGGAAGAATTAGAATTAGAGCGTTATATGTAGCAGATAACTGTAGAAATAAAATATTTGATGTACTGAGCCTTCATCTAGTTATATTAACATTGATATAACTTGATATTAGGTCGATATTTATGTTAAAACAAAAAGAAGACATACATATATTTGTCATTTTAAAATCATAAAAACGTATTAGGGAACATCATATTCACCATTAACTAGGTGCTTATTAATATGCATATAAGTAGCTTACTAGCTCCTTATTAATAATTATTAAGCACGTATTAACACCTTATTCTACATATTCTTGAGATTTTTCCTGATATTAACTCCTAATTATGGCTTATTCATTGTAAATGAATGCATTAATGCTGCTAATACAGTGATAAAGGAAGAATTACTGTTCTTGTGCTACTGCCCCTGTACAAGACCCCAATAACCCACTGGTTATTCACATCATTATTCAGAGACAACAATGCATTCATTTACAATGAATAAGCCATAATTACAGTAGGAGTTAATATCAGGAAAAATCTTAATTCATGGTGTATTAGAGGTAGAATAAGGTGTTAATACGTGCTAATAAGGAGCTAGTAAGCTACTTGTATGCATATTAATAAGCACCTAGTTAATTGGTGAATATGTGTTCCCTAATCTCAAGTGTTACCAAAACTTTTTATTGGGTTATGGCCACTAACAAATGATGATAATGTGTGGAGGTAAAGGGAGGTGGTGTTTGCAGAGCAAATGGTGTGGGGAGTCTGCAGGGCTGCAGTTTGAATTACTGACATCTGCATGGAATACCACACTCGTGCGCACAAACAAAGTTTGTGAGGAAATAAATATTATAATATGAAACATATTCCTTTTAATTCAGCACAACATTATCACCCAGATGAAACCAAGTGGTCTAATTCATTTGTAAGTTGTTTGGGCACATCTGTTTGACAAACATCTGTGCCAAATTAATTCTCAAAGTTATATTGATTTATCTATCCGACATAACTTGTGAATAAATGAAGTGAGAATGTGCTTGCAGAAAATTGTTTTAACTATGAATGAGTCACCACTTTAGAACATTTGGACGTTGATGAAGAGCTGAGGCTGAAGCATTAAAAAATGAAATGTTTCATTTCTCAAAATGAGCACAAGGTACAAGACCAATGTTGATTTCCTGATCATATTAAATGCCAACTTCAAAAATAAAAGCAAACACTATACTACTGCAAAATTGTCTTCTGCGCTTTTCTTGTTAACGTTGCTCTTAAAGGCCCCATGGCATGAAAAATGTGATTTTGGTTATTTTTTCGTGCTTGGGGAGGTCTCTGGGCCACGTATACACTGCCCCATGCATCAAACTGGTCATCAACGGAGAAACGCACACCGCCCATTTGTAGGAACATTCTCTTTGAGACGAGCAGATAGCACTTCCTCCTTTCTGTGATGTCACACACAAGGTAACTCCGCCCACCGTGACCAGTTGTTTTCTTTCAATTTTTATGAATGCAGCTTAGGTTTCAGTTACTTGCCTGTGATTGGCCCGACCACATGCAACTCAAAAACAGTGAGCCAATCAGAGGAGAGGTTCTCATTCTCTCTTCTGATTGGCCAAATGACCTGTGCCTGCTAGAGCTCCAGAAAGAGGCAACAGAAAGCCGCAATATAAACATTATTAAGCAGATCACAGGTACTCAAAACCAATGATACATCTTGTTAGGGATATCAGCAGGTAAATAAACCCAGAGAAAAGTGCACAGCATGGGGCCTTTAAAACATTCTTGTTTGTTAAGCTTTTGTGAAGCTGGAACAAAACTAAAAACAGTCACAGTTGTTGGAATATTTGATTTTGTTGGCTCTCATTTTTCTTTTTTAACAATTTCTAATGCGTGGATAATTGTACTTGGACCGAAGGTCAGGAGGACTGTCTAGGACATTTGATAAATTGTGTTTTTTTTTTTTTTTTGGCTTCTTTTCTTCATCTCTTCAACTTTGAGTCCTTCTACCAGGACGTACAACAGTTTGACTCTCTGTTGTCAAACTTAGTGTCCTTCGGCAACTCTCAATATGTTTTCTATATTAGCAAATCTTTTCATCAGCAGCCTTTGCACAGCTGTGTGTGTAATGTGTGCATGGTTATGAGCAAGTGTGTAATTGTGAGGGTGGAGAGCAAAGCACCAGCTGTGGAATGCTGAGTTTATCTCTAAACAGTTACATAACCCTTTAAATGCCTGTCCGCACACACGCACGCACGCACGCACGCACGCACGCACGCACGCACGCACACAAAAATGTCCTCTTGGACACACCCATCGCATCGCATTTTATATTGTGGTCTTTTGCTGCACAGGCAGAATGCGTTCCCAATGCACACAGTCATACAAACACACACACACACACACTTGCAGCAGAGACTCAACATTAAAGAGGTAAAGTGAAAAGCTGTGCTGATCTACTGAGTGTCGGCCAAGCCTCTCTGAACACAGTTAAACTTCTCAGTCAGGAGCAGAGACCATTACGTAATTGTTCCACAATCTCCGTTGCAGAATCAAGTCTGTCCTCCGAACTCTGCCTCATGAATTCACCATTAAACATTTGAAAGTGGAGTTTGGTTTGACAATTCAACACTCCTTTATTTCTGTTAGACTCGAGCCAAAGAAAAACCAACCACCACATAAGCAAAAGCAGAGCAGCACAGAACTCTGTTGTACTCTACTTCTACTGTACTTGCAGACTTTTACAGCACTCGTTCATTTACTATTCATTACTCTGCTCAGAACCCATTAACCTTGTGAAGTTGTAGTTTCTATATAATACATGCAACATAATGTAGCTGCATTTTACTGTAACTACTCAACTACTCAATAACAGCATGACCTTCAACAAGTTACCCACTGAAATAAAACCTTTTTTAAAACAGCACTGAACACTCCAGACTCCTCCAGAGAGCTTGGTTATATAATGTATAGTGTGATGTTGTTACAAAGTCAGAGAGCCATTGCCTCTGGGAACAACAGAAACTGCTAATTTAACAAAAACATTTTACCGTCTCATGACAAGCTTTACCTTTGAGGTGCTTTGACACTCCCAGTGGTAGTGCATTAGTGACTGGCTGTCTGGGTCCAAGTTGGGGTCGTAGGACTGCTCTGCTCTGAGCTGCAGGTCCTGAGTCTTCGACCAGACCCTGTAGGTGCCCCCCTCTATAATTGGCATTAGCCTGACAGGAAAAACAGGTCAAAAGTCAAATTAAAAAGGAGCACGACTTCCTAATTTAACTTGTCAAACCATAAAACATATTAGTCTACAAAACAGTTAATCTTTGAAAACATGTGCAGTGTAGCTGACAGAAGAGGTGAGTTTTGACAATATGCAGTATGTGTTAAGACTGAAATAACAGAACCGACCAACAAAAAACATGTGTAAGGACACATGAAAGGTAAGTGCTGGATTACGCTGTAGTACTGGTTTGAAAAGTTTCTATGGATGGTTTGAAACTGTTTTGACTGTGAAACTAGGTCACCAGGCCCATTGCTTGAATAAGAATGTTTTCTTAGTAATTTTGCTTGGTTAAATAAAGGTTGATGATGATGATGATGATGATGATGATGATGATGATGATGATGATGATGATGATGATGATGATGATGATGATGATGATGATGATGATGATGATGATGATGATGATGATGATGATGATGAAAATCGTTTACTTTACTTTATTCGGTAACACTTTAAATAAGGGTCCCTTAATTAACGTTAGTTAGTACATTATCAAGCATCAATATATAAACTAATATGTTAATTAATGCTTAATAATGTACTAACTAATGTTAATTAAGGGACCCTTATTGTAAAGTGTTACCCCTTTGAGACAAACTGTTTGTAAAAACGGGCTATACAAATAAAATTGCCTTGCCTAATTGTTTTAATGTCTCAAACTGTGCATAATTAGCATAATTGCTCCAAGTCTTTTTATATAGCGCTCACAAACATGACTTAACATACACAATATATCTATAAAACATATACAGTATAATAATAACAACCCTCCCACTCCTTGCTCCAACAATATACCAATATTACTGTACCATTAACCAATAAATAAGCATTGATTTTGTAAACAACCATATTTTGAGGGGTGACCATATGTAATCAACAACTCAAGAGGGAAACTGTTGTGTTTCTCTACTGACCTGGCAGCCATGACACTCAGCTGCAGACAGGCAGCTTTCCGTAGCGGCACGCCTTCATACGACAGAGAAAACACCAGGCTGTAGTTCCCTGTCGCCAAAGCCATCTTAGGCAACGACAGCTGCAGCCGCCTCACGTCCACCTCCACTGAAAGGCGAACTGCTTTGACAGGCAGAGATTGAGAGGGCTGAGTCACTCCTCCGTAGGGACCCCGGCCATCCTGGTCATTATCACAATAGGGTGTTGAGAGGATCTGCCAAAGGTACTGAGCTCCGTAGCGCACGCAGCCTTTCAGATCCACACTGGCCTCCACCAAAGTGGGCTGGGAGCGCCAGATGGCCAGGCGGGGGGCTTGAACCACCTGCACCTCTGGTTCCTCGCACTCTAGTACGCTGATGTTTACCCACACCTGGCCCAACACCCAGCTCACCAGGTTGCTGCAGTTCACCTAGCAAGGGAGAAAAAAACAAGCTGGTAAAATCACAGAACTGGGAGGCTTTCAAATTCAGCATCTGTCAAATTACTTAAAGCCCCAGTATGTTATTTTATTATTTGACTTTTTATTAGCAAAAATCAAATATTGCTTTCATAAATACGTATTTCACTGAAGTCGAATCACACCCTCATACAAATGAAAGCTTTCTCGTACCTTAGAATGAGTTGTTACAAGTCGTTACAAATACATAAGTGGGCGACGCACCGAACCGAGGCTGCACAAACTCAAATATCTTAACAAGAATATTTGTCTTATTTCTAGTCAAAATGTCATTTATAATCAAAACAAATCAAAGACTCATCACATAAAAAGTAGCTTGTTTTTAGACACTTTCTACTTCTTTCAAGTATATTTTCACTTGAAATAAGTAGAACAATCTGATAGTGGAGCAAGTTTTTCTTCCTTATTACAAGCACAAAAAACTTGCTTTCACTGGCAGATTTTTCTACTTATTTCAAGTGAAAATTGGTTTGAAAGTGAAAATTATCTAAAAACAAGTTCATTTTTAGGTGATGAGTCTTATTTTAAGTGGAAAGAGATTAGTTTTGACTAGAAATGAGACATTTTGACAAGAAAAAAGACAAATATTCTTGGAAAGATTTTGAGTTTTTGCAGTGCATGTTGCATCGCCATTTTTTACGTTGAGTGGCAGCATGACCGTAGGTAACCACGGAAACTCAGCGGAGCTGTCGGCTCGGGGAGAAAGTTTTCCAGGTAGCGCCTGTTAAAACTGTCACCACTGTGTAGTGTGAGGAAGGACGGAGGCACTGATGTTGCATTCAGGTGCAGTCAGGCAGACGGCCGTCGTCAAACCAACTGGATGTCATTTTACTCGACGAGAGAAAGACGGTAAAACGTGGGTCATGTAAACAATACCACATCACCATGACAACATATTGTCACGCCTGTATTGTTTTGCCTCGTGCTGGCGGACCACTTGTTTACATAGACGCTTTTTTATCCTGTTACATGCAGCGTCTGTTGTCTGTCTGACGTCTGCCCGATTTCATGTGAATGCAACATCAAGAATACGTTCCGATATGCAACCGCACCGCTAGATGGGGGGAATTCCTACATAATTATATCTTTAATGATGGATCCATGTGGAGTAATGCAATTCAAAAGAACTTACCTGGACCCTGTAGTGTCCTGGGTATCTGTACTTGTAACCCACAGTTGTGGTGTTGGTGTGAACTGGAGTTGAAGCATCACCAAAGTCCCACAAACACTCCACAGAATTAGACCTGGGTGTGACAGCGGCCATCAGGGTTATCGTCTTATTGGTGAAAGTGTCCTGCGGCGACGCGTACAGGTCGACCGCCGTCAGCCGGTGCTGCACGACGATTTGCATGGTGACGTTTTGAGAATGCAGGAGGTTGAAGGCCCTCAGGTAGATGGTCAATAACCCCGCCTCCTCCGGCGTGTAGGACACCTTGGGCTGTGAGACACATTGAGATACATCAGCAATTGCCAGTTGTTTTGCGATATTCAAGTCACCATCATAAAGGCAGAAATCTTTTACTGAGCTTCACCTCTTCGCCAATATGTGATGAGGGATGGAGGTGGTGCAGGTCAAAGGTCCACAGGAAGCTGATGGGTTTGCCCGTCTGGATGCTGGCCACAAACACTTTCTTCACACCGACAGGGATCGCCGCGCAGCATCCCAGGATGGAAAGTCCACGCACCTTCTCCATCACCTTGACCTGGATGTGCCGCCTCTTGGAGCTCACCTGGATGCATGCAGCACAAAAGCAGAAGAGCGGCGTCTTAGTTTGATTATATGATCTAGTCTTGTTGACATTAGAGTTACAGTTGTAAGAAAAAGAGTACTGTAGTGATGATTTGATTAAAAATGTTAGCGTTTCCTGCTTTCTGTAAAAAGCCTATGTGTAGATGTATGATGAACTTTTCCAGTTATTCTGATGACACACTACATGTAATTATTCTGATGCCACCCTGTATGTTTTTGTAAAAGCTTTGCTGTGCAGCTGGAGTTGTCAGTACGTGTTATTAGTCTGTCAACAGCCACCAATTTTCAGACACTCAGGCTTTGTGTGTTAAATCATATTTATAGTACACAGTGGAGTGGAGGATGACAACAAACATCAACAATAAGCTTAATTATACGTTTCATGTTCTCTTCAATTTTACACAGGCTTTAGTAATGTAAGCAGTATACAGATGAGTAGAGTGAAGTGTACTATGTCAGCAAAATCAATGGCTAGTCAGCATCAATGTGTGAATATCCAAACACATTTGGCAGTGACAGCAAACCTTATGTATTAACATACAGAGCGGCATAAGTATATATTAAATATACAGTATTTCTTCATTGGTAAATGATCCTACAAGCTGTACAATTTTAAAATGTGGCAACACAAATGGGTAGTGCTCAGGAGTAGTGATAATCTTGTTGGCAATGACTGTTTTTTTATGTTTACAACGACTCATATATTGAGAGCCTCCTCACTTTCTCTTTCATCTGCTGGTTTAACAGTCTGGCAGTGAAGGACAGGAACTGTTTAAATAACATTGTGAAAGTCTGCTCGAAAATTACTGGCACCCAACTTACTGACTTGAACTCCCTTTGGGAAAGACGGGTCTCACAAATGGCAGCAGGCATCATTAATAATCATAATCATGTTCTGGCCTGTGAATTTACCTTGATGCCATCAGGACGATGTTACATGCAGCCTCTCAGGAAGACCAATCGTTATTCTAGGTCTTTTGTGCCTTCTGCCATTAGTTTGTTGAATGCTCAGCTGGCTTGAAGCTGTAGTTTTTAGTACTGTTGTTGACATGTGTTTTTACGTATATATTGCCCTCTCATATATTTATTATATTTTTGTACTTTTATCTTACTTGATCTCAAATTTGCACTGTCCTTGCACTTTCCTCCTCAATTATATGTATGCTTGTGTATGTGATTTTGGTGTGGTGGTCAGCTGTAGAAACAGAATTGCCCTATGGGATAAATAAAGTAATCTCAACTCAACTCAACTCAACTCAACTCAACAATGTATCATCTATCTTGTAGTGAAAAATGATGTACATCATTACATTCTCTTACAATGTCTTGTTTTACTTACCCGGTTGTGAGCCGTGAGATTCACCATGTAGTTATCCACTCGGGTGAAGTTGTGGGGGTAGACATATGTGAATATGTGGTCGTTGGTTTGGTTGGTTTGAAAGGTGAAGGTGATGTCTCCACTGATGCTGAGGATGAACTCAACGTCTGAGCCCGCTGCCATGGAAATGGTGAACTCCACTTTCTCTTGGACTCCTGCAATCTTTGCACTCGCTTTCAGCTCCAAACCTTGAATCCTGTCCTGAACGAAGAACTCCCTGGAGACCACTTGCCCGCTGACATCATTGGTGGCATTCAGAGTTACAATAGCTGTCTTTGGCTCCTGGAAAATCACTGTTGTTTTCCTCCCAAACTGTGGTCTGTGTGTGCTCCCGTCTAACAGCCACATCCACGTCACGTCGGTTCCCGTCAGGAACTCTCCCTCAAGTAAGACGGTGACACCTGTTGCTACGTAACTCTGCTCTGTCACATTCGTAGCTGTGAACCTCAGTCCAGAAATGACGTCCTGGACGGTTACGTAGTCAGACACGACCTTTGAGCTAACTTCATTGGAGACGTTCACAGTGACTAGCTTTTTTCCAGGAGTGATGAAGGTGTGGGTGTTGGCGGGCTTGTTCCAAGGCAGAAACGCCCCATTCACAGACCAGTTGTACTGCAGGTCAGACCCCTCCGTGGTCAAAACTGTCAGGTTAGTCGGAGCATTGACCGCAACCGGGTTGTTGCTGATCTGCAGGTTCACCCCTCGGGCTGGTTCCAGGAAGTGGATGGTTCTGTTGACGGACAGCTGGCCCAGCAGGTTGACGGCCCGGAGGGAGATGTCGCACGGACCCGGTGTGGAGAAACTCACCTCCACGCTTTTCCCGCTTGTATTGAAAACTGAGCTGGTTGGGTCTTGCTCTCTGATGAGGTTCCAGGTAAAGGTCATGTTGGTTCCTTCCTTTAATCCTGCTTGGAGGTGGAGGACGCGGTTCGTAGCGAAGCAGCAACCTTCGACGCCCGTTCCTCCACCTTCCTCCGCGCCTCCTGCAAAAATCTGCAGACCCTCGAGCTCACGTTGGACAAACAGGAAGATGCTCGCTTGCGCGGTCCCTACGTCGTTCTCCGCCGTCACGATGATGCTGAAAGTGCCGACAGAGCGGAAGGTGTAGAACATGGTGTGGGTCCCTGGTATCGAGGTGCAGCGGTCGCACAGGATCCAAGAGAAGCGGACGCTGTCCCCTTCCTCCATCTGGGCCTCGAAGTGAACGGTGGCATTCAGAGGGACATTTATCAAGCTGGAGTTTACGGTCAACCCACGGATTTGTGCGAGCACAGCAACGGGTAAAGTGGTTTGATTACTGCTGACTGTGTTGGTTGCTGTCAGTGTGACATTGTAGTTTCCTGAGATGTTGTAGGTGTGGAGTGTATTCTGGCCTGTGTGCACATTTCCATCTCCAAAGTTCCAGATGTAGGTGACATTGGTGGCCAAGGAAGAAGTTGTGAAAGCATACGGGGCTTTTAGCGTCAGGTTGTTGTACTTGGTGCCGTTATGTTGAATAACAATCGGTCCGACTGGCATGAGAACCTCGATCACAAGGCTGGTGTTGCTGGTGGAGATGTTGTTGAAGACAGTGACCGTCACCAAGTACTGACCTGGTTTTTCATACGTTTTAACAATTTCCCCAGAACCATCAACCAGCACAGGCTCTTCCTCTCTGCCAAAGTCCCACTCATAGCTGTAGTCGGACTCTGGCTCGGCTCTGACCTGTAACAGGATCTCCTCTCCTACGGCGTAGTGTGATTTCTCAAGTGTGAGGCTGATGTTGGTCAAAGCGGGCTGCACACACACCCATCTGGAGAAGCTGACCTTGGTGGCTCTGTTGACCCCACTGGAGAGAAGCAAGGAGAGTTGGTAGTTCCCAACTGATTCGTATTTGTGTGAGACTCTGGGGTCGCCGACGTGTGTCTCGTTGGAGCTTCCGTCCCCAAAGGACCATTCGTAAAGATGAGCCGATTCGTTTCCGGACACCGAGGCTTGAAAGTTGACAGGGGTCTGTTCTTGGATGCACCCGGACGGCTCCATGCTTATAACTTGGAAGACAAAGACCTGCACCGCTAGGTTTGTGGAAACAGAGCCCAGGGCGTTAGCAGCAGTCACGTTCACTGTGTAGTTACCGTCTCTGCTGTAGCTGTGTGTCACATTAGGTTCAGATGGAGAGTAGATCATGCCATCGCCCATGGAGAATGTCCATGTGATGTTATTACCTGAAGCAAGGCGGGCCCACACTGCAGTGGCACTGTGAAGCTCTGTGGGAGAGGAACTTTCCGCTTCTAGTTTTTCAATCTTCTCATATACAAACATCTCGGCACAAGCCTCAGTGGAACTGATGGTGTTGTTCACCGACACGCAGACATTGTAGAAGCCGCTGCGTGTGTAGGTGTGTGCCACACGCCGGCCTTGAAGCGGGGCCGAGCTGTCGCCAAAGTGCCAGTCGTAGTGAATTCCGTAGGGCGAGGGCAGAGGGTGAGCCTCGAAGTCAGCTGACCTGCCAGCGAGGAGGAGTCGTGGCTCTGTTTGTATATCAACACGTGTGAGGATGCTGTAGACGCTCATGTTGATGCTCTGACTGATGTTGTCGTAACGATTGGACACGGACACCAGTGCAGTGTATATTCCTGTGCAGAGAGAGGGAGTAAGAAAAAAGAGGTCAACTAAAATGATACATTTGAGGGTAAAAATACAAAATGTGTATATCTTAATTAAGCAATACTACCCTCAGGGGTAGTGACTGAAGTGCTCAAATTACGTTTAAGCACGCCCTTGAGGGTAATATTGCGATTATACAACTATTACCAACAAAATAAAATGTATCATCAAAAATATATTAATTTTGATGGACAATTTGCTCTCAAATTTGAAAGGTTTTTGCGAGTGTGCTTCCCGTTTCCATGGGAATACATGGGGTCCGACTAATACCTGAAACACAATCAATTACGTCAGTAGACTCCTATGTGTAATGGAACCTAGTTTACCTCTACAGCAAATAATCCGACCCTTAGTAACGACCTAGCAACAGAAAGGATTTTCTAGTCTCAGATGAGTGAACTCTGAGCTGACGTTAATGTTTTATCACGGTCTCGGACTTTCCCAAACTAAATCAATACCGCGTCGCCGACACAGCTGATAGGGAAAGCCAAACACTGCGATTACTCCAGATTAAAGCCCAAAAGTCGTAAAGAGAGAGAGAGAGAGAGAGAGAAACATAGAGGTATCTTCCGTTTTATCCAACGAAATATTCAGCTCCAGGCCAGATTTTATTTTCACCGCGGTTACAACTAGTGTCTCTCTGACTGTACACATACGGAAGGGAACAGCCTCTCGGCTAAAACGGGGCAGTTTACAGCACATTCACTTAAAAAATGGTTATTTAATTGTTCTAAAATTTGAGTTTGGCATCTGAAAGGAGCACTCTACAGGAGGTTGATTTAGTTTGTGATTTATTTTCACGAGTAACATAACGTTTCTAAAATAATAAAACTAAGAATCCATGGATGGCTACCATGGAGATGGATAAAACAACATGACATGGCGGAGTAATATGTTTAGTGACGAGTTAGGCTGATTGGAGCACGTTCTAAATGTCTTGTTGACCAATCAGATTGCTTGGTCGGAACTACTTGTTGTATAATACATTTTAAACAAGGTGAAACTCATTGATGGGAGGGGTTACCTGGCTGAGAGTAGATATAGGTGACATTGTTGCTTAAGAGGACCTGGTTGGGGGACTCCGGGCAGAGGAGGGCAGGGTTGTAGGGAGGCTTGTACTCGAACTCCATATATCCCCCGTCACCAAAAGACCAACTGCAGCATAACAGAGACATAATAAACAAAACAATAAACAATATAAAACTACAAATATAGGGGAGCTCAGAGAAATGTATTGCTTTGATGAAAAGATGCCCTGATTACAATTCCTATTCCCTACCCACCACAACTCCTACACACACACATAGACACGCACACACACACACACACACACACTCAGTCGCTAGCTGGAAAGTGGGAATCTTCTCTGACGAGGCAATAGAGGGTTTGGACGAGCAGGAGTGGAAACTCAAGACTCAGGAACTCAGGAAGCCTCTCTGGACCAAGAATGGTGAGAGTGGAGGGAAACTAAGTGAAAGAGTGCACCACAGTTGGGAGGGTGGGAATGTGAAAGGGGAGGAGGGGGGGAGCAAAAGAGAAAGAGTGGAAGAAAAAGGAAAAAAAGTACAGGGGAAAATTCTTGTCAGCAATCTGCTCTAACCACACAGTTATAAATCCAAGGCCCTGCATGGTACGACTGCTGCTGTTAGAGCGCGCAGGAGGATGAAAACAGAGAAAAGAGCAGAGAGAAAGAGAGACAGGCGGACAGAGGAGAAGAAACAAGCAGCCAAACACAAACAGATGCAGTGCTTGTCTTTGTCTTCAAAATAAATAGCAGGGGAAATAGAAAAAAAAAATACGAGGCAGTTTTCTAACTTAGTTTCTGTTTCAACAAACACAGACCCCCGGAGAGGATATCTCTCAGCTATCCGTCTATGATTCTGTCCATCTGTCCCCCCCCCCTACGTTCATACCGGAAGGTGGCAGCCACAGACATGTCCACCAGCACAGAAGTGGTGAGAGTCTGAGTGGAGCCCTGAGGGACCACATCTGGCACACCCTTGACTGTGAGGTTGGCCATGGGCTGCAGGCGGTCCACTGTCACGTTGAAATGTTGTGTGAGGGTACTGACGTGGTTCATGGCCGTCACCTGGAAAACAGCACACAACACTGGTAAGACGGCAGAAGGCAGTGGTTGTGACTAATACTATTAACTACAATACTGCCCTACAAAGGTGAAGTGCAGTATCTGTAAAAATGCCAAAATGAGAAAAACTGCTTTTTGTGTTTTTCATTGTCAGGTTTAAGCATCAAATTATGAATAACTACCAAGTCTATAATTGATTAGATAAAGGTGGACTGAATTAAATGTATTTTGTAGTTTGTCTTTCTGACCAATTTTGACAGTTTTATGGCAGATATGGCTTGGTTTTTACTCCAATGGAATTATAGAGTAAATTCTAGAATGTAGGGAGTACAGTACTCTTTGCAGATACTGCACTTTGCTTTTTTGGATGGACAGCAAAATAAAAAGCCCAATAACTCTGGAAATTTTGGCAGTACCAATATCAAATTCTACCAGATTGAAGATAATATGCCACACTTTTGATTGGTAAAAAAAAATTGAAAAAATTGAAAAAATGCAGATACTGCACTCTGCCTTTGTAGGGCAGTATTACTGTCTAAAACAAAACATATCCGTTCTGACATTCTTGAATGTAAATAGTGACTGCCCTTAGTTTTTAGTTCGTTGGCTTGAAAACATGAACTTTTGGAAATGTTTTTCAGGTTTTCTATAATTATAGACCAACAGGAAATTGACAATCAGCAGACTGCATTGTCAATGTTCCAGAAAGGTCTTCAAGAAAACCAAAATATGACACATGTGTACAAAATCATCCCATTGCGCTCCCATGTGTAACATTCTTCTTTCTGTCAGATGTAATTACTAAAGAACGTAAAAATCTGTCTTTTTATTCCACATTTGATGCGGTGTGAGAAACTGATTACAAATGAAAAACGTATTCTCCAAACCCACACAAAGTGCAGCCGAAATAGTTAAATAGGCACACATTTTAAAGGGATACACCAACATTTTTTTTCATGTCTTGCCTCACTCCCGAGTCCATGACCAGCAGATAGACACCATCCTTTCGACTGTGCATGCAGTAACAAGGGAGATATGGGCAGAGCTGGCGCACCGCTAATTAGCTCAAATGCTGGAAGTGCATAGGTAGTGTTAGCCTGCCTCCTACCCGAGCCGAAATCAGCAGTCAGAAGCTGATTTCATTTTAGCTCTAAACTCTGTAAATATATCACTTTATCGACATTTCAAACATTTTTAGGCTAGAAAGTAGCCGTTTAGATCAGCAGTGTGTCGTTCATTTGTCTAAATACCAGCTGTTTACAATTTTGTTCAGACGAATTCGGCGCTACTCAAGCTAGCCATTTCTTTCACAAAATAAAACACCCGTTGCCCATTACATACAAAAAAACCATGACGATAGAATTTGTGCTTTTACTTTGAAACAGGAAGCTAACCTACCCTCGATGTAGCTAGCTTGAACCAAAATAAACCGTCTTAGCTTGAACCCTCCGTTTTGACCGATCTCGTCCCGTTACCGGCATTTGACCGCTCAAGATGCCTTACTGGAGAGTTTTGTCAGCTCTGAGATGAAGATCGGCCCGCCGGTTTCCGTTTAGAGTTGCTGAAGAGTTTCTCTGATGACTTTAGGTGGAGGCAGGCTAACACTACCTATACACTTCCAGCGTTTGAGCTAAGCTAATTAGCGGTGCGCCTGCTCTGCCCGTATCTCCCTTGTTACTGCACGGGAGTCTGTCGAAAGGATGGTGTCTATCTGCTTGTCATGGACTCGGGAGTGAGGCAAGACAAAAAAAAAATGTTGGCAAATCCCTTTAAGACCTTTTGTCAGTGTTTGTGTTTGCCCAATTAAAAAGCTGGATATCAAACACAAACCTGTCACAGGTAAACTTGTTCCAAACTATTAATATTCCTACAAATATGCACCCAACAGGGAAGACAGTTTGGCAATGTTGACTTGATAGAAACTCACAGTGAGCTTGTAGACGGCAGCGTGCTGGTAGATCACGTTGAGTACAGTGTTGTAATAGGTGAAGTATGGTTTGTCGTCCACCGTCCATTTAAATGTGGGGCTGGAGCCTTCAAGCACGGATGCTGTGTAGCTCTGAAAAAACAAAACACAAACACATTTTAATATGAAGACATGGAAAAAAAGACGTATCAATATAAAATATAATAAAACTGAGAGCAAACACTAACCACAACGGACTCCATCAGCACCCTGTTTGCAGGGTGCGGCTGCACCACCAGTCCGCTGAGGGGCTCTTCCACCACCACGACCATGATCAGACTGGCCTCTGTCACGTTGTTGTGGGCCTCCAGCTCCACCTGCACCGGACTCCTCTTCTCCTCCTCTCCCAGGTTGAGATCCAGCACCGCGTACAGGCTAGGCTCGGCGGCTTTGACCCCAGACCCCGGACTTGTCCCGGGCTGACAGAGCGTTGTTTGGCTGGACGGAAACTCTGATGGACATTCTGGCTGAAAGGTGACACTGCGATTACCGTCCCGCCGAGAAACCTTCGTCACGTAGCGGGACTGGACGCGGAGCAGCAGGCGGGTGTCGTTGGGCCTCAGGTAGAGGGTGCCATTCCGAGGAAGGGGGTGCAGTATGGTCAAGCCCAGGGGGGGCACCACTCGCAATGGGCATGATGCAGAGACTGGGTATGACGGCTCAGCAGAAGTCACCTGAAAAGTATCAAATAACATTCATTTAGTTATTATAAAAAACACAGCAGAAGTATCATTATAGAACAAATAATTACACAGGCACTCACGAGTATTGATTGATAGGAATGTGGTGACTATACAAATATGTTGGTAATATTTATACTTAAATTATATCAATACGTACAGACAGACTTAAACAAAAGATCCTATTACATGTAATTGTATCCCTCACAAAATCTTGCTAAATGGATTTTCACTTCTGCAGAAAAAATGACATGTACATGAGAACATGTTTTACATTCTTATGCGGCCTCCTGACGCTTGTTGATATCTTCCTGATGCATGCTGGGATTTGACATACTGCTTTGATGTCTTACCAGCAGGCTATAGAGTCCGGGCTGGGGCAAACCAGCAGACAGCTGTGCTCCCTGCAGCTGGGTCTCACTGTGTCCCACATAGAGCACTCTGATTGGGCAGACTACGTCCTCCAGCCACCCTCCTTCGCCGTCCTCCACCAACACCTTCGGATCCAGCACCGGGTCGGGCAGAGGGTCGGCGGCAGGGTCGGCCTGGCTCTCTGTTGTCTGTCTGGTGTCGTTGATCCAGAACCACTCTGACTGGTTGAGGGCTAAAACAGGCTGTCGCCAGGGTGAGTTGGGTGAGGACTGGCAGCGCAGCAGGGACGCGGGGCCAGCATCGTGCTGCAGGGCGATGATATCACCACGGGAAACCAGTAGGTCTTCTAGTTGCTCTTGGACCTGAGAGAATTAGGAATCAGATGAGTGTAAATCAAAGGCCTTTACAGATGAAAGCCTGGTAGATGAAAGTAAGATTCACCATCACCAACTTTGTTACCAAACTGAATCTGCTATTTTTGTTGCAGTTAAATGGCAGGCTGTGCACGACAGATGCAACCCTTGAATATTCATCCAACCTGGCTGTAAACACCCTCAAACTAAATGGGAGTCATCAAACATTTCTTCTGAAATTTCTCTATCTTTTTTGCCTCTTTTGCCTTTATTTGACAGTACAGTTAGGAGAGACAGGAAATGTCGAAGCACAGAGAGGGGGAATGACATGCAGTAAAGGGCCACCCGATGCAGGATTCGCACCGGGGCCAACTGCAGTAAGGACTGTACTGCCCTACAAAGGCAAAGTGCAGTATCAGCATTTTTTCAATTTTTTTTTTTTTACCAATCAAAAGTGTGGCATATTATCTTCAATCTGGTAAAATTTGATATTGGTACTGCTAAAATGTCCAGAGTTATTGAGCTTTTTATTTTGCTGTCCATCCAAAAAAGCACTGTGAAACCAAGGCAAAGTGCAGTATCTGCAAAAAGTACTGTACTCCCTACATTCTATACTTTACTCTATAATTCCATTGGAGTAAAACCAAGGCAAAGTGCCGTATCTGTAGCTACAGTAATACCAAGCCAAAGTGCAGTATCTGCCATAAAACGGTCAAAATTGGTCAGAAAGACAAACTAAAAAATGCATTTAATTCAGTCCACCTTTATCTAATCAATTATAGACTTGGTAGTTATTCATAATTTGATGCTTAAACCTGACAATGAAAAACACAAAAAGCTGTTTTTCTCAGTTTGACATTTGTACAGATACTGCACTTTGCCTATAGGGCAGTGTAGCCTCTGCATATGGGGCGCCTGCTCAACCCACTGCCCCACATGGCGCCCCGAAATGTCTGCGAAACTTTCAAATCAAAAACACTAAAATGGTTTAAATCAGTCTGGAGTCAAAAGTGAATCATCTCACCACTACGTGTGCAGCTGGTCCTGCTGGTAGAGTGACGACCACCTCATTCAGTAGGGTGTAACGGGGCAGAAGTGCCCCAGGAGGAAGGGTGCAGTTAGGACAGGAGGCTGGCTGACAGGGACTAGAGAGGGACAAGCACCGCTGCAGGAAGGGACACCACTGCTCCAATCGTGGACAAGATTGTGGATCGCTGGTATTGGTCTTGTTTGGGACACAAACAGCCACCGGAGCGCACAATGGACCGCCACAGCCTGAGACACAAGCAGTTTGTTTCAGTCATTTATTTTTCATTGAAGTTGGAACATAATATACTAAATAACAGAAAAGCACAGAACAGGTCAAATCTGAACTTTTCCTATTACTTGTACTTTCTGTTTCTCATTACACAGCACAATGAATATCATTACCCTAAATGTCATATAATAATTACTGGATCACTGTGTAGCAGCATTTTAATATTGAATCTGGTGGAAGTGGAGCTAATTCTATCTCCACCTGTTTAAGATGTAGATAACTATTACTATTTAATGTGTAGATAACTATTTTATAGACTCTGGGTACTTTAATCTAGGAAATTGTTTCATGTGTGGAGTGACAGTACAGCAGGTTATCCACACATACTGTATTATGATTATTCCAGCTATGTTGTCAAGTTCAATCAAATCAATGATACTAAAAGTACAAAAACACTAGACAAACAAATATGAATCAGAAGCTGAGCGCGAAGAGTGCCACTTTACATCTAACAAGCATAATGATGCAAAACCTCAAAGAATCACAGGATCAACAAGATAAATCAAACAAGTAAGTCTCAAAAAACAAAACGCCCAAAATCGGGCACTGGTGTAGGCTAATGAATATGAAAGATTAGTGTGTTTGTAGATGGAAGATAATTAGTTTGCTGGGCCGACATTCATCTGAGAGTGGAGTAGGGCAAACTTTCTTTCTGTGTAATTAATAATCCAGGTGCCTTTTCTAATTATCCTCCTTGTCTCCTGCTGCTGCGTTCACAAAGTTAAACAGAAAACATGCTCCTAGATCTTTAACAAGCTGCTCTCCTCTCTGTGGATTGCTCTTTCTCACGTCTTTCATGTGCATCCGTTATCTGCTGCTCCGCCTGTTGCACATCTTTGCTGCTATGTCTCAGTGGAGATGCACACAAAAAAAAAAACACAGAAAGCATCTCAATCTATTGTGCCTTGTGCCAGGGAAGTGTTGCAGAAATGTGTTGCGTATTTTGGACGAGGACAGGAAGGAGCTCAGGAGGGAGGTGACCTTGATTGATCTGGTTTCCCTCTTCCTGTTTTGCCCCACTTACCATTCAGACTCTTCTTTCGTATTCACCTTGCTAACAACAACACTGCAAAAACATCTAAATCTTACCAAGAATATTTGTATTATTTCTAGGCAAAATGTCTCATTTACAGCCTAAACAAATCTCATTCTACCTAAAATAAGACTCATCACATAAAAAGTAGCTTGTTTTTAAACACGTTTTACTTCTTTCAAGCAGATTTTCACTTGAAATAAGAAAGAAAAACTTGCTCCACTGTCAGATTTTTCTACTTATTACAAGCACAAAAAAAACTTGCTTTCACTGGCAGATTTTCGTACTTATTTCAAGGGAAAATTTGTTTGCAACAAGAGAAAATTATCTAAAAACAAGTAAATTTTTAGGTGATGAGTCTTATTTTAAGTGGAAAGAGGTTAGTTTTGACTAGAAATGAGACATTTTGACAAGAAATAAAACAAATATTCTTGGAAAGATTTTGAATTTTTGCAGTGAAGGTTGGTCATTGTGTGTGTGAATGTTTTTGTCCGACTGGAGGCGTGGGTGCAGGTGGCTTACTTTTTACACCTGCTGATACTAACCAGAAATGTGCAAAATGTTTTTAATGCCGACCGTTTGTGTAAGTGTGTGTGTGTGACTCACTGGGGAGCAGCAGGTGTCGTCGGTCGGGACAATCACAGTGAGGCCTGTAGGTCTGGAATCGGACGTGGACTTGTGAGCTGAATTCCTGAGTGACGAACTCAAGGGAGGACAGACGACCTGCTTGAACAAAGCTCAGAGACGGGAACAACAGTGTCTGAGTCGGGGGGAGAAAAAAAAGGGGAAATTGAGAAAAGAGACAAAAAAAACTTTGAGGAATGTTTGAGGAGGATGACAGCAAACAAGCCCAGGTTTCTTCTCACCTCTATTCCCCGGCTGGGGGGTTGTTGTGGAGCGGTGAGAGGGGCAGCTGGGGCACGGTGTAAAGGATTATGGGATGTAAACACAGCCAGTCCCACCATGTAGATCCCTGCATCTGGAACACGCACTGTAGTGGCAGAAAACAGAATTAACTCAAGGTGACAAAAGAGGGAGGAAAAGATTGAAGGATTTAAAAAGGGGGAGAGAGGAAAGAGGTAGCGGAGGCAATTTAGAAGAAATGATGGAGCGACTGCAGTCGACTCAGACAGAGAGAAGGAGAGAGAGAGAGAGAGAGAGAGAGAGAGAGAGAGAGAGAGAGAGAGGAAGAAGCGAGAGAACAAACCCTCTGAAGAAACAGGCCAAACAAAACTAAAGGAAGAACAGTTCACTAGAGCTAGAATGTATCTGCCCATTGCAGACTGACACAAACGCAGAGACAGAATCAAAGACAGACACGACCAAAGAACCGCAATTAGACCACCAGGCAGGCGCACACACACACACACACGCACAGACACACACACAGAGAAACTACAACCTGCCACATATCTACAATGGATTTCACACAGTGGCACTGAATTCCTGTTCAGCTTTGAAGGCAGTTTTTTTTCCAACTGCGCTGGCTTCTCTGACGTCTGTTGTGCAGATTTTTTTATAGGAATTCAGCCTCATCAAGGTCCTTCCTCTGGAGCAGACTGATGTCGTCAGTCCAGCTCAACTTTTCTGCTTGAGCTACATCAGCACCAAGTGAAGTGTTACATCAAATGTTCTAAGTTGAAATGCTCGAGTCTAGTCCGCGACGATAAGAAAGTCAGCAGAGTTTTTATTTACTGCCTCGGCACCGGCAGCATCCAGCGCTACTTATTCATACTTCCTGAGACTGTTCCCATGTTTTAACACATGTTTATCACTGACTCACAAACACTGTGTTTACCACATAACACCTAGATGTGGTAAACACTTATTTTATTCTTGGACAGTCAAAATGGCAACAGTTTTCATGCAGCGATTAAATGCGTGTGATTTGATCTTTTAGTACAACAGCGAACAGCACAACTATAAAAGACTGACAGTATAAAGATTTCTTATTATCTACAGCTTTTAGAATATGACACGGACATTTTAATAAATGTAGTGTCTTTATTCCCTGGCAAATTCTGTATATTTATACACATATTGAAATACTTACAATTTTGTGTGTGGCCTTTAGGGAACAAAACTATTTACTATTTACATTTACTATGTAAATACTGTATGTCCCTATCCATCAAGTATGAAGACGTGATCCACCACAGAGACAGAGAATTGTTTTTAGAATTATTAAAACATCCAAATGTTTGGCCATATTATTCAGATGTAATCATGCTGCTGGAAATGCTGCAGGATGGTCTCTGGTTGCCTCTTACAAAAGGAGCAATTTGTATCAATGCCAAGTGTGCTCCAATTATAAATGGTGCTTCAGGGAGCCAGTCTTGTGCTTGTGATTAGTTATGAAAGAGGCTGTTTGCTTTTTCTTTCTACGCTTGTTTGTGCCAGTTAATTTACATAGAACTGAAGAAGGCTGAAATCCACAGGTCTCTGTCCCAAACAACTAAGATGCAGAGAGAGAATGAAGGGGAAACTGCATTTGTATTGAATCAGTGCCTCGTTTTTTTTTCTCCATTTTCCTAAGTATGGACTTCTAGGTGTCTGAAATGCTTTGTTTCTTCCGTGTGCAAGTCTCTGTGTGAATGTAGGGAGCCTACCTTGAGGCCTGTACTGGCAGACGTAGGCATGCTTGGCGTTGCGAGGGGGCAGACCCTCCTCTCCCTCCTGCGCCTCGGAGCCGTTCACCCAGCTCAGCTTGCCTGAGGAGTTGACATCACTCAGGCCGAGCCACACACCTCGCTCCCTGCAGCAGGAAATGGGAAGGCAACTCATAAATTAACACGGCAGCTGCTTGACATTTAGCTGCGGTGCTGCCGACAGCTGGGAAATTGGCTCTTTAACTTGTAATGTACACAGATACAAACATACACAAACAATAATATAATAACTGTTGTACTGTCGGACAAGCAACAACAAACCTTATACAAAACCTTGGTAACACTTTAGATTAGGGAACACATATTCACCATTAACTAGGTGCTTATTAATATGCATATAAGTAGCTTACCAGCTCCTTATTAGTAATTATTAAACACGTATTAACACCTTATTCTACCTCTATTACACCATGAATTAAGATTTTTCCTGATATTAACTCCTAATTATGGCTTATTCATTGTAAATTAATGCATTAATGCTGCTAATTCTGAGTGATAAAGGAAGAATTACTGTTCCTGCACTACTGCCCCTGTACAAGACCCAATAACCCACTGGTTATTCACATCATTATTCAGAAACAACAATGCATTCATTTACAGTACAATGAAAAAGCGATAATAATAATAGGAGTTAGTATCAGGAAAAATCTTAATTCATGTTGTAATAGAGGTAGAATAAGGCTATGTAGAATAAGGTGTTAATACGTGTTTAATAATTACTAATAAGGAGCTAGTAAGCTACTTATATACATATTAATAAGCACCTAGTGGTGAATATGTGTTCCCTAATCTTAAGTGTTACCAAAACGTTACACAACAGGTCTTCAATCATCTGAACTGGGTCCCGATAAGTGACACTGAAGTTAAGGGAATGTGCCAGATTGCCTTCAACAATCAATGATTGCAGGAAAAGAGAGAGCTTAAAAAATCGTTTCTGATTGAACCCCAATGGGATGTCACCGAGGCGATGTCAGATATTTAGCATTTCCCTGTGATTACGATAGATTGGATTCTCACACCATGAGTCCATTAATGGACAGCCCACCCCCGCCATCCCCCCGGTCCCCCCCGATCCCCTTCTCATGATTCCACTTTTCTTTCTGTCACAATCTATTAACTGAGAATAAAAATGGCCTTCCCTCCGAAAGAAGGTCACTGTGTGTTCACAACAGTGTCCAAACACACGGAAGATGAATAGAAAACTTTGCCTGAATTAAACCTATTACTGTCTTGTTTTCTCTCCTCCTTTTATTTCTAGGTTGTTTTCTACTCTAGCAGACTACTCACATCTGTGGAGAGTGGACAGAGGTTAAAACATACAGCAGAGAAGGAAAAAGAAAAGAAAGCAAAAAAAAAAATACAAAAATACAAAAACAAAAATACAATGACTAATGAAAAAAAGACAGATGGTTATATAAGCGAGGGGGTGGAGAAACACATGAGCTGAGAAGGAGAGAGCTGATCAGCTCCGTCTGCAGCAGGTTTTTTCTCCTCTCATCCACTTGGAGGGCAGGGTCTACTCTCTACCCATTAACACACACACGCCATGAACTGCCGACTCCTCCTCCCAGGGTGTTAAAGTTACAATGCAGCTGTGCTTTTACAGATGTGTTTTTTTGCAACCTTCTCTGACCTAAACACCAAACACTGGCGGTCTTCGGACCAGCGCAAGGTCAAGGAGATTTTTTTGTCATAACAAAGCCAAAGCCGGTGTGACGTCCACACATCATATACTGTAGATGTCTATTACGTCGTACACCTACGAGGCATCGGAGGGTTGCGGAAAGACAGTTTAGTATTCTGCGGTGTTTTACGGCTGAGCCTGACGTCACAATCTGTACGCGTTCTGAATATACACCATACTACAGGATTACATTATTACACAGCTACACAACAAATGAAAAATATTAGTTAAAAATGAATAGATGACAAACGCACTCTGAGGATAAAAAGTATGAAATTTCAAGGGATGAATTTCAGAAACGGTGAATAATAAATAATGAATAAGAGTGCTGTCCTTGGAACAACACATGCACACACACATATACACAAAGAGGCACATTCAACATTCAAATAAGCCTGATGACTCACACAGACGTGAGGGAGAGAAACACACTAACACACACACACACACACACACCCCTATCCAAACCATGCATCTCGTGATTGTCAGTGATTGAAAGTTCAACATCTGTTTTGAGTATCTGTCTGTTTCAGTGACTCTTTGGCTGTCGCTTCTGCAAACAGACCGCAACATGGTGAGAACTTTTAACTTTGTAATGCAAACGGAGATGATGGATTGTGTCACAGAGCAGACAGGTTATCTGTTCTGCACCTGCCAACCTCTGCAGGGCCTGCTCTCTTCTACTGATCTCTCCGTCTCTCTCTCTATATATATATATACGTATACATATTATAGCTCTGGCAAAAAATAAGAGACCACTTTCACTTTTCTTTTCTTTTTTAAATACCAACACAAACACAAGTCATTCTACTTAATGAGACACTGATGGGGTCATCACCTGAACCACATCTGGTTTTATAGGAAGATTATAAAAACCACTGCTGGGATTAAACAGTGACATTATCCCACAAAAACTGGTTTATAAACTCTTCCTGAGTTAAAATATTCTTGCTGTGTTGTTTAGGAATAAATATGAACATGTTTTATTTGCAGTATTATTATTCAAGGTCTGAAAAGACTTGATATTTTTTGTAATTTAGACTAGTTTAGTCATTTTCAGCCAATAAAAGCTCTAACTGACAATATTTTTATTTTTATTTTGGGAGAAATGTTGTCGGTAGTTGATAGAATAAAACAACATTTTTTTAAATTTAATATTACTCAAACACATACCTATAAATAGTAAAACCAGAGAAACTGATCATTTTGGGAGTGGTCTCTTCATTTTTTCCAGAGCTGTATATAAATATAGCCTATGTGTGTGTGTGTGTGTGTGTATATATACACATCTATTTATGTGTTGAGTAAACAGTAATAGTAATACTTAGTACTGAAATAAAATGTTTACTGAAATAGTGTTTCTTTTTTAATTTTGAGGCGATTATTTTGAGAATATACATGCACAGGCAGCATTATGGCAAAAATAAATAACATGGAAAGATGCTGAGGTCGCCACTTCTGCACTCCATACAGACATCAAACACTCACTGTGTGCCTTTGTGTGCCAGCAGGTTACGCAGTGCATCACTCCTGACTTTTATCAGATCCCCACCGCGGTCAGAGCACTGCTTTCGAGCGTCGGCCCAGCTCAGCTCCGCTGGAACAATCTGGAAACAGTGTGAGGACTCAGCGTCCCCGTCTTTTGGACAGTGAGGCGAGGCTGGCGGACAAGAGACATGAGTCACATGATTTCCCAGATCTTTTGAAGAAACACTTGCAACATCATGGAATGATTAAAATTAACATGTTATTGCTAAAAAAAAAAAGACGACATTCAAACAACCTTGTGAAAAAAATGCTTTCAAATCAGAATACAACCATGTTTGATAAAGTCTGTTAAGGTTAAGTAAACTGTACGGCACAGTCTGATGACACATCAATGTGTTCACATGGCCAGTATGTTGAAACTAATTGTATCTATACAGTGCTCTCTTTTCAAAAGGTGAAGTCACATTTAGGTAGTTGCTGAAAGTTAACAAACTGTGAGAAAGGAAAAAAGCACAAAGCACAGAGTGAGAGCTTCAGCATTGGCTGTTGGTGACTTAAGAGTTCACAATCAAGCACAATTGACCCTTCGCGTAAGCCCCGCCCCCTTGGTTACTGTTGCTACGGCGGGCAAGCTTTCACTCCCAGCCATGCTCCTGGCAGTATTTGTTATCGATTTCAAAGGAAATATCAGCACATTTCTGGATAAACTGTTCTGAGATAATAGAGAGAAGAAGTCACAAAGATCATTCATAGTTTTCAGTGACGTGACTCGCGCAGGAGGATAAAACATCTGTTCAACGACACGACTGGACAATGTACAGAGCAGCAGTAAGGACCGGTAATTTTACCGTCTATCAACCCACCAAGACTTAGGTCATCTCACTGGTCATGAAACGTTGTCAAACTGCAAGTTTTGGGGCGATTGTGAACCACATACAGCTTTCGCTGCTGTTTTGTTTTCTCCCACCGCTGTATCAGTCAGTGAAAGCATCCCTGCCTGGAGGATCCCTCGCCTAAAAGCCCAGGTAAAAGCCCTAAAAGTACAGCTGTCATTTCGGAGGTGAACGTATGGTTATCCCCATATTTACACTTGCTCAAGTCGAAAAAAAAGTCTGCTCGTATCTGAACATCTCTATATTGCTGCTGCCGCCGCCGCCGCCACCGCCGTAGTAGCAGCAGCAACAACAACATCCTTCTCTACAAACAAATGTTTTTCATCCTAGTCTCAAAATGTGTCCACAATAGCAAACGTAATGACTCACTGCGGAAAGCTTGCCAGGCCTATAGTTACGGTTGCTAACGTAGGATTGGACAATAGCCGTTTGTGGGAGGAGTTGGCGAAGGGTCAATTTCATTGCATTGGCGTAATTTACCTTTGGCAACTTGGACACCGTCCTTGGTGATCTTCCAGTCGACATCCACACCAACAGAGCCCCAGCTGACGAGTGTGAACTCTAGGCTCTTATTGGCCACAGCCAGAGGTGGACAACGCAACTCCAGTTTCGGAGGAACTGTTACGATCACTTCTCCGCGCGCAGAGGCCTGAAGATACATAATTATAAATGTAAATGTAATCCCCTGGACATATCACAGAATACTTTGAACATTCAGAGAATTATGTTCTGTTAATGGTTCCTGTTTTTTCTCTCTCTCACCTCCTTGTGTCCAGCCCAGGCCATCACACTGACTGGATAATGACCTGGAAGTCCATATTTATGAGTTACCGTGGTCACCTCGGTTCCTGTGGTGTTGACCCGAGATGACAGGTCACCAAAGTCCCAGGACAGTGTCACAGGTGTGACAGAGGAGGTGACAGCCAGACTGATGTGGTCATGAACACTTTGCAGCGGGAGACGCTTCAGGGAGATGGAGAAGTCCACTGCAAACACATCATGAGCCAGAGTCCACCCACATTTCTGTGAATCAAACAAAACCATGTGAAGTAGAAGAAGAAGTGCTTTTTGTGCTAATAGCACAAATATTTAAAAATAACATATCATTTTTACTGTTAAGATGTTTTTGGTTTCACTATTATTTTTGTGGTTTTAAATAGAAATGTGGTTTTAATGAAAGTTATGAACTGCTCCAACTCAAAAATAAACAAATCCTGATTTTCAGTTGGCACTATGAATAACTTGAGTTTGCTGAGTCTGCATGCAAAGGCATTGAATCCATAGGCGGAAGTTGTAGTGGGTTGTAGGAAGGTGTAGAGGATATCCTGAATGACGTGTTTACACAAGAAGAAACAAATGGAGAAGGAAGCAATACATGTGTGTGTGCGTGTGTGTGTGTGTGTGTGTGTGGGGGGGGGGTCCTGCTCTCTACAATACAAACATACATTACAATCACTATTATCTGACTCCACTCTGTGCTTGTGATACATACCTTCATAACTTGGGGGTTTGTACATGCAGCAGAGCACTGAGATTCACTGATGAAGTTGGGCTCAGAGTTTGTGCTGCAGAGACACTCTTGTCGTGCCCCCAAGCCCCCATAGCGTTGTGATTTAGCAAAACACACACTGTTACATTGTTCCCGTGTGAAATTCCCAGGTGTGGAGGAGGAAAAGATGACAAGTTCATTCCGACCCACTGCTCCACTACTGCTGTCCTCAAGACACCCTGCGTAGTTAAGACCTGAAAACCAGAAAGAGAGGGTAAGATAACCTTATTCTGTTTTATAATTTTAACCAGAATTAGACATCTCTGTCTAATAAAGCAGCAACAGAGATGAAAAGAGGTCAAATGATGATTTATTTTTCTAATGTCTGAATTTCACAATGATTGCATAATACAGTAACTTTATATTTGTCCTTTGATCTGCGTTTTAAACCCAAAAGCTACTATTAAATCTTAAGCCTGCTTGCTTATCATCAAACATGCAATCGATTTAAGTCTTTCTCTCCATGAGTTCAGCCTCCTAGGCATCACAGTAAATACTGGCCCAAAAACAGCTTATTAGGACTAACAGCTGCAAAAGAGACTTCAGTTAACGCAACAAAGTCTTCCATGGTGCATATTTATTTTGACTCAGACAGTTTAGATGCATTAGTGTGTATTTTTTTCATACCACAGGTGAGCAGGCTGACATTGAGCAGGGGCTGGTGGCGGAGCTCTGGAGGCTGGTGACAGAGCATGGCGTCCGGACGGCGAACTCGCACTCCTTTCTCCTGGAGCCAGCTGACCAAGCGGAACAGCTTACAGTCACACTCAAAGGGGTTACTGCTCAGGTCGCTGGAGGAGAGGAGGGACTGGATGAGTACTGGTGAAGATATGACACCACTCACAGAGACACGTGGCGCTACTGATACCACTGCTACTGGTGCTATTATAATACAGTACAGTAATAATGTGCCACTGTGGCTGTGATAAACCATTAAAGCTGTCGTTATTTTATGCACTATGTTGGTAAAAGGCACTTGAAACAGCTCAATGGGCCACTTAAGCAAATGAGTGGTACTTGTTTGAATTGTTAGCCAGAACAGAAATGGCAGTCTAAAGGTGCTTCATGAGATCATTTGCCATTATGTGACATTACAAAAGGCAGTGAGACAAAGTCAATTTTGTGGCATGGAAACAAGTGGAACTTTTTGACCCTTTGTTACAAATTAATGTTAGTAAAATCAAAGTAATTAATAAGCTTCTATTGCAGCAAAACAACACGAAATGTGGATAATTAAAGGGACAACGAGGAGTTTCTATTTGGTTATAAAAAAGTCTCACGTTAATGTGGATGAATCTCCGCTACCCACACTTGTGAATGGGCCCATTTTCGATAAATATATCATTTTGTCTTTATCGTTATTTTGTTATTATTAGTGGTGGCGGAAATGCTGGTCGAGCCGTCCAGCGTTTCTTTACTTTGGGTTTCGTGGCGAGTCATGAGAATAACGCTGCCGAATCGCCGTTTATGGTCGGGACTACGACGGTATGTGATCGTCTTCCAACCTCTGACTTTAATTATTGATAAATGAAAACATGAGTCCGTCTTGCGCCGGTCAAAGAATTTCACGGTGCGCGCGGAGGCTCATAAATGTAGTGTGAAAACGCTTCGCTTTTCCCAAACTCCTCGTTGTCCCTTTAAACAAAATAAATCTACAAATCTGAACTGAAATAATACTTCAGCATCCTATGCACTTGTTTGCTGACCTACAGTAACGGTGGTACGGTTAGGGTTAGGGTTAGTGAGAAAAGTAATAGGCTATCTGTAAGCTAACAGTTAGCATAACAGCTAACCCTGGCCAACATTTTTTAATTAAACCCTCCATAAAAAACCTTGAAAATTTTGTATCGTTAGCTAAGACACTAAACCACTCACAGATTTTCTTTACCATTAGAAAAGCATGGCAACAGTGGACATCTGGATGCAGTGTCTGAGCCCGGCTGTACTTATTTTAAGTAGCATTGCAGCTAAGTGTAAATTAATTGTTAATTAAAGCGTTATGTCTGTACTGATTATGTCTGGGGTATTTATACCAGGCATCTTTAGCAGTGCTTGACACGACAGTCATTGGTACGAACAGTAGCCTACTGGCACACTGAAACTGATAGCATTTAATGTTATTTGTTAAACCTGTGCTTTCCATACAAGATGTCATCCATAGTATTCCTTTAAATGATGTAAGAGAAAGAAAGAGTCGGAAATCATTGGAAAAGAAGAAGGTGCGATGGGAATGACAGATGAAAAGCAAAAAAAAAGAAAGAAAAAGAAATACTGAAGGAACATGGGGGTAATATGTGAAGCAAGAGATGGATGTGGCAAAGAAAGACAGAACAGGGAGGAATAAGATTACATAACATGTTTCTTCTGTCTATTTCCTTTATGTTCTGTTCCTGTCCATTTAGCTGCACTCAGTTACAAGTGGACAAGGACAAACCTTTTCTCATCCAAAGACTGGAAGAGGATAATTACTACTCACTACCTCCCATTCCAGTCTGAAATAACGCTTCATTCATCTCGTGTGTAGGCGAGGTAACTGGAAAAATGCTGCATGTGTGATCAGATATATAATTTACCCATATGTTGCGTGTTTGGATGATATGGTTCAATTTTATGAGATCGAGACCATTTCATATCTCTTCATCTCTTGGGGAGAGGAAAGACAAAGAGAAACAGAGAAAGGTGACTACTTACATTTGAGTTAAATTGCATAGGTTGTCACATAGTCTCTCCTCGATGGTGGTGATTTGGTTTTTGCTCAAATCGCTGATGGAAACAAAACAAAAAGACAACTCACTTTTTTCATTGCACTTATTTGTGACATTTACAGTCATACATAGCCTATTATATTTTGGCAAGATTGATGCAGTGTGAATTCTTAGTCATGGACATAAAAAAGGCAATAACAGAGTCATTATGTGAATGTAAAACTGTTTCTTCTACATTGTTATCCAATAGATGGATAAATAGAAGCAGTCAAGCAAAATATGACAGAAAATGTCATCCTCCCATCCTGTTTACTTATTATGCATTTTATGACACCGTGTAATGCTAAAATCAAAAAATAATTATTTTCTTCCCTCATCTTTCCTCTTAATGTCTGATAATAACAAAGGGAGTCAGGACTTCTTTAGACATTTAGCAGCAATTTCAGGCTCAAGTCTTCTTGTATGTAATGCAACAAGCTTTGTACACATGGACTTGTCAACTTGGACAGTCAGTTTGTTTCACAGAGGTGACCCTGAGCTGGTCCTGTGTTGTCTTGGCTCAGTGTCACGGTCCTGGAGGAAGGTGAGTCATCAGGTCCTGAGAGCTCTGGGCCAGTCCACCCCTCCCTGCCACAAAAACAACACCACCATGATGTGACGCTGCCACCAGCCTTCCTCACTGCTGGGACGGTATGATGAAGGTGAAGGTGAAGAAATCTTCTTTCCTACAGTCCGAGTCTTTCAGTTAAAACTCCAAACAGGCTTCAATCTGCCTTTCGCTGTGACAACGAAGCATCTCATCTTTCTGGCCGCTCTCCCATAAAGCCAGGACTGGAGTGTGGCAGGGATGGATGGATTTGGCTGGGCAGACAAGCTTTGAGGAGTCCTCCTTTTTCACACTTCTTCCAGTTAAGAATTATGGACCACTGTGCTCTGGGGGACCCTCAGTGCAGCAGAAGTGTTTTTGTAGTCTTCCCTAGGCACATGTCTAAACACAACCCAGTCTCCCTGCTCTGCAGGCAGCTCCTTCCTCCTCATGGCTTGTTTCTTGCTCTGATATACATTGCCAGCTGCGAGATCTTATGTCATCCTGTCTCTCTAAATCACGTCTGATCAGCCGACTTTACCACAGGTGGACGACTCCAACCAATAATCTCATATAGAGGGACAAGCACCTGAGCTAAATTTGGAATCATAGCACAGTGCCTGTTTTAGTTTTCCCTTTTAAAAATGTCCAAAAATAGATGTCGATTGATGAGACTTATTGAACACTTTTTGAATGCACTTCACAACACAGCATATCTGAACAATTAAATAAAAACATCATCTATAATATAGTAACAGACAACATTTCACTCAGTTGATGTTTCTACCCTCCTTCTCTCCTAGCTTTGTTTCCATTCTTCACTCTCTTGTCCTTTACTCTTCGCTTCCTCCTCCTTCTTTCCTTCTCCACCCATAATCCTCCTCCTCCTCCTCCCTCTCTCCTCCATCCAGTAGGCTACATAATGGGGCCGTTGTGTGGTGGTTTTGGAAGGAACTGATGGAAACCACCAGAGTCCTCTCTCATCACACACACACACGCACACACACACGCGCACACACACACACGCACACACAGGCACACACAGGCACACAAACATGTGCTTAAACACCCATTGGGTGGAAGAAATAAGGTAATGGATGGAGGAAGGGGGAGATAGACAGATGGAGAGAGGGATAGACGGAGGTAGTGGGAGCCTGGAGCAGTAAGCTGTAATTGAACTTAATCGTGCCGTGATTGGTGTGTGTGCAAACATGTGTGGGTGTGTGTGTGCGTGCATGTGTGTTTTTGGTGAATGCTCTCTGGTCCAGTTCGTTTCCTCTTGGGATTTCTGCCTACTTAGAACCAGACTAAACCCAGTCCCTCTCTCTCTATTCTGCTATTGCTTTCTTTTTCATTCGCCACCATTCTGCATTACTTTTCTCCTGCCTCCACTCGCAACCTTGAATTAGCCAGGTCCTCATCTATCTTCCTTTGTACTTACAGGACGGACAGTGGTCTACAGCAGAACACCCCTCTGGGGAGAACGTTGATCCTGTTCCCTTGAAGATACCTATACAAAGATGCATACATGGAATTAGATGGATCGACAGAGGACGGACAGATAGACAGACAGATAGATAGACAGATAGATAGATAGATAGATAGATAGATAGATAGATAGATAGATAGATAGATAGATAGATAGATAGATAGATAGATAGATAGATAGATAGATAGATAGATAGATAGATAGATAGATAGATAGATAGATAGATAGATAGATAGATAGATAGATAGATAGATGGATTTGGTTTGTACTCACAGCTCTCGGAGACCCGTGAGCCGATCCAACAGGCTGGTGTCAAGGGAGGAGATGTGGTTCTTGGACAGATCTCTGCAAACACACACCAACATATTGACATTTAAAATGACTTCTACGTCAAGGTGATTGCAAACACAACACATGTATTGACTTACATGCATAGTATACCAGAAGAGCATTTTACAATACAATATGATTAGGTAAGTGCTGGGAAATGAAATGTAATAACAGCAAAGCAAAGAGAAAGTATAAAAGTTTGACTCATATGAAAAGAGGAGGAGATAAATAAAACCAGACACTCTAAATATGTAAGTGGATGTGCCAAACAACACAATACTAGAGAAGAAACAATGGAGCGTTTTCTGGTTATTAATGCCTTTGCAATGATACATGACAACACAGCTATTGATGGCTAAAGATGTCATGACTATTTTAAGTTTTTAAAAGGAACAGAAATAGTATATAACCTTTAACTTTCAGTTCATTCAACATTCATTCAATGTTTTTTCCTGCACAAGGTAATTCACAGAATTGCCTTTTATTATGGCAACGAGCTGACATCAACTGTGTCGAGCAAGAAGGGATGACATTCAAACTGGGGACAGAACGATTGCATTGACCCTAAACCCACCAAGACACGCCAAGAAATGTGTAATTTTTTTATTAGAATTAAAATAATGAAAAACAGCACTTTTCGTAATATATTTCAATAAAACTGCGATGCTCACAGGAGACATGAGAAGAACCAGCTAAAACGGATGCAGCAGAAGCCAAAATATTCTGACTTTTAGTCCCTAAAGTGGGTTAAACTCCAAAACCACTAGATCCTGCAATTCCCGCAATGCAACCGACATAACTCTGTCCACTCATGTGCCACCAGTTTGTAATTCATGACATTTAAAGCTGATGATGTCATTTTCTCAAACTTAAAGGAGAAAATAGTTTGGTGTATGAAATGACACCACACAGCTTTAGACCTATGAGAATCAGGACATTTGAGCTGGCTAATAATGCAATAGTTTCATTTAGCAGTTTTACTGAAGTACTGAGATTAGTTTTTTAATCAAACCATGTGAAATAAACCCTCGTCTGAAGGGCTGTGGTATAATGGCAGTAGAGAATGGCGAGGGAGGAAACTGAATCATCCACTTGTTTACTCATATTGCACTTCATCAAATCAGGTGTTTTTCTTCCCGCTGCTCTTTAAGCTGTCCTCTAAAACACAGTTAGTATAATCGCTCACATACACACCTTCACAAATTCATCATCGCAAGTGCAGAGAAGAAGAGACGAAAGAAGACTTTAAGCAAAAGTCTGAGGAACAATGATGCAGATGATGACACCTAATGGATGGGTAAGAGTTCATTCAAGATGTTTACTGCATGACGGCATAGGAATACCAGTTTTCACACTCTCTGTATCAATGTCTATTAGTGGACTTCTGATGTGCTGACCTTGAAATGTTTCCAGAAATAATCACCTTTAATTACAGTGTGGGAATTTTTGTAGCATAACTGAACTAAATCTTAAATGTTAAACATTTGAATCACACATCAGAAAGCAACCCTGATTTCAGACTGGTAAAAATATTTTTTTCTAACAACCCTTGAACCTTAAAGAAATCTTACCTTGCATGTATTGTGTAGAGCATTACATTTAAAAAGTCCATCTATTCATTGGTCATACCACTTGTTAAAGGACAATTCCAGGCGAATTCAACTCAGGGGTGTATGTTCCTATCATTTTAGGTCTAAAAGAAGGAATCTGAAGATTTTCAGTTTAATCGCTCCTGTTTTGCGGTAGTTGTGTCTGTCCCCACATCGCCACGGCAGCAATGAATGGGAGCGGATGCAAGTCCCGCTGCCTAGGCTGTTTCCATCCCTCAAAGCCGCAATTTTTTCCCACAGACAGCGTCAGATGGCTACTCAAACATGCAGCCAGAAGTTTATTTACTTCAAGCAAGTCAAGAGTTGATATTCCTGTGTTTGTGACACAAATGGGAGCTTCCGACTGCACGTGAACTTAAACTTCAAACGTCAACTAGGGGCTCACGCGAGACTTTGAATTAGATCTAGTTTTACAAACATGTCGGCTTGCTTGAAGTAGGCCTATTGTTGTTTACATGTGTCTGACTCACAGTCTCTTCTTGAGGTGAAGGGTTGTACAGATGCTGCTCACAGATGTATTTGTGGACATTTTGCAGATAGATTTAAAATTCTGCACAAATGGTACAGTATTGATGTTATGCATATATGTCAAATATGTAAAATGGTTGCTCCTTCCTTGCTGTGTGTCTCTAGCTAATCATTTCTTTTTGCCATTGTGAATATCAGAATATATTCCACACACAACTTCTGCTCCCTTCTCGTTGTCTTCCTTTATGTTACACCTCTATTTGGGAGCTCTAAATTAAAATGCCAGGATGCTTTTATTTGATCTAAACAGCAGCAGTGGCTGTTTTTCAGGAGTGCAATTTTTCTTGTTTGACCCTTTGAGACTCCCATGCCTAAAAGTTATTACTTCTAGAATGTACTACGCTTTTCTTCAGTTTTATCAACAATGATAACAATGATAGCAGCAACATTATCTGTACAAAAATCAACTTTTACTGGCACGATGGAAGAAAAAAAAACCCGGACCTTTTGGCCCTCGCCTTGGCACACTTCACATACTTTGGCCCTCACCGAAAACTAATTGGGGAACTGTATACACTGTGTTAACAGTATGAGGAGGATACAGAAATCAAACTAGAGTTAAGATGAAGTCAATGTGAAACCAAAACATAAAGTAAGGGAGTGAGAAGAGTGAATTGTTTGAACTGTGTAGATGAGTTGCCAAGACAAAGAGAGAGGGGAGAGGAGGAGGCGGGACAGAGCTGAGCCTTGTCAAGTGGCTTCAGTCTCCTCTGTGAGCCTTCACAGCAAAGCCTCGGCTGCACGTGAGAACCAAGAGACAAAAGGAGAAGAAAAAAACAAGGAGCCAGATGACAAGAAGCCAGGGGTTGTGAGAGGACAAAAAGCAAAATGAATGTGTGTGTGTGTGTTAGAGACAACAAGATAGTCCTGGCCAGAACTGCAATAATCAAATACTAAAAAAGTTACGTACAAGCATGATCTATATCTTGACCTACAGTGTTTTTTTCAGTAAAAAAGTGATTAATAATGTACAATAAACATCAGGGAAATGTATGTATGTGAGTTTTTAGAGTGTGGGAATACACTCGCATCTTTCTCTCTCTCTTTCTCTCTGTGTGTGTGTGTGTGTGTGTGTGTGTGTGTGTGTGTGTGTGTGTGTGTGTGTGTGTGTGTGTGTGTGTGTGTGTGTGTGTGTGTGTGTGTGTGTGTGTGAACAGAGCAGGACGCCCATTCCCAAAAGGAAACATCTGTACATTCCAGACAAGCTGTGTAAGAAAGATGGAGAGAGAGAGAGAGAGGGAGTAGAGAAAGAGAGAGAGAGAAAGAGAGAGACTCCTCCTCTGCTAAACTCATTAGCAGATGAAACAGGACAGCAGAAAGATGCTCCGCCCACAAGCTGATCATTCACACATTAGGCTCACACCTATTCTTATGTAATGCTCAATTCCAGGTGTGTGTGTATACTACTCCTCTATATGTGAACATTTTCTTTCCGACCAAATGCATAGACAAGAGAGAAAGAGTGTGTATGTGTGTTTAACATGACAATATAATGTGACCTTCACCATGTCTATTAGCAGCAGGCTCCTGTTCTCTCAGCTACCTCTGACCACACATGGTTTTACTTACTCACTCACACACCCTGCAGAGTGCGTGCACACACACACACACACACACACGCACGCACGCACGCACGCACGCACGCACGCACCCACACACACACACACATGCACACACACACACACACAAACGAAACACATATGGTTCTGTTTTACTGACGGTGTGGCCAATGATCTAACCACTCCTTATAAGGCCTGTCTGGTGCCACTCATTCTGAGCTGGAGGATGAGAACACACACACACACACACATGCGCACACACAGTCCTCATTGACTACTTCAGCAGAGGGAATGACAATAAATATGAATTGAGGAAAATATAAATTAAAAAAAATATTGCAGGAAAAAGACAGACAAAGAAAAGCACTAAAGAAGACTAACATCTGTTTAACTACCTCTGTCTCCAATATCAAAATGACCACAACAGCAACAACAACAACAAAAAGACTGTTTTTGGGTGATGAAAACTCTGGTGTAGGTCTGACTGTATCTGGACCGATTGGTATCTGCTGCATGGTGGTGGTGAGGTGGTCCAAGTCCCTGTAAGTGAAGGCCAGTGCTCCACTAACCCACTAAACACAGACTGCTCTGTGGTCGCTTTCATCCCCCTCAGCCACGCTGCCTGATTCCCTCCTTTCCCCACACACTTCTATCAGTTGCTTTCCTCTTTTTCTTTCTGTTTCTGCTCTGCTGCTTTGTTTATAGTGGGAGGCTGGGCAGACCTATTAGGAATCTGACGGGAAAAAGGGTAACGGAGCGAAAGTAAAGTTAAAGGGATATGCCAACATTTTCTTTTTGTGTCTTGCCTCACTCCCGAGTCCATGACAAGCAGATAGACACCATCCTTTCGACTGTGCGTGCAGTAACAAGGGAGATACGGGCAGAGCTGGCGCACCGCTAATTAGCTTAGCTCAAACGCTGGAAGTGCATAGGTAGTGTTACGAGCCGAAATCAGCAGTCAGAAGCTGATTTCATTTTAGCTCTAAACTCTGTAGTAGCCGTTTAGATCAGCAGTGTGTCGTTAATTTGTCTAAATACCAGCTGTTTACAATTTTGTTTGGACAAATTTGGCGCTACTCAAGCTAGCCGTTGTAACCAACGCACTTCCTGTTACTTTCACAAAATAAAACACCCGTTGCCCTTTACATACAGAAAACCATGACGATAGAATTTGTGCTTTTACTTTGAAATAGGAAGCTAACCTACCCTCCATGTAGCTACCTTGAACCAAAATAAACCGTCTTAGCTTGAACCCTCCGTTTTGACCGATCTCGTCCCGTTACCGGCATTTGACGGCTCAAGATGCCTTACCGGAGAGTTTTGTCAGCTCTGAGACGAAGATCGGCCCGCCGGTTTCTGTTTAGAGTTGCTGAAGAGTTTCTCTGATGACTTTAGGTGGAGGCAGGCTAACACTACCTATGCACTTCCAGTGTTTGAACTAAGCTAATTAGCGGTGCGCCAGCTCTGCCCGTATCTCCCTACATGCACAGTCGAAAGGATGGTGTCTATCTGCTTGTCATGGACTCGGGAGTGAGGCACACGAAAAAAAAATGTTGACGTATCCCTTTAAAAGATGGTGGTGTAGAAGAAGAAGAGGGCAGGTGTGAAAAGGAAGCAGAGGAAAAATTGGGTGGACTGGTAAAGAGTGACACAGGCCAGGAGTGGAGAACAATCACCCCACTGTGGGCTGCCAGCCAGCACCTCATGCCTGAGACAGGGGTGAGGGGGTGGACGGAATCTCAGGAGTAGCTGGGTACTTTCCCTACTGCAAGGAGAGAGGGAGAATGAAATTAGGGGAATAGGGCGAGGGGCTGGGGAGAACGGGTTGTTGATTAAAGAGATTTGGTCTAAAAAGTCGATCATTTAGCTACACAGTCTGGCTGGCTGGGTCGCAAACACTCCTCTCCTCTCCTTTAGAACATTCTGTCCATTTTTCCAGCTGCTGCTGCCTGGGTTGTCTGGTGTCCAGCTGGCAAGTGAAGGGCAGCTGTGTGCAGCGGTTTAACACACTTGCTAAAAGAACGATACACTCACACATGCACACTTTTACATGCAGTCGATACATAAAGTAAAAACACAGAATCTGTGCCGCTGTCCTACACTCACTCACTGCTCACTCTTTTTCTTGTAAACAAATCTGTGAGTCCCACTTATCTTGAAGTCATAAACTGTGGGTTTAAACCAAAAATGGGTCTCGAGCCTGAAGTACTTATGGGGTGTGATTACGAAAGGGAGAAAGAAAACAACTAGTCATTATTTCAGTGAAGCATAATTTCAGTGAAAATGGAAATTGGTAAGCATATTTCATTCATGTTCAACGGGAAAAACTCTTAACAAAACTCAAAATCAAGTAGGAAGTCAAGTTGACATTTCTTTTGTTCCTTTTTTTCTTCATTTACACACAATAAAACTGAATGATACCAAGAATAAAAAGGAAAACTGGTAAAGAACCCTGACAACTTGGCAGAAAATGGAAACAAATGTTTTGAAAGAAGACATCATCACCCTGGTGGGACCTGCCTCTACTCCTACCTGTCTTGTTTTATTTTTGACAGTGTGGATGTATCATCCGCACACTGCAGCAGTCTACTGTGAAGTCACACACCACTCAACACAAAAGTGCCTGTAATGCAATATAACAAGCACCAGCGAGCCATCATCTGCTGCAATGTGTGGATCAATATTGTTAGAACAAAAACTCACAAGGTACCTCACAACAACAGGTAAGATAAAAAATACACAAGGAATATATATATATATATATATATATATATATATATATATATATATATATATATATATATATATATATATATATATATATATATATATATATATACACGTGTATATATACTACTCACTAAAAGTTAGGGATATTTGATTTTCGGATGAAATTTCAGAATGCACTGTAACCTTTACAGGTGAACATTTGACCTTGTCTTTAACTTTTGAATGCACATGTCCAACTGTTCAGTGTTTCAGTACTTATAACATAACATGCTGTTCAAGTGTCTGATCCATGAATCGACTACTAAATGTTCTGGTTCAATGACAGTTTGTATTGAAACAGTCCTCTTCAACAGCACCTGGACACACGGAGGCTATGGGATGTCCTCAGAGGGACGTGTCCACTGAGCTCAGAGTGTCACAGAGTGTCATCATCAGCAGGTTGAACAGACACACAGAGGGACTGAAGAGTCACAGAAAGACGGAAAAGTCGACGTCCTTTGGTCACAGAACAACTTATTGACACACTGACATGTTTTTTTGTGGTATACGCACCACAGTTGTTTCAAATTTCACCCGAAAGTTGAATATCCTAAACTATTTGTGAGAAGGGTGTGTGTGTGTGTGTATCTGTATGTCTGTATGTGTGTGTCTTTCTCTTATCCCTGGTCAGAGTGTGAGCTAAACTCATGCTCACCTCACCCTATATGCTCTATTAATAAGAATACCCATCCCTGACCTGCTTATGTAAAGTGCCTTGGGTATTTTGAAAGGCGCTATTTAAATACAAGTTATTATTATTATATTGTCGTAGTCTTTTGAATTGACAAATAAAAATATAAATGACTGATGAATATGATGACTGCAATTTGCATTTGAACTTTGGCAGGAGAGATATGACTGAAAAAACGATAATGCAGGACAGTGCCAATCCTCCTGAATTTGATTGTCACCTTCGTGCAACAGAAACGTGCAAATTAAATGTCAAATATAGTACGCAATTATCTTTTCTTTTAGGTTTCATTCATACATGAAATTTGACATCGAAAATTGCTGTTCATAGTTTATGTGTCTTTTAAAGCTGGGGTAGGCAGAAACCTAGAGAATGGAAATGGAAAATGTGAAAATACAGTCACCACACGTCTCTCCATTCACAGGTGCTAATGTGCTTCATACAACCAACGCAACACAAACAATGCTGCAGCCATGAGGTGAGTTGCCAAACAAGGAAATGTAACAATCAAAATGCAAATGCTAATGGACAAGATTGAAGACACATGTATAGGGATAAAGAAGAAACACCTGTAGCATGCGCATAGCTCTAGTGCACTGCTAACCTTGTAGTGCAATTATAGATGTCTGGTTTTAGCTATTTGCTACTAAGTGAGAGACCAAATACAGATGAGTAGCTCTTAAAATAGTTGAATGAATAACTCTCAGCTACGGTCCATTTTGCTTGCAAGCAGTTTAATAGTAGTATACTGTAGTATAGTATATAAAGTCAGATAAGTCTAAAAAATAAATTAACACACACAGGGATTTACAAATATATTTTGAGATTTATATGAAAGAAAAATGTTGTTCTGTATAAATAAAGAATCCACATAATATATTAAAGTTCACAAATTAATTTTGGCGCACACAGAAGAATGTGTGGGTTGAAATACATAAGGGAAATTCAGAAATATACACATTCAAAATGATTTGCAATTTTCATTGAAAGATATTACAGTAACAATAACACAAAAAATGTTGTGCCATTAATAAGCAAACGGTGACACAAACTGCTTGTGGTTTGTGAACTCCACTGCATTTGTGTGGGTTTTTTTTTTGTCTCGATAAACTACACTTCATCGTCATTTTGTGCCACTGCAGACAAGTGTCACACAGGTTTTCACATCTATAAAATGTGACACGTTATGTTGGAGGATTATAAGTAGAAAGGGTTAGGGTAAGTGCATAAGTGTAAGTATTGGGGTATGAGTGTTCTTCACTCGATAAACTACAACATAAAGCACAGCTAAGGCTGATGACGGCCAAAATTAAATTTTGATCTGACGATGAAGCTGGATGAAGTGAGTGGATTACTGGGCAGAACATGAGTGGTGAGCACTGAGCAGTCCTTGAGGTCATCCAATGGGTGTCAAGATATTTCAGTCTGAAGTAAGACCTGTGTAGTAGTGTAGTGTGATAGCATGTGTGGATGATGTGGTGTTGCTGGATGACCTTGCCAATGCAACACTAACATGGTGATGCTGCACTTGTTCTTTGTGAGGTCTGAAAACTGGTGTATCGGAGTGTTAAAATGCAACATGTGTGGAGGTCAGTCCTCTACTTGAAAAGTTTAACAATGTCTGAAATTCATAAAACAATCACATGAGCACTGCTGTGTAAAGCTGACACTGAGTTTGCATATATTTCCAGCTTTGAACCTACACAGGGGTTTTTATGCATCTGGCCCCAGGCAATCAGACTGTGTGTGCAGGGAGTCGGAGGAAGCGGCACTACAGCCTGATTTATCCCCTATTAGTTCATACGCTGATGAGATGAATGAATGAAATAGAAAAGGCAGAGCCAGCAGAGAGCACTTTAATCAAGTGTGTCATATGGGAGTTAAGGAAGCCTCCAACACCATGGAGACCAACAGAGCCTCAGCCACCCCGACAGCACAGAACCAGGTCTTCAGAGGTTTCTAATGTGGCTTCCTGCCTCCACCACCACCACCACCACCACACACACACACGCAACTCATGCAGAGACATGGGTCCTCTCTGCATGAAAAATAACACAGGACAGGGGCTGCATGTACATGCCCTGTTTAGTATTGGCTTCCAAATGTGAATTCCTTAACTTGAAAACTGAGATGCAAAACAGGCTTTTTGTTATGAATATAAACGATATCATGACACTGAATGAAAATTTTACATACTGCTGATTTACATTTCATTAGAATTTTGGCAAGGTTGTAATTCCACAGTTTAGAGGCTAACAATCCAGTTTTCCACTTTCACCCTCAAAAACCCATGTTAGCGTTTAGCCCAAGCGAGACAGAGTGTTACTCTGGAATATCTTTGTGTCTGTGAGTCTCTGTACCCAGTGAACAGGCTACACAAACAGACACCGCAAGTCTGTAGTCTGGGCTGTTTATATCTAAATGCAGGGAACAAAATCCAATTATTATTCTCTCCAGTTCTTTCTGTAGATAAAGTAACTATGGGGAGACAACAGATTAAGTTGTTTTGTCGAGCTCGAGCAAAAGTCAAATGTTTCCTCTGCAGTGAACACCAGCCGCAGTTTATTTCACTTTGTCTTGCTCTCTCGCTGCCCAACACTACCCAGTCCAAAAGACAGATTTAAATTGGCTCCATGCAAGAGGTTCCTCTATAAGGCATGGATTATTTAGGGTTTTAACAAGTAAAAAATGTCTTATAAGCTTATATAATCATGATTGGATCTCTAGGCTTCTTTTTTGTCCTTGAACCCTTTCTATTCCTCTTCATCTTCACATCAAAACACGAGGCAGAGACTGCAGAACTCTTTGGGGAGGTTCACACATTGTTCAGCTCTTGAGATTAGTGTAGTTGACTGTGACTATGACTGAGACGGTTCCCTGCTCATTAGTGCATTCACTGTCCAGATCCCAGTAGCAGATCACTGCAAAAAATATTAATAAAACCATCTGCCTGGAACCTGTCAATGACATAATCAATGCAATTATACTCCTGATGATGAAGTTACATTTAAAGGGATAGTTCGACATTTTGCCAAATTGGCCCATTGACATAATCCCTATAGTTTTAGCAGTAGGTTCATTATCTTTTATTGTTGGTGCAAGCTATTTTCAGAACGGCGGAGCAGAGCCACGAGCTGCTCAGAGCTACGCTACAGAGGCTTATGGGATTTCTTGGTTTCCCTCATCAAACTCATCAAATACACAATCCAACAACTCCAAAACACTCTGGTGGACAAGTTGTGACCTGCACATTCACCACGCTATGAGATAATAACAGAACATTACGAGACAGAGTTGTTTTCGAGGTAAATTCATGCAAAACCGCTGATACGCGTTTCCGTCAAGGGCAGTTTTTCGGCAAGCAGTCTCTGCATTTGCCTTGAAAACAACTTAACATTCCGTTATTATCTCATAGCGTGGCTAAAGGTAACGAACCTACTGCTATGACTATAGGGATTTTGGCAATGGGCTAATTTGCCAAAATTTGGAACTATCCCTTTACTGACCGAGTCACGACTCCTCTCTGTGCAAACCAATAAAACATGACTGCTGCAAAAATGACTTATTCTTATTATAAACCTATAGGTTGAACAATTTGGAGTGGTACAACAAATACTGCAAAGACAGACGGCACTCCAAGCTAAAGCACAGAGTTGAGACAAAGTTGGGTTGAAAACTGGGAGACTACAAGTTACAACCTGACAAAATCAATATCACACTTTGACACTGAGGGAAACTAATTCATAAAACAGAAAATTAACCCATGACATATTAAACAATTAAAGGATGGTTCTTTTTGGCAGTGCAGCCTCACCTCTTCTCAGCAGTGCAAAGATTTGACTGCTTTTATAGCTATTCACACCTAATTTGCCACAGCCTGAGCAACAGCACAGCAGCGCGTCCTACAGCAATATTAATAAAAATCTGCCATTTGTAAGAACATTCATATTACTGGAAGGCTTTTCCCAAGGTGAGCAACCCCAATCCACAACTCTGAGGAAACTATTGGATAGAAATGAAATCCCTCCTCTTGACTTCTCCCAGTGGTGTCACCATGACATCACCAATTCTATAAAAAAAAAAAAAAAAAAGGAAATGCTGAGCGACCCCTCCACAACACTACTCCTGCATGGTAGATCAAAGCATAACACACCATAGTAAGTATATGGACAAAGAAGTGCTGTGTAAGCCTATAATGACATAAAAGTAACTGAAACTAACTTTTGAATGTGTATTTTTTCTGTTTATGGACTGTAACATATTGCAAACACAAACAGACCTGCAAACAGAGCAGTGGCAAATCATTGCAAACTCAACACATTTGGAAAATGGTGAAACCCTAATGTGAGATAAAAACATGGATTTTAAGGGACAAGAAGTGAGTTAAAGTTCTCACTGCAACAATTCCAAAAGCAAAACGCTAACATAATGGTCATTGTTATAATGAAAAGTCATTATGAAAAAGTAAATTAGCAAATTCCAGCCAACAATTTAAACCCAAATAAAAAATTAAAAAAAAGAATAAAAAAGACAATCAGAACCACAATGGTGTGATAAAAATGAAAGAATTCAAATCTGACTCCCAGCTCTTTGCTGCATGTCATACCCTGTCTCTCTTCGCAGGTATCCTGACTCTCTCATACTGTCCTATGGTAATAAAGGCTTAATACCACACACACACACACACACACACACACACACACACACACACACACACACACACACACACACACACACACACACACACACACACACACACACACACACACACATTTTTTAAAGCAACATGAAAAAAACAAACTAGAGTCTGCTCAAGTGCGTGGAGCTGACAGCATCAGGGCAGAGGTGCTGAAGCCCAGCAGCAGTCCTGACCTGAGAGCAGCCCTGCTTCAGTTCTTGAAGCTCGTTCTTCAGTCAGGCTGCGTTCCTGAGATCTGGAGCCGGAGCCGGGGGCTTATTTTCCTACTACATGAGAGTGGAAATCAATTAGAGTCTAACATTTACTGAGGCATTTGTGTGAGCAGAAACCTGTGGAGGGCTTATTGCAGCATTATCCATGCCCGACTGCTAGCCTCACTTATGTAGCGTAATACCCACAGAGCAGGGCCCGGCAACCTTTACTGTAGCATTAAAAGAGCCGTTTGGGCCCTTTCCCGTCATATTATAACCCACTCGGAGCCACAAAACCTATTTGACCACTAAATTGACATGCACGAAAAAAACAAAGCGCGACGCACCGAATGCGCACCGCTACGGCGTTGCTTTGGGGTGAGAGCGTCTACATTGAAAGTAATGGGTCTGTGCGCGCAAAAGACATACATACTGTACATGCTTTAACCAAGGAGGTGACCAAAAACACTAAGGCGGAAGCCTTTGTCTGAGATAGGCAGAGAAAACCCTGCATTGTAGGTTCAGCTGCAGCATGGACAAAATATTAACACAATTTTTATTTTAATGTCACAATTTTTCCAACATTTTTCCAAAGTGAGCTTGCCCTCTCTAAACCACGGGAGCCACAGCGGAGCGATGAAAGAGCTGCATGCGGCTCTGTAGCTGCATGCTGCCAACCTCTGCCGCACAGAGTAAAGGGCAAATTGACTTTTTACAAAATCACAGCACTTCTGACCACTTGACACACTCTAATTAATCATCATGTATGCCAAAACAACTTTAAATCAAAATCAAATCTAAAGTGTACTTACTTGAACTAACTAAGTAAAATCCATTTGATTCTATTTGACAAGACAGATAATATTATAAAATTCTTCAAATCGGTTAGGGAGATAAATTCCTCCAGCACCTGGATCTCCTGCAGCATTAATGTAAGAAAATCTAAAAACATGATTTCCCAAAAGATGCCTGGATCTCAGGATATTAATCCATCCAGATCACACTCTATATTAATGATTAACTTTGGCTGTAAATCTGTGCCTCAGGTAACTTTCTGTCTGACAGTGAATGCAACGACACAAAGAGCATGCAGAACAGTTTACGCTCTTTTACAGTAATAACATTTTTCAAACTACCAATTAATTTCTGGGCTCTGACAGTGAAACTAGATGGGACGTCACCCCTGCTACAGGCACTGGACCCAGAAACTCTGCAGGTGTGTTTTAAGCCCCCGAACAGAAACACCAACCAGTGCATGTGGAGCAGAATTAAAACTGAACCTCTGAAGGAGTCTCCAGACCTATTGATCAAATAACACCCAATACTGTTCAGCCTCAGACCAGAAATGCTTTCCAACCACTAATCTGAGTAAACCTGGGTTTATTAAATCAACAAAAATGCCTATCTGGAACATTGGATGAATCAAAGCGAAACTCAAACGAAACACAATTGCTATCTGGCCCTAAACCAGGAATTTAAATGAAGCAGAGTCTCCTGGCCATCAGCAGAGGAAAAGAGCCTGTGCTCCTCGCTGCACGACAGGTGAGGCAGAGACAGCGAGGCGCTTCCTCTTAAAAAATCTGACAAACACAATATTATCAGAGTGGAATACTAAAAGAAATCTGATTTGCTAATTTCAGGCTTTACAGAGCGGAGACAGTGACGAGCATCAGATCCTGTTAGGGATCAGCATCTGTGTATGTCAAAACATCACTGAGAGTGGCAAAGACATATGACACACACACACACACACACACACTAATGCTTACAGTGTTTTCCCCCTCTCATTATTGAATTATATTACTCTGGATGCGTTGGCATTGTTATTTACTTGACATTCATACCAATAAGGCATAATGTCTTTTTGATTAGACTTGACACAGCTAGGGGAGTAAGGGCAAGCTTCTTCAATATGCCAACCAGTGTTTGCAGCAGCACCTTTGTTTGCGTCTTCCCTCAGAAGGATTCACCAGTCTGCTGAAGTTGCCAATGAATCACTAACACAGGTCTAATTAAAAAAAAAAAAAAAAAAAAAAAAAAAGCCTTGTACCACTTCATTATCATAAAGACAAACACCAGCAGTACTGAGCACAGCCACATACCTCACTTCAAGCTGTCACTATGAATTATATGAATGAAGTTGTCACGTGGATGGTATTAAGGGTATTTCACAGCATTTGTGAGTGGGTGTCAGATTCCCTCTCCTTATTACCCAGCAACAACATCTCACATACTTTTGAACTGAACAAATGTTCATACTGCTCTCTCCATCATGACGCCCGCTCTCACTGTGTTTCTTCACTGCATAGCAAGGCTCTTATGTACAGCTTCAGCATGTGCTTCAAATAGTAATATATAATATTACATTTGGGTCACACTGTCCCTGTGTACAAATCAGAGGGCCGTTTATCTCCACCCAAAAGCTATGCTTTCAGTGTCAAACACACACTCTGGGAGCAGCTGGAAGTGGAGGCTGACTGTAGAAGTAGCTTGCATTCAACCAGCTTCAATAGATTCCAGGGGAAATTATTCCCCAAATATGCACAGAAACAGTTCACACTACTCTTGCAGCATTTTCCCCCATCCCCACATTCAAATTTCTCCAAAATGTGTGAAAATCCTCAAAGCTTGCACTAATATTTAGCCATATATTTTGAATTGGCTGAATGTCAGGTGGATGCGAAACTTTTCTTAGTTTTCTTTTGGTTTCTATGGATTGTTGAGACCTGATCAATGCTACTGCATTTGAGCTGCTCCTCCCTGCCATGAGCAACCTTCGAACTCTTTGCATCCACAATGCATCCGTGTTTAATACTCCACACAAGCATTTTGAGTGGACTATTAGAGTGTCATTTTGTTTATTTTTGTCAAATCTTCCCTGCATATTGCAGAGCACGGCCGGTGTGATTGATGTGACTGCACATTTCGTCGACTTGTTTTGGGGCAATTAAACTGTGTCAATTTCTGGCTGTCAAACCTAAGCTTAAAATGTAACCCTGCTTCAGCTGATTGATGGTACACCGAGTCTAATATAATTAGAGGACGGACATGAAAACAGTCAACTCAAAAAAAAAAAGCTTTTGAGAGGGCTGACTCTTGAAAAAGTGATGCTTTATAGTTAGTGTGATGGAAAATCTGGTGCTGGCGAGTTTCAAGCATGCAGAGCAGAGTCAGTCGGACAGTTTCAAAATAAGAGCCAACAAACAGTTTCCTCTGTTAGATATGAAAGAAAACTGGCAGTTAAAAATACCAACAGTTGTATTTGATCCTCTGTGTTACCCTGTTAGTTCCCAGGCTGTATATCTGTTTCTTTTTCAGGCTCTTCCATCTGTGAACACAACACATCTGGCAGAGGTTTGGCAGGAAGGACTGCAGCCAACTATTTGCGTCTCGGAGAATGACACAGCAGTATAATTTTGTTGTCGTTTAGAAAAGAGTTGCAGCGCTGCAAACTTGAAGAAAGATTGTGCAAACGCTTCAGAGACAAAGGATATCTGCTGTCTAGTGCATCTTGCATCACCTACACACACACAAACACACATAAAATGTCCTCAGTCTTGCGTGTAACTACCACTTCAGTGAGTTAATAATGAACCAAGACAGTTCTGTAACCAACACACACACACACAGAGGGAGAGAGAGGAGGAGACTGTGGCAGCTGTATCTTCCTCCTCTTTTCTCCCTGTTTCTTCCCTCCCTCTCTTACTTATGACTTTCTGGAATGTCTCTGCTTCTGTGAGTGATGTCACTAGTAACTATCGCCATGGTAACACAACAAATTCCCCCTCGCATATGGTCCGTACATTCAATCTTTCCTTTTCCCACTCGTGATAACCACCTCTGCAGCCGGAGCAGAAGAAGGCGGACGGAGAACGATGGAGAAAAAGGCCCAACCTCAGATTGAGTCTTGTCTGTTTGACAGCTGCGAAGCCTCATGACCTAGTGTGTGAGGCCAAAACGGCTCCTTGTAAATAGCACAAAAGCACATCTCCATGCCTGCAGTGTGTCTGTGTGTGTATATATGCATCCCGCTGCCATGGTAACGCCACAAAAACCTCTTAAGCGCCGCAGATAGGACCAGGACGTGTTTACATTGCAGGTAAATGGACGGATACGGTCTTCAACAAAGTTCATTTTGAAGCTAAATACTTATTCTACTTTGTTACTTGGCATACATTGTAACTAGTTTCTCTACTGGTTAGTTATCCTCTGCATTAGTTACGGTATTTTTCCATTTCCCTACATCTAACAACAACAGGAATTATAGCCACAGTCTCCTATCGCGCCAACAGCTCTATTGAGGCACAATGGTGATGTTAACAGTTCAAAGTTAACAAACTGTCAGTGTGAGATATAACAGCCTGGATGAAACTGGTGGCTGACTGACCGGCCGACATTCCCCTCTCAGATTATATTCCACCCAAAATCTATGTTTGAGTGTCAAACGCTCACTGTGGAGGCAGCTGGAGGCTGGCTGTTAAAGAGGAACCATGCTACATTTTTACCTTTGTAGTTTACCAGGAGTTTACCTTTGGAGCTTCAGAGCAATTGCGATAATAATAATAATAATAATAATAATAATTCATTAATTTTGTATAGCGCTTTTTCAGTGACCCAAAGACGCTTAATGGTTAAATAAGCGATGGTTAAATAAATGACTTCAACGCTGCTATAGCCAGGAGGAGGGGTAGCAAAACAGTGGAAAAGCAACTGAACTTGCATAGTTCCCCTTTAAAGTGGCTTCAGTTCAGTCAGTTTCAAGGGATTTCAGTTTTATATGTTTCCCCATCACCTGCAAAAGACCTGCATGGACAATTATGGCAAAAATCATAATCCCGATTATTTTGGTCAATATTAAAATCATGATTATTTGTTAGTTATTTGTGACTCATTACGTTTGCTTTTGTGAATTAACTGACACATGTTGGTAGAAAGACAAACGATCGTTCATTTGTAGGGGGATGTTGTTGTACCTCTGCCATCTTCACTCATGCTGATTTTTAAATACCACGAAGGAAAATGGCAAAATAATCGTTTTTCTTCGTTAATATAAATTTTGAGATCATTTGGATCCAAAATCAAAATCACTACAGTATTAAAATGTGATTGAATGTCCAGCCCTACCTGTATGTGTATTTTTTGCCTTTATATAACTTCTGCACTTGTTATTGTGGTGTAATCTGGGTTCTTTTCTAGGTGACCTCAGACTCAAAATAACAGCTTTATGAAGGGTCAAAAAACTGGGCAAATATAACAAGTGAAAGGAAACAATCATGCTTTTATAACCTATACTGACAAAGATGATTAAGACTACAAAAGAGGCATACAAAATGAAGTGGACACATGAAATACTAAGTGGTCAGGAGCTTTCTATCTTCCTCTCCTGTGTTGCACCAGCCACTTGTCTTCCCCTGCAAACTCAGTTCTGTGTGTAGTACTCTGACAGGTGTTGACAGAATCTTTTTACTTTTATCGACTTTTTCTGTCTAGCGTCCCTAAACACACACACAGAGCATCGAAATGATTTGTGCCACAGACATTTGCATATTAAACAAAAGCTACTGAGACTTTAAAAACCTGAGTCTATTCCACGGGCATTTCCCAGAAGTGACTTCAGAGTTGCATAAACTGTCTGAATGAAGTGCTAAGAGATTTTTATTGTGTGTGTGTGTGGGTTGGAACAGACGGACTGGTGTGTAACGGGAATGGTTTTCTCTTAAAATGCTCCACTAACAGAGGATTGTTTTATTTTCAGGGGTGCTTCGCATTAAGATCGGGGGACAGACGGGGACGCAGGCGAACAGGAGAAGAGCTGGTGTTTACATGCAACATTGGTGTCATTTTAATTACAAAGTGATCATCAATCCTCGTTGGCATCAAAGCCATCAAGATAAAAGATAAAAATCCTTCACCGTTTACTGAGAGAAAAGTGCAGTTATTTGGTGGTTGCCGACAGATTTGTCATTAAACAACAAACAAACACTAAACCCACTGAGGTGAGCAGCATGTGTGTTCGCAGTACTAATCATTTCCTCCGCAAAATGCAACATGTGTCTTGGTGTGCTGAAGATCAAATGTTCTCGCCAAGGTTTTCCAAAACAGAACGGTAATTAAGATTAACAGTTGTAATAAACAACACAAAACTGTGTGCCTGCATTTTTTTTAGACAATTTTAATTAGAGCACAAATCCTGAGCAATCTGATCTTGCTTGTATAGCTTTCACAGCAGTCTTCATAAATGTCTTCACAAAAACCATGATGTGCATTATTAGGTCCAGAATATTCAGCAGTAACTCAGCCATGTCTGATCCTCTTATGCCTCTCTCGTGTGTCTCTCTCACACAGACACTGGAAGCCAGTCATAGCAACAGATAAAGGTCACATCCCATAGCTGATGTTTTTTGTAAAATTTTGCTTTCATCATTTTACCACAGCTAATCCCAGACTAAAACAGTACAGGTTCCTTGAAAAAATAATAATACATGTATTAGCCTATAATAATAATAATAATAATAATAATAATAATAATAATAATAATAATAATATTATCATCATTATTATGAGTAGTAGTAGTTGTAGTAGTATTGACAAAGTGATGATCCAAGTGAGACACGTAATGATCTGAACGCCTGTGCTTCAACTACAGCTGACTTGATAATTTGATTCAACTGCTACTTTTTAGTATTTTTTATTTTTATTTTTATTTCATTTTTTTTTTTTTTTTTTACATGTATATATATATATATCTTTGTGTGTTGGAGTGCTGCAGCCAAAACAAGCAAGCCAACATGTCACTTTGCACTCACAGCACAGCACACAGTTTAGCCCTGCTCGCTATCTTATGAATGCCAGAGAGGCAAGAGTCAATGAATAGCAAAAGAGCTGAAGGAGGACACGGTGTAACAATGGCACACACAGTCCACCTCAATGACAAACTGATAATTCTCTGTCCATGCCATAGACAACCCCGTTCATCTGTTATTCATTGACAACATCTTTCCTAGTGGATGTATAAAGGACGGCCCTTTTCTGCGAGCACTTCGTTAACAACTAATAAAACTGCAATCCAGGGTTATTTAATTCTCCAAGGTCTCAAATTCACACACAACAGTGCCAATAACAAAGCAGAGGGAGAGCAAAGAAACAAACCAAACAGTCAGTCACTAGTCATATACATGGAAATGGAGCCTTAAGAGTGAAGTTACCTTTCCTACAGGTTGCGGGGCACGTCTATGTCATGGCATAGATCAACTTTGTACAGTATACGATTACTTGTATAAAAATATCAATGCATGATGTTCCCCGCTTTCATTCAACAACATCAGTTTCGCATTATTTACTGCGGTGAATGCACCTTGTAAAGATGTATGGTTGTCTTAATGATCAGGCAAACTAAGGTCGATGATGAGAGGGGGATCCAGACGAGGGCTAACTATCTAAAACACTACATCTCTGAGTCCTACACTCTCATCTCTCTCTGCCTCGGGCAGTCTGAAGGCCATTACCCAGACAAGTCCATGCAAGTATATCATCTTTTTCTTTTTTATTCTTTAAATAATGAGTGGATAGGTAACAGGCCAAGCACTGCCTGCAGCATTTTAAAATGAATATTGTTAACATCTCCTCTTCTGGGTTCTAGGCTGGATGTCTGGTCCTGCCACAGTCGGCCATGAAATCAGAGTTAATTAAAAGCAAAATATCTGATTTTAATTCCATACCTCTGCTCATAGGGGTGGGAGCAGGAAACAAGAGGCCACATGAGAGAGTATTGTATATCAACATTCAGTCACCTCTACATATGGCTCCTGCTGGTACAGTAGGACCATGAAGGTTTATCTAGACTGATGCAATTAGCTCTCCAAATGAGTCCGACATGATTAGAGACAGACCCTGCTACGAGATCTGTCTCTAATTAAAGACGCTCCTACAAGAGCACTTTTCCTCCCTGATGCAAATACAATCTCTATAAATGTCAAGCGACATTGATGAGACCCGCTGAGATGAGAGGGTAGGTTAACCATGTTAACAATATGCATGCTGTTTTTAGCTGAGAGGAGTAAATATGTTGTAGTTACTCCTGAAAACCTCATAAAACAAGATTCACATGCTTAGTTACTCCAGTTTTTTTTTTCTTTAGTTCCAATATAATGTCTCACTGATCACAGGGTGAATCTTTAAGTTTAATAGTGGAGGGTAGTTAGAGGGGAAACAAATAACTGATAACATATGGTTTCCGTCGGCGCAGAACAGAATGTTCTCGCTGCAGCAAGAACCGGAGGCGGAAGACTGATCTGCACCTCAAACACCAGGTTCACTTCTCTGGTGACCAGCTCCATTTAAACTAGCCTGCCAAGCTCAGATACACACAGACGCACACACACGCACACACACACACACACACACACACACACACACACACACACACACACACACACACACACACACACACAGTCACTGGCAGTATGGCCTCTGATAAAGGCCCGGGTAGTGAAAGCATGACCTCGAAGTGATGAGAAACTGCTGTTTTTGTTGCTCTTATGCATTCATGCTTTGGTGTTTCTCTTGAAATATTTTTTTTTCTTTCTTTTGTTGTTAACAGTCCACACCAGTGCAGAGTGCAAATTTGAGTTCAATTTTAAATCACCACGTATCATTAATGCATAACCAGGACTCATTCTGATTGATCAATCAAAATGCCTAATGCCAGGACACACTGACTGTATCCTAGAAGCAAAGGTGACACACTCAGCTCAGCTCACTGTGTGTCCCATCAACAGCCCATAATATAAAGATTATCAGTTCCCAGTTGTGTTAGAAATTATTCTTTCAGCAGTGACTCAAATGATTAAAAGAAAAAAATTAAATAGTTGCAGGAACGTTGGTAGAAATTGATTAATCCATAAATCTACTAATTGTTTCAGGCCCGTGCATGACAGGAACAAAACAACAGATGCAGTAAAACAGCTGTTCTCTCATTATTAACCGATGCAAACCAGTGGGGATCAGTTGGAAATAACATTTTGTGAACCAGCCAGTCCTCAGCCTGCTGTCTGTGGCTGCAACCACCAGTGGAAACAAATGAAGTGACAATCAACTTGAGGGGGGAAAAAACCCAGAAAGAACGAGTAAGAAAAAGAGAAAGAAAGGGTAGAAAATCATTGTTGTATCCTCGAAATCTTTTTTTCCCAACCATTAAAATTGACTTTAAACAAGTTAATGCACTTTCCACTGGACATCCTCTCCAGCCCGACTTGTTTTACTTACAGTACGCTGGTGGCCAACGGGACCTCTGCGGCCGCTGGGGCCCTCTCCAGCCCGATGTTAGAGCAGTTGACAAGGCAGGACGGCGGCTGGGGCCCCGCCAGCGCGCAGCTGCAGTTAACGGGACAGGGACTGCAGGTCCTCCCGTCCCCCTGCGGCCCGGAGCCCCATGCCTCCAGGACGCAGAGCAACACGAGCAGACTGGAAAAAAAGCTATAGTACCTCGGTGCGCAGACGCCATGTTTTCGCTTGGATAAAGTCTGTCCATTTCCACAAGGCATAGCTCACTCACATCTCATCGCCTCTGATGGTGTAAGTCCTCTCAGTCTGGGGAAAGCGCAAAACACGCAGAACAACACGCGTCCTTTTTCCACGGCTTTCATGTGAGGGGACGAAACCAGAAGAAGGGACGAACTTTTTGTTACCGTTATGTCCCTTTTTTTCTCTCTCTTCTCAGTCTTCAAGTCGGATCCCCTTCCTCTGAAAATCTAACGGGGCTTCTCCACAATCCTTTTCAAGGGGAAAAAAAACTTTTGGAGAACTTCCTCTCTCCTCCTCCTTCTGCTTCTTGCAGTTCCCCAAACCACCACTGCCACAGCATGGCACACAGCTTTGTTGCTCTATTACTGTAATGGCCTAATGATATTTTCTTGCACAGTAGAAATCAAAGAGAAACATTTATAAGAAAAAAAAAAGAATGAACACAAAATGAACAGAAGTTTCCAAATGAATATGTGTAGTCTTCCTATTGTTATGGTTGAATTAATTTAAATAGGGCCTAAATTCATCTGCTTTGTGTTAATGTTTCCAAATAATTTTCCAGGATAATAACAAACATATCCTCTTAGCAAATGACACCCAATTGATATGTAGGGCTCTTAACCCAGGCAGGAAGAATGTCCTGATGGTAATCCTGACTCCATCAAGGTCAAAGGCTTAATTTATTCATCCATTAAATCATGGAAATAACAATTTTTTTGTCTAATCCATTCTTTGTTGTGATAGGAGATGCCGCTAATTTATTAAAATTGTTCCACAACAAGTCTTTCTCCGGTTGGTATGTAAATATCAGTATGTGAGTGTGTGTGTGTGTGTGTGTGTGTGTGTGTGTGTGTGTGTGTGTGTGTGTGTGTGTGTGTGTGTGTGTGTGTGTGTGTGTGTGTGTGTGTGTGTACTCCCATAGATATTTCAACAATTTAGTTAAGCGCTTTCTTCCCTGCTATCATCAGAAGTATTTTGGAGAGGTGATGGAGGTTTTTCACTCTGGCAGGTCTCTTTTGATGTTTCTCAGAAAGTGCATCTGTGGGCAGCCAGTGTTACTTAAAAGGCTCAGCGTGAGCTTGAGCCAAGTGAACATAAAATCCCTTTAAACTCAGTTCACATCAAATTAAATCAATTCTGTGTCAGTTTAGCTCATTAACTCTTTATTCGCATGACGACCAATGTGCAATTTTGCCGGAGCAGCATGAAGAACCATCGTTTGATAGATGTGTAGGTCTGCAGAGGAGATACTGTAAGTGCTAACCAAAACCTCCTCCATGTGCATGTATTCTGACATTAAAGGCTGAAATATATATATATATATATAATATCATATCATATCATTGAGTACAGAAATATATGATTTCATTGAAAAAGTACGAGGTCACTGGGAAACAGTCGCTCAGGATTCATTCTTCTTGAGAGCTGCACGGCCTCCTTCACCCACAGAAACATCTCATCTCACTGAAGTAGTGAACTGACTCTGCTCTGTTATGAGCTGTTTGTCAAAAGTAATGACAGTTGTAAACTTGATATTTTCCTTGCATTTTTGAAAAAAAAAGAAAAGAAAATATATATAAAGGTAAACACCCTCTGACCCCACCCCTCTCTGTGGTATTTCCTGAGGCAGTGCGGGGCACGTGTTCGAGGTGTTTCCTGGGTATTTGATTTGGCTGGGGCCCTCACATCCTCGCTGCAGGCGTCTGGAGCGCCGAACAAAGAAAAGAAGAGAGATCCACAATGACTCGCATACTCTGTTATCCTCGTTGGCAGCGTTTCATTGCTTGAGTTCATATTCGAAGAGCAAAATAATGTGCAGGTGGAAGACATCAGCCCAGATAACTCAAATGGTCACATTCCAAAATGAATAACAGCACTGCAAATCATTTTACTACGTTCTAAAATATTAAACAGGAGTATACAACATTATCTGGTGTTCAGGTCACCAGTGACCCGTTTTCAGGTTTTAAATGCATAAAAGTACCACATAAATTTGTTTATAGCATCAAGGCTTTTTGACTTTGTCAGGAACCTCAATTTAAACAAAAATCCCACAAAATTCTAAAATGCTCTGGTTAAAATTATGACATTTTTGGTGTTAGGGTCAATTTTGACCCGGTTATAATGATAAGAACAATAATGAGAGTTCAAACTGAAATCAAAAGTGCAAAACCAACCTTTTCATGGATAAAGAAGTCTAACAATGTAACCAAGAGATGAGAAACAAATGGGATGATAAATAATTGTTTTAGTGTGTTTTACAGCTGATTTAAGACTCAGGTCAAAACCAACTCTAACACCATAGATGGTAGCAGAAAGATTAAGGTTAAATGAGAGTAGAGGTCAGCTTGTTTCACACTAGCCTTGATATTCTACATAGTCTGTTATAAATCTGTAGGTAGTTTAGGCTGAGTGACAATTCAAAGACTGTCTGTGTGTGTGTGTGTGTGTGTGTGTGTGTGTGTGTGTGTGTGTGTGTGTGTGTGTGTGTGTGTGTGTGTAATTTATCCCCATTTCCTCAAGACTCAGCTCAGTATATTTCATATCTTGGGGAACTTTCAGATCCTAATTACTATTGAAAATAATGTTTAAAGCAGAAGTAAACGGAATGTTTGTGTTAATATAAGTCTTAAATAGTTCTATCTTCCGACAGCAATCACTTAGGCCTACATAGAGTGTTTGGTCTGAAACACGGGTCTGTCAGTCACTCTGCTCTGCTGTAAGCCGAGGAGAAAACTTTCCTTGTATCCTACAACCTTTATCCAATGAGGGGAGAGAACGGCATAAAGGGGCAGTCCTCTCTGTGTGTGCAGCCAAGGGATGCGCGTGAATGTGGTGACGTAGGGACGAGGGCGGGGACTGCTAACTCCATCTGCTGACAGGAAGTTAGCCAAAACCACCGGATCGCTTACTTCTGCTTTAATGGCTTTGAGCAAAGGCTTTAAAAATGTTAAATATCTCTAGAATTAAAAAAAAAAAGATATTTGATGTTAAGATCCTAAAACATCTCTTATAATCTAATAAATCTTCATCATTGAGTTTGATGATTACAGTGAAGTGCATTTTCAATTTTGGAGCTTGTCTTTTTATTTGACACTGATGCTGGATACTTCCTCATCAGAAAATCCTTCATGAGCTCTTTAGCCCTCGATGAGCAGAGACAGAGAGTTTAGACACATGTTTTTTTACAGTGAACAAGGGAGGGAAATTACAATGAGAGGCTCTAAGGGCTACAGACCTACATTATACAAAGACTCACAGGGAATATCCTGTGAGGCGCGCTAACAGAAAACCTCAAACTGGTGAGCCATCAGGGCACTTTCTGAAGAGGACTTTGTATCAGTCACTAATGGCTGTGTAATTGCCTGTGTGAGGCTGTGCATAGGAACAGCAGGGGGTGTACAGTAGCTGAATGCTATAGGCTATCAGCGTACTAACAACAACATGCTGTTTACAAGGTATACAAAAGAAACATAATGTTCTGACACTAAACACAAGGTACAGCTGATACTGATGGGCATAAACCTAACACTGTGAAGAAAAATGTAAGTTGGCACAAATTATACAGAAACAGCGACGATATTGTGTACTTCATTTTTGTGCAAAGAGGTTTTACTTTCTTTCTACGAACTGGTCCTTTTAATGTATCTTTGCTACCTACATAATCCTTCAACATCCCTTTATTATTAGAAATGTAAGTCTCCATATATATTTCTTGCCTGCAGACAAACCTTGGGTTCTTGCATATTCAGCTGACCGGCAGTGCAATGACTGAAAGACTATAGTTGACATTAACTGAAAGTGCAAAAAGACCATTTAAAATTCGTAGAGATTATTTTCAAAGATATCAGTGAAACCTATAAACACAAAGTGAGACCTGCTGATAGTGCTGCATGAACAACATATGGCCCGGAATAAGGAATGGCATAAGAATATACAGTATGTGGGTTGCTGAGTTTGATGGTCTGTCCAATGTTGTTGAGAGATCTCACTCAAAACCACAAAGGTCACTCTCATGGTCGAGCTGCAGAAGAAAAGTCAGGAGATGACCAAAGTCGATTCATTCTCAAGACAACAAGTCTCTTTTCTTTTGAGACATGAATTTCATTCCCATCCTGAGAGCTAAACATATTACTGTAACATGGCTAAAAACAACAGAGTGAATCACTGATGCTTTCTTTTTATGCGTGCAGAGATTTATTTGAGTTGCATAATACTACTCAATTTAAAGCCTTAAATCCTACATGTTTTTGATATTTTTAACATATTATGATGTTTATTGATACTAGAATACTTTTCTTCATAATATCAACATATAGATTTGGGCAGCATGCCAAATTAAAATTATGAAATAGTGGTTGTCCTGCACATTTCAGCTGACCATTCTGAGGCTGGCCTACTGAACCACTTTGTCTTACAGTAAAGTGGGGGATGTAGTGTTATGTATTTGTCTGGCCTGGACCGGTCCAGTCTGGGTGAAGATAAAATGAGCTTGGCTCCTGTTTAGTTATGAGGAGGGTCCTCCAGCCCAGGCAGGAAAACAGCACTTACTAAGGCCTCTGTCTGTGTTATTGTAGGGCTACAGGAAGAGAGGGGGAGAGGAGGGAGAGGAGGGAGAGAGATGAGGAGAGAATGCAGAAGGAGAGAGTGAGGAGGTTCTGGAGAGGGAGATAGAAGCACATATAAAGAGGACGAGAGTTGTTGTCAAAGGCTGAAGAGGAGGTGAGGATGTGGCAAAAATGATGATAGTGATAGAAACCAGGAGAGGACATGGAAGAAGAAGAAGAAGAAGACAGGAAATGCATGAATGCAAGATTATAATGAAAATAGTGGTGTAATGTGCAAAAGTGAAAGTAGTTTCTTTTCATAATCTCTGTCTGCTTTGATCTAAAGTAAAATGTATGAGACCTCTTTCACCACTTATCCTGTGAATTACAGAAAAACCTACATTGAAAAAACAATGACATAGCTGAAATACTGTAAGATGCGACATTAATTCTTTGAATAATGGTGAAATATTCTTCAAGAGGACAACTCATTTAAATGTAAATAACTTTTGTTTGATCCTATTGGAATAAAGATAACTTAGATCTATTATTGATGGATGGTTTAAATGGTATTTTGGCCTTGCAAGCTGTGATTTGCACAAGACATAATACATAACGCATACCCTACAATCATTTATCAGTATTGGTCGTGATCTGAGACACAATTTAGTTTAGTTAATCTGTGTTTAGACTTTACTTTTGTAAAATGGACCCCTAAGCTTTAATTTCCTATAGTTACTCCATAAATTCTGGTGTTTCTAAACACTAATAACCCAATCTGTTTTCATGCAATACTTTACCAAAGTTATTTTCTGTTTAAAGTCAATATAGAGCTGTAGCCCACTTAAACATATTTTGGAGCTTGTTAAATCTCTTTTGGACCAAATACTCCTTCAACATTCAGCTATTGTCTACTAGCTATCGCACCTTTGTGTTAGACAAACATGAATGAATCCCTCTTGGGTATACGCTATCAACAATGTTCGCAAGATTTGAGTCACTAAGAGTTCTTTCTAAATGAAAATGTTGCATCTCAGCACAAAAGGTTCTGTTTTCAAGGTCACACAGTGTATGTGATGAATAACTTGCAGATTTCTTGTTGAATGTAAGAAAGAGAAACAATTGTATAGTTTCTCTAGTAAAGTCTATTGCGTTTGCTATCTTGTGCTGTACAGTACACTGAGCACTAACCAATATTTCTCAGAAGAAGCTGAAAAAATCTTTTAGAGTTGAACTTAAAAACAAACAAGCGCGCTACAGTATCGATTGCAACGTAAGACTTTAAACGGCACTTTTTCTCAGAAGTCAGCTGTGAGAATGTTATGGCAAACAAAATAGTGAACACGAAGAAAATGAGAGAAAGCTGCACTAAATCCTTCAGGGACGTGGAAGTATTGTGTAATAGACAATAAGACAACAGAATTCTTCATGTGCCTTACAGTACATCCAAACAGCGAGTGAAAACCACTCATGTACAGCCTTGAGAAATGTGGAATCTAAAAGAAAAAAGGAGTCTCTCGAGTGCACGTACCTTCACAGAGACAATCAGCTAAAAATGTATTGTAATGATGGCTCTGAAGTGCACCTCACAAAACACAGAGGGATGGATAACCATGGTGAAATGCCCAATGATGGCTGCATGAAAAAAAAAGAAAAAGTCTAGACCGAGTTTGATAAAGGGATAAAAGAGAACAACTACATCAACAGGTTTTTTTTTTTATCTAGTTCGTTTTTCAGTGTATTTTTTAAGTGTGTTGGTTTCCCTGCAACATTAATTAAGAAAGACCAATATAGCTCTTATCTGCTCCCTGTGCTCCATTCTGTGTTTTAATGAGGGAATGCCTCTTTGTTCTGCATGTGTAGCCCTCTCAACTTGCTGCTGTGGTTCCTTTTTTTTTTTTTTTTTTACCGAACTGCTGAAATAGCAATCAGCTCTCTTTTTCTAGCTGCTCAACTGCTGATCCCTCACACAGCTCCACCTCTGAATGTCAGCTCACCTACAGGCTACAGTGTGTCAGGTGTGAAAACACGCTGGACTTTAAAGCAGATATCAGCTTCACGGCCGTTTCGGCTAATGCTGCGTTCAAGGCAGGCTTTTGAAACCGTAAGTTACAGCTTCAAGTCACAACTACGACTTGGTAGCGTTCCAGGTAACCCGTAGCTCGTGTTTTTACCATCCTGTTGTCTGTGAAAGTTCCCTATAACGGCCACTCGTAACTTCCGACCCGTGAACTCGTACCAGATCGAACTGGTATGACTTCACAGGAAGGAAAAACACAAAGTACGAGTTTCTTTGAACGCACCATGAGTTAGCAGCCCCCGCCCTTGTCAGGCATCAATTGGTCCTCGTGCTACGTCACCACATTCACGCGCATCCCTTGGCTGCACACACAGCCCTTCATGCCGTTCTCTCTCCTCATTGGATAACACTTGTATCCCACAAGGAAAATTTTCTACTCGGGTTACAGCAGAGCAGAGTGACGGAGAGACTCGTGTTTAGGCTGAAATACTTCATGTAAGTGATTGCTGACGGAAAATAGGACTATTTAGGACTTATATTAACAAAAACATTCCACTGATATCTGCTTTAATTGTATGGATAGAGGTTTTAATCCACAGCTCTTCCTAGAAAATACACAGAATCTCAGATAGCTCCAGGTTTGAGGAAAGGAAAGTGAGGGGCAGGCAATGATTCTGCCATTGAATAACATCCAGTTTCAGAGCTATTGCAGATGTTTCAATACTTACAGTACGCAGCACTTGAATCTTGCTAGATAATTTGCATATAAAAGCAGTAATATAGTTGACAATGATGTTTATTTTTTGTGATTATTTGATTAAGATTAAGATTAAGATTAAGATATACTTTATTAGTCCTTGACAGGAAACTTGTCTTGGGCACAAGTGCTGACACAGCTGCATCTAAAACCACACATAGCGAGCACATGGTACACATACACCTGCACATTCACATGTACACATAGTGTACGCACACATCCACATACACACAGAAAACATAATTACACATGGTGTACACATATATGTCCGTATACACACAGAGCATAATACACAGAATATATTACACATGGTGTACACATACAACTATGCAACAACCACGGAGCCGCAGAAAGTATGGTGCGCGTGGAGCACATAGACAACCACCATTATTTAAGTTGAGTGGCGGTGTGTTCCGTGTCCCGTATCTGCTCCACAGCTATACCGACTTTCTTTGGCTCCTGCGTAGCTTTAAACTCCGGTGCATGGAGCTCCGAACTCTCAAAGTGATAAATAAAAGAACATACAAGGCACAACAAACATGCTAACGCAGCGTAGCACTCGAGCCCGGGTCGCCAGCTGAGCAGCGCCACCGGAAAAAGTGGCATTTTTTGCCACCGGAAAAAGTGGCATTTTTTGATGCATTTTATACAAATAGGACACCACAAACAGTCCTCAGACGAATAGATAATAATAAACACAATTGCACTGCAAAAACTCAAAATCTAAAAATGAACTTGTTTTGAAATAATTTTCATGTTTCAAACAAATTTTCACTTGAAATAAGTAGACAAATCTGCCAGTAAAAGCATGTTTTTTGTGCTTGTAATAAGAAAAACTTGCTCCACTATCAGATTTTTCTACTTATTTCAAGTGAAAATATGCTTGAAAGAAGTAAAGTGTCTAAAAACAAGCTACTTTTTAAATGTCTTATTTTAAGTAGAATTAGATTTGTTTTGACTAGAAATGACATTTTGACTAGAAATAAGACAAATATTCTTGGTAAGATTTTGAGTTTTTGCAGTGTGACATCAGGTTTGCATGAAAATAAAACCTCGGAAGCAACTTTAAGACCGTGTTGTAACTTAATCTTACTTCTTTTTCTTGGCATTTAAGATACAATCAGCCAAACCTATACACTGAACCATTATTATGTTTGCAGTCATCTCTACTCCAGGATACTTACAGGTATCGGTACAACAAATGCATGGATGTGTTGGAACCGCACTTGTGTGTCTGTTAGATTTTTAACTCAGATGGCAGTTGTTGTTTTTTTTTAGCACAAAGTCTAGAAACAGCTACGCTAGCCTCCATCTAAAGGTCACAAGATCCCCCAAGTTGCACCCCGAAAGCTCCAAAATTCATATTTTATATTTCTTATATTGCTTCTTTGATCCACACATGAGGGTGACAATGACGAGTTGAGGGATTATGACTTCCTCCCATCCTCTTCCTGGAGCCTTATTGTCACAGTGAGGCTGACATGCAGACAGAAGACTATTTCTGTGTGAAATAAAAGAATATATGAATAATATATACAGTATGTATGTAGATACATTTATATGCATACTCATTTATCCCATTTTCCCCATGGCGTACATGTTGCCAAAGACAGTCGGACTCACTTTCCTGTTCTCATATTTCACAGTCTAATTTCCAGATTGATTCATAAATTTGGGTGACAAGTACAAACTCTTTTCTTAATTACTTTAAATTAATAGGCAATAATTCCCATCTTGATTTTCCTTAATCTCTTATATGGCTAAATTTGAGAACTGTTATGATTAACTGTCTTTGACTGAACAGGATCTTTATTAAATATTAGATGTGGCTGGCTTTTTATTTTTTATTAAGATATCCCTTTTATGTTAACATTTTGAACAGAAGCACAGGGCTTGTCTTCTTCTATTGTGATTCATGCTCTTTGTTTTCTCGGCTGCCATGTTTTCCTGTTTTCCACTCATCTCCCTCACATACACACACGGGACAATAATGTCCTTTGACAGGCTGGTAAGGTCAACCCTCGGGCTGCGTGATAGCTTCACTCCAGGGCATTGCTGTGGAAATGGGCATAAACTCTTCCCCCTATAGCCACCCTGATATTAACTAAAGACTGCTTCTGTGTGTGTGTGTGTGTGTGTGTGTGTGTGTGTGTGTGTGTGTGTGTGTGTGTGTGCGTGTGCGTGCGTGCGGGGGGTATGGTCCTCCTCCTCCTGCAGCCACATTCCCTGCAGAGAAGACAGATAGAAGAGATACATAGAAAAGGATGTAACATAGAAATCCACAAAGCAGTGGATGTCATTGCGTCAGAGCAGCATTTAAGCGTTAGGATGGATCTGATTTGTTCGCTTGTGTTAGTGAAATGATGTAAAGTAACATACAACACTAGATCACCTTGGACAAATAAACTAGCTATTATAGTTAGTTATTATCTAATCTGTAGGGTTTCTATGGAGACAACTAGAAAAGGATGGATGAGACTATTGCCTGCATAGGACTTGGGTGTTTACAGGGTACACCCTGGACAGTTCACCAGACTACCACAAGGTCAACACACACACACAGACACACTCACATTCACTCCTACAGACAATTTTTAGGGTCACCAATCAACCTATAGTGCATGTTTTTGGACTGTGGGAATAAGCCGCAGTACCCACAGATACCCCACACAAGCACCAGGAGAACATAAAATCTCCACCCAGCAAAGACCCAGACCTGGGGATCAAACCCAGAACCTTCTTGAGAAGGTTTTATAATAATAATAATAATAATAATCTCTATTTTGGTAAAGAATTCAACAACAATTCTAAAATTGATAGACAAGATTATTTTTTATTTGCAGATGGTTGCCTCTTTTTGCTTTTCCAAATACACACCATGAGGAGACAGCTGACTGAAGGAGATCAAAATACACAATAAATGTCTCCAAGTTAGGGAGTGGTTACAGCGGCTGCCCCATGTAGAGGCAACAGTCCTCAACGCAGGCGTCTCCGGTTCAAATCCCGCGTCGGGCAGACCTTTCCTGCATGTCCTTCCCCTTTCCTGTCTATCTCACTAGGTACCATCACATAAAAGGCAAAAAGCAACAAAAAATATCTCCAAGTTAATTTCTTAACTCTTAATAATAGCATTGTCAAAAGACTTCACAAGCCCTGTCCTTCTTCTCCCTCACAATGTAGCATTAGAAGGTTTACTGGTGGAGATTTCCCCTTCAACATTGTCATGATCTGCCCCATCTGGCTTCTGTTTTATTTTGAAATGACCTGATACTATGATGATTTTATTTCCTGCCCTTGTCATTTTTACCCCCCAACTTTGTGTTTGGCAAATTCCTGTTTGTTTGCATGCCTGTCTTTCTGGCTTCAGTTGTGACAAACCACAGTATGTCCAGCATAAGATGAAGTACATACAACTGGATTTCACTTGAAGGTCACAGTCTCTAAGAATATCACCATGTCCATGAGACTTGCACCTTGACACAACAGACTAGATCCAACCCTCGACATAGACAGTCCTAAACAATATTTTCATACCTAAGAGAGGTAAGGATGCAAGAATGTAATGAGGTGAGATACAAATATGTTGTGAAGTGGTCGGCCCCAGCATGCCCTTGCTGAGGAGCCTCTCTGGAATGTAACCAATCTATAACGCAGTTAATATCAATATCAAGGAAATAAACCAAGCGCTTCTCATCTTAGCTTCGTCTACATCTTGTAACCCTCAACAATCTCAGGTCAGGGTGGAGTATGATTAGAGGTCAGAACATATTCATCTGGGTTACAGACTGACTTCAGCAAGCTGTCTTTTTTCCATGTTGTCTTTCCTGTATTTCTCTCTACTGTGCTGTCTAATCGAGGTAAAAGACCATTTACACTCCATTGAGGAAAATGCTCCAAATATTACAACAGATTACACTGTCAACACACAACACAATAGAATTTGGGAAAATTACTAGTACAGCACAGTCTACCTCATGGTATTACTCAATATCTTTATTTAGGTGACTTCATTCATTCACAAAGACTGAGCATGCGTTTTGTTTTGGTAAGCAGATTTGATAATAATAATAATAATAATACATTTTATTTATAACACGCTTTTACAAGTGCTGAAAGACGCTTACATAAAAATATCAACACAATTAAAATACAGAAACAATGTAGAGTAACAACACAATTAAGATACACAATGTAGAAGGTTCAAAAAGAGATAGAATAAAAGAACAGAAAACCATACTATCTATCTATCTATCTATCTATCTATCTATCTATCTATCTATCTATCTATGATACCAGTCTGATGTGGACCTGCAGCAGCTACAGTGGAGCATTTAGGTATCCAAGGTTCATCCATCACACTCATAATAAAGGAGTTTTTTAATCACCACCAATGTTAAAAAGCATGTTGTCTCTGTTTGGTTTCTAAAGTCCTAAAGTGCACGCTGAATGTAAACATGGGTTTTTGTTCTGCTGACAAGAAAACTCCAGTCAACATCTTTAAATGTCCCGAGAGGTGACGTGGCTATGGGATGTTTGCCACATCTATAACACTTTTGTCACAACATCAAAGTAAATTTTTTCATCCAGACTGAAATGTGCTCAACAAAATACACTCTCAATATGTGACCATCACAAGTATAGCTTCCCTCCAATACACAAACACGTACACACACCTGTTGCGCAGCTTGGCTCCATTCTGACGGAATGAACATCTCTTATTGATTTCCTTTTCCAAAACTGAAGCAATTTTGTTGTCATGTTTCATCTCAAGCGTGTAGTCAGTGCAGTTATTTTTTTATATTTTCTCAAATAGGCTATGTGCTTGAATGGAACATGTGTAAACTCCTACCCATATTTTCATGATTACTTTCCTATCTTGTTTGTCAAAACCAATGACTTATAACAGCCACTGTCCACAGGCGCGGATTAATGCACAGGCTGACCTAGGCTGCAGCCTAGGGGCCCCGCGTGTGGAAGGGCCCCGGGATTGGTCAGATTATGTGGTCACGGAGCCGCAATGTTAGAGAAAAAACAGCGGAGGCCCGACAGCAGAGCGCAAGGTGGGAGAAAGAAAAAAGAGAGACCAATAGCCTATAAACTGAGATCCATGGGCCAAAACAACTCAATCACCTCTCTGATGGCCACTGAGAGTGAGTTACATCATGATAGCCGAAGTTACACGATTATACGGGGCGATCGTTCATTTGTAGAAGGATATTGTTGTTGTTGTTGTTGTTGTTGTTGTTGTTGTTGTTGTTGTTGTTGTTGTTGTTGTTGTAAAGAGCTGGGTTTTTTTTTTTCCATTGCCCGTTCATTCGGCAGGGCGGGGGGCAGAAACACGGTGCACCTCAGTGTTATGATGTGAAGGATGTGTTTTTGCTCCTCATGTTCCCAGAGAACTTGATCTACCTTTGTTGTAGCGCTGCTCCCGCTGTCGTCCTTTTTTTTCCAGCTGCCGTCCTTACTCGCGCTAATGTTTAAATCCCACCGTCACATGTTTTTTTTTGTAACCCTTTATGAACAACCGTATAGGCCTGCTGTCTCTAAACAATAGAGAAGAGAAATGTGCAAGAATATAAAGTCTCCAGAGAAACTTATCCCAATCAAATCCGTTTGCAGTGCCTTCTTGTTCTGTAGTCCAGCTATTAGGCTATTGGTTCAGTTATTCACACACGCGTCCTTCATACAGGGCCTGCCCTAGGATTTGTGGGGCCCTAAACATGATCTTGTTTGTGGCCCCCAAAACACTCCAAGTGCAAACACCAAATCACACACACTGCTTACAACTGAATGAACAGACACACACAGACATGTTAATGTCTGAGACCAATTTCTTGACTTTTACTTATTTTCTTAAATTCATCTTTTTAACCCTCTAGGCCCCAGAGTTTATTTAGGAAAATATTAAGTTTGGATATCAAGATTTCACAAGGCTGTAGATTGCAAGTGGTGAGGGATAAATCTATGGTGTAAATGAGAAAAATATTCATAATGACCTAAAGTTTGTGATGGCTAGGAGTATATTTACTCATCTATTTTTTATTTATTTATTTATTTTTATTTATTTTATTTAAGGACAATGGACAAGGACAATGCACATTAATGAACATAATAAAATGTAAAGGTGCCAGTGTTAGCCAACGGCTAGTTTCCGACTGTAGTCCTCCTGGCAAGGTGTTAAAAGCCATTCTAATTTGCATATTGTGACATCACCAGGTAGCAGCCACATTGGATTACGTGACTTTCAGTAAAACTGAATTTGAAACATAGCCTATTTACACAGAAAAAATATTTCTTTCTGTACATTTACAGTCTGCCACACGGGGACACACACACACACAGTGTTTCTCAACACCTGAAGATCCCTTCCTGTTCAGCTTCGAGCTGCGGGAGCCCCTGAAAGAGGAGTGGCTGCGCTCCAGTCAAACTCTTTTTCTCTCAGATATTTTGCTTAAAAACATACCCACAAATGACGTCAGGATTGAAACTGAGTGTGTTCACCAACTAATGGTACCAAGCAGTAACAATATAGGGCAGTAGATTGGCCCAATCCCATTTCTCTTTTTTACCCCTACCCCTTCCCCTACCCCTTGCCCCTCGCCCCTTGAAACGGAGCTACAAGGGGTAGGGGTAGAAAGTCAACCCCTCCGAATTGGGACACCCCTTCAACAATCACATACGTCATCACGTAGTCTCACTGGCTTTTACGTAAGCTGATGCGGCGAGCTTTTGCAAATAGCCGTGTACCATATAACTTAATAAAATAAGATAAAACGTAATGCAGGCTGATCAGTTCATTGTAAAACATTTATTTGCTGATGTAAATGTGGTGATTTATGTACACAGAGCCCAGGGGCAGCGCTGCCTGCTCCTCTGTCTGATACACACATGAAGCTTCACTTTTCATCCAAATAAACTAATGTTACTGACACAATTGTCAGATTTCATCAATGAGACCAACATTTAAATGCTGAAAAGAATTTAACATGCCGGTGGTAAACCTCTAAAAACCCGCGGATAAGTTAATTAACGACCGCCTTCTCTCCCGGCGGGACCGGGACGAGGACGTAATATGGCCGGTGGAGCAGCGCTGCAGACCGGCTGCTGCCTCTGTGAGGAGCCGCTCCTCCTGGAGCTTCATTTCTCCGAAAAATCGTCGGAGCAAACTTCTAACCCGCCGTCATTTGGGTAAACTAACCGCACATTTGGGACCTAAACAGTTACTTTCTCGCAAGAAAAAATATTAAAACTTGATAATAACCGCGCTACAGTGAGAAATAAAACAGCTTTTCGTTTTACAGCCACCGCTGCCGGCTGCCGCAAGATGCATTCTGGGAAACTTTTCATACCCCTCCGTTTGGAGTGTGCCTCTGAAAAATCTCCGTTTGGAGGGCTATGTAGCCCTACCACTTCCCCCTACCCCTCTGTCCTGACGGGGATTGGGACACCCCTACCCCTACACGTGAACGCGCAAAACGGAGGGGTAGGGGTAAGTGGTAGGGCCAAGGGGTGAAATGGGATTGGGCCTTAAAGATATGGGCTGTTTTAACCAGGAATGCTGCCTGTCGCAATAATGCGACTTTGGCGCAAGTACCATAGCCTTCTAGGTTAAGGTATTTGCAGATGTATTTGTATGGATTTATACAACTTTATTAGCTTTATTGGCCTTTATTAGCTTTATATGCCGCTGCTGCTGCATAAGGGGGCCCCACAGAAAGAATAGCCTAGGGGCCCATGACTACCTTAATCCGCCTCTGACTGTCCATATGCCTGTATAGTTTTCATTGTTGTATAGGAGTCGTGTTCATTTTTCTGACTGATCAATTTTACTTACATCTGCAACTGCAAAGGTAAAGGCAATGTACTATATATATGTGTGTGTGTCTATTTGTGTGTGTGTGTGTGATGTTAACCAAAGGCTTTCAGGAGGGCAGATGTGAAATTGACCACTTGATTCATAATTGAAGCATCCACCCACTCATGTGAAAAGCCCTCCGTCTAGCTTTCTCTCACACAGGTATCCTCTTTGATAATACTGGAAATAAAATGAATGGAAATCACTTCTTTTCAACTGATTTACTCCATACTGTACAATACAAACAGTATGGGTCCTCACAACCGGCATCATCTTAATGAGCACAGCACAAGGCAGATAACCTGTGATAGTAAATGAGTGGCCCCACCTGCACATACACACCATCAGCCAACACAGTAATGTCGTGGTTCACTGTCAGTGGCCTGATTTAGGAGCTAACCCTACATTCTGAGCCATCGGAAATTGGATTCATAACTTTATTTGTTGTTGAAATGATCTCCCTTGGCTTAAAGTTTGAAGTTCTTTCACTGCCACAACACTTAAGTTACCTTCAACATGGCCATCCCTCAGTTCTTCTGCTGCAGTTTTCCTTCCTGCACAGCTGACAAGAGTTACAAACTGCCTATGCAATATTCAGAGGGAGGTGAAAAGATTGGTATGGTCAAGTCTCTGCCTGTACTGTCCCTAGAGCTGCTGGATTCTCTCTGCACTGCGGATGTGTTTTCCAAAGTCCTAACATCTGTCCATGACCCCGTAATGCTTCCCACGAAGGTCAAGGGAGAGTGTTTGGAAACTTATTGACTTTTTGACCACAGCCTGAGTCTGTTGCACATTCAAGAAATTAACGGAAGAGGTAGCAAACGGGGAGTTAGCTGCATTTAACTATTGGTTTGTTGAATTTCAGTTTATACAAGGATCTTACAGATTTTACTGCTCAGACTGTTAAATATTTCATTGCTGGACTTTTGCCTCCATTGTGGAGTGAGGGGCTCCGTGTAAATGGTAAATGGTCTGTATTTATATAGCGCTTTACTATACCTGAACGATACCCAAAGTGCTTTACAGTACATACATCACATTCACCCATTCACACACTGTAGTGAGATGGGTCTGAAAGTTGGCGCAGTCTTCGCCTCACATCAGTTACCTATAGAGCTACTAGCTGCTTTTCTTTGCTCTGAAGCACTTTTGTCTGATTCTTACGAGCCAGTGATGGACACGTTAGTGCACCTATGGTCCACCAATTCAGAGTACATGGTTGTCATCAACCATAGGAGGGTGTTTGAGTGGTGATGTGGAGACTGAAATTTTCTCCCATTTCAATGCTCTGTTGTTGATGTTTGGATATTTTTTCAGGAGCTGATGGATAACAGTCTCTCCCCTTTTTCATGATTAAGACTTTACTCTTTTGCCATTTGTTTTTAAATGTAATCTGCTGGCTGATGCCCTAGGTTAAAGGAGAATTCCGGTCCTTTTTGACCCCTAAATCGTTGTCCTGATGGTCACCCAGTGTTGGGGGGGGCAACTAAAATTGATGCAGGCAAACCATTGTTACACCATGGCTAGACGGCGCTAGGGATAGCAAAGTATGAGGGCAATTTTTTCAACCACAACAAACACAAAAAACAATCAAATATCTCTGGTACATGACTGGAATCCTTATGACACACCACTGAACTCATATAGTGTACATATAAACAGCATAAACTTTGTGTTTTTGCATGTAGTCACTCACCTCAGACAACCGAACTCTGAAACGTCCTGGAAAGACATTACTATCCGATCACAGAGCGCCTGCTCTCCCCGCCACAGAAACAAACACTTTTTCCTTGTTGTGATGATTTCTTTACAAAAATAAACGGTCTGAGATATTTTGGACATTACCACTGCACTGCTCCACCGTTTATTTTTGTAAAGAAATCATCACAACAAGGAAAAGTGTTTGTTTCTGGCGGGGAGAGCAGGCGCTCTGCGATCGGATAGTAATGTCTTTCCAGGATGTTTCAGAGTTCGGCTGTCTGAGGCGAGTGACTACATGCAAAAACACAAAGTTTATATTGTTTATACTGTACACTATATGAGTTCAGTGGTAGATAGATATTTGATCGTCACAGTTTCCTCTCTCTCATGTATGAAAACCTGTTTAACAAGTTGTACTTTAGATTACTGTAATACATGGCTAGTTGCTCTGACTTGCATGAAGGCAAGCAGGATTGGTGGCATTACATGGCATGGCCACCCACACATCCGTTTCTGTGTTACCACCAGAGGTTGCGCTAGACTTTTTCGTCGCCGGTCATTTTGACTGACGGGGTCATAAAAATTCCGTCATAATCTATTTTTACCGGTCACTTTAATTTTTTTAAAATTATAATAGTGTTGTCACGATACCAACATTTTGGTACCGGTATCGGTACCAACATGTTTTTCGATACTTTTCGATACTTTTCCACATAAAAAGAGAACACAAAAAATGTCATTATTGGCTTTATTTTAATAGAAAAATTTTGGACCATAAAACAGGAAATCAGTAAACAGTTACTGCTGCTGCAGGATTAACATTGCATCTATATTAATCTGAACTCTTCCTAAATTAAAAAATGTCTGTTTAAAAATGAACATCAACTTGTTTTCTTTGCATTATTTGAGGTCTGAAAACACTGCATCTTTTTTTGTTATTTTGACCAGTTGTAATTTTTGGGAGAAATTGTTATTGTTGTTTATAGAATGAAACACAAATGTTCATGTTACTCAAACATACACCTATTGTTTCCCATATGTAGACCAAATTGATTCTGTTCCCCCCACCCCCATCAACGCAATATCGTTCCGTTAATTCATCTCTGCGTAGCGCTGCTTCGCCGTGCTCACTCACTCACAGAGAGAGAGAGAGAGAGAGACAGAGAGAGAGAGACAGAGAGAGCATGCAGCCAGTGGTGATCCGCGGTAAAAACAAAACTTATTAACGAGGCTGTGGCGGCCGTCTCTCTCTCGCGCGCGGCGCACAAACACAGGCACATGGACAGGTGGCGCTGTAACGGTAATGATAAAAAGCACCTTGCTTCGTTTGTGACTCGCTCTCTCGCTCCTCGCGGCTCAAATTACAATGCGGCGACTTCACGCGGCGACGTCACCGCTGCTGGCGGCGCAGAATGAAAGTACCGGTCCCATCTAAGCGCAGTATGGTACCGTTTTAAATGCGTTAGTACCCCGGTACCAATCTAGTACCGGTATACCGTGCAACCCTAAATTATAATAATGCCATATTCCAATAGCATTCAATTTTAATTCATGTTTAATTCATATCAAGTCCAAACAAATTGAACAGAGAGAATGCTCCGGAGCAGAGTCGGCGTCAGAGCACATCTAACCGTGGGTCAGTCAGTGAATGCGGGGGTCACTTTCTGCCACTCAACATCTAAATACAACGTTAGATGACATCAGTTTTATGTCAACAATCAACATGCTAACCCATGTGTTAGGCTATACCAAAACATCCAAAGGAGCACGTTTTCACATAGGCACCGCATAGTGCACTGGCGTTAGCTCTCTCTCTCTCTCTCTCTGTGCCTCTCATTTCTCTTTTACGCACGCACGCACGCACGCAGCCATTGCGCATCACTGAAACAACTGAAGCTATAGACCACACAGCCAGATGCAGCACAAATTCAGACAGGACAAGACCCACTCAGCTTTAAGTGTTATAAACAATGCCAAGGCGGGCAAAACACATTTAAAGTAGGCTTATAAACCGTCTTTGGTATCCATTTATTGAATATCTTTGACGTTACCTTTAGAAGAGTTGTGCTCGGCGAGTGTGTGAAACGGTGATGTCCTACCCCCACCGCTCTACCTGTACCGAGACGCTGTGTAGCTACAGCTACGTAACTTAACAGCTTACTACTGTCGGTCCCTCGGACACTGCAGCTGAATCTCGCCCGTTAAATCATTATCGACCGTCATATTTGCACTGACACGACTCCCAGTCAACATTTAATCCACTTGAAGGAGTTTGAATCCTGCGGGGAAGCTTTCCGTCTTCTTCTCTGTTGTTAGTGTGGCTACAGCGCCACACACGCTCCACACAGGCCTAGAGGAGGTACTACAGCGTTTTCTACTGAGCGCACCAGCCAGCTGTGAGGTTTTTTTTTTTTTATCTAATTCTCACCATAGTGACTTTGTGACATTGTATATGTTTTATATCGTTATCCACCGCTCCATTTATTGATTATCCGCCGGCTTCATTGTAAACAAATGCACATGGCCAGACGGCCATGGCTGTGAATTGCAATCTGTCAAAATGACGGATGGCCTCAAAATCCTTCCGTCACCATTTTAAAAAAACGGTCAATGACGGAAAATATCCGGTTAACGCGACCCCTGGTTACCACATAGCTTTACTCTGACCCTGATGCTGATAACAATACTGTTTATACTCAGTATAACCGTACAGTTTATGAGGTCAGTGGTGTGTCATAAGGATTCGAGTCATGTACCATAGATATTTGATTGTTTTTTGAGTGTTTGTTATGGTTGAAAAAATTGCCCCCATCCGTTAGCGTTGTTGCTATCCCTAGCGCCGTCTAGCCATGGTGTAAGTCTGGTTTGCCTGCATCAATTTTAGTCATGTTTTTTGCTCCCCCCAACACTGGGTGACCATCAGGACAACGATTTAGGGGTCAAAAATGACCGGAATTCTCCTTTAAGCTTCTTATAAGGCCCACCATATGAGTTTACTGGATCTGCCAATATGAAATTTACAAGACTGCACCACTTCTCGGTTTGACAAGGTCAAACAAATTGCACAGATCATGATTTCTGTTTCCTGAAGGAGAGGAACAAGGTGCTGCACAGCTGTGCTCCGTGAACAGTGGCTGTCGAGCTGACGGATGACTGCGCTGACAGATGTATATGCAGGTGGGGCCTCACATTCTGTGTCACAAGTCATCGAAGGTGTGAATAGAGGTGTCTTTGTGAGACCACGCAAGGTGTGAAGCACAACACTTAGGTTTACATTACATGTGATGATGAGACATCAGTTACGACAGCTTCAAGAACACGATCGGCAACAGTCATTGATATCGCCTTGTATTGGCTGTCAAACCATTGATCCGTGTGGCTCCGACTGGGATATGTTATCATGCTTGAGAAACATAAAAGTCTATCAGAATAAATTACTGTTTTTGGTGAAGTTGTGTGATTATATTGGCTTAATGCTCCTCTGCAACAGCCTTGACACAGCTGCCTATGTTAATCGCCATTTGAGATGAGTTCACAGATTGGTAATTCGAAAAATGACAGCCTGATGTATGCAAGAGTAATTAACTGTTTTTAAGTTACTGGTTAAAAAACCACTGGAAAATTTGGCTTGTGGTGCTGGAGGGTTGAAGAGGCAGGTTAAGAGGCTTGCACCATCGTAGACAATGATTTCACATATGTAGTCTCAGATTTGTTAAAGGGGGGGTTCAGTGTGATGCTCAGTGTGATAAATGGCTCTGTGAAAACATGTTGTATCTAATCTCATTTACTGCAGAAAAATGTAAATTGTAAAATGTGATGGGTGGTAAAGGATGAGCAGCTGATAGATGGCTGCTTTCTAATGCATTTGCCAACTGTGTCAAAAAGGGATATAAAATATTATACTGATTAAGCAAGATAAATATGCTGCTATAGTGGTGGAAACACTATTTTGTAATTTAATACATACACAGGCATCTAGTTTGGATTTTTTTTTTTTCCCATTTGCATGTTGTCTTTAGGGCATATTTGTCCATTGAACTTGGAGGTAGACCGCTTTACTGACTGTGGCAAGAGGTCCATGGGCCACAACGTAACAAAGACAGGCTTGTATCACTTCAAACTTGAAAAAGTAATAACCTGACATGTTGGCCGAGTCAGATAAGAAACCGTTTTATGAGATAGAACCAGGTTAAGAGCGTTCGCAATGGAGAGTGAAGGTTCAACGAAATATCAATAAGTGTCAGAAGGACTTTACTAAAGAGGATCAGGCCTTCTTCAGGTGAAGTTGCCCATAATCAGGATTTGATCGGAATAACAAACTGAGACAAACTGTGAATAAGAACCCAAGTGGTCTGTGTAGTACGACAAGGTGGAATCATCTGAACAAAGCAATTTATACTATAGCTGAGGAAGGTGTTTTTAATTCAAGAGTCTCAGAGAAGTTACTGTAAAATATATATTACATTTTGAGGTAAAATTGAAAATACATTTGTTGGTAACCAGGGGACATGGGTGCTGATATGCTCAGGTGGAGAACTTTTTCTCAGTGGTAACCAGCGCAGGAATTTCACGAGGGCCACGAGGGCCATGGCCCTCGTGCCCGTCCGATTTGGCCTTGTGCCCTTGAAAAAAATATCTGCCCTAAGGCCACAGTGGCCTTGATGCCCAACCCGCACTGCCCCGGTTGATTATGCGGTTTTCTCCTTTGCCTCTTTCCTATCAACACGGCTTTGACACCTGCGTCTTTGAAGAAAAAACAATGCGTATTTTAATGCCATTCTGGCAGCAGCATCGTCAGGGGTGGGTTTGATTCGAGCCTGGCATAAACCGCTCGGGCGGCTATAACAACAGTTTGATGACCAATCTATCATCGGCCAACCAGGTGACTTCATCAAACACCCCCCACCCGCCGAACCAATCACGTGGCTGGAAAAGAGCCAGGCCACAACATGTCAACACGTGCTAGTGTTTGGGCTGCTACAGCCGTGCACGTCAGCAGAGGAACACCGCCGGTAAAAATAAAATAAAAAGAGTTTTGCCTCGGAAGAAAATGTGAAGGAGTCAAGGAGAACTCGGATGGCTGACCGTGAAAAGATGCGTGGTGCGTCATGGTAACGCTAAACTTTCACAATGGAGACACCAGACAGTTGGAGCAGACCGACGTCCGACCGCGTTCACACAACACGGACGCGGTCACAGTGCGGCCGCTCCGCTGCTGCTGCTGCTGCTGCTCAGCCCAGAGCCACTGTTGTGTTCACACCGACACAAACGCACTGCACTCGGCAACTGTGCCGACCTGAACACTGCCCAGACCCAGGCAAGCTACTATACTAACATCTGTTTTATTTATATGATACTGTTGTATAATGTTCATCATTACATCTGTCATGTTTAATTTTTGACAGGAAAAAAAAAAAATCACAAAATAACCCCCTGATAACTTCAAATCTCACTTGTGACAATAAGGGAATATTTAAGCTTGACCAAAATAGTGATTTGAGTTATATTGTGATATAAATTGATGTAGACTGATATGAAAAATATTATCCTGATAGAATTTTTTCTCATATCGCCCAGTGCAATAGTGAACAAGCAAGATAGGAATTTCAAAACATATAGCTGCATAGGACTGGACCCTTGTGCAAAAAATGTAATGCATAAATGAATTTAAAGTAGAAAATTTCTGGTTTGCTTGATCCCATTTTATGTATTAATTTAACAGATACCGGTAGTTAGTAAATTCATTAAAGATGTGCATTTAAAATCATTGTTTTATTTTATGGCCTTGCTGCCCTGGCTTATGGCCTTTGTGCCCTCAAAAAAATGACAACACCCAAGGCCAAGTGGCCCTGCCCCTAAAATGACGAAATTCCAGGCCTGGTGGTAACAAAAGAGTTGGTTTAAACTACGTGGTTTAAACCAATCATATCTACATTACTTTTATATTGCAGGCAAGACACCTGAGGACAGACCACAAGGTAAAGCTCAATATCCCACAGAAAATGTGAGTGTGATGAAACCAGACAGAGCATCCACCTTCTACAACATGAGCTTTACACTCTGCATGAACACACACAAACAGTATATCAGCAGCTGCACTTAAAGGGGAACTAAACCCCTCAGTTTTGGATGACGTGCTCTAAGCTTGAAATTCAAAAAATGCCTTGATTATGGGCGGGACTCAGGAGCACTCTCTGATCCCCCCTCCCCCTTGCGCCCCATTCACACCCGCGAAATCACACAAAAGAGAAAAAAAAGTAATAAACACACATCGACACTTCTGCTAGCGCTAACGAGCTACTAACGAGCGACTCTAACAGCACTAGTAGCGTGGACACTACTAGGAGCCCTGACACAGTGCATCTACAGCTGATCCGCCGGCTCGTTAGCTCGTTAACGGCTCGTTAGCGCCAGCAGCGGCCGCACTAACGATTCCCGTTCAGGCAGCTGTTAGCAGCCGTTAGCTGCAGCAGAGCAGCTAGAGTGCCTAGCAACCGTTAGCGGCAGCAGAGCAGCTAGAGTGCCTAGCAACCGTTAGCCACAGCAGAGCCGTTAGCCGCAGCAGAGCAGCTAGAGTGCCTAGCAACCGTTAGCGGCAGGCAGCAGCCGGTGCTGATTGGTCGGGGAGCTGGTGGCCGGTGACGAAAGCTGCCTCCAAAACGTCATCTGCCTCCATCTCAGCCAATTCATGGGTTGCAGTGACGTCACGTCGAAGGGACCGCCGCCATATTTGTGTCCGATTTGACAGGTCTCCTCATATGACAGCATGCAAACCGCAGGATGGAAATAGTCTACTTGCCAGCCCATAGGGCCCCATTGTGAACCCGGAAATGTTGAGTACCCCAAAGTTTTATGTTAGAAATATACAGTATGGGTCCCCAGTATTCAGAAACTGCCGGATGCTAATTTATATATATTGGGCAATTAGCACAATTGACATAATTAGCATAAATTAGCATAATTTCCTATATGGGCAATATTTCAACAAAATTGACTTGGCTGATCTGGGCAATATTGGAGTGGTTTTAGGGGTTATTGATGATGCTGAATCCATTTCTGACATTTTCAAAATTCAAAATGGCTGTCTAAACCGGTAGTGACCAGATTTAAACCACCAGTGGGCCGATTTTGATGGATTTCAATCTGGTCCCTTCCGGTTTAGACAGCCATTTTGAATTTTGAAAATGTCAGAAATGGATTCAGCATCATCAATAACCCCTAAAACCACTCCAATATTGCCCAGATCAGCCAAGTCAATTTTGCTGAAATATTGCCCATATAGGCAACTATGCTAATTTATGCTAATTATGTCAATTGTGCTAATTGCCCAATATATATAAGTTAGCATCCGGCAGTTTCTGAATACTGGGGACCCATACTATCTATTTCTAACATAAAACTTTGGGGTACTCAACATTTCCGGGTACACATTTTTGGCAAGTAGACTAAAATGACAGTTTCTTGACAAAATGACAAGGTTTCATACACCCTGTCTGGGTTTATATCTCTATAACAACAGACAAACTCTATATTATCCCACTTATACACAGTTTATGAATTAATTAATTTGAGACGTAATGTTGATCAAAGTCCGAAGTCCGGTCACTTCTCCGCTGTTTGCTCCTCACCCTCCCCCCGGTCGACTCGTGTGTAGTTGTTTTCAATGGGCTTTTGATAATCAATCAGTAGATTGATGAATTATCATGTAAATGTTACGATGTGCGCATTTATGTCGTCCTGTCTGTCATAAGAGATTACGATACGGCACTAGTGTCACGGACTCGCGGTGGCACAGACACAGCTGGTCACAGCTGTGTCACTGCGCTGGCCAGTCCGCTCTGTCCGCTCTGATCGCAGGTTTGATTCCAGCAGCGGTGAGGGAGGCAGAGAGCCTCCACTCTCCCTCTAACAAGCTACAAGTCATTTTTCTAACATCACAATTAGTCTGAATCTGGTAAAAATGAAACACAAGGTAAAAGTCCTTGATAGTTCTTCTGCCCTGCTCCGCTGATCAGAGCGGCGTCCCTAGCAACGGCCCGTTTTACTTAGCAACGGTCTGTTATACAGAAATAAAAGACTGAATGCAGAATCAGTGAGTAATTAATAAGAAAGTAATCAAAATGCAGAATTCAATATATCCATGTTATTTAAAAAAAAAGTGAATCCCCTCTTTTTGTGAGACTTGTCACAGCCCACGCTGCACTGATAGACTGCCTGCAGTCAACTATTTATTCCGCTATAACTTACTTTACGTCTTTTGGGATGGAATAAAACTGCAGTCCGGGGTTTCTTTGGCGACTGCTATCACAGTCAACAGCACAATAAATCCTGGCATCTTTCAAATAACGTCAATTTTCGGTCTCTTGCTGATTTCCTCCTACTACTCCACTTGTTCTGGTAACGTGACAGGCTGTGATCTGTGCCCAGATTGCCCTGATTCGGACACAAATATGGCGGCGCAGAAACACAGTGACGTCATGTGAATCTAATGAATAGAAAAATTAAATTGTAATAGCCGTGTTTCAACCCATAGAGGGCAGTCACTCTACATTTTTACTACAAAATACACCAAATTGAAATATTTTGACTAAAATGTCAAAAGTTGGACCAGAATCAACTGACAACACTACCTTATACCCAAATATATTTGTTTTCAGCAGAAAAAAGTGGTTTGGGGGTTTAGTTCCTCTTTAAGTACACTTCAGTGTTTGACTGTATAAGTGTAGCGCCCTCTAGACGTCAGGTCTATTTACTGAGGTGCGCTCCCCAAGTTCTTTAAGTTTAAGAAATCGCTTTCTTTTTAGGTTAATTAATAATAATAGGTAAGTATGCTGTAATAACGTATGAACTTGTCTATTTATTCCCTTGTTACAACTACTTTTAATTAACCCAAAGTGTTATTACTGTTTTTAGCTTGTATTTATCACTCCTGTAAATAAATGAACTAAAAATGAATTGTGTTTTTCTTACACATAGGTACCCTACTTAAGCTTCCCTTAAAAAGCACTCTTGAATCAAACAAAAATACTCATAAAATACCAGATGAAAAAATGAATATCAACAGGTAAGTCTTAGCAATTTACTTCAGTAAATATTAAACACACAAATATGAAAAATAAAAATAATAAAATTATTCAATTGCAAATCTTTGTCTTATTTTATCCTTTTAAATCTGTAAATAGATCAATAAACCCCAATAAACAGTATCTCAGTCAATTCAATTGCTTACTGTACTTTTTTCACTCTGCACACTCAACACAGTTCAGTTTCAAAACACAACCAATAAAATATTACCTTCTAAAGCCAGCACTTTTTATTCAATAAGTGAATGAAAATAAAATACCCTTTAATCAGTAAATCGTTGGTGGCTTGGTTGGAGCCAGAAAACCACACTGGCTGCTTCGCGCCTCGGCGCCAAAGAAAAACAAACTCACGGCCGTAATGGCGTCGTCCTCGTCTCTTCCCCGATACAGCGTGTTGCTGCGGCGTCGGTTGTTGACGATTCCTCCCGTTCTCCAGACAGCGTCCCGCTCCCCCGGCAGCGTCCGTGGCAGACACTCACCGCAGGTCTCCTCATGCAGGTTGGATACACAGCAGGCTAACAGGCTTCACCCAGGCGAGTGGCTGAGCGAGCGGCTCGGTGCTGAAGTCCGTCAGGTGTGCTAACCTGAGCTACATTAGCTTTAGCTTTAGCTGCGCTTCTTCGTCGGACACTCTTTTCCAGAAAGTCCTCATGCAAACTCACAACACGGCACTGTGTTGGCTGAACAGTCACTGAGACTCACTGTCCGTTGGTCTCGACTTACGTTCTTCAAACAGCGTCGTTAGTTCTTAAAGTCTTTGGCTCTGCTGCAACGCTTTCACCGCCATGCAGTTCCTCTTTTTTCTCTGCTCCCTCCCCTCCACGTTGCTTATTAACGGTCGTTCCCTCTTCTCTTCCCGCTGACTCCCTTCCCGCATCCGGTCGACCTGTAACCTCCATCACTGATTGGATCTTCCCCACGGTAAGTAGGCTAAACTCAATAAAAAAATATATATTTTCACTTTGAAATATTATTTTTTACATTCTTTACCTCAAAAATATATCTCTATTACATGAAATAAGAAAATAACACAAAAATATGTATTTCTCACCGGATATAAAAAATATAGGCCTAAATAAATAATAAATGAGTGCTTTTCTTAACCCATTATTTATTTCTCTATATTTTTAACCGGGTTACATCAACCTATGAAATCTGCTATATATATGCAATATCTGACCAGTTTATCTCCTAATATTGTTAATTCCTCCCTTACACTGTGTGGCCACTATGTTTTTAAACTACCCTGGTTAAACTGCTATATATAAGACACCACACTCACACTGATCCAGAACCCCTGCAACCAGTCTTCAACCTTTCACTCTCTTCAGTTCTGGAAACAGTTTTGTCTCAGCAGCTGTCAGCCCACATACATATGTAACAGTAATCTTTCTGAACCTTTGCAATCTGCTTTCAGGGCCTGTGACTCTACTGAAGCTGCATTTGCCAAAGTGGTAAATGAGGCTCTGCTCACTGTGGATTAGGATTTTACCTCTGCGCTCTGACTCAATCTCAAGGCAGCTTTTGATACCAAAGATCACTGCATATGGCCTAGTCCAGGACCAACTGGAAAACCACTTCAGTATCTCTTGCCTGGCTCTGATGTGGATAAAATGTTTGACTTATCTGAAAGAACAGTGTTTTTTCTCCCAAAACAATACTACATCAGTATTTTCTGATGTGAAATATTGGAGTATCCCAGGGCTCTGTTCTTGGCCCTCTGCTATTCTCTTTTTATATTTCACCTCATGGCCAAATTATACAGTCATATAATTAATTCCCACTGCTCACTGCGCTACTCAGCTGTATCTTACAAGTAACAGTGAGCTTTGACAACTTTGTGACTTGACAGCCAGTAACAGATGTTACCTTCCCTCAGCTTTGATCAGTGAAGACATCACCAAGACCGACTAATTGTGTCTTTTTTTTTTCTTTTTCTTTTTTTTTTGTCTGTGGCAGATAGACTCGACTTCATGTCCTCTTGAGGCCTGCCACTTGATGGTAATAATAAAAGTCTTCATATGGTTCAGATTGCTGCAGGTGAAAGTTTGACACAAAACTTTACCACAACACTGATTTTAGATTCATCTCACTCGTCCCATTTATGTAAGATCAGACTTTTTTTTTACATGTATCTGATGTCATACAGTATAAAATTATGAATGGACATGCCCCTTTCAACCTGTCTGATCTCTTTAAACTTTGTATTCCATCCCATGCTATTTGCTCTCAGAATCCAGGGGGCCTATATCCTCCGAGGCTTAAATGGACTTAGTGAGCTTCTAGGCCTCTTCATTCCCCCTCCATCTGAGACAACCTGTCCAACTCCATTAGGCCTTTAAATCTAAACCTGAGACTCATTTTTGGTCCCAGTCTCCATTAAACCCAGGACTTGCAGTCTATAGTCCATCTTGTCCTGCTGATGAGATTACTGTAAGCTTTCTGAAACCACAGCATCTAGGCTATCTAACCCACTGTTTAATCCCTATACACACAAAAGCATCTTGTCTCTCTCTAACCCCCCCTTTCTTCTCCGTGTTCTCTCTTTTAACTGAGGCTTCTCATCAGCTGTCCTGGGACCTCATTCCTTCTTCAGGCTTTTCTCTCTCTCTCTCTCTCTCTCTCTCTCTCTCTCTCTCTCTCTCTCTCTCTCTCTCTCTCTCTCTCTCTCTCTCTCTCTCAATTCATTTCAATTCAATTCAAATTCGCTTTATTGGCATGACAGTTAAAAGAACTATGTTGCCAAAGCATTAGGAATCAATGACATATAATTATAATAATAATTTCATTTTTTGTTATTATTATTTATTTTGTTCTCTTTGTCGATTGATATTAGGTGAGTTTTGGAGAGATTTTTGAGGTCTTTGATTTTGAGGTGGCAGGTTTCTCTGGTGTTACTCAGGGGGTCTGTCTCTGGGCAGAGGCTGTTACAGAGGAAGGCTCTGTGGTTATAGGAGTCAGGATCAGCTTGTGCTAAGTGCACCTGAAACATAATTGACCTTTTAATCATGTGTAGAGAGAGAGGGAAGTGTCCCAGCTCTGCTCTACATGCATGATTTGGACAGTTTCTATGGACCTTGAGGATTTCTTTGCAGAACTGAAGATTACATTTCTCTGTGGGTGTTGTGTCCCACGAGGTGTGCCTCTGTGTCATTAGAGGGCCCCACACTTCACTTCCATACATAAGTATGGGTTTTATTATACAGTTAAATAATTTTAGCCAAATTGTAATTGGAGGATTGAATTTTATAGTGAGCTTTTGATGCTATAGTAGGCTCTGCGTGCCTATTGGGAATTTATTGCTTTGTTAAAGCTACCGGATGCATTGATAATGATGCTGAGATAATTATATTCCATTGTATGCTGAAGTGTGGCCCCTCTTACCCTGAAAACATGTTTGGATTCCTGTAGCCTGGCCTCTCTCTCTCTCAATTCAATTCAAACTGCTTTATTGGCATGAACAGAAATGTGTTGTTGCCAAAGCATTTACAAAATATTTACATAAATATTACAATATTACAATCCATATTTTGTAGAGTACAATACATTTTATACAATTACATATACATCTATGCATTTGTGATAGTGAGTCCCTCAGGCTGTGGCAGGCAGATACATATTTAGCTGCCAGACAAGCTGCTGTCCCTTCACCTAACAGAACTGACATTTTCTCTTCTGGGGTCAACATGTGAAACGTTCTTATCTTCTCTATTTCCCTGAAGTGAGAGTTTCTTATTAAAGAATACTTCTCACAGTAGTAGTAGCCTACAGTCTCTCTCTCTCTCTCTCTCCCTCCCCCACTGTGTGCTTCATCATTATTGCATACAATCTATAATGCTGTCATCTTGATTGTCCACAGTGTTGATCAAGTTTGTTGCTCTCTTCTGCACACACAACATCTGTTGTGTGGCTGTCTATCCTTGAAAGAGGAATTCCTCCTGTGTTTCTCCTCCTCATGTGTCTAAAAACTGCCTTTTTCAAGTGTTTCTTTGTCTGAGTCTGAAGACAGAGGGCATGGAAATGCTGTGCAAATTTTAAGCCTTTTGAGAGTCATGAAGTTGTAGACTCTGGTGTGTGATACTGAGAAGTGGTGGCAGAAGGTACACACTTCCCACGTTAAACAGATGTTTCAAATTATAAAAAGAGATGACAGATGATCACAGATGCATGCCTTGGCATTTGACCATGTGACAATCATGGAGCCAGAAAGATGACATTAATATAATAATAATAATAATACTGATACTACTACTACTAGAAAATAATAATAATAATAATAATAATAATAATAATAATAATAATAATAATAATAATAATAATAATAATAAATGGCATAGCACAATTTCAGAATGTTTGTGGCTGATGATTTCATGTTCTTTATTAAAGTCCCTGTAAAGTGAAATTGGAGTTTTGTTTCAAAATATATTAAAAACATCAAATCATCAGCCACATCAGCCAACAGTCAAGGTTACAGACCACCAAAACAGAGAAATAGCCTACTCCAAGTCTGTTTAAAATTAAAAAAAAAAGTAGCGTATTTGCGTAAAACTGAAGGGCCTTCGTTAATGCTATTGGATTAATGATTACTGTCTGTAGCTATACTGCCTGCATATTAGATAGTCCTCAGATAATTATAGGTTCCCCTCTGAAACTAGGTGGAATTAACATAATAGCATGAAATGGAAACACCGAAGAATGGTGCTTTACTTGAATAGACTGAAACATACAAGCACAGCAGCAGTCTATACATTCCTCTTCTCCACTAAATTCACCCATGGTCAGACAGAAGATTCCTTATTTCTTTGCCCCTGTTGTGAATCATGACGGGTTTATTATACGCTCTCACTCCCGCTCCCTCGCCCTCCCTCTCTATCTCTTAACAAATCATATCAAAGAAAGAGCAGAGCTGTGTGGGCTCAAAGTTGAAGGAGAGACGACGGAGCTGCTGCCGGCACACACTCTGCTCAGCACCACGGACAGCGATCGATCGAAGCTCGGACATAGGCTATACATCGATATCTAAACATTGGACAATTTGAGGACTGAATCCACAACCAGAAGTTTTTTTTTTTTTTTGAGGGGATCTATTCATTTCTTATTTGATTCCAGGTGGACTTTTTTTCCACTGCTCACCAAAGTAAGCCTGCTCTTGATCTCTGCATAAATCATTATTAGTGTACTGAATAACTGGATTAAAACACGTCTTTGCATTGGGAGTGCATGGCGTTATAACAGGTCTGACAGAGACATAAACTAAGAATAGGTTAGAGCACATACTCATAACACAGTCATTATCCCAGGCATTGCAGTCCAGCAGATCTGCTGTGCGTAAAAGCCGCGGCACTTTTCCAAACGACTCCCCCTCGGCGCACGACGGACTACTGTCAGAAGTGTCAGGCTGAAGGAGTCGACTATAATTTAGAGCTGTTAGAGACCCACCGAGGTGACAACCACTTTCCCTCGCTATTCGTGGCTCAGTGGCTTACTGAAAGGACTCGTTGTAAAAGCAGCTTTTATGTTTTGTTAGAATGTAGGATACGTGGCCACACAACTTTCTGCTTGGAAGTGGCGCACAGGGACGGACTCAAATTTGAGACAAACTAGACTATAAACTATACGCTTCGTTTTTACCCGATAATCCTACAGTAAATGTGGTGGTGGCTGACTCTTCCCTTCCCCGATCTGCTCCACAGAAGGCATGGATACTAACAGGGTAGAACTGACTGCTTTTTTCTAAATCCGTGGACACCAATCTACATCTGTGGCACGATCTCTCCTGTTCTTTTCTGACAATAATGGAACCTCTGGACCAGACCCACTGGATCCCCCTCTCATCAGACTTCGATCCCTTATCTGCAGCGACCCCCTCGTCCTTCCTCTTCTCTCACCCCCGCCTCTTCAACATCTCCTCCAACCTGTCCACCCAGAGTGTCCCCTTCCAGGGCAGCAGCACTCTGGTCACGGCGGTCATCTCCCTCACGGTCTTCATGGTGGGTCTGACGGGCAACACTCTGGCCATCTACGTGGTGCTGCGCTATGCCAAGATGAAGACCGTCACCAACATCTACATCCTGAACCTGGCTGTGGCCGATGAGCTCTACATCATCGGGCTCCCGTTCCTCACCACGCAGAACGTGCTCTCCTACTGGCCCTTTGGCTCCTTCCTGTGCCGCGTGGTCATGACCGCAGACTCCATGAACCAGTTCACGTCCATTTTCTGCCTGACGGTCATGTCCATTGATCGATACCTGGCTGTGGTTCATCCGATCCGCAGCACTAAGTGGAGACACCCACGCGTGGCCAAGGTGGTGAGCGCGGCTGTGTGGGCCGTGTCCTTTGTGGTGGTCCTGCCGGTGGTCATCTTCTCAGATGTCCAGGTAAAAAACCTCTTGTCTGTCTTTGTATGCAGGGGCGTTTCTAGACACTCTGGAGGCCCCAGGCAAGAGGTAACTTGGAGGGCCCCCAGCCCCAACCAGGACCACAAACATTTACTGTTAATGAATCCAAAAATCCTGATTCAATTCTGCATACTATGCCAACCAGTCTCATGGTTTTCTATAAAACGTACCTTGGCGGCTACGTTGGTCCAAAGTGCAAAAACATAGAGGGTTTACAATAATGGCTCTTAAATTGTAGGCCTATGACTTACATTTTTTCTGACAATTTTTTTCTTTATTGTTTTGCGTCCAAGTCACGTGACTCTCAAGTTTTCAGCCCTGAGAACAAAAAACATAGTAAATACAGTATTTCTATAATTTTTAGTGGAAAAATCAATATTTTGAGGTAGTTTCTGCATAAAAATGCCCTTTGATTACATTTCTAGCAAGAAATATATATTTTATTTTCATAATATTTGCTCAGTGAATGTACATAATCATTCGCTTGCTTGTTGTTTTTTCACCAGAATAGCCAGAATAATTTGAAACTGCAACGTTTTCTGCTGTGGCTATGGTTACAGTACATTTTTATATATAATACTGGGTTGACTATGCACAACATTCGATGTACACAGCCAGTGACAACATCAGGTTGTCACCGGTATGGACCAATGTCAGCTGTCCCTGGGGGCCCCCTTCCAGCTCAGGGCCCTATAGGCAATTGCCTGGGCTGCCTGCCCTGTTGCAACACCTCTGTTTGTACGTCCCAGTGTAAGAAGTGAAAGCTTCAAACAGAACCACCAGACATAGAGGTGATCCTAACCCTGCAGCCCCCTCTTAATGAGGCAACTAATCAAAGGCACAGTGCTGGATCTGCAGTTCGCTGTTTCACTTAATTAATGACAAATTGACCATTACAACCTGAATTAGACCACCCCGAAACATTATCATTTTTAAATTGAAAACTTTTGTAGCCAAAAACCAAACCAAAACAACTCTTTTAGGAGAGTCTTTGCCGGATCAGTGATGTAAAAAAGATAAGAAGAAATAAAAAGATTGCACATTATTTCACAAAATCAGAATATAAAGACTTAAAGCAGATATCAGCTTCACGGCCGTTTCGGCTAATGCTGCGTTCAAGGCAGGCTTTTGAAACCGTAAGTTACAGCTTCAAGTCACAACTACGACTTGGTAGCGTTCCAGGTAACCCGTAGCTCGTGTTTTTACCATCCTGTTGTCTGTGAAAGTTCCCTATAACGGCCACTCGTAACTTCCGACCCGTGAACTCGTACCAGATCGAACTGGTATGACTTCACAGGAAGGAAAAACACAGAGTACGAGTTTCTTTGAACGCACCATGAGTTAGCAGCCCCCGCCCTTGTCAGGCATCAATTGGTCCTCGTGCTACGTCACCACATTCACGCGCATCCCTTGGCTGCACACACAGCCCTTCATGCCGTTCTCTCTCCTCATTGGATAACACTTGTATCCCACAAGGAAAATTTTCTCCTCGGGTTACAGCAGAGCAGAGTGACGGAGAGACTCGTGTTTAGGCTGAAATACTTCATGTAAGTGATTGCTGACGGAAAATAGGACTATTTAGGACTTATATTAACAAAAACATTCCACTGATATCTGCTTTAACTTGATTTTTTTTTTGAAATACACTTATTTACTTTCTTGCCAAGAATAAAGAAGATCCATGACTTACACCAAGCATGAGGCCAAAGCCAGTTAGCTTAGCTTAGCACAAAGATGGAAAAACTGGATAGCCTGGCTGTGAGTTAAAACTGTGAAGTTTAAAAAAAAAAAAAAAATCTTTCTTCAAAGCAAAGAAAAAGAAACTGTCAGCAGTGATTTATTCAGTCACCTCCCAAATAGAAATAACAAAACTCAAAAGCAAGATGCAGATTAACTTCACTCTGGACGCACATGTGCCAGACTGACTATTTAAAACTGTTAAGGCTTTTATGGGTAAAACATGACCACTTGTAATGTGAAGGTGTTCTCTTAAGGTGTCAGACCCACAGGAGAGAGCTCATTGTTATGAATTTATAACCTACAACCTCACTCTTTTTGTTCACCTTCACTGCTCTAAAACCTATTGTAAAGTAATTGCAGATGATGCTCGTTACCCAACACTGAACAATAAATAGACGAAGCTTGCAACAAACTGGTGAACATAATGGACCTATTTGCAGCAGATAGTTCCCTGATTGGTTGATGCAGACCAAAAACTGAGCTATAATGAGAGTGGTTCTAACTTAAATTTAGTAGATATTGAGACACACAACACCAATTTAATACTAATCTGTCTCTGTGTTTAATGGATCAGTAAATTTATGTTTGCAATTTCAGCAACATGAATTGGTATATACTGTAGCTTGTTGTGCTGCCTCCAAATTAGCATGCATAAACAAACAAACAAACAAATATATATATAAATATATGAAACACCGATTTAAAACATTAGAAGCATGTATCTATGTGGAAAGAATACCTTCCTCTTCTCTACAGCATGATTTGTGAAACTCTTGCCGTTGTTGAGATGCTCGACATGTAGAATTAAAGTGCAGTCTTTGTTCAGATGTTAAACAGAAGCTTTTGAATGCACAAGGAAAGAAAAGCACTGCAGCAAGTTCTGTTACAGCACTGCAGAGCTTTTGAATAGAGGAAGAAAATGACTTCTTACGATTGCTGAAGGACAGGACAATGTGAGCGGCTGTGCCAGGTTATGAAGTTACTTGTTGGTCTGGCACACCAGCAAAACACATTAATGTCTGGAAACATCCTCAACAAAACACACGTCTTAAAAAGCCCAAAGAGCAGATAATGTCATTTGCATTTTTACAAACATCCTCTCCTGCATAATGTATGGGCTTTGCAATTAAACCCCTCAAAGTGCAATGTTTACCTCTTACATTCTACTCACTGTCTGACTAAACAGATGACGACTGGATTTTTAATTTGCAGTCGTCTTTGCCATTAATATTAATGTTTCAATCAGCTTATTTCCACTCGCTTTAGGAAACATTTAACTCCTGCAACATGATCTGGCCCGATCCGAAGGATGTGTGGTCGACAGCCTTCATCCTCTACACCGCCACGGTGGGCTTCTTTGGACCGCTGCTCATCATTTGCCTCTGCTACCTACTTATCGTTATCAAGGTGTGTAAGTGTGTTTATGAAGCTGATTTAAAAAGCTCATGTATAAATTCATACTGTAATCTTCTTCCACATGATGATATTACCCTCATCCTCCAACACCCACTCATTTCATCATCATCATTATCCCCTCTCACATTCATCCCCCTTCATCATAATCAAAATATCCTCGCTGTTTCCTGTGCAGGTGAAGTCCTCGGGGGCGCGGGCGGGCTTCACCAAGCGTCGCCGATCGGAGCGCAAGGTGACACGCATGGTGGTGGTGATCGTGGTGGTGTTTGTGCTCTGCTGGCTGCCGTTCTTCATCATCAACATGGTCAACCTGGTGGTCATCATCCCAGAGTCCAGCATCACCGCAGGCATCTACTTCTTTGCTGTCATCCTGTCCTACGCCAACTCCTGTGCCAACCCGGTGCTCTACGGCTTCCTGTCAGACAATTTCAAGCAGAGTTTCAGAAAAGTAGGTTGAATGTTGTGTGCCTCCCATAGACCAGAGCGGCATCTGAGAATGACTGAGGCATTCTGGGTAATTTAGGGGCAGCGCCTGGCATTTTTAAATTGCACTCAGTAGCTTTTTGTGTTTTGATGGAGCGTAGACTAACTAACAATCAATTTTAATGATTTATTTTTTGTTTCTTTTGTAGCACTATGTCTCATAATTATTTTTGACACCCTCCTTGAAACCGACCGTTCATGCTATCTTGAAAAACTACAATTATAATCTACTGGTATATGCCCATTTAGCCTCCCACAGTGATCAATGACCCCACACAGTGGCCAGAAATGTCTTACCCAGACATCTAGACGTATTTGGTCGAATCACCAGGTAGGTTTTGGCTAAGTGTTGTCTGTAAATAGCCTGTTAATAGCCAACTTTTTGTTAGTTAGTTTGTTAAGCCAGTTAGGCTGAACTTTTCAATGGAGGGATCCCGGGCGCTGCCCCTAAATTACCCAGAATGCCTCAGTCATTCTCAGATGCCGCTCTGGTCTATGTTTTGTCAATTTCGCTGGGCTAGGCAAGTTAGCCTAGCTTAGCACAACAAGAAGGCACAGCCTGACTGCTAACCGCACTAATTAAATTTGTCTGGTAGGCTATTATGACTTTAAATTCCAATAGGTACTAAAGTGCAAAAAGCAATAACTTGCGCTTCCACGTCCAGTGCCAAACTGTTTCTTGGCTGCAAACAGTGACTTTACTGAAGGTGAAACCAAAATGTCAAACTAAACTGCATCACTTTCTCCTGTATTGGATTAGGGGCGTTCAGTCTAGACGTGGTTACCTCCTCCATGCTTGACAGTGCACGATGACATCTGAGGATAATAATGAGACAACATTTTGAGTCTTGTCAGTGTGGCAGCTTAAGAGTTTTAAGACTTAAACAATAGGCTACAAATGAAAAGGAAAATAAACACAGTGTCTTAGTGATTACTGCTAAGCCCATGACTCGTGTCAAAGAGTAAAAATATTTCATTTCTGTCTTGGTTCTTTCTGATCATTTGATCAATAATACATCTGACAATGAGTGGTAGTGAGTGAAATGAGCTGCAAGGCGAAATCCACATTCTAAACTTAAAAGTTAGTAAAGTTTATAAGAGGTTTGGTTTGGGTTGACTTAGTTTGTGCTTACTTACATCACCAGATAGATAGATAGATAGATAGATAGATAGATAGATAGATAGATAGATAGATAGATAGATAGATAGATAGATAGATAGATAGATAGATAGATAGATAGATAGATAGATAGATAGATAGATTATTATAAAATTCAGTTAAAAAACACCTATATGCTTACTACTTACAAAGCTTTGTGATTTTTGCATACTGACTTTCTGACAGTGACAACCCGACGTTCTTACACAATTGGCCCCTCTGTAGAGTTGAGTTGTTCTCTCTCAAGCACTTCTTTTCTTCTTCACACACACGTGAACAAAGGTTGTGCAATTCCTTCCTCTTGACTTGCATGAGACACAAGGCTTTATGTAGCTGTCTGGAGTTATCCCTGTATTTAAACAACTGTCACATTTCCCTCCTTGCTATTATAGCATGGCTTTCCACTCAGTCTTCTGGTGTGCCTTCTGATGTGGTCAGGAAACACATCGTAGCCTACAAACAGGTTCTTCTGAATCAAACCCCAGTTTTGAGAAGAAAGTATCTCAAATTTAAACCACTCAAACCAAACAACTTGCTGAATTATTCTGCTTTGTTATTCATTAGTTAAAAACACCAGCAGCGTTGTTATTTATGAGTTTATCAGTGTCTTGTTATTTTAGGTTGACTTGAAGCCACGATGTGTGGGATTTGAAAAGTCTTTACTTTGGCACCATCTGGTGAGAATGTCAAGCATGTCAGTGTTGCAGACCGTGTTAAACCTCTGAGCCAATATCTGAGCCAGGGATGTTGAAATTAATACGTTAAGTGCACTAAGGCTAAAAACTACCTAATTAGAACAACTTGAGATGATAAAAGACCCACACAGAGTGGCATTAAGTAGGTGCAGAATACTTTAAGGGTGGGCAAAATGTTTGAGTGCCAGTTCTAACCTCTTGTTTTTTTTTCTTATTTCTTGTAAGTGTTTTTCTCTTTTTCTGCTCAAATATTGTCGTTTCATGATACTGTTATATCACTGCTTTAAATCACTATATAGCACTTGGCCTCTCCATCAGCTACGGGTCGGTGGTTGTTGGTGCTTCCTGGAGATTTCTGATTTAGCTTCAAAGCATCTACGGATAATTGTTGTTGTGGACCCACAGGTGCTGTGTGTGAAGAGTATGAGGTGCAAGGCCAACGGTGTAGATGATGGTGACCCCAGTGCCCCACGCACTGAGAAAACCACAGCCCATGATTGTGTCCTGCTCTCCCCTCGAAACCAAGTCTATCACGATCCCCAGAGTGGTCAGGTAACCTCCCCCCCTCCCTCCCCTCCCCTCCCTCCCCTCCCTCTCGCTCTCTGTATAGTTGTTTGTGTTTGGTGATGTGAGCAGCAAGAAGGTTCTGGTGCCAATGGGGTTTTTCTGTGTGTAGTTTCCTTTTCACCATGTCTATGTGTGTGTTTTCTTCGGGTTCTCCAGCTTCGTCCCAGAGTCCAAAGACAAGCACACCAGGTGGAATGGCAACCTTAAAGGGATATGCCAACATTTTTTTTTTCGTGTCTTGCCTCACTCCCAAATCAATGAGTAGCAGATAGACACCATCCTTTCGACTGTGCGTGCAGTAACAAGGGAGAGCCCGTATCGCCTGTAATTAGCTTAGCTCAAACGCTGGAAGTGCATAGGTAGGCTAGTGTTAGCCTGCCTCCAAAAGTCATCAGAGAAACTCTTCAGCAACTCTAAACGGAAACCGGCGGGCCGATCTTCATCTCAGATCTGACAAAACTCTCCGGTAAGGCATCTTGAGCGGTCAAATGCCGGTAACAGGACGAGATCGGTCAAAACCGAGGGTTCAAGCAAAGACGGTTTATTTTGGTTCAAGCTAGCTACATCGAGGGCAGGTTAGCTTCCTGTTTCAAAGTAAAAGCACAAATTCTATCGTCATGGTTTTCTGTATGTGAAGGGCAACGGGTGTTTTATTTTGTAAAAGTAACCGGAAGTGTGTCGGTCACAACGGCTAGCTTGAGTAGCCTAGCGCCGAATTCGCCCGAATAAAATTGTAAACAGCTGGTATTTAGACAAATTAACGACACACTGCTGATCTAAACGGCTACTTTCTCGCCTAAAAATGTTTGAAATGTCGATAAAGTGATATATTTACAGAGTTTAGAGCTAAAATGAAATCAGCTTCTGACTGCTGATCTTGGCTCGGGTAGGAGGCAGGCTAACACTATACACTTCCAGCGTTTGAGCTAAGCTAATTAGCAGTGCACAGCTATGCCCGTATCTCCCTTGTTACTGCACGCACAGTCGAAAGGATGGTGTCTATCTGCTTGTCATGGACTTGGGAGTGAGGCAAGACACACAAAAAAAATGTTGGCGTATCCCTTTAAATTGCCCATAGGGGTGAATGTGAGGGTGTGAGGTTGTCTGTCTCTATATGTTGTCCTGTCTAAAGCTTACCCCATCGTCAGCTGGGATTGGCTCCAGCAACCCTGTGACCCTGCATGGAAAAGTGAAATAGATGGATGTTTTGTGATGTTGTTTGTGCAGACAGTGGGTTATAGGGAAGTAATGGGAAAGGAAAAACAAAGAAATGACAGAGGTGTAATCTATTGTATGAGTTGTTCAGCAAAGAGCACAATTCTGCTGTGGAGGGAATGATTAGGAGAAACTCTGAAGGCAGGAGTGAAAGATTAGGAGATTATTAGTTTGTGTGTCTGTGTGTGTCTCTGTGTACTGTATGTTTGTGTGAGAAACATGAGGCTGGTCAGGGAGTGAAAAAGCTTCGACTCTCTCTGCAGCGTAGGGGCTTCGTGTCCAATTAGATAAGTTGTTCAACAGCGGTGAGGTGCATTAGACTGACAGAGCGGCTCTGATGAGACTCTCCTACAGCTCCTTCAACTGGATCAAGGTTATCCCAACTATCATGAAACTTCCACTATAAGTCACAGAGTGATGTCAAAATCTAAACGCTCAATTATTCATGTATGGATCTGGCTATCCTCAGAATGTGAGTTCAAGTCATTTCTCTTCATCTTCATGTAACCAGAAGCACATTACTGCTCTCAGATATCTTTTTATAAACCTGTGTTTTAATAGTGCGTTTATTTCTACAGGTCAGGGAATTGCTGAAGGCAAATAGTCTGTTAAAGGGATAGTTCACCCAAAATTGAAATGTCACTCATTATCTACTCACCCTCATGTCGACTAAGGGCTGGGAGAAGTTTCAGAGTTATCCGTGGCTTCTCTGAGTTACAGGGGGTCTCGGCGTAGCAGTGCATGTCCATATGACGGTTGCAAATGGATACCAACTGTCTTCGTAACAAAAAGACACACCAAAAAACATCCAAATACCTCCATGCTGCTCGTATGTAATGTCCGTCTTGTATTGAAGCCCCGAAATGCGAAATTGTCCCAAATTTTTTTTAATAAGTCTATATTTCAAGCTTGTTTTGTAGCGGAAGCTTCTCGAAGCTCCTCTTCCCAGTTCGTCAAATTTGGACGAACCGGGAAGAGGACAGACCCTGGTTCGTCCAAATTTGATGAACCGGGAAGAGAAGCTTCCGCTACAAACAAGCTTGAAAAATAGACTTATTTATTTTTTTTCGGAAACAATTTCGCATTTCAGGGCTTCAATACAAGACGGACTTTACATACGAGCAGCATGGAGGTATTTGGATGTTTTTTGGTGTGTCTTTTTGTTACGAAGACAGTTGGTATCCATTTGCAACCGTTATATGGACATGCACTCGCCCTGTAACTCAGAGAAGCCACGGATAACTCTGAAACTTCTCCCAGCCCTTAGTCCACATGAGGGTGAGTAGATAGATAATGAGTGAAATTTCAATTTTGGGTGAACTATCCCTTTAAACTAAAGTGCTTCCTGTTACTGTTCAGCATGTCACTCATCTTGGAACATTTTTTTTTACATGCCCTGTTGCTTCAGATGCTTTCTCCCTTTACTTTTTCATGATTCTGTCCATCTTCTTCTTCCTCTCTGAAGATCTCTCCTCAGCCCCCTGACTCCCCTGCCTCACACACAGCAGCAGAACTGCACCGTTTCAGCCCTACCTGTCAGCCTCCCTCCACCTGCCCCGGGAACGGACCCACCACCACCACCACCACCACCATAACCTCTGCAGCAGCCTCCATGGTGCCCAACATCGTCACCACTGCTGAGCCTCCCACCACCACTGCTCTGACTATGCCCGCCTTCTCTGCTGTCATCGCTCCACAGGAGCAGTAGCCAAATAAACACTGGATGTCTTGTGATGGCATTTTAGAAAATGAAAAAAAGAAAAAGAAATGAAAAGCTGAGGAGGAAAAATCGTGATGATGTGAGACTATATAGGGGAGCGTGCAGAGGGTTTGGATTAACTGATGAAAAATGGAAAACACTGACGCTTCTCAACGTGTAAAAATGCATATCTCGGGCTATTTCCTGACACAAACATGCATACTCATTCGCAATGCATCGCAGCAGTGATGGTTCATATCAGTGAAACAACCTCATGAATATTTTTCATGACTCTCAATCTGTGAATCACCTGTATGAATCACCCAGCTGTTTACCAGGCCCCGGGTTTCTCTCCATTCAGCCATCTGACATAAGTGCCTTTTCAGCCGCCTTCAGCAATCATCACGATTCCAATATGGACACAAAAACATTTTCGCCGTCCTTGTCTCAATTCCCATTCGTTTGTCAGATAACATGCAAGAATGTATTTGCTTTTAAGAACCAAAAATCTCATCGGGGACATACGTAAATCCAGTGGGGGAGAGTTCCCACAGCTACCTAATATCTTTTATTTTGGTAAACAGGGCATTACAGGGTTCTCTAATGTAAACTATGTGATTTGGGCTGAAAAGATGAAGGTATTTTCAGATTAAAATCTTGGCCTACTACAGCTTGAATGAAACTGCTTCACAGCACAATGCACTTATTCAGTCAAAGTAGTTTTTTTTTGTTTTATTTTATTAATAGTACTTTTTACGGTATCAAGTTCCCACTCACTTCTGTTCACTTTAAATGGGCACATTGTGAACTTGGCATCAGTACCGCTTTGTGGAGACAGTCTGCTATTATCCTTTTTGTGTACTGTTAGTACTTTGAGCAGCTTAGCTTGGTGTTTGTAGCTTCTCGATCACAGGAAGTGTGACTCTTTGCCTGCTCAGTGACCTTCTGCAAACATGTAGCCAGCTCTGAAAACAAAACCTCTGACCTCTTTGTATATATATACCTATTACTTTGTGCTTGATGCACTTTGCCCATCATGTTGGTGCGTGTACCTGTACATTTGTGACATGAGTACAGTATTTGTATAATGTTTTTGTTCTGCAGAAGCTGTGATGCTGCTAAATCCAGGGTTTATAGCAGCACATATTGTTGCTTGTGTTACTGTATGAGCGCCTTGTTTATTGTGGGATAGATGCTATTGCTAATCAGACCGGGCAGCACATTATGCCAGCTCACACCGCCTCTGTCAGCTTTGGCCTTTGAACTGCTTATGTTTCAAACGTGTCAGTCCATTTTATTATCAAAGATCCTGAGTTGTGGCAGGAAGCAGAGGATGATACCACACGCCCAGAAAATACTTGTTTCCGATTGTTTGGGAGATACCCTTTAAATCTTATAACAGGACACCTCAGACGTATTTCTCCTCAGCCATACTGAGCAACACAACTATAGCAACACTATGTCCTTTGTGTCATGTCACCTTTTCAACACCGACCAGTGAAACAGACCTAAAATGAGACTAAAAACCGTAAACCAAGTTCAGTAAACCTGTAACAATTTGAGCACAGCTTCTCCTTTTGTGGTGCAGTGACAAAGCAGAAAAACACTCGTCTGTTATTTTTGCATTTTAGTAAACCTAAAGCATTCCTGTATGATCGCTTACGTTTTATTCTCTGGCCTCCACATTGTCTCCACACAACCAGTCCCTTTATGAAACTAGTCATTGTGATTCAGGTTGTTAAGTATTTAGAATCAAATAATGTGTTTATTGTAGTGACACATACTTTATAGGAGTGAGTATGTTTTCAGGTTAGAGTTTTCTTAGCCACTTGTTACAGAGAAAGAAGATGTATTCGTTGTACAGGAGCTGATCAGGAGAACATACCGTATGTGGAGGTGATGGAACAAATGGAAGAAAAAAACAAGGCTTTTAATAATGCAGGCTTTTATGTGCAAATACAGAGACTGTGTTGTATATTTTACTAGATTATTTATAGTTGTTCAGATGCTTCAGTGCTGTATGTATGGGTGCTATTGGAATAAAATGGTGTGATCATAAATCAGACATTTCTGCTTCCTGTTGTCAAACACACACACACACACTGATATGCAAACTGTCACTGTCAATCTGTGGAAATGTATAGAAACACAAGCAGTCTGCACTTTTACGCAGGCTGTGAGCTTCTTCTGAGCTGTGGTCAGAGTCAGACGATGGAATAACTATGATGATATAACCTTATTTCACATGTCAACAATCCCATGATATGTTGTTATATGAAGTGGTTTATGTGCACAGCAGCCAGATGCAATACATAGCAGGGATTCAGGTTTGTGATGCAAACAATAAATGACTGACTCACAGAAGTAAATACATAATAGCTACAGTTAAAGACAGACAAACACAGACTCAATTTATCTCCTCCATAATCCCAAGACATTATATATTTACATAATAACATGTATTTATTTACTCAATTAGCCTCGGTGGAGTCCCACGTGTACACCATTCTCAACAGTGTATTATTTTAATTCAGTAGCCTATATATTTTATTATTTGTGTTTTTTTCTGTGCTTGTCACATGGGTTTGAAGTGGCAGGGGTCTTGTCATCTACTGAGTCACAGATCAGGGTTTAACACACATGATTTAAAATGTGATAACAGTTGAGGGGCTGTATGCTTGTTTTTTTTTTTTTTTTTTTTTTATTTTTAGTGTTGTTGGTATCTGAGGTGTGTTTTAATGTCTGGTCAAACCTGCACCTGCGCAGTCCTGAAGAAGATTAGCTCAGTGTTTGTGTGGAAAACTCTGAATAATAACGTCAGCTCTGGTTTAGTCATGACTATCCAAAAGACAAATAAGATTTAGAAGACTAAGCCCAGGGGGACATTCATGATGCTACCACTGTCTGTCTTTTGGAGAACGAGTTACTTCACTTGATAAACTAATGTGGAAAGTTATAATTGGTAGACTTGCCATTTCCCTGCTGCATTACTACTGCTCTCTTCCCTTTTATATTCAGTCTGTATTTCCTTCTTCATATTTATCAATCAGTTCTTAGACACCATCTTTGCTTGTGACGTCTAGAGTCACACCACCAAATTGGTTACTGCAGTTGACTCAGGGGGAGCAGTCACAGCCAATCATAGTGTCTGATAATGATTCAGATGCCTGGCTTGTCTGTCAGTTGCTAAGTGGGATCAAGGTTCAAGGTTTCTTCTTTTCTTTATTTATCGATACAAAGTTGTAAAGGAAGTAATAAGAAGTTGGTGCAAGTTTATTGTTGTGTAAGAAAAAGACGTGATAAAGACATGATGTACAGTATATGGTCAGACAGAAAAAGATGGACATTTCAAATTACCTCTAGCACAATCCAAATAAATGTGTAATGAGTTTTATTTCTTTTATTCATAAAATAAGGAGAATTCATGGTTTGCTTTGGTTTGTCCTTTATATGTCCTCTTTGTCCAGAGGTCTTTAGTGAGTGAGCAAAATTAAGCTGTGTTGATCACATACGTATGTGTAGCACAGCAGAAAACAAGGTAAAACACTAAGGAAAGAAAAAAACATAAAAGTCAAAGGGCCTCAAGGTGTTAAGAACATTATACTAAACAATTAACTATACTATACAAACGAATTTAACCAAACAATTGAAATGATCGCAATACAACGTTAAAAATATTCTAAAACCAAGGAACACTTTTATCAAGAAGACGTGGGTGGCCTCCTTTAAAGTGAATTGAGTTTGCGCAGTCATCTGAGTCACTTCTTACAGTATATCACTACATCAACTGAGAAAGGGTCAGAGTACTAATCATTCACGAGTCTGGATCAAGATTGGTGAGGTCATTTACTATATTTGATAGGGGTGGGGGAAATCGATTCATGTAAGAATCGCGATTCTTATTCTCTAAGATTTTTCAAAAATCAATGACAGGTGATGTCATGTCTATGTGCATGTGCATGAGAACTGATTTTCAATCAAATAGAGACACCCAAAAATTCACATTCCTACAGTCCAGGCTTTTGAAAATATACTTATAGACTTATTTAATTTTTTCCGGGACAATTTTGCATTTCGGGGCTTCAATACAAGACGGACATTACATACGAGCAGCATGGAGGTGTTTGGATGTTTTTTGGTGTGTCTTTTTGTTACGAAGACAGTTGGTATCCATTTGCAACCATCATATGGACATGCACTGCTACGCCGAGACCCCCTGTAACTCAGAGAAGCCACGGATAACTCTGAAACTTCTCCCAGCCCTTAGTCGACATGAGGGTGAGTAGATAATGAGTGAAATTTCAATTTTGGGTGAACTATCCCTTTAATAAAGCAACCTAAAAATCGCAAAACGAAATTGAGAATCATTTGAATCGAAAATTGATTTTGAATTGAATCATGTTGAGCTTTGCAGCTTTTACTCGCACTGAACTCGGAGAATAAGTGGACAGAGGCAGAGATATTCTTTAGCTTCCTTAAGCATGTTTATTCGAGACTAGCACACATTCACATATTTCTTGTGTCATGGAGGAATTAACTTCCAGCTTCCCAGAACAGAAAACAACACACTGGGCGTGGCTTAAACAAAACGTGATGACACAGCATGAGCTTCTGGCCTTTACACTTAACGGCTCACATTATTACACAGTCTTATGTTGTGTGTATCATAACCACTGAGTACACTAAATAAAAGAATGTCTCTTAAAGACCCCCTTGCATGAAAATCGTGTTTTTCGTGCTTTTCACATGTTCCTGTGGCATTTTTCTTGTGTTAGAGGCAGCAGAAAAGGAAGTGCAAAATTGCATTTCTGAGTTTTTCTGCCTTCAAATTGCTGTGAACCAATGGCAGACGCAAACTGGCAGTTTCAGGGAGACTGGGGTTGACGTGTCACAACCCCAGGGGAGGGCACTAGTGCTACAAGCTCCCGCCCCACTCTGCATCTGGCTCAGAGGTGAAAGGCTTGACAGCTCGGTGTAGCTGTCAAGGTATAACAGGTATAGCTCACCTGGTAGAGCAGCTTGCACTGTGAGCAAGGACTATGTTCCAGTCTGGGATCAAAATCCAGTGTGCAGTTTTACGCGCTGAATCAGTAATTGTACAATGTCCAGCTGTCAGCGAGCGGGGGGGGGGGGGGGGGCACAGCCAGCGCAGTCTCCGCCCACCCTCCAGAGGTGCATTGCTAATGAGCTGCTGGTTGCTGTGCAGAAGGAGAGCCCTGGGAAATGGCAGAAGTTTTGTGATTTTGGCTAAAAACCTCATAATCACAATTTATAGACCACAGAGAATGTTTTAAAATAACCAAAAAGGGTCGCGGGAGGGGGACTTTAACAAGTGAGCCCTGAGAATCTTTGATCACATGTGTCTCCAAGGTTGAGCGTCCCCTACTCCAGCCCATTGCCTGGCTTACATTGCACCTTGATGTCTGTCCTTGGAGCTGGTGGGCCCAAAGGGATGTGGTTCTGGTTCCATGTTATGTTTTGGGCTTGTGACTCCACTGGACTGCATGGGTCAAGGCCCAGACACTCACCAGCCTGGGACGCGGTTTCCCTTGGTAAGAGGTGACAACACCTTGAAAAGCCACCAAATTGCTTCATGTCTTTCCTCTCCACTGCAACTAATCTGCCTGGGAGACCCAACCAGGGGCCAATGCCTACGGCGCTACAACTCCCATGATCACAGAGACCTACAAACCCCTCAAACCCACCAGGGGGGGGTGTCCCTTGTCATCAATCCTATTTGTGATGTTCATGGGCAGCATTTTAAAGCATTGGAAGGAGTTTAGGGCCCAGAGTTTCCTCTCTGCTATTTGCAGATAATGCGGCTCTGTTGGCCTCATCAGACTGACCTTCAGCATGCAGTGGGGCGGTTTGCAGCCCGGTGTGAAGTGGCTGCGATGGAGCAGGAGGCCTGGGAACGTATGTGATCCCTCAGGACAAGCTGCAAATCACTGCCAAGGAGATCTGGACTACTTTGCTCGACCTGCAGCCTGTCGCTACAACTGGGATAAGTCGCAGAAAAAGGATGGATGGATTAAAGTTTTAGTGTCACTTCCCCAAGTCAAGTCAGTTTTACAGTATATACAGTACATATATAAATATATACTGTACAACAGGGGTCTTCAATGTTTTGAAGGGCCAGGAACCCCCAAACTAATTGAGAGATGGGTCAGGGACCCCCTTCTCTATTGTATAAAACTGTGTTTCATAAACTGGGCTTAGTGCCATGTATAAACATAGCTTGTTATTCTGCATTCACTACTAAGCTATTCAAATAATACACATGTTCATATATCAAACATGTACAGGTGCAGTGAGTAGGGCAGCCATGCAACTGCCATTTATAAACACACCCTGTTAAAGGGATAGTTCAACATTTTGGCAAATTGGGCCATCAGTGCAAGCTATTTTTAAAACGGTGGAGCAGAGCCGCGAGCTGCTCAGAACTACTCTACAGAGGCTCAATTTGCCAAAATGTTGAACTATCCCTTTAACTGATGCCCAATGCTAATATCAACAGTGCCTGTCAATTGCATGGTAATCATGCAGACAAGCTATTCAAATTGAAGTTTTTATTTGTGACATAAATGTGGAAACGAAAAAATATTTTTAAAAATTGTCTTATCAACCAAAAATTCCATGACCCCCCTGCAGCATCTCTGCGGACCCCCTAGGGGTTCCGGACCCCCTGTTGAAGACCTCTGCTGTACAGTATATTGGAAGTTACATGTTAAAGCCCAGCAGGAAAGCAGGAAGGAGGAGTGGAAGAAATGATGATAATAATGACAATATGATGAGCTGGATGAGGGGTTGATAGGCTTGTAGACACAGATCCAGACTCTACAGCTCCTGGGACAGGAATGCCTGCAGCCCAAAGCGACAGGAGGAGAGAGGGAACAGAAAACTAGTGGAGAGAGAAGATTGGTATGTGTTGCACCACCATTTTAACTTCAGTCATTAATAATTTAACTCAGAGAAGGAGAGAAATGGCAGAAATCATATCCTTATACTGTGTCATTATCTGACTCTGTGTCCTTGTGTGTGTCTTATTCCCCAGGAAGGTCTTCAGAGACAGCCCGTCTCTGTAATGACCACAGACTGGATGTCAGGTTGACTCTACCTCCTTACTAATGTAGCCCCTCACACACACTAACACAACCTATGTACACACTCTTAATAGCATAATGTAATAAATTATAGATTATTTCATTCAATAATTCATATTATTTCATCCTCTAAGACTGACACGCATGCGTCTGTGTTTGTGTGTGTACTTTCACATAGATTCTTCATGTTTGTATGTATCCTAGTCATAAAAGCATGGATGTGGGGAGATGAAGGGAGGACATGAAGTGGGCCACTATCTTTATTCATAAACCTATATATACTAATGGCTTAGATTTATACAGCGCTTTTCATGGCACCCAAAGCGCTTTACAGAAACCATAATTCTGTACAACATCAAACACATCAGCACCCATGCTAGGAAGGATTACATTTTAGTTAATTAGTTTGTCTCTCAAAATTAGAAATATATTTACATGAAATTTGGTGGACACACCACTGGCCCTCGACCTCTGGCCAGAAAGGGAAAATGATGCCAATTGTCTGTCATGACCTCATGTTTGTTTCATACTGTGTGCCTTTGTGGTCTTGGATCAATGAGTGGATTTCTGGTGGATGAATATTTTTGCTTTGTTTGCCCACCATGGACAGATTATGAGACAATGGACCCACAGACATAGAGCTGTTATTTAGTCTTCAAATAGCCTTCAAATAGTTAAATGAATATTTTTCCTTTTCACTAATCATTGTTATCTAATCTAATGTCCATCAACATAAATACGTAGATTCAACAAATATCTATTCAACTTCAAGTACATATAATCTTTTCAAATATTATATTATAGAGACAGTTGTTTGGAGTTGTTTTGTATGGGTTTGATGCTCTTTGTGATTGTTGCCTCTTGCCTCTGTAGATGTGATATGATGTCTCTTGTTATCATTAATTGCCTGTCTTTGTGGTTATTTTGTGTCTGTCTCTTTGGTTAAATTATGTTTTTTGTGGTTGTTTTGCATCTTTTTGTTGTCGCTTAATGGTCATTTAATTGACTTCCCAACAGATCAGAGATCCTGGCGTTAACTGATCTTTGCCCAGCAGGACTACTCAGTAATCCATCTATGATGTATCCCTTAACCAAGGACATTGTCAGTGGTCGGTGGTATTGCTGCAATCATTAAAAAATATATTTGCATCAGCCGGGCAACATTTAGAATAGGGAAAGTCTTCTAGTCTTCCAGTGAATTATCTGTGGTTTTGAAGTGTTAACAACAAAAATAACTTGGTGATTACCATTTGTGGAGTCACAGCCTTGCTCAAGGCAGAAATTGAAAGTGCTGAAAGAGGTCTGTGTCTTTTGTTTCTTCCAGACTGCAGTGCTGTGAAAATGTGACTAATTATAACCTCCCACTGCTGATTGTCAACACAATTAACACTTCCAGACACACTTTAGAGACTGTGCTGATACCCACACACAATCCCATTCTTATTGCATTTAGTTACTTATTTACATCTGAAAGTACTTCATCAATTCCAACTGATGAATCCAACTCATCACCGAACCTCCAGCTCAAATGACTCACTGTTGCACTCTGTCCCACATTTGCACTGAACCATCAGCTTGTTTCTTCTCTGTAAGATTATGATTGACATAAAAGATATGTCAGTCAAGTGACCAACAAAGCTTGTTATAAACTCCCCTCCAGAAAGCTTCCTGTCTGGATTAAGACATGAAGTTAATCACCTGGGGTTTGACTGTCACTCACTATATCTGTCTACAGACTCACCGGCTGACTGGCTGAGTGACAGACGATAAAAAGAATCTCAATGAATCCCCGTGGACATTATCCTATGGAGGAGCAGAGGAAAAGGGCTGAAGGAGAGAATTAAGAGAAAATATAGAATACAAGGAATATGTAAATGTAGATGATGAACTGCAAATTTACCTTTTGAACTTAATGCCACATATGTATAGAATGGGGATGCATTATTCAGTTTATTACTATTATTTTGCCCCTGCTGTCTGCGTGTGTGTCTATTGTGACACATGGAGTGGCATGGCAGAGTGATGAAGTGAAACAGGTAAACTAAAGAGTTAATGTGAACTCAGAAACCTGCATAAATGTGAACAGGTAAAGGGATCTAATCTGCTCTGTCTGTAAACAGTCACAGCAGCTAATATAACCTAAAAATAACGGTCAATTTCACAGTAATGTTGAGGAATGTAGCAAAGAAATGATTGATTGCATAGAAATAGCACAGAAATAACGGTCAATTGCAAGGACTTAAAATTCTGCTTTTTTACCAAAAAATTCAAAGCAATCTTTTGCCTTTATGAAAAACATGATATTACTATGACATTGACCATTATTTCTTAGCTATTTCTTGACATTATCACCTAATTAGCGGCCTGTAAATTAAAGGGTTACTGAAGATGACTTAGAATTAACAATACACTTTTTACGGTGCACGATGGTCGCAATGAACAACACAAGTTTCCATTCAAAGTCAATGTAAATGACGCGATGACACGCGATGGCGATCGCTTGAAGTTGAAAAATTTGAACTTTTCAAGCGACATCGTGTGAGGCTGCAAACAGATTCTTCCACAAGTTGCATAGAAGAGGACAAAAATGTGATATGGATGTGGACTTATGTGGACGTATCAAAATGAAGACAGCATTAAACAAAATGGTAAACAACTATGGGTGTTCCAGTACATACCGTATGGTTTCTTTCAGTATGTATGGCTTTACTACTGAATCACACTTGAGGATTTCTAATAAATTACTTTGAGATATATTGTAAGGTTACGCAATCCATGCAATAAAAAGATGACATTTGTCATATTGCAATCTTGGTTCCAATGCAAGTATATGTTGTGTTGGTATGTGCTGAAATTAGAAAACTAAATATTATAGCAGAACAAAAAATATAAAGCAACAGGGACCAGAAGAGCTGAAAAAGAAATGACAAATTAAATAAACAAGGGGATAAAACAATTACATTAAACTATTATTATAGTAGTAGTAGTAGTAGTAGTAGTAGTAGTAGTAGTAGTAGTTGTAAATTGTCACTTTTGTTGCTCTCTTATCTCATATTTCTTACAAAGCTGTAAGAATTTGTTGAGTCCCACCATGAGTTGTTTTGCAGGCTTGGTTTGCTTGACCTAAGCTCTGCTTTTTATTAGCAAACAAGCTTAGACACCCACACATGCATGCACGCATGGGCATGCACACAAAACAGGAGAGGCAGGGGCACACACTGAAAACTGCTCTTCATATGGCGGTAACACTCACAATACTAGGATGCCCGACGACATGTGGTGACAGACAGAAAGAGAATGAAATAGGAGACTGAAACAGAGAAATGTAGAAGATGAAAAGGCTGTATATATGAATTCCAACAGAGCAAGCAGTGAGAGGAATCCATATGAGACATATTATTCCTGAGCGTAAACAACAGACTGAGACAAGGAAGCGAAGCAGCGACCATTTGTCCTTGGCTCTTCACGGGCTGATAAACCATTGATTGGCGCATTATCAGCAGGTAAACATTGTGCGCACATGCACACACATACACAGACATACAGTACAAACGCGCACGGGAAATGCTTAAACCAGGCAGCCAGGTGCATCTTATATGTCTCTATCTAGCCAGGATGCAGGATGCTCTGCAGCCACGGTTGTTTGTGTTGTTCTGCCCCCTGATTGCAACTAAATTGAGCTGTTTTATTTAGAAGGTTCTGCTCTGTCAACTCCAGCACTCACACACCTGCTGCATCTCTTTCCATCTCCACCTTTCTCCTCTTTATTCTCTCAGTTCAAAGCTTTGACAGTTTCCAGACCTACAATGTATCAGCTTGTCTTACACTCTTTGCCTTTCCTTCCTCCGTTTCCTGGGCTCTCCACCTCTTCACTTGGTTGTGTTATTCATGCAGTTCAGTTCTCCTGGCATTAAAAGAATAATCATGAAAAAGTGAAGATATACTGTGTGTGCAGCCAGCGGATAGCACAAAGGGAGTGTACAGTTGTCAGAGAGGAGACAAAGGGCAGGGAATATGCTCCAGTCATCTCCTGTGGCCTCATTTCTGCTTTCTTCATGTTGCTGACTGACAGTACACATCCTCTGTAGTCTTGCTCTTAGATGATGGTGTCCACCTGCATGGCAATCAATAAGCAAGTCGTTTTCTTTCGGTATTGAGCCAATCAGTGTAATTAAAGTGCTCGGCTGCAATGATGAGACGTATCATTTTCTCAGTGTTCACCGATGTTCAATCAGTGGTCAGATGGAGAGAGAACATCAATAAAACACCACCTGGATTAATGACCAAAATCTCGAAGCAACCAAGATTGAAGCAACAACATCACATATGATGGACACTTGGACAGACTGTGGTGCAGTCCTCCCTCTCTTTTCATCAAAAGGTTTAATCACACTCAATTGCGACCAAGAAGTTCAGTTCCTTTAATGGCCATGCAAGGCTGGCTCCTGTGGTGTTGGTTGGTTGGTTGGTTGGTTTACTTTATTAATCCCTCTGAAGGGAAATTGATTGTCACTCTGTATGTACAACCCAACACAATCCAACACACAATACTACAACATGACAAGCATTGACAACTCAGGCAGTACAATAAGTGCAATGCAATGCATTACTCAGCATAGCACACAACAGAAAACAACAATAATCAACAACAATGTTCATTAAAAAACTTCACTGCACCAGGTACAAAAGACCTCCTGAATCTTTCTGAGGAACATCTTGGCATCACCAGTCTGTTGCTAAAAGAACTTTTCAGTTCATGGAAGAAAACATGGAGTGGGTGGTCCTTATTGTGCAGAATGCTCCAGAGTTTCCTACCCACCCTCTTCTCCATGACCACCTCTAAGGAGTCAGGAGGCAAACCAATGATAGAACCTGCCTTTTTTTAAAATCACTTTGTTAAACCTGTGTCTGTCCTCAGACTTCAACCCCCACTCCCAGCAGACAACAGCATAAAAAAGCACACTAGCTAAAATACTATGAAAAAACACATTCAAGAGTGGCCTGCTAACATCAAATGATCTTAGCTTCCTGAGGAAAAACAGCCTGGACTGGGCCTTTGTGAAAATAGCACAGGTGTTCTCTTTCCAGTCCAGCCTATTATCCACAAGGATGCCAAGGTACCTGTAGTGGGGGACAACCTCGATAGCCACATCCTTGATAACTACCAGAGTGACTGGTGTCTTTTTCCTTCTAAAATCGATTATTTTGTCTTGTTAAATTTAACATAAGATGGTTATCATCACACCATTTGACGAAGCTGTCTATTTCTCTTAAGTAGGATGTGTGGTTGTCTCCAGTGATGTAACCTACAAGTGCATCACTGGAGACAACCACACATCCTACTTAAGTGTAATGTAAGCAGTTTCTTGTTCAATTTGATCAATTAGTGGTATTGGCAAATAATATCTTTACTCGACAGAGGACACTAAACTCAAAGTAGTCAACAACATCAACATCATTCACATAATTGGAAAAAAACCTTTTTACAGGTTTTAGTCTCCATCCATCCATCCTCTTCCGCTTTATCCGGGTCCGGGTCGCGGGGGCAGCAGTCAGAGCAAGGATACCCAGACTTCCCTCTCCCCGGACACTTCCTCCAGCTCTAACGGGGGGACCCCAAGGCCTTCCCAGGCCAGCCGAGTAATGTAGTCACTCCAGCGTGTCCTAGGTCTTCCTCGGGGCCTCCTCCCGGTGGGACATGCCCGGAACACCTCCCGAGGGAGGCGTCCAGGGGGCATCCGATACAGATGCCCGAACCACCTCAGCTGACTCCTCTCGATGTGGAGGAGCAGCGCCACTACTCCGAGCTCCTCCCGGGTGACAGAGCTCCTCACTCAAGTCGATCATTGACCTCCGGCCTAGGGTGTCCTGGTGCCACGTGCACTGATGGACACCCTTATGCCTGAACATGGTGTTCGTTATGGACAAACTGTGACTAGCACAGAAGTCCAATAACAAAACACAGCTCGGGTTCAGATCGAGGAGGCCGTTCCTCCCAATCACACCTCTCCAGGTAACACTGTCGCTGCCCACGTCACGTGAGCATTGTCCCCCAGCAGAACGATGGAGTCCCCGGTTGGAGCACTTTCCAGCACCCCTACCCTCCAGGAAGGCTGGCCAAGACGACAGTGAGAGCTCCCCGACCCGGAGGCGCAGGGAAGCGACCCTCTCGTTCAGCGGGGAGAACTCCAACACATGGCGGCTGAGCTGGGGAGCTACAGTATGAGCAAGCCCACACCAGCTCGCCGCCTCTCACCGTGGGCAACTCCAGAGTGGAAGAGAGTCCAGCCTCTCTCAAGGAGTTGGGTTCCAGAGCCCAGGCTGTGCGTGGAGGTGAGCCCGACTATATCTAGCCGATACCTCTCAACCTCCCGCATCTTATAGGTATAAGTTACCTATAAAATTTTTATTAATTTGGCATAATTGATGCTGTCACAGCCTGGAGCTGTCTCCTAGGAGGATTTCTATATAATCTCTCACTCTTCTCAGTGGTATTGGTACCTATCGGAGGGTTTTTATGTAAAAAATAATGATAAAAATAACAACTTGAATGTGCAGATAATTGACTATAGCCAAACACAAGGAAGTCTGTGTTTCTGTATTTTACTTTAGTTAGCACTAATTGGCAGGTGCTGGTGACATTGCTCACAATAGCTGTCTTGTTTCCTTACTTTGTTAATTAGCTTGTTATCCAGCAAATGAATTACGCTTGAGTTAGCGTTCAGCCAAGACAACCAGAGGCCCAGCTGTGCTAGCTATGCTAACAGGAGCTCATTGTATTTAAACTATAGTTTCACTCGCGCCACCTCGGTGCTTGAGAGCTAACTCTGAGCCACTCTGAGCTTCAAAAGCTGCTCTTTAGAAATGTCACTGAGGCTAAATCCACCTTCTTCCATTTGTGGTCACACCAGCATTTTAAATGGTACGATACTGAATAGCTAATAACCTTTATGGAATACAACTATTGCAAACAAACATGAAATTCGGAATAAGTAGGCAGAGACAGTATTAACTAGGAATATGGTTCACAGTTTAAAGGAGTCATCACCTGTTTTTTTTTTTTGTTTTTTTTACGTATCCAGTCCCCCTTGAATTGCTTTGAATCAATTCTTAAAACTTATTAGAATTTTTTTTTTTAAATCAAACATTCTGACACCTTTTCATATGGCAACTTTCTCTCGTGAGAGTAAGCGCGAGGTTTTTACTGGTCCGGATGTTCATTGTATAATGTATTAATATGTAATGAGGCGCGCATTGATTGGACGCAGGAAGGACAGAGCCTGAATGGTGGCTGGCCCAGTAGGCTACATGCAGGCATTGCTGTATTGGAAACTGCATACTATGCTGCTCTCTGCCGTGTACCATAACCATGTTATATAACTTCATAAAATAAAACAAAATTTAATCAGTTCATTGTAAAACATTTATTTATTGATGCAAATGTGGTGATTTCTGTACGTAGGCTACAGAGCCCCGGGGCAGAGCTGCTGCTCTGTGTGAAGCTTCACTTCATTCAAACAAACTAATGCTACTGCCACAATTGTTAGATTTCATCAATGAGACCAACATTTATCTCCTAAAAAGAATTTAACCAGCTGGCGGTAAACCTCTACAAACCTGCAGGTAAGTTAATTAGTGATCGTTTCCTCCCCTGGCATGATGACGTAGTTTGGCCGGCTAACGAGCTCTGCAGACGCGTTGCTGAGGAGCTGCTCCTCTGGTGCTCGCTGGAGCTTCACTTCTCCCAACACCGGAGCAAACTTCTAAACAGCTGTCATTTGGATAAATTAACCGCACAATGGGGATCTAAACCCTTACTTTCTCGCATGAAAAAATATTAAAACTGAATAAAGTGACTAAATAACAGCGCTACAGTGGGATATAAAACAACAAGTAATGGTGGTGCAGCGGAAGTCATGAGCTACTCTGGCTTAAACAAAGAGCCCAAACGAAAAAACTCAGCCACTTTCAAACTCCAGATTTTCAGGCAAGTTTCCACTGAGGTCCAACACCAATATACATGTTTTAACCAAGGGGGCAGTTGTCGTTCTGAGAAGTGAAGCTCACTTCCGCGTTCAAAAAACTGCAATCCCCTCGACTTCCTCTGGGGGCTGGTGTCAGAAGGGAGCATTCCCCATAGACCCCCATGTTAAAATCGCCGATTTTACATCCTCAATAAACATGTTAAAAGCCTGGTGTCAGAACGTTTTTTTGTCTCAATCGATAGTTTCTACCCCCGCACACACTCTGAGGGGGTTGAATTTTTTTTTAACTCTACCGTTTTACTGTTATTAGGTTAAAACTCTGGCCAATTAGGGCGCAGAAACGTTGAGTGACAGGTCCGAGCAGCTCTGTGGACAGCTGCTTCGAGGCCAGTGGGCGGGTTCTCGGCCGGCCAATCCAACATGGCGCTGTTCAGGCCGCCATATTTGAGTCACAAAAACGACTCCCCAAAACCAATGGGTGACGTCACGGACGCTACGTCCATTCTTTTTACAGTCTATGGTTTTAACAAGGAAAAATGCGATTTCTGGGTGATGACTCCTTTAAGAAAAAAATATGTTGTGACTTTTTTTCGAAAGGGCAAACTACACTTAAAGTTGAAGGAGGTGTGGAGAGCTAATTAATTGGTGTTAGCATGTTCCCAGCTCAGCAGGTGCAGCCCCTCGGGCGGCTGCCATGTCGACGAACCCCTACTATATAGGCTACCACCATTTATCTCTGTGGGGTCACTCAAATTAAACCTCTAAAAAGGAGCAAAATCATATAGTATGCTGCATGTCTCAAAGACAGAGAGGAGGAGGTCGTTATGGTTAAAACCTTCAGAGCTAAGCAGCCAGCTTCAGTGAGAAAGTCGGATTAAGTGGAGGCGGAGGAAAGAAATTCAGAGCAATAGGTGATGATATGAGCTTCAAAATCAAAGGACCTGAATGAGAGACCACCCAGCGCCTGCCACGATCTCCTGTGAGCCTTGTGATTTCACTAAAAGCCAGCACAGTCATAATGGAATTAGTCTCTTATGTCATTAGTCTAAGATGTCTGGTGGAGTAAAAGCCTGTGTGGAAATCCTGTTTGTGTATTTTAGTATGTGTCGTTGTTTGTTAAATAGAAGAGCACCCCCTGCTGAGATGGTGAGACTTTTTGGGCCAGACAGTGAGGTCTGCCAGGGAGTGAACTAAGGAGCAGGGGTGTTGAAATATGAAAGGCCACGCTGTCGGCGGTCTACATTTATCGGAGCTCCACAGCACCAGCTCCTCTGTCTCTCTCTCTCCCTCCTCCTTTTAACACTCTCAGCTGGTCCGCTCTCATCTCTTCAGCTCTCTTCCCAGACCTGTCTTTCCTCAGCACCAATCTTTTGCTCCTCCTCCTCCTCCCCCTCTTTCCAGGACCCCCCTTCATGTCTCCCACCCTCAGTTCAGTGCAGATAGCTCCATTGGATGGATAATAATAATGATAAGAAAATAGGGAAATGACATGCAATTGAAAATATTTATAAATGTAAATAGTTATAACGTGCTGAATAATCTTTGTGGCACACAGACACACTTGCATGATGAACTTGAAATTACCTCTGTATTGAATTAGTTGTCAGGTATCTGTTGTAAACTGAAGCTCACAGTCAGCTGCAGCGCTCCTCCTGAGGTTTTTTCTCCCTTCATGCAAATATCATTCACTCAGTAGCCTACCACAGCTGTAATTAGACCCTGATGAGATGGGCTGGAATATAAAATCAGCCAGGTCTGTGAGGGAAGTACTTCATGGCACTGGCTCATGGGAATGCACAACTGAGAAGGCTGTTGGTTACTCAAATATCAGATAGCTTTGTCACATCTGTTTCCCAGTTCCCCTGAGCCCCTGCCGTCAACCCCTGCTCTCTTCTTCCACACCGTGTTTTCACCCTTCTTCTCCATGATCTGCCCACCATATGTGCCCGCTCTTCTCTGCCCGTTCAGCTGCCCCGCCCACACACCTGATGGCAGCTCCCTCATCACCATAAACCTGCTATTAGTGGTGATTCCATTACTGTTTCGTGCAAAGCATTATAATTATCTTTACATTATAAAACATAGAAAAGTCATCGATGCACAGTTGTGAATGGTTTGTGTTTCAATAGAGTGATGTTATGGAAATAAGGGGAAGGTTTTCCCCTTTGACGATATTATTCCAACCCCTTATATCTGCCTGTAGCATCCCCGGCTAAATGATGGTCGGACTCTCAAACTGATGGTTCACAATGTTTTATTCCTTGGACCGTATTCAATGCAAACACACCGTAAGAGCTATGAAAAGAAGAAAACAAAATACAGTTACCTTTACTCTTACTTGAAATTACCTTTAACTGCCTTTATCACAAACAATCATGTAAGTTGACTCTCTTTTTATCTAATAGGCTAAACTTATTGTAGACTCACAGGTTTTACTCCATGAATTTAAATATATATATTTTAACTGCTACGATTGATATTACAGTTATGAGGGAAAATTCACATTTTAACTGAAAGACAACCTCACATAGAGTGCAATATAAAACTATATTTGACATGAAATTAGCATTTTTAACCGTTCGTTTTTAACCCAATAAACAGTTTTTAACCTTAGCAGACCTTATATAAAACAGACAAAATACGTCCTGTTGCATTACTAAAACAACCTACGAGTTAGCTTATAGCTTCATCTCACTTCAATACAGACCGACACGGCAGCTCGCCGATGCTAATAGTAGCTACCGCTAACCACAATACGCTTTATGCATGAAAATATCCACGGCAACCAAACTCGAGCCGGACATAAATACAGCATTAAATGGTAACAACACAAACCTTGTGCCCCTTATTAGCCAGGTGCTAGGGCGTTCCATGTGGGTTAGACACACTTTGCTTGCTTTTAGCCTTGCAGAGTGCAGACACACTTTTCCTTCTGCCGGTAAACTCTGAAGCACCGGATGTGTACGAGGTCTCAGCGAGACGCTTTCAAAATAAAAGCACTGAATATCCGTCTGCTTAATGTATAAAAAATAAAAGCCTGGCTTTAAAGAATGTTACTAAGTAAACATAAAAACACATTTATAAAAATACTATGCTCATATTAAAGGTCATTTACACTCCCACCAAATCATTACTGGTTTTTCATCCCCTTATTAGATGTAAAGCATGAATGATTTCTAAACCATGTGACCTTTAACCTTTAGTGCTTGAGTCAAAAATGTCCATAAACTCTTCATACTGTAAAGGATAGGTTGTGGAGTGAAGGGGGTGATTAAACAGTCTCTAGGAGCAGGATCAGCTTCTGCACTGGACGTTCAACGATGGATGGCTTGCCAGAACGCTGTCCCTCCTTTCCCATCTTCTGGTCTCCAACACGAATCTTCACTCTCCTCACTAGTCCATCTTTATCAGTCACTGTCTCTACAACTTTAGCCAATTTCCACTCGTTGCGAGGTTGATCTTCTGTCTTTTCCATCACAATGTCACCGACTTTGAGGTTTCTCCTTGGGGTATGCCAGCGTTGTCTGGTGGCGATGTTGTACACATACTCTCTTCTCCACCGGCCCCAGAACTGCTCTGCAAGGTACTGAACACGGCGCCACCTCTTCCGAGCATACATGTCCTCTCTGATGAATCTGCCAGGAGGTGGTAAGGCTGCAGTGGGTTTCATGGTGAGCAGGTGATTGGGCGTTAGCGGCTCTGGACTATCTGGATCATTTAAGTTGTCAACGGTGAGTGGACGACTGTTCACAATAGCTGCTGCCTCATAAAAGAATGTCCGTAGAGAGGCATCGTCCAGCCTGCCTGATGAGGGTGAAAGAGTTAAACGAAGAACATTCCTCACCGTTCGGATCTGTCTCTCCCATACGCCTCCAGCATGGCTTGCATGCGGAGCGTTCATGCTGAAGTCACACTGTTTCTCAGCCAAAAACGTAGTCAGACGATCAGCATCCAATTGCTTGAGAGCTTCATTCAGTTCATTTTTAGCTCCAACGAAGTTCGTTCCTTGGTCACATTTTATGTCACGTACTGCTCCTCTTATTGCAATGAAACAACGAAGTCCATTTATGAAAGCATCTGTCGACATGTCGTCTAACATTTCAATGTGGATAGCTCGACAGCAAAGGCAGGTGAAAAGCAGTCCGTATCTCTTTTGTACCTTGCGTCCTTGTTTGGTGAAAAACGGACCGAAACAGTCCATTCCACAATAGGTGAAAGGTGGTGATGGATCCACACGCTCAGACGGCAAATCTGCCATTCGCTGCTCCTCTGTGAATCTTCTGAGTTTTCGACATGTAACACATTGATGCAGATGCGTTGCCACAGCTCTGTTGATTCCGGGAATCCAGAATCCATTTGATCTGATCTCATTAATAGTCAAGCCTTTTCCTTGATGTTGGACTTTCTCGTGACAGTGAGCAATTATTGCCTTGGTGATGGGATGACTCTTTGGTATGATCACTGGATGCTTCAGTGAGGTAGGGAGTGATGCATTTTTCAGTCTTCCTCCCACCTTGAGGAGTCCATCCTGATCAAGAAAAGCATCCATCTGAAACAGTTTACTCTGAGAGGGAAGTTGAGTTACCTTACTGAGCAACTTTAACTCTTCTGGATATGCGTGTCTCTGTAAGTCTCTTATGATGATGCAGCGTGCGTCTTCTCGTTCTTGGACGGTGCTGTGGTCTGTTGACTTATCATGTCTGACACGACGAATGAGACGAGCGACAGCCTGAGTTGCTTTTGACCACGAAGAAAACTTTGACAGGCGGTCTGAGAGACTCAGCTGTTCCCGTGTCTGTGTGTTTAGAGTCTGAATCCTCTTGACTTCAGGATCTCCAATCTGTATTTCTGCGCTAACATCTGTAGCTAGAGGTATCTCTTTCTCCCATAGAAACTGAGGTCCTTTGAACCAGCTTGATGTGAGAATCTCACTTACGCTTGATCCCCTAGATGCGATGTCTGCGGGGTTATCAGGTTTTTTCGAGTGATACACTCCGTGGTGAGGAATGTACCACTTCTCTCCTTCCTTCCCTTGATCCTGAACTTCCTCTGCCTCACCCTTTTCAATGATTTCATTCATAAACTTCACATAATGTTCTTTGTACTTGTCATCCTTCGCCAGCTTTCTTTTAAGGTGACTTAGCCGTACCATCGCCAGTTGTTTGTTGTCAGGGAGATAGGGTCTCTCTTTAAAGGGGAGTGGCATCTCGTAATGTCCATGAATGTTCCTCTTGATCCCTTCCATTAACACATCCAGGAAGCGGATGTCATCCTGAGACACAGTCTTTCCGTCCTTATTAGCATCTTTAAAGTCAGACTCGAGAACCCTGAGTGCCTCAGCTGGGGTCACTGGAGGAAGCTCTCTGACTGAAACTCTGTGACACATGTTGGTGATGCTTGGTGAGTTGTGGTGAGGTGAACAGCCTACGATACTCCACCCCAAATCCGTCTGAACTGCATATGGTTCGCTATCTCCTCCAAGGATTACCTGCCGTGGTGCCAGTGCCCTTGAGCAATTGTAGCCGATCAGCAGACCGACTTCACATTCCAGCTGTGGTGGGATTTCATCTGCTATTTTGATGAGATGATTCCAGTTCCGTGCCGTGTCACAGGTAGGAATGTGTGTTCGATTCACTGGTATACAGTCCTTGGTGTAAGCAGGGGGGAGATCAATGTGGATAGCAGAGCAGTAACCTCTCACTCTCAAACCCGACACTCTTTGACTATGCATTAATGCATCCTTTCCTGTCATGGTTGTTAGTTTCAGTCTTACAGGATGAGTTTCAGTCTGTAAACTATTGCTGACTTCTTGGTCAATGAAGACTGTATCGCTTTGGGTATCAAGCAGCGCATAAACAAGTCTTTCCGTACCTGGATTGCTGACAGAAGAAACCCACACTGGCACTATCATTGAAGTGTTGGTAGATGGCTCCTTAGTTGCCACACTGAGAGCCAATGTGGTTGCTGTTTCCTCTGTGTTACTTTGATTTGAGACTGACGTGGGCTTGGCCTTGGTGTAGGTGTCATCATGGAGAAGCGTAGGATGTCTTGCTTTACATTTGTCGCATGAATGTCTATTGCGGCAGTCCTTGGCGTTATGGCCCGTCCTCAAGCAGCCATAGCAAAGCTTCTTTTCTTTCACATATTTCCGTCGTTCCTCCAGAGCTTTCCCTTTAAACTCAGGACAGCGATGAAGTTGATGTTTACTGTCTTGACAAAACACACATGGTGGCTTTAAACCTGTTCTTAACTGTCCTTGTGTTTCATTCTCTGTAACTGTCTGTGTGTGATAAACACTGGATTTACATTTCTTTTCTTTCAGATGACGTGATGAGTTAGCCTCTGATGAGTGGAGAGCGTGGAATGAAGTAATAGGATTACATGCAATTTCTGCCTCCGTTACAATGAAGAAGACAAACTCCTGGAAGCTGGGAAACTCCTGGTCAACTCTCATGACTTGAGTGACCTTGCGGTTCCACTGTGATGCTGCCCAATCAGGTAGCTTTTGGACCAATTTCTGGTTTTCTTCACAATCGTTCAAAATGTCCAGACCTTTGACATAAGGCATGGCTTCCAGACATGAGTGTAAGAAATCAGCGAATGCTCTAAGTCCCTCAGCATCTCTTGGATGGACCTTTGGCCAGTTTGTTAGTTTTTCCCTGAATGCTTTTTGTATAACAAACGGCTGACCATACCTGTGGTTGAGACGGTTCCATCCATCTTTGTAGGCTTCATCATCATTTCTATAAAATATGCCATCAAGTGTCTTTCGAGTTGGACCTCCTACATATTTTTTCAAATAATGTAATTTGTCAGCTGAAGCAATGTTCTTTTTGTCTATGAGGGATGTGAAGGAAGCCTTCCACTCAATGAACTGGATAGGGTCACCAGTAAATACAGACGGTTCTGGCATTGGGAGCCTGTTCAGAGCTATGCTATCTTGGACTGCCTGAGCCAGATAACTTACATCTGTCCTTGCAGGTGATGCTGTCACTGTGATATCAGTGGGCTGCTGGATGAGAGCTGAAGGAGGAGGATACACAAACTGATGTTCTCTCGTTCTCATCTGATCTACAGAATGAACACTTGCTTCCTGCATTACTTCTTGATCATAAGTTGTGAACCTAGCTCGTGCAGCTTTAATGCCCTTCTCTGCCTTTAATCTTTCCAACTCACGTTCTAAGACTTGCATCTTTTCTTTTTGTTTCTCCTCCTTCAATAACACTTCATACTCTGCTTCCTTTGCTGCTAATTCTGCTGCAGCGTCTGCTCTTTTTGCTGCTATGACAGAGTGTTGACTGGAACCTTTACTTGAGTGTTGACTTGGAGGTGAAGCTGTGGATCCGTAGATGGAGCGAGCGTAGTCTCTGTTAAGAAGCTCATGAAGACGTTGCCTTACAGCTTCACTATCAAATTCTCCATCTATGCCTGATATCCTTTCAAGAGCAATTTTAACAATGTCCCTTGTAACTGCCTCACAGGCATCAATACGACGTCTTGTCTCATTAGACGGAGTGAGGTGAGCTCTGATGTCTATGTACAGGTTTATAACACAGTTTTTTCCTTCTTCTAGTGTGTCTATAAGAGTTGCAATGTCACTTTCAGGAATGTTTAACTTTAACTGTTCTCTAGCTTTACGTGCCTGGATCTTCCATTGTTCATAAATGTGAGTCAACCTTTTCTCCTTTTTGTGGGCCTCCTCCTCATGAAATGCAAGCATCTTTTCCTTGGGATTCCGTAGGCGACCAGAGCGACGGAGATCCTCCTCTTCAGTATCCTTATCCTTCATCTGTTCGGAGTCTCTGTCGTCTGGAGGCGTCTTTACTGATGCTTCCATGTTGTGAGCAGGTACCACAATCCTTGACCATCACATCAGGTCCCTCTACAGTTGTCCTTGGTCAGCGGCGTGATGTGACGGATGAGGTGAAGCTCTTACTGTAGCATCCCCGGCTAAATGATGGTCGGACTCTCAAACTGATGGTTCACAATGTTTTATTCCTTGGACCGTATTCAATGCAAACACACCGTAAGAGCTATGAAAAGAAGAAAACAAAATACAGTTACCTTTACTCTTACTTGAAATTACCTTTAACTGCCTTTATCACAAACAATCATGTAAGTTGACTCTCTTTTTATCTAATAGGCTAAACTTATTGTAGACTCACAGGTTTTACTCCATGAATTTAAATATATATATTTTAACTGCTACGATTGATATTACAGTTATGAGGGAAAATTCACATTTTAACTGAAAGACAACCTCACATAGAGTGCAATATAAAACTATATTTGACATGAAATTAGCATTTTTAACCGTTCGTTTTTAACCCAATAAACAGTTTTTAACCTTAGCAGACCTTATATAAAACAGACAAAATACGTCCTGTTGCATTACTAAAACAACCTACGAGTTAGCTTATAGCTTCATCTCACTTCAATACAGACCGACACGGCAGCTCGCCGATGCTAATAGTAGCTACCGCTAACCACAATACGCTTTATGCATGAAAATATCCACGGCAACCAAACTCGAGCCGGACATAAATACAGCATTAAATGGTAACAACACAAACCTTGTGCCCCTTATTAGCCAGGTGCTAGGGCGTTCCATGTGGGTTAGACACACTTTGCTTGCTTTTAGCCTTGCAGAGTGCAGACACACTTTTCCTTCTGCCGGTAAACTCTGAAGCACCGGATGTGTACGAGGTCTCAGCGAGACGCTTTCAAAATAAAAGCACTGAATATCCGTCTGCTTAATGTATAAAAAATAAAAGCCTGGCTTTAAAGAATGTTACTAAGTAAACATAAAAACACATTTATAAAAATACTATGCTCATATTAAAGGTCATTTACACTGCCACTGGCTGAATGTCAAGGATATCTGGGAGATAATAATATTATTATAATATAAAATCTCCCAGCTCCTTGTCAGGTCATCTATTTATATTTTCTTACGGTGGCCCAGAGAGCTCAACACACTACAACTTGAGGAAACACAGTTTGACAACTAGCTGCCCTGTAAAGAAGTGACAATACAATGCAAATGTTTCCACACTTAAAAGTGATGAATCTGGCTGGGATACGTTGTTCAATGACCAAATGTGACTTTATAAATGGATAACAAGTGCACCCAACCAAATTCTGATTATTACTTAATTTCAGTAGTGAGAAAGAGAGAGAAAGACATTGGGCTGGATTTAAACTTTCATGCTACTGCCTCCTCACAACTTTAAGGGGCAATATTTTAAGTCTTTATGAGAACACACTGCTGTGTTGATCTGCTTTGAGGCTTCATGAAGCTTTATACAGAGCTTCAATCTTCATCCATCCCACAACTGTGCTACTTGCATAGCGGTGTTTTCAGCTGCGGCAGGCAGCAGTGAAAAAAAAGAAAATCATTACTGCACAATAGCTGCTGCACTCCAGATAGCAGGCAGACACCAGGGTGGCTGTCTGGTAAAATTTGTATTTAGCAGCTAAAGAGCCTGATATTTTCTAAAAGAGTGAGGAAACAAAAGCTGAGCTGAAACAGAGAGACCCATTACAGCTATTAAGAAATACAATCCAACATTAATGATACTGTTGCTCAGTAACCGCTGGATATTATGAAAGAAATTCAAATACAAAGTAAGAAAATATTGATGCTCTCTAATAAAAAAAGAAATCCTACACTTGTGACTTGCATTGTTTGTGTTCAGTATGCGAGCATGAACTCCCAGGAAGAAAAAAAATTCTCCTTCAGTTTAAAAAAAAAGACATTTAAATGAAAATATTGACTTTGAGGTTTAGGCACTGATTTTCAGTTTTAATCTGAGGGTGTCCTGATGATAAAAGGTGGACAGTATAAGATCTGCCCTCTATTGCATTTACAGGACAGTGCAACAGACCTTTGATCTGAAACAAGGCATGAAAGGAATTTCTATGATGAGCTAGTTCAGAAAATGAACACATTTCACTTAATGAAGACCAGACTTCAGGCGAAAAGTCCTAAAGACATGGTGTGATGACTGCAGGACAGACATACTGTAAGTGCAATTCAAGGATATTGTATTCAATGTCATTTCACTTATAGTCTTCTTAACGTGGGGGGTTCGTGTGTCAGTAACAACGCTTGTTCATCTAAATGATCTAAAATCAAAGGTCACACATCATTGTGTGGCCTCAGGAACATTTTGTACTTTTTGATTTTATTGTGAAGTTACATTGACTTGAGGGCTTTTCTTTTTGTCAGTACTTTTACCAGAGCTGCTCTTTGCTCCTCATACCTAAAAATCAGCCTGACACTGAAAAGCTCTTGTGCAGTTTCAGCTGCAGTGATTCACACGTTCACCTCTCACACTTCATCTCCACTTTCACAAGCTGCAAATGATTTCGATTAAAATAGATGTCTTCCCTGTGTCTGACACAAATAGGTCTCCAATCCTGCTACTCCAGACAGCTGCTTGTTGTCTCTCCAAATAGTAGCATTCACGCTTCAATGTAATCACTTTCTGATTCATCCTGAAAGCCCAGAGAGCACGGGGAGCATTTTTCCTCCACGTTAGCACGTTGTCTTCTCTCACTTCCCTTTTGAGCTGCCATGGATGTACATACAATATGTCAGTTCCTCTGTTACTCAGCAAGAGAACATAGATGAGAGTAATGTGAAAAGAAAGGAGCAATTTGAGTGGCAGTCACAGCATGTCGCTACAATAACAATCCTCCATCAGTGTGAGTGGGTGAACGCATTGGTCCCTGAGAAAGTCACATCGCGGAGTCAACAATTTCAGAAGATTTAGAAGATGTAAAAAGTAGAAAAATATTTCCCCATCTCGATTTGAGCTGCTTTTCCTCTGTAGTGCCCCGCCCCTCCCTCCCTCCCTCCCTTGTTTTCTTAACCATAATGAATCAGTGCTTATTTTCATGAATCTGGCCCCAATTAAAAGACTCTTGTGATGACAGTCTCTCTGCAGAACTACGCAAGGATACTCTTTACTGGAGGTATTTTATGATCTTACCTAAAAGCAGGAAAATGTTTGTCAGCCATCTTAACATAAACCAAAATGTGAACACATCACTCAATTTTATGCTGCGTTCATAACAACTCGGAGGTTGGGATTCCCAACTCGGAAATTTCTGACTTCCGACATCATTGCGTTCACGCTGCAGGAACTCGGAAGAAAAAAAAAACATGGATACCTGAAGGAAGTTTGGCATATTGTGGCTCATAGCTGAATACGAAAAATAAATGCAGCAGTAAATTATGTTTATTTTGGAGGAGAGCCTTGTTATAGCCTTGATAACAGTTGAACGTTATTTCTGTCACATACTGTACGAGGACCACAATTTCACACCATACAACAATCACAGCTTAATATAAACATATTTCATATAGGCTACTGCAATAATACACAAAAATATGCATTCAAACCTCAACAAACAACTTAAAATGTCTAGATTCTAACCATTTAAGACGAGGGCTGCCATGTTTTGATGTTGTCGTGACGTCAAGTCGGAAAGTCGGAGCTCTGATATGATACCCGAGTTGCCGACCTGTAATTTCCAAGTTTGACGCCGTTCAATTCATTTTTTACAACTTGGAGCTAGTTTTTTTCCGACTTCCGAGTTGACAATATGTCCAGAAGGTCTAACTGAAGGTCTAAACAGCCATTAACTACTACAGGGCTCTCAAGTCTCACGCATTTGGCGTGTGACACACGCATTCCCACCGTTCACACGCTCACACGCCACACATTGTATTTCTCACGCATTTAAATTACCACGGTGACGTCCATCAAGTTGTACCGCTTTTGCAGTGGAACAGATTTGAGGGCGCACTGATCACACGAGAGAGGTGAAAAGAGACAACAACACTGTTACCTGTTAGCCCACTGGCCTCAGCCTACACTGGTCACTGCCTGAAGAGTTTGAAAGCAGCCTCTTAACTTCATGAACGCAGCTCAAACCGACCCGGTGCCTGAGCACGGCGGCCAAGCTTTGATAAACACACCAGATCCGCGCCGATTTACAGTAGGCTATACTCCCGTATTTGAGCCGGTCGCTACCGGAGCTTAATTAAAAAAAAAAAAAAAAGCGCTCGTCGGAGATGAGAACAGCGGAGTTTCCTCTGATGCAACTGATCAGCTGACATGTGGTCAATAGCTACAGACCTGTCACTGTCACAGAGCATCTCATCTCATTATTAGGACTTCAACCTCAGAGCTGTCTGTCCCCAGTCCTGACCTGTCCCTGAACATCACATAGGGACAACATGGAGCTGCCTGTGTGATTGGTTACTGAGTTTTATTAATGTTTACATCAGGCTGAGTTCAACAAATCAGTTTAGCTACTGTGATTTAAGTAGTTAAATACAGTAATCATCATAGTGTTGTGGCAGGAAAGACCATTTAAATTAGTCTGTATGTATCAAATATTGTGTTGGTCAAGAACAAGTTCAACTTAAAGTCAGAGGAAAATAAGGGTGTTTTTACTGTTCCTAAATGTAAAAATGGGTCACATTGGACCCTCAACATTATTTAAAGGTTAAATAACGTGCTACTTAAACATTTTTCATTGTGCTGTGCTCTAAAAATAAACTAACAAATACTAGTGTAGAGTCCTGTAAAGTGCCCAAAATAAGTGATTTGAGGGCATCCTCCAAAAAATTTTGTGCGCGCTGCGCACGCGATAGCACATCCACATTCACTGTGCCCCCTCCAATTTTTGGGTTGCATGACGCCCTGGTTAACATATTCCAGTCATAAATCATAAATCATAAATATTTTTGTTTGAATTAATTTATGAGTAATTTGTCAGACATCCATCCTCACTTCAACCAAATCCCCGCTGCCGCTGGTAAAATCTCACTCTGAACTCACTTCAAAACTTGAGAGCCCTGCTACTACACACACTACACTCTGTCTGTTAACAACAATGGTCAATAATGAGTTTTAATATTCTCCCACAGAACTCAGGATTGTACTTCTCGGGAAAACAGTCTTTGAATCTAAGTTGTCTACATCCTCAGTGACGCCAGAGTGTCAGAAGGCAACAGGAGCTGTTGATGGTCAAACGGAGGCTGTTGTTGATACTCCCAGTCTGTTTGACACCAGTAAAGATCATGATAAGGTGAAGAACGAGATTGCTAGACATAGGCGGCGCCGGGGTGGGGCTTGGTTTGGCTATAGCCCCACCAAAAATTGTGTTAGCCCTACCATAAAACAACCAAGAAAAATAACAAAAACTGGGAAGAGATCCAGCTATGGATCGTAAAGAAGCAAGAAGAAGAGCAGAGGGAAGGAATGCATTTCTTGTTGGTGTGGCAGCAGCTGTTGCTGGAGGCGCAGTTGCAGGTCCAATAGGAGTTGCAGTGGGAGCTATAGTGGGAGTTGTGTCAAGTGTCTGTTCCATTCAGTGATGTTAAAGCAAAAGTAAGCGATCCGGTCGTTTTGGCTAACTTCTTGTCAGCAGATGGAGTTAGCAGTCCCCGCCCTCGTCCCTTCGTCACCACATTCATGCGCATCCCTTGGCTGCACACACAGAGAGGACCGCCCCTTTATGCCGTTCTCTCTCCTCATTGGATAAAGGTTGTAGGATACAAGGAAAGTATTCTCCTCGGCTTACAGCAGAGCAGAGTGACTGACAGACCCGTGTTTCAGACCAAACACTCTATATAAGTGATTGCTGTCGGAAGATAGAACTATTTAAGACTTATATTAACACAAACATTCTGCTTACTTCTGCTTTAAGTGTACTCAAGCTAGTATTACAAGGTTTACAACAGATGTGACAGACAACCTGGGCTGTGTGTGTGTGTGTGTGTGTGTGTGTGTGTGTGTGTAAGAGAGGGAGGGAGAGAGAGAGAAGTCTGTAACCTGCTAGCTGTTAGCTGTTAGCTACCGTAGCTCAGGCGTCGGTCTCCCGCCAGGTAAAAGCTGCCGTTTATTCCTCAAATGAAGCTCATGAAGTTGTTGAGCCTCTCAGGTACAGTTATCCATCACTGCTGTTGAATTAGCCGCTAAACTGCTGGAAGCTAAAACCGAGGGGGCGTCTGTGTTTACAATTCACGAAACAACGTGAACTTACGTGCCGCTCACACTAGTAGAGTTACGCAATGAGGCAGCGTAGCCTCAGCCACATACACACAGTACGGGCAGAAGAGGCAGAGCAGCTCTGTGCCTCTCCTCTGCAGTGTTGCCAACTTGGCGACTTTGTTGCTAAATTTGGCGACTTTCCAAACCCTCTTGGCGACTTTTTTTTGTCAAAAGCGACTAGCGACAAATCTAGCGACTTTTTCCAGTGATATTACAAACGTTTCTGGACCTGAAATCACGTTATCACAGCTGTTTTCAACGAGCAGCGGCGCTGCCGCGAGCAGTCACAGTAGTGTCACGGAGCTGCCTCCGCACTGCTCCAAGCCACAGACATGCCCTCGTTATACTTGCTGTAAACTACGCGTACACGAGCGCATCGTGGCTGCCACGCGTGATCTGCGTCCGTTTGATGCGTCGGCTGCGACCGAACGCACATATCGACGCGAGGTGACGCGACGCAGGATACGCGCGGCAGCTCGCGTATGCGTAGTTTACAGCAAGTATATCTCGGCCCATATAAAGAGCGCTGCTGGCTGTCGCTGGCTGCCGCTGGCTCCCGCTTGCCGACACTGGCGACTTCTAGCGACTTTTACGACAGCCAATAGCAACTTTGCTTACTGAGGAGTTGGCAACACTGCTCCTCTGAAATACAACGAGACGGCGAGTGGCCTGTGGCAGAGTCCTGCATCGGGTCGGATCCCCGCGGGTATCCGACGGGTACCCCACAAAAACGGTGTTCAATGGGTGGATAAGCTGTCTTGTGAAATTTTTAATCTTTGGTCGCTCGTGTGACCGCTCACAGCTTTCCCATTGGAGTTTAGCCTGTCATGGTTTGACTGCTCGGCTTCTGGTTAAGCTACAAACACACCGATGGGATCAATGTAAAGGCTGAAGTGTCCTGCTTTCATTAAAAAAATGAAAGCAGGACCCCCCCCCCTCTTTTCTTTTCTTTTTTCTTTTTTCTAAAGAGTACGGCTGTACCCCCGTTATCGCCGGTGATGACGGTGATCTAACGGGCAGCGGGTCTTAAAGCAGAAGTAAGTGGTCCGGTCGTTTTCGCTAATGCTGCGTTCCAGGCAGGCTTTTGAAATCGTAAATTACAGCTTCAAGTCACAACTTACGACTTTGTAGCGTTTCAGGCAACCCACTCGTGTTTTTCCGACCTGTTTTACCGGTGAAAGTCACTATAACGGCCACTCGTAACTTCCGACCGGTGAACTCGTACCAGATCGAACTGGTACCACTTCACGGTCGGAAAAATACGAGTTTCCTTGAACGCACCATAACAGTCCTCGTCCCTACGTCGCCACATTCACGGCGTTCCTTGGCTGCACACACAGCCCTGCATGCCGTTCTCTCTCCTCATTGGATAAAAACTGTAGGATACGATAAATGTTTTCTCTTCGGCTCAGAGCAGAGCAGAGGGACTGAGAGACCCGTGTTTCAGTCCAAACACTCTATGTAAGTGATTGCTGTCGGAAGATATAACTATTTAAGACTTATATTAACACAAATATATCACTTACTTCTGCTTTAATATTGACGGGCGGGTCGGATCCGGGTTGTAGTCAGAAATAATCACGGGTGACGGGTCGGGACACAGGCTTAAAAACCAACGGGTCGGGCGGGCGCGGGTTTCCAAAATTGGACCCGTGCAGGACTCTGGCCTGTGGTTGATTTTTAAAATGTGAAGTAGGCTAATCAGCCAAGTAATCTCCGTTTTTATCAAATGTACTGGTAATCTGATTACGTTTTTTTTTTCTGTACTTGTAACGGACTACAGTTAGGCCTACCCTTTTTTTTATCCTGATTACGTAACGCCGTTACATGTAGGTCCGTTACTCCCCAAGCCTGTCCCTACCACACAAACTCAGGTCTGCTACAACTGTATCTATCTTCTTATAACATCTTTAGTTTTTAATTGTTTTTATTTTGCAACATGACCTTCTTATTGTGCTTTGTTTTGTGAAGCACATTGAGTTTATGCTTATCGTATGAAATGTGCCATATAAAATTGAATTGAATTGAATCTTTCAGCCATTTGATGGAGGACACACAGAAGAAAAAAAAAACATTTGATGTGGAACTGAATGAAAATCAGGACTGAGATCCTCCAGCTCTGAATAAAATATCTCAATCAGTGAGTGCAGTCTCTTCTGGTGGGTACAAAGACAGAGCTGCTCTCTGCCTCAACTGTCAACTCTTTCATTCTCCCAGATGTAGATCTTTTGACTGGCACTTCACATAGTTTTTGACTGACACTTCACACGGTGCAGTGTCAGTCAAAAACACAGTGAAGTGTCAGTAACCATGGCAGGGGGGACATTTCCATTTAATCTCTTCTTCATCCATTTTGTCAGTGAATAGATAGAGACCTGCTGTTCTGTTGCGTACTGTGCATGTACCAGTAATGTGGAATGCACTTTTATTTGGCAGATGCTTTTGGATTTTTCTTTCTTTCTTTCTATCAGTTGATTTCATTTGGGAAAAAAAGATCAGTCGACTGTGGTAATAGCTCTCAGAATTTTAATAAAATGGTCTAACCCTATTTCATTAACCTATTTTATTTGATTCTGGGAGCTTTTACAGTCTACTGATCTTTTTCCCATGTTTGTTTCTAGTTTAACCCTTTTGATTTAGTGAACATGTTTTCAGATGGGTGTGCTCCAAACTTTGCCAGTTAGTTTTCTAAACACTAAGAACGTTTTATTTAGGGTAGCATAAACTTTTTTTCTACATTATACAGAGATGTTAGTGTGGGGCATTGTAATTTTAAAATGAATAGGACTGAAATCAGTGTGTTGCAGTTTTAATGAGTGTTGTGTGCAATATGTTTTAAGTATGAATGGTGAAACTATATCATTTTAATAACATTCATATTTTTGGTATAGTTTCAGAGTTTCAACTTGAAAATGCACATTGACAAGAAAGTTAAGGTGTGTTTAAAAAGTTATAAACATAGACATACCATCTAACCTGGACCCAAGGTTACACATGATGGGATCCCAAAATATATTTTTCTTTTTTCTTTTTTTGATGGAGGTGTGTGAAAAAAGACATCAGTGCTTCTTGCAGTTGTCACCCTATTATTTCCAGGTTGGAACCATCAGAAAAGGGAAGATGTCAAGATGAAGACGGAGGCTTTCTTAGCCCGACTGACACTCCTGACACGTTTGAGAAAGAAGAGCTTGACATTAAAGTTGCAGCGGCTCCACCTGCAGAGGTGAGAGCCCCAGGTGGAGGAAGACATTCAATTAGAAGACAGAACCGACTGACCATTACGCATTCGAACGCCAGCTACATCAAGCTGTGTAGCCACGGACTTAATTAAAATTGATATCTCAAGGAGTTTGCTTTCTTTGTAACACCACTTTGCACTGAGTGCTCGTGCATATAAAGGTCACATGTAGCTGAATTTAGAAAACATTTATGCGCTCACTGTTCTGTTCAGATAACAGGGCCTGTGGCCTTAGGTTAAAAATACACACAACCAGCCATCTTTGGTGAAACCTTTAAATAGATGTCAAGTTAAGGTATATTCATGTGATACAGTGTCTGCTCATACAATGGATTTAACCCACAAGAGCAATGGTGTTGATCTTGATGCAATGTTTTTTATAATAGAAAAAAAGATGTGTGAAAGCAGGTTTCATAGTGAAAACATTATCACCAAATAAGAGCTACAGCACTTTTGCGTCTTTCAGCTTGTTATTTCAGTTTTTTCAGCTGCAGCTGCACTGCTGCTTCAGTCTCACTGCGCTAACGTCTTGTTTTATGCCTCTTCAGCTCTGAAAAGGCAACATACGCTGTCCACTCAGTACTCAATAGCTGACAGGTAAAGTCAACAAGTAAAGGGACTATTGATTTTCTCTGATTGCTGCCTCATTAGAGCTTCGGTCATAGTTGTTATCACCATGCACTCTGCACAGAGCTGCTTCTTCAGTGCAGGGACAGGCCATATAGCTGGTCAGCATGTAGAAGAAAAGAAGTGATGGAAACAAAAGGATTTAGTCCAACTGCTGGAGACAGCTAAAGGAATGAAGTTTGAAGTTTGAAGGTACAACACAACTTTTCTTTAGTTGAAACTAAACATGGAACAACATAAACAAACAAAACCCAGGCTAAAAGGCAGCAGGCCCAGCTGTCCCTGTGTTCACTGCCACTGTTTCTGATGCCAGCAGCAGAGCCTTTAACTCTTGGTGGATCTCGTGGAGCAATCAGGACCTGGAGCTGTAGGGACAGACAAGGCAGAACCCTTTCTACCATAACACAATAACAACCGTAAAAATTGGTTTTACATTATTCAGGTTGCCAGAAACACAACATTAATGATGAATCCATCTTCCCTGTCAGTCTTTTTTTTTTTTTAAGACATTTGTTCATATCTGCAGCTGCAGCAGCTGTCTGTCTGGGTGTATCTGTGAATGCTCTCTATAATGTCTGCTGCATCATGTGTAAAAATACTATTCTGACATCTACCAGTTGCCAGATGGCACATATTCACAGAATTCAGTGTGCAATTGCCAGTTTTAGATCCATTCATAAAGGCATATATATAACCTATAGCCAACCTGCATGTCTGTGCCAAAAATGTTATAATATTTATAAAACTTTTTTTTTTTTTTTTTTACAAAGCCAAATTAAAATAGCCAAACAAAAAAAATAAACTGTATTAAATTAGTAACCTTTTTTGAGGTTGAAAACCAATTTATGAATGATGATGGGAAAACTAATGAAAAGTTGTAGTTTCTCTTCATTAATTCCTAATTCTTTTTTCAACCAGACTTCATTTTTGGGTTTAATAACTTTCTGCACTGTGCTAATTGAACTTTTTCAATTCACACAATTGTAGAGAGAACCAACAGAAGCACACATTAGACCGGAAAAAATGTGTCCTCAGGCACAAAAGACATGATGTCTCTGTTCTGTCTTTATACTAAACACTGGGACTGTTTCCTCTGATCTTCACATCAAATGGCAATTACATAGTTGTTCTCAACAAAACAACAAAAATGAAAAGCCATTGAGAAGTTTGTTCTGAGGAAAATTATAATCTGTTGCCCTTTTCGCCCACATTTCCTTTCCTATCCCAGAGTTTTTCCTCTCGTATGACCTCACATTGTATTGACTTCTATAGGGGACATTGAAGTGACAGAAAATAGTTTTCCTCCCTAATGGAGGCCTTAAAGAAATACGACCTCCAAACATCACCAGCTGTGTCGCACATTCAATATGATCTACCCATCCCCTCAGTTACACTTATCCCCTTCAGTGGAGCCCACGTTCGCCCTGGTCAAGCCCCCAATCTGTTACCTGACCTGGATGTCTACACAGTGGGTGGAAGCTTTGTGGTGGAGATAATGCCGTCGCAAAGCTGTCATCCTATGGAGATCTTGCTGGGCCTTGTTATCTCAAAGCAAATACAAACTCTTGTCACATCCTGGATAGAGTCTGGCTGCTAAAGATAGAGGGTGCACCAGTTTTTCTATACCGTGCTGAAGCACAAGATTGTAGCCTCGCTCTCGATGTGGTTACTTTGCACAAACTGCTGCTGCCTCCATGCCACATCTCGCTCACTCTCTCTTCTCTCAGTATTCCTGGTTGTCTGCTTCCACCAAGTGGCCACGGTGCAGCAGTGCATTCAAAACGTGCACATTCCTCAAGACATGGTGAGCTCTGAATGGTTACTCAGTGCAGCAGCAGGCTCTCCAGTGAAATGGATCCTGACAACACAACTTGATGGGAAACAGCAGAGACGTGACAGCACACACATGTTAGAAGAGCATTCAGATAATTGTTTTCTATTTTTTTTTTTTTTGTTAAATTTATTTTATTGTTTTTCATTTTTTATTGAGTACATCCCATAAGTTTTCTTTTAGAAAGTCCCTAAATTGTATCTGCTTTCATTGTTAAAGGGTACCTGTGGACAGAGTAGCCAAAAATTCAAGTAAGAGTAATGTTAATGTTGAGGTGGTAGGCAAATATTTTACTCAAGTAAGAGTAATGTTACTTTAGAATAATATTACTCAAGTAAAAGTAAAACGTAGACATCCAAATATTTACTTGAGTAAGAGTAAGAAAGTACTACTCAAAATAGCAATGAACAAATGCAGATATTGCCAAAGAACAACACTAAGACTAAATTTAAGTAACATAAATTAAGGCAAATTCAGCCACAATAACTTACATGCATACAGAGGTCTATGAACAGTACTTGAGTATTTTCTCCAAGTACTTTTTTACTCTTACTCAAGTAAATATTTGGATGTCTACGTTTTACTTTTACTTGAGTAATATTATTCTAAAGTAACATTACTCTTACTTGAGTAAAATATTTGCCTACCACCTCAAATGTAGCGCATTACCCACCTCTGAATGTAATGGAGTAAATGTAGTGTGTTACTACCCACCTCTGCCTGTGGATATAACTATTACTATTTTTACAGTTGTAATTAACATAGCCACACAGGCTTCTCCTGTTCATGGTGGCTTGCTTTCTCTCCTCCCACACCCCGTCTTTTAGCTTTCTAATCCGACTGGCTGAGGCAGACGGCCGCCCACCTACAGCTCGGTTATACTGGAGGTTTCTTTCTCGTTGAAAGGGAGTTAGTCCTCCCACTCGTCACCAAGTGTTTGAGCTCTGTTGGAACTGTTGGGTGTCTGAATTGGATTACTTTGGAATTATCTTTATTAAAATCATATATTTATATATATATAAATATATATGTATATATAGATATAACCAGCCAAGACGGTATCATATTTAGGCTACACTTGTTGACTTCAAGGCTGCATACTCAAAAGAACAATCTTGCACTGCCATCTAGTGGGGTTTGGAGATGAATTCTTCTGTTAGTGAACTATGCAAGATTTTTACCTCAACTCTGCTACATTTTTACCTCAATTAAACAACCTCAGCAGACTTCATCTAACCTTATTTATTTATTTATTTATTTCAGACATGTTAATTGAATCAGACTTCATCACACACAATTTCAGTTACACAATACAAGCAACATGACCGAAAGGGAAACGGGAGAAGCATAAAGCTGATCAGGTCCCGCCCCCATCACCATTCAGAATACATTAACTTCATCACAGTTTTTCTTTCTTAGCTTAGTGATACAACAGCAGAGCTGCGGTCTGGACTCCAGACAGCCAGTCCAGAACAATGTTAAACCCCTTTCTCTGAGTTTAAATCCATGTATAATATGTCTAGAATAGAGTTTGGTATTTCTTTTTTAAAAGCCCACAAGTTTCTTGATTTTTTAACTTCATCATCTAGTTTGTTCCACTGTTTAGAGATAGAAAAGGATTTCAGCGTAGTTCTCACTCTCCTCTGCCTAAATAACATATTTCCTCTCAGATTGTGTGTCACTTCTCTGTCTATGACAAAACCTTGTAAGTTATGCGGAAGGTCTCTGTTTGCGGCCCTGTACATAATCTGCAGAGTTTTGTAGTTGATTAAGTCGTGTAGTTTGAGGATTTTTGCATTGATGAACAACTGGTTTGTGTGCGCTCTGTACTGGGCAGAGTGTAGAATTCTTACAGCTCTTTTTTGAAGTGTGAACAGGGGGTGCATGACACTTTTTTTGCTTTCCATAGTACAGACACACTCCTGGCCAACTTGTTTTGCAAGTGTTTTATGTGTGGTCTCCAACTTAAAGCAGAAGTGAGTGATATATTTGTGTTAATATAAGTCTTAAATAGTTATATCTTCCGACAGCAATCACTTACATAGAGTGTTTGGACTGAAACATGGGTCTCTCAGTCACTCTGCTCTGCTCTGAGCCGAAGAGAAAACATTTATCGTATCCTACAGTTTTTATCCAATGAGGAGAGAGAACGGCATGCAGGGCTGTGTGTGCAGCCAAGGAACGCCGTGAATGTGGTGACGTAGCGACGAGGACTGTTATGGTGCGTTCAAGGAAACTCGTATTTTTCCGACCGTGAAGTCGTACCAGTTCGATCTGGTACGAGTTCACCGGTCGGAAGTTACGAGTGGCCGTTATAGTGACTTTCACCGGTAAAACAGGTCGGAAAAACACGAGTGGGTTGCCTGGAACGCTACAAAGTCGTAAGTTGTGACTTGAAGCTGTAATTTACGATTTCAAAAGCCTGCCTGGAACGCAGCATTAGCGAAAACGACCGGATCACTCACTTCTGCTTTAATATATCATATAATATAATTACATAATTAACATAATTACTCCTAAGACTTTGTTCTCGCTAACTCTTTCGATATTTACCCCATTCACACTCTTATTGTAGCCTTTTTTCCAAAAAAGTATGAATTTAGTTTTCGCTAGGTTTAGTGATAGTTTATTTATGTTAAACCACATATGTAGTTTAGACATTTCATTATTGACTCACTGTCTCAGCTAGTTGGTTCAAATCATTCCCAGAACAGAAGATATTTGTGTCGTCCGCGAACCTTGGAATTGGTGTGTGTGTGTGTGTGTGTGTGTGTGTTGTTGGTGATGTGCACAGTCTTCAAAAAAAGGCCAGTAGGCTACACACAAGCAAAAACAAGCAAATAATGAAATCTTTCTCACTACATTCACCAATAGGTCACATAAATATAAAAATACTGCAAATTAAAACAAGGCAAATTAGTGCAAGAAACACATTTTTCCAAATGTTAAACACACAACAACCCTCAAGAAATGCTTTGCAAATACAGGAAACACGAGAGAAGTCACAAATTACACACAACAGAACATTTATTGCTGAGCTCAGTTGACTGAAATGATCATCTTTGTTTGAAAACTGGTTTTTAACCAAATACATTAAAACAGAAGTAAGCAATCCGTCGTTTTGGCTAACTTTTTGTCTGCCGATGGAGTTAGCAGTCCCTGCCAAATTCACTTATTTTCTTTCCTTAAAAAAAGAATGAATTAAAAACCAAGTCACTAAATTAGGTTTTGCTTGTTTCTTATTTTGAACCCTGACTCACTGTTAAAGAAATCCATCATCAACCACATGTGTTTCCAAGTGGAAATATCTGTGGTGGTACTTACTGTAATCCAGTCAGCCACTCCTCTGCACGTCACTGGCGCAGGTTCATAGCATCTTGTTTATGTTAGTTGTTAACAGGTGTGTTAGTCAAAGAGCAATGTTTGGAGATTGCTTTGAGGAATCTCAACAATATATTCCTTTGCTATTAGCACTTATTGTATTGGAATAATGTTGTGAACAAAGGAACAGATCTGTTGTCATGGGCACAATGTAATGCAACCAGTCCTGCTTGTTTGCATATAGGCAAGTCATGTTGTAGCAGCTGGCCATGCATTAATCTGAAGTAGCCTACTCTACAACTTGTTAAACAGGTTTTCACACAAGAAAGAGAGGAAATTATGTAACAGCAGATACTGAGTTTGTCATGTTAATGAGAGAGATTAAAGGACCAATGACCTTTCAGAATGTCAGTCCAGTTTTTTTTCCAACTTCATTTTCTCTCTCTGTGCTTCTTATGTAAAATCAAGCAAATGTGTCACCACCACCATATTCTGCCCCCATGTGAACCACAACTTGGGAAGCTGTATGACGGTCCAAGATGAGCATGCCATCCAGCAAGTCAAGTTACTTTTTCACCATCTGCTAATTTTGTCAGATAAATAATTTGATATTAATTTGTGTTGGAAATGGTTCACTTGATGAAGAAGTAGTTATGTAGTGACTTTTTGAAACTCAAATAGGCTACAGGTGATCTACACCTGTTTTATTTACAGTGTTGCTCCACCTCCTGCCTGATCACCATTCCTATCACTTATTTGTTTTGCTGAGTTCCTCAAACATCACTGAAAGGAACAGTTTCACTTGGCCATACCAAGGTAAGCTGCGTTTGTTCTTCCCTCCTTTGAGAAACAAACATTTTTTTCTTTTTCTTAAACGAAGAAGTCTATTGTTTCAATTTTAAAAAGCTTTTTTTTACTTTTTTTTTTTTTTACTTTGGTTTCAGAAACAACTCTTCTGTCACAGTCACTTCTAACTCTGAGAATCTTCCCTACAGGCTCTCAAGAAAAGTAAGATAATTTATATTACTGAGTATTGTGTTGAAACTAACATGAGTATGTGTGCATGTCTCGTTCTCTGTGAGGCGGAACAATCGGAGCAGACCTCACCTACCTTGGAATTAGTGCATGTGTTGCTGCTTTTGGAAAGTGTGACCTATTGTTCGAATGTGGCTTTGACTCATCAGGTCCTATGAAAGACATATAGTTCAGGGTTAGTTTATAACTTCTATCTAACTCACTACAAATAATTATAATTTGAATAAGAATGGGAAAAAAATTGAGAAAGGAACATTGAATGCTCGGTTCATGGGAAACTGGAGAACAGGTTGAACAACTTCTGTCTATAAGGGGCGGATTTAGGACTTGATAAGGTCTGGGGCTAAACCCAGAGAGACCAGGGTGCAGTTTGGGTGGTCTCTGTTGTTTTGTCTTTAAACACCATATCCACAATTGTATTTAACTTTACCGCATTAAACAGTAGGCTACATTTCTCTCAGAAAGACAAGGTCAAATCAGATGATGCTGTGCTACACAAGTACTGGTATGTACAGAATTCTTCAGAGTTGCATGAATGTTGAGTCAGTATTGTTTGTGTTTCCTTTCTCTCTATCTTGTGTTATTTACAAAGTCTTGAAATTTTAATGCATCTTTGGGGGACTATTCAATACTATTTCACTTCAATATTAGTTATCATTATCATTATTAGTTTCCCAATTTCATCAGGTTTCCATTTAGTAGATTAAGATTAAGAGGAGGACTATTCAGTATGGACAAAGATATTTGATGTTTTTGACTAAAAACTTTAATGTAAAACTGTGAGACAATTGGTGCTTCTCACAAAATGTTAACACAAAGAGAATTTTTATACATGACACACGTGCCTTAAAAAAATATTACTGTTGACGTACTGCTGATACTGTCTCCAATGGTACAACACATGACACACACAGACTAACTGAGGGAGATACCAATAATGATCCAGAGATATTGAGAAAACATCCGTGGCTGCAGCCTTGGACACCCCACCACTGTTGTCTCTTGAACTAAATTAATAATTTCTTACGGTTACTTTAATACTTACTTCAGTCAGTAGCAACAGATTCGCCCAACATCAAATTTGCATAGTCTTCTAGAGAGGCCAGAACATGCAGTTTTAGAAAAGTCAAGCAATTAATTAAATCCTCTATCAGTCTTCTTACAAATTAATAGGACCTTTTTATATTCAGGGATAAATGATTTAAAAAGAATTAAAAACTAATTAGACGAGATTTGGTTTAGCTATACTTTCTTATTTTGAACCCTGACCCACTGTAAAAGCAGCTATCATAAGCTATCACCAACAGTAACAGAAACAAGTGTTTCAAAGTGGGAAATGTGTTATCCAATCCAGCCAGGCAACACTGAGGCAGGTTCAAAACAGAGGTAACAGAGGGGGAGGCACCAAACAGTCAAAATCCAATTGGTGTGTAAAAAAAAAAAAAAAAAAAATCAATGTTTGAAGATTGCTTTAAAGGTTATCAGCATCAGGGTCAGAGTAAAGCTATGTGGTGAACACAGAAACGGATGTGTGGGTGGCCATGTAATGCCACCAATCCTGCTTGCCTTCATGCAAGTCAGAGCAACTAGCCATGTATTACAGTAATCTAAAGTACAACTTGTTAAACAGGTTTTCATACATGAGAGAGAGGAACTGTGTGATGATCAAATATCTATCTACCACTGAACTCATATAGTGTACAGTATAAACAGGTGTACAGTATAAACAGTATAAACTTTGTGTTTTTGCATGTAGCCTATAGTCACTCACCTCAGAATCATCCTGGAAAGACATTACTAAGCGATCACAGAGAGCCTGCTCTCCCCGCCACAGAAACAAACACTTTTTCCTTGTTGTGATGATTTCTTTACTAAAATAAACGGTCAGAGATACGTATTTTGGACATTACCACTGCACTGCTCCACTGTTTATTTTTGTAAAGAAATAATCACAACAAGGAAAAAGTGTATTCTTCAGGCGCTCTGCGATCGGATAGTAATGTCTTTCCAGGACGTTTCAGAGTTAGGCTATCTGAGGTGAGTGACTAGCCTACATGCAAAAACACAAAGTTTATACTGTTTATACTGTAGGCCTACAGTTTATGAGTTCAGTGGTGTGTCATAAGGTTTCCAGTCATGTTCCATAGATATTTGATTGTTTTTTGAGTGTTTGTTGTGGTTGAAAGAATTGCCCCCATAGTTTAGCATTGTTGCTATCGCTAGCGCCGTCTAGCCATGGTGTAACTCCAGTTCGCCATTTTAGTTGCATTTTTTGCTCCCCCCAACACTGGGCAGAGATGGGGACTCGAGTTTGCGACTCGAACTCGAGTCGCACTTAAGTCGCACCCACAGAGACTTCAGACTTGACTTGGACTCGTGCCCTAAAGACTTCAGACTCGACTCGGACTCGTGTTTTGAGACTCGTGAACAATCATTGTTTTTTTTTTGGCTCGTGCCTCCCTCCTGACAGGACGACCGACGATCGTCTTCTTCTTTTTTCTTTTTTTTCTTTTTTTGCCGTTAACACACCACTAGCGGAGCAGCGCCACATGGCCGGTAACGTTATTCAGATGGAGGTTAGATCTTCAAATTGAACTCCTACAGAGTGCAGCCCAACACCAGTGCCTAAAGAGAGAGGAGCAGCAGAGCTCCTCTGACAGCTCAGTCAGCTGCTGCGGGTGAGTGACAGGCGACTGTGAACTGGCTTTTTTTTCTTTTCTTTAATAGCGGCACCGTCCGTAGCCTACACGTGAGGTTCAACCATAGACTGTAAAAAAAACTTTTTTTAGGTTCAACGTCAGTTTGTTGTCAGACCTTCCTTCACGGGGACTAGCTGCTGCATAACTGGCACATATCAGGCTACTGTAGGCTAAATCCTCCTGTTTATTTATGTTTTTGCTGCGAAATATGACTGAAGGCTCGTATGGAAGTCTGGACGTGTCGACACGCCCCCATGAGTTGACGGAGCTAATTAAAAAAAAAATAACAACCAGTTCTTCTCTCAGAAACATGCGGTTCCAGAAAGGTTTTGCTGCACATAAAGATGTGAGCTATAGGTACCATCCAGATCTAATGACCTATAATTAACAGCCTAAATCATTTTCCATGTTGTTCATCTGGGTTTTCTGAATTCAACAAAGCAAAAAAAAAAGAGAAAAGGCCAGTGCAGAGGGGCAGAGCAGCCTTGATTCTTTCTTGACTCAGAATACAGTTTCCTTTAAAGGAAAGCTTTCATTATGTGTTTTCTTCATATTGCATCGCAATATCCTGATTAAAGTGATCATATAATAAACAACTAATCAATACTGTATAGATAAAGGAGTGATAATAACCTACAGTAAATGCTTTGAATCTCTTAGATATAGCTGTGCAGCATCCTTAGTAGACCGGATAGCAGCAGATGATAGAAGGGTCATTACAACCAGAAGAGACAGGAGACTTATTTTTTAGAGACTTGAGACTTGACTTGGACTCGTGACCAAAGACTTGAGACTTGATGAAGTCTCACCCCTCAAAGACTTGAGACTTGACTCGGACTTGAGACTTGACTTGGACTTGCAAAAAAAGACTTGTGAACATCTCTGATTTGTCACTGGGTGACCATCAGGACAACGATTTAGGGGTCAAAAATGACCAGAATTCTCCTTTAATCCAAGTCCGATCCACATTTTTAACCAACTGGGTGTCACTGCTTTCTTTTATTGTGAGAGATTAAAAGACCCACTGAAGACAACAACTCACTCCAGTTTGTTTTTTCAACTTTATTTTCTCTGTGTGCTCCATCAGACAGCATCATGGAGAAGGGTCAAGCACTTCCTCTGGGAAATCCACCATATCCACCAAGCAACGACGTAGCACCACCATATCCTGGTCCCCCTGCCGACCCCAACATGGGCTATATGGGGCCGCCCCAAGGTCAGCGAGCCATCCCGTCTCTCTCTCATCATCTGCCTATTTTGTTTCTCTTTTGCATGTCATGTGGTTCTCATTTCTATTTCTCACAGTTCAGCAACCTGCTTACTACGCCCCACAATACGCCCCACAACAGGCCCCACAATACGCCCCACAATACGCCCCACAACAGGCTCAGATCATTCAGCCTGGTGAGGATACGTCTCTCTCTCATTCATCTCTCATAAAATAAAATTATATGAAATTCGGTATCACTATTCGGTAACACTTTACAATAAGGGTCCCTTAATTAACGTTAGTTGGTACATTATTAAGCATTATTATATCAACTAATGTGTTAATTAATGCTGAGTAATGCATACATAATGATAACTAATAACATTATTCACCTTTTAATTTTTTTTTAATTATGTTTTTGGCCTTTTTGCCTTTATTGGATAGCACACAGTGAGATAGACAGGAAAGGGGGAGGCAGAAAGAGGGGGAATGACATGCAGGAAAGGTCTGCCCGACGCGGGATTCGAACCGGGGACGCCTGCGTTGAGGACTGTAGCCTCTACATGGGGCGGCCGCTTTAACCACTGCGCCACACACCGCCCCACGTTTTAATTTATTAACTAACTTTGAGTAGTAAACATTAATTAACTGCTTACTAATAGGCTACATTAATTAATATGTTTCCTAATCCTAAGTAATACATAATAATGATTGTTAATATATCTGTAAACAGTTAATTAATGCTTAATAATGTACTAACTAACGTTAATTAAGGGACCCTTATTGTAAAGTGATACCAATTTTTCTTCTCACAGTTCAAACGGTGGTGATGGTGCAGCCGACGCCATCTGATGTTCCTGTACAGATGTTGTGCGCTCGCTGCCAAAACACTGTTGTCACTAGAGTTGAGCATAAGCCTGGTGCTTATGCCTGGTTGTTCTGTGCCCTACTTGGAGTCTTCCTGTGAGTAGAGACCTCAACGTACACACACACACACACACACACACACACACACACACACACACACACACACACACACACACACACACACACACACACACACACACACAAGCTAACATATTATTTTAACTTTATTTAAATACTTCTCACCAGGATCTGGCCTTGCTGTTTGATTCCCTTCTGTGTTGATGGTTGCATGGATGCACATCACTACTGCCCCAACTGTAACAACGTCGTGCATATTCATCGGCGCATGTGAACCAGCAAAGAAAGAAAGAAACAACCAAAGTTAGAGAAGCCAACCATGATCAAACAAACATCTGTACAGGGCCCAACACCTCGATGCAAACACAAGACGTCACAACGAACTCAGTGCTTGTGTAAAATTCTTGATTCACCCGCACTGCTCTTATAAGACCTGTAATATCTCCTTTTCTTTTAAATCTGCATGTTAAAACTGTAATGTGAAACTTATGTGAATCTTATTTTATGTTTTTTACTGACTTGAGCTGGTTGATGTTGTTTAATGTAACTCCGATTTTGAAGTTGATTCCAGTTGATTATTTTCTTAATATCTTTAAATATTGTTTCTGTGAAAAGCAAAATTATAATTTTATTTTTGAATCTACTGTTCTACTGAAAATTATTAAACCTTAAAAATGTTAATGGCATCTTGAATGTTATGTCTTTGACACACCGATGACACAGGCAAAATAAGACAAAATAATTTAATGTCACAATTTTTGGATGATAAAAATGTTCACTCATCTTATTAGTATGATTATAGGATTAAAAAATATTTTAAAATAGTTTTTAAATTTTATTTGGATACCTTATGTGAGCACTGATAAGAAAAAGATGTGCTGGCAAAGAAAGGCTTTGAATTTATATGAGGATAAAATAACAGGAGCATAAAGGGGAGAGGCCACTGTGTGATTAACTTGTCCAGGGAAAAGGAAACAAAAGGAAACGTTATGGCAGAGAAAGGTTTTTCGTAGCAGATGTTTTAACATGTCATAGTAGGAAGACACAGGTGCAACTAATTACAATAATGATGATAGCGATTCTTTCAGACGTCAGCGCTAGAGCCCTAATAATGTGCATTGCTCACTCAGTGGTTTGGCCTTGGCTGCTTGGACACTCAATGAGCTATCATTAACCACACACTTCCACCTGTGGTTTTCCTGCTGAGACAATTCAAGGATGTGAAAAAGGCCTATTGTGTTGCAAGTTCTTCTTTTATATATATCCTTAGTGATCTAAACTGGAGTGGAGAATGTGTAACAGTATAGGCCTAATAAATAATCTGAATAATCTGATGATTTAATGACTTGATTTACTGATAGTAATGTCTTCACTGATAGTAATTTCACGGTAAAGAGAATGTCGATGTCAATGTCAATTTATTTATATAGCACATTTCATATGGCAAGCATAAACTGGCCTCATTCACCAATATCTTCTTAAGAACCTTCTTAGATTCTTTCTTAAGTTGTTCTTAAGAGGTTCCTTAAGAAAACCCTACGTCAGATTCATCAACGCGTTCGTAAGCCTCAGAATTGTTCGCAGCTGTGTTCTTATGCCATCTCCTCGTAAATTGAGGGCGTGTGCCAGGTGAGTCCAATTAGCATAGGTAACCGCCCCATCAATGCCCGTAAAAGGGCATGAGACTGCAGGGCTGTGTGCACACAGAACCCACAGGCACTGAGCAGAGAAGGTGAAGTGAGAAAGAAAGTTGAAATGCTCAAATGAAAATCTGGGAGGGAGCAGTGGAGCACCAGACTCCAAACGTAAAAAGAACTTAAGTAGTGAAGTGGCGCTACTGCGGCAGGAATGAAACAAAGAAACAAACAAAAGGCTTATATTTAGTTTATATTTTCATACTTATATTTAGTAGTGTCAGCAGTGGATGCAGCTCATCAGGTTATTATCAGTGTAAATGATAGTAATTGTTTTGAGCTGCCATCTCAGCCTTCCTGTGTCTTGTCTGCTGATTCCCCCTTTTATTTTCTCACTCAAGTGCCTGTAAAGGTCAGTGTATTACTGCCATCTAGTGGTCAGTTTTCTGGGGTATAAAAGGGAGGAGGCCACTGTCACCTGTAAGCTCTTCCTGTGGGTGTGTGCGCTCACCTGTGCGCATCACCACCATCCTCCCTTTGTTCTCCCCTGGCTGGCTCAGTGTTTGTGCTGCTGGCTTTGTTTGAAGCATTTCCGTGGCTCGTTGAGTGAGTTTTCTTTGTTGAATTATTTGTAATTTTTGTGTTGGTGCAGGTTCCCTTATAGTTTGGTTTTGTTCTGTTATCAGGAGACAGTGACACACAGTATAGACGGCACCTTCCATCCTCCTATTAGCCCCTTGGTTTGTATCTTAATTTTGGGCCAGTACTTTATTTTTTATGTTTTGTTTTATTTTTTGTTTTGGGGTGATGCCGTTCACATTATATTTTTATTCCTTAAATAAGGTTTTAGTAATTTTGTAATGGGTTAATAAAATGTAGTTTTGTTTGTTTGCTTTTTTTTATAGTAATAAATTGGGTGCTTTTTGAATCTGTGTTGGGGAAGTTGTATGTGAAGTGCAATGTGTTAAACTTTTTCTTCTTGTGTTTTTTTTTGTATATTCCCTCATAGTTTTCACGGTGCTACACCAAAGAAATAAACTCATGCACCCGTAAGGAACTCTCCGCCTCCTTTCTTGGGGAACCAAGGGCCGCTACAATCAGAGAGACCACACTCTCACGTGTGCCACCAAAAAAAAAAAACAGTTGTGTGTAGCGTGAACACTTTACCCCCCCCCCCCCCCCCCCCCCCCTCCAAAAAAAAGAGAAAAAAAATGTATATGAATGAAGTGTCTATAATGTTTTTTAAGAGACAGCAATGATTTGTAAATTATTAAGAAAATAATTCTTATTCAAATCATATAATATCATACAACTGCAGAACAAAAGAAAATACTGTAATTGGTTATTTTTGCAGAAGTCTCAGCACTTAAAAGTGCGTAAGTAGCTATACTTCTGACTGTTCGTAGATTTTGTTCTTAGTTAAGAACAAATTCTGGATAAGAAAACATTCATGAATGCCACAATCTTCGTAAAAACTTCGTAAGTAGGACTTAAGAACAAATTTGTTCTTAAGAACGGTTCGTGAATGAGGCCCAGAAACCCCAAATCTGGATAATCTGTCAAAGATTTGTTGTCATCTCCATGATGGACATCATCTGCGTGGCTAATGACCACTGTATACAATCTTGTCATGGCCTGAGACTGGAGGCTCCTGTAGTTCTCCAAGTAGACAGCAGGTGGAGCCAACAGGCTGGGAGAGAGCAGGCCTCAGGCTCTCCTCAAAACATCACTGCTACTTCATTTTTTAAATGATGTTTTAGATCATTTTAGACTATGCCTTCACTGACAACGAAAAGGAGACAGTTTTAAAAAAGTCCCCACATGTCAGCGCATGTCTGTATCTGCCAAATGCTGCATCTGCCTGTGTGTACACAGTTGTCAGAAGAGACTTGAGGTGGGATAAAGCTGGGATTATGGCACGGGCCATACTTAACAAGGTCCTGCTCGACTGTGACCATAGTAACCACTGGATTACCCAGATTAGGATTGACGACTTGAGTTAGTCAGCACTTCTCTGCTCTGGTGTCTCCCACCTCGGTCCTCCTTTGTCTCTGTCACAGGAACTCAGTCAAAAACAAAATAACACAACACACAACAGAACTGGGGCCTGTTGTTCGAAACCTAGATAAGGGATTAAGCCGTTATATGTTGGTTATCCTGGCTGAATTTAGCCTCAAGTCGGTTGTTCGAAAGCTGGATACCTTTATCCTGGTCAAGTTACTATGGTGATTTATTCTCTGCAGCTAGCCTGCTCCAGACCAGGCTAACAGCCAGGTTTAGTTGATTCTGTTGTCTTTATCTGTGAAGTCAGCAGTCACTCTGATCAGAAGTCAATGTGTTCTTATGCATGTTCATGCATACATGTTCTTATGTACATATTGGCCTGAATTATAAACAAATAAAATGCATTAACAATAATCAAAAAACATGAAACATTTACAATATTTATTAGGCTTTTTTTTTTCATAATTAGGCCTTCAAAATTATTTTCATAAAATATGTTACAATTATATTGGCCTAAATATTGGTTGAGGTAAGAAAATAAGAATAAAATTGAGTGAGTGTGAGCACCTTCCAAATAATTTATAGACCTCGTCATCATTGTTATCGGCAATTTATTGAAGCACCAAACAGCATAATGTTCTAATATTTAATAAATTTTCACCTGTTGCACATTTGGCCATGTGCTGTAAACTTTACTTCAGATTTGTGCAATGAATCAACTTCCACTGCTCATCATTAAGGCAAAGTGCACAACTGTTGATTTATGAAAGGAACTTGAGTTGTGATTATAATTTTGGATTATTAAATCAGTCCACAGTTGTCCGCCGCGTGCTCTCTCTGAGCTTTAGGACAGCAGCGGTGCTTTTTTTTTTTTTTTAAGAGAGGTGTGTCACCTGTCAGCATTAAGCTCCGCTGTTGATTGAAGGAAAGTAGCCACACCTGTCCTCTCATCGGTGAATCTGTGATCAATCTCTGTGGTCTACTGACGAGAGAATAAGTTACACCTGGCTTGACAAAGCCGCCCCTCCGCAGCCTGGCTCGGCGTTCCAACAACCAACTAAACCAGGATGGACTTATGAGACTTTGTCCAACCTGGCTTTTCCACTTATCCTGGATATCTTTATTCTACTTTCGAACAACGGGCCCCTGCAGCCAAATCTTTGAGACTTTCCCAAACAAGTCGCATGTCAGTGCCTGGAATATTTTTTGCATTATCAACATACGAGTCTTCAAAGAGTGTCGTCTGTGAGAGGCTGGCAGACGTTCAGCTCCTTCCTCACAGCAGTTTAGACCCAGATCCATTAATAAACCTTGACTCCCATCTGAAGTTTTTTGGCTAACTGCAGTCAGTAGCTAATGGGGATAATGTCAATAATGTTAAAGGGATAGTTCAACATTTTTGCAAATTGGCCCATTGCCATAATCCCTATAGTCATAGCAGTAGGTTTGTTACCTTTATTTGTCGGTGCAAGCTATTTTTAGAACGGCGGAGCAGAGCCACGAGCTGCTCAGAGCTACGCTACGGAGGCTTATGGGATTTCTTGGTTTCCCTCATCAAACTCATCAAATACACAATCCAACAACTCCACAACGCTCTGGTGGACAAGTTGTGACCTGCACATTCACCACGCTATGAGATAATAACAGAACGTTACCAGACAGAGTTGTTTTAGAGGGAAATGCAGAGACTGCTTGCTGAAAAACTGTCCCTGAAGGCAACGCGCATCAGCTGTTTTGCATGAATTTACCTCTAAAACAACTCTGTCTGGTAACGTTCTGTTATTATCTCATAGCGTGGTGAATGTGCAGGTCACAACCAGAGCGTTTTGGAGTTGTTGGATTGTGTATTTGAAGAGTTTGATGAGGGAAACCAAGAAATCCCATTAGCCTCCGTAGCGTAGCTCTGAGCAGCTCGCGGCTCTGCTCCGCCGTTCTAAAAATAGCTTGCACCGACAATTAAAGGTAACAAACCTACTGCTATGACTATAGGGATTATGACAATGGGCCAATTTGCAAAAATGTTGAACAATCCCTTTAAAGTTATGATATCCTAATGATGGATTGATCTGCCACGTTATTTCTCAATCAATCAGTTCAAAGATCAAAAGGGAATTCATTTTCAGAAATACGCTGATACAATTTCTTACTGAGGCTGTGATTGATATCACTCTCACATCTGTAGACCTATGCGAAGAATGTAGCAACAGCTGGACGTATAACTTAGCACTGGAAACCGGAGACCAGTTAGCCAAACCAGTAACCCTCCGTTACCTGGCAACCAACAAATAAAGAGTTTGGCACTTTACCCCCAAATTAAACGCGATAGCTATTTCCGTCTCCTGTGATGATGTGAAGAAAAGCTCTGGCTATGTTTGTATTTAGCATACAAACATCTTCTCAGAGAAAAGTGAACATGTTCACTTCACAATGAAAGTAGGCCTATTGTTTGTACGCGGTGATGTCATCAGATTTGATTGTTTTTCTTGTTTTCTCAGAGAACGAAAGACATTTTTGACAAAGAAAATCAGGAAGTTGTCAAAACAGAACTGTTTGACATTTCTGACTTGGAAAAAAAAAACATTGATAACTATGGCCTTTCAGAATTGCTGCAATCAACAAACTGATGAAGGAACAGCTTCAGCTCTATTGATGACTGTGAAGACACAGACACAGTTTATCACATTTACAGATGGAAACATGAGTCTTAAGGCTGGTTTTGAACATGCAGGACTGCACTATTAGACTATTAATAGCCTACAACAGTTGTAATTACTGTGAGTAACACCTGCACTTTATTGCCACGACAAGTCAAAGTGTTATTTATTTATTTTATTTAAAAGGGACAATACACATTAATGAACATTCGTACCTGTGCACAAATGTAAATGCGTCAGAGTTAGCAACTTGCTAATTTGCATCCGTAGTCCCTTGGCAGGTAACACACAAACAGACAGAAATGCACAAGAATTATACAGTGGTTCACAATACACATTCATACCTAAAGTGCATGTGATTTGTAAAGTGCCTGGTATAAAGTGCTATAGTTTCTAAAGTGCAAGTGCAAGTTTAAATAGGTGAAGTGCAAATCTAAATGGATGGATCCAGAATGTGATGGCCCACACCCGCCGCCTGGGGTGGACCAAGACATTGGAGACTACAGTAGCAGCAGTTATATAAGTGCCATTCACACACATACTTACAGAGATAAATTGCAATATAGAAAAATAAGACAAATGCAGTGCATGCATACATACGTATATGTAGGCGCGCACTGCACAACAAAACAAAAATCATGACAGCCAAAAGTATAGAGTAAGGCGGACGGACACCAAGCAAGGCGCATGTGTTTGCTGTTGTCATTCTTATACTCTGTATTCTTGCTATCATCAACCACAGCAGTTGCTCCTGCTGTTACATAATGCCAAGGACTCGCTGTCTGGATTAGAGCGTCTTGACTGGCACAACAGGGTGCAGGTGTGCACTTCTTTACTTGCATCTGTTTGTCTGAGAGTTTATTTGTGTAGCACAAACAGGCTTTGGCTTCTCCTATGTTTGGCCTCTATCTGTCACTGCGCTCTCTAGTGTCTGTCAGCACCAATCTCTCTCACGCTGATCCAAACTGACTCGATTAGCTCGTATAATGGTTGCTCCGTGTCATGGTTTTCCTCATGTTGTTGGCTCTCTCCAATCCCATGAGGCCACCTCCAGGCGAGGAGATTACTCCACTCTAAGGGGAGGCTTGGCTGAATCATGTCTTCAAGGGTATTATGTAACACTCTCTACTAGGACGGCCACGTGGCCACAAGGCTCACCTGTGTTTGGACTGACCATCTGTCCATCTCTGTCCAAATCCCATCTTCATTCTGCAACACACAGCATCAACAGACATCCTCCTGCTGGAGAGACTTCTCTCTTCTTTTTTTTTTTTGGTCCAACCTGGTCATCAGAGATGAATCTACATTGGCCCACAGCTCTGGGGTGTGAGGAAGACTTGGATCCTGAAGGCAGAGAACAACACTGAGCTGTGCAAATGAGATACTGCACTTATTTCCTATTCTCCTCCTGGTTAGACAGGTGCATCAGCATATACTCCCCATGAGTAGGTGAGGAGAGGTAAAGCTGGGATTGCATCTGTGGTGACACCTCCGCAGATTCAGCGTGAAGCAGAAAGGGAGAGCGTGAGAGAGAGGGAGGGAGGGAGGGAGGGAGGGAGGGAGGGAGAGAGCCAGACGTGGAGACAGAATGAATAGAAAGAGGAGGACAGAGGGAGCGAGAGAGGGGCAGAGACACTGAGCGCAAAGAGTGAAAGAGAGACTGGAGATATATTTTGACTATGTGGGTGTGAGAAGTATCAAGGCATGCATCATAATTGTGGATTCTTCTCGGAGCAGCCGGACGTGTCACTGCAGCAGCAGGACGTTATTGGTCTCTCAAAGTGTGCTATTTTCTACTTTAAAACAGTGGGAGCTGTGTGCACAGAGAGTGACATCAGAGACATTTTCAAAGACAAAATGGAAACCGTTTGGATTCTGCTGCTTCAAGGATCTCGTTGACTGTGATTTGCGAAAATACTTTGAGAAGTTGAAGTGATGCGGACTGGACAATGATGATGAATCTTCTCTCCCAATAATCAAGATTTTAAGTCAAATATTTGTCTGAGGTGAGTTTAAAATTGTGTTTTTTGAAACCATTTTGTCGTCGTTGTGTTTGTTTGACACGTCCATGTGTGTTTATTTATGTGTTTGAGTTTCTTATACGTACAATGAAGGTATATGTCTTATAATTGAGAACATGTAACCTCACATATTGACAGTTTGAGGATGAGGCTACAGCTTGATTTAGTATGATGGTTGAAACCATGATCATCTCAGGGCTGGCAAATACATTACATCACTGAGCGTCCTCATAAGTGAGCACAAACATTGTGCGTGTGTGTCTCTATGTGTGTGTATGTGTGTGCGTGTGCAGTCGTGTGTTTCTCTGTGCTCATGGGTACTGAAACTCGACTTCTCAAAAGCCCAGTATTTGATGTAGTCAGCCCACGCTGTTTCCCGTTCCCATGGAAACCATTGCCCAGTGCTAAAAGCAGTTCTATTCTGTGCTGTGGGTGCGTGAGTGTGTGTTTGTGTGTGTGTGCCTGAAAGAGAGAGAGAAACATTTTAATGTCTGACATGTCACAGTTTTTCTTTTAAATATGTGATTGTATTTGCTGCGGTTTCTACAGTTTGTTGTACATGATGGCGGCAACACATACACACTAATGTGATCTATATCTACACCCACCTACTCTCTCTCCTCTCTGGATCTGTTCCACTCTGTCACTCCTCTTGTTTATCTCTATGGAGATCTACCTCCCTTTTTTCTCCTTAACCCTCCTGTTGTCCTCCTGGGTCAAGGAAGGAAGGAAGGATGGACGAGGGGAAAGAAGGAAGGGAGGACGAAGGGAAAGAAGGAAGGAAGGAAGGACAAAGGGAAAGATGGGAGGAAAGAAGGAAGGGAAAGGGGAAGGAAAGATAGGAGGAGGGAGGGAACAGATTGGGTCAAAAAGAAAGGAAGAAGTAAGGACGAAGAGAAGGAAGGAATGGTGGGAAAAGGATTGTGGGGAAAAGGAAGGACAGAAAGATGGATGGAGGGAACAGATTTGTTCAAAGAAGGAAGAAGAAGGAAGAAGGGAGGAAAGAAGTGGGACAGTTGACAGGTCCTGTCACTATGCCTCCAATTGATCATTGATCATCCTCTTCACCTTGCCACAGAAGGAAGGGAAAAAGGATGGAAAGAAAGATGGAGGGAGGGAAGAGATCAGGTCAATTGGATCAAAAGAGGAAGGAAAAAGAAGTAAGGACAAAGGAAAGGAAAAAGGATTGTGGAAAGAAGGAGGGGAGAAAGGAAGGATGGAGGAAGGGAACAGACTGGGTCAATTTGACCCAGAAGGACAACAGAAGGGGTTAAACACCTGTTCATCATCCGTACATCTTTTTTTCTCTGTCTCTCTAAGATGGCTGTGTGCCCCATAATCATCTGCCTCCTGTCACTGGTTGGCTGTGGTTGCTCCCACCCCTCTGCTCCTCCTCGGGGGTGCAGCGTGGATGTGGACCCTCCGTACAGAGTGCTGTGTGACCTGGAGTCGGTGTGGGGAGTGGTCCTGGAGGCCGTGGCCTGCAGCGGCGGTCTCACCTCCCTGATCCTCGCCGTGCTCCTGCTCGTCAAGCTGCGCTCCGTCTCCGACCCTGCCAGGCGCTCCGGCGTGGGGCCTCTCCTCCTGCTCCTTGGCACGCTCCTCGGCCTTTTCACCATCTCCCTGGCGTTCCTGGTGGGGAAGAACCAGGCGCTCTGTGTGGTCCGCAGGGCCTTCTGGGGGCCCCTCTTCGCTCTCTGCTTCTCCAGCCTGCTGGTGCAGGGCGTGAGGCTCCGGAGGCTGGTGGCCGGGAGGACCAGCCCCTCGGGCAGCTCCCTGGCAGCGCTCGGCCTGGCCTTGGCCTTGGTGCAGGGGATCATCTCCGCTGAGTGGGTCCTGCTGACTGTTGTCAGGGAGGGTCACCCAGCCTGCGAATATCCTCCTTTGGACTTTGCTCTGACATGCAGCTACACTCTGGGGCTGCTCCTCATAGCCATGGGGCTTTCTCTGGGGGTAGTGCTCTGTGGAGGGGAGTTTGGGGCAGATGGAGGAGGTGGGAGTGAAGACGACAGAGAAGGAGAGAGTGAAAAACGGAGATGGAAGTGTAATGCCGTTTGGCTTTTCCTGTCCAGTCTGGCATCAGCGTTGCTGTGGGTGGCCTGGCTGGGGTTCTATCTCTACGGCAGCCAGGCACTGAGGAAGGGGAGAGGGGAAAGGTTAGGAGGAGGAGGAGGAGGAGGAGGAGGAGGGAAGAAGGATGTAAAAGTGCTGGATGAGCCTGCACTAGCAGTGGCTCTGGTCATTCAGGGCTGGATCCTGCTGCTGTTCCACGCTATCCCAGAGGCGCACCTGTGTCTCCGGAAACCTCCAGAGTCCAACACACAAGATTTCTTCGACACCAGTCACACGTCCCCTCCTCCACATTTCGGGGATGAGCTCCCCGGACACTCTCACCGACCCTTCCCAGAGAACCAGGCCTTTTCTATGGAGGAGCACAGTGCAAGTAGGCATCTTTGTATGTGTGTGCGTGGGTGTTTGTGTGTCTTGTTTAACTTTATATAGTGGGGAAAACAAGTATTTGACCCCCTGCTGATTTTGTAAGTTTGCTCTTCCACAAAGAAATGGACGGTCTATATGGTAGCCTACGTTTATTTTAACAGAAAGAGACAGAATTTCAACAAAACATCCAGAAATAATATCATCAAGGTTATACATTATTTTACATTTGATCAAGTGAAATAAGGGTAAAATTCAGCAGGAGATCAAATACTTATTCTCCCCCACTGTATACTGAGGGTCCAAAAAACAGAGGTCCACTATGCCTTGATCTGCTCTTTGAGGACCAAAATGTTGAGCCCACAACTATAATGAATATGAAATGAATATTTACTTACATAATTACTTAATTAAACAAAAAAAAGTATTGCATTTGGGCATTTTTAAGTATCATGATATCACATAAGTTACCCAATATCAAATATGTTATTATATCATCTATAAAACAAATGACATGAGCCTCATATCATGTCGCAAACTGTTCGTAAAAACTATACTTCAAACAAAATTATCTTTTTTACTTATTTATTGAAGCTTAAAAAAAATTCACTGATATCAATATGCTGTTCAATTTGCAAGTTGTCTACCATATCACCACATCGCCACAGCTCCATGTATGTTTTGTTTACAGCAAAGTGTGGCTCACTTCTATAGCTACTGTACACAGTCCAAAATCCAATTAAACCTCATGAAATGCCTGATTATCCAACAGGCGTCTCTACAGATCTATGAGTCATTTCACTCACTCTACTTCTCTCCATGTTTAGTTGAAGCCAAATGCACAGATGCGGAGCTGAGCTGTGAGGGAGCAGGACAAACAAAGAATGGAGGCAGTGGCGGATAGGAATCATGAAGGGTGTTTCACAAGTTAGCAGATGATTGATGATATTTGTTAGTTTTTGCACAACTGACTGAGGAGGAGACATCTCACAATAGGGTTGTTGTTGTTGTTGTGGTTGTTGTGTTTTAAAGGATCCATTATTACTTGTCATAATGAATGGTGTGCTGTAAGTCATGTTTCAGCCTCTCGTCTCTACAATCTCTGCAGTGGAGTGAATAATGTGTCGATAAGTATCATAGACGGGAATTATCTCTGAAAATAAATCATGAAGGGATAACTAGATTTTTCCTTATAAAATGTGATTTCTAAAGGAAGAAATATGAATCCACTTGCACTTCTCTTGGCTATAATGTTAGCAAACATCTAGATGTTGTCTGACTTACATTACTGAGTCAGTTCCTCTGTCACACTGTCTTATATGTCACATATCCATGACTCACTGCTGTTATGTTATGTTATATAAAAAAAACACACACAAAAAACAAGCAGAGAATATACAGTGCACCTCATTACAGCACCTGTTTGTTGTTCCTGCTTGTGGTCCCAATCCGCTCACTCAGTCAGCTCATAATGATGAAATCTTTGCAGTTGGCATCCCCTATATTGGGAAATAAAGTGAAATTCAATGTGCCAATATCCTGTTATTTCCACTTGAGACCTGAGCAAAACGAATAGGCTACAGCCTCTCTACCTATTCACTAGACAGCACCCTGTATTTAATGTGCTCATTTTCACTATATAGTGCTCTATACAACTTTAGCACTGAATGCAGCGTCTACAGCACACGTACTACTTTTGCTAACAATCCCACAATGCACTGCACTACAACAATTAACAGCTGTACAACACTAAAGTGGTTAGTGGTGACACAAATGGACATGGGTTGAAAAGCTCAATCTACTGCTCACTGCATAAACTTATGTGTGGTGAATGAATGAATCAAACAATGAATGAATGAATTAAAGGCACAACACACCCACATGGGTGTTTTCAGTTAGCCTACAGTTACCCATCAGTAAGCTGAAGCTTCAGTGGAGCTGAGCTGGGAATAGTTTTGAAAAACAGGATAGGCCTCTGGTTCTGGACTTGTTTCCCCCATTCAGGATCTCATAACATGTAGGCTAACTCTCCTGGAGTGTTCATATCACTTTTACCATCAAATTAATTGCTTCAGAGAAATCCTATTTTTTCTTTTCAAAATCTTACAGTATCAATGTCCATCTGCCCGTCAGAAACAGGAACCAGAGGAGTGATGGAAAAGTCATACAAAATTGAAAAGCAGAACTGATTGTAAGCTGTAGACTATTTCATATATTCTATTTAGCTTTTTCAATGACCACACATTGTTTTAAGTTTGGTGGCTCAATGCTTTTAGAGTTGTAGCTCACTTTTATCTCAAACGTTTAATGTCTACATGCCTGCATCTTTGGAACATTAGATTTTCTCTAATAAAGTGTTAAAGTGTAGCTGCTAGTGATTGATTCAAGGTTCATGGTGATCCAAGCTACAGACCCAGCTGCTTCCAGAACAGAAAATAACACTGTCCTACTTTGCTGCTGTGTTGTGTGAGATCTCCAGTCTACATCAACATGGAGAGCTAAAGCTGAGCCAACCAAGCTAAAAAAAAAGAGGTCAAAAGCACAGTGCACAGACATCTACAGTGTCCAGTCAAAAGGTCTCACATACAATAATGATTAAAATCCACTGTAGAGATTCATTATAAATGTGATGGGTCTCTAAATTGGTGAAAGAAAATGATGTAGGCTACTTGTAATTTGTGTGTTGTGCTTTTCCGTGCTTGGTTTGCCAGCTCTGCGAAGTGGAACATACCATGGCAGCCATGGGAACGCCCGTCCTGGCATTGCCTTTAGAGGTCATGTCTACCAACCCACTGAGATGGCACTGGTCATGAACGGTGGTACAGTAAGTATGGCCAAAAATATTCACTCTGTGTATTTCACTCTCTTTTAGTCCCCTTAAAACAAGGTGACTGCAGTGTTCTGTCTCTCTCTCATAGATGCCCACAGCTCCAATCAACTACACTGGACGCCGGCTATGGTAATACGGGACACGACTTGAAGAAGACACATTTGTGAGGAATTTTATGTTGCCTAAGAAGAAAAGGAGAGAAATATTAAAGACATCACATATCACTCTGAGTGGATTTGATGGAAGCTATATAATGTATTTGTATTTGTATGTGAATATCTTAAAAACAAACTGTAATAGTTATTTTTGCTGAAATTTTTCTGATTGCCTCTTTATCAGCAGACTGGTCATGAAATCAGAGGGGAGCTAAGAGACCTCGATGAAGCTTCCACAGTTAAGGATATTTTGTCACAGAGTGACGATATTAACAGTGCATTATTTTTGATCTGCACAGATCAGCACACACAGTCTTAATTCTAATATGTAAATACACTGATGATGAGTGCAGAGGGAGAGCTGGTGTTGTTACGTATGAGCTCAGACGATCAGAGGTCATTGTCCAATGTGGCACTGTAAGGGAGTAATTGAATGAGCTGCTGTTAGATCATGACTAGATTTATAGATTTAAGCATTCGTTTGAATGTAGTGAACATTTTGCCTGAGCAGTTACTTACTGATGACTGTTCAACAGTGATGCCTGCTTCATGAAAAACTGAATCCATTTTCTGTTTAGAATCAAGCAACAACTCTGATAAAAGCCCTCCGGTTGTTTATGTAAATTACCCGCATACACCCACAAAGCTTGCTTGGCCTCTGTATTTCATGCTGGAAAGCCCCAAAGGACTCTCATTGTGACTTTCTCTCCACATCTCCATCCCATTATCAGTGCTATTTGGTTTGGCACATCCACTGCGTATAATAATGTCATGTATTTAACTAGTGCAGGGTTCTGGAGGATTGTTAGGTAATTTAAAAGGTGAAAGATGAGTCTCCAAACTCATGGGTAACTAATTTTGAATAAGCATATCATAATAAGCCATTTAATACTGCAATAGCTATTCTGCAGTATAGACTTTACTGTTGGAGGTTGTGATTTTGCACTTTATCCGCGCTGATTTTGTCTGGGCATTGTGATATATGAATTGTATGATCATTTGATGCATGTAAAAGTACAGTTTAAAAGGTACGTATTTTGTCAAACCTAATGTATTTTCAGTGTTTTCTAGAATTTTGATATACGCATAGAAGGAAATAACAGTTTTAGTGCAGAGTTTCACTTCTGATTCTTGACACTGAAAGCAACGGTTAACAAAACCAATCTCAAGTCCAGTGCAGCAGCAGACCATGTGGTAGGACTGGGTTTTTTTTTCTGGAATGCTTGGTTTTTAGATCAGCAGCAACATTTCATGTGTTCTCGCTTTCAGGATTTCCTCAAATTTCAAATTCCGCTGAATACAGAGAGAATATCACTGTCATACATCACTGTGACTTTAACTGGTAACATTTCATCTATATAGGGATTATGCTATATTAATGACACTAAACCCTGTTATATTTGACTGGAGGGTTGCAGTCTCTGTCTCATGAGCAAGATTTCAATCCCTGGCAACTGATCCAGTTTCAATATAGTTCAAAGAGCTGTCACCATGTTCATGCTGTGACCATTTCCTCTGGCTGTGAAACTTAACTAAATAACTAAGTTGTCAACACTTAACGTGTTCAGGTGTGTGCTTTAATATTGTTCAATGATAATATTTTGATCTTGTAAATAACCAAATGTGAATAAGCACTGGTATTTTCTTTCTAAGATGCTCTTATGATTATACCACTGTCACTGTTATATGGCAGCGTAACATGAATGTCTGTAACGTGATTTGCACAAAGTGGCGAATACATCAATGCACATTTTCTGCTACTGTCTGGTCATTGAACTCGTCTTTCTTCAGTCTGCTGTTCTTTATGTTGCACTGGGCAAATATGCTGCGTCTTGACAAAACACAAATCATCCAACACCCAGGACCTAGAAATGCCACTCATACACAACAATGGAGCTACATAGAGCAAAACACAAGCAAGGACTCAATGATCCACAGAAACCTTTCTGCAAAGATTATTCAGGAAACAAATCCAGTGTGTAGACAAATACATCAATTCACAATCACTCCCCTTGAAGAAGGCAGTCCACATCCAGTTTGTAATACAAAGTCATCACGCACATTTAAGACATCACAGAACATGTATCTGCACTTCAAAGAGCCAAGTGAAGCTGTGCATGATGTCTCCACTCTGTGTGATGTGTTGAATCGTGAGCCAATTCATCTCCTAAAAATACCACTGGAGCAGCTGCACTAAAAAATCCCTTTACTGCATGTGGGTGTGTGTTTAAAAGTAAGAAATGCTATATTTAAGTCACAACCCTTTAGAAGTTGTAGGCAGAATTTGGGATTGCAAGTGTGGAAGCTGAGGTTGGCAGCTGGAAATGTAGGCGGCTTCTAAAATCTCACACTGCAGGTTGTAGGATACAAGGAAAGTTTTCTCCTCGGCTTACAACAGAGCAGGGTGACTGAGTGACCCGTGTTTCAGACCAAACACTCTATATAAGTGATTGTTGTCTGAAGATATAACTATTTAAGACTTATATCATCTGGGGGTCCGAGGGGAGTCCAACGCAGAAGGTTTGGTTGAAATCGGGCCGGTGGTTTTGGAGAAAATGACCAAAAACCGCTCAGGCCATTTTGAAAAAAAGAGCCACTCCGCGGGTTAAAGTTTTTTTTTTGACCAAAAATATTTTTTTTTTGACCAAAAATTAAGATTTCTCCAAACTCGGATATATCATCTGGGGGTCCGAGGGGAGTCCAACGCAGAAGGTTTGGTTGAAATCGGGCTGGTGGTTTTGGAGAAAATGACCAAAAACCGCTCAGGCCATTTTGAAAAAAAGAGCCACTCTGCGGGTTAAAGGGACAACGAGGAGTTTCTATTCGGTTATAAAAAAGTCTCACGTTAATGTGGATGAATCTCCGCTACCCACACTTGTTAATGGGCCCATTTTCGATAAATATATCGTTCTGTCTCTATTATTTTGTTATTATTAGTGGTGGCGGAGATGCTGGTTGAGCCGACCAGCGTTTTTTACTTTCGGTTTCGCAACGAGTCATGAGAATAACGCAGCTGAATCGCCGTTTATGGTCAGAACTACGACGGTATGTGAACCTCTTTGAACCTCTGACTTTAATTCTTGATGAATGAAAACATGAGTCCGTCTTGCGCCGGTCAAAAGAATTTTACGGTGCGCGCGGAGGCTCATAAATGTAGTGTGAAAACGCTTCGCTTTTCCAAAACTCCTCGTTGTCCCTTTAAAGTTTTTTTTTTTTACCATTTTTTTTTTTTGACCTAAAATTTCTCCAAACTCGGATATATCATCCGGGGGTCTGAGGGGAGTCCAACGCAGAAGGTTTGGTTGAAATCGGGCCGGTGGTTTTGGAGAAAATTACCAAAAACCGCTCAGGCCATTTTGAAAAAAAGAACCACTCCGTGGGTTAAAGTTTTTTTTTTGACCTTTTTTTTTTTTTTTTGACCAAATATTAAAATTTCTCCAAACTCGGATATATCATCTGGGGGTCCGAGGGGAGTCCAACGCAGCAGGTTCAGTTGAAATCGGGCCGATGGTTTGGAGAAAATGACCAAAAACCACACAGGCCATTTTTGAAAGAAACGTCAACCCCGCGGGTTACATTTTGGCCCAAAATGAAAAATTTCTTCAAATTTCTCCAAACTCTAGGTTTTTTTTTAACCTCTCAAACAGCAGCACAGTGACACATGGAGGGCACATTATATAGGTTAAACATTGTAAATTTTGTGTTTTTTGTCTGTTTAGTTGATATTTTGTTTGGAAAAAAAAGCTAATTTCTCATTTAGGGCTACACACATCTCATGCAGTTTGAAATGTAATGTTAAAGCAGAAGTGAGTGATCCGGTCGTTTTCGCTAATGCTGCGTTCCAGGCAGGCTTTTGAAATCGTAAATTACAGCTTCAAGTCACAACTTACGACTTTGTAGCGTTCCAGGCAACCCACTCGTGTTTTTCCGACCTGTTTTACCTGTGAAAGTCACTATAACGGCCACTCGTAACTTCCGACCGGTGAACTCGTACCAGATCGAACTGGTACCACTTCACGGTCGGAAAAATACGAGTTTCCTTGAACGCACCATAACAGTCCTCGTCGCTACGTCTCCACATTCACGGCGTTCCTTGGCTGCACACACAGCCCCGCATGCCGTTCTCTCTCCTCATTGGATAAAAACTGTAGGATACGATAAATGTTTTCTCTTCGGCTCAGAGCAGAGCAGAGGGACTGACAGACCCGTGTTTCAGTCCAAACACTCTATGTAAGTGATTGCTGTCGGAAGATATAACTATTTAAGACTTATATTAACACAAATATATCACTCACTTCTGCTTTAAGTCAATATTTAGCTTCTTTTATTTTACATTTGAGACATTTGGCTGGAGAGAGACTGATTTTTTTCATGTCTTCACCCTCTCTGTGAGAGAGAGCAAAATAAGAGAATTACTGAAAGAGAGAGAGCTCTCAGAAACGCATCACACACACGCGGCCCAGAAAGGAGCCAGATCATGTCAGATCGCGCACAACCATCATAAATGCTGATCAAGATGTGTAAACTGATAATCAAAGCCTCCCCTCCCAGAGTAGCCTACAGAGTAAAAGAAAAAGGGTGCGAGCCTGCTGCAGCCGCCGCTCCTGCTGACAGCAGACTGAGAGGAAAAAAAAGAAGTACATTTTGCTTTGGTTAGGTTCAGGCAATGAAGAAAGGAGTTGGTTAAGTTTAGTAAAAACACCAGGTAGAGGCTAGACAGGCTGGAAGCATAATGAGCGTTATATGTTATTAATATGCAGGCTTGGGGAGTAACGGACTACATGTAACGGCGTTACGTAATCAGGATACAAAAAGGGGTAACTGTAGTCCGTTACAAGTACAGAAAAAAAAAACCGTAATCAGATTACCGGTACATTTGATAAAAACGGAGATTACTTAGCTGATTACTTCACATTTTAAAAATCAACCACAGGCTATAAAGCGGCCGTAGAAGTCACTCGCCGTCTCGTTGTAGTTTCAGAGGTGAGGCACAGACAGAGCTCCTCTGCCTCTTCTGCCCGTACGGTGTGTGTGTGGCTGAGGCTACGCTGCCTCATTCATTGCGTAACTCTACTGAGTGTGAGCGGCACGTAAGTTCACGTTGCTTTCGTGAATTGTAAACACACAGACGGCCCCTCGGTTTTAGCGTCCAGCAGTTTAGCGGCTAATTCAACAGCAGTGATGGATAACTGTACCGGAGAGGCTCAACAACTTAATGAGCTTCATTTGAGGAATAAACGGCAGCTTTTACCTGACGGGAGACCGACGCCTGAGCTACGGTAGCTAACAGCTAGCAGCTAACAGGTTACAGACATTCTCTCTCTCTCTCTCTTTCTTACACACACACACACACACACGCGCGCGCACACACACACACACACACACACACACACACAGCCCAGGTTGTCTGTCATATCTGTTGTAAACCTTGTAATACTAGCTTGTTGAGTACAGTTAACATTATTGTTGCTTCGGTTTGAGTGTGTATTAACCGTATTAACTCGTGGTTTGTGCCGCGGCTGTCACTAATGTTGATAAAGTGATGATTTACAATCGAGAGTTTATCCATTGTGTTTTATTTTGAAATTTAGCGGATGCTCGGTGCGTTTCATTTCCTGTTTCCTCTGCGTGGATTCATGCGTGATGGCTGCGTGACTGAATTTGCATGTTTGGTATTAAAGCAGAAGTAAGCGATCCGGTGTAGGTACCAGATTGGCTCGGGGTCCTGCGCTTGCAGATGACGTCACGCATGTCACAAATCGTGATTGGTTGAAGCTCGGAAAGTTGGAGGAAACCATGGAAACACAAAATGTTTGTAGTACTGCTGAACAATGTTTAATAAAGTTAGAAAAGTTCGGCTCGTGTCTATGCTCGTGGCTAGCACGAAGCTAACGCTACAGACGGACACACACACACACACACAAACACACACCGTACTACCCTTGTTCTTCGTGTATAATCATTTATGTGTGTGTGTGTGTTAGTGCTGCTGTTCGGCAAAATTGGCTCGTGGTTGGTGCATGGATGTATTATATTATCGTCGGAGAGCGGTGTTTGCTAAGCGCTGCTAACGTTGGGCTAGTGCTAACACGGAGCTAACAGTAACACAGACAGCAACACTAACACACACACACACACATAAATGATTATACACGAAGAACAAGGGTAGTACGGTGTGTGTTTGTGTGTGTGTGTGTGTGTCCGTCCGTCCGTGTAGCGTTAGCTTCGTGCTAGCCACGAGCATAGACACGAGCCGAACTTTTCTAACTTTATTAAACATTGTTCAGCAGTACTACAAACATTTTGTGTTTCCATGGTTTCCTCCAACTTTCCGAGCTTCAACCAATCACGATTTGTGACATGCGTGACGTCATCTGCAAGCGCAGGACCCCGAGCCGATCTGGCAGCCGAGCCAATCTGGTACCTACACCGGTCGTTTTCGCTAATGCTGCGTTCGAGGCAGGCTTTTGAAATCGTAAATTACAGCTTCAAGTCACAACTTACGACTTTGTAGCGTTCCAGGCAACCCACTCGTGTTTTTCCGACCTGTTTTACCTGTGAAAGTCACTATAACGGCCACTCGTAACTTCCGACCCGTGAACTCGTACCAGATCAAACTGATACAACTTCACAGGACGGAAAAACACGAGTCTACGAGTTTCCTTGAACGCACCATAACAGTCCTCGTCCCTACGTCGCCACATTCACGGCGTCCCTTGGCTGCACACACAGCCCTGCATGCCGTTCTCTCTCCTCATTGGATAAAAACTGTAGGATACGATAAATGTTTTCTCCTCGGCTCAGAGCAGAGCAGAGTGACTGACAGACCCGTGTTTCGGTCCAAACGACTTAGTAAGTAATGTTTGTTGTAACATATTATATTATTACTTTTTAATAGGTATTGCTTTGCATTTAAATTAACGTGGGATTATTTTTTGTATTAAGAAATAATAGTACCAACTAGTTAGTTAAAGTTACACTTTTTTTTCTTTCCCATTTGTGGCGCTGGTGCCCCCTGGATGGACGGCGCCCTTAGCATTTGCCTATACTGCTTATGCCACGGGCCGGCCCTGGGCGACGGGGTGGATTTTTTTTTACCTTTTCCCAAGACACATCTCAACCGAGAGAAGTGTCTGCTCTAGATGAAGTTATGCGGTAGACCACAACAACACCAACTAAACGTGGATAAAATTAACAAGGATGTCTACATCTGTTCTAAGTTAAGTCAACAACGTATTTGAGGCAACATATTGTCAGAGATGTTTAGATGTTAGCCAGCATCACAACTAAGCATAAAGTCCGCTAGCTTAATGCTAACGTATAATGTAAAACTCCATAGACAGGCCAACAGAAATTACCCCGTCGCTATCGGCGTTTCGCGGCAACCGACAGCCATAGCAGTAAAGCTAAGTTAAGTTCTGGTGACTTCGAGATGATATTTAATCTTTCTGTCTCCAAAAATCATCAATTGCCTCCTGTGATATGTCTCTTACTGTGACAGCTGTTGCCATAGCAACTGTCACCGAATGTTGACTGTTTGTCCGAGTGAGTGGAGGGGGCGGGGCTTAGCCATAGGTCAATTAGTCACGTCAGTAGACTGTGTAATGGAACCTAGTTCACCTCTACAGCAAATAGTCCAACCCTTAGTAACGACCTAGCAACAAAGGATTTTCTAGTTCCAGATGAGTGAACTCTGAGCTAACGTTATGTTTTATCACAGTTGCGGACTTTCCCGAACTAAATCAATTACCGCGTCGCCGACACAACTGAGCCAAACATTTCCATTTCTCCAGATTATTTAAAAGAGAAAGAGAGAGAAACAGAGGTATCTTCCATTTTATCCAACAAAATATTCAGCTCCAGGCGATAACTTATAAAAATAAGAATTCATGGATGGTTACCAATGGAGATGGACAAAACAACATGACATGGCGGAGTAATGGGAATGGCTAGTGTGACGTCACGAGTCACTTTCGTGTCCAACTCCTGCCGTATAGTTCTTCATTGCTGTCCCCCCAAAACACACACGCACGCACACACACACACACTCTCCTGGCAGTGGCGTCCCTAGGCTAAAACATTCGGGGCTAAAGCCCCGGATGTTTTTTAATTAGCCCCGAATATTAATTTTCAAAAAAAAAAAAAAATTTTTTTTTTTTTTTTTTTTTTTTTAAGATCACATCCTCAAACTACGGTTATCTTATGTTGATGCTTCGATAAAACAGTGTTTTTGGACAGGTTTGAGTAACAATTAATTATATTTTTAAAAAGCCACTACTTTGGCTTTGGCACACAAGTGGTTAACACCTCCAGGTCGCACTTGACGTCATTCACCCAAAACAGCGGCGCATTTAACTTGACAACAAATACCTGACAGCAGGCAGGTTTGACAACAGCGAGCTGCAGCTGTCTTTTGGTAGCTAATAGCAGCTAAAGTGTATCAAGATGCCACAAAAAAGATTTCCATGTTTTCCCCCAAAGGTGGTCAGCAATCAAAAAGGTAATGGGAATAGAAATTATGTAAAAATGTATAATTTCGAAAAGAGTGTTGCAGCTGGAACTACAAGAGGGTAGTAGCTAACGTTAGCTAGCTAGCAGCTAGTTGATATTGCTCTGGTTGATATTACATGAGGAAAAAAGCAATCTGTAATTATTGGCATCTGTAAATGCAATTGTAGGGTGTGAGAATTGTGTACCTAGAAATAACTAAGTTTGGGCTTCTTCTAGAGGGGAAAGTTGCTGAAGTTAATGTGCTATAACATCGAACCATCTTGTTTATTTTCTTTTTCATGCATGATAGCAGCTAGTTAGCAGACAGGGATCCCGCACAGCCTGCCTCTTTTACTGTAGCTGCTAATGTGTTAAATGGAAACACAATGTGTTGTTACCTAGCTAGCTAATGTCAGTACATAGAACTAAATTCGAATATCGCTACATTTTTTATTTTTTTAAGACGTTAGTTTAGGCGGCAGCTCTTTGTTGTTAAGGCGGCCGCCTTAACAGGAAAGCGCTGCGGGAAACCCTGATAATCTGTCTAACCATCTATGACACCTGAAACGGTAAACACAGCTGATCGATCGAAATAAATCACCGAGTGAATTCACTTTCAGTCATTGAAAACAGCTGGTTCTTGAATGTAACTAGGTCAAAGTCAGACATAACCTCAAGATTTTTTTCTGTTAGGTTATACATGATGTAGGCCTACATGCTGACAAAGTTAGACATACAGTATGTGTGGTCGGAGAAAATCGCTTTGTTACTTTCGTCCCACGTTACGTTCATCTTCTCTCTCTCTCATATACATGAATATATATGTTTATTTATTCATAAATGAAAGCTCCCACGGTGTTTTTGACCCGGCTCTGCCTATTGTTTCTATACTGAATATTGGACACAGAAGTGATGTTTTAGAATATGATGACGTAGCCACTAGCCATTCCCATATGTTTAGTGATGAGTTAGGCGTGCTGTCATGCTGATTTGAGCACATTCTAAATGTCTTGTTGACCAATCAGATTGCTTGGTCGGAACTACTTGTTGTACAGTCGTAAAATATCCGTGCATGTACCTACCTCCTCATGCACTTTAGGTTGAATATATGTTGAATATGAATCTTGTTATTTGTAGATAAACCAGTTATAGTTCTGCTAAACAATTTTCTTGAGGGATGCACTTTTTATTTTAATTGTATATGATGATTTGATATGTCAGTGCTTTTGATTTATTAATTTCATATGGTAAATGCTTGGCCTATGAGTGTCTTTTGCTACTGTTTTTTATTTACAGCAAATGACCACAAATATTTGTGTGATATGACATGAAAAAATGTTAAGAGCCAGAGCTTTTGTTAGCTTTTATAGGCAAGAGCCTATTATGTAAAATATAAAAATATGAATTTATCAGTTATCGGTATCGGTTGAAATCTTTCATATCGTGCATCACTAATTTAAACCAAACCTTTCTGAAACCATTTGAAACTGTCCATGTATACCAGGGGTATTCAACTAAAACGTCACCAGGGTCCACAGCTCTGACTCCGCGTTCCGGTTGTTCCTGACTGATGAGATGATCGACCTGATGTTCAACATGACTAATCTGCAGGGCCAACGCACAAAGCTGGGATGGAACGACGTGGATGCCACGGAGCTGCTGGCGTATATTGGTCTCCTCATTTTGGCCGGAGCGCTCTTCCGAGCGACTATGTCACTGTTTCGGTTCCGGAGCCAATGTTACAGTTGACGAGCGGCTGGTGTCTTTCCGGGGGCGATGCAAGTTTCGGCAGTACATGCCGCAGAAGCTAGCTAAATATGGCATCAAGATTTGGATCACAGCGGACGCGCTCACTTCATACGCATGGAAATGCAAAATATACACGGGCAAGACCGGCATCGCTGCAGAGGTGGGCCAGGGAAAGCGGGTGGTCCTGCAGGTGACCGAGGGGCTGCAGGGGGTCACGGTCACCTGCGACAATTTTTTTTACGTCTGTCCTGTTGGTCGAGGAGCTGCTGCAGAGAAAAGTGGCCATGGTGGGGACCATGCGTAAAAATATTCAGAAAAAACATGACGGCGGTGAGCTATGTCCCCAAACGAGGACGGAACGTCATCGTTTTGAGCACCAGGCACCGGGAAGCAGAAGTGACACAGGGAGAAAAAAAGAAACCCGAGATCATCGCATTCTACAACCAGACCAAAGGAGGTGTCGACAACCTGGTGTGTGACATTATTCCTACTGAATTCATGCCCTTATAGCATCAACATTATCATTCTCGCTGTAATTGCTTGTTGTCATTATGCAATCTTTTTATTCATTCATTTATTATTATTGTTGTTGTTATTATTATAGGTTGTCGGCACCTACAGCTGCAGGCAGAAGACGAACAGATGGCCACAGACTGTATTCTACAATCTGATGGACATCTCGGCCTATAATGCCTATGTCATCTACACCGCGATTGATCCCTCCTGGAACGAAGGAAAGAGTTTCAGGCGGCGGCTGTTCCTCGAGGAGCTTGGGAGTGCCCTCATTTCCCCGGAGGTCCAAAGGCGGAAACACCTCCCCTGTGCGCCAGTGGCTGCTGCAATGGTGCTAGAGGCACAGTCTCCTGCAGGTACCCTGGAGGAAGCCACCCGTTATCGTCATTGCCTCATGTGTTACGAGTTTTATTTATACTTTTAGTTATATGAGTTACATTTGTACATCCCTACGTTCCATCATGCTACCTCTCTTATGTGTATTAGGCTGTGTGTGATTGACTGTATGTGCATGGTGGATTGTAGAAACTGAATTGCCCTGCGGGGATCAATAAAGTCTCCTGTACCTGTACCTGTGATGGGAAGAGGGGACTTTGCAAAGGTTGCAAAGGATCAAAAAAAATAAATCTGCAGCACCTGCATCAAATGCGGGGAACACGCCTGCAGAAATCACCATGTGGTTTGCTGGGGTCCATGCCTATGTTCCCACAACCTTATGTTCCCACAGCCCTATGTTCCCACAGTTCTAAGATTTTTCTCAAAATTAGGCCCTATGTTCCCACTGGACTCTCTCTACCTATCTGGACTCTATCTATCTGGCCTGTCTAGCCTCTACCTGGTCTTTTTACTAAACTTAACCAACTATTTTCTTCATTGCCTAAGCCCAACCAAAGCATCTCCCTCAGTCAGCTGTCAGCACGAGCGGCGGCTGCAGCAGCCTCGCACCCGTGTGAGCTCAAACCGGGACCAAAGGGCTGTGGGAACATAGGGCCTAATTTTCAGTGACAACAAAAGTTAGAAATGTGGGAACATAAGGCTGTGGGAACATAGGGCTGTGGGAACATAGGAATGACCCCGTTTGCTGCACATCCTGCTGGAAAGACTGACCATCACGCACGCACGCACGCACACACACACACACACACACACACACAGAGGGAGAGAGAGTTATGGGTCTGTTCAATTTTGAGTGTGTTTTTATGAATTGTTGATAATAAATTTATATTATTATTCATAAATGTATGCTGAGTGTATTTTGAGTGTGTTTTTCTTAAATATTTTGAATAGTAAAACTAGTATTTTCATGGCTGCTCAACTACATCTGGAAGAACACCTTTGACTAGATACCCAGAATTATAGGCTTTCTGTGCCTAGGCCTGGTTACTAGGTAAATGGCGCCATCTAGTGATCCACAGTAAAATCTGCCCATTTGACCCCTTCTGCAGAGTAGAAGTCACTGAGATTGAAAAATCAGTTTTGTTACTGATCTTTGACATAATACAAAGGGTCTGATACCACGTAAAAAATCTTTCGCCTCCGATCATTTTTCATTCATTCAAAATCAGCAGTTTTCGGTCGTTTTTTTCAAAAATCCAGCGCACGCTTCATTAAATCGCTAATAAAAATATTTTAAAAACATAGAAAAATACAATATTTAGTATTTTTGGAAAGAAGAGAAGTTGACTGAAAGATCTGTGAAAAAAAAAATATTTTTTTTTAGGGCAGTTGTTTATAGTGGACTTTTTTGTCCCGAAGGTCATAAGTGTGACTCTAAACCAGAGATAGCAGAGGGTTAAGGGGAGCGCCAGGTCGATTGATACACCGCGATTTCCTCGAAAACCACACAAGCTTGAGCCGTCAGATTTCGTCACTACCAGCACTGACTCACTTTCAGTGCTGGCACTTTCAGCGGAGTAAATGGAGTTAATCATGAGGGTGGTTTAATCTGAATTTCCTCCACATTTCTACAGTAAAATGCCACCGAAATGATACGAGAAGTAGAGTGAGATGTCAGGAACAATATGCAAAAGAAATGAGGAACACACCTATGAAGGAATTGATCTGACGTAAGGTCAAAGGTCAGCATACTGTAACTGTGTTTTATTATAGGGGTGACTTTAAGGTTATTTTTCTCCAAATTTCTACAGTAGAATGCCACCAAAATGATACCAGAAGTACAATAAGACCCCAGGAACAGTATGCAAAAGAAATGAGGAACACACCTATGAAGGAATTGATGTGAGGTAAGGTCAAAGGTCAGCATACTGTAAATGGGGTTGAGTCATTATGGGTGGGATTTGTAAAATGATTTTTCTCCAAATTTCTACAGTAAAAATAGAGTGAAATGTCAGGAACAATATGCAAAAGAAATGAGGAACACACCTATGAAGGAATTGATCTGACGTAAGGTCAAAGGTCAGCATACAGTAAATGGGGTTGAGCCATTATGGGTGGGATTTTTAAAATTATTTTTCTCCATATTTCTACAGTAAAATGCCACCAAAATTATATCAGAAGTAGAGTAAGATACCAGGAACAATATGCAAAAGAAATGAGGAACACACCTATGAAGGAATTGATATGACGTAAGGTCAAAGGTCAGCATACTGTAACTGGGTTTTATAGGGGTGACTTGAAGGTTATTTTTCTCCAAATTTCTACAGTAAAATGCCACCAAAATGATACCAGAAGTAGAAAAAGACCCCAGGAACAGTATGCAAAAGAAATGAGGAACACACCTATGAAGGAATTGATCTGACGTATGGTCAAAGGTCAGCATACTGTGAATGGCTTTTATTGTAGGGGTTGTTTAAAAAATGATTTTTCTCCAAATTTCTACAGTAAAATGTTACCCAAAATTGTACCAGAGGTAGAGTGAGACTCAGGAACAATATGCAAAAAAAAAAAGGAAAAAAAAGAGACACACACATATGAAGGAATTAATGTGAGGTAAGGTCAAAAGTAAGCATACTGTGAATGGCTTTTATTATAGGGGTCGTTTTAAATTAATTTTTCTTTTCTACAGTAAAATGTCGATGAAAGGTTATTTTTCTCCCCTTTGAGGCAGTGAAATATAACTAAAAAGTTGATTAAAGCAGAAGTAAGTGGTCCGGTCGTTTTAGCTAATGCTGCGTTCCAGGCAGGCTTTTGAAATCGTAAATTACAGCTTCAAGTCACAACTTACGACTTTGTAGCGTTCCAGGCAACCCACTCGTGTTTTTCCGACCTGTTTTACCGGTGAAAGTCACTATAACGGCCACTCGTAACTTCCGACCGTGAAGTCGTACCAGTTCGATCTGGTACGACTTCACGGTCGGAAAAATACGAGTTTCCTTGAACGCACCATAACAGTCCTCGTCCCTACGTCGCCACATTCACGGCGTTCCTTGGCTGCACACACAGCCCTGCATGCCGTTCTCTCTCCTCATTGGATAAAAACTGTAGGATACGATAAATGTTTTCTCCTCGGCTCAGAGCAGAGCAGAGTGACTGACAGACCCGTGTTTCAGACCAAACACTCTATGTAAGTGATTGCTGTCGGAAGATATAACTATTTAAGACTTATATTAACACAAATACAGTTAAAGCAGAAGTGAGTGGTCCGGTCGTTTTTGCTAATGCTGCGTTCCAGGCAGGCTTTTGAAATCGTAAATTACAGCTTCAAGTCACAATTTACGACTTTGTAGCGTTCCAGGCAACCCACTCGTGTTTTTCCAACCTGTTTTACCGGTGAAAGTCACTATAACGGCCACTCGTAACTTCTGACCGGTGAACTCGTACCAGATCGAACTGGTACGACTTCACGGTCGGAAAAATACGAGTTTCCTTGAACAGTCCTCGTCGCTACGTCACCACATTCACGGCGTTCCTTGGCTGTACACACAGCCCTGCATGCCGTTCTCTCTCCTCATTGGATAAAAACTGTAGGATACGATAAATGTTTTCCCTTCGGCTCAGAGCAGAGCAGAGGGACTGAGAGACCCGTGTTTCAGTCCAAACACTCTATGTAAGTGATTGCTGTCGGAAGATATAACTATTTAAGACTTATATTAACACAAATATATCACTCACTTCTGCTTTAAAGGGATAGTTCAACATTTTGGCAAATTGGCCCATTGCCATAATCGCTATAGTCATAGCAGTAGGTTCATTACCTTTAATTGTAGGTGTAAGCTATTTTCAGTACGGCGGAACGCAGCAGCTGGCTGCTCAGAGCTACGCTATGGAGGCTAATGGAATTTCTTGGTTTCCCTCATTAAACTCATCAAATTCAACATCCCAAAACTCCACAGCGCTTTTGTAGACAAGTTGTGACCTGCACAACCACCACGCTATGAGATAATGACGGAACGATACGAAACGGAGCCGTTTTCGAGGTAAATACAGGGTAAATACGGAGACTGCTTGCTGAAAAACTGTCCCTGAACGCAACGCGCATCAGCGGTTTTGTATGAATTTACCTCGAAAACGGCTCCGTTTCGTATCGTTCCGTCATTATCTCATAGCGTGGTGGTTGTGCAGCTCACAACTTGTCTACAAAAGCGCTGTGGAGTTTTGGGATTTTGTATTTGATGAGTTTGATGAGGGAAACCAAGAAATTCCCTTAGCCTCCATAGCGTAGCTCTGAGCAGCCTGCTGCTGCGCTCCGCTGTAAAAATAGCTTACACCTACAATTAAAGGTAACGAACCTACTGCTATGACTATAGCAATTATGGCAATGGGCCAATTTGCCAAAATGTTGAACTATCCCTTTAAGGTCAAAATTATTAGCCCCCTTGGAACTTTTTGATAATTCTCTAAAATAATGCCCAATGTTTGCAATATTCATACAATTTAATTCAGTAAATCACTCATCAATGACATGACCCCTTTTTGGTACACTTTGGAATGTAAAATAAATATTCAAGATTTCTTTATGACAAATCTGGTCAAAATTGAGATGGTCAAAATTATTAGCCCCCATGGGATTTTTTGATTTCAAAACAAATGCACTCAGTTTGAAACCATACCTGAGCAGTCAATTCACTTTATGCACAGCTACACTACTTCCTGAAATAAGCCAGCTCGTTTAATTCCTGTCTTACATTATTGGACCAACTGATTAATCCAGGTGTGTCTGACCACTGTGACTACTCAGACACACCTGGATTAATCAGTTGGTCCAATAATGTCAGACAGGAATTAAACGAGCTGGCTTATTTCAGGAAGTAGTGTAGCTGTGCATAAAGTGAATCAGGTCTGAAAACACACCTGAGCAATCAATTAGCACTGAACCTTATTTAAGTGACTCCAAGAAGCAGAGTTAGTATCACTTGACCACTTGAATGAAAGGGATACTCTGACATCTTTGTAAGAAGCAATATCACCATGCCGAAAAGCAAAGAAATCAGCCTGGACCTCAGACAGAAGATAGTGGATCTTCATCATCAGGGGGAAGGATATACTGCAATTTCCAAGCGTTTCATGGTGTCTAGAACAGCTGTCCGTTGCATCATTGCAAAATACAAAGAAACAAAGTCTGTTAAAAACAAACCTGGCCGTGGCCGAAAACGCAAGATTTCCAAAACTTTGGAGCGCAAAATAATCAGAGATGTCAACAAGAATCCCCGGACCTCTGCAAAGACGATTGTTGCTGAACTGGCTTCGTCTGGACTTGATGTTTCACGCAAGACTGTTGTGAGGGCCCTTCATCGTGGTGGACTTAAAGGTCATCGACCAAGAAAGACCCCTTTGCTCTCACGGCGGCACGTCAAAGCCCGACTGAACTTTGCCAGAGACAATTTGAAACATGAGGGTCAGTTTTGGAAGTCCGTACTTTGGTCTGATGAAACCAAACTTGAGCTGTTTGGGCATATGGATGCTGCTTTCGTTTGGCGAAGGAAGGGCGAGGCCTTCAACCCTAAAAATACTGTCCCCACAGTGAAGCATGGTGGTGGAAGCATAATGCTGTGGGGCTGTTTTGCTGCTTCAGGCGCAGGAAACCTTGTCCGGGTGCATGGGACCATGAAAAAAGAGGATTATGTGGATATTTTGGAGAACATCAAGACATGTGCTGCCAGTCTAGGGTTAGGTCGGCGCTGGGTCTTCCAACAAGACAATGACCCGAAGTATACATTAAAATTAGTCAAGGACTTTTTGAAAAACACCAAAATCAAGGTTCTGGAGTGGCCCTTTCAGAGCCCTGATCTCAATCCTATTGAGAATCTGTGGAGGGTGCTCAAGGTTCGGGTCCATGCTCGGAGACCAAGTAATTTGCAGGATCTTGAACAATTTGCCAAGGAAGAATGGGCTAAAATCCCTCAGGAGACATGTGCCAACTTGGTTACAAACTACCAGAAGAGGTTGTTGTCAGTTTTGGATCAGAAAGGTTACACTATTGACTATTAGTTGTCAGGGGGCTAATAATTTTGACCATGGCATTTTTTTGTTTTTTTCTTGTTTTGGTTCAGCAAACCAATAAAAATGTTCATTTGACCTTATACAGATGTTGTCTTTGTTCTTGTGGACGCACACAAACTATAAATACTTAAGGTTATGGCCCATGTCATTGTAAGGATGAGGATTTTATTTTATTTCATGAGGGGGCTAATAATTTTGACCTTAACTGTATATCACTTACTTCTGCTTTAATCTTGGAAGTGATTTTCCTCCACATTTCTCCAGTAAAAGCACGTAGGCTTTATGTATCTTTCAGGACCTTCACTTTGCTCGAGAACCGTGCCTACCGTAGCGCTCGCCCAACGAAAATCAAACAGCAGCTCACTTTACCACTATCTCGCAAACAGCGGCTCACTTTACCGCAGTGCATAGGTGGGGCATTTGAGACAAATGTCAACTTACATTCAAAGTTATAAAACAGCGCGATCATCCAACATAGTGTTAGATTACACTTGTAACTAAGAGAATACACATGTGAGTTGTTGATCACATGATAAAAATGTTTGTGTACATAACGTCATCTTTGAAAAAGACGGGTTTTTTTTTAACAATATTTGTTATTGATTTTTAACTTTTACAAGAAAGGGATGGATACATAATATGGTCCACAGGAATGAAAAACAAAACAAATAGACAAACAAAACAAATAATAAAAAATAAGTAAATAAATAAAATAAAAAAACAACCGTCAGCTCAGATCTATATAATTAGGTTTACAGTAAGAAAAAATATAATCCCTGCAACATTATACGAGAGACACCAGGCTCTACATACTTCAAATAGGGTTCCCAAACTTTATGGAATTGGTCTGTTCTTAAATGTAATATGCATGTAAGGTACTCTAATGGCACTAGATCAGTGGTTCCCAACCTTTTTCTTAAGGGACCCATATTTTTACCATTGAAAACTTTGGTGACCCCCCCCCCAATGTAAAATAAAATAAAATAAGGAACATCATAACTTCTTTTACATGAAATACTTTATTATATTTCAGTAATTTAATAACAGCATGGAACAAACAATCGGGAGAACCTGAGTATGATTACAACATATTTCTTTAGAACTTTTACTTTTAAAAACATAATTGTGTTTTTAAAAGTACAAGTTCTGAAGAATATGTTGTAATTTTACACAGGTTTTTTCTCATTGTTCCATGCTGTTTTTAAAATTCATTGTGACTGATATTGCCCTGCTGTATATTATGTATTTAATGTTTTAAAACTGTTGATATTCAATCATCTATTGATATAGGCCTATAATTTATTTGTTTATCTATTTAAATACACAAATAAATGTTTAATGTGACCCTTGAATTTAGTTGATTTTGTCACATGTGAATTAAATGCTTAGCCTACTCATTTATTTAAAGGTGTACAGAAATGGCCGTTTGTCCTGTTTGTCACGCCGAGTTGTCACGAGCTGCAACACGAGTTTACCCGAGTGAGGAAAACGAATTTGATTGGTCGTTATCGAGCGGGCGGGATATTCAAAGCTTGGGGCGAGCCCGAGCTCCGTGTGTGTGTGCGTGTCTCAGACGTTTGAATGACGGATGACGGATCCAATATCAGTGGCTGGTGAATCGTGTACAGGCTGACGTATAATCCGTGCGCCTGCATTATCCAATGCGGAAAAAAAAATACACACTTTCATCCCGGATTTACTCAAAAATAGAATTTTGCACAAAGTTTGGCCTACAACGTCTGAAAGATGAGTTATCACATTAATTTTATGATCCAAAGTGGGCTCAAATTCAATTTTCTTTTCTGTACACCTTTAACATTTTAATTACATTAAAATTATTAAACCCTTTAAAATCAAGAGGGCTTCGCGACCCCCCCTGGATCTTTGGCGCCCCCCAGGTTGGGAACCACAGCACGAGATCAAACACTACTCCTTGCCAGCCTTTAACAGTTGGTGCCCTGTCATTGATCCATTGTAACAGAATATTCTTTCTCTCTGCATAGGTAAGTACAGCCTCTTATTATGTTTTGATGTTAAACGACGATTTGGGAGGCCCAAAATAAGAGACACTGGGTCCATCTCCAGTTTTAAACCAAATATCTTCTCCATTTCAGATAGTACATTAGACCAATACATTTGCAGTTTTCGACATGACCAAAAACAGTGAGTTAGGGTACCAATTTCAATCTTGCATTTAAGACAAGTGGGTGAGAGAGTCGGATTGAAATAATGTCTGCGGTTGGGAGATATGGAAGTTTCACATGGAAGTGTGCGGACGGAGACTGTCAGACGTGTGTGTCAGTACTCCTGCGTCTAGCTCACTTTTAGTTGTTTTTAAGGGGCTTTTATTCCAGTATCTTAGCAGATTTTAGTTGCTTTTAGTCTTTTTATACTCACAGTTACCATACTGTGTGTTTTTAAGACGATCAGTGGCTATTTTATCTGCTTTTACTGGATACACCGACAGCCGGCGACCTACAAGCTACAGCCAAGCTAGGCTAAGCTAATTGGCTACCTCCATGTCCCCGGGGGATCACAAACAACTGAGGAAAGCGCACAAAAAGATTGCTGACCTGAAAGATGATGTTCGCCGACTTTCCGAGGAGCTGAGAAGGAAAGAGGACCTGCTCCAGCAGTCCCTTGACGTAGCTCACGAGCAGTGTCTCCGGATTTCATCGCTGTCAGCGGCCCTCCAGGACACGGTGCCCTGGGATCCCACCGGCCCGCGGCCGTCCTTCTGCTCCACTCCCCGCCTCCAGCGATCATGGACTCGGGTTACCCATGGCCGACAGAGGACCCCACCTGGAGCTGTTTCGACTCCAATCCCACTCTCCAATCACTATGAGGCTCTGTCGCAGCTTGCTGGCGCCCCGTGTGATGGTTGGGGTCCGGGCTCGGCTCCTCCGACCGCCGCGGTGTCCACAGCCCCCCTCCCCGGGGGCGCACCGCCACCCAGGCCCGCGGGCCCCTCGCCACCGGGGGGAAGCAAGGCAGCTACCCTGCACCACCAGGTCGGTTCAGCCTCCCCCACGCTGTCTTCTGGAGGTCCCCACAGCCGCTCTGCTGCTGCCTGTGTTGTCCCCCCGCTGACAGACACCACAGCCTTCCCTCCACTCACGGCGAGCTGCCCTCCAGCAGGTGGGCATCAAACCCGGGGCTGTCCGCCTCCACCGCCCAGCTCCTCATCCCAGCACAGGCGGCTTGTCAAGGACGCGGTGCACTGGCACTCATCCCGTTCCCGTTCTTCCCACCAGGCGAGGGATCACACCCGGGGTCCTGGTGTGGGTGGCAGGGTGGCTGAGCTGGCTTGCCCCCCTGAGGACCGAGCGGTCGCGCCCACAACCCTGGTCATCGGGGACTCGATTGTGAGGCACGTCCGCATGAGGGGGGCGTTCACCATGGCGTTTCCCGGAGCCACCGTTGCGGACATAACCGGGAAAATTCCGGACATCCTGAGCTCCCATTCGCAGGCAAGAAGGATTATCATCCACGCAGGGGCAAACGACATCGCCAGGCAACAGTCCGAACTTTTAAAACAAGATTTTATCCACCTTTTTAACTCTGGCTCACAGTCCCAGGTGACTGTTTTTATCTCCGGCCCCACCCCCACCTGCGGCAGAGGGATCGGCAGCTTCAGCAGGCTGCTCAGCCTCAACACCTGGCTCTCCTCTGTCTGCAGCTCACACCAGGTAGGCTTCGTCAACAACTTTGACGTTTTCTGGGAGAGGCGACATCTTTTTGGGTCGGACGGGCTCCACCTGAACAGGGCAGGTGCCCGCATGCTAGCTGCCAACCTGGCATACGGCACACAGCATGCCAATCAGCCCAAACCTGCACCAGCTGCTCTGTCCCCCTCCGATTGATGTCCCCCTGGTCCATGCTCCTACGCATTCAGTTCCACCTTCCACCATACACTCAATACCGGACTTGGACCTCTGCACATCAACACTTCACCCATTCCCGTTATCATTACACACCATCACCACATCAGACACTACCACACCCACTCTGTGAACTTTCACAATCTCAGATCACTCACACAACAATCCACCTCTCCCGTCAACAAGCCACCTGTCACCATCAACATGGCACTTTTTAATGTTCGTTCTCTGTTAAACAGAACCTTTTTAGGTAGACTGTCTTCTTTTAACTGAGACATGGCTTGGCACTGACGCACCTGCTGTTCTCACTGAGGCTTCCCCACCAAATTATAATTTTTTATTCTCTACTAGAGAGGGTAGAAGAGGAGGAGGCACGGCATCAATCATAGACGATTTACTTAACTCAAATGGAGTGTTTTTTAACACTTATGCATCATTTGAGTACCATGCCTTTACTTTTAGCAGTCCTCCAATTATTTGTCTTACTGTATACAGACCACCCCATTACTCTAGCTCTTTTATCAGTGAATTTTCAGAGCTTTTATCTATTATTCACACCTCTTTTAGCAGGATTTTAATAACTGGTGATTTTAATTTAAAGGAGTATTATCGCAAAATTCGGCCACTAGATGGAGCCAGGCGGAGCTTATCAGATATAAACAAGTGGGCAGCTGTCAGAGAGAGAGAGCAGCCTCGTTTAGTCTCCCCCCCCCCGCCCCCCTCCTTCTCCCTCCCCCCTCCTCCTCCCTCACCAGGCCGAATGAACGTGCAAAAAGAAAACTCGCTAGTGGAAGCGGCAGCTCTACGTCGCGCACAACCACAACAACGACAACAACAACTGAAACGTCCTCCTCCTTAAAACGCTGAGAGGACAGCTGAAGAAAGACACAGGGACGTGGAGACAAAGTGTTCTACCAGCGATTCAGTGACTGTGAGCACCCTAACACTGCTACATTACTTACTGTTGCATATTTGTCCGGTTCGGAGGTCGGATTTGCGAGTTCCGAGTGCATTTTAACGCAGCAAGCGCCGGGCCGGCTTGGATCATAACAAAGACAAATGCTGCATTTGCCCCACGGACACTATACTGTTGGCGATTTTTTTTGTAAATTTAGTTATGGCTCCCCCCGACCCATCTTTTGCATATTTCAGCTTATTTTATGCTATTACTGCTGTATTTGCGATAATGCTCCTTTAAGTAAGTAAGTAAGTAAGTACTTTATTTGTATAGCACCCTTCTCAGTATGAATACACAGAGTGCTTCACATCGTAGATAATTTACACGTTGACGACACCTCGGATCCTATATCCAGAGAGTTTTTAAATCTTTTAAGTTGTCTTGATTTTAAGCAGCACGTCGCACAGCCAACTCACAACAGAGGACACACCCTGGACCTGGTCATAACCCATGGCCTGTCCATCGGTGTGTCCTCTGTTGTCGACCTGGCTGTGTCTGACCATTACTGTGTATTTTTAGCAGGCTTGGGGTGTAACGGACTACATGTAACGGGGTCATTCCATGAAAACTGTTAAGTTTGGGTCCCCAACATTCAAAGAGGTATAGGAGGCATAATAAAACTGTCAGTAATACTTTCAGTGTCTGAAGCCATTAATTAAAGTTTACTTTCTAGCATGAGGTAAAATAAAAGTAAATAATAAATATACAATTTGCACATATATAACTTTTTGTGTTAAACTACAGTCATTTTCTCATGTCCGCTCTGACCATTTTTCTCATTCATGTAATGTAAAACTTAAAAAACATCAAATAAATCTCAAACATTTATTGTTCTTATAGTTAGAAATACTTTCTTCTTAATAGGAAATATGTTAATTATATTAAAATGTCATATTTTTTAATTAAAATAGCATAATTTCTCCATGTCCATCAATTTCATATTCCACCCCGTCACACCAATGTAATTTTGCGCCAAAATGCAATAAACTTCCTGTAAGGAAACAGGAAACAGGGAGTGACATCATTCAAGAGTTTGAAGGAGGGAAGTGCAAACAATGATGAGTTCTGATTTTTCTTTTAGAACATTTTTGGTAAATTTTTCTTTCAAAACCTTCTCCGTTAAGCATAGCATATCCACCCCGTCACACACAAAAAGTGGGGAAAACAATTTTTGAATCAAAATTTCAAATTACATTTGTATAAATCCTTAATTTTACGATGTAATTCCATGCTAACTGCAGTGTTAGCTTTTAGCACATCCAGGATTTCGGCCATATTGCTTTAGATTTTCCACCCCGTCACATTCCACCCCGTCACACACTAAAGTGACGGGGTGGAATCAGTGGCACTGTTCTTCATATTGAATTAGTATAAAATATTTAAATCTCTATCACTTTCACATTTCCCTCCCCCAGCATCAAATTAGACACTTTGTTCTGTGTTATCAGTATGTTCTTAAATTTTGTCCATTCCACCCCGTCACAATATTCCACTCCGTCACACATATATTCCACCCCGTCACAGTGTGATTTAACAAAAAAAAAAAGATAAAAAGAAAATAATTTAAACAAACTATTGGTGTTTTTGAACAAAAGAATACTTCTGAAGTGAATAACTTTTTGTTTGTCTTATTTTAATCTAAAATTACTGTTCAATTTGTTAACCTTTGTCCTGTGACGGGGTGGAAAAAGAAACTCTGATTTCGGGATTTTAATGTGATAAAAGACCGTCAGAAAAGGGTGTCTGAGCTTGAAAAATATGTTTTTTTGCAAGTGTTACATGTTCTTCATGCAATGAAACAAAAAAAAACAAAAAACGTTGAGATCAAAAAACTCAAATTTCCAAAGCCCAAATTTAACAGTTTTCATGGAATGACCCAACGGCGTTACATAATCAGGATACAAAAAAAGGGTAACTGTAGTCCGTTACAAGTACAGAAAAAAACCCGTAATCAGATTACCGGTACATTTGATAAAAACGGAGATTACTTAGCTGATTACTTCACATTTTAAAAATCAACCACAGGCTGTAGAGCGGCCGTAGAAGCCACTCGCCGTCTCGTTGTAGTTTCAGAGGAGAGGCACACAGACACCTTCTGCCCGTACGGTGTGTGTGTGGCTGAGGCTACGTAACCTTAACGCTGCCTCATTCATTGCGTAACTCTACTAGTGTGAGCGGCACGTAAGTTCACGTTGCTTTCGTGAATTGTAAACAAAGACGGCCCCCTCGGTTTTAGCGTCCAGCAGTTTAGCGGCTAATTCAACCGCAGTGATGGATAACTGAACCAGAGAGGCTAAACAACTTAATGAGCTTCATTTGAGGAATAAACGGCAGCTTTTACCTGACGGGAGACCGACGTCTGAGCTACGGTAGCTAACAGCTAGCAGGTTACAGACTTTCTCTCTCTCTCCCTCTCTTTCTTACACACACACACACACGCGCGCGCGCGCACACACACACACACACACACAGCCCAGGTTGTCTGTCATATCTGTTGTAAACCTTGTAATACTAGCTTGTTGAGTATGTCATGTTCGTGTTCCAAGGATGAGGCCGTGTTGATAGCAAGTAACTTAGTTTAATGTCCCACGTTCTCTACAACATAGATGTGCCTCCATGCAGTCTTGCTCTACCCCGTTACATGGTACGGTAAGCTGACTACAAACCAGTACTGCCGCCTAGCGGTCAAACATGTAATAACATCTAATCATAACATCCCCCCTTTTCTAAGGTAAAATGCATTAACATGAATTATCACATTAGCTGTGTCAGTTATTTCAACCATTTCACATTCAGCATAACTCTGCAACACATAAGCAGTATAAACAGTTTACATCAGATTGCATAACTCCTATCTAAGCCAACACTAGACCATTTAGAACACATTCACAACATCAATCAATATACATTTTGTTCAACATCTTTAACATGCATATTGAATTTTCTTTGTTTATAAGTTCAGTCTATCAGGCTTTCTGATTTCTCTTGTGGACCTTCTTACAGTTTTTCTCTATTGGTTTGGCTCAATTCTTGAAACAGAAATTACATTCTCAAAATAACATGGACAAATCTCCAAACCACCTTGCAAATGTTCACAACAGAATGGCATTTCTCATTGATTTCATCAAATTGCAAATGTCTTAGTACATGTCTCAAGTGTCTTAGTGCATCTTTGCAAATGGTTATGTACAAGTACCCTAGAGTTAGCACAATGAGCATACATTTAGCACATTTTCCAAATGAATAGATCTTGCTGATCTAAGCTGATTAGTTGATTCTCAGTCTAATGGTTGCTCTCTCCAAAACATGTCAGCATGATTTCACTGTGTAAATCATCATATGCACAATAGTCTGTTCAACTGTCAAAATTAGTCAACATACTGTAGGCTAATACCATGAAAACCATATGAATTTCTTGCAGCATTTCATAAATTCATGACAGTAATTGACAGTCAGGTGAAATTAGAACTTGACTAACGAAGGAGGAGTTCCTACATCTCAGATGACCACCACACATCCTTGTGTTCATCGATGAGGCTGGTTTCAACCTAACCAAGGGCCGCAGACGTGGACGCAACTTCATTGGCCACCGGGCCACGGTGGATGTCCCAGGCCAGCGAGGGGGCAACATAACAATATGTGCTGCCATTTCAGAGAATGGTGTGGCCACACACATCCCCAGTTTAGGCCCGTACAATACCCAAAAGCTTCTCATTTTCTTGGAGCACCTATACACTGATCTGGTCCCAGAAAGTGAGAGAGGACTGGAAGGGCCTCACCTCCCACACTATGTGATAGTGTGGGACAATGTCAATTTCCACCGAGGCCCGCTCATCAGGGCCTGGTTCACCATGCATCCAAGGATGCTCATGCAGCTCCTACCTCCATACTCTCCCTTCCTGAATCCGATTGAGGAGTTTTTTTCCGCATGGAGGTGGAGAGTGTATGAGCATCGTGCTCAAGACCAGAGGTCCCTGCTCCATGCCATGGATGCTGCGTGTGATGACATTACAGGGGATCAGTGTAGGGGATGGTTGCGTCATTCACGCCGCTTTTTCCCTCGCTGCATCGCGAGGGAAAATATCCGCTGTGATGTTGATGAAAATATGTGGCCAATCAGAGAGCAGCGTATGGATGGTCAGGAGGATGAAGATGGTGGCCAGGAGACAGAGGGTGATGACAGTGATAACCAGTGAAAATGTCTCTACTCGTGAAACTTTGTTTACTGCACTATAGGCTTGGTATATTTTTTGTGTTCATATTTCATACATGTACAGAGAACTGTAGGCCTATACATTTTGTTTTTACAGTACATAATCTTGAGTTACTTTATGTAGGCTATATGTGAATAAAAATGGTTACAATTTCCTTGGCAATATGAGTGCAGTGTGTGTGATATCAAACTTTGGAGGCTGCTCTTACTGTAAAGTCCTTTTCTTCTCTGCCATAGTGACAAAACATCTAAGCATTTTGACTTGCAGTGCTCACAGAATGCCACAGGGATGATGCATTTTGGGGGCACTGACTACTTACATGAGAAAGAAGTTTGGTTTTGACACATAAGTAAACTGTTTTGGGAGAGATATGAGGTTCTGCAGCTCATCAGGGACAATGCACAAAAAAAAAAATCCATGGTGTTATGCTGAACCATCCAGTTTATTTTTGGTAAAAGCACTAAGTGAATGCAAATGAGCCAAAAGCAATTGAGAAAGATCTTTGCCATTTTGATGGTACTGACACTTTACATGGTAAAGGAATCTAGTTTTGAAGCATGTGTGAACAGTTTTGGGAGAGATATGCGCTTTTGCTAGTGAGCTGTAATGTTGTGCAGAACTGTAAGACTGTTTGGCCAAATGGTCTTATAGTTTTAAGAATGTAATTTCTGTTTCAAGAAATGAGCCAAACCAACAGAGAAAAACTGTAACTCAGGTTCGCTTGGAGTAGGTGTGTGAGAGTCAGTGTTACAGTCCATAACAGGTGTGGGAGTTACCTGAGATTCACCACAGGTTACACTGAGCTCACCAACAGTCCCTTGAGGAGTCTTTAATAGACTGCGACGATTGCGTCTGAGGATTTGTCCATCATCAGTTTTCACTGTGTACGATCGTGGAGCAACTTCTTGCAGGACAGTTGCTTTTGTACTCCATCCATCAGCATCCTCAATCCTGACTGTGTTGTTGGTAGTCAGTGGAGGGAGATGCTTGGTTGTTCTGTCATAGAATGACTTTTGCATCATTTTCTGTTGTCGTAGCTTATGTTCAATCTTTGAGTGATTCTTTTGCTTTAATTTGTCGTTTTGATGACTCGGCAAAGTTGTTCGTAGCTTCCTCTTCATCAGCAGTTCAGCTGGTGATAGGCCGCACTGAAGAGGTGATGCTCTGTAGCTCAATAAAGCCAGATACGGATCCGAGTCACTGTCAGCTGCTTTCTTTAGGAGTTGCTTGAGAATGTGAACTCCTTTTTCAGCTTGCCCGTTTGACTGTGCATAGTGTGGGCTTGACGTCACATGCTTGAAATCATATTGCTCTGCAAACTTCTGCCATTCTTTGCTGCTGAAGCAGGGGCCATTGTCGCTCACCACGGTGTGTGGGATGCCATGCCTGGCGAAGATAGATTTAGCATGTGTTATGACACAAGTTGATGTTGAGCTTGTTAGTAGCGCCATCTCAGGGAAGTTTGAGTTGTAATCCATTACCACTAAATAGTCTTTACCTCTGAGATGAAACAAGTCCATTCCTACTTTGTGCCATGGTGCTGTTGGCACATCAGCTACCACCATAGGCTCTTTGCTCTGCTTGTTCCTGTGTTTCTGGCATGTTTCACATTTACTTATAAGTGTTTCAATTAGAGGTCGACCGATAGTGGATTTTTAAATTCCGATATAATAACGATAGTTTGGAGCAGGAAAAAGCCGATAGCCGATTAATCGGCCGATACCCCCCCCCCCACCCACAAAATTTTTTTTTTATATATATATTAATTATTATTTATTTTTTTTAAATAATAACATATAGCTATTAGCTAGTGTAAAACTAAAGGATGTGGGACACTGAATCATCCCTGGACCCTGTGAGTGACGAACAGCCAAACTCCACACGTGAGTTTGTTTACACTGAACAGCTGTAGTGAGGACGTGACGCTGCAGGAGAGGAGACTGTAACTAAACAGGACACGTTAGCTCGTGGTGTGGTTACGCCGTACATTAACAGGTGACTGTTTCACTACAATCAGCCTACTGTGTGGAAAACCCATAGACTGTAAAAAGAAAAACCACGCTGTAATGATCATGATCAAGTTGGACGAGTGTGTTTGGAGCTGACGGGAGGAGAGAAAAAAGAGAGCGAGACGCACGTAGCGGCCGTGATATGACGACCCCGTCCCCGCTGAGGAGGAACTCAGCTGTTATGGAACAGGACCTAAACCAAGTCGAGTAGAGCCCATAGAGCCCAACTTTGTAGTGTAAAGAGCCATTATTGTGCGTCTGCCCCAACTCTGAAGCTGAAGCGGCGCTCTCTCTTCCTCCTTCCTGTCTTTCTCTAACTGTCCTTTCAAAATAAAAGCACAAAAAGCCGGAGGGGGAAAAAAAAAAACACAGACTCGTGAGCTGGTGGCGGTGAGATATTTAGCGTGGAAGCCTTCAAGCCACCACCAAATTATCTATGCAGGAACCCTGTACATATATGATTAAGAGAAAATACTACAGTGTTTCTCATTAAATAAGAAGAGAGTTTCGTTCCAGTCAGCCCTTCCACCTGCCGCCTCTCTCTTAGTGCGGTCGCACCGCACCTACAGTACCCTCACCTGGGTCACTTCTCCGCTGCTGCACACGCCCGTCTCTCTCTCTCTCCCTGCTCTGTGTGTGTGTGAAGAGCAGCCCCGCCCCTCAGTGATCAGAGAGACAGAGAGCGGCAGGGAAGAAGCAGTTTATGGCGCTGTGGAAAAAACTGCAGCCATCGGCCACTATCGGAACCAAGTTCCGCTGATTCCGATAGTTTGTAAAACGTCCTATCGGCGCCGATTAATCGGCCAAAACGATTAATCGGTCGACCTCTAGTTTCAATGTCTTTGTTCAGTCCGGGCCAGAAAACCGTGTCTCTCGCCCTCCTTTTGCACTTTTCGATGCCGAGATGGCCTTCATGTATCCTGTGCAACATGTCCATTCTCAAAGCCTGTGGAATAACAATCCTGCCCTTTTTCAACAGCAGACCATCCACAGTACTAAGCTCACCTCTAACATGGTAAAATTGTGGACACAACCAGCTGGCCATCCCTCATCCATGTTCTTCATGACATGCAGTAGCTCAGCATCCGTTGCTGTAGCCTCCGCTATTTGTCTTGACTTTGTGTCAGACACAGGCAGTGTAGCCGACACCATGTTCACGTGACACTGTATGTCCTCGTCTGTTGCACTCACACTGTCGCCTGTAGTTGCTCTGGATAGGGCATCAGCAAGGACTAGGTGTTTACCTGGAGTATATATCAGTTGATACACTCTTTCCACAAGCCCCAGTTCTTCACAGGCTCTATCACCCAGAAGTGATTCACGTCCCTCATTCACAACAAAGAAGGATAGGTGGTGCACTTTTCCTTTAACTGTGACATTCAACCTGCATGTGCCCAAACATTTGATTGGCCGCCCATTGTAGTCTTTCAGTCCAGATTCTTTTCTTTTTATTTGTGGCTTATTTTTCATTGCCTTCACATCACACATGCTTATGAGATTTGCTTTTGCCCCAGTGTCCAATCTCATGGTGACTACAGTCCCATTTATCATTAGAGGAGCTATCCACTTATCTTCTGTAGTGACATCATTTACATTGTCTGGTTTATTTATTTGTTCACTTTCACAATTCACCATTCCAACAAAGAACGTGTCACTTAGATCAGGCTCGTCTATTAAGTTTACAGTTTTTTCTTTTTTCCACTCTTTCCGTTTGGAGAAGCATTGTTTAGCAAAATGATTCTTGCCTTGGCAAGTGGAGCATTGCTTACCAAACGCTGGACACTGTCTAGGCTTGTGCTGTGAGCCGCAGCGCTTGCAGTTTATCATCACGTCCTCCTGCTGTGCAGGCCGGGTCTGTGTGCGCCGTCTCCGCTGATACGACACTGCTCCAACCGCTGCCGTGCTGTCGCTCTGCGCCGAGGCGACTGCAGACATCTCGCTGAACGTCCTCACGTGCCTTTGGGACAGCTCACTGGCCTGGCAGATCTTAATGGCTCCTGCCAGCGTCAGCTCCATCTCCCGTAGTAGCCTCTCTCTGACCTTTTTATCCTCCACGCCGAATACAATCTGGTCCCGGACCATGGAGTCCGTCAGCATTGCGAAGTTGCAGGACTGCGCCTTTAGCCGCAAGTCCGTCAGGAAGCTATCGAAGGGCTCATGCTGCCGCTGTGTACGAGACCGAAACACGTACCTCTCGTACGTCTCGTTCTTCTTCGGAGAACAGTGAGTATCAAACTTGCTAAGCACTACATCCAACTTTTCATTATCTTCAGGACTGTCAAACACGAACGTGTTAAATACTTCTATGGCCTGTGGCCCTGCTATTGTTAGCAGCAGCGCTACCTTTCTTGCTTCTGTCTTCGCCTCGAGTCCCGTAGCCGAAACATAAAGGTGAAACTGTTGTTTGAAGGTGCGCCAGTTCTCGTCGACATTCCCCGTCAGTTTCAAACTTTCCGGTGATTTTAAATCCATGTCGCCCATTCGAGTTCTCCTGGTACCATGTCATGTTCGTGTTCCAAGGATGAGGCCGTGTTGATAGCAAGTAACTTAGTTTAATGTCCCACGTTCTCTACAACATACATGTGCCTCCATGCAGTCTTGCTCTACCCCGTTACATGGTACGGTAAGCTGACTACAAACCAGTACTGCCGCCTAGCGGTCAAACATGTAATAACATCTAATCATAACAGAGTACAGTTAACATTATTGTTGCTTCGGTTTGAGTGTGTATTAACTCGTGGTTTGTGCCGCGGCTGTCACTAATGTTGATAAAGTGATGATTTACAATCGAGAGTTTATCCATTGTGTTTTATTTTGAAATTTAGCGGATGCTCGGTGCGTTTCATTTCCTGTTTCCTCTGCGTGGATTGATCAAGGGGGCATTTGTAGGTCTGAGAAGTGAAGCTCACTTCCGCGTTCAAAAAGCTGCAATCCCCTCGGCTGTCGCTGGGGGCTGGCTCCAGAAGGGAGCAACTCCAATTGAGCCCCATGTTAAAATAGCCGATTTTACAGCTTTAAAAAACATATTTACAGCCTGGTACATTTCATTTTGTTGGTCTCAACCGATAGTTTCTACCCCCGCACACACTCTGAGGGTTAGGGTTAGCAACTTAGGTAACAACTCAAAACTTATAATAATGCAGTCAAAAAGGCACAAATTTCCCATTTCTCACAACTCATCACCATTAATAAAAACAACCCCCGGTTCCTCTTCTCCACTTTTGATATTTTAACAGGTGCTAATTCTAATAACGTTTTTAAGACATCAACAGATGATCTTTGTGAGAACTTTGCAGACCACTTCAGAACCAAAATCAAGGACATCAGATCCTGCCTTTTATCCCATCAAGTTTTATATGTTGATACTGAACTGTTGTCCTTGTCTGAGGAAACACTGGAGAGTTTTGCCCTGGTTGATGCGAGGACGCTTGGTCGAGTTTTCTCCCAAGTAAACCCAACAACCTGCCTTTTAGATCCCATTCCCACATCACTCTTAAAATCGTTTTATGGATTCTTTGAGGAACAGTTTAGTCCAGTCATTTTAGGCCAAAAAAGGGGTCAACGTTAAACAAATTGCAACAGAAGCAAACTCAACTGATTTTGTATCCTCAGCATGTCCTGAGTGAGGGAAAAAAAGCCCCGAAGAATCCCATTAGGGGAAAGTTTCGAAAAACACCCAAACATATCCCATTTATACGCATATAAAAAAAAAAATTCACGTGTATAGGGTAAAATTTTTAACCTTTAGATATCTCCATGAAAATTACTGAGTTGATTACCGTAAATCTCGGACTATAAGCCGCTACTTTTTTCCCACGCTTTGAACCCTGCGGCCTATACAATGGTGCGGCTAATTTATAGATTTTTACTGGCCAACGGCCTCCAGGGGGCGCTCTAGCAGGAAACACAAAAGTGACAGACATGTATGTGGGGAAAGATTTATGCTCCAAAGAAGACGGTATTTTTTTTTTTTTTTGAATTTGGATTTTTAACTGTCATTTTGTGCATCATGCACACACCCTCATCATGGAAAACACACGGAGAAGTGCATATGATGCAGCTTTTAAGTTGAAGGCAATCGAGCTGGCCGCCAAAGAAGGAAATAGAGCCACTGCACGTAAGCTTTGCATCAACGAATCGATGGTGAGACGTTGGAGGCAGCAGTGGGAAGAACTGAGTCAATGTAAAAAGACGGCAAAAGCTTTCAGAGGACATAAAAGCAGATGGCCCGAACTGGAAAATATTCTTGAAGACTGGGTGAACACACAGAGAGCAGACGGCCGAGGTGTTTCCACCGTGCAGATCCGACTGAAAGCAAAAGCAGTCGCGACCGAAAAAAAATTAGAAGATTTCAGAGGTGGACCATCGTGGTGTCTCAGGTTTATGAGACGAAAAGGCCTGTCCGTCAGGGCACGGACGACTATGTGTCAGCAACTCCCTCCCGACTACGAGGAAAAACTTATAAACTTCCGCAACTTCACTCAAAAAAAGATCGCTGAGAATTCCATCGGAGCAGACGACATCATAAACATGGATGAAGTACCTTTGACATTCGACTTGCCTCTCACTAGGACCGTTAACAAGAAAGGGGAATCGTCTGTCACGCTGAAAACAACTGGCCATGAGAGGACGCATTTCACTTGTGTTCTGAGCTGTACAGCAGCCGGACAAAAGCTTCCACCAATGGTGATTTTTAAGCGGATGACTATGCCCAAAGAAAAATTCCCAAACGGAATCGTGGTGAAAGTCAACAAGAAAGGATGGATGGTTGAAAACCTGATGAAGGAATGGCTGACGGAGTGCTATGGCAAGCGATCGGGAGGATTTTTTCACAGAAAAAAAGCATTGCTCGTTATGGACAGCATGAGGGCCCACATAACAGATTCTGTGAAAGCAGCCATCAAGAGAATAAACTCAATTCCAGCTGTGATTCCTGGGGGCACAACAAAATATTTGCAGCCACTGGACATCAGCGTGAATCGTGCATTTAAAGTGGCACTCCGAGTTCAGTGGGAGGCTTGGATGACCAGCGGCGAGAAATCCTTCACCAAGACTGGCCGCATGCGAAGAGCAACTTTTGCCGAAGTCTGCCAGTGGATCCTGATAGCGTGGAGCAGTGTGAAAAAATCCTGCATCACCAACGGATTTCGAAAGGCTGGACTGCTGCGTGATGGAGAGGACAGCGCAAGCTCAGGGGTGAATGTGCGTCAAGACGAAAGTGACAGCGACAACGAAAGAGAGACTGAGACAGTGTGTGAGTGTGACGAAGTCCTTCTGAGGCTCTTCAACTCAGACACCGAAGAAGAGGACTTCAATGGCTTCAGTGCGCAAGAGGAAGAGGAAGAGGAAGATATCGACCACTGACTTTTCTGGTAGGCTAAAGTATCGTATAACCAGGCATGTTACTGCCGTGTCGGTGCAGTGTTTTATTTCCTAACCAGTACTGTCATGTTGGTGCTGTGATTTATTTTCTAAACAGGAAGTTACTGTCATGTTGGTGCTGTGATTTATTTTCTAAACAGGAAGTTACTGTCGTGTTGGTGCTGCGTGTTGATGCTGTGTTTTAACCAGGCAGCTACTGTTGTGTTGATGCTGCGCGACTGTAGTGTTGGTGCTGTGTGTTGATGCCGTGTTTTTAACCAGGCAGCTACTGTTGTGTTGGTGCTGTGTGTTGATGCTGCGCGACTGTCGTGTTGGTGCTGTGTGTTGATGCCGTGTTTTTAACCAGGCAGCTACTGTTGTGTTGGTGCTGTGTGTTGATGCTGCGCGACTGTCGTGTTGGTGCTGTGTGTTGATGCCGTGTTGGTGCCGTACAGGCAGCTTGAAAATGAATTAAAAAAAAAAAAAACTTCCGTGCAGTGTCTTTCTGTGTACGTAAATATCCCATGTTACAACATGAAAACCTGCGGCTTATAGTCAAGTGCGGCCTATATATGTACAAAATTGATTTTCTTTTAAAATTTAGCCGGTGCGGCTTTTATACAGGTGCGCTCAATAGTCCGAGATTTACGGTACTTACATTAAGACAAACAAAAAATGTATTACAAGTTTTTTGAAATTCTTTGTTAACATGAACTAATTTGCATAAATTTGCATAAATCCCACCGTTTTGAAGGCACATGTATATATGAAGTTGCTGTGGTGGTACCGGCATGAAAATTGGAATGAGTTGACTCCATCGGTCAACCAACAAGTTGACCACTTTAAATTTCAAGATGACTGCAATTTTTCACGACAGCCACATCCTTAGTAGAGCAGGTATGACATGAGCCAACAGTGCATAATCCAATTACGTATGACTAATTTGCATACATACAGCACCTAATCTAAACATTGAGTAGAACAGGTGAAAATGTCTTGCTTGACATTTTTTAACTGTAATATGATATTACAGTTAAAAAACTTAAGGAATGGAACCAAAGGCTACCCATGAGCATTAATAGAGACGGAGCATGTCATACCTGCTCTACTAAGGATGTGGCTGTCTTGAAAAATTGCAGTCATCTTGAAATTTAAAGTGGTCAACTTGTCGGTTGACCGATGGAGTCAACTCATTCCAATTTTCATGCCGGTACCACCACAGCAACTTCATATATACATGTGCTGTCAAAACGGTGGAATTTATGCAAATTTATGCAAATTTGCTCATGTTAACAAAGAATTTCAAAAAACTTGTAATACATTTTTTGTTTGTCTTAATGTAAGTAATCAACTCAGTAATTTTCATGGAGATATCTAAAGGTTAAAAATGTTACCCTATACACGTGAAATTTTTTTTTATATGCGTATTTGGGATATGTTTGGTGTTTTTCGAAACTTTCCCCTAATGGGATTCTTCGGGGCTTTTTTTCCCTCACTCAGGACATGCTGAGGATACAAAATCAGATGAGTTTGCTTCTGTTGCAATTTGTTTAACCTTTTCTCATAAAATGACTGGACTAGTTTTTAAACATCATGAATTGCTCTCTTCAGACGGGTGTCTTCCCCACCGCCTTTAAAACGGCGGTGGTGAAGCCCCTTCTGAAGAAGAGCAATTTAGATCCAAGTATTTTTAATAACTACCGACCTGTATCCAACTTACCATTTTTAAGTAAAGTTGTAGAAAAACTGGTTTTTAACCAAGTTAATGACTTTTTAAACAGAAAGAACATTTCAGAAAAGCATCGGTCTGGTTTTAGGAAATACCACAGTACCGAGACAGCACTTTCAAAGATTTTAAACGACATCAGGTGGAATTTAGATAATAAAAAGCTCACAGTGTTGGTTCTACTGGATCTAATGGCGCATTTCCACTAGCACGGTTCGGCTCGGTACGGCACGGCTCGGCGCGCTATTGCGTGTTTCCACTAGCACGCAGTACCTGCAACCGGGTACATTTTTGGTATCACCTCAGCCCTGGTTCCAAGCGAGCCGAAGCGTTACTAAAACGTGACGTCAGCCGACTGCCTTCCACTGATTGGCCGATGAGTGTCGTCACTGGAAGCGACGACCGACAACAGAAATGTTCCTGCTGAAGCCTGAAGCCTGTTATTACCAGATAATTTCTAATATTGAGACTGGCTCTGTTATTACGTGACTTTATTAAGTTTTAATATTTTTTCATGCGAGAAAGTAACTGTTTAGATCCCCATGTGCGGTTAGTTTATCCAAACGACGGCTGTTTAGAAGTTTGCCCCGATGTTTTTCGAGTGTGAAGCTCCAGGTCCGAGCAGCGACCGCGACATCACAGAGGCAGCAGCCCGGCTCCTGACGTGCTCCGCCGGCCAGCCTACCACCGTCACCCCGAGGAGAACAGACCGCTAATTAACTTCCCCGATGGCTGTTAGAGGTTTACCACCGGCTGGTTAAACTCTTAAATGTTGGTCTCATTGATGAAATCTAACAATTGTGGCTGTAGCAGAAGTTTGTTTGTGGTTAGACAGAAGAGCAGCACTGCCTTGGGGTCTGTACGCACAGAAAACACCACATTTACATCAATAAATAAATGTTTTACAATGAACCAGGCCGATCTCAGAGCTGGCAAGACTCTCCGGTAAGGCATATATGCCGTTAACGGGACGAGAGCAGTCAAAACGGCGGTTTAAAGCTAGCTACAGCGAGGGTAGGTTCACTTCCTGTTTTCAAAGTAAAAGCACCAATTCTATCGTAATGGCTTTCCTTATGATAAAAGGCAACGGGTATTTTATTTTGTGAAAATAACCGGAAGTGCGTTGCTCACTACGGCTAGCTTTAGTAACGCCGACTTCGTTGAAACAAAATTGTAAACAGCTGGTATTTTGTCAGATTTTCAACACGTTGGGGATCTAAACGACTACTTTCTCGCCTGAAAATGTTTCAAATGTTGCTAAAGTTATATATTTACAGAGTTTAGAGCGTTGCTCGGCGACGTGTAAATGACGTCACGGCGGTACTAGTGATACTCAGTTGTAATGGAAACACAACCAAACCGAGCCGAGCCGTGCCGTGCCGAGCCGTACCGAGCCGAGCCGAGCCGTGCTAGTGGAAATGCGCCATATGCGCCGCTTTTGATACAGTAGACCATCACATTTTATTAAATAGGCTTAGACACCTGGTGGGCCTCTCTGGTACTGTTTTTAACTGGTTTTGTTCTTATCTCACAGACCGATGCTTTTATGTAAGTATGGATACATGTTCCTCGGAAATCCATGAAATTGGATGTGGGGTTCCCCAAGGGTCAATTTTAGGTCCACTTCTTTTTAATCTGTACATGCTGCCCCTTGGGGATGTCATCAGGAGGCACGGCATCAGCTTCCATAGTTATGCTGACGATACGCAACTGTACATCGCTGTGTCTCCTGATGACACAGGGCCAATTGATGCCCTTTTTAACTGCATTTTAGACATCAAGTCATGGATGGCAGTGAATTTCCTACAGTTCAACCAGGACAAAACTGAGGTTTTAGTCATTGGTCCTGAAGGCCAGAGAGAGAAACTTTTACCAAAACTACAGGATCTTAAACCAACACAGTCAGTAAAAAATCTGGGTGTGATTTTTGACTCTGAGCTGAATTTTCTTCCACATATCAAAAATATGACAAAAATAGGTTTTTATCATCTTAAAAACATAGCCAGAGTCCGCCCGTTTCTCTCTCAGGCCAGTACGGAGGTGCTGATGCATGCTTTTATCACCTGTCGATTAGATTATTGCAATGCCCTGCTCTCTGGTCTTCCCAAAAAGAGTATTTTAAATCTCCAATTATTACAAAACTCAGCCGCACGAGTGCTGACGAGGACCAGAGGGCGGGAGCATATTACACCAGTTTTAGAGTCGCTGCATTGGCTCCCCGTACGCTTCAGGATCGATTTCAAGGTTCTTTTACTAGTTTTTAAATGTCTTAACGGCCTTGCGCCCTCTTATTTATCTTGTTTATCTTGTTTAGGGCCACCAAAATCCTAGAGCCGGCCCTGCCTGGGAGCTCCAATGTAGCCATTTTGAGTTTTGGTCTGCGCTTGCTCCATATAAAAGAGCTTAGCCAGCCATTCAGATCTTTTATCACCCTATTTGAAAATATGACCGGGATCATTTGGATTGGATATAACAATCGAGGTAGTACATTCATTTTAACCAAGGATATACGCCCTAGCCAGGAGACAGGCAAAGAATTCCAACGCTCCAAGTCCTGCCTCACCTTCTCAAATAGGGGAATGAAGTTGGCTTTATACATTTGCTTAAATTTAGGAGTTATGAATACACCTAAATATACAAAACCCGTAGGAGACCACTTAAAGGGAAAGGAAGGTAAGGCAGCTGGTATCGAATTGAGACTCCCAAGTGGCATGGCTTCAGACTTGGTCAAATTAATTTTATGCCCCGAAAAATTTGCTAAATAGATCAATAATGTTAAGTAGAGCTGGTGTTGATGTCTCCGGATTGGTTATAAATACCAAAACATCATCTGCGTACAGACTTATCTTGTGCTCATAATCAACTTGCAAGCCTCGTATAGCAGGTGTCATCCTTATGGCCTCTGCCAAAGGCTTGATGGCAATGGCAAATAAGAGGGGCGACAAGGGGCAGCCTTGCCTCGTTCCTCTGTACAATGGAAAACTGTCCGATTTAAGCCCATTAGTCAAAATAGCCGCCTGTGGATTATCATACAGAATTTTAACCCACCCAATGAAATTATCCCCAAGACCAAATTTGTTTAAAGCATAAAATAAATAAGCCCATTCTACCCGGTCAAAGGCTTTCTCAGCATCAAGAGAAAGCACTAGACCATCAATATCCATTTGCTGGAAAGCCTGAATTATATTGAGAAGGCGCCTGACATTATTACGGGAGTTACGACCTTTTATAAATCCTGTTTGATCTTCTTTTATAATTTTAGGCAAAAGGTCTTCAAGTCGAGTATGAAAAAGACGTTTAACTGAAAAGTGTGATCGACCTGGCGCTCCCCTACTGCACTGTATGTTGGTTCAATAAACATATGCAAACATATTTAAAATGGCAGTTTTATCATATCTGGTTAAAGCAGAAGTAAGCGATATTTTTGTGTTAATATAAGTCTTAAATAGTTATATCTTCCGACAGCAATCACTTACATAGAGTGTTTGGACCGAAACACGGGTCTGTCAGTCACTCTGCTCTGCTCTGAGCCGAGGAGAAAACTTTTCTCGTATCCTACAAGTTTTATCCAATGAGGAGAGAGAACGGCATGAAGGGCTGTGTGTGCAGCCAAGGGATGCGCCTGAATGTGGTGACGTAGGGACGAGGACCAATAGATCCATGATGAGGGCGGGGGCTGCTAACTCCATCGGCTGACAAGACGTTATGGTGCGTTCAAGGCAACCCGTAACTCGTGTTTTTCCGACCTGTGAAGTCGTACCAGTTCGATCTGGTACGAGTTCACGGGTCGGAAGTTACGAGTGGCCGTTATAGTGACTTTCACAGGTAAAACAGGTCGGAGAAACGTGAGTTGTGGGTTGCCTGGAACGCTACAAAGTCGTACGTCGTGACTTGAAGCTGTAATTTACGGTTTCAAAAGCCTGCCTGGAACGCAGCATTAGCCAAAACGACCGGATCGCTTACTTCTGCTTTAAGTGTGCGGTCTTATGTGGCCCCATGTTAGTGTGGATGAAAAATTGTGGCCCCCTCCACCATTTAAGTTGCCCATCCCTGTCCTAGACTATAATCAGTGCAAGGGAGCTGGTGGTGTTGGATGAGAAGTCAGTATGGTCAGCGATAATCCTTTAGATGCTCATTAGTTGTTACCATGGCAATAATAACAACAACAAAAGAACTAGCCTATGCAAAAATGAAAAAAGATAGAATGGTAGTGATGATATTGTTTGAATGTATACAGAGTCCCAGAATGTGAGTTTGTTGACATTCAAAAACCCGTCACTGCTTTTCTTGTGAGCACTCGTAAGTCACTGAACATTTGATACTGACAAGGATAAAACTTGCTACCAAGCTTTTCCCTACTTCTGATCATCAACGCGTTTTGGCCAAACGACACAACTTTGCTTTTATTCTGGTAAGTGCTTTTCTCATGTTTTTAAAGTTAAGCTGACGTCAGCTTAGCTAATGTGATTTCATAGCTACAACATTGGCTATGAGTGATATTAAAGTAGGCTACTTTGGTCTTTATAGTTTGAACCAGTGATTCAGATTTGCAGCATGTTTGATATAGAACAGAAACAGATTCAACAGCTGAGTAGAAAGTGATGTTTACCTACTGCTCATCACCTTTCCCTCTGAAACAGACAGTAGGCTAATGAACCACTTCATTTGATAATTAAAGATAACAATCAATAATAAAGATAAACAATTACAATTAAAAAAAACAATTAATCAATCAATAACCTCAAATACAACAATAAATGTCAGGAAATGAATGGATAGTCTTCAGGCCGACAGCATGAGATGATGCACTCTATTGTACAAATTGGCAAAACAATAATTTGTGTGATTCTGCTTCTGCTTATAATCCTTGTGTATTTTTTCTCCTGTCCCTTTTTTAAGACCTTTTTTATATTTTCAGTTCTGCTATTTTTATTCTTTGTAATATATTTTAAGAAATACATTTAATAGAATAAAAATAAAAACACCCAGTGGAGTCTGATCCTGAGGACCCAACATTATGTGAGACGTAGTCCACTGTAATGTAATGAACAAACAGTGTAATGAGACACTAACATCCCAGGGACTTGATGATGATGTCTGTCTCCGTCTAGACCCTAGCTGAACATCATCATGGCTGATGGTGCGGTCAGGGTCCCTATTGAAGTAGAGGAGAAGAAGGAGGAGCAGCTCCTTTACCAGGACGTGACCCCAGTTTTCCTGGGATTCAACCAATCTGCATTCCTACGGAAGTGGTGCCTCAACTTGACCTGCACCTTATATCCTTACACTGCTGTGACTATGATCTATGTCTGATATGTGTTATAATATTTGTTTTAGCTCAAACTTAGTATCGTACCACTGTGTGTTGTAATAATCCAGCCATTATTAAATGCTATAGTGTTTATGTGAATAATGCTACACCTCATGATAGGATGTGAATGAATGTGTGTTCAACCTGTGACCTTTAACCTTAACCTTCCTCCTCCACGTGGCTGGACAATGCCTCTGTACTGGTCATTCTCATCAACTGCGTGTTCCTGGGCATGTATGAGCCCCATGACAACGTGACCAACCTGCAGGTCAGACTTCTACATTTGCAGCGAGGACTGTAGCCTCTGCATATGGGGTGCCTGCTCTACCCACCGAGTCAAACGGCACCGCCAACACTTTCATTTCTCAGCATGAGAACTCACCACACATTTCAACACAGTTTACACCACTGTTTTTTGCTGCAGTTAGATGTGTACCATGGACTAATTTGTTTTGCCATTAAATAGCCAGATACGATTTTGTATCATATGTTTATTTATTTTTTACACATGTGGTCAGATATTGGATCACTTCAGCATGGCCTACTTCCTTTTGGAGATGGCCATCAAGGTGCTGGCGCTGGGGCTTTATGGCTATGAAGGAAGCTACCTGAGCAGCAACTGGAACAAGTGGGACATCTTCCTCTACTTTGGAGAGTGAGTAGTCTACAAATCTCTTGTCCCTGCTTTAGCTTTTCTCTGCTGGAAAACAACAGTAGTGCATTACAGTTTCTTCTCATACTTGCAATACTTACTGTATCACTGTAACTGAGCATGTTATGAGGTTTGCATGTGTGTGAGTAGATATGTATATGATGTCCTCCCTCTTTATTGTCTGCAGGGTGCTGGATTATTTCCTGGCTCTCTGTGGTGTCCGACTTCACTTCCGTTTTGCACTCAGGCTGATGCGGCTCATCCTCAGAGTCCCAAGTAAGTGATATTTGAAGAAAACACAGATCTCATTCTGTTCTTTTTTGCAGTTATTTGAAATGTATTTCATTTTGTTTTGTTCGTGTAAGAATATTGGGCATACATTATTTTGTATCTCAAATCATTAATGTGCATTTGTGGGTTGTTGACATGACATGTATTCTTCACTGTCACAGAAGATAAAAATTAATATAATTAGTATTCTCATCATTTAAAATACAGTAAATGGTTAAACATTTATTTGTTCCCCACATGGAAAGAACCTATAGGTTTTAATATAGGATTGAATATATGTGACATACTGTACATAAAATTGGCATAAAATATGGTGCATATATGCTGCATATACTGTATGTGTATATATGCACCATATATGCAGCAAACCTATATTAAAACCTGTAGGTTCTTTCCGTGTGGTTCTACATGGACCTGTTGTTATAAAAACTGCTTTGTTATTAGATTTTTTTTTAAAGTTTTTAGTCAAATCTCAAAATTGTCCCATGGTGTGACTGTCACATGCATAATTAAACACATTACAACTTGTTTATAAATAACTCAGGAATAATTTTACAAGTGCTTATTTTAATAAATGGCAATCAATTTTTTCATCCATATATTTCTAAATGCATAAGAACTTGATACATTTTGTCACAGAAAACCATGTCCTTCAGTGTGACACCTTATTTTAAATCGGGCAATTCCACAGACAACTTTATTTAATTGAAGGACCCCAATCAAATTCCTGTTACTGAAGCCTCTTAAGAAGCCACTGACATGAGTACATGGTAAGTTCTTGGCTCAGCATTATTCAAATATTTAACTTTTTCCGTGAAAGTGTTCAATTTTGTTGTCCTTTGGTGTGACGTCACTAAATTATATTTTTTGATTAAAAACTGTTGGTTAAACTACATAATTCCGGAAAATTATACAAATGCTACTTCTAGAGAAAAAACGTATAAAGACAGGTTAGCTAGGAATAGCACGGTACACAAAAGGCTGAAATGTCCTTTAGTGTGACATATTTGTCCTTCAGTGTGACACCTTCAGCCATCACACCAAAGGACAAATATGTCACAGTGGAGGACAATGTCTCTTTAAAAAAGCATTTTAAACAATTAAATAAAGTTTTTTTTAAACAATTTTTCTTACCTTGCCCATTTTCAGTGTTTTTAAATGCAATAGCTAAATTAATTTAAATATTTTCTGTTTTTGCTGAAAATTGATACGTTAGTTAGGTGAAAACTATTATTTTTTTGTTTTGTTTAAAAATTTGGCTGATAGTTTGTAAAAAAATCTGTCAATTTCTCTTTAATAACTATTTCTGTCCTTTAGTGTGACATAAGGTCCTATAACACATAACCAAAAATGTATTTGTATATCGAAAATATCATAAAAAACGGTTGAGTATTGCATCAGGGCATTATCATCATTCACCTTGAATTATTTAAATTTTTTCAACAGTTTTGAAAGGTTGACATCAAAGTTTGACTCACATTCATTGCATTTATTGAAAACGGTCAACAAGTCATGGGGAAGAAATCATGTTATTCATAATTTCTCATTAAATAGATAACACTATATGACAATAAGTGTCTCACAATTAAGATAAATCTGTCTCATGCTATTTGTGTAGAATTTAAGTTTGTTTTTTTTTCGTAATTTTTTTTAACGTCACACCATAGGACACATTTATGGTGCAGGTCAGAGAAGATGTTCAAAAAAACAGTTAAAGAATTGAAAAAGTTAGTGATCACTTATGTATTCTCAAATATCAGATTTCGAACTACATGAATGTTTTTTTTTCTTCAAAAAATGTTTTTTTACTTCTTATTTGTCAACAACCTTTGTGTCAAATGTGAATTTCACCTGTGAATCCTCTGTTTCCTTACCTGAAGATGCTACCTAGAACCTAGTGCAAAAACATGTTCCTTATCTCCATGATGTTACCTTCAAATATAAGAGCCTGTGCCCTAGTTTGTGTCTGTGAAGTGTCGTCAGAATGATGATTGCTGACAGAGTCCTCCTCTGCAGGTATGCAGGATCTGGTGGAGACTCTGCTGGACGTTCTGCCGATGCTCACAAATGTTCTCATGCTGTACATCTTCTTCCTGATCGTCTTCGGCATCCTGGGAGTTCAGCTGTGGGAGGGGGCGCTGCGCAACCGCTGCTTCCTTGGAGCTGACATCCCAAAGTAAGGAACAAATTATCAAAATAACCTGCCAGCTATTTTAGCAATTATTATTTTATTGCTAGGAAATTGCTCGCATTGCTTGTTTTGAATCTATCGTGTATATCGATTCGTGAGTATTATTCCACTGGACTAAATGATTAATTTGCTAATAGTTTAAAGGTAGGGTCTGGAGTTTTGTTCGTTGCAGTTCGTTGCTGGTACCAGGTACTATTCTAGAGAGCGTTTCCATTACAGGATAGTACCGCCTTTAAGGCCGTGATATACTTGCTGTAAACAAGTCCGTCAGTCCGACTGCCCAAAAGTCAGACGGCTCATTTCTCTGACTACCCATACTTAATTTAATTCCTTTATTTGTTTAAGAGGGACAGTGTACATCAATGAACATTTTAAAAGGATAAAATGTAAATGCACCCAATTATAGCCAGAAGGCTAATTTCCGTTGGCAGTCCCCCTGCCTGATGGAGCATGGCAATACTACAGTGTTAAGGTTAGGTTTAGGGTAAGGTTAAGGGTTAGGGCTACTTAAGTCGGAGAAGTGGGAGGTCGGACCAATGGACGCAAAAATAAAGAAATGTATGGTCGGAGAAATGGGTAGTCGGACAGACGTCATGCGCCCGCGTCACCTCGCATCAAGATGTGCGTTCGGTCGCGGCCGACGCATCAAAGAGACGCAGGTAACGCGTGGCAGTCATGACACGCTTGCGTTTGCTATATACATAAGCAAGTATATCACGGCCCTTAGAGTAGCCGGCCGTCATAGCGACGGCGCTTAACAAAATAAAATGAAACAAAGCCTTCTCCCGTGGTTATGCCACATTTCTTCACCCAATCTAAGGTGAAGAAGGTTTATGTGTCTGTGTGTCTAGTATGTTTTGTTCATGAAGTGTTTTTTAAATGCCAGAAAACTATTTTAAAATGATTTCAAAATCAAATCTAAATGATAAAGGATAACATCCATCTTTTCTGTCCCATTTAAAATGTGTAAATTTGAATGATTTTGACTGTGAGAATAATTCTTCTTTCTCTGTCCATAAATCACAGCGTTTCCCTGAGTCCGTACTTTGAACCTGTGAGTGGCAAAGGGGGCGCATTTGTTTGCTCCCTTAACAGTGGGGGGATGCGCCACTGCCACGACGTGCCGCCGTACGTCCAGGATGGAAGGACGTGCTTGTCGGCTCCTCTGAACCATGGGTTGGCTGCCAATGCCTGTGTCAATTGGAATGTGTACTACAACGTGTGTCGCCCGGGGGACCACAACCCCTACAAAGGGGCCATCAGCTTCGACCACACCGGCCTTGCTATGATTGCCATGTTCCAGGTGAGAGAGCAAGTGGTCTTCCTTCCTCTATCACCTGTCCATTAGTGCTTTACTTTTTTAATTAGGGTTAGGGTTTATGTTCCCCTGGGGCACATAATACAAAAACATGGTGTGTCTTTTTGTTTTTATGCTGATGACACTCAGCTGTACCGGCCCGTGAAATCCACTGACCCTGAGTGCTTTATTAGACTGTATCACTGCCGTCAAAAACTGGATGTCACAACATTTTCTTCAACTTCATAACAGCAGAAGGTTCTGAGGTTCTAGAAATTGGGGCCCATCAGATGACTTAACAAATTCTGTCATCTGCTGGGACGTTAAACTAGAACTAAGAAACATGAGCATATTACACCTGGCTTAGCTTCCCTACACTGGCTACCAGTACGTTTAAGCATTGATTTTAAGATCTTATTGATTACTTTTAAAGCACTCAATGGTCCTGTATATCGCTGACCTTTTATCATCTTACACTTCTGCTCGCACTCTGCGATCTTCAGGTAAAGGTCTTTTAGCTGTCCCTGGGGCCCGACTGATGACAAAGGGGGACACAGTGTTCTCAGTTTGGGCCCCAAGACCGTAGAACGACCTGCCAGAGGACATTAGGTCAGCTACATCAGTGTCATGTGTCAAATCTCTACCAAAAACTCATTTTTAACAGAGAGCTTTTCCTGATTTGATTTGATTTTTATTTAATTGTATTGGTTGTCATTTTATTTGTTGTCACTTTGTTGTACAGTACTTTGTAATATTTGTTTTGAAAGGTGCTTTATAAATAAAGTGTATTATTATTATTATATATCATCATAGGCAAGTGTGGCTTTCCTCTGGATGGAAGAGCCATCATTACTCCTCAGTACTGAAGTGTTGATGTTCTCTCCTCCTGCAGACCGCCTCTCTGGAGGGCTGGACCGACATCATGTTTCTTGTGATGGACGCTCATTCCTTTAGCAGCTTGATAGTCTTCATACTCGCCACCATTGTAAGCAGCAGTTCAAGGTTAGTAATGTTGTGTTTCAGTTGGCTTCGTGCTTATGTTGTGTGCTTCCTCCTCCAACCAGATAGGCTACTTCATCATCATGAACGTGTGTGCCGTTGTCATCGCCACGCAATTCTCCAAGAGCATGACCAGGCAGACGAAAGTGCGGACAGCCAACCCCATTGGGCAGCTCTGTGTCCGCTTCCTCCGCTGGCTGTGGACCGCCACCTGCAGATACATCAGGTCAGACTGGGATCTGATGGTCAAACTCTTCCCAGCGCCTGAACAATTTTAACATCATGTCCTCCTTCCAACAGAAGCAACAGGGTTCAGCAGGAGAGCAGTGGGAGCAGCAACGAAGGTGTACTGGTGAGGCTGTTTGTGGGACGTTGTTTTGTTTTTTCAGCAGCTTTTGACTCGCTCACTGACTCCACCTGTCTTCCCAGGGAGAAGCCTACAGGCCGATCATGAGGGGGATCAAGAGGATGATCGAGAGCAGCATGTTTGAGTGGATGATCATGTTCATCGTCTCCCTCAGTGTCCTCACAATGGCAGTGGAACACCACGAACAGGTGAGGAGCAACTCTGTCTCATCAACAATGTAACACAGGGTTTTATGTTTTATTTTTGCTCACTCATTTCAAATTGATTGTTTATGTCCTCTCTCTCTCTCTCTCTCTCTCTCTTCCTGCAGCCTCGACAGGTGGCACAGATGCTGCACAACAGCAACCTTGTCTTTACCGCCATATTCAGCGTGGAGCTGTGCCTGAAGCTGCTGGCCCTCAAGTGGGGATACTTCAAGGACTGGAACAACATCATTGACTTCATCGTCGTCGTCGTCAGGTAGAGTTCAAATCCTAGATCCCTCCCTGAGACTCGAGCGTGTTTATTGACTGTTGGGTTGAGGATGTCTCCTGAAGCTGATCAGTGGTGCTTTCTTGTTGTTTTTAGTCTTGGAGAGATCAGCAGCAAAGCTTATGGGAGTTCATCGATGCTGCGCATGTTGCGCCTGCTGCGGTTCGTGCGGCTGCTTCGCTTCATGCCCAACCTGAAGCGACAGCTGCTGGTGCTGGTCAACACCATGAAGGAGGGAAGACTACTCTACCAGCTGCTTATATATGTCATCCTCATATTCAGGCACGTGCACACACCAAATCCTTATTTTTTGTCGATAGACGTCCTGTCCCATGACAATGCTGTGATGAGGTGTGATTGTCTCTCTGCAGCGTGGTGGGAAGGACCCTGTTTGGAGGGAAATTCAAGTTCCAGACCCAGGACGGACAAACCATCACCAGACGCATGAACTTTGACTCCCTCCACTGGTCCATGGTCACTGTGTTCCAGGTCAGCTCCATCATCACACTGTCTCTGCATCAATCTGTCTGTCTTTTGTTCTCTATTACGAAACCAATCAACCAACCATGTGGGACATCCCACCCCATCTGGTCAGGATGTCCCTTATGGACTGACCAGACTAGAGAGCTCTATCAGTGACCGGCTCCTTCACTCAAAATGTGTGAAGGAGTGTTAACACAGGTCCTTCCTCCCTGCAGTTGTAAGACTCCACCAACAAGAGCTGTTCTCTGCACTAAACATGATTGGACTGGAATGTGTATAGATAAGAATATATAGCCTATATATAATCTTTTCTTTTCTTATTCTTATTATTTATTAACCATACTCTCTTACTTGTTTTTCATTATTTGTGCACAAATGTCCCCACTGTGGGACAAATTAAGTATTTATCTTATCTTACCTTATCTTATCTTATCTTATCTTATCTTATCCTGTCCTATCCAGGTCCTGACGGAGGAGGACTGGAACCTGGTGCTATACGATGCTGTGGCTGCAACCTCCCTGTGGGCGTTTCTCTACTTTTTCGTTATCATTTTGATTGGGAAACATGTCCTCCTCAATATCATGGTGGGCATCGTGGTCAAGGGCTTCCAGACCGAGGTGAGACCACCTCTGCTCTGCAGGAGGGTGATGTTTTATCAGTTATTGAATACACCCAGCCGGTCTTTGAGGGACCTGCATACGCCCTCATGTCAAACTCTGTTCGTTTCAGCGCCTTCCAGATGAAGATAGAAGCTCCTCTCCACCCGACCAGACATTTGAGCGAGATGTAAATTCCTCAAATATTCCCCCAAATATATCCACATTTCAACTTACACCTTCACTCAACTCCACCTCATGTTGTCTCAGGGTTCCTCTACGTCTGGACCCAGGATCCCCAGAACGACCAACGCCACCCCGCTACGGAACAACAAGGTGAGTTAAGCCTACCACACACATAAAGATAATCTGGCTGATTTTGCCCCGATTTTCCCCCTCCCGACCAAGGACAAAAATCACCTGATTATCTTAGGCTCTTAAGATTATTTTATGAGATTCTCCTGTGGTGTGTGGCATGTTAAGAGTTAAATTCTCCCGACAATCGGCTCGTAAAACGGTCGGCGCCGACAATCGGAAATATTAAACATGTTCAATATTTACGATTGTCGCCCCCGACAATCGTCACCGTTTGGATCAAAAGTCGGCTTGTGTGTGGGAAGCCGACAATCCCGAGTCACCAACTCTGCTGAATGTGACGTGAAATTGAATGTAACCAATAAAGAAGCGAGCTGACTGCAGCATACGTAGCATAACAAACCAGTGTGGCTAACGGCTCCATGGCTACCACCGACAAAGTACGTCAGATCACATTTGATTACACGAGATTTCTGGCGTGGGTGATTCTAGTGTGTTATCAGACAAATCTTTATGTGTGTGGTGTGCTGTATTTGGAATATCAGAGCACACCACACACAACACGATCAGAACTGTTCAATCAAAGATTTTTTATCTTTATGTGAGGGGTCTCTCACAGATAAAAATCTGTTGAGATTCATAAAATCTTTATGTGTGTACAGGCTTTACTCAGATCAGTGTTTTGGGATCTTTGCATTTAATTCTAAGCAATGTTTTGCTGGTGGACCACTCCTCTGTGGTGGTTCCTGCTGATCCATGTAACTGTTCACATGCACAGACGTTTCTGAGCTGGATTGGCAGAGCGCTGGACTGGTGCAGACAACACAAAGACTGGTCCTTCTTCATGTTTTCCCCACACAACAGGTAGGTCTGATTGGATGCTTGTTGAATCTAATGTGCCAGAACCTCAACGCTTAAACTTCGGTGGCCCTGAGTGCTCAACACTCAACCTCCCATGTGTTTATGTTTGTGTTTAGGTTCCGTGTCCTGTGCCAACGTCTGATCTCCCACAAGATGTTTGACTTTGCCATCCTGTTCTTCATCCTCCTGAGTTGTGTCACTATTGCCATGGAGAGGCCCGGTATAGACCCAGCAGGCACGGTGAGACACCTGACCTGTGTGTGTGCGCATCCACTCAAACACACATGAGCATATATCATAATGAATCTCCTCTTCCCTCCAGGAGCGCTGGATCCTAAAAACATCCAACTACGTCTTCACTGCCGTCTTCCTGGTGGAGATGATTTTCAAGGTGAACACCTGTTTGAATGACTTTTCTGACCCCAGCTGACGTCAGCTCGGCCTGGACTGGGTTTTTATCCTTTTAGATTGTCTTAATTGATCTCATTTCAAGCTGATTTTCATTCATATTCTTTGAAATATTTTTTTTAAATGAAGTACGTCAATGTGATGTTACTTTCACACCAGGTTGTAGCACTTGGCCTGCTGTACGGGAAGGAGAGCTACTGCCACTCCACCTGGAACACCATGGACGGCATGTTGGTGATCTTGTCCTTGGTCGGCATCATCGTCCCTCTGGCCACCCGCAGTAAAACCAACAGTCTGGGAATCTTCAAGGTGTTCCGTCTGCTGAGAGCCTTCCGCCCTCTGAGGTGCATCATCTATTTATGTTAACGCGCTCAGTCTGTGTGGAGATTTCCTGCTCTAGTGTGTATTCAGTTGTGCCGGGCCGGCTTTAACAAATGTCCGTCTGTTTGTGCGTTCCAGGTTGATCAAGCGAGCCCCGAAACTGAGGCTGGCAGTGGAGGCTCTGATGGCCTCCTTCAAACCACTTGGGAACATCGCCCTCATTTGCTGCACATTTTTCTTTTTCTACGGTGTCCTGGGAGTGCAGGTACATACACAAGCTGTGTCTCAATTCAACGGCTGCAGCCTTCGGAGGACCCAGCCTACGCGGACTCCGGGGGCAACGGCTTCGGAGGCTCTTCCGGAGGCTGCGTCAACCGTCGGTAAATGAGACGGTCTTTTCTGATTGCGTCCAAATGTAAACAACGTCCTAACGTTAAACATTTGAAAGTGCCGCTTGCAACGGCTCTTCTGTTCCTCCGCCCCTCACCTGTGCGGCCAGTGGAGCCCGGCTCAGCGGGCAACCACGCCTCCAAGCCGGCCGCAGAGTGGGGGGTACGGCGGAGAGCCACTAACGTTCGATAGCATGCTACGTTGCTAATAACAACAACAGAATCTGCTATCCACAAAGGATACGTGCGGCAGGCAAAGGAAGGCTGCATTCGTGGGCCACATTTGGAGGACCCTTCAAATTAAATTGAATTTGGACAGCCTTCGTGACGTAATCAGCCTTTAAATGCAGCCTCCAAAGGCTGCAGCCCCTGAATTGGGAGACAGCTACAGACACACGCAAACACACAGATACAGATGTGGACAAAATTTTGGTACCCATCTGTTGAGGAAAAAAAACAGAATTGTCACTGAAATAACTTGAAACTGACAAAAGTAAAGGACCAAAGGACAAAACTGGGGCTTTTTGGCAAGTCACATCAGCTCATCGTATCCTGATCCTTTGAGTTTCGCTTTTACCGCGCACTACTGTCATGGATGCACGCTTGTCTGTGTGTGAACGATAATAACGGAGATGAATGAACCAATATTGCGTTGGTCAAGCCAAAAGCAGAATAATCTATTTGTGGCGGACATAACTTATTTGTGGTGGGCCGAGGGGAGGGCCTACGAGCTCGGAGGGGAGGGGTGTGTGTGTGGGGGGGGGGGGGGTCGTAGACCTTAGGTGTTTTTTTAAATAATTCCGTAACCACAACTCAGAAGCAGTGTCTGATTTTCATTAATTTTCACAAAGTTTTAATTAGGGCCACGGGGCAAGCACACCGGGCACTGGCCCCTACAGCTATGAAATAGCTGCAGGGACCAGTGCCCGGGGCAAAGCTGCGCAAAATTGAAGTCAATGGGACAGGTGAAAAAAAAAGAGTCAGGAGTCATTGGAGTTTTTCAAACGTCTACTGCTCAGGCATACTTTTACCTAGAGACTTTATTCATTCATACACAAGTCTTGTGTATTGGCGTATTTTTCCACGTTTTGATAGGTCATATAGTTTTTGATCAATCCCTGATCAATGACCATGATCATTTTTGGAGAAATTATGAGATTATAATGGGTGTGTATTGCACGGAATGTTCGTGTCAGAGTGCGTGACATCATCGGTTAGCAGTGGCGAACCGTGGACCCAGACCCTGGGCCTTCAATAGGACCATGTAGCAATAAAAAATTAAACATAGCAATATAAATAATAGCCAGAGCCTTGTCACATGGATGGTCGGCATATTACATGTTTCTTTGCCCTAACTGGCTTCACAACACACAAGGTGATTCTGGAAAAACAGTCATTCAAAGCTGGCTATCATGAATCACTTATTTAAAAAAAAAAAAAAAAAGAAACTAGCAAATCACACATTCACTTATTTGTTTAGCTGGAATGAAAGTAAAACGTCAATCATGAGCTGTTCAACAACTAAAGATGTATTTTTGATAATGTTTTTTGTGTTTGTTTGAGCTTAGACACAGTTGAATTCCACTGTAGATTTAATATTTCTGCCAAAAGTGGCTATAAAACAAACACCTCCTGAGGTGAAATGGGAAAAAGGCACAAGCTCTTTGTATATGCTCAGCCATTTTTCACTGGCTTTAATGGCTATCAAACTACCGGTATATGCAAATTGTAGGTTTACAGTACAAATTCAGTTCTGTGCTGCTGCGACGCTGGGTCTGTGGGTCTGGGTCTGTGGGTCTGTGGGTCTGGGTCTGGGTCTGTGGGTCTGTGGGGCTTCAACAGCAGAACTGACCCAGCTTAAAGTCAGGCGTTTAATAAGCACCATTTAAACTTTTAATAAATAAATGTGCGCTCCGGCCACAGACTGTAGGCTCCGCTCTTTCCTTCGGTCAGTCGGAGTTCTCAACGGGCTGGACCGAGCAACATGACCGGGTGTGGCTGCGTTCAGGCCGAGTGCCGGGTGCTCGTACCGCGGCGAGTCGGAGCTTCACCACCCGCTCAGTCAGTCAGTCTCAGTCAGGGCAGGAGTCCGTTTCACAAAGCAGGTTTAGTGAAAAATGAGTCTGTTAACCCTGAAATGGTGAAAGCCAATCTCGTTGTTGTTGTTGTTGTCACCGTGGCAAAGTGTCGTGTGTGTACGGGGGGAGGGAGGGGCGGGGGGAACGGGGGTGACACATCCAGCAGGAGGACAAACTATCCTGCGTTTAAATAACATGTCGAAAATATCTGCTTGACAACTCATGGAGCTGGAAGCAGCCCTAAATAAGTAACTACACTTTAACAACAAGCCCAAAAACCCGCAACCCACGACTACCAATATTTATAAGCGACTTCACAGAAAAACAAGCCCAAAGTCACGTATAATAAGCGGACTTGGCAACCCGCTCCCTCAGTATTTTGGCGGCAATGTTGTTCTGCTGGGTATTCGCGAATACCCGGAAGATGTCGTAGTATGGTCCCGCCCACAACTCAGTGGAATATGATTGGCTAAGACACCTGTCAATCTCAAATTCATGCCCACATTGACTTGCATTACACGGGCCTTCAGTCACAGCCACTGAAGGCCCTGCAGGGGGAGTCGATGATTGGAAGAAAAATTGTGATTGGTCCATTTCCCGTTTCATTATATTAACCCATTGTTTCCCAAGAAATATTAGTCCAACTTTATAACAATGATCTAATATTACTTGTGTGTTGCTCACTGTATAAAATTAATAAATAAAATAAAATTAAAAATAAAAATAAAATAAATATATAGTAGCACAAAAATTATTTCTATATTTTTTTCTTAGGCCTTCACTGAATACCTTGAAGGCCCAGAGGGTTCCCCTCTGTCGGTTAGAGTGGGAGAGAACCCAGAAAAATTCCAGAATTTTTCTCTTTCCACACTCGGCCCGGCCACAATTTACACTCTACACGCGTGATTTTTTTCCAAATTTGTAGACAATCTTGTTCTCTCTCTCACAATGTGCTCAAAATATCAGAGAGACTTACAGAATTTACAGAACCAGCCTCTAAGTGCGGCCACGTCTCTGCTACTCATTGACTCCAATACAAAGATTTTCTGAGAGAAGCAGAATGGACCTCTGTTTTAAAATAGCACATTTCAGCAAAATATTTACTGTAGAAACACCAAATCATACCGAATTGTTCCGGAAGTCTTTGTGTCTGGTCACGGTCTGTGTTTTTCTGATAGGAGCTATCATTTTGTCAGAATAAGCCTAAATGTGAGACCAGTGCAGAGGCAGAAAATCGCTCTTTTTCTCGACGTTTCTGTCTGCCTCAGCCTGGGGGGCCTCTATCGTCATTGGCAACCGGCTCAAGTTGCCGTGGTAACCTCTGATCCTCAGGCCAGAGCTCGTTAAGGTTTATAAACAATTCACCTGGTGCTCGTTAACATGTTTATAAACACATACACTCTCTAAATCAGACTGACACAGGATGCAGCTCATAACATGTGTGTCACATCTGTCAGACAGGATGCAGTTACAGAGATACACACACACACACAAACACCAACACACAGGTACAGTTACAGACACACACTCCAGAACACACAGGTAACATACACATGCGCGCGTATGCGCGCACTCCTCTCCCACACTCCCAAACACACACTCATGTGATTAAAGATACAGATACACACACACACACGCACAGACACACACACAAACACCAGCACACAGGTAACTTTATGTGATTACAGTTACACACACACACAGGTAACTTAATGTGATTACAGTTACACACACACACAGGTAACCTAATGTGATTAGCCTACAGCTCCTCCATATCAGCGCTTATAGAAAGATGATCATGTGTCTGTCTGGTCAGTTCTGTCTTGACCTTAAGGTCATGGGTTTGATTCCCATGTTGACAGAGATGGCAAAACCGGCAGTAGTCCCTTGTGGTCCTATCAAAATTTCCCAGAGGAAATTTTCTAGTTTATTATTACTCTTGTCAGTTTCAAGTTTCCTTCTTTAACTGAAGGATACGAACAATTTTGTCAATGTCCGTACATTATTAGGAGTACATTTATTTAACCCAAACTGGCAATGAAAAAAATAAAATAAAATGACCTTTGTCCATTGAGGATGTCATAACTGTTTCACTTTAATACAGCTGACAAACAGTAACTGTCTCTGCTCTGTCTGTAGCTGTTTAAGGGGATGTTCTACGACTGTGTGGGGGAGGACATCAGTACCATCACCAACAAGAGTGACTGCCTGTCGGCTGGCTACAACTGGGAGAGAAAGACGTACAACTTCGACAATCTGCCTCAGGTGACGCACACAAATATATCAAAACAGGTCAAATGTTTCAAACCAGTCGGCAGATGTGGATCCAGATGCAAATAAACAAAACCTGACATATTCAGCCATCATATGAATTTGTGAACTGCTAGATCCCCATGTTGACTAAACATTATTGGTCTGTCTGTTTTTTCCTGTCCAGGCTCTGCTGACCCTGTTTGTAATGTACTCCAAGGACGGCTGGGTTGCTGTCATGTACGACGGGCTGGACGCTGTGGGGGTGGATCAACGGGTACTGTGTGTTTTTTCTGACGAAGTGGTGATGAAAGGCTGGAGAAGACATGCCGCATTATACTGAGCCTATGGCTTTTCTTTCCTCTTCTTCATTTAGCCCGTGAGGAACCACAATAAGTGGATGGTGCTATTTTTCATCACCTTCATGGTCTTGAGCTTCTTCCTCTTCGACATGTTCATCGGTGTGATGGTGGACACCTTCCATGAGTGTCAGCAGAAGCAGAGGAGACGGGATGAAGCAGAGGAAGTAGCACAGCCGTTGGCAGACAAACTCAGTGGTGAGGAGAGAGAGAGAGAAAGAGAGAGAGTCAGTCGCTCCTGTGATGCGTTACTGACATGAAACTGTTGAGTTTAGTGCAGCGGTGACTGTGATTTGTGATTTGTGCCCATGTATAGCTGCAGAGACTGAGGAGGAGCCGTATTACACCGACTACTCCCCGCTGCGTCGGTACATCCACTCCATTTGTATAAGCAGCGCCCTGGATCACGCCATCAGTAGCATAGTCATCATCAACACCCTGGTCATGGCCCTCCAGCACTATGGCCAACCTCCGGTAATGCACACACACTTACACACACACATATGCAGGCACTGTGGCTGCAACAAACTTGAATTTTTATTACAGTTTAAATTGAAATTCTGTTGCACTAAACCAATTTCAAATTCAGACAGATACAAACTACAAACCTCCATTTAAAGAGACCCTGAGGAGTTTGCCTTTGCTTATAAAAGAGTCTCATATTAATGTGAATGAATCTACGTTATCCACACTTGTTAATGGGTCCATTTTCGATAAATATATCGTTTTGTCTTTATAGTTATTTTGATATTATTATTAATAAGTGGTCGACTCGCCCAGCATTTCCTAGTTTCGGTTTCCCGGACGCTGCCCGGCGGGTCATGGGAATAACGCCGCCAGATCGCTGTTTATGGCAGGAACTACGACGGTATCTGATCATCTTCGAATCTCCGACTTTCATTCTTGATTCTTGGCAAATGTTTTCACTTTCGTCCGTCTTGTGCCGGTCCATGAATTTAACCGTGTGCGCGGAGGCTCATGGGAAATGTAGTGTGGAAACACTTCGCTAAACGAAACTCCTTGTTTTCCCTTTAAACTCGGTTTAGTTTTTACTTAAAAAGGTAAAATTGAAATCTGTTGCATCAGAACTTTGAAGCCCAGTCTAAACTGTGATCTCTGGTTATCTTTGACCTGCAAGCTGAGGAGGTTTAACTTTTGCAACGGCTCTTTTTGTGTGTTGTCAGTGGGTGGAGATGCTGGTAGAGAGGAGCTTCTACGTCTTCACCATCATCTTGGTGATGGAGATCCTGCTGAAGCTCACAGCCTTCGGCATCAAGAGATACACCGCCTCCTTGTAACATGCTAGAATTAGTGAGAACTCAACTTCTGAGCTTGTTTCCATGTGTTAGGTATAGTTACCATGATGTGTGTGTGTAGATGGAACCTGATGGACATCGCCGTGGTCTTGATTTCCGTCGTCAGCATCTCCCTCAAGAGTATGAACATGAAAGCATCTTTCTTCAATCCCGGCATCCTCAGAGTGTGCAGAGCACTAAGACTAGTACAGGGTACACACACACACACACACACACAAGTTGAAATTGAATGAATTCTGGAGGTGTGTAGTGTGTGAGTGTGTGAACAGCTCTTGTGTCTCTCCAGTGCTGAAAGCCAAGAAAATAGAACTCCTCCTGAGGACAATCATTATGACGCTGTCGCAGGTAAACACACAAACACACAAACACACACACTGTGGAGTTGATTGATTGTAAGTGTAGAGTTAGAGTCAATGAGTTTCTTTTTTATTGATTCCAGGTTGGAAATATTTGTGTGCTCTTCTTGTTCATCTTTTTCATCTACGCTGTCTTGGGAGTGGAGCTCTTTGGCAACCTAGGTCAGTCTCTCTCTCTCTCTCTCTCTCTCTCTCTCTCTCTCACACACACACACACACATGCAGATCCCATTTTTCCACAGTGTAGTCAAACTCAATCTGATGCTGTTCGCATATTTCAAACTATTCTGTGAGTCCAACACGCATCTGAAGGAATTTAATTGTTCACTTTGCAGAAGAACAAATCCTACCGTGTGTGTGTGTGTGTGTGTGTGTGTCATGCTGTGTGTTGTCTGTTGACCAGAGTGCAGCAAAGAACACCCCTGCCTAGGTTTGCATGGACACTTAAACTTCAGGCACTTTGGCATGGCCCTGCTCGCACTCTACCAAGCTTGTACCGGAGACAACTGGAGCGGGATCATGAAAGTCTGTATACACACACACACAACTTTATAACACCGTTGTTTTTCTATATTCTTGCTCTTTTTTCAGTTTCTAATGGTATTTTTGCTACCACTCGTTGTCAGTAAACCGTTTTTAGTTGTTTTTTGTTTCGCTTCTCTGAAACTCGTTCTGTGTTTCTGTTTCACTGCAGGACACGTTGAGGAAGTGTCGCCCAGGTGACGTCGGCTGCCTCAGCTACCTGTCCTGGGCCTCTCCCATCTTCTTTACCACCTTTGTGATGATGGCCCAGTTTGTGCTGGTGAACCTGGTGGTGGGGGCCATCATGCAGGCGCTGGAGGACAGCTACGAGGTACAGACAGACACCACGGTTACAGTCACCCCGATAGCTTTGTTTCAAGATTTCATCGTCATACGATCTTAACATGAGACAAGTGGGGGAATAGGGTAACAATTTAGACTAACAGATATCACCATGAAACTTCCAAAGTTTATTACTTACATTAAGAAAATTAATTTTTGTATTTCAAGTTTTGTCAGATTTTATGTTTAGATATGTAAAATGAGGCAATATCTAATTAAATATGCACTAATTTACATTTCTAGAAAAGAAATCTGAACAATGGATAAAGCTACTTTCCAAATTCTTGTTTTATTTTGTTGACATAGTAGAGTCAAATGTTTTTTACAGAGGGGATTTTGGATATCAGTTTTTAATCACTCTGTAAATGAGAAAATACTGTCACCAGTCCCCCCCCCCCCCCCCCCCCCCCCAAAAAAAAAAGAAATCTAATCTCACCATGTTTTTAGGAATAGAATTTTGTATAAATCAGGCTGCGAATGATATATTAACAATTCTGCAGATTGTTATTGTCAATTGTACTTTTACAATTTGTTGCTGATATAGAAATAGAGCTTTACAATAATACCTGACATGACCTGGGTCAGACAAGAGGCACGGCACAGAATGCCACAGTAGACTAATTTTTGGTGAATTAAGGAGAAATCTACCCATGAAAGAAATGAAGTTAAATAAACACCTTAATGTGGATTTTCTACCATTTATTTCCACTATTCTGAAAGAAGACATGTTAAAGGACAATTCCAGGCGAATTCAACTCGGGGGTGTATTTTCCTAACATTTTAGGTCTAAAAGAAGGAATCTGAAGATTTTCAGTTTAATTGCTTCTGTTTTGCGGTAGTTGTGTCCGTCCCCGCGTCGCCACGGCAGCGATGAATGGGAGCGGATGCAAGTTCCGCTGCTTAGGCTGTTTACATCCCTCAAAGCCGTAATTTTTTTCCACAGACAGCGTCAGCGTTACTTCAAGCAAGCCAACATGTTTGTAAAACTAGATTGCGCGAGACCCAGCTGCCGTGCGCGGTGTATTCGGGTGCAGTGGGAAAGCTCCCGTTTGTGTCATAAACACAGGAATATCAACTCTTGACTTGCTTAAAGTAAAAAAAAACTTCTCGGCGCATGTTTGAGTAGCCACCTGACGCTGTCTGTGGAAAAAAATGTACACTTCAAGCAAGTCAAGAGTTGATATTCCTGTGTTTATGACACAAACGGTAGCTCCCACTGCACCTGAACACACCAACCACGGCAACTTGGGTCTCGCACGAGACTCTGGGAGACTTTGAATTAGATCTAGTTTTACAAACATGTCGGCTTGCTTGAAGTAAGTAAACTTCTCGGTGCATGTTTGAGTCGCCATCTGACGCTGTCTGTGGAAAAAAATTGCGGCTTTGAGGGATGTAAACAGCCTAAGCAGCGGAACTTACATCCTCTCCCATTCATCGCTGCCGTGGCGACAGACACAACTACCGCAAAACAGGAGCAATTAAACTGAAAATCTTCAGATTCCTTCTTTTAGACCTAAAATGTTCGGAAAATACACCCCCGAGTTGAATTCGCCTGGAATTGTCCTTTAAGGAAGAGAAGTAGCCCAAAATCTCAAAATTGATCAGTGCGATACTAACTGATACTCAGATACCACAGAATCTCCTCTTACTGTAAATGAAGACACTTAGGATGAGATTTCCAAAGGAGCAGATTTACACTTAAAAATGATGTGCAGTCCAGTGTTTTACATGGATGGTAGTTTTTTTCCAAACCAACCAAACCTGTTTCTCTTAGGAGGACGGCCAGCAGCAAAGTGAGCCCCACTCCCCACAATCTGATGAGGACAGCCAGCAGCCAATTGAGCCCCGCCCCCCCTCCAAAGAGTCTCATGAGGACGGCCAGCAGCCAATTGAGCCCCGCCCCCCCTCCAAAGAGTTTCATGAGGACGGCCAGCAGCCAATTGAGCCCCGCCCCCCCTCCAAAGAGTCTCAGGAGGACGGCCAGTAGCAAAACAAGCCCCCCCAACCCCACCAGGGTCTTAGTAGCAAAGCTGCACACTGCAAACCTCAACTTTGTAAAATGGTACTATATTATTTTAGGTTGACAAAATGCAATGAGTGAAAAAAATAATCAGTAAACAGATAATTATAGTATTATGTAACATAGCCAAATATTCTGAGATCTCTGTAAAGGATGCCATTACAGGAGTTTCCCACTGTCTGTTTCAGCTGTTTGGAAATAGACAGGTTGTATATAATAAGTCTATCAGAGCCCTCTCACTGTGAAAGAATACATACATACTGTATATTATGTCCTTGTATGTATTGTGCTACTATATGTCCTTGTTCTTGCAGACTTTTGCCTGCTCATTTGGTTCTGGTATTTTGAAAGGCTGTATATAAATAAAAGTTATTATTAAATCAAAATTATTTTTGTGTCATACACCTTGTCCGTCACCAATCTTCAAAGCAAATTCCTTGCAGCTGTATAACGAAGTTATACCTGGCAATAAATCTATTTCTGATTGTTACATTTTATTTACATAAAACATACGTGTGACAAATAAATCATCTTACCTTATCTTACAGTATATTGGCCTATACATAATTAATTAAAAATAAATTGGAGAAATAAAAAAATGAAGAGTCTTACAGTGTTGTTCTCATCACATTTTTTTATTTAGTCCTGCACTTTTTCACAAATCCACTGTTGCGTTTTGGCACAGTTTTCATTATTCCAGCCTTTCTGATATCTGTTGTGTGCGGTGTTGACACAACCGTCCTTCACCTGTCCAGACTTTGTGCTGGGCTGACCTCTTCCCCAAAACCTGCACAAGCACAGTCAACCAAAGGACCAACAGGTATCATTGAAGTGTTAATCCACAGATAATGCCACTGGTAATGAAGAAAACATATTTTACCCTGTGCTGTTCAGAATTGAACCATCCACCCATTTCCATGTCCCCTCTCCTGTGCTGAAGCTCAGACCAATCCAGAATCTTTGGTTTAGGGAGATGATGAATGCCTGCAATATTACCCAAAGTCAACAAACTGTAGAATGACAGCATCGATGTGGATGAGTTACAGTCGACGGCAACATTATTTCAATTACCTGCTCATCGTTGCTGTTTACAATTAGTAGATCTGCCCCTCTGTCTTTACAGTCCTGTCTGCTGCTCTCCCAGCTCTTCACGGCAGAGGAAATGTAGTAAAAACTGTTGTTGAATGCTGTACATCCATCCTTGCAGAAATGATCTGTACGTGTGGACAATTGTGAAAAGTGAAAGTTTAAAATGTCCCCCCACAAGCACACAGACACAAGCTAGAAACCAAAGTCTGCACTCACTGAGCTCATCCAAAACCTGTTTTCTGTTTTTCTCCCCGCTCTTGATGTGGGTCTGCAGTCTGTTCCTGGCTGGAAGGAATACAGTATTCACAGTGACGATCCATCATCAGACATAAAAACTTTCACACCATTCTCCATGATAACAAATTATTTTCTTACAGTGAACTTCTATGACTACAATGACAGTCAAGAGGATGAAACACAGCAGCCCCAGCCACAGAGTCTTTGACCTCAACAGTATCCAGCCTGGGTGGAAAACTTCTGTGAACACAACATAGTTATTTTCCCACCATCAACCAGACTGCATTACAAAGAATTATTTTGATATTGATCAATTTAAACAATATTAATGTGTCTCACTCACCTGTTTGCTGATGCACGCTGCCTTGGGTCACCTCTGTTCTGGCATTCAGACCGATGCTGTGACCCTCCAGACTGTCTACACTTTCGTAGATGCTGATCATCCTGTCCACCGCCTCATGATGCTCTCCAGCTGTATTTGAGGCCCCTACCTCGACATAACTGCACTGAGACATCTCTCTTCAGTTTGCCTTATGTCTCCAAACTACTGCCCGACTTCTACACCTCAGCACAGTGTCACGCTTCCCTGTGTGCGATGTACTTTTCACTTCTGCATCACACTTTCTTCTTTACTCACCCCTGACTGACCCAGGGTGAAGACACTGGATGTTACATCAGCTTCTGTGAGGCAACAGAGAAAATGATCTTAAACATTTCTCATAGCCATTACTGATTTTCCCTAATACTCAACTCAACTTTATTTTTTATGGCACTTAGAGTAATACACAACACAGTTGATCCAAAGCGCTCCACATACAAAGAGAACAAAACAGCAACAAAAAGGTAAACAAACACAAAAGAAAAGAAATCTGAATGCTAATATTAGTGACGATGAGTTTGACAGTAACAACAGAAAAGCGCAGGGTCCCATGGTCACATCAAATTCAAGAAGAAAATCAAAATCAGGCACATTAAGAGGCTAAAGTATGTTTTGTGATGCTCTTAAAAGATTTAACAGCGGTGGGAGAATTGGATATGTATGTGGTTGGTTAGAAGTGGCAGTGGCTGGAGGCTAAATTACCCTGTAGCAGAATTAAAACATGGTCCAGACATAAAAGATGACAGGTGGCAGCAGTAGCAGCCTTTGCCTCATCACTTACAGTAGTGTAATAGTGCCACCTGCTGGCCGATTTGTCCAGTGGGAATTTGTTAAATCCATGCAAAGCAACATGATGCTCCTGTTTTTATCTGCTTCATCTGCTTTCAATGGCAGTGGATGAGTTCATATGAGATGAATATGATGGAGGATGTATTCAGAACAGTAAAATAATAACATCCCATGTAGAAATAGTCCAAAGCACTACCCCACATTAGATTCTTATGACAAGTATGACAAGTAGGCCTACACTGCCCATCCAAAAAAAAGGCCACCTCCCATTGGATAATTACTGCATGTGGATAATTATGATTCAGCTGGCAACAACCTATTTAACCCTAAATGATGCAGTCTCATTTCTTAAACAACCATTAGAAGACACATCCTATGGTCGAGGAGAAGATGTTCATCTGTTTCAGAAGGGTCAAATTATTGGCATCAAGCAAATAAAACATCTAAGGAGATTGAAGAGACTAGAATTGGGTTAAGAACTGTCCAACGCATTATAAAAAACTGGAAGGATAGTAGGGAACCATCATCTTCAATGAAGAAACGTGGTCCAATGTGACCACAGAGTCCAGACCTCATAATGAATGCAACTCTGGACGGAAATAAATGTTGCGATGTTGCAGAAGCTTATTGAAACGATGTCACAGCAAATGCGTGCTGTAAACAAAGCTAAAAGCAGCCCAACAAAATATGAAGGGGTGACTTTTTTTTTGGACGGGCTGTGTATTCTTTACATTGAAATAATACTTTTACTGCTTCATGCACTCACACGAATCACAACTGAAGTAGAAAAAGAATATTTAGATGACAAAGACATTCTATGGAACGTGACACACAGTTGGTAGATTCTGACTTAGGACTGAATTGCTTCAGTTCATCTGCAGACTCCACACTGTTAACATCAGATGTTCATGTCATTTGTCGAGGAGAAGCGCTCGTCATTTAAAGACACGGAATATCAATTGCAAGTGAACTGAACCGTCAGTGAAGGCAGCAGGTGGGTGCTCAAATGACTAGTTTATTTGATGGGAATCAGTTGAGTTGTTTTCAAGTGTAGACTGTGGTTAACTAATTAATTACTCAGCAGTTACTGTAGTTTGAGGAAGTTGTAAAAGCATGTCAGTACGTGAACACACACACACACACACACACACACACACACACACACACACACACACACACACACACACACACACACATACACACACACACACACACACACACCTCTGTGATGTAACAGTTTTACTCAACACAATGACTGTGGAGAAAAGTAAAGAAACTCAGTTTACTGGAACATAGTCTATAATTATTCAGGTTCAGGACCACAATTGATTGAAACCTTATTCTATTTATATATTCAGGTGTCTGAAACAGCAACAGTTAAAAATGGAGAAGGCAGTCATTCAAAAGAAAGATAATTGGTTCAAGAAAGGTCATACGCTAATAAATAAAGTAATAAGGTGAATAAATACATGAAATATGATATGATTCAAAATATGAAAATACTGAAAGTAGCCTATATTCAACATTTTCCTGAATAAAAGTTACAATAAAATTAATTACAGTTAAAAGGCATATTTTCATGAAATCTCCATGTGCAAAGTAAATAGTAACTTAAGAAGCTCTGCTGTCTCTGTCACAGGAGCTCAGTCAGAAAGAGACAGGCTGTAGGGACACGACCACCACCAGCGGTAAAGAGGATGGATCTCCTTGAAGAATTAGAGCTAATTATTGCAGGGATAGACTGGGAGGAAGTGGTTGAAAATACACCCAACCCTCCATCTCCCCCTCTTGAGTTTAACACAAACTCCGAGCCTACGCAGTCAGGTGACCCGGGCAGGCAGGCAGGTGCTCACAGCCAGGGACAGGTAGGTTAGAGATGTATCAGTCAGAATACCAACACCTGAGTCAGAACACATTCATCACTGGTTGAAGCTGAATGTGTTGAGCCATGCAACAGAACTATAAGGCTCTGATGATCAATTAGTGATTCAGTCATAATTCAAAATTCATGTTTGAATGTGAGACTATTCAAACATCTATGAGGCCAAAAGAGAGAGAGACTGTTGGTTTATGTGTTGGAGCAGTCATGGGCAAACCAAAGTTGCTGTACAGGAGGGAAAACAGTCCATGTACAGGGTGGGTGGAGTCTCCCATGATGCAGGTTGCTCTGTCCCTGCATCGGTTGGTGAAGATGTCTGAGAGGGCAGGTAAACTGCATCTGATGGTCCTCTGATGTAAATTGAATGTGAGTTTTCTTTTACTTTGAAGCACATTGCGCTTCCACATGGAATGAAATGTGCTATATAAATATAGGTTGCTTGCTTGCTTGCTTACATGTGAACACATGCCCCTCATAAAAATCACATTAGTGATCTTCCAGCATTGCCATCCATTGCTAGCAGGGCCGGCCGCTGGCATAAACACTCTATGCGGTTGTTTAGGGCCACAGCCGTTAGGTGGGGGGCCACATGATCAGAAAGGTACCGGGGTTCATCAAGTCATTTAAACATCCTGAGGTCTGCACGTGCACGCTATGAGCTTTATATGTAATTTGAAGTCAATAATCAGCTTCTTTTATCTCACATTTGAGACATTTGGTGAAAATAGAATGGCAGAATGACAACATTTGTGCTCAAAAAGCAATCTTACAAAATTTCATTTTAGACTTGTTTTCTACACTTATCTATTATTACTGTATTCATATCCTATTTCAAGCACCAAAATAGTTCATTCTCATGACTGAAGAAGTGTTTTCACAAGGGATTTGAAATTTTTCAAAAAGCAGACCTCAAATTTCCAGCATTTGGCCTAAATTATTTCTTTATACAGTGTTCTAGGGCAAATTGGCCTCAGTGTGCTTACAGCGGAGGTTCTAATATTTCCCAGCTGAGATCTGCAAGTCAGTAGAGATTGTTTCTACAAAGCAGAAATCACATCAACATCCTCCTGATTCACACACTGCTGTACTCAGATGTGTGTTTTGACTCCACAGGTTATTGCAACTTAAAGAGAGGGGAACCGCTGACACCTGGTGGACGACATGTGAAACAGCTGATGATGCAGCTCGTCTAATCACCTGTTGCGTGCGTGTGTGTGTGTGTGTGTGTGTGTGTGTGTGTGTGTGTGTGTGTGTGTGTGTGTGTGTGTGTGTGTCTCCAGTGTGACAACGTGCCAGTGCTCAAGCCTTCTGTTCCAACTGCTTCTCCAAGCAACGCTGATGAGTAAGTCAGCCTGATTTACTGGAAGAGCAGAACAAAGGACAGACTATCAAATCACAGCCTGCATTATATTTCACTGCCTACAGGCCTTGGGTCATGTATCTGCCATGCTCGTGACTCAGTGTTGTTGGTTGTTTGTTCTTCCCTCACATTTTGATGCAGAGCAGATCCATGTTCTCATGATGTTTCCGACATAAAAAATGAGTATGAGAGGCAGCCAGATGACGGGAGGCTATACATTAAGAAGCCACCCAACGCCTTCATGCTGTTCAGGAAGGAGCAGGCGCCAAGCGTGAATGCTGAGCTGGACATCACTGGGGCTGCTGCAAATACTGTCCTCGGAAAGAGGGTGAGTGTCTTTTGTCTGTCTGTGTTTGAGATGCTCCGAGTCACACAAACACACCGAACAGTGTTTAACACTTTTCTTCTAAAATTGTCCAAATCTTCACAGCTGTACTACCGTCATTTTTGTTCTGTTCTGTTGTGTTTGTTCACATTTTATTCAGTGTCATATGACCAGAGAACATTTCTAAATTGAAACAGAGGATTTCCACCCATTTGTGGCACAAGCATATTATGGACTATATTGGCTTTGTGTGTGTCCGTTAATGCTGTCTCGTCGTGTGCCCACAGTGGAAGAACCTGTTGAAGGAGGAGCAGGCCAAGTATTATGAACAAGCAAAACAGGAGAAGCAGCTGCACACTCAGCATTTCCCTGAGTGGTCATGCAAAAACAACTATGTAAGTACACAACACTCCAAAATAATTCATCCACATTTACATCATTGCACTAGACGCTGCAAGTATCAGTCTGATGTGTTTGTTTTCATGTCCAGGGCAAAAAGATGAAGAGAGACAGGAGGAAGGTTTGCACCATGGCTGAAGGTAAGACAAGGGGAGTCACGGTCTGTTCTCATGTCAGATGTGACAAAAACTAGATGAAATGTGACCATGTAGGAAATACTGGGTTTCAGTTATGAGGCAAACAACTTCCCCCTGAAGCAACGAATAACAGTCAAGTCACGTCACATTTTATTTATAAAGCGTCATTTAAAAACCTCAGTTGACCAAATTGCTGTATAGTTGTAAAAAACACAAAAAAACAATATAGTTAAAGGGATAGTGTTCAACATTTTGGCATATTGGCCCATAATTGCCATAATCCCTATAGTCTTTGGAGTAGGTTTGTTACCTTTAATTGTCGGTGCAAGTTATTTTTAGAACAGCGGAGCAGAGCCGCAAGCTGCTCAGAGCTACGCTACGGAGGCTAATGGTATTTCAATCAGGACAGACTAATAAGGAAAAGAGAGTCAGACTGAAAAGTTAAATTGCATTTATTGTGCGTACAAATAGGCTTTGGCGCTTAGACGCCGGGGAGTAAATCATCGTGGAGTACTGATCTATGGGTGATAGCTTGCATCTGAAGATGATGATCCCCCCCGGGCCTAGACACTGGTGGTGGTAGACTCCTAGTCGAAGATCCTGATGAAGATGGCCGGCATCAGATGGAGATGGAGAAGGGGTGGAGGTGGGCTGAGAGTTTTGCTGGATGACAGCGGGAGGAAAGCAGAGAAAGGGGACACTTTTAAATTTGACGCTAGAGACTGATTGGTAGGAGAGAGAGGAGATGACGGCCTGTGATTGGATGAATTAGGTGAAGAGGGCGGAGCGAGAAGATAGAGGGTGAGCTCGGGAGAGGCTGTGCTTAAGAGATAGTCTTCCTCTCTGAACTTTCGCTTAGCTCCATTTCTTGGTTTCCCTCATCAAACTCATCAAATACACAATCCAACAACTCCAAAACTCTCTGGTGGACAAGTTGTGACCTGCACATTCACCACACTATGAGATAATAATGGAACATTATGAGACAGAGTTGTTTTAGAGGCAAATGCAGAGACTGCTTGCCAAAAAAACCTGCCGGGAACGCACATCAGCGGTTTTGCATGAATTTACCTTGAAAACAACTCGGAACGTTCCGTTATTATCCTGGCCAATTTGCCAAAATATTTAACTATCCCTTTAATCATGGGCATTATAATAATAAATAAATAAACATACAAGGGATAGGCCACATTTTGAACCACCTGCAAACAGCGCAGTGCTGACTGGTTTAGGCCAACAAACAACGATTTACAATAGTCTAAACGTGATGTAACAAAAGTATGAAATACTCTCTCAAAATCGCTTCTTGGGAGACATGCCTTTGCTCTTGCTAACAGTCTTAGCTGAAAGAAGCTTGTTTTGACTATAGTGCTTATCTGCGTATCAAACCTAAAGTCAATGTCTAAAATAACACCAAGGTTCCTTGGAGAAGGATGAAAATGAGACTTAAAGCAGAAGTAAGCGATCCGGTCGTTTTGGCTAATGCTGCGTTCCAGGCAGGCTTTTGAAACCGTAAATTACAGCTTCAAGTCACAACTTACGACTTTGTAGCGTTCCAGGCAACCCACTCGTGTTTTTCCGACCTGTTTTACCGGTGAAAGTCACTATAACGGCCACTCGTAACTTCCGACCCAACTTCCAACTCGTACCAGATCGAACTGGTACGACTTCACAGGTCGGTAAAACACGAGTTACGGGCTGCCTTGAACGCACCATAACAGTCCTCGTCCCTACGTCACCACATTCACGGCGTCCCTTGGCTGCACACACAGCCCTGCATGCCGTTCTCTCTCCTCATTGGATAAAAACTGTAGGATACGAGAAATGTTTTCTCCTCGGCTCAGAGCAGAGCAGAGGGACTGACAGACCCGTGATTCAGACCAAACACTCTATGTAAGTGATTGCTGTCGGAAGATATAACTATTTAAGACTTATATTAACACAAATATATCACTTACTTCTGCTTTAAGGATGCCAATGGCGCTGTCGTAGCCATCTAGGAGAATAACAGTGACATTCAGCACTTCCTTTTAACTTAGGCTGAAAGGTTCAGGGTTTATCTTTGCAAACAAAGAAATTTGAACATTAGAAACAACATTAGAAATTCTTGGTATCAAAAACGTTTTAGCAGCATGCACCTTTAAAGTCTCAGTGAATTGATTGGTGTTTGGTTTGTTTGTGCTGCAGCGTCAGTATCTGGACCTGAGGAGGCCACAGAGCAGGTGATGAATGTGCGTTTGCGCCCATTGAGAGCAGCAGTGAGGAAGCTTTCTGCCGCCCTGAAACCCCACACACACACAGCGGAGAATCCACTCACACACACAGGGTTGGTGGAGGCTCCTCACGAGGACATCCCAGCAACCGTTCATGTGCTTGGCTCAGACGACCCGCCACAGACGTCTGAACATCTCCCACTGTGCGCCGCGTCCTGTGAACAGCTGCCCCACCCAGCCAGCATGGAAGATGAGGAGACACTCCTGACAGAGAAGCTTGCACATAAAGTCCCAACACTGCACACCTTCAGCATCTCTCCTCTTTACTTCTACTATATGGACTGAAGACCCCACCCCCTCCCACTCCCCCTGTGTCTCATAATGTGAGCAATAACAGTGTTGTGAGAGAGGGTTCCTCAATAAACACTGTGTGGTCAATCATTTGTATTCACAGTGAGAAAAGTCACAGACACAAATTACCTTAGACTTGGGGAAATGTTTTAATTGATATAGCGACAAATGAATCACCTCAAAAACACAGCCTTTGTAAAAAAAAAAAAAAAAAAAGAAAGAAAAAAGAAAAAAAAAAAGTATTTTTATGTTTCCACTGTTGGTGGGTCATTTGTAAACCAAGCAGAGACGCGTAAAGAACCCTCCAGGTTTTCATTGTGTGCAGCTGCAGTGGAAAATGTTGCTGTTGTACCTATGTAAAAGTGCTGCTCTGAAAGTGGCTTCATGTGAAGGGAAGTTGGAGGTGTCACAGATAAAAGCAGATGCTTTACAGGTGCATGTCAATAAATTAGGCCATCATGGAAAAGTTCATTTATTTTAGTATTTCAATTCAAATAGTGAAACTCATACTACTCACAAAAAGTTAGGGATATTGGGCTTTTGGATGAAATTTCAGAATGCACCTAAAATGCACTCTAACCTGAACTTCATGTGACCGTCTCTAAGCTTTTGAATGCACATGTCCAACTGCTCAGTGTTTCAGTATAACAACATAACATGTTGTTTGTGATTAACCACAAACATCACAACAAGTGTCTGATCCATGAATGAATCAACCACTAAATGTTCTGCTTCAATGACAGTTTGTATTGAAACAGTCCTCTTCATCCTGCTGTTCACATTCTGACATCATGAGACCAAAACCACACCTGTATAACAGCCCATCAACAGCACATGGACATGTGGAGGCTTCAGACGATAGGATGTTGTCAGAGGGAAGTGTCCACTGAGCTCAGTGTCATCAGCAGGTTGGACAGAAGACAGACAAGTGGACGTCCTATTGACATTATGGACATGTTTTGTTGCTTCTTTCAATACAGTGTTTGAGATGAAGAAATTACCTATTTCTACTTAAATTACCTACTTTCATCAGCATAGCATGACCTTTTTACATTTCCCATAAATTTCACCCTAAGGTTGAATATCCCTAACTTTTTGTGATGCATGTATTATATAGATTCATTACAAACAGACATGACAAAAATTTAAATTTGAAATCTTTAAGTCTTTTAATTGTAATGATTATGGCTTAATGAAAACCCAAAATTCTGTAAATCAAGCAATTAGAATAATAGTGAAAATGTTCACTATTATAACCTAATGATGTCACACTTTTTAACACCTGCAATGGTTTCCTGACTATCATGCTGCTGACCTAGTTGTGTTCTTCTAATTTAATGAGATTTGAATGAAAAATTAATGTAATCAATGTTTGTGCTCAACAGCTGTTTGTAGGTTCAGTAATTAGCTTCATTCAAAGTCACGCGCTTCTGTCTCGCGGACATGATAGAGTACAGGTTCACCTGAGGTAGCAAACTCACAACTTGTGGAAGAAACCACTAGGTAAAGGGGGCGAGGTGTGTGTGTGTGTGTATTGTTTTTTGAAGTGCGTTTTGTGGCATGCTTTGACGAATACGTTTAACTCCTAATATAAATTATCCTCACATTACACAACATTAAATTACTGGTCATAAATCTAAATCAAATAGCTAGAATATATAAATCCAGATATCAAACATTCAGGGAGACACGCCCCCTGCTGGGACTGGACATGACCCCTATGGACATGACGCGTCCGGTGACAAACTCTTGATATCAACTCAATCGCTTCCCGGAGCAGAGACAGGTCACCCGGCAACGCTGAGTTGGAGTGTTTCACCTCGTATTTACCGTACGCTCGAGGACTTAAGGTATTGTGGGACATTTATGGTGAATATATTTTAACCTTTTACCGACAGAAACCCTGCCTCGTCTATTGAAATGCATGAATCTTTGATTTGAACGTCAGTCTCGTGCGTCGCGCTCAAATCTTTTGAAACGTTTGTTTACATTGTACACTGTCACTGGCATTACTGTCATTATCACTGCTGTTTTGTCAATATCATACGTCAGACTTAATTAAACCGTCGACATATGCATGACATCTCACTTTGCGGAGGAAGAGAAACTCTAGTTTCGTTTTCGTGCACTTCACCAGTTAAGTTTCGTTTCTCCCTCGCAGCCTCGCCTCAGCTCTCATCATGGCCGAAACGGAGGAGAGTCAGTTTTCTCTGATGAGTCTGGAGGAAGAGCTGACCTGCAGCATCTGTCTGAGCACCTTTGACTGTCCGGTCACCACCCCCTGCGGACACAACTTCTGTCAGGACTGTCTGCTCGCTACCTGGAAGGAGACGTACAGCTGTCCTCAGTGTCGGACCCACTTCCCCACCAAACCGGAGCTGAAGAAAAACACGGTCCTCAGCACTGTGGTGCAGACCTTCTCCCTGAGGTCGAACAAGAGAGATGCGAGCCAGAGGAGTGAGGAGAAGAAGAAAGCCGAGGAGAAGAAAGTCATCCGCTGTGACATGTGTATGGATGCGGAGGCGTCCCAGACCTGCCTCACCTGCATGGCCTCCTACTGTGAGGAGCACCTGCGTCCCCACCGGGAGAATCCTAATTTCCGTCTCCACCAGCTGACCGCCGTGGTCAGTGACCTGCTGGAGCGCATCTGTCCGGACCACGCCAAGCTGATGGAGCTGTTCTGCAGCGACCACGGCCGTCCGATCTGCAGCTTCTGCCTCCAACATGTGCACAAAGGCTGCTCCTTCATCTCCCCCGAGGAGCAGAGGAGACAGAAAGAGGTGTGTGTTGTGTTTTATTGAGCTGCCCTTCATCAGACATGAACCAGTGAGGACAGGTCATGTGATTAACAATGGTGCAGGACAAAAAATGCATCTTAGGAAAACCTGCATGCAGATGTACACACAATATGTATACACATTCCATTTATACAAAGGGACATATTTTATACATAGAAAGCAAATACATACAGACATAACATTGATTCCAGTGTTACCAATTTCTTTTGCATTGCAATTTGCCTGCAATGTGTGTAAAAAAAAAAAAAAAGCCAAACCAAGTGTGTCTGCTGTTCCCAAACTAGGTAGGCTTCATTATTGTGAGATCTACCAACGACTATTTGTCCAAATTGCTGACACAAATGGTTTCCACATGCAATATGTTTACTTGTGTCTGTGACTTGTGCACTTGTGTCTGAGTCCATGGGGCCATTTTTTTTTTTTATAGCGGTGATTTAGAAATTCTACTAGTGAGGACTCGGGCAGGCTTAATAAAGGTTTGATACACTTAATGTGACAAATGCATATTAAGCTCAAAGTTTACAGGAATCCTAGTAATATGTGGAAAATAGACCATGACTCAGCCAACTGGGTGTGTGCCTCTATTGGAATTAACTGTGTCATGTTTCTCTGTTCAGTCTGACCTGAGGAACCAGTTGGGTTTGCTGGATGGGAAGATCATGAAAAATGAGAATGTGTTCAGTCAGATGAGAGAGGCGCAGAACAAGTTGAAGGTAAGTTTGTTTTGAAATGCTCTGTACTTTAATCCAAACAAACAGCTACTAGTGGGGACCAGCGCCCTTGAAGCCCGGAGACAAACATGATTGCATAAAGTCTACATGTACTATGAGATGGAGTCTGATGCCAGGGAGGAGCCCCCTAAAAGCTTTTAGATAAGTGGCTGAATGCATCTGTGGCTGAACATGCTCTTAAGCCGCCTCCACTGCTCTTTTGTTTACATCTCCATCAACGCTGTCCAGTATCATCCCCACCACACAACTTGCCCTCCTCACTAGCTTCTTGCAGTGTTTTGCTGCTACAAGTCTGAGTGCCACCACAGCACACAACAGAACACTCGCCACTACAGACTGGTAGAGCATCCACAGCAGCCTAGCGCTCACTTCGAGGAAAAGTAATCAATCAATCAATCAATCAATCAATCAATCAATCAATCAATCAATCAATCAATCAGTCAGACTTTAAAGCACTTCTCATACAAATGAAATGTAGTACAAAGTGCTTCACACCATGAAAGCTGACACAACAAAAGCAAAATTAAAACCCAAAGTTACACAACTACACACACACACTTTCATATATAGTTTGAAAGAAGGCAACTGAAGCGCTATCTTACCCTTAAAGGGATAGTTCAACATTTTGGCAAATTGGCCCATTGCCATAATCGCTATAGTCATAGCAGTAGGTTCGATACCTTTAATTGTCGGTGCAAGCTATTTTTAGAACGGAGGAGCGGAGCGGCAGGCTGCTCAGAGCTACGCTATGGAGGCTAAAGGAATTACTTGGTTTCCCTCATCAAACTCATCAAATACAAAATCCCAAAACTCCAAAACGCTTTCGTGGACAAGTTGTGACCTGCACATTCACCACGCTATGAGATAATAACGGAACGTTACGAAACAGAGCAGTTTTCGAGGTAAATACAGAGTCTGCTTGCTGAAAAACTGTCCCTGAACGCGACGCGCATCAGCGGTTTTGCATGAATTTACCTCTAAAACAACTCTGTCTCGTAACGTTCCATTATTATCTCATAGCGTGATGATTGTGCAGCTCACAACTTGTCCACGACAGCGTTTTGGAGTTGTTGGGTTGTGTATTTGATGAGTTTGATGAGGAAAACCAAGAAATTCCTTTAGCCTCCATAGCGTAGCTCTGAGCAGCCTGCCGCTCCGCTCCTCCGTTCTAAAAATAGCTTACACCGACAATTAAAGGTAACGAACCTACTGCTATGACTATAGCGATTATGGCAATGGGCCAATTTGCCAAAATGTTGAACTATCCCTTTAACAATTTGCTGTGAGGAAACACCAGAGACTGGATAAAACCAAATGAATAAAAGTAACTAAAAGTTAGCATAAGTAAATAACATAATAAAGATAACTAAAACTATACGATAAATAGGTTAAGACTAAAAAATAAACGATAAAAATCGATAAATAAAAGGATAGGAAAAATAGTAAAAATCAAAAGTATAAATCAAAAGCCAGGCTAAAAAGTTGTGTCTTAAGTTTGTTCTTAAAAATGTCCACATTTGCAGCTGCTCTCAGGTCTTCAGGAAGGCTGTTCCACAGTCGTGGGCCGTAATAACAAGTTCTGACTTTAGGTATTAATAAGGTCTCTATCTGAAGACCTGAGAGTTCTGGATGGCTCATAAGTTAAAATCAAATCTGATAGATAAGGACTAAGACCATTAAGAGCTTTAAAAACCAATAAAAGAATCTTAAAAGTCGATCCTGGAGTATACAGGTAGCCAATGCAGGGACTTAGTTAACACATGCAGATGAGTTTTGGAGTAGTTGTAATGGTGCAATATTCTTTTTAGGAAGACCAAAAAAGAAGAGCATTGCAAATCCTACAAGTAATGAAAGCATGATGGATTAGTGTCTCTGTGTTGGCTTGTGATAGCCTGGCTCTCGCCAGACCCTTGTAGTTCCGCAAAGCTCCACCAGAGGCGCTACGCTCAGCTTCACACAAGGGTCTGGACTCGAGGCCAATGCAAACTTCTTCCCCGGAGCAAAAAATAATGAACCAATCAGGATCGCCGGGCGGGACTTTCTGAGGTGTGACGTAGCGCTGAAGCGACTGTTTGAGTCAAACAACAATGGCGGCTCGCAGTGAGGAGTCGTGCGTTGGCATTGATTCTGCTATTTCAACTGTTTTGTCGAATCTATCGAATATTAATTCTTTGAAAGATGAACAGAGAACGGTTTTGAAGGCATTTATTGGTGGCAAGGATGTTTTCAAGATAACGGACAAGTGGTTTATCCAATCACATACAAGATTTTTTTTACAAGGCCCCGCCTTCTGAAATGAATCGCCTATGGAGCAGTCCCAGACCCTTGTGTGGAGCTCAGCGTAGCTTTGCGGAACTACAAGGGTCTGGCGAGAGTCAGGCTAGGCTTGTGACAGAAATGGACGCATTTTGGCAATATTTTTAAGATGATAAAAACCGTTCTTACTAATATGTCTGATGTGGTGTTCAAAGGTTAAGTTTGAGTCGAAGACCACACCTAGGTTCTTAACATTCTCTGATTGGTTAAGTGTTATGGTGTACTTTGGAGTGCTGTGGTTTCACAGTTGAGCCTATCTGTAGACTTTGATAGAAAGACATCTGGTAGATTTTGCAGGAGCCAAGAAAGTTTTCAGCAGGGACATTTGCAATGTGCAGCCACTGTGCATGAGGTTGCTTCATCCTGGCTGCTGAGACATGCTGAGACTAGGGCTGGGGGGGGTGTATACTGTATGTAACACATTGTCATATGTACAGTAACAGGTTGTCTTGTCATATAAATAAAACTCAAGTTTTGTTTAAGTTAAACATTTTGAAGCCATCCTCATCACCAATTGAGGTTTGCTTAACATTTAAAACAACATTGTACTTTTATAGATTTCCTCTGTGTTCACTTGACTCATTAATGTTGAGTTCATGGATCTTCTCCACTAGGACTCTGCCACCAACAGGAAGAAAGCTGTGGCAGCTGACTACCAGCAGATGCGCGACATGTTGACTCGAGATGAGCAGAATGCTCTGATTGCAGTGGATCGAGAGTTGGAGAGTGGCCAGACCAGACTAAGGACTCTCATGAAGAAGTTCACTGACAACATAGACAACATGAGTAAAGCTAAAGAAGATATCCACAGTCTTCTCAGTCAGTCCCAAACACTGGCCTTCCTACAGGTGAGACAGCCTAATTAGCACTCGGATCAGGCCATACTCTCAAAACAACTCAAGATATTTGTTTTGCTTGTGTACTAAGTGTCCTGAACCTTAAAGTAAAATCAATAAGCTCAGTTTACTCTAAAATTCATATGTGGCAGGCATCTTCAGCTCTTTTCACATAGGACGCAGTGTTTTCCATGTGCGCCATGGGGTACAGCGCAATACTGCACTCCAATGTTGCTGGGTGACCGAAACGGCAACAGGAAGTGTTTCTTTCCCCCTATGCCTGTGTAGTGAATATCCATGCCCTATGCATCTGACAAATAAGCCGGAGAAAATCATTTGTTCAATCCTTATTGAATTGAAAGCTTTTGATTATGAATTCAGTTAATTTTTTAATTGACTTTTTAATTTAATATTTGCAGGTCTGCTGGAAAAAAATAATATTTTTTTAAAGGTTGAAACAGTATATTCCTAAAACAACTTTATTAATTATTCCAGTGAGAGATAAATTACCATTTTTGCCATATTCCACATTATAAAATGGTACGGCTTGTTCCTCCCCTTACAGGCATCATTCACCCTGCCCCAAGCTATATCCTTCGAGCCTTACACCCCTCGAATCACCCTGGACTCCAAGAAGGTGTTGGCAACACAGATGTCTGCTGCTGCCCTGAAGGATTACCTGGCAGAAGTCTTAAAACAGCCTGTTGAGGCCAGAGTGCCAATGATCAAACAAGGTGAATATTTACTATATATACACATTTATCTATCAAGCAGATGTTTTAGAAGCTGCCGATTCTTCAAGAAGGTAAAGTGAAGTCAATAATATTCACTTTTGTTGCAGAAAGTATCACTGGCACTAACACATCTGGTGAGTCTGTGTCATGTGTGGATTTGTGCAAATACAAATCTAATCAATAGCTATGGACAAATGAACTCATATTCCTGTAATCGGTGCTGGATCGGTGTTGGGTGGAGATGATTGGGGTTATTGTTTTAAGTAAGAAAATAAAGATAAAAAAGAAAAAGATGACTAGATGACTGTATCGCATGTTCTCAGGTGAAAGAGGAGCTGCCTTCGGATTTGGACCTGGACCTCACCAGGAATCTGGTATGTTAATTTTTCCAGCACACATGCTTTGTGATGTGTATCAAAAAAATAAAACCAATTTAAAGGTGATGATGGTGGAAGAATAAAATGCTGGTCCTGTTTCAGAGTCACAATACCCTCCAGGGAATCCCAGATTTCCCAGGTCTCACAGTCCAGGTCCAGGTTCCCAACCCAAAGCAGGCCCAAAGAAGAGACCTCCAAGTAAGAAAAAGTCCAGTTTTTAAGATAAATTGACCAGTTTATTAGGTAGATCGGATTGAAACTAATGCACACAATACATCCCATATTCACAAAGTTTAGAATCTTCACTTTTTTTTTTTTTTTTTTTCATCGAGCACTTAAAGCAGAAGTAAGTGGTCCGGTCGTTTTCGCTAATGCTGCGTTCCAGGCAGGCTTTTGAAATCGTAAATTACAGCTTCAAGTCACAACTTACGACTTTGTAGCGTTTCAGGCAACCCACTCGTGTTTTTCCGACCTGTTTTACCGGTGAAAGTCACTATAACGGCCACTCGTAACTTCCGACCGGTGAACTCGTACCAGATCGAACTGGTACGACTTCACGGTCGGAAAAATACGAGTTTCCTTGAACGCACCATAACAGTCCTCGTCCCTACGTCACCACATTCACGGCGTCCCTTGGCTGCACACACAGCCCTGCATGCCGTTCTCTCTCTTTTTGTTTTTTTAAATAAGCAAAATTGAAATAAAAACTAAAAAGGCATCTCTAGTTATACGTTAAGTTTAGTTACCTTTATTTAAACTCGTAAGTACACTTATGCAAGCCTCATTTACAGTGCAGACGAGAATACAAAGCAAAACAAACGAAATACAGAACAGATATACACAATAAAATACAGTAAAAGTATTAGGTACTTGCAGGCCTTAACAGCTCTGAATCTTTATATCAGCAATAAAACAACCACATTTTTTTCTTTTAGAACAAACCAAGAAACCTCCACAATCAGCTGAAGAAAAGCTGAGACAAAAAATCCAGTCAATGGAAAACCTCCTGGATATAAGTGACAGTACCAGAGGCTGTCCTCCAGCAGGTGAACCCAACCAGAGACCTGGTACAGTACATCTTTCCTGAGGGATCTACAAAACATACAGTTTTTTCACATACGCAGCAGCACTCCACATGACCTCTGGATGTGTTTCTTAATCTATTGCATCCCTCTGCTGTCAAATGACTGTTTGCCTTGATGTGTTGCAGAAACGACAGATATTCCTCCAGACATAACATCTGCTGAAAAAAGAAGTGAGCTTCTGAAATGTAAGTGCTGGAGTGAAGGAGATCTTTCTCTCATGTGAGTAATGTGAAGTAGCCACTTGGTTTGTTATTTGAATGGTCTTTCCTTGCTTTTAGATGGCACAGTGCTCTGTTTTGATCCAAGGACCGCCCACAAGCGAATTGCACTGAGTGAGGAGTTCAAAAAGGCGTCTGTGGCAGAGGATCACGTCAACTACCCCGACTCACCTGAGCGATTTGCTGTCTGCTCCCAGGTGCTCACCTCTAAGGGGTTCGCTAGTGGGCGCCACTACTGGGAAGTCCGACTGAGCAGCAACAACTTTATTGGTATTGGCTTAGCGTACGGTAGCATCGACCGCAAGGGTCCCACCAGTCGTCTGGGCCGCAACGCCCAGTCCTGGTGTGTCGAGTGGTTCAACGTCAAGCTGTCAGCTTGGCATAACAGCAGTGAGACCGTGCTGGCCAATCCAAATCCAAAGCGTGTAGGTGTGCTGTTGGATTGTGATGGGGGCATGGCCACGTTCTATAATGTGGCAGACAGAGCGTACCCGTTCCACTCCTTTGTGTTTCCCTTTACTGAGGCAGTGTATCCAGCTTTCTGGATTTTCTCAAGTGGCTCATCCGTTTCTTTGTGCAAGCTGCAGTCATGAAGAGCATAGTATGTACATACAATATCCAGACATAGATGCACACTGCATGCACTCTAACCAAAAAAAGAAGGCGGCTAAATAAAAATATAAGTACTCAGACAGCACTGCAATAACTCAAATATCTTACCGAGAATATTTGTCTTATTTATAGTCAAAACAAATCGCATTATACTTAAAATAAAAAAACATGCTTTCACTGGCAGATTTTTCTACTCTTTCAAGTGAAAATTTGTTGGAAACAAGTGAAAATTATCTGAAAACAAGTTAATTTTCAAGGTAATGAGTCTTATTTTAAGTGAGATTAGTTTTTATTAGAAATTAGACATTTTGAGACGAGGCAAGACAAATATTTTTGGAAAGATTTTGAGTTTTTGCAGTGAGCTTGGAATGCTGCAGGTGAAATGGATATTAATAGCCTTACATACAGTAGCTATTGCGATGAGCTTTTCCCTTTACTTACTATGATTTACAGCAGCTGAATTTGTGGATATGCAATACAACAACAAAAATGAAAATGGCATGAGCATCTGCCATAGCAGGTGTCTCAAAACGCCAGAGAAAACAAATAACGTACATAAACTGCATCCAAAGTGACTGTGATGCACATGTTATAACAGCACACACAATGGTGTGTCCTGTCCTACCAAGCTATAGGGCTGGGTGATGCAGCAAATGATGGCACAGTAAATTGTAATGCATCACAGTACGAGTCATATATGGTGATTGTGAAAATGATTGATGGACTGTGAACAGTATAAATTCTTATAAACGCTCCATGTGAATATCCTCGTGGTTGTGGAGCTGCTGAACCTTCCATCAATCCAAACTCTGAAACATAAACAGTCAGTCACTCTTCTAAAGCGTACAGTGTATTGAAGCATCTCATTGTCCTATCATCTTCACACATTCATTCCACCATATAAGTCAGTGAATGTATGACCTGTTTGTATCACCCAGCCCTAAATGCTCCTTAACTCTCTGACTGGTTCAGCTCATGAGAACAGATGTCACATAGACTCTGTATCAAATTCTGACAGTCCGTTTTGGTTGGTTGTTTTCTTTTCTTTTACTTTCTTGGCCCTTTGCCAGTATTGGTTGAGTTAGAGCCAGGAAATAATGGGGAGAGTGGAAGGGATAATGTTCAGCAATGATCCTAGGCCAGATTTCCACCTGGGATGAGATGCTCGGATGGTATAGCCCATAGAAATAAAAAAGCTGTACCGTTTTATGTGTGGAACGGCATAATTAAACCAAGAGGCCATCAGAATACTCTGTTGACTTTTCGTTCGGTAGTTCAAAGGTAGTCATTTGAACTGCACCGTAGCACAGGGGTAAATTATTTGTTGGTTGATACAAAGTTTACCCTGGCCTGCAAGACGTGTTTGCTGAAGCACACTGGTTATATGAGACACCGTGGCTCAGTTCTTAATGTGGTACCACTGGAGTCAATTTACCATTTGATGGTTGGTCACTGTGCACTGCATGCTGATCACTCTCAGTCAGATGCAACCTGAGCGTGTGTCTTACAGGTGCTAAAAGAGGTGAAATGACAAACAATATGGTTGTCAAGCAGTAGAGGTCTGTCTGTGCAACACAGTACATAACACATCAACAGCCAGGTGTCTTTGTCCTAATGACAAAGGTAACCTCAGTTTGCATTATGAGACACAGAGGACACTGTTGTCCAGAGGACCTCACTGATAAACTGGTATTGTTTCAGGCATTGTTACAACTGCTGTATCTCTTGCAAAGCATTTCTGCCAGTGCACTTCATGTATGGGCCATTTTTGTATCGGGTAAAGCACAGTGCATAATGGAATATGAAGCCTGGACCTGTACAGTGAAATCTACTGTGTTTATTACATGCCGTTCCTCCTCTTCATTGATGAATTTTGGTTTGGTTCGAAGGGTTTTCCAAACTATAAATCATTTCTTAATTCCTGATATTGTGTTGACACTTGTTTAACATAGTATTGGTGTCTGTGCTTAGTAATGAGGGGGTTATGTTTTAATGCAACATTTGACTTTCTTGATCATTGCTTCTGTTTTGATAGTAATATGTTTCCTTGACCAACTGCAGACTTGAGTGGCTCATGTTGCTTGTACAGCACTGACCTTCTTGTAGTAGTAGAAATCTGTTCCATTAGTCTTCGCATCGCTTATTGTCTCGTGGATTGGATTTTAGTCAAACTGCTATTTGTTGCTATTTGATTCGTTGTTAGTCAGTGTATGGGTCAAATTTGTAAAATAAAATGATTGAAATTAATTAATTCCTGTATTGTGTTTAATTTAATGATCTGTATTACAAATTAACCAATTATGTCTATTTAAACACGTTATTAGGGTCCGGGCAGCTAAGCTGCCAGGACACTATTGTATTCCGAGGAATTCTTCTTCTTCTTTCTTCTTCTTCCGAGGAAATCATACTTCCCATGGACGAAAACTCACCAAACTTTACAGAAATGTCCGACCCCATCCCATATGCCATATATAGGACATACAGTATGCCCCCCCCCACTCCTAGGGGGGGGACACAATAAGCATTTAAATTAAAAAAACTTTACCAAACCAACGGTACATGCTACAGTTTTGCAACTTTCACCAAAATGTTGCCCCAATACTGCTGAAACTTCTTACAAATTACATAACAAATTATGAAGTCCATCACTCTGTTTTTTTTCAATAACTCTAAAACGTATTAACCCTATCTCCTCCCACAATTTTTGCTCAATTGACACCAAACTTGCTAGAGAGCATTTTCAGACTGTCCTCCACAAAATTTGTTTTTCGGATTTTTGATTAATCAAAAATTGAGCCTACAGTGCATGAAAACGTTTGACTGTAAACACTACTGTAAACATATATCATCCAATTCTTGCTAAATACATTTTCAATCTTCCTGAAAAAATGACAACATCTTGGAGTCGTGGTTGATGAAGTTTGGCAAATATCAGAATTTTATCTCAAAAACTTAATTTTCTAGAACATTTTGAATTCTGCTCTCATGGGAACAACTGCAGTCAATCTAAGAGTGGTAAAAACAAATCACCAACATTCCCATGCTGCCAAGATGCAATTTATGTATGATCAGATTTTTGTTTAGTTAACAGAATTTCTGACATTTTGACCATTTTTTAAATCTGCCTTGACAACAGCTGCCCAGGCACTGACTCCCTGAGTCAATAAATGAAGCTACACAGCATTTCTATCTACCAGATAATTAGCTCAGTGAGTTAAGAGATGGTTCTTGATGTGAGGGGGTGTGGGTTCCAGACCCAGCAAGGGTGATGATACATCAAAATACCAGATGGTCTTTGTGAAATAAAGGTACAAAATCTTAGACTCATAGTAGATGATGTTTGACAAATACATATCAGAATTTTACCTCAAAAACTGAATTTCTTTCTTTTTTTTTGTTAACAGTGGTTTCAAATCTGCTTGCGCGACAGTGAATGGCTTACTCAATTTGTGAAGCCACTGTTAAACTGCCACTTGCCAATTAGCTCAGTGTGATAGATTCCAGAAGTTGTGGGTTTAATCCTCAACTAGTGCAAAATTAATATTATAAGGTCAACTGGCTTGTCTAAATATTTTCCTGTTTATTGCTCAAAATTTGCCTAAATTTGCCAAAAAAAAATAGCCCGGACCCGACCCAAGGAGCAGTCCAACGTTTTAGTCATATCTTTTTTTGTTCCCTTGTCTACAGGTGACAGCATAATGACAGTCAATAGGCCTACTGATGCAAAGGATTGACACTCAGACAATGGCATGGTTTTATTTCTCCTGAATATACTTACGCTGTCTACATCTTCAGAGTCCACCTGTGGTAAATTCAACTGATTGAACATGACCTCGAAAGATCCACCTGTCATTGTCAGTGAGGTCTCCACCGAGTGACAGTGCACTTTTTACATTCTCTGACGACAGACACTGAAAACGGGAACGGGAACAGCTCGATTTAAATCATTTTTGATTTTTATATACAGTCTACACTGTGAACACACCCCTAAAATGGACTGTACCATTTATTTGCCTTGACTTTTTTAAACTGCGCGTCACACCCGGCCGCCTTCCTCGTGCTCGTGAGCACGCGCACATGACGTGGTCGGTCGGTGGATGTGAGGTGAGTATTAACCATAGGTATTAAACTGTAAAAAGAAGTATTAACGTCTCTGGTACATAGACTGTAAAAAGGGTGAGTAGTAGCAGCTGGCTGTTTGTTTTTATTTACTTCTGCTTACATTAAGTTACGTAGGCTATACTTCCTTACCTTTGGAGTTTCTGAATTTGACTGTTTAAAATAACAATGGACGCTAGTCTTTGAAGCTGGAGTCAAGTTCAGACATTGTGAGGTGTTAATGAAATGTCAATCTTGAATTAGCTAGCTAATTAGTATCTGAACGTGTAGGACATGCTTTGAAGTTGGGTATTTGAATTTTCTTTACTTTGACCTTCCAATCCACGACATTTGACAGGGAAAACTGAACTTTGTATTCAACGACATTTACTGATCAGGTTCAGTCTAGTCAGATGTGAACTAGTATTATGCAATTATATGTTCGCAGTGGAATATGCGTTGAATAAAGGAAATGATGGTGGGGGAACTGACGTAGTATTATTAAGAAGAGGTGAAAGTTGTTATTGTTGTTATTCTCTGCTATTTTGGCCCACCAGAGGGGGGCAACAGTTAAGTTTCGTTTCTCCCGGTTTCTCCCTCGTCTATGCTCGCAGCCTCGCCTCAGCTCTCATCATGGCCGAAACGGAGGAGAGTCAGTTTTCTCTGATGAGTCTGGAAGATGAGCTGACCTGCAGCATCTGTCTGAGCACCTTTGACTGTCCGGTCACCATCCCCTGCGGACACAACTTCTGTCAGGACTGTCTGCTCGCCACTTGGGAGGAAACCCGCAGCTGTCCCCAGTGTCGAGCTGACATTCCCACCAAACCGGAGCTGAAGAAAAACACGGTCCTCAGCACTGTGGTGGAGACTTTCAACTTGGGCCTGAGCAAGAGCGAAGAGAGCCCGAATGCCGAGGAGGAGAAAGTCATCCGCTGTGACACATGTATGGAAGCGGAGGCGTCCCAGACCTGCCTCACCTGCATGGCCTCCTACTGTGAGGAGCACCTGCGTCCTCACCGGGAGAATCCTAATTTCCGTCTCCACCAGCTGAGCGATGTCATCGGCGACCTGTCGGAGCGCATCTGTCCGGACCACGCCAAGCTGATGGAGCTGTTCTGCAGCGACCACGGCCGTCCGATCTGCAGCCTGTGCCTCCAACATGTGCACAAAGGCTGCTCCTTCATCTCCCCCGAGGAGCAGAGGAGCCAGAAAGAGGTGTGTGGGTGTCATGCCGTGACGCAGTTTTTTTTTCTTCACCCAATTATTTTTTTAATATATTTGCAGAACAGACAATCGAGGAAATAAGGGGAAAAACTAATACAAAACAAACATCAACAACAAAAATATAGCACATTAAATCGAATCAGTCCATGGTCACAATGCACAGTTGTATTGCACAGTTTTGAGAAATGCAGTTAGTGGCTTTGTGCCTTCTTTTTGTTTTAAGTTCTTGTAACCATTTTAAACTAGGTGAGTGATTCTCTCCCCATGATGACTGTTTTAGTTGTGCGTTTCAGACACTTAATGTAATAGGAAGATATTCTATCACATGTAAAGGTAAAGGTACTTTATTTGTCACATATACAGCTAGTACAGTGAAATTCTTTCTCTGCATTTAACCCATCCCTGAGTAGCAGTGGGCAGCCACGGTGCAGCGCCCGGGGACCAACTCCAGATTATGAGCCAGTGCCTTTGGTCAGGGGCACTGACTGGAGGATCAGGCTAGCTAGCATGTTTTTAGTGGTGGGGGAAACCGGAGCACCCGGAGGAAACCCTGGGACAATTTTGTGTCAGTTTAGGGCCCTTTCTTGTGAAAAGTTTATGAACCACTGCACTAGACTGAACAAACATGCAGTGAGTTTACACAAACACTGGCACATCCTCAGTTATTTCCTATTCACCACTGTTTACATAAGAGGCATCAGTCCAAAGGGCATATGGTAGGAGAGATGGTTCAGAAATAAAAACGTCTTTATTCAGTTCAGGACATCTAAAAACAAGATTACATTAATCATATCACAGGAGACTAACACAATATATAAATCGAGTGTGTTGCAGGATTGATACATGTGTGCATCAGTGCATGCATTGTGGACTTGCATCATGCCGTCGGCTTGTGGAGAGGCTGTAAACCTGGTAACATTGTCTGTGTATTAAAGCTGTTTTTCTGTCTTTACAGTCTGAACTCAGAGAGAAGTTGAGTTTGCTGGATGGGAAGATTGAAAGGACTGACACTGTTATGTTTCAGATGAATGACTTGCGAAGCAAGCTGATGGTAAACTATCTACATTATATTTCATGACAACAGTTTCACTGGACAGTGTGAGGCAATTGCATATTAAAGCCAATTTATATTTATACATGTTGACCTGCTCTTGTGTTTGTCTGTGGCTCCTTGTGGTCTTTTCCCAGGACGGAGCAGTCAAAAGAAAGGCAGCCATGGCAGCAGTGTACCAGCAGGTGCGGGATATGTTAGCCCAAGAGGAGCGTGAGTCCCAAACCGCAGTAGACCGGGAGCTGGAGACGGGTCAGGCGAAACTTCAGGACCTGTTGAAGAAGTTAACTGACAACGCTGCACAGATGAGAAAAGCCAGAGAAGATATCAACTCTCTGCTGGGTCAGGCCCAGACGCCAGCCTTTCTCCAGGTGAAATGATCAGTGAGAGAGGAAGAGGAGGAGAGGGAGGAAAATCAATGTTAAGGATTAGCTTAAATAAACCAGAATAGTGTGTTAAAGTCTAAGATATACATTTTTAAAAGTGTAATCTGAAGTATTAATCGTAGTTCTAATGAAAACATTTTTCACTTTGACACCCTCAGTAGAGAGAGAGAGAATGCAATAACCTGACACCTGCAACAGCCCTCTCTTCAAAAAAACACGTCCCATTTTAAAACTACTCCGTTCCCTTTGTTCCTCTTAGGTTTCGTTTGACCTGCCTTGGGTTGTTAAGATTGATCCTTATGTGCCCCGTATTACCCTGGACTCCAAGAAGGTGACGGCTACACAGGCTTATGCTGTTGCCTTGAAGGAGCATCTGACGGAGAGCTTTAAACTGCCTGTCGAGTCCAGACTACCAATAACTAAACCAGGTGAATGTGTGGGTCAGTTCTCAGTGGAGGACTCTACATTTGGAGGTGTATTGTCAAGGTATAATGAAGCTAACCGTGTCCAATTTTGTCACAGAGCTGAACCCAGGCATTGGCGAGTCTGGTGAGTTTGTGTGGATGTTTAAATTTGCATGTACTGTATGTGAAAAGCACATTGTAAAGGGCTATATAATGTAAATACAGTGCATTTACCATTCACAGGTGAAAGGACAGCTCGTTTCTCTGGACCCGCACATGGTGCATCTCAGCCAGAATCTGGTGCGTTCATCTCTGTGAACTGTGGTAAAACATCTAAACTCTGCTGCTGTACATATTTGAATGACATAACATATGTGTATGATAAACATTCACACAGCTTTGAAATCACAGAAAGCCTTTTTCCCAGTCAGTGGGTCTACTGAATGTTTAAAAATACAATCTGTGCCAGCCACCTGCATGCTCTGATAGGGAAGTTTCTGTGTTGGTGTTGAGATGTGTTGATGTTACGGTGTTGGATGTGAATGTGAATGTATGAGGAAGTCAGCAAATGTACCCAGCATTAGTCCTAAACTGTGTTCACGTTGGAAACACTGAGACATAGTGTCAAGATGTCTTTGAAAAATGATGGCGTTTATTTTCTCTAGAGACATTAATGGTATTTGAGGATGCTCCACATGTCATGTCTACTGTGTTTACCTGGATCCTAGGAGTTTCTACTTAGAGCCTGTAGATATTGCCTCCTTTAAAACCTTAAACAGAGATATTGTTTTAGTTCAACTGTAGTACATGACAATTTCCTGTTGACATTTTAGATAGTAAAAAAAAAAAGGTGATGGATCTGTTGGACCTCACAATTTTCTGCGGTGAACTCCATTCTCTGTTCTGGTGCTGGATGCTCAATGCTGGTCTTGTATCTTTTTTGTCTCACCAGGTTCAACACTAATCACTTATTAATATCTCACTTTGTGCTTCAGAGCCCCCAGAACAGACAAGACCACCAAGGTCCCACAGTCCAGGCCGTCCCCCTGTTCAGACGTACTTTCAGCCAGTTCCTGTACCGATGTTTTCCTACATGGGCTCCCAGCAGGGCTGGAATCCATCCCAGTATGCACATGGCATGCCACCCAATTTTAAGAGGGGTCCTCCCTCCAATGCTGGACAGAAGCCATGTAAGTAATATTAATAACACCAATGTCAGACTACTAATGTTGATCTCACACGAAACCAATTTCTATCAGATCAAATTATTTCATTGATACAGTCCAATTAATATTACATTTTCTCTAGAGATGTAACGTGGTTTGATGCAAGATGATAGCCAGTCCTTTTTCATCTTGACCTGATAAAATAGATAAAAGTCTAAAAAAAAATCTTATTAAACACCTCCAAATAAAAAATAAAGTGTTTTTTGACACGACCTAGTCATGAGGCAGAGGAGGAACAACTGTAGGGTATAATTTAGAGTGCTGTGGTATTCAACATTTTCCCCAACCCACCACCCCAGCTCCCACTCAGACTGGTATGCAGCGGTTTTAGCCCAACAATCAACATGGTGGGGCTTAAAGTACTTAAAGTATCCTGCAAGTGCAACTACTGCAGGACTTTACGTCCCAAAAGAAGTTCACCATTAAAGCAGAAGTAAGTGATATATTTGTGTTAATATAAGTCTTAAATAGTTATATCTTCCGACAGCAATCACTTACATAGAGTGTTTGGACTGAAACACGGGTCTGTCAGTCACTCTGCTCTGCTCTGAGCCGAGGAGAAAACATTTATCGTATCCTACAGTTTTTATCCAATGAGGAGAGAGAACGGCATGCAGGGCTGTGTGTGCAGCCAAGGAACGCCGTGAATGTGGTGACGTAGCGACGAGGACTGTTATGGTGCGTTCAAGGAAACTCGTATTTTTCCGACCGTGAAGTGGTACCAGTTCGATCTGGTACGAGTTCACCGGTCGGAAGTTACGAGTGGCCGTTATAGTGACTTTCACCGGTAAAACAGGTCGGAAAAACACGAGTGGGTTGCCTGAAACGCTACAAAGTCGTAAGTTGTGACTTGAAGCTGTAATTTACGATTTCAAAAGCCTGCCTGGAACGCAGCATTAGCGAAAACGACCGGACCACTCACTTCTGCTTTAACTGGAAACACATCTGTGGTCTATAGGGTAGAATATCCCAGGTGCAAGGTTTTTACATTGAGAGAACAATAAGACATTTGCAGGACATACTATAATAGTACAAGAAATGTCAGCTACCTAAAGGTAAGACACTACTTGGACTTTCACAACACCAACCATTGATCACATTCCTCCATAACAAAATAACTTAACCAACAGGAATCTTTTTTGAGCTTTCAACTGCACGTTACCAAACTTCCTGGCCTAAATGACGACTTGGACTTTACTGCTTTTTTTGTAAACATTTACAGTTTCTTGTCTCATGTGAATTGTTGTGTATATTGTGTGCAAAATTATTCCATCTATGGGAGAATTTTTTATATCCATGCTCTTTTAGGCCACAACTCAAAATATTAGGTCCCTATTGGTGGAAGGCTGATATAAAAGGGCCTTTTGTCCCCTCAGATCTGTTTGACTTCCCAATGAAGTCTTGATGCCAAAATGTGTCGCAGTTTGTTGGTCTTAAGATCTCATGTTGTAAAGTATTTACACACCTTGAGTCCAGGAAGCACTCCTCCAACAGTGTTTCAGAGATAACACTGTGTTTTTGTCTTGACTCATGCACAAGGTGAGGTTGAATGGCATGAACACTGTCAAAACTTGTGCATCAGGAAACAAGAGTTCATAGTGAGCAGGAATCTGTGGAGGCGTAGGTGTAAGGCCGGTATGAAATACATAAAAGGAGGCAGTCATTACTGAACACAAGGATTTTCCTTGTGTTCAGTAATGAGGACTTCATAAATATAGAGGCCAAACACAGCTATTGTAGAGAAAGACAACTGCAGTTTTGTAGAGTCCCTAACTTTAAATAATAATCATGATGTCAGGAGCATGCTGTGTAGCCTGTGGTCAAAAACTTTTCCTAAAGTATCAGAGAAGAGAGATGATAGGAGCTGGCCCACTTCTCTAATGATGGAGGAGGGGAGCTCCCTGCCTCCTGTCTTATCTCCTACTAGATCTCCCTTAACTAAAGATAAGCAGCAACATTAACAGTGACAAACTACCTTTGACTTCAGTTTACCCATAAAAGTGGAGACAGAAGGGCACCTGTTTTATGTTCATGAGGAAATGATTGTCTGATCACCTGAAGTCTGAATCCATCGGCAGCATTGCCTCTCTTTCAGTTGTGCAGTGAGTAGTCATAATGAACCAGTATATTGAAATTCTTGATCACAATATCATCATCTAAACAAGCTGTTTAACTAAATCATGTTCATGGAAAATCTGTATAGAAATGTCAGGAAGCTACTTAACATAATTTATTCTGATCCTTTGCTCAGTTGCTTGTTTTTTATTTCATAATTTCTGTAATAGCCCAGCTTTTTTTCCACTTGTTGTTTTTGCTGCGACAGTTGACTTTTCTGAAGTCCTTATCTGTTCTTCTCCATCAGGAGACAATTTAGACTTTTGACACTGCAGCCGGTGTCTCCTCACAATGCAAGGTTGTTGTATGCCTCAGACTGTAATGATGCAACATGTTGCACTGTACATGGACTGAGTGATGCATTTACAATGTTTCCATATGAGTTTTGTGATTTTAATGTCAGAAGAATCAGCCGCCGTGTCACGTGGCTCAAAAGTGTTGTCATTTGTTTTTAGTGAATCATAGACGTGTTATGGGGTTTAACATGAAATAAACCAGCCACCTGGCATTCCTTCACAGGCCAGGGGTGTTCTTGGTGTCCAGTTAAAAACTGAATGAATGCTGCACTGAGCATCAAAGAACTGTACAAATATATATATATATATATATATATATATATATATATATATATATATATATATATATATATATATATATATATATATATATATATATATATATATATATATATATATATATATTTTTTTTAGTTGAACAAATGTGTGTCACATTTAAATGTAAGTTGCTTTCTTCATTTTTTTCTTCTTCTCCAGATAAGAAAAGTGACCAGCCCCCCCACCGTGAGTCATCTCTCTTTTACATGCTTCTGCAAACCTTCCCCTGCAGTGTTTTTTTTTTTTTGGCAATGCACACAGAGACATACAGTCTTGGCAGGTCTGACTCGTGGTTCATAAGTGTTGTACTCTGGCTCTTGCATCATTCAATAAGAAGCACTAGTCAGAACACCTTCTCCAATTCTTATGACGTACTGCACATGTTGATTACAGCAGCTTCATAGTGTCCTGTCATGAACTGAGTGAATGCTACACTGAGGCTCAAAGAAGCATGAAGTGGACAAATGTGTGTCACATTGAAGTGTAAGTAAGTGTATGTTTTTTTTCTTCTCCAGATAAGAAAAGTGACTCCGGCCACCAGCCCCCCCACCGTGAGTCATTTCCCTTTACACTCTTTCCGGGCACATCATTCAATAAGAAGCACTAGTCGGCAGCATTGCCCATTCCAGTTTCATACAGACACATTAGAGGCAAATGTAGCCTGTTGATTTTGTTGACAACACAAAACTGGTTTTGATGGTTAAATGCTCTGCTCGGTTCTGCTGCCCGACAGCAGACAGTACACATGACCGCATGTCATGCTTCAGTTCAAATGTTTTGTTTTGTGTGCAAAATGCATTCCATGTGCTTAAATACTGTCACCGTTTTCATTTTCTCCTCCAAAGACAAGAAAAGTGACAGCCACCACCCCCACCCCCACCCCCACAGTGAGTCATTTATCTTTCCATTCTTTTACAAACTATCTCCTGAAATGTTATGTTACAAATATATCTTCTTGTAGTCTTGCACCAGGTCAGCTTTATGATTCCTCAGACTTTATTGATATAACAACATTGTAACCATTTAATATTGACACATTACAATCTGCCAAATAAAAAAGTAGCTTGTTTATTTTTTCTTTTCAAATTCAGTTTTTGTTTGGAGCGTGATTTAACTGAATATTATGATCTGCTGCTGTAACAGTTGTTCCTCTTACGTTTTAAGTTTGCTATCTGAACTGGAAGCATGTTGCACATCTGTCAAACATCATGTGTTACGTCTAAAACTGAGAATGTCTATCTAGTATAGGTTTTTATATTATTATTATACAGACTGTTTCTGTTCACCATAGCCCTGCATTACTGAACTACCTGTCATCTGTACCAAGCTGTTAGCGAGGATTTGAAGGTGTTTGCGTTTCCTTTTGTGATTCTGGCTTTGAGAGCAGCTTCCTGTCAGCAGAAATCCACTGTAATCACTGCACATTCAGGAGCTTCCACACATTGTGAACTATGAGTACACTTTATACAACAGACAGCAACAGACAAGCACATACGCAGGCACAGGCACACACATAAAAAGGCTGGGTTGCTTCCTGAACCCTGCCCAGGGTGGGAATATCACTTCTGCTCTGAGGCCAAAATTAGCAAAGATTTTCTGCTTTGTGTTTATCAGTGACAGCGGCCTTTCTGAGCCCAGCTGGTCCTAAAGTCCCTCCCTTTTCTAGGAATAAGTGTTACAGTAGCCTCATTTAATGATGCAGGGAGGGAGCACATGCATCTCAAACACTTTCTCTGCAAATTTGGGATTATTAGGTAATTCAGATTACTGATTATTGCAAATCTCGTCTGGTCTGGAACTGTTATCATTTACTGAACTGTTTTCTTTATTTCCAAATCCAATGCTCTGAGAGTTTCATAACTTCAGGTGATGCTCAAATTAGAGAGGTGAACTATATGACTTCTTGTAATGTTGAAACAAACTGTGAAGTTTTCATGTGAGGTGACGGATTTTATTTAGTGAATAATTTAAAGCTTCTCCAAAGCTGTCTCACCAGGAGGTTATTCAAATGCAATGTGGATCTGTTCAGTAAATATGAAAGCTTTACAGACCTTATCAGAGTAGTTGATCAAGATTTTATTTGAGAGCTAAAATGTTATTATGCACCTTTTTGGGACCTAGTTTCCTTTGTTTCTTCAGTATGAACAGAACTATTAAAGCAACCTTTTTATATTTTATCCTTTTAGACCAAGAGAAAAAGAAACCCAGTACTCCTGGTGGGAATAAACAAGGCGGGGCACGACCTGATTCCGCCAAGAAAGATAATCCCAAAGGCCACCATCCTTCAGACAAACACCATCCACAGCCGAAGAAAAAGAATTAGTCCTGAGATGATGAGGGACAGTGAGGTGCAGGATGTGGAGAATGTCTGTGGCACTGTCCTGTTGTTGAAATAATCAGAATAAGCATGAACACACCATCATTTCAAGTCATTTACTATACATATGATTGTTGTGTTAAATTTGTGGTGGTAGCTGTTTGGTACTGAACACAACAGAGACATGGTTTATGTATGAAAATATTTATGGGAATGTCAAATTCATTACATTCAATTCAATCAAAATCAGTTTTTCTCACTGACAGTAGCAAATTCGCCAAAACCTTCTTTACCTCCATCTTTGTAAACAGCTATGATTGACATGATTGTTAGTTACCAATAAAAGCTTGTGTTTCTCCCAGACACTGTTCCTCTGGATTTTTTTCCTTTGTGTTCAGCAGAGGCCACATCAGGCTGCTTTAACATCATGTTTCCTGCACATTCTCACCAGCCTCCGGGGTTTTTCTTATTTTTACACACATCTCTGACAGCAATAAAAGTAATCCTATTCAAACATATTGATAATAACGAAAGCATTTTGGTACACACAACATAGTAAAAGGTGAGGATCGATTAGATTTGAATACAGAGGCCCAGTGCTAACGCTAATGATCTGATTAACAAGATTAACAATGTGACAGTTTGACTCTCTCGCCAAATTCTGTCTGTTAAATACAGTCGTATATCTGCCAGGGTCAAAGGTAATACAGATGGGAGCATTCAAAACTTATAACATCTGGGTCAGATGCCTCCACCCCACGATTAAACGAGTCACTAGCCACGCCAGCAGCCCTCTGTGTTGACTACACACTCACGAAAGCCATGTTACATAATGTTGCAAGTTTTATCCTCTGTTTGCACATCTGTCACGCAGACTGTTTAACGCTGCGTCATCAGGTTTGTTTTGGTTTCTAGTGTGAATAACCCAAACCTGTTTTACATATTAATACAGTGATGTTGGTATACTGATTGCTGAATATATTGGCAAACAAAGACCTGTCCACTGCCAACAGCTGAGGAGCTATACTGACATTAATCTGAATCAGTCTGACTGAATCTCTACTCTCTGCTGCTGTCGTCTGTAGCCATCTCCCTCTCTGCTCTGAGCTCTGAGCCAGCACAGCTACTTCAGCTCTGTGCTATTTGACGTGGGCATACAGGTGTCCAACAACAACTCTGCTAATGAGAGTAGAAATAGTGAAGTTGCCGGTCATAAAGGGGGGGAGTCAGCGACTTATGTGTTATTTTTATTACTTTCAACATTGTAGATTCACACTGAAGATATCAAAACTATTAAGGAACACATATGGAAGTAAACAAAATAGTGTTAAAGCAGAAGATGTTTTATATATTAGATTTTTCGAAGTAGCCATATTTTTGCTTTGATGTCAGCTTTTTACACACTTTTGATTCAGCTTCATGAGGTCGTCACCTGGAACAGTTTTCCAACAGTCCTGAAGGAGTTCCCAGAGGAGCTGAGCACTTGTTGCTGTTTTACCTTCACTCTGTGGTCCAACTCATCCCAAACCACCTCAGCTAGGTTTTGGTCCTTTATTTATATCCTGAGATATGAATAAAGGTTTTATATTAAATTAAATTAAGGTCAGATAACACTTCTTTTGTGTTTACTATATAATTCCATATGTGTTCCTTCATAGTTTTGATGTCTTAAGTTTGAATCTACAATGTAGAAAGTGATCAAAAATAAAGACAGACCATTGAATGAGAAGGTGTGTCCAAACATTTTAGATGGTAGTGTAGCTTTAAGCTGCAAGACCTTTTGTATGTTACCATCATCTGTGCAGTTGGATGTAGTATGCTCAATAGTCTCAACCTACAGTCAAGTCTAGGACAGGTTGGGTCAGTGGTTGGACTATTAAGTCATGAACTGAAATGTTTCATTGGCCCAAATAAAATATCAGTCCTCACAGGATCAATAAGATCAGGATCAGGACTCTGCTAACGTGGCTAAAAACAACAACAACCTGACACCAGTTACACTCGAAATTCAGTGCAACACAAAACAAACAGTTCTGGTAAACATGGACGATAAGGTAATGGGTGGAAACGGCTGTCCTTAGCAACAAGACACTCGCCAAACAAACGGAGGGTGGTGACATCATGAGGCTCGGGTTACGTGCATATTCCAAAAAGCATAGGCATCACGTGGCAAAATAAACTGATCCCTGTTCAGCCTCATGAGCATCGTGTCGGCTCCAGGTTCACTGGAGAGCATAAAGCAACATTTTACAGACTTCACCTCCAATGGTGAAGAGAACTCCCCTACAGGAAGGCTGACTCAGACAAGATGCCCTCTGACACACACCATGGAGAACGCAGGAAAATACAACCAGTAAAACTCTGACACACAAACACTTCACATACAAAAAGTACATGCATGTGATGGTGATGTCATTATAACACTGTCTTAGTCGCCACCTTGTGGTGATAATATGGTAAAACAAAAAGAGAGCATAATGTCGTCAGCAGTTAACACCATAGGTAGACACATTGTGGTTTCATGTATGTAAGCAGTGTAAGGTGTTTATCAGCATAAGTGCCAAAACAGTGCAACACAAAAAAGAGGGGAGGAAAAAGACAAAAAAAAAAAACCTTTAGAACAACAGTTACTTGAATTTTGAAAATAAACCTCCACCAGTCAGCCTGTTTCCTGTGGCTCCTACAGTAAAGTTACATATAGCCTCAAGACTGAATGGGAATAAACATCTGCTAAGCTGATTGAGACAGTGCATGATGAAGTAAACAAACCAATATGGACGTCCAGTGATTGACAGCACATCACAGGTGTAACAGAGCCGTTGCTCTTTACCTTTTGACCTATACACATTTCAAAACTTTCAAATGCAGGAGACATTAAAAAAAACCTGTAACAGTGATGAGGAGGCCCAAAGTGAAATTTACCACATACTTTCTGCAGTTTCACTTTTCGTCCAGCTGCCTCTCTCACTCTGGCTTCCGCGACATACGTTTGCTGTTTGTTGTTTGTGCTTTTTTGTGTGATGCAATTTCAGTAACGGACAATACATCTTTGCAAAACTTCCTCTCCATCCTGTCAACAGTCCTGTGCTGTTCTCTCCTGTGGCATGAGGTCACCACCTGTCAGGGTGCACATGGCTTTGAGGGTGTTTCTTAATTGAACCTGGACAATTGTTAAGAATGGCTCACTGATAACCTGCAGGGCTGCACTAAGCATTCAATTGTAAATACAGTGTAATAAATACATTAGAATAGACTATAGATATCTATGGCACAAGGGATCAGTGCAAATAAACAGCAATCTTTCTCCGTAACATTCACCTCCTCCTCACTGTCCACCTCACACCTGAGGAGGAGGAACGGCCTGAGCTCTGGCTTACAATATACGTGGAGTGTGGAGTGTGGAGGTTAAAGACCAAAAACAACTCTCACCAGCCCAAAGAAAAATCCAACCAGTCTGACCTCAGAGAAGACCTGCAACCATTACACAAGAAATGAAGAACTCTCACCGACATGATGTGAGGATTAGGAGTGTTGAGAAACCCTAGAGGAGGACGACTACAAGCCACTGCAGATGAGGGGTTAATAGAAACTGGGCTGACGAAAGCGGACAGAAACCTCAGATAAGAAGAGCCTCGGACCACATGATGTCTGAGGGCGGGTCATGCACGAGCGGAGGCCGGCCCCGGGGGCCTGGGCGAGTCTTGAGGGGTGGGGCTCTCCGGCTCGGAGGCGCTGCTTTCGTCATCGTCGTCGTCCGTCTGCTCTGTGCTGTGGTACAGCATGAGGGCCTGGGTCTTATGGGTGATGGTGATGGTGCAGGGGCCCTGGGCCCACGGCTCCCCGTCCACCTGCATGGGCATCTTGGAGCTCTTCAGAACCAGCTGGAGAGGTGGGACACACAGGGAACCACACCAGTTATACAGGTGCATCTTAATACATTAGAATATCATGGAAAAGTTGATCTATGTCTACTAATACATTATATAGATCTATTACACACAGAATGGAACATTTCATGTCTTAATTTATTACATTTATTTTAATTGTAATGATTATGGCTTACATTTAATGAAGACTTAAAATTCAGAATTTAAAAAAAAAAGAGTATAACAAAAATCTTTTTTAATATGGAAATGTTGGCCCTCTGAAAAGTATGTCCATCTATATGCTCTCAATACTTGGTTGGGGCTATTTGACTTGAACTACTGGAAATGAACTTTTCCATGATATTCTAGTTTATTGAGATGCACCTGTATTAATTTCTCACTTGTGATGCTTTTGCTCTGTTTTGATTTCTGTCTCCATGGCTACAACTAAATTTACATCCAATATTTTACTACTATTACTACTACTATTAATAATTATCATCATCATAATAATAATCATAATGATAACAATAGTCATAATAAGATCATGTAAAAATGTAAAAATAAATGAATGAATGATTAAAACAGAATTCATAGCAAATATAAAATAGAGATTTTAATTTACAATATAAAATGTGTGCACACTTCCATTAATGGGTGTAAGCAGCTCTATAAAATCTCTGATTACACCAGGCTCAGTCTCTCAGCCTACCCAATAACCCACAAAATATTAAAACTAAAGCACTACAGAATTCTCTTTCTTTAAAAAGGGCCATTAAAGTTACAGAAATGTACTAACCCTTTCATCATCTTGTCTTATCTGCTGATCTGATATTCACAAAGTTTCTTTTCTTTCTCGTTTGAAACCCTGTCTTCCTGATAACTGTATGTACCAAACTATAAATATGAAAGGGATTCAAACACAAGTCAAATAAGTTACTCCATCTCTCCCCTGTAGCTGTGGTTCTGGTCACACTCACTCTCCTCCCTCCAATGCATCGTGTTCTCAGTGAGAACCATGGAGACTGCCGCACTAACAGCTCACTTCCATGTGCTTTGGAAACCTTTTCAGTCAGTGAATGAGGCAACAGGAGGTTTTTTTTTAGATTTCATCAGGCTCATGAACACATGCAGCAGCCGGGTGGTGTGTGTTAAATCAGATTAGTTCTAATTAGATTCTCAAGTAACAGCAGCAAAAACTAATTTCAACCTCTCATTCTTTTTTCAAAGCCACTTACTGATGTAAACAGGAAGCAGGGCAGAGCAACAAGGGTGTGTGTGTGTGTGCGTGTGTGTGTGTGTGTGTGTGTGTGTGTGTGTGTGTGTGTGTGTGTGTGTGTGTGTGTGTGTGTGTGTGTGTGTGTGTGTCATTTCCTCACCCTAACAGTGTGGGCCTGTCCCAGTCGTACAGGATTGGCCAGCTTGACCTGGATCTGTGCACAGTGGAAGGAGCCGAACACACCCACCACCTCCAGCAGGCCGTCGTCCAGTCTGCAGGGGGACACCAGAAACAACACCGCTGCTCACTATCAGTTGTTATGGTAACCAGGAGCACTCGAGAAGAGGCTAGAGGTGAACAATCACAGATGATCTTCTGCTCCTGAGGAACATCTGACTGAGGAAAACTCTCCCTGACGGTTGTGCAGGTGCAGGTCTTACCGTGTGGGGGGGCACGGCTCATCCCCCATCCCCTCCCAGAGTCTGCAGCCTCCACCCCAGTAGCCAATGTTGCACACTATGATGCCTTCCAGACTGGGGAGGGCCACCCTCTCTCCATCCAACTCCAGCTGTGGTAGGGGAACACACACACACATAGAGAAGTGTAACTTTCACCTATTTTTTAAGAGATGATTTAGCTCAGACTAAAAGATCAAAAATCCATGGAGTGGTGCAGTGCAGTGGTTAAAGCGGCCGCCCCATGTAGAGGCTACAGTCCTCAACGCAGGCGTCCCCGGCTCGGGTCCCGCGTTGGGCAGACCTTTCCTGCATGTCATTCCCCCTCTCTCTGCCTCCTCCTTTCCTGTCTATCTCACTATGTGCTATTAAATAAAGGCAAAAACGCCAAAAAATATACTTAAAAAAAAAAAAAGATCAAAAATCCTTTAGCACCTCCCAATTTGATAATGAACACGTTGTCTCTTTTGTTTAATGTTGACATGTGGTGTAGCTCAGACGTTGTAGTTTTATAGGGAGCGGTTCTGTACTTACTGTCTGCTCTGACACTGCAGCTGGGGGTTTATCAGTCAATACCAAATATGAGAATTATAATGTCAAATCCAGGAGGGGAATATTTTTCATCATCACAGAACAATAAATGTAAATATTATCAAAATCACAATATGTTCAAGAGCACTGTCCAAATCGTAGGGACTTTTTTTTAAAGGGATAGTTCAACGTTTTGGCAAATTGGCCCATTGCCATAATCCCTATAGATTTAGGAGTAGGTTCGTTACCTTTAATTGTCGGTGCAAGCTATTTTTAGAATGGCGGGGCAGAGCCGCAAGCTGCTCAGAGCTATGCAACGGAGAAACGGGGGAAACAGGGAAACCAAGAAATTCCATTAGCCTCCGCAGCTCGCTGCTCTGCTCCGCCATTCTAAAAAATAGCTTGCACCGACAATTAAGCATTTTTTAAAGGGATAGTTCAACATATATGTAGGGATTATGGCAATGGGCCAATTTGCCAAAATGTTGAACTATCCCTTTAAGAACAGACCATGAATCAAGCAAGTTTGAATCTGACCCACGACCCTTCGTTGCATGTCATCACCTCTCTCTCTATCTCTACGTACTCAATAAAGGCGTAAATACCAAAAAAATATCTCTGATGAAAGGAAATAGGAAAATTGCCATCCCGACTGAAAACATGTATTATTATTTCCATATACGGTTTAGTAACTCAAGAGAGTTTCACTTTGAAAAAAGCCTGAGGCAGACGTCAGTTCTTCTTATCAAAGAGTACCACAAGCAGTAACAAAACGTGATTCCAGGGCAGAATTAGCATGAAGCTTCAGCACATAAACAAGCTGCTGTACCTCAATCCTCTTATCCAGATCCTTACATTCCTGCACTAAACAGTCTTTGGTTCCATACAGGAAATAAACGGCCTGGGGAAAAGAGAAAGGTAGGCATTAGTACGAGCTCTCTACCATTCACATTCAAATTCACGTGTAAAAATTTGCACATGATCCATGTGTTCAAATGAAGTGGTTCAGACCTTGTTGATGATGCGGCTGGAGAAGAAGGAGGGCGTTTTCTCGCGGTGTGTGTGGAAGTTCAGCGCCATCAGAGCGTCGGGCCCCACGGAGAAGTAGTTGTTCATGGACAGAACCTGAGGCAGACATGGAGTAGACAGTAGGTTTTATGAAGTTAGTCAAGTGCACAGTAAACTCCTGCAAACATTTTACTAAAATATTAGCGAGTAAAAAAGAGATAAAAAAAAAACGAACTCACCTTTGGTTTACGAAAGTAGAGGCCTTTTGAAGCCACCTGCACTTTCCATCTGATGTAGATCATCAGCAGGAAGAAAAGAAAACATCATGAGTCCAGACCTCTGAGTGAACTTGGGAGCTATTTCATCACTAAGCAACAATAAAGTTGTTGACATGTCAGAAGATCCTCTGTGTTAGCAGCTGATGAAATGATGTCCCACTGTCAGACACCCACCTGTCCATTTTAACCACCTCAGCATCCAGGATGTTGCGGAGAACCTGTTCCACAGGGATCTCTCCGGCGTAGCCTGCACCCCAGCCCAGAGTGTTGGACAGGTCATTTCCTGTCCCCAGGGGCAGGATGGTCACTCTGGGCAGGAACTGGTCTTGACCCTGACACAGGAGGAAGTAAAAGCAGCAAGGATGTTAATGTTTTTAGCTTGACAATGAGGACATTGAGTCGCCAATACCACCTGGAAATATTGGCAAAGGTGTCAGGAAAGGGTCAAAGGTTAAAATAATTTTGTTATAACATTGAAATGCTGATTATTTGGGTTAGGGTTAAATGATTCAGTTCAGTACAGGCAGATGCAGAGACTGCTTGCCGAAAAACTGCCTCCGACGGGAAAGCGCATCAGTGGTTTTGCATGAATTTCCCTAAAACAACTCTGTCTGGTAATGTTCTGTTATTATCTCATAGCGTGGTGAATGTGCAGGTCACAACTTGTCCACCAGAGCGTTTTGGAGTTGTTGGATTGTGTATTTGATGAGTTTGATGAGGGAAACCAAGAAATCCTATCCACGACTATATTTTCCCATGATCCATTGCGTCACACCACAACGGAAGGGTTCCAGGGTGCCATTCCGAAGGGCCGCCACTCCGAACGTTTACTTTAATTTGTCGGAATGCCGACCCTTAATTATTTATGGGAAAAGGGTGCCATTACGAATCTGAAAGAAAGGGTGCCATTCCGAACCTGAAAAAATCTTGAATGGTTTACGGCACGGAGTAAACAAGCCTAATTGTGGTGGTAGCGTAGTGGTCAGAGCATCTGCTTTTGACGCGGTGGATCAGGGTTCGACTCCCGGGGGAGATACATATTAACTGCGATTTTATTGGCCTCTACCTAACCTTTTTACTAAACTTAACCAACTCCTTTCTACATTGCCTAAACCTAACCAAAGCACAGAGCAAGGACATTTATTTTCAGCAGGAGTGCCACGGCTGCATCAGACCATGGATGTAATGCATCAGACTCGCACCTGGGTGAAACTTTGGAGGCGGAGGGGGAGGGGGAGGGGGAGGGGCCGGTCAGGCGCTGTCCCCGCGGCGCGTCGTGTCAAGCCGGGCAGGAAGTCAAACCACGAGAGAATCCGGTCAATTTTCAAAATAAAACACATTCGGAACGGCGGCCCCTCGGGAAGTTCGAAATGACGGACCTTCGGGAATTTTCGGACTGGCAGACCGTCGGAATGGCGGTCCTTCGGAATGGCGGTCGCCCCCCCAACGGAAGTGGGTTTTAGTAGCATTCTAGCGAGCGGCTAACTGGTAGCGTTAGCCACCGGTGTAGGCACCAAATGTGGGGGCTCGGGGCTGCCAAAACCGTTTTGACTAAATCTGATGTTTGTTAAGTGTAGAAAACGAATTATTGAACAAACATTACTATTTCTGTGTGCACGTTTTTGTAATTAGTCATGGTTGTCGTAGTTGTTAGCTTTGCTGCTGCTGACAGCTAAGTTAACAGCAGCAGCAAACTAACATCAGGACGTCAGCTGTCAAAACCCTCCCTTTGTCGGACACGACATGAAACTACTCCGGTTAGCTCAGTCATGTTGGAACTAGGATATCCGCTGGGAAAAATATTTTTTTCATGGGCCGTTTATAAAGTTATTGTTTATTGTATTGACACTGCTAACGGCTAACAGCTAACGGTTAGCCCAGCTAATCTAAAATGTGGTTACACCCCGCCTTTCCGAAGCCCCGCCTTTCCGACAATAGACTTCCATTCATCGTAATAGCGGGGTTTTCTATTTTTTCTAAAGACCCCGCTATTCCGAAAAGGCTATTGGGGGAAATGCGGTGCGCATTGATCCTTTTTTCCTTTTTGGGGTCGAAATGGATCATGTGCATAATTAACTGCAAAACAAGCAAATACTTCATATTAATGACATATGTTCATTATACTTCTAGCCTGTCTAGCCTCTACCTGGTCTTTTTACTAAACTTAACCAACTCCTTTCTTCATTGCCTAAACCCAACCAAAGCATCTCCCTCAGTCAGCTGTCAGCACGAGCGGCGGCTGCAGCAGCCTCGCGCCCTGTGAGCTCAAGCCGGGTTCAGCCGCGCTCAAGTGGAGCGGGGGGGGGGGGGGGGGGGAGTGTATTTCTATTACTGTGTGGAGATCTCCAACAACGGAGTCGGGGAGAGCAGTGCACGTTTCACAGACAAGCCACAAAGCAGAATGTAAATCTTTCTTGAATGTAAATCAAGTTCATATAAAATGCAGCATATAAAAATATCTGAGCTGGCACATCTTGACTGACGGGTCGCCAGAAATTTATGATGTCAAAATGGGGTCACGAGCCAAAAAAGGTTGCGAACCACTAAGTATTCTCTTTTAATCTGCTTGCACTATTTTTTTAGTGTCTACCATTGTACTTTTGTACATTCTGTATAAACTGTAAATATTGTTATCTGATCTGCTTATGCACCTCTGGTTAGATGCAATCTGCATTTTGTTGCCATGACAAGTGTAATGGCAATAAAGTTCAAATCAAATCTGATCTAATTTAGTGTAAAAAGACAGCCCTGTCTCACCTTTAGCTTCATAGTATCTATGGCATCCAGCACCCAGCCCACCGTGCCGTCTCCTCCACACACCACCACCCGGACGCTGCCAGGAGGCAGGAGGGTGCAGAGCTGCAGGGCTTTGGAAGGACTCAGCTCAGACAGGTCAAACACCTGGAGGGCAGAGGTGAGGAGAGACGGTTACTGTCGTGTGTCTCATGCAGAACAAAGTTCCTTGTGACAAACGGGAGCTGCAGACCGACCTGCACTGGGTTGAGGAGGGTGCGGAATTCTCCCAGCAGAGCCTCCCCCATGTTGTTACCGCTGCGAGTGTTAGCCAAGACCAACATTGGAGTCCAGCCACTGCCGCAGGAAGACGCCAGCTGCAGAGACACAAGCACATGGGACATCTCAGCTCTGGGATGTCACAGAAAAACACACTGCCTCTCCTCCAAACAGCCCCGACTCATCCTCTAGTCTAGTCTGCACCTTGCTGTACTCGTCCGGGTGCCTGCGGCGGAGTTTGTTGACACGGTAGAGGTAGTGAGGAGGGATGATGAGGCTCCGGAATTCACCCAGGTCGCACTGGTCTGCGTCCTGCAGGCTGTCCATGCAGTCATCGTGCACCGTGGTCTGACACCACACACACCTGAGGGACGGACAGAGAGGGACACGACACTGATGCAACCACTGTAAAGAAAGACACACTAAATCTGCAGGCTCAGAGGTGCTGCTCCGTCTCTGACACTGGCCCCTAACTTCAGCAGTGTTGGGCACTTAATAAGTCATTTGTTTTAGTTAGTTACTTTCCCCCAAAAGTAACTGATTTGCTACATTATAAAGCAATTAATTACCCGGAAAAGTAACTATTGCGTTACTTTTTTAAATAAAATGCTCAAATATGTCAAATACTTGGACTCGCCCCCCTTACCTCCCATTTATCTGGAACTAATTTATAACTTATAACCCCCAGTAAAATGCGGCGTTACTCGCCGTTACTTGACTCAAGAAGTCCCATCACAAAATAATACACTTTCTTTCAGTTCATCAAGATAAACAGGGTACAGGAAGGAAAGTCCAAGTAATTTGACATATTTGAGGATTTAATTAAAAACAGAAGTAAGGCAATAGTTACTTTTCCTGGTAATCCTACTTTAATAATGTAGAAACTCAGTTACTAGTTGCTTTTTGGGAAAGTAACTAGTAACTATAGCCTAACACTGGTTCCAGATAAACAGCTTGAAGACTGAAGCAAAATGTGTATAGGGGTGTATTATTTTGTGACAGGACTTCTTGAGTCAAGTAACGGCCAGTAGCGTAACAGTGCGTTTTACTGTAAGTAACGGCGTTATGACAGGGGCAACAGTAACTTTTTTGATTACTCGTTACTGAAAAAAAGTAGTGCCATTATAGTAACGCTGCTAATCCCATCACTGGACCTGAGAAGGTGGTTGGGGTAAAAGGGTCATTTGGGATTAGTGGAGTAATTTAACTGACAGAGTCAGATTATGCCATTTTGTGACTACAATCCCACAGAGCAGCAGCCGTCCATTAGAATAAATGAAAGACAGATTAAAGTGAGAGGTCGCTGTGCAGCAGCAGGAACTGGATTATTGTGTCTGTGTATATGTTGGAGTGGAGTGACTGAACTAGGCTACATTCCAGACACGGCTGCTGTGCGGAGGGAGCGCAAGTGAGTATTTGCTTCATGCGTAGTAATGTTACATAGTTAAACACAGGGGGACCTGTACCATTCACCTCCATTGTGTTCACTGAGCAGCTCGCGTCTCTGCCCCGCTGATCTCAAAACAACATGCACTGATCATTAAAGGTAATGAACCTTTAGCCAAGGATTATGGCAATAGGCGAATCTGGTAAAATGTTGAACTATCTCCTATACGCTTTTTTTTCCTGGTCCAACAACTAGTCGGATAAAAGCTGTTTATCTGGAACTAAGCAACCCACTGGGTTGGTTAGTTCCAGATAGGCTAAATGGGGGGTTATTGTTATGGTTAGGGGGGCGATTCCAAGTAATTTTAACATATTTGAGTATTTTATTTTTTAAAAAAACAGAAAAAAGTAACACAATAGTTAGTTTTCCTGGTAATTACTTACTTTTAAACGCTAATTCAGTTACTAACTCAGTTACTTTTTGGGGGAAATTACTAAAAGTAACGTGCCCAACACTGCAGACATGTCAGTGTGTAGTAACCATCTGCACACTGCAAAAGCTATAAATACAACACAACCAACAGCCTCACATCTGGCTGAGGGCTCCCTGCACATGTGGCTGCAGCTGCAGAGAGCCACTGACTCTACCTACCTGAAGTCGCAGAGCTTCGGCTGGGTTCCACACTGCTGTTTGCACACCGCACAGTAACTAGCGAGCGGGACGTTTCCGCGGACCCAGCGGTGCTCCATGGCTCCTCCAGAGGGGGGGCCCGAGGGGGGGCCCATGATCTCCTTGCACGGCAGGCTCCGGTCCGCGCGGCGCAGGCACTGCTCGTCGGCGCACACGCTGCAGCAGTCGCAGAAAGCGCCATGCAGGATGTGCTGCGAGCAGACGCAGCAGTAGGTGGGCTTGTTGAACAGGTCGGTGTAGTGCCAGCCGTGTTTGCTTTTGCGGAAGAAATCCTTCATGTGTGTTTTCCGCTTGGAGCGCTGCGCGCTGCACCACAGCGTGATGATGACCGGGACCATGACGGCCACCGAGGTCCAGAACAGCAGCGTCCACTCCTCCCGGGAGCCGCAGTCGTCCTGCGCCTCGCCCCCCTCCTTGTACATCGCTGCTGGCCGATGATGCTAATGTGCGGAAACCAGTACTACAGAGCCGTGGAGGAGTGTAAACAACGGTGACAGCGGACGGCACGAGCTCCACGTCTCCCACGCGACTCTCATGTCGCAGACACGAGCAGGACGGCGGCTCTAATCCCACTGAGACTTGAACATTGTACAGAGAAGCAGCTGGAGATCAGGCAGGACGCTCTGTGACGCTGGGCCGACCGCTACCTCGCTAACCTAGCTTCACCAGAGAGTGTTTACATGTCAAGATAATCACTCACCGACAGGGACGTCGCACAAGCGCACAGCCGCGAGCCCCGATGCACAGCCAGCTGTGGAGCCCACGACAGAGGAAATAGCAGCAACATATAGAGAGTATAATAATGATGATAATAATAATAATAATAATAATAATAATAATAATAATAATAATAATAATAATAATAATAATAATAATAATAAAAACTCTATTTATGTAGCACCTTTAAACACAAGTTAAAATGTGCTTGACAAAAGCAACATATAAGACCACAGATGACAAGTCACATACAAATGTCACAAGCCAGCAGATGGAGCGCCCAAGCAATACAAGACCCCAACAACAACTCGAGACCAGAGAACTCAAATGAAAATGCAGGATGCAGTTAATTAGTTAAAATAAATAAAAAGGGGGAGGGGGTATACATGATAAAAGGAAATAAGATGGGATACAAGAGTTAAAATAGAAGAAGTTGTAAAAGTAATACCAAGAGCATCTGAGTAAAACTGTGAGATAAAATGGGGAACTAAACCAACTAAGGGAGTTCAGGTAATAAGACAGGGAGTAAAAATTTAAGGAAATAAAAGGAATACAAGAAGATAATTTTTTTTGTCTTACTTTCTAAGAGAACTGAAGGTTTAAAGAAGAGAGGACCTCTGTGAGGGCAATCTAAGGAATATATTCAGCACTGATAAAATATAACATTAGATTTTACTGAGGCAGCGTTTTGGTGTAGCTGTTCTCAGGCCCTTTACACAAGGAAGTCTAAATGTAACAGGAAAGTTTGGAGACATATCTGTTTTCGCTTTGTAGTACGCTGCTTGACATCTTTATATAATGAGTAGCCTAATATTCCCTCTGATATGTTGTTGAAGTTCAAGGAAGTGAGGTTATGGTACAGAGACGCTTACCCTGCTGTTTTAACTGTTCCTTTCCACAACGGGTACAAGAAGCAGCTAAATGCACCTTTGTCAAGGGCTCTTGTTTCCATCAGCAGCTGTAATCCATGGGCCCACTGTGGATGACTTGCTCTCTGAGGGGCACAGAGGAGGGGCCAAACGTAGTCAGCGAACACGGAAGTAGGTACAGACTGCATCTCACTTTCTTTGAACATCTCTGATTCCGACCGCTCGATGTGCAGGTCGCTGCTCCACAGTGCGCATGCGCGTAGAGCTACGTTAGACCTCATTGATCACGCAAGGGGGAACAAAAAAGCTCTCTACGCCCAAGGAATTAATCAAATTATAAGGCTATTATAAAAAAAAATCTATATGGTGCTGGAGACGCATGAACACTTCACAGAAGACAGGGGGAGGCGGAAGCGGAAAAAATGACGCACGATGACGTCTTCCCTCGGACGTCACTGTTAATCCGCCAATACATTAGTGAAATAAATAAATAAATCACGAGATCAAATTAGCCGAATATTCTGGTGGGTTCATGTTAATCAAATAAACATGTTGATATGTTCAATCGAATCAAAGGAGAGTTTTCCAGAGTATTCTTGCTATTACTCACCATGGGTTTCTGACTCTTAAAGGACTCCTTTAGCCTTCAAGGGTGAGTAGCCTATAAATGACATTTCTTGAGCCTTCAGGGTGATTTACAGTTGTAGTTCCATGGTGATGTAAAGATGGGGGCTTAAAAAAAAGAGAGATTGGTCATAAGTCTAATGCAGCCAACAATAAGATATCTCCCATGATCCATATCAGATGTAGCTATTTTGTCCTTGTGGTCAGCATCCACATCTTTCAAACTGCTTATAACACAGATTTCCTGTTAAATCTGTTCAGCAACTTTAATCTAAGACAACCCTGTTGACCTTATCTGGGGGTTTTTTCTCCGACTTGAAACAGCCCCCGGTCCTCCTCAGTAGTTCTTTTTGAGACAAGCAACCTGAACTGTATAACTGGAGAAGTTTCCATTTAAATCTATAGACTCAATTTAGATAATCAGTGTAATAAACACAACAGACAAATATAATACATTTGTCTTTCTGTGCGCTACTTGAGAGGACCTTCAGTGACATAATGTCATATATAACCCTAAAATTACAACCAATTATCAGAATCCAGTTCTTATAGTAACCCTAATGCTAAACTTGACCTGACCCTGACCCCTGACCCCTGAGTGCTCGGTCACACCTTTTATTTTTAATGAGAAGCCAGGAGAGGGTCATCCAATCAGACAGAGAACCCCATTAATAATTTATGCTATTCAGTTCCAACACTGAGAATTAGAATAACTGAAGATTTGAACCGAACAGAAAAATGAATGCCAATAAAATCTGTTTTGTCCATATTACTGCACATACAGTATACAATAAATTGGGTTCATTGCTTTGGAGTAATGCACAAAGAAAATGATAGGCTACAATACGAGTAAAAATATATCAGTCAACTACCATGATGGCCTCAATGAAAAATCTTAGAAACTGATGGTGACTCTACTGTACATAGGCCTAAAATATTTCCTTCATAAAACCTCAAAGCAAAGAACATGTACTATATATTTACAATAACCTATTGCACCTTTGGCCATATGTGGAAAACCTGTGGAAAAAATACGATCATTCAATGATTTTTATCTGCCTATAAATTCTAAATTAGTTTGATTCAAAGAGAGTTTCCTTAAAATATTGTTAGCACTAGAATATATTTTCATTTAGCACTAAAATTATTTCATTTCAGCACATGTATCAATTGAATTTATTAACAAATGTAAAAGAGTGTTTGTGTATGTATTTATAGGGTGTATTATTATTTATGTGATACTTAGTTCTCTGCCTTGATGCTTGATGCTTGGTGACAGCTCTTCCTGGAATACAGTCTGGTGGGTTGGGTGGTAAAAATACAGTACATTTCTGGTAATATAATTTTTTTTTTATTCATTGGTGTGCATATAAACTTTATTGTTTGTATACCATTATGCAGTGTTACATACATTTATATCTTCCATTGTTTTTAGCCCATTTTCTTCCTAAACTCACCTGATCCTGATCCTGAACATTAGTGAACTACTACCTGCGCATAACCACATTGCCTAACTGGAATGTATTGAACTGAATCATTTCACCCTAACCCTAATAATCAGCATTTTAGTGAAACATACCTAAATCCCATTGATGTTGACCTTTGACCCTGTCCTGAGGCCCTCCACCAGCTAAGCAGGTGGAGGGCTGAGTGGGATTTTCTGCTCCTTCATGCGGACAATCCAGATTCAAGACCCATATCAGGAAAATACAACTTTATCATTCTTAACCATGCACCCTACGATTTATTTCACATTTTCAATATAATTTTAAAAAAAATTTCAAGTTGACTGACATCTATCTTTATTCTAGTTTTGTTTCACACAGTTAGAAACATAGAAGTTTCAAGATATCACAGGATAATAAGTAATAGAGAAAACAACTTGTACCAGTGCACTGTATGTTTTTCTAGCACACTTCTAATCCCTGGCCCTGGTCCTAAACTGAAATCTAATTCTGACCTTTTAGTAAATTTGAACATCCAGACAGCAGGCCTCTGTTGTCTTGTAAACAGTTTTATTGTGAGCAGCAGTCTCCTGCTCATAATAACAGACCTAGTGCCATGGGTGCAGATCCCGGGGGGACGGGGGGGACATGTCCCCCCTAATTTCTGAAAACCATGAATTGTCCCCCCCAATAAAAATACCCTAAATTATTAAAAATTGAACAAATGTATTTTCAGATTTAACATTTTTCACATTTTAGATTCACATATAAAAAGAAATGATTTAAATGGTGGAACTAATAGCTAATGTTTGACAAATATATTTCTGACTCCATATTCCATCTCTAGTATAGGTTAAGCCCAAAAAATAGGCCTTTGACTTCAAGTCATGATGCAAAGGTCCCCTTTGGCATGGAAGTACCTTTCATACAAATAAATCTATCCTAAGACACAAGTGAGATCACACTTTGTATCCGAAATAAACACTTTTTTTTTTTTAATTGGCCGCCGACCATACTCTGGTCTCCTCCACTACGATGCAAATGAGTAGTTTCTTTCACAGATGCCGATGAAATCAGGAGGCTTTAATATGACCTCCCCAATCTTCGGGCTTCATTTATTGATATTCATCCATATCAATTAATCATGCATAAAGTTCCATACACTGGGAGAAAAGGAAGATGGTGAGAAGAATTGGGGATCTGGGAAGGTCGAAGGGAGGCGAAAGACAAGAACGTGTAGACATTACATACCTGAGACCCATTTACTAACACTTAAAGCAGAAGTGAGTGATATATTTGTGTTAATATAAGTCTTAAATAGTTATATCTTCCGACAGCAATCACTTACACAGAGTGTTTGGACTGAAACACGGGTCTCTCAGTCCCTCTGCTCTGCTCTGAGCCGAAGAGAAAACATTTATCGTATCCTACAGTTTTTATCCAATGAGGAGAGAGAACGGCATGCAGGGCTGCTGTGCAGCCAAGGAACGCCGTGAATGTGGTGACGTAGCGACGAGGACTGTTATGGTGCGTTCAAGGAAACTCGTATTTTTCCGACCGTGAAGTGGTACCAGTTCGATCTGGTACGAGTTCACCGGTCGGAAGTTACGAGTGGCCGTTATAGTGACTTTCACCGGTAAAACAGGTTGGAAAAACACGAGTGGGTTGCCTGAAACGCTACAAAGTCGTAAGTTGTGACTTGAAGCTGTAATTTACGATTTCAAAAGCCTGCCTGGAACGCAGCATTAGCGAAAACGACCGGACCACTCACTTCTGCTTTAAGTAAGCAGTGATTTGCGCTGTTTAGGACAAATAAACAAGACAGGTAAGCACAATAAATGATTCCCTGTGCAGTACTTTTTGAATGATATGGCGAGCCACTACGAAGTTGTGATTTATGGCGGCATGTTATGAGTTGCAAACGGTTAAAAAAAAAAAAAAAAAAAAAACACTTTTGTGTCGCCCCCAATCCTGACATGGGATCTGCACCCCTGCCTAGTGCAATGGTTAAAACAGCTTCACATATTGCAAATCTGTAAATGAGTGTGTGTACTGCCATCTAGTGGACAGACTGTTCCCTGCCTCAGAAGACCTCATAACACCAGGGTGCTCTAATTCAATCCTTCCCTAATTATTTTGTAACTACAAAATCTATCACATGGATCTACATAGATTATGTTTATATGTAAACAGGTGTATCACCATTGAACTTTCAACTTAAATATCTCCTCGGTAACATGAGCAGGTATGTGACAGTTTGTGGGTGACGTGCAGGAGGAGGTAGGAGGAGAATTTTTCCCTTCACCCCCACTGGACTCTGGTCAGGACCTCAGAGCAGAGACGGCTGCAGCAGGGAAAACAAGTGTAGAAGATGAAGAAGCTGGTGGTGTTTTTGCTCTGCCTGGTGCTGCTGACCGTTCACACAGGTAGGACATTCTCAGGGGTTTGAGGAGAGCAGCTGTCACCGTGAACTATCAGGCTTCAGGAGAATAACCTTTTGTGCTTTTCCTGCACCCTGATTCTGTGACAGTGAAATATCAGAATATTCAGGTTCATTAGATCTGAAATGAGTTGTGAGTAATAGAGGTAAATGTGTGGCCTCATTTCAGATGGATTTTGCACGTATTTTCTTGCATGACTGCATTACATAACGGAACTGAGAGAGAGACAGATTGTGTTTCAATACTTTTTTTTTTAGCATCACCAATTTTGCATTATTACATTTTACAGGTGTTGCATTTGCATGTACAACTGATGTGTTTTTCAACGTGAACTCGTGATTAAGCAAGATCTTCACAATTATCCATTTATCAAATTATCAAGGGGGGGGGGGCACACATGTTTTTCAATAAGAAAGCTGCAGACTGTGGTGGGTGTTTTGCCACGTCGCTGTGAAGGTCCAGCAGCAGCAGCAGCAGCAGCAGCTCTGGCCTTGTGTTGATAGAGCTGGGTTCATTTCCACAGCAGCTCCCTCTGGCAGCCGAAGAAGAGAGATCTCAGCCCCCGCTGCCTGCTGGGGTCACGTGCTGCACGGGCCCGACTCCCCAGGGAGCCGGGACGATGAATGGGCACTTTGTTACCTTCCACTACATACCCTGCCTCCCAATACAGGCCTGGGCTGTAGAGAGAGGGAGACAGAGACAGAGTGGCCTCGCACTGCAGAGGCCACTGTGTGAGTGAGAGAGAGAGAGAGAGAGAGCTCCCTCGGGGCTGGCGTTGGGAATAAACAGCCTCACATGGACTAGCCAAACAGATTGGGTCAGCCACAGCCCACCAGTAGCAGATAGTGGTGAGGGGTTCATTCATGGGTCTGAACACACACAGCTCTCAGTGAGAGGAATGTGGTCCTGATCAGCCAGCACTCAGCCACCCAGCAAACAGCTGTGGTGTTCATCACAAAAACAAAATAACTCAGGCTGAGGTCCAACTCAGAGCTCCTGACTCACTTGTAACGAGGAAGTAAAAATAGAGGAAACCAGCGACACACAAGACTAGAACAAAATGAGTCAATGAATCAGCTCCAGTGTGTCCTCCTATCAGATGTGTCTGTCACAAGACATTATGAGTAAACACCTCATTTCTTTGCAGTCTGACTCTTATCTCTCTCCCTCAGATGCCGGTCCTATCATCAAGGAAAGCTTTGCTAAGCAGCTTCTCCGCAGCAAGAGGCAGGAGCGGCCAATGAAGGCCGGCCACCCCGATGAGCCAATGAGGGTAAGGTTCATCCTGAGCAAAGAGCACAAAGCAGAGATAAACTGAGCCCTAAAGGTTTTTGGTGAAAGCTTTAGTCCAGTACCGTCTATCAAGCATTTATGAGAACTACATGAGCAGGTAACACCTGAACAAATAGAACAGCTTAGTGTTTATTCACATTGACAATTATTTGAAGGAGTTAGAGCTGTTGACAGCTGTTGTGGCATATTATATAAACTGCAGTAAGGGTTTACATCAGGGTGTTGAACGTGTGGCCCATGGGCCAAAACCGGCCCACCAGAAGGTCCAATCTGGATGAATTTGCCACATGTGACAATTACATAGACCAGTGGCTTTCAAAGTGGGGGCCGGGGCCCCCTGGGGGGCCGCTTGGGGATGATAGGGGGTCCTCAGCAAATTGGAGTGAAGATGAAAAAAATGCAAATAACAAAATAAAATCAAATGATTATATTTTGAGAATTATTATGGAATATCATTTATAGTAATATAACATATTGAAACCTTATTTGCCATCACGCTCATCTATCATTCATGACATCATAAACTGTGTTGACTGTGTTGTTGAATTGCACATATTTTTCTCAAGGATTTTCAGGTAGTTCATAATGTTTTGTAAAATGATAGTTCATTAACTGTAAATACCTTAATAATTTACTTGTACTTCTTGGCACTAGAACAAAGTGTTCTAGTTATTTATAGGTAGGCTAATTGTGCTATTATCTTACTGGTCCGGCCCACTTGAGATCAAATTGCGCTGTGTGGCCTCAGAACTGAAACGAGTTTGACACCCCTGGTTTACATAGTGCTTCTAAATACTAAAGTAATGTGTGCTTTGTTGTGAATGTGTACACTGAATATTCATTCATACTTTATTATCATCAGTAAAGAAGATTATTATTCATTTATTTTGTATCCAAATCCAAATCTAAAATACCTTGATGAAATGTATTAAAATTATTTTTTCAACATAAGTGAAATTTGAATTCATGATATAAAAATAAACAATGATCTGTAATGGTCACTGTGGGACTGAGGAGGATTTTTAGCTGATCACATTGTGTTTCTCAGCAGAACCCTGACAACAGACTAAGATTTTCCCCCTGACACATCACCAGCCCTTTTAACTGTGTAATGTGTCTTTATTGAATGAGGATCTAGATCACCTAATTTAATTCAGCTGAATAACATGTGACACTATTTCTTCAATTTCTTGCCTGAGGAAAATGTAAAGCGGCTGTTCATCATTATTCAAGTCTCAACATGTTCCCCTCCTCTGTTTAGCTGCACTCCTCTCTCTGTTTGTATTGTCATATAGAGAATGTAGAGTTTTATTCTAGCTGGGTGATTTCCCCTGTCATGTGTGCAAATGTGCTTTCCCCTGTTGCTTGACATCTTTGTTTTATCTCTGTCCATGCAGGAGCATCTGCTCCACATGCAGGCTCTGGATCAGAGGGCCCAGGAGACCAACCTGGAGAACTGGCTCAACCCTCACTGCTACCCTCGCTGCAACAGGAACTATGGATACCCTGTGTGAAGATGATTACTGAAGGTTGTCACAAGTCTCCACTTTCACTTTCAAAGCCACATCCTTGCTGTGGATGCACACGGCAACATCGCTTTTTATTTAAATCAGTTTATTTTTTTTTATTTTTTTTATTTTTTACCAACAGGCAGTATGCAAAGTTTTCTTCACACTTATGCAAGTGTTACCTTTTTCCTTTTCATGATGAATTACTTGCTGCTGTTCAAGAAATATGTCACTGCTGTTGTGTTTTTCTGCTCTTCCTGTTTCTCTCTGATTTTATCACATCTGTTAGATGTAATGATAACTTTTGCACCCTGCAGTTTCAGAGTCGGGCTGACAGGCACATGTCATCTTGCAGGCTATGACAAATAATCTAATAATTTTAACATGCTGGTAGAAAAAGAAAGTTAATTCAATACTAGAAACTCTAATAATAATAATTCAAGTGATCAGGTAGTTTTCAGTTTACATAATAGAAGAATCTAAACTATGTTTAGGTTTTGGAGGATGACATGATTCATGGATCAAAAAAAGAAAATCAGAATAATCAGAAGAATAACAATAAAAATGTATAATAATAATTGTTAAAACACACAGAGAGAGATCAGATACACTCTGGTGCTATTTTTTCTTTTGCATTCAACTCTCCTGATGTTGACTGTGTCTTGTATGAGTCATAATGGACTTTTTTTCTCTCCACAGAATTGACAACATAGACTCAACAATGGCAACTGGGAAGACTTCCTCTCTCTTTCCTGAGATATAATGACCATGTGCATAATGCTGAGTAAATGTTCATATATATATTATATAATCCTGCTGTATCACAGCTGTGTAGTTTGCTGTTTTCATTAATTTTTGCATGTATTTCATACGAATCCTTTGTATCATGTATCGCCTCAGAGGGAAGTTTGTTGAACAATTAAAAATAAAGCAAAATGCATGAATGCTTGTGTTGGAGATGACTGTGTTACGGCCTTCCTTTAGTTTTCAGAAAGGGGAGGGGCGCTGACGTTACCTCGGGGAGACGCTCTATAGGCTGGCTGGCCTATAGAGCCTGGCTTTGGTCACACTTGGGCTTATATGTAAAAACTGAATTTATAGTTTGATGGACGTCATGACGTAAGTTGTAAGTCAGCTAAACCAGAGAAAATAACATCCCTTTTATCTAGGCTATTTGTTTTTATTATTAGCCTATCATAACTTATTATAGGCTAGACTGCCTCTAAATCTCTCCATATATTGTGTGATTAAAAAGCTTAAACCTTGTTAACATTTTTATTTCGTTAATGCCACGTTTAGTGCATGAACCTGTGAATGTACCGTCACTGTCTGCAGTGTAGCAGCCTACATTACTGATGAGCCGCAGGCTGAACCGGCGGACTGCGAACTTCGACCGGTCAGAAAATAGGTTATTTTACCAGCCCGTCCAGAGATCGGCCTGCCCGATGCGAACAGGGTCAGATGATAAACATTCTGGTGTGTGGCTCTGCTCCGTGTGTAGCTACGGTGTTGTTCTAATAACATGAAATAAATCAATAGACTGATCGCCACTGATTCAGGGCCTGTCACACTGACAGCTGCACTGAGGCGCGGATTTAACATTTAGGTATTCAAACGTCTCATTCAAAAGTGATTTATAAAAATCCGATAGAACATGTCCGACAAACACCATAAAATGAAAAGGTCCTCTCTGGGCCGGGCCGTGGGATTATGGGCTGTCACCAGCTCTGAGCAGCCGCGCGTGGAGCCTCTATAGATCAGTGACGTTTCACCACGAAGCCCGAGGCCTCCTGGGTAATAATTGAAGGGATTTTTTCCCCCGCGCGTGGGATTAATTTCTCATTGAGCTGTAATTGAAGCAATTAAATCTAGACAGGAGAACGGGTCGTTTTAGTTGGGCCTAAAAAGCCTGACTGCGCCGCGGGCTCTGAGCTAACCTACAGTCTAATCTATGGATTTAGGTGTTGCGTTCAAGGCCGACGGCGCAGTGGTCAGAAATGACTGAGACATTTAAACAAGAGGAAATGAGAAAATTCAACGTATTTATTGAAAAGCGTCTAAAAAGCAATTCGACACCAACTTCGTTATTTGCATTATTACAACAAAATGTAAACCATATGGTGAGGAGTTCAATGCGCCTTGGGAAAACTTTCAAAGTGTCTGTTGGATTTATTTATTTCGCTTACAATTAGAAATGTTAGAGACATTGCAAACCCAGTCTTTAAAGACTACCAAACGGATTATTTCTTAATACTTTTGACTTCAAAGTGCTTTAGTTTTTATTTTATTTTATTATATATATATATATATATGTGTGTATTTAAACCTTACTGAATTGAACAGGGTAACTTCAGTCTAATCAATTCAAATTATAGAGATATATTCAATCCAGACTGGATTTTATATCTCGCCTCATAGCTTTCTAGCATTAGCTCAGGCTGGAAACAGGGACAAAAATACATTCTAGTTAGTTATATTTGCAAAATAGTCAAATTCACAAGCTCTGTACAGAAAGTAGCCAGCTGCTGCAAAGGAAACATGCAACCCATTCATGTTCACCTGTGCATGGAGCAAAATGGACTTCATTTTGATTTGGTCAATACATTAAATAGATGTCCAAATTTATAATATATACACATATGCACATCATGTAATTTGCCTTTATACATTACATACAAAAATGTTTTTGCTCAATAATCACACTATGTCCTATAAACGTAAGAATGATCTGATGAAAGTCAGAGAAAACAAAGTGTGGCATAAAAAAAAAAAAAAGGCAGGCAAACAATCATCTTTTATCTTTGAAGAAGCCTTTAGAAGTGCTGCTCTCCTTGATGGTGACAGTCAGGAAGTTGGTGGTCACGTCCGTCACCAGGACCTTTTCCACGCTGCCGAGGGACGGCCTCCACAACACTTCGTCCAGGTCGTCGTCGAGCCGGGTCGGAGACGGCCTGTCCAGGAAGTAGGGCTTCTCCATCAGCGGGAGCTGAGGGGGACGACTCAGGCTCTGGCTCATTTTGGGCTGGTGCTTGAAGTGTACGGGCGCCAGGTAGCTGGGTCCCTCCTTAGTCCTGTGTGTGTCCGCGTTTATCCTGTGCGTATGCAGGCGGCTGTCTGAGTAGAGCTGCTTGTAGGAGCTACCTCCGGAGTGCTCCCTGTTCTGCTGGTGATGGTGGTGGTGGTGGTGGTGATGGTGGTGTTTGTGGCCGTGGTTCTCTGGATGTCTGTGGGCCACTTTGAACAGCCTCATGTCCTCGACCCCCTGGAGCTTGGCCAGTTTGTGCGAGCTGTGGCTCACCTGCTCTTCTGCCCTCCTCTTGTGGGGCTCCGAGGCCGCGGGGCTGTAGCTGCCGTCCTTGAAGCGGGGCTTAGGCTTCGGCCCTCTCTTTTTGGGCACATGAATGAGTCTGTCTGGGCCGCTGTGCTGCAGGGAAGGCTGCTGGAGCTCTGGAGGTCGAACCCGAACGCTTTCTCCACGGTTAACGGTGCTCGGTGGGAAGATGGTGGGAACAACAGTTCTCAGGCCCTCTCTAGCTCTGGGGGTGACAACTGGCTCTGGGGTTGGGTAGGTGATGTGCATCCCTCGGACTGCTTCATTCCTGAACTCATAGGACTTGGTTTTCACTTTGGCCTGAGCCTATGAGACAATTTTTTATAAAAACACAGAGAAGTCATTATCCAAAAACTAAAAAATGCTTTAAACACCGTAACAGGCATGAGTATATTAATGTAAAGATAGAAAGATGTGTCATCCCCCATCATGATGTATTGCAAATCACATTCTTTACAGACATGTTTTAATCATTTGAACAACTGTCTGGATACAGGTAGATTTCCATGACATCAACACAAACTTTATGGCAATGTTTGTAATTAATTCACTTAATTTAAAGAGAATGTGCAAGATGTTTTATGTGGGTATGAAATTAGTTATATGAGGATCTCAGGTAGGAATCATTCATATATCTCTATTTTTCTTTTTTAAAGGAGCATTTTATGGAGCCAATTTATTTCCTCATTCTGGGAAAGATGTACTGGTGTGGGCGGAGTTGTGTTTTGTTTAGCCAGTGTGTAGCAGGTAAGAGAAATCATCCATTATCAAATAAAACACATCTTAGCTTTTACTCCTCACTTATCCAACTCTATGAAACAGGTCTATTGGTCGTTATTTCAATTATTGCCCATGTCTGACATATATCTTTTTCTACACACAATGAAAAGAGTCAACCTGAGTTACAAATATATATGCCAATAGGTTTTACCAGCTACACCATGTGACTGCATTTATTAGTTAAATTCCGCCACCGCCTCTATATACAATAGTAAATATCAGCATCTGAATTTAATGAGAGGATTTGGCACAAAAACGGGTTTTCACAAGGATTAAGGACTGCACTGCAGTGAGTGCGTCTGGACCAGACTGGCTGTTTGTTAGCTATTTCTAACACAGCAACAGTTCCACATTATCTTCTACACAGGCTGAATACACACACTAATGGATGGCAGCTGTTTTGAATATGCATAATTAGCATAATTACGGAGCTTTCCGCGATCCTAAAGACCGATAACAGTTTGTAAGTGTTGTGTGAAGTTGACAGCTAAAACATCAACACATATTATCTAGGCTTGACACAAATGAAGTCTTAGGAATTTGGCTTGGTGACACTGGTCGTGTAAATTAGCCGTGACCGTGCGATTCATTACAGACCCACGAGACAGAGGTGCTGAGATTACCTTGAGCAGAAACGTCTTGGGTTTTGGTCCTCTCTTCTTGGGCCCATACAGCTCCCTTTCACGCTCCCTGTGAAAACACAGCAGCACAACAGACTCCCATTTTGAGTGTCACAGAGCAAAGTGCAACGAGGACACCATATATTATTACTGGACATGTTAACACAGAGCGGCTCTGCCCACACACACACACACACACACACACAGGCCGAGCCGAGACATCTCACCTCTGCTCAAAAGCGGCGAACAGGCGGGAGTCCAAGATGTTCTCCTCCGGCTCCCAGGTGCTGTATCTGCGGATTCAAACATCCAGTCAGATCGAGGAAGCGTGCCGCTGACACACACGGTGTGAGGACGGCCACGGCGTTAGCCTGCCTGCTAAAAAATCTCCATCGTGCTGTGTGCTGTGCACCTCCTCAATTTTAATCCGGCTGGCTGGCTCGCTAGCTCTGGCTGAGCTAACGACAGCCACAGCCGACACACACAGTACAGACACCACAACACATGCAGGAGACACAATGAAGCAGCACTTACTTAGGAGACCAGCCCTTCCATTTCACTAGGTATTCAATCCGACCCTGCATACCACCAGAGACACAGAAATCACTTGGTTAGCTTGCAGGGCAACAGTAACGTTTGTATTTGAGTGCCGCGGCGGTGCGTTATATTCACCGCTGTAGAGAAAAGCAGCATGTTACGTGTGACGCCTACCTTCCTTATCCTGCGTTTGATAATAGACTCCGCGGCGAACACCCTCTCCCCGACGGCAGACAGCTCCATGTTTACTCCAGTGCTTCCTACCGTTAGCTCGGCGGACGCTAACGTTAGCAGAGCAGATATTTTTCTCCCGTCCCAGGCGCTCTGAATTCCCGACAGACCATAATACTCCTGAACAGAATGGACGTCAGCGCATTTTTTTTTTTTTTTTACTGCGTTGCTTAGGAACCGCAGTCGGTGGAACCTCTACACGAGCGCCCATTGGTCCAACCGTTGCTACGCTCGGGTTGCTAAGTGAGGGGAGGAGCGTGAGCCTGTGTGAATTCTTTCGGGGGGAGAAAATGGTGGCTTTTTTTTTTTTTTTTTTTGCTTCCCCGCGCGAACAGTGAATCATTTCGCGCAAAGTTATGTGAGCCGTTCACTGCACGTGGTATCAAAAGTTGTCTGGTTATAAACACGCCACGGTGTCGCCGTGTAGAGAAACTAGGGCGTAACAGTGTTATTCGGTTTCTGTTTACCGCTTGAGGAACAGTTGAGACAAACGAGACATCCCTCATTTTCTCTGAGACCATCCAGTATTTTATTAATCAGCTGATGAGCAGAGTTTATTGTTTTAGGCCGGGACGCTCTGCGCGATCTCGTTACAGAATGATCCTCCGCCCGCATCCATCATTTGTCCCCGCGTGTCAGGCCATCAACGCACTATTTCTGTCACGCAAATTTTGTCGGCTATTTATATTCATATTACAGGCCCGTCGACTTAAAAGCCTGCGTGTTAACCTTGTAGGCAAAATTTTCAGCCCGTCTATTTTTGGCCAATATTTATGGCTTTGTTCCTATCTTCTCAAGCGACATTTTCCACGTCGGGTGGAAGTGGGTGAACTCGGAGTTCACTGGAAAAACTTCCAACAACAAACAAAACATAGTGTCCGGGGGGGTTCTGTCACAGCCCATTGTACAAGGCGTAGAGTGAGCGTGCATTTTAATATCTAGTGCAGGAAAGGAAGCTGTTGTCATGGTCGTAAATAAGCAGGATGTGATGCGTGTTTATCTGTCGACGCAGAGGGAAGCTATACATTTCTAGGCTACGTTAAGGCAAATACCTTCCACCGCCTCCTCCCTGCAGCCGAATGACCACTTCACTTTTTGACTTATGACTTTTCCGCCGTATCTCAACTGTGAACAGCGGCAACACAATACTATGATTTATCTTGGCAGTGGCGTTAGGCCCGTTACCCCCAAATGACCTGCGAGTCTGTAGGCTACAGGCGTTTATTAGCCCTGAGGTTTTTAATGCACCAGCCAATACATTTAGGTAGCCTGAAAAGAATGCAACCAAACATCAGGGATAAAGAATAAAAAATATTAAATAAACAGTCTGTTATTTTAGAATTTTAAAACATCCCAACCAGACTGAATACAATACGGAACAAAATAGGACAATCCTATGTCCCTTAAAAAAAAAAAAAAAAAAAAAGAGAGAGAAAAAAGTGATGTGATGTGAGAGTAAGACTGTAATTCACAGGGCGAAAGAAGACTAACGGGGAAATAAAGATTTAAAATCAATGAAAATAAAAACCTTTTGAAGTGGTTAAGATTCTGGCAAAAGACTACCAGGACAAGTAATTCACTACGAAGCATTAGGCTATTAGGCCTATTTGGTTATTACTCTATCATTATCATTAGCTATTATTATAGTAAAAAAAAAAAAAAAAAAGATAGATAGATAGCCTAAATAAATATCACAACCTTTGTTTTAACCTTTTAAGTAGGCCTATTTTAAATTGACAGTAGGCTGCTTTTTTTCCTTTTATGTCTGCGGAGAAGAAAACAAAATAGAACGCGCTTATAATATCAGAGGCGATAAAAACGTTTCTTTTAGTTGAATCATGAAACCATTTCATACTCACCTTCATTTCATTCATAAAACCCTCCTCTGTTTTCCGACGATTTGATATCGGATGATATTTGCCATATGCTTTCTTTTACTGCAATTATTTTGACACAATAATTTGCCCATAAAATTGTTATTTTTTAATTATTACCTATTATTATTAGTAGTAGGCTATTATTATTGTTATTATTATTATTATTATTAGCCTATTATTATGTAGCGATGGGATTATTATTATATTCCTTAATTATGTTTTTTTTTTAATGGCGGTAGTCAGGTTGGTTGTAGGTTGTACACAACTTCTCAGATGAGCAATGCGTGAGATAAACATCCATCAGAAACGCAACAGCAGCATCACGCACCTGCAGTCAGTCACTGAGGATCACATAACCTGCTTCACAATTATTACTCCTCTGTGCTGCAGAGGACATGAACTCATTTCAGAACTCGGGCTTGATGAAACTAAATAAATAAAATCTATAACGAAATAATTAGGCTACATTGACTTGAGGAGAAGAGGCAACGCCTGGAAAGACCCGGACCTACAGCACCGGCTCGATTTAAAGAACCTGGCAGCTGACACAGACTTAACCTGATCTATTTTTATTCTACTGAGAAAAAAAATCTATTCATAGGCCAAGACAATTGACACTGGGGTTATTGAGGACCAACGGTTTATGTGATCTACCACTCCTCTCATCTTTTTTGATCCGTGTAAAGGCCTTATCTCACAAAATCATCAGGAGATCCTGTCCATGATAATGATATCAGAGATAGACAGCGTAGATCAACAATGTGTGACACATAACAAAATGTGCTGTGGTGAACTGAATGTTCTCAGCAGTCTTCATTTAGACACAAGCTCAAATTAGTGATGTGCTGAACCTCGCGCTCCGGACAGAAGGACAGACCACAGTCCGCCTCAGTCCTCACAGAGCTGCTGAGTTACAAAGAGACTGGAAGGTTCATCCAAATCATCCAGACTCTCACTCAGTCACACATTTTACTCACATCAAATATGACGGAAAGGAGTGTCGTTTTTGGAACATAATGACTGTTTGACAGTGACGTTGTGGAGGTGTAGGCTGCAGACTGTCGGACAGATGCAGCGCCAATAGAAGAGGAACAAAGCCTGGCCGTGCTTTTTGCAAGCATGTGCCTATATTATTAACGAGGACGTGCGTGACGTGAATTTACAAGAGTGTAGTTGGATGTCCACCTTTCGGTTCATCCGTTTTCCCTCCCGCATGTTCAAGCGCATGCAGCCTAAACAGGCAGTCAGCACACAGACAGAAAGGAGAGATGGGCGCACCTCACGCTTTGGATGCGATTGGTCTCGGCGCGCCTGCAGTGCAGCAGCGCTGCCGCCCTTAAAACACCATTGGTTGGCTTGTATCCGGGCAAGACGCGGGTTCCCGGTGTGCGCAAAAAAAGAAAAGAAAGAAAAAAATCTCCAGGAAAACCCGGTCCACTTTGACCAGTTCTATGAAAAGACAAAGGTAGCCTAGAGGCTGGCAGAATGTCAATCTGCATCAATGATATTATGATTTAATTTTATTGTTAGAGGTGGATAATAAACCGTTAGCCTATGGGTTAATGATGTGGAGCATCAAACAGCAACATTAAAGGGTATTCATCCTTTCTTCCATCGTGGACTTTCATTTTCTCACTTTTATAAACGCTAATGTAAAGGTGAGGCATGAGCAGCAGGTTACGGTTCTCATAAACACAGGCAAGGCAAGACAATTTTGTAGCTATAGCCCATTTTTAGGAACAGTTTGTCTCAAAGGGCTTTATAGCATCATAATAACATCCTCTGCCCTTAGATTATCACATCCACTGAGGAAAAACTCTAGGAAAACCCTTTTAACGGGGAAAATTTGGAGAGATCTCGAAGGCTGAGCAACATGAGATAGATCCCTCACCCAGGTAGTCTGATCATTGCGCTCCAGGGATTTATTCACAGTGTCCCACCTATAGTCTCAGATTTAGGCTATAGTCCTCAGAGTCAACCTGAGGACAGGCTGACCTGTCTATGCATGGACGAGCAGCGAGGACGCGCGCTCGAACAGGCCCCGTGTCGAACCAAGACCTGGCTGTCAGCACCGACGCACCAGGTGATCAGAGATGATCACTGCTCTGTCTGCCATCAAGGTGATCCACACTGTTTCCTAAATCAATGAACTCTGTCCGTTTGTTCCCCACTGCCTCTCACAATCACTGTCCACTTTCCGATTCCATTTTCCATGTTTTTCCATATTCCATGTTATAATTCATTCATTCATGTTGTAAACTGTTTTCTTGACACAACATCTACGGGATCCCTCCTCTGCTCACCATGAGGTTTCTCTTGTTTTTTTTTTCTTGGGAGTTTTTCCTCAGTCGATGTGAAGGTCTAAGTGCAGAGGATGTTGTTATGATGCTAAAGCCCTTTGAGACAAACTGTTTGTAAAATGGGCTATAGAACTTGCCTTGCCTTTCTAACGAATCTAATGCAGTTACATTCGGGGACATGGCTGGGTTGCACGTGCAGTGTTATAATAAATTAATATCTTATTATTATCTGAAAAGAATATTTTGTAGCCTCTTACATCTCTGGCTGTGAACCCATCGTTTTAGTGGGGGCCATTCTCTGTTCCCCACAAAATCAAAGAGCTTTATAGCCTTCAACTCTCTTCATCATTTAGGCAGTTTTCCTCTTTTCCTCTTTTTTTTCATTTGCACTTAATGTGCGTTGTCGTTATTTCACAACAGGAAAAGGCTGATTTGTGGTCAGCTCTTAACAGTTAAAATGACTGTAGTCACTGCAGCTGCCGCAAAACGACATATTTCAGTCTCGGTCCTAATTCAGTGGGTTTGAGCAGCGCGTGCACCTCAGATTTCTGTGCACGCAGCCTATATGAGGGGTGTGGGACCTGAAGGCCTGTGCTGCAGGCGCGTGGCCCATAATGTCCACATGCAGTGTCCCCGTCAAAGCTCCAGACTGAACAATCAACTGTTTTTGAAGAAGTTGAGCATGTAGAGCACTGACAGGCCTGACTCAGTCATGCGAGCACAGATTCAACCGACAAGAGGAAGAAGAGAAAGAGGGTGGACCGTCAAGAAGACATGTTGTTGACTTGGCACGCAGTATAGATTTATTTCAGCGGTTTATGTTTGATGAGATACAAGGAAACGAGCTGTGATACTCGGAGGAAACTGAAATCCTGAGGGGAATTTCCCACCGAAGCTGAAACGTAATGTTGCGTTTATCTGTTCGGCTGCAGCAGCTGCGAGGCGACAAGCCGCGGAGTGGATGGAGCACAGCACGGAGAGAGGAGGAGGAGGAGGAGGAGGAGGACAGCCATTTTCTCTGTCTTTGCTCACACATTAACGCGGTTTCCAGGCGGGCTGCGGCGGAGGGACGGGGCCGAGAGCCCGCTCACTCCGCTACCGGCCATGTCCGCGCGCACTCCGCAGGGACAGTCATAGGCGGATATAAACATCAAGCGTTTGTCCCCAGTGGTATTGGCACTATTTTTTTCAGTAGGCCTAACGAATATGGGCTAAAAAAAAAAAAAAAAAAAAGTTAGGCCTACTGTTCCCCCGTTATAACGCCGTTACCAGGTTATGGTTAGGCTATGGTTAGGGGGGCGAGTCCAAGTAATTTTGACATAGCATTTTATTAAAAAATAGATAGCTTTATTTACTCCAAGTTCAATTAGCCTACAATTAAAAAACAGGCAACAGGTTACTAACAGACAAACAGATAAACAATATAGGCAAGACAGCACACTATAGCCTACACACAAGCTGAAAAAGGTGCAGTTCAAGCCAGTATTTCCCATACATGGAGGTGTATCTTGTGTCACTCTGAGTTGGGTCAGTCAGAGACATTATTATTCCATTTTTGGATCGACACATTATACACATAAAATTCCTTATCAATGCATTGAATGTAGGTAGCTACATTACAGGTCACAAACAAATGACTCACACTTTCCCACCTGGGTACCTCAGTAAGATTCGAAGGGCGTCATTATACGCAACCTTGATTTTACCTTTGCTATAATTGCACCAGAGGTGTGCTGTACGGTAGGCTCTAAAGAGAGCAATTTTAACATCCTTTGAGCACATGTGAAATTTGTGTGCAATCATGTTTGCTTGCATAGTTTACAGCATTGCAATTGCACATCATCATCACAGAGATCATGCCCCAACTTCTAGCTCAGACAGATATGCCTAAAAAGAGGTAAACTTTGGCTTTAGGTCCTCCTTAGTTCTGGCTATTATAACCATACTCTTCTTTGGATTAAATTTGATATCATATTGCTGCTGCACTCCATATTCAGCACACACTCTCAGTGCTGTAGGCCAGCACAGAACAACTAAGTCATCCGCATACATCAGATGATTGATGACGAACCTATTCCCCACCATATCCATTTTTGTAATCTCTGTGACAGACCATCCATATATACAGATTAAAAAGGACTGGTGACAATACCCCCCCCCCATCTGACCTTCATGGTTTGATTAGTGGTACCAATACAGCACAGTGAACAGCTTGCCATGGTTGATTCGGTCGAAAGCTTAAGTTGCATCTAATATAATGTTGCATCTCTTATATTTAGACACTACTTCTTTTAGTGCATACACACACAGATCTGTGCCATGCTCATTTTTAAAACCAAATTGATTTTCAGTCGTTGTTACATACATTCTTGGAGTCTGCCTAATAAAATCCGGTCTAGCACTTTAGGGTACTTGCCAGAGCAATAGGTCTGTAATCATCTAAGCTTGATGCTTTACATGTTTTATCTGGCAGTAGTAGTACGGATAACATTGGGTCAGGCAATATGCCATGTGATGTATGTCTGTAGCTTGCATACTCCATACTACATAACGCAATAGTTACTTTTCCCAATGATTAGGCTAGTAAATCAGTTAGCCCACTAACTCAGTTACTTTTTTGGGAAAGTAACTAGTCTAACTAAAACTAATTACATTTATAAAAAAATAACGTGCCCAACACTGGTCCGAAACAGGCAACAGGCGCAGGGTCGGGGTTTGTCCTCGGCAGGAGAGGACGGAGCTGAACATGTTTAATTCAAAGCACCCTCTTCTTCTTCAGAGCACCGGCAGGCCACTGGCTCCCCGTAGGCTGTAAGAGAGGAAACAGGATAGAAGCCAGCCGGGCAGGTGTTGTGTCATTTTAAACTCAACCTGCAGGTCGAGCGGAGGAACCAGCCGCCTGCTGCTGCAGCTCCCAGTGTGTCAGGAGGATTTATTCCACTCTCGTCTGACAAGAACAGCTGCCCAGGTCAAAATCACCAGCTTTACACTAATTATATCCTCTTCACAGACATGTTTAAGTGTGTGATAAAACATAGGAGCAAAGCCCAGGTCACGGTGGATGGAGGTCGTGCCTGTAGCTGAAGATCAAGTATAGACCTCCAGCAAGGACCTGATATTCACACTCCATAATGAAATTCATAATGTGGGGTTGAGAATTTAATTTTGAATCAGCTTAGTTTTTATATCATATAAATGGACGGAGAGGCCTGGCTTTGAACTTTCTAAACCAATCTATCTGGAAATAAACTGACAGGATCTGTAATAAGCCTTACAGTCTGCAGCCCATTTAGCCTACCCACACACACACACACACACACACACACACACACAAATAGAGCCTTATACAGATATAGCATCATCTGAGGGAAGGGCAGCCATTAAAAAGCATTATATAGCAGCCGCCCTGTCCTGCTAAAATCTTCACGTGTGATAGGACACTAGCTGTGGTTTCTCCTTAGGGTTATAAAGCTACAGCAGCTATAAAAAAGACATATTCCATAAATCACTTGCAAACAATTTTATTGCAAAACACATCATAGGAAGTCTTCACTTTTTCTTTTTTTTTTTTAGCCTTCAGATAAAACATCAAAAGTGCATCTCAATATTCTCAGAGCAGCTCAGGTCACATGGGGCTGCAGAGGGATTTCTTCAAAGAGGAGAGGAGACATGTTTGATGTAAGGGAACGGATGTGATTATGACAAGGTGTGCTTTTACAGACTCTTAATTTGTTGCAAAAGTTACACAAAATATGACACAAATATTTCGTATTTTCTCATGAAAACCACGTTTTCTCTTCTCCCGTAACAGAGTGTCTTACACATGTCAGAACATGGGGAAAAGGTGAATCATGGAGCGCCCAGCGGCTGACGCTAATGGATTACACAGCTCAGCTGGCAGTGTTAACACAGATCTGTGACTGATAAAATTCAGTATGATGTTACCGCACTGCTGCAAAATATTAAAATAAATACGGTCATATGGTTGAATATCATCTGTCTTAATGGAATTGATTTGTGCTCCATACTATATCTGGCGATGCGTGACTCAAAAACACTCTGGACTCTGAATACCAGGATATCAAACATTAACCATGAACAATCTTTAAAAAACACCCTCTCCCTTTTCGACGCAAATCACATTTATTGACAGAAAGGCGCTTCATTTTTCTTTATCTGCTTGTTTAAGGATGACTAACGGCGTGTGTCCGAGCAGCATGCATCCTTGTTTTAACTTGTCCATCTGTTCCCACGCACACGTATGCACACACGCACGCACACACACACACACACACACACAGTGTAATTTACCATGATTCAATATAATTTTTCTTCCTTACAAAATTCTCCATATAGCCTACATTTTTAATGTTATCTCAGATGTAGACAGTCAAATGTATAAATCAAATTATATCAATAGAAAAGTGAAGAGTATGTACAAGAGTTAAGTGCATCTTCAATTAAAGTTCCGACATCTATTTGATCTAATTTTGCTTTTTAAACTAAGTTGCTGAAATTAGATACTGCATGTGTTAGAATCTCCAGAAATAACAAGAGATAGCGCTTATAATAAGAGATATGCAAACAATGCATTAAAAGATCAACTTTTTTGTCTGAACTGTACAAAATGAAAAAAACAAAAAACATCAAGGGTTCAATTGTACATTCAAGCATCTGAAAAATCAAATATATCTAATGTACATCTATACAGTTACATGGTAGATGTTTGTCTCTGCTACACTGCTACGTACTCCTTAAAGGTAACAGTGAGGCAGTTCGTAGTAATGTCTGTGATCACTATATTCCCAAGGAAAGGCTGGAAGGAGGGAAACGTCTCCTCTTTCCTCTTTTCAGTGTTACAAACAGTCGACGAGTCGACTTTCACCTCCTCTGCAGGTTTCTGTGTTTCAGTCTGGGGCTGTGCTTCTGTTCGTGTTTCCATTTGGGTTTGTGTTTCAGCTTGTGTGTGTGTTTCAGCCTGTGCTAGACTTTCCGCCTGCGTGTGTGTTTCAGGCTGGCTGGCTGCGGCGGCTGCAGCTTTAGGCCTGGACTTATCAATACTCAAGTCAATGGGTTCCTCTTGGTCTGCGTAGCCGCAGAGCTGCAGTCCACTGTGGCTCTGCTGGCCGCTTTGGTCGACGCTGATGCTTTGGCTGGGTGAAGACGCCGTATTAGGAACGCTCACACTCCTGGAGCTTAAAAACCTCTTACTGCTCCCATGCTCCTCACAGTCTGTGTCAGAGAGGTGTCGCTTTAGTCCTTGAAATCCACCTTGGGCCTCTCTTTTGTCCTGTGCAGAGGGAACTCCCCTATCCAAAGGCAGGGTGAGCAGATTAGGCTTGGTTGTCAGTTGTATAGGCTGATCCGCGGGAAGCTGCCCCTGACCCCTGACCCCGACATGTTTATCCTGTTCCGTCACAGTTGGCTCCGTTTTAGGGGACTGTTCCTTTTCTGTGGGGCATTGGACGTTAAAACCGGAGCTGGGAACAATTGGTTTGTCTTTGGGGTTCCTTGCAAATCCATTCATGAGGCCGAGCTTCTTGACAAGTTTCATCTTCTCCAGGTGGTTCTCTGTGCTCTCATCAGTTCCCCTTGGCAGCTTCCCAGAGGCTTCCGACTCGCCATTTTTAATTTTAGCTGCTTGCATTCCGTTTTCCATGTACTTGCTCATGACAATAACAATCCGCCCGTTCTTGTTTTTGTTCTTCACGATCTTTAGCTTGCTGCTGCTGACACCGTTAGACTGTGGCAGAGCATCCTCCTTAGGTTTGACCTTCTCTGGCTCTTTGTGCCCGTTGAGGTCCGCTGGAAGTTTCTTCAGCTCCATAGTGATGTCCTTCACTTTGGTCAAGCAGCCGGAATCTTTGTCCCGAACCCACTTCTGCTGCAGCACCGGAGGCACGTTGTAGCCTTTGTTGGGCAGCTCCGGGGCCCTGATGTCTCGAGGTTTGGCGAACATGGGCTCGTGGGCCTTGAGGTCCGGCTGGTAGTGGTGGTGCTTCTTGCTGTTGAGTTGGTAGTAGAACTTCTTGCCGTTGGTCTGCTGCTCGGCCTCGCGCTCCCTGCACAGCGGCTGGTACGGGTGGTGCTTTTTGCTGTTCAGCTGGTACTGCTGGCCCTGGGGACGGAGCATCTGGATCGGGCCGGACTTCTGACGGCCGTCGTCCTCCAGGGACGCCTCGTGGAGGTCGGCCAGGATGCTGGATCTCCGGGCAAATGAAGGGACCTGTGAAACAAGACGGTAATTAGAATCAAAAGTAACAAAACTGTAGTGTGATGAAGAGTTAGGGAGCTTCGAGTGTTTAAAAAGAAAGGACAGCCCTCTGGGTGGAGAATTTGATTAATGGTGCAACTGTCCACAGTATCTATACATGTGTCTGTGTCAGGCTCCAACAAAAAGCCACGGCTCACTGGGGCCCATGAGCTGATCTGTGAGCAGTGCTTGGAATGTGTGAAGGGGCCCTTCTGAGGCCTGAACAAGCACAGTTTATTTCAGGGGCCTTGGTCCATGTTCACACAGCCCTCCTACGGCTCCGGAGCGGCGCTTTCAGGCACAAGCCCGGGCATCAGGGTGATATTTCCAAGTGTCTCCTGTGGCTGTGACCTCAGCTCAGAGGAATGTCACTGGCTGCTTTGTGTCCCGTCATTGACTTTGTCCCATGTGTTAGAACCAACACCCTCCTGAGAGGAACAAAAACACTCCTCTGAGGGATTCCCCTGGCCTTTTGGACTGCTGATTGATGCGCTAAATGTACTATTCACAGTCACTTAGCTACAACTGTTAGGTCAGGGAACTGATCCCTATAAAATTTAATGAACCAAATAAAATTTATTGTTTGTAATAAACACTGTAATTGTCAATGTGCGAGCAGTTCCAATACCTAGGTGGAAGGGGAACGTTTTAAGCATGTAGATCAGTTATGTCATGACCAGAGGGTGGGGGTGGTGGGGTGGGGGGGTTAGCATCAGCTTCTGTGGATTTAGTAAATGCTAAACTGAGGGTCTAAGGACAGAGGATGTTGTTATGACACTATGTAAAGCCCTTTGAGACAAACTGTTTGTAAAAACGGGCTATACAAATAAAATTGCCTTGCCTTGCCTAAACTTCACAATCTGACAAAGCAGATCTCAGCTCAGCTTTACAATCTGGAGGTGGCAGGTTTCAAATGGAACCTAACACTGCATCTCAAATAAGGATTTTGTGATGCATGGAAGTGCAAGATCAAATCCCTGATGTGAATATTTGAATTTTCCTAATGGGAAAATTCTCCCTGGATTTATGCATGAGGTATTAGAGATGTATCATGTGTCATTATTTCCGTACCTGAACCAGAAGGTGCTTGGGCTTGGGTCCTCTTTTGCGATATCCCATCAGCTGCTCCTGACGCTCTCTGTGGGAAGAGAAAACAGCAGCCAATCAGCGAAACCATCTCGCAGAGATGAGTTGCTGTTGCATGGCAACACAACGTCACGGGTGTCCCCCTCAGGCTCGGTCGGGAAACACTGAGCCCGCGCTACAGGTTGGAGTTACACTTCCTGATGCACACTGACACTCATTCAATAGTGATTAAAGGAGCATTCATTGTATTTATTTTATCAGTATGTGTTTATCTCTACACAAGCAACCTTTTCCTTTACACAGCATCGCTCTTCTTCTTCACTGTTACAAAAGGCTAGTCAGTTTTTTTTCTTAATTAGATTACATTCAACATCTCACATGATGTCCGTATGCACAGCAGAAGATAAAGGCCTCTCTCCTGTCTGACTTTTCCTTGGCCTTCCTCACTCTCCATGCAAGTCTCTCAAAGGCGGTAACTCAATACCGCAGACAGGAGTGATGTCAGTCCCCTCCCCCACCCTCCTCCCTCACATCTAATTACAATGACGACTCAGTGTATTTTCATAGCCTGGCATTCAGACGATTTGGCTCCCCGGAGAGACACGCAATTAGTTTCAATAAAATCTCTCCCCTTTCGAGAGAGAGAGAGAGGTAATTGCAAAAACAGATGCGGAGTGATGTCGATGTTTTGCTTTAACGTGTGACCTGCGCCCGAGAGAGAGTGGCTGCTGTAAGCAAAAGCTGAGGGGAGGCTCAGAGACAAGCCAGTGACAGTTTAACATGCCGTGCTTTTGAGAAATTCAATTACGCCGTCCTTCATGTGGAGCTGTCTGGTCGGTCACTCAACAGACTATTTAGGAATTAGCCAAGCAGCTAATGTGACCATGGTAGCCACTTTGACACACAGAGCCTTTCACTAACACAGGCCATGACTGGTCTAAAGTTTGAGACCATGCATGAACCTGTGATTTACGACAACTGCTCAACCACTCTTAAGTTTCCTGTTTACTTTATTCTTCGTGCCTTTCCACTACATCATGAGCAGATTAAGAAAATATGTGCACCATAATCTAAATTTCCCTCCATGCAAAAAAAAAAAAGTGTTTTGCCTATTGTTCCTTCAATTGAATGCCTGGCCTTTTCTGTGTGGTGATGTTTGTGTACATCTGTCAGTTGAAGGAAGAAAGCTTTGATGTGGTTAAACTATCCCTAACCCTAAATCTCAGTTTAAAGTGCAGGTGCAGCCAAAATGTGTGACATCATAGATAGTTTAGAAGACACAGCCCAGTGTGCACCTAAATACAAGTGATGTGGAAGCTTGGAATCTCAGTGAAAAAGTTCAACTTTTGAAATAATATTCATATAGCCTACATCAGTTTATGAAAGAAACTACGAGTCAATGATATTTCAATACTTAATAACAGCTGGAGTTGTGTTTAAATTTCTATAAAACTAAATATCCAAGTGTATAATCAATAATATGTGGGCTATTACTAGCTAATTCAATTTGTTGCAATGATCTGTGGAAGGTAAGAGTACAACACTGCAGCATGATACACTGATGCTGACACTTAAAGAACTATTGAAATGGCTAAAAGGAGATGCTTGACAAAGTGTCAAAGTGCCCTGAGTTTAACCCTGAAGCTGACCCACTGATGGCACCAGTGTTAATCCTAATCCAACCCCCCAGGCACTGCATTTCTGACCAACGCATTGTGTGGACAGTTTATCAACATGGGATTATCCACACAGTGTGACCTGGCTGCATATTTCCTCATTATACACACACAGAGTTCCTGCTTGGCACATGTGGACAGGAAATACAATGCATCGAGTCAAGAACCAGAACAGTAGTAATGGTGAATATAACGTACATGGTGAGATTCATTTTGCAGACGCTGTTTATCTGATTCTGCACTCACCTGGCTTGGAAAGCATCAAGCAGCCTTGGATCCAAGATATTTTCCTCTGGTTCCCACGTGTTGTATCTGTTGAGAGGTGAATGTGAACAGTAAGGAAACATTGCCAGTCAAAAGTGGGTGACATAATAATAATAATAATAATAATAATAATGATACAGCAGGTAATAGCTGATGATTTCTGCACCAACTTTAACCCTCAATGACCATAAACCTGGTCTTAAACTTATCAACTCTTATCACATGTCTCATTTGTAGTACGCGTGTCAACAACTAACTGAGACACTTGTACTCCCTGTGGATGCACGTGTAATAAATCATGAGTAACTTTTACGCACGGGCGTATGGGGGAGGGGACACGGCGGCCCAGCCTCCTCTCAACTGTAGATATATGGACATTTCTTAAACATTTGTCCAGCTACAGAGATGTCCTCTTTTAATTGGAACACTGGGGATTGCATGCGTGGTAAAAAACCACATCCATCACAGAGGCCAAGGAATCGAGCGCCTAAAGCAAGAACGCGCAACCGCCCATACGCGCGTCCACGCTCGTATACGTACGCACACCTCAAGAAACATACTTGTATTTTCAATGTTGTGTTATCGCAAACGAACACACTTGTGTAGTGTTGCATAAGGGGACTTACTTTGGAGACCATCCTCGCCACTTGACCAAATACTCGACCCTCCCCTGTGAATGGACAGAAACGGGATTATCAGATTAACGTCACTTTACGCAGCAAAATGCAATGTGCACAGCACCGTCATTTCATAAATTAGCTGCTGGTGGGGGGGGGGAACAAACATGTAGTCCACCGGAAAGAGAGAAAAGCAAATTGAAAAAAAAATCACACTCATTGCCATGTGCATGTGAGTTAAAAATGTCCTTCCACGGCCTGGAGACCAACCTTTCTGCTGCGCTTCTTCTCGATGCTCTCCACCGCAAAGACGTGCTCTCCCGCGGCGGGTAGTTCCATTTTCCAAATCCAAGAGAAGCGGCTCCTCTGTTTGTTTTGCTCCTCTGCTCTCTGGTATCTGACACCTTTATCCTCGCGCTCAGGCCGTTTCCCCCCCTCCTTCTGCTCCTCTGATGTGAAACACAAGAGCCGCGCTCCTCTTAATTTCGCTGCGCTTCTCTTCCCTCGCTTTCCCCCCTCGGAGACTCTCGCTCTGCAGGCGAGTTGAAGCTGCAGCAACAAAACACTTCATGCAAATAGCCGTTGGCGTGACGTCAGAGCAAGGGGGCGGTGATAAGGGAGGGGGGGGTTGTTCCCGTGGTGAGTTCACGTGCGGTCGGAAAAGTGTCCACCGCGGCTCATGAAGATATAATGTTATGAGTTTTTAAATCGATGCAATGACTTTAACGTTCAGTGATAAGTATGGAAACCTAACACGTAAGTGGATTTTCTTAATAAGGCCTAATTCATGGTTTGACCGTTTTGTTGCATTTCATGCTTTGGTGTTTAAATCTCTTCTCTGTTTCTCTATACACATTTGACATTTATGTGACACATAGGCCTTGTAGGCCATATTAAGAAGGCATCTTCACTCATGTAACAGGTGCGGTAGCTTATAATGGTGGTTCTCAAAGTGGAAGAACCATTAAAATGACACAAATAAGGTATGAAAAGATCTAAGCTTTCATATGTTTTATAAGATAAAGATTGTATTTGAAATCCATGGTCAAATCAGTCATACATTAGAGAGAACCACATCCAATCGGTTAACCTGTAGGTCTAGATGTGTCACAGTAATTTTCCCTCCATGACACGGTGCTCTGTCTTGAGCCATGTCATCAGGAGGAAACCAGCATAGACACAAGAACTGTCACCTCCCATTACTACACATAACACAGGCCTACAACTATCATAGTAAGTCCTTTACAATGACAGCTAAGAGCGAGGAAATTTCCTACAATCTAAAGGAGTGATTTGGGATCGTCCAAAATACGAGCTGAGGCGAGACCGTGAAGGCAACACGTCTCTTTCCTCTGTCAGTGGATGTGAAGCGAGATCCAACTGCAAGAGGAGCGTCGCTGTGTCTCTGTCCACAGCCGTGATGGCCTGAGCGTGTGTGTGTGTGTGTGTGTGTGTGTGTGTGTGCTGCTCACCGGCCCACAGTCAGCAGCCCGGAGAGGCCTGTCGCGACGTGCCGTGTTTTCTGTCACAACAAAACACCGACTCGTCCACCTGCGCGTCCCCGGTCCCTGTCTAGAGTCCACGAGCCGGGGTGCATGAATCAGTGGGACACGTTTGTAGCGTCACTGTAAAGACATGATAGGCCATCATTACGAATTCCTCCACCTAGGCCCGACCACCGTCAAGGCCACAGCGTGTTTGACATTGATTTATCACCGCCTCCATAACAAGGCCTCCTCTATACGGGAGCCGTGGTGAAATAGGAAAACACATCCACAGCCGCCGCTTCTCCAGCGCTGGATAAAGCCGCCTGAGGGAGATAATGCGGGTCGTGTCATTGCTTGTGTAAAGTTAAATTACGACCTGAACCTGGTCGCTGTTGTGCGCGTTACAACGAGTACATTTCCATATCCTCCCGGAGTCAAGGTCACCCGATGAGATGACATTTCAGACGGCTCCGTACGGCGGGGGGGATTTTCCGGTGTTAAAAGATAGCCCTGGTTGTGTAGCAGTCGATGTAGGTCAGCTTCTTTAGCCCCGCCGGGTTTAACCTCAGAGGGGTTATTTCTGAGTGCGGAGCCCCCGACAGGCTCTGCACCACACGGCCCACTTAGCACTTCGCACGCACACTGGACCATACGTTTGTGAGGCAGCTCCGGCCTGGAGGGACAGCCGTCACCCAGCACCAGAGCTGGGCTTCACTGGGCCGCGGCACTGCCCAAGGTGACAACACAGAATTCATCTGGTATAACTGGACAAAGGGGGGGTTGAAGCTTCATCACATTTCCAAGTGTTAAGTGCCATTACAGCTTATGTGTCCAGTATTTATTGTTATTAATCGACCAACATTTGATATTGGTTCATTTTCGATGTATTTCATCCTCAATAAACACAAAGATGTGCCACCGCAGTCGTCGGTCCATTGTATCGGGCGGTTGCACCAAATAAAATTCAGCAGCGAAGGGGTTAAAGTGCAGTGTTCCCAGGCTGCAGCGCTCGGCCTATTACAGAAAGGCACGACCGTCTTTCCTTATAAGGCAATGAGTGCAAATCGGCGGTGAAATATCACACGAAATGAGACGAAACTGGCACATTCTCACTTGTCTATTATCTCCAAATGCTATTTAACGAGCAGTGGAAGTGAAAACAGCCGTTATTCTTCACCGGCTCGTTCCCCCCGCGGCACCGCGTGCAGCAGCGCCATGCACTCTCTCTGTTAATTCAGCTGCGTCATTCCTAAATTAACGACGAGCTTAAGAAACACGGTCGTCAATTAGAGGCTGAGCGCTTTACTTGGCGGTGTGTCACTCTGAAGAAATAGTGCCCAGGAAGCTTTTAGCAGGCGACCAGAAACCGTGAACATGTCACCTGTCTGCTCCTCCACCAAACTCCACATGATGGGTTCACACACACACACACACACACACACACACACACACACACACACACACACACACACACACACACACACACACACACACACACAGCTAACAGCACTGATCACGCATCATATTTGTTCTGATTAGATATTATATTTCAGCAAGAGAACAATGGCTGGTGGTGGACACACACACACACACACACAGCAGCGCCCATGCGACAGTTTTGTCTACAGCTTTGGAACATGGCACGTGCTACACGGGAGGATGGAGTGTGATGCCGCACGTGCGTATGTTATTAATGGTAGCGTGCGCACAGAAAGTTCACCTGGACAGCAGCGACAGACCACTGACTGGGGATTTTAAGGAGACGAACGAAAAAATCAGCTCAGACATCGACGCTCTGTTTTAAAACAGTTCAACTAATGACAAATGCATCAGCGCGTGAGGAGGAAATCTTCTCTAAACAAGACAAATGACAAAAACTGTGACACAGCAGCGACCAAACTAAGTCTATAGTGTCTTTTGAGCACCGCTGATAAAAACCGCGTTCGTCTTTATCTGTATGTAAACTCCTCCTCAGGTCGTCTCCTTGTAAAAAAAAAAAAAAAAAAATAGAAAACTCAAGGGTGCGGAACGTGACGTGAGTTACTCAGAAAAAAAATTAAAAATAAATAACGACTCTTTTCCGACTTCCCCGTTTTCTTGCCTCAATTTAGTAACATAATATGATTTCTACACAGGCTGCAACATTAGAGAAAGTTCCCCCAGCACATGTGATATAACAATTCCACATTAAGTAAAAGAGGGAGTTCTTATTTTAAACATTATTTAAAATGGAGATGTAACCTAACATTGTAAACCCTGTCATTCATTCTCCATGCAAAGAGGAAAAGCAGAGAGGTTATATAAATCATACATGTAGCTCTATCTGCAGTCTTCTGTTTGATCCTGAATAAGAAACATCCCTCTATATCTGCACCTTGTACACATCAGACATGTCAGTGAGGTATGACAGATGCATCTGTGCTTCACATGAGTTTGTTATAAAACTGATTGTTTTCAGCAGTGACATGAGGAGCAGCTGGTCATGACGTTTCTGAGGGTGAAGGAGACACAAATCTTAATGCCTTAAAATGTTCAGAGTATTTATTGACAGAGTTTACAGCCGACTACATGTGTCAAGCTGGAAAAATACACAAGCACATAATTTTAGAAATGACACAAAAAGAGGAAGTGAAAATGCCATGAAACAGATTTTTTACTGCACCAGGTGAGGGCGAGAGCTTGTTTATACACATAAATCCTCGGATCCATTAAAGTGATGACGCCACCTGTCTTTCTGTGGGTGAGGATGTCTCATTAAGATGACATTTCAACATAGGAAGAAGTGACGCTCTGCCTGCGTCACAGCACTGGACGACAGATCAAATAACAGTGGAGGGGAAACAGTGGGATCGAAGGGAGGGGAGGTGTCACCAAGCAAAGTCCAGTGGAAAGGATGCTTGGTGACAGTAGCTGTGTGGTTTCAAATCCTCTGAGAAAAAGGGAAAAAAAGCCTCTGGGGAGCTGGAAAGTTTCTGACCTTTATGATTCATTAAAAACTAAATTAACTAAAGTGGCATTTAAAATTAGAAATGCAAAGGTTTCCTGTTATCAGTATTTGCATAGCAAAAAAAGATATAAAAAGCAGAAGGATCACTTTACTTTAAGCACTGGAAGAAAATGCCATCCTGCTGCTGAAAGCTTATAATTGAAAGGTTTCTTGATAGAATCCATAACATGGCAGGAAAACAGAGCAGTGTGAATGCAACTTATAGGATAATGGACTCAGTTTAGTAACCTAAAAAAAAATCAACTATCAGATTTCCATATTTTAGCATGAACAGAAATGCACATGCTCTTTTACTGTCTGAAGAGAATTTGACTCAGAAGTCAAATTTGACGCAACTTAGAACACCTGAGGAATAAGACCCAGCCACCCGCGGTTAGCAGGGTGGTCAGATCAGTTAGGCAAGGCAAGGCAAGTTTATTTGTATAGCCCATTTTTACAAACAGTTTGTCTCAAAGGGCTTTACACAGCATCATAACAACATCAACCAACAACATCCTCTGTCCTTAGACCCTCACATCCACTGAGGAAAAACTCCAGGACGGGCAGACGTGACATAGATGTTGTTATAGACAAGAAAACAGTTTATAACACAAAATGTGGGAAACATGGAAATGTTAACAAGAGCCGATGAAGGCAGCTTCTGGTGGTTACAGTTGTGTTTCATTGATGTTCACAGTGAACAACCCAGAGTGTCATAACTCCTTTAAACAACAGCTCAGCCTGCGTCATCTCTGTACTGGCACAGAGAGCGACTGTGCTCCTAAAGCTGTAAAATGAGATTCTATAAAAACATATCCATGACATTTTAACATATCCATTTTGACTTTAAACCAGCTGATGTGACATCTGCACTTGTGATATGATCGATGGCAACAGCTTCAAATGGCTCCTTTTCCCCTCTCTTCCATCTCACCTCAGAGATTCATCTTTGTGAGCCTTAAAAGAAAATGCATCTCCCACTGCGTGTCGGCGTGTGACAAATGTTTTTAACCTGCTGAGGTGACAGAGTCAATTCTTTGAGATTCATGAAGTCGCACTCATTATCTCATCCGCTGAGTGTAATTCAAAAAAGGTTTTAGGGACGCACAAAGCAAAAACCTGCTCATAAATCACCAGCACGCAATTAGAGACTCAAGACGCAGTCCCCTTATATTGAAGATATTTTTATCCGGAATGCGATGACGTAGAAGTTAGAGGGTGCACATGACTCATGGGTGAAATGAGTCTCATGAGATGTTTTGCTTGAGTTCTCTAAAGAGTCCTGCTGCTGACGTCAACAGTGCCCGTGCTCACGACACAAGCTGCTGCCAGAGTCTCCTGTGCATTTAGAGTGAGGGGAGAAAAGATGCGTTGTGGCATCACAGTGACTCACAAACTCTCATGGAGACGTGTAGTTGATGATGAAGGTGTGCGTGCGTGCGTGTGAAGCAGAGGCAGGTAGCAATCATGACTGTGAGAGCTGTGACTGCTGTGCTCGGTGACTCACAGGAGAAAAGGTCGGCATAATGGATCTTACGCTGATAGTGACGTGGGTGAAATCAAGCAAACACGCACACGTTCGAGCTTTTTTATCATGAATTTTCCAATGAAACTTTTGTGGGTCCACCTTTGCCTAACTAGCTCATTATCAGCTGTGTGGGATAAAGTGAGCTCGTGAATGTGAATGTTAACCTCAGTGTTTGCTTCATGACTTCAATCAGCTGCAGTTTCCACCCGCTGCTCGGCTCCACAGAAAAATGAAAACAAGAAGTCCGGCAGATAAACAACAGGTTGAATCTCAAACTGCCCAGTTTGGTTTCAATTACACCAAATGACTCCTGGGAGATGTAGTTCTGTCCAGCAGTGCCAATGGAAAGCAGCGTGATTATGTATCTGGCAGGGAGCGGTGAAGGTTACATCAGTGCTGCTGGTGGAGAAGCTGGAGGAGGGACGGAGACAACAGACTGCTGTCCGGCTGCGAGTGGACACATGGTTTCATTTGATGCTCAGGTCAACAGGTCAAGAGAGGAGCAGACGAGTGTATGCATCATATGCATCACACACACACATGCACATGCAAGACACGCATGCACAGGCAGAGCAGGAAGGGAATTCATTTCACTGGCAACAATCCTGGAAAAAAATAAAGGCATGTGAGGAAGTGCCAAGTGAAACAGACACAAACTTGAATTCAAACAGTTTGTGTGTGTGTGTGTGTGTGTGTGTGTGTGTGTGTATGTGTCTATTTTCACTCAGTATCCTCAAAAGATTACAGCATGTCATAAAAATATTAAAATAAAATAGGGCCCATGCTTTTCATTATCCATGACATGGATTCTTTATTGTTTTAACAGCACCAACAGATGACCACGGAGGATATGGTCACTGAGCAACTGGAGCAAATAAAATTCTTCATGGCTGGAGACAAGACTGAAGTGCTGGAAGCAGAGCACAGAGAGGCTTTACAGGAGGTGAGGGAGGAGGAAGAACACATCTCCACCCTTCAAGAAGAGGGAGTTGGGACCAGAATATATGGACGGAAGAGTTTAAGGAAGTGTTCCAGAGAAACAGGGAGGGGAGGACAGAAGAACAGATCATCACAAAGAGATAAAAAAAAACAGGTTGAAGGCCACTGTTGGGAAAGATAGGAGCGAGGCTACCCAGAAGCTGAGGGTGGAGGACAGGTTAGATGAGCCACCTTAACCGGGCACACAACCTGTTCACCCCCCTCACCTCTAAGGTGGAGGGCTGCACAGCCTCAAAGCCACAACCACAAGGCTAAAAGTGCAGCTTCTTGTGAGGCTTTTGAGCTCACTGCATTGAATCTGTCCTCTGCTTGATTTAACTGTGTTATCTCAATGAAAATTATTATCATAGGGACTACTTAAAAGATACACCGAGGAGTTTGCTTTTGGTTATAAAAGAGTCTCATATTAATGTGGATGAATTTACGTTACCCACACTTGTTAATGTGTTAATATGATAAATATATCGTTTTGTCTTTATAGTTATTTTGATATTATTATTTAGTGGTCGACTCACCCAGCATTTCCTAGTTTTGGTTTCCTGGACTCTACCCGGCAAGTCATAGGAATAACATCACCGGATCGCTAGTTGGCATCGTTTAAGGTCGGAACTACGACGGTATCTGATCGTCTTCCAACCTCCGACTTTCGTTCTTGATAAATGAAAACATTCTCTTTCCTCCGTCTTGCGCCGGTTCAAGAATTTCACTGTGTGCACGGAGGCTCATGGTAAATATAGTGTGAAAACACTTCGCTTTCCGAAAGAAAGTCCTCGTAGTCACTTAAAAAAAGAAAGAGTTATTATCCTTTACGCTGTTGCACCTGAGTAACATATTACGTTCCTTTACTGAACTGAATGTACAAACAACATTCATAAAAATGTAATAAAATCTGGAAATAATGTAAAGAAATGTAAAGAGGCATTTCAGCCAGAGCAATTGTTGAATTAGTGAGTGTTGATTTTGTTTTCAAATTAGAAAAATATCTAATTTTGCATGTTCCTGTGTACATGTTCATGATGAATAAAAATGTCATGAAATGATAAAAAAAAAAAAAAAAAAAAAAACATGAATAAATAATAAAGTTTGGTTCATTCTGAGAGTTTTGGAGCTTCATAGGAGCCACACATGAATCTAAGATCATTTCCATTAACCTGCAGAAACAAAGCCACGGTCAGTTTAATGTGATAGTAAAAAGACAGCAGTTACCCCTCACTGATCTGGAGACACAGAGCATGTCCTGTCACACTCATCACTTTAACCAATGTCAATGTTTTTTTGTTTTTTTTAGTGATCTAAGTGTTGAGTTATAGGGACAAATATCAATATTGAATCAAAAGAGGTCCAGGTTTTATTTGACCTCCTGTCTGTGGTAAATTCTCTTGTCTACTTGAAGTCCCAGAGCTCAGGAGAAGATCAGGTCCAGATTTGACCTGTTAGGGGCCTCGGGGCAAAACACTGGCTGTTTGTTTTGGCCTGGTGTTCAAAGACAGCCGATGTTGTGTGTTTCAGTTCATTCAGACTCTTGTCCAGGGTTCTCCGTGTTCCACTGATGTATTTGCTCCTCACAGTTTTGATGTTTGATGTCTGACACATCTCCAGTCTTGGTCTTATCTGCAGAGTGCACCTGCAGAGATCTTCAGGACAGAACTCTCCTTTTATCTCTCTAATAGGGTCAGAATTTCACTTGTTGGTATCTGATAAATACAGGAAACTGTTGCTTGAGGCTATTCATTGTGAGGGAACTGGTTTATCTGACTTATCTGTTGACTGATGCAACCCTGTATGAAAGCTGAAGGTCATAGTGTAGACAGGAGCTCTGGTCTTTGATTCACAGGGACTGACACACAATGTTTCTTGTGACTGTATTCAGTTTGTAGTCATATGCACCTGCAAGTTGTGCTGGAATTACCTTTTTTTTTCTTAATATATATTTTTTTAAATTAATTTTCAACATCATAATAAAACAAGGCAAAAGGAATGACAAGTCTGCTGCATGGCACTGCAATGTACATATCCAACCATACCTCTCACCAATGCACACACACACACACACACACACACACACACACACACACACACACACACACACACACACACACACACACACACACACACACACACACACACACACACACACACACACACACACACACACACACACACACACACACACACTTCACAGCACACCCAGACACCACACCACTCACACTATACATACATACAGACACACTCACGTAGTTACAAAACAAAACAAAAAAATTGTAACATTGTAGCATTTGACTTAATATTACAGTTTTTCTCGATTGCTAAGACACATTTCTCGAAAGCTTCTCTCATTTTCTCTAAACTGTGAACACAAACCCCAATTTTCAAGCTACATTCACAAAACCTCAGACTCCTCTTGCAAAACCAAACTTTCACCTAAAAACAGTTCAATCTGTGCCCAAAACTGAACTCTGTTGTCAAATCGTGCCCCGAGTCAATCAAAATTAAAAACACTACTGAGCAGCCACTAAACACTACATAGAAAAATAGAAAACACAACGCTCAGCACATGAAGCTGTAGAAATAAATGTTTATCGTTCACTGTAGCTAAATGCATGTTGCAAAACAAAAAACCTGTGCATTTAGCACTTCTCTCCTTCCCTTTCTTTCACCCTCCTCCTTCCCTCTCCACATCCATTTCACATCCATCCATTTCATCCCTTTTCCTTCCTTCTTATTTTTTCTTCCCAGTTCATCCCTCCCTCCCTCCCTCCCTCCCTCCCTCATCCTTTCTTCCTTCACCCTGTCGTCTCTCATCTTCTCCTCTTGCAAAACAAAAAACCTGTGCATTTAGCACTTGTACATAGTACTGTAAAAAAAAAAAAAAAAAACAGAAATCTTGTGCATTTACACGTAGCACTTGTACAGTACAAAGACAAACAGAAATCTTGTGCATTTAGCACTTGTATACAGTAAGCCTACGTAAAAATAAAGTAGCTACAAAAATATAGAAATGAGAAGTGCACAACTCAGCCACAGCATAATTTCTCTGTACTGGATCAGGCCACAGGACTTCATCCTGAACTAGCTACAGTATATGTGCCCTCACATCATTGGACATAAGTGTTATCAATTTTGAGTTGTTGTGTTCAACCGGTGAAACTTGTGCTTTAGTTGTGTTTGACTTTTGCCACCTGTGCTCAGCATTTTGCAACACAGGTGCATCACAATGAAAATGTGTTGGTAAGATGTGTCTAAACAGGTGAAAAGTGCTGATGGTTTTGCCAAAAGAGTGACTGATTCAGTCAGTGGGTTCAGGCAACTGAGAATTTGGTTCAGACAACAGGGTTTAGTGTTTTAGCAACTGAGAAAAACTGTAATAACAAAAGAAAAACATAAGTTGCAGGACAATATAAACAACTTTACAGAAGCATATTGTAGTAATGCTGCTCTTTTTCCATGAATGTCCGTGCAATGTCCCAGTGTCCTTGAGTGTTCCTGTCATAGTCAAAGAGCAAGTTGGAGGCGCGTTCCCATGCTTAGCAGGTCCAGATAGTCTCTAATCCATTCCGATAATGCAAAACATGAGGGTTTGTGTTGCTTCCAATTCATAAGGATAATTCTCTTTGCAGAGAGAAAGCCTAGATTCATAAAGTAGTGTGTTGAGCTTGATTTGACATGTCCTAGTGATTGTCCAAGAAGGCATGTGATAGGACAGACAGGTACATGAACCTTAAACATATCTGTTAGCACCTTTGTTTTGATTGATTGATTGATTGATTGATTGATTGAAGTGTTTATTTCGAATATGAAAATAAAATAATAAAAAAAGAGAATAAGACAAAACATTTGAACATGAGATATAGAATACATATTCGAAAAGGAGTGAGAAGAAGTAAAACTTATAAACTCCCACCCCCTCTCCTTATATATGACTAGCTAAGATCCTTGTCTAAACATATCTTATGTTACGAAATCATGAATATAATTTATTTATAATTTACTTTACGTTTTTTTACTTTATGTTTTAATTTAATTTACGTTTACTTATAATTTACTTATACACACTAATTATACATACATACATACATACTAATTATACAAACATACATACATACACATGTCCACATACAGATATATACACAACCACACGCGCACATACATGCAAAAGGAAAAAAACAAAAAAACAAAAAACAACACCACAAGATAATGACCAGTATAAAAAGATAAAAAATAAATAAGCGCAGCAACTTCATTACACTTGGTGCTACCCAACATCTTCCTCGTTCCTGTACCTCTGAAAAATAGACTCTTTGTACCTCATTTTAAACTGTTATGTCAAGCCAGAATGTTTTGACTGCCGGGCAGTCCCATAGAAGATGTAATAATGATCCATGCCCCCCACAGTTATGCCAGCATTCATCTGACAGATCTTTATTCATTTTGGATATACGAGAGGGTGTCATATAAGCTCTACATAGTATCTTAAATTGTATGATCCTGTACCGAACACACCTAGATGACACGATACCCTTTTTCCATATAGCATTCCACTAGTCAGTGTCTCACCCATCCTTCTCCCATGCCTGTTGAGTGGGTATAAATGGATTAGGTGAGGCAAGTAACACGATCTTATAAATACTTGAAGTTGTGCCTCTTTTTGTAATGGCTGACATTAAGTTATTATCTAGTTCTGTTTTATGTGCAAGGGTAAATTTGCCAGTAATTGATTTAATTTGTAAATAGGCCAGAAACGCTGCTTCTGATAGTCCAAATTCTGCTTTAACGTCAGAGAAAGGACGGATACCATTTTCATTGCAGAGCTGGCCTATGGTGAAAACTCCTTTATGTTGCCATAATATATTGTTTAGTGGCTTAAACCCTCCGTGCTGGAATTATCTTTATGTGACCTCACCCTCTCTACAATTGACCAGTTTATCCTGACTACAAAGTACATCACACCACCAGGCAACAATAATCCTTTAAACGTGGCGAGATTACGAAAATCTGCACCTCAAACACATAAATTAGATGCCAACAATTGTGTGTGTGTGTGTGTGTGTGCAGCGTAGCTTGCCTGAGAGGAGCCTTGAAGCGGGCCACATGAGAGGATGATGATATAGGAGCGGCCTCCTTCTCCGGCTCCTCTGGCAGCCGTCTCCCCCTGTAGGAGCTGCTCAGGAAACAGCTGGTAGCCAGAGGTAGCTGTGCAGGCTGAGGAGACTCCAGCCTTGAGATAAGGGCAGGAAGGTGGTTGTGTGAGGAGGAGGGGGAGGGGGAGGAGGGAGGAAGAGGTGGAGGAGGAGGACCGCCGTACCTCAACCCTCCAGACATGGCTGCATCCAGCAGAACCGGTCCAAGGTGACAGGAAGAGAAGTGGTGGTGCATGGTGGGGCCTTGAGCAGGGGGAGGGAGGGAGGAAAGGGGGGATAGAGAAGGAGAAGAAGTGAGAGTACATTCTCTTACTTATTGGTTTGTGTTTGTGTGTGTGTGATCATGTGGTGTAAATGTTAAGAGCGGCCTGCAGCCACGCCGACGGTGCACTGCAGGGGGTGATTAGCGCTGTGCCATCCATCTCGCAGGGCTGAGGTGGTGGTGGAGGGAGAGAAGGGGCCTGTTTGGAAGACATGATGATGGAAAAGAGGAGGGGTGTGTGTGTGTGTGTGTGGGGGGGGATTACTCGCCAACGCTGATTAGCTGGCAGCTTAACGACACGCTGTGTTTTCCATCTCAGCGTCAGCAGATGACCCGGGGCTGATTGGTGGAAATGAGATGGTATTTTTGATTATTTGTAGCGACAGAGAGAGAAAGTGGAGTAGGGCTGGTAGATGGGACATGAATATTCACTTCAGGCAATTACAAGATGTCCCATTTGGACAAGAAGTGACACAGCCCACTGTGAATACACTCACTTTTTGGTCATATTTTATATTCAATATCCTGCACAATTGGTTTAGGCTACAACTAATTTACCCACACTGTATTTATCTTTTTTTTTTTTACACTTGGGGAATCTTCTGTTGTCCACACAGGCTGAACACCATGTGCAGGATACTATTTTTCTTTTTTCTTAAAATTGACTGTATAAATAGAAACATATTATCCTCTTTAAACAGTTTTAGTGTAAGTGAAGCAGCAGAGCTCACCCTGCACTTATCGCATCAGCCCGTTCTACTTCTCTATTATTTTTTATGAATATGAGTCACTGCATTCAAAATGGCTGTTTTTGTAATATGAGCGTCCTGCCATACATTTTATTAAGCCCGTGCTCTTCCCTCAGAGATGAATGTGACTGTGGCGTGGTGGTGACGGAGCACCGTGCTCTGGAGGATGAATGGCAGAGCAGCTCTGCGTTTTCTGGCTCATTGCTTCGAAATGACTCTCCCAGTGTCATTGTCAACGAGCGCTGGGAGAGGGAGGATCTTTATCTATTTTTTTTTCTTTTTTCTTTTCTGCTCCTTCTCTATCAGTCTCTGTAGTGCAGTAGCTCCCCCTTTTCTCTCTCTCTCTCTCCTCATCCTCGGTCTCTAGCAGCCTCTGTCTGAGCAGGGAGCCCCCGCGTCACTGCCTCCCTGGAGCTGCTGCTGCTGCTGCTGCTGCTGCTGGAGTGGGGGATGGGAGAGAGGGAGGTAGGGAAGGAAGGAGGAGGGAAGGGAGGGTGAACAGATAGTCTGTCTGGCTCATGGGGAGGCGGTGGAATTCTGCAGGTTGCCACGGTGAGCCAGTCGATAGCACATTGAGCCACTTAGCTGCCGCGCGCACAAACCCTTTCTCTGCTGCTCACCTGCTAGACAAGAGTGTGTGGTTGTGTGTGTGTGTGTGTGTGTTGTGTATCTGTAATATTTACTAGGCCCCACCTCCCTTGGTTACCGTTGCTAGGCCTGTCAAGCTCTCCTCTCTAGAATAGCACGTTTGCAGCTAACAGTGATAACAGAGGCTGAATTATCTTCAAAATCCACAGACACTGGGTCCTTGATTCAGACAAAAGAAAAGCTGTCACTCATTTGGGCGAGTGACAGATGATTTTTGACTGATCACAACTGTCAGTGGCGGAGCCCACCGGCTGTAGCTAGATATATTTAACCTCTTTTTTTATTATCAGCAATGGAACCCCCCTGCAGAAACAACACCGATTAAATACATGTTTCATTGTTGAAAGTATTTCAAGCAACGTGGTTCATTTTTTGCTTTTGTTCTTTTTACAAAAAAAAAAAAAATCATCAGTCCATTGTCTACGCCACTTATCTGTGCACACAGAGGGCTGGAGCCGGTCCCAGTTGACACAGGGCATGGTAGACCCTGGACTGGTCTCCAGTCTGCAAAAGAATGAGGAGGTCATATCAATTGGTTGTAACAGATGTGTCTTGGGAAAAATGTCCTGACTGCAGTGAAGTGGAGGACAGAGATACTGGCATTGTTACAGTGCCAATAGAAAATCATCATACCCCTTTGAAATAACAAGGTTATTTGTCACACAGGCTGAAATCAAAACCCATTAAAAATACACTTTTTTCAGGTTTATTTATTTATTTATTTATTTTTTTTACAAATTTACCCTCACAACATCAAGTGGTGAGGATTCTGAAAAGAAGAAAAAAATTAAAAACTAGAATAACAGAATTGGAAAAGTCATCAGTCTCCTGATTTAATACTTAATAGATCCACCTATTGCTTTTATTACAGCCATCAGTCTCTCTGGACACCTCGACAGGAGAATATTTAGCCATTCTTCATTGAAGAATTGTTCCAGTTCAGTCAGATTCAGTGGTGAGTGGTGATAGACTTCTGTCTTCAAGTCCATTCACTTTTCTACTGGATTTAAGACCTGGCCACTCAAGGACATTCACCTTCCTAATAACCTTCAGCCACTGCATTGTTCTTTTGGTGGTATGTTCAGGATCGTTGTCATGTTGGAAGGTGAATGACCTGCCCATGGATGTGTGATGTGTGGATGAGATGACTGCTGCTTTTTTATTAATTCTATTTATGTATATGCATCTGTATTTATGCACCATTAGGAGTAGCATCTTCAATTTCAATGAATCTGATACAATGACAATAAAGGTTCTATTCTATTCTAATCTTCAGTTGTCTGGCAGAGGGAGGCAGGTTCTCCTCATGAATCTGGGTGTACTATAAGAACTGTACACTACACACTGCTGGTTGTAACACAGTGGATGTACAAATCAGACTTTTCACACTGAACCTGCAATGGGTACAAAAATAGTGTTTTGCTACACACAACCTATGTAGCTGTTTCTGACAGGAGCTGTGATACTTGTCTTCAACTTGTCACACTTGCACGGAGATGAAGAATCACAGTGTGATAATGGAGTGGATAACTTCACAATCTCATGCTGCCACAGCCTACAGTTGTCAACTAAAGCTGCTTTGGTTGTTTTATGTCCTGTGTTACACTATTTTGGAACTGACAAAGACACCTGACTTGATGTCTCTAGTGTCCAGGGAGAAGCAGCTAGTTCCACTGAGCAGGCTGCTGCTTCAGGCCCAACATGCTGCACTCCCAGCTTTCATGTTTGTCTTTCTCTTTAGGTGGACGTGCATTCCCTCTGACATGACATGAGGGGACACAGGGCCATGTCCTCTTCATCCTCTGTTTCTCAAGAAGTTGTCATGGACCAGAAGGACGACACTGAGGATCTATACAGGAAGGGACAGAGCAGGTTTAGGTCCTTTAATGTGTGCACTGATTTATCGGTTTGGCAAACTGATCAGCTGATGGGATGTTTTATGAACTATGGTTATGGCTGCTCACAGGGCTCCACCTTAATGCTTACACACTAAATACAAAATAAACTGTGGAAGTGGATTTTTCTAATAATAATAAAGTTTATTTACAGCACTTTTCACAGACAAATGTCACCAAGTGCTTTACAAGAGCAAATATAAAAGGTGATTCAGTAGACCACAAAACGGACATATAAAATAATATACAAAGGGTAAGTAGAGTTAAGTGTTAAGTTGCTTCCTGAAAGCTTCAAAGGAAGCAACAGAGCGTTGTACAGCTGAGCTGCCTGTGTTGTCCTGGGCACAAAAGAGGTTATTGTGATTAAAATGACCGACTGTGATGTGCATTAATCAGAAATCAACCTTTTTGCTGCTTCAAACTGGGGCGATTATATGGGCCTTTAAAGACCCACTGTTAGTCCAGCTCTGTTAGGAGCTGTGTTGGTGAGAAGGCCTGCTCTGTAGTGGACCGAGAGGAGACGGTGACAGAGATGAGGATGTGAGGAAAGTCTGAAGTCATCACTGACAACACCTCTCGTCCCTTCTGTTGACCTGAGGCGGCTTAGTGTCACAGACTCATACAACCATGGGCCTCAAAGCACAGGTTGTCTCTTTCTGTCACAGGCCATCACACAATGAGACCATAAACCAATCAAAAGACCTACAGAATAATTCTTATTTTTTAGCATCTTGATTTTGTCTGTATCTGTTAATATTCTCATTGTATTGCCTCATACATTTCCCTTGTGCTGCTTTTATTTGCTGTCAAATCATTAAAGGTCCATCTTTTCATCTCATGCTGCAAAAAATAATGATACTCTCCCCTTTAACACTGGGAGTAGAGTCATAAGTAAGTGATTTAGGCAGGCATGCTAATTGTGATTGGCTCACACTTAAGCAGATAAATAGCCTGTTTAATTCACTCCTTACACACGTCATTGTGAATTGTAAGACTTGGGTTTTTGGAAAAGCTATGCTTGGCTGTGTTGAAAACTCTAAACAGAGCTGCTGGTTACACTGCTAAGTGGCCAGTTGCAGATATGAAACTGTGATTGGAGCAGACTGAAACCCCAGCACGTCAGGGCTGCAGCCAGGTGGATTTATGTTCAGTGGAAACTTCACATCTATGTGTCATAAGAACGACCCGCGTCTGTTTTTATTATTTTCTTTTTGTCTCTCCTGTAATTGTGTGTATGTGAACATGTGTGCCTGTATTGTGGCTGAGTGAATATCCTTATCTTTTGTCTGTTCTGGAGAGCAATGAATGTATGATCATAATATGCATGCAATTGTAGCTATGTATGAGGGAGAGAGAGAGAGAGAGAGAGAGAGAGAGAGAGAGAGAGAGAGAGAGAGAGAGAGAGCGGGAGAAAGGGAGAGAGGGAGAGTGTCTGCTAACTCGTCCAATGTCATGCAAATGACGAGCTGCAGGCCTGTGTGGAGGGAACAAGGCCATTGATTGGAGTACCTTGAACCACTTGATGTTCTGTGGGGGAGCAAATTTGCTTATTGTGATTGAATTGTAATTATTATTACTTTTTTGTGGGGCGCTGCCTGGTTTGAGCATCTGAACCGAGGCTGAGGAGAGAAGAAAAGAAACAAGGAGTATGGAAAAGAGAGAGAAAATGGCTGCCACTGAGAGGCATTTATTTTGAGAGCCATTTTATGGTGAAGGGTTATTGTCACACCAATTTCTTTTAACTGTCTTAATTGTTGAGAAAAAAAAAAGAAAACAGTTGTTATTATATTCCTAGGCTATATTTTTTTTCAGTCTATGTCTTCTTATCTTATCTTAAGCACAAACAAAAAAAACCTTCCAAGTCCAAATCCTGATATGATGTTCCTCTGAGCCACAGAGCTATAATGTCCATGTCCAATCAGTTTAATGTCCATGTAAATGTAAATGTTGCTGTTTCTTTATGCAAACAATAACAAATCTAACTGTGTTTTTTTTAATTGAAAGTATGTACACCCAGCGCATTGATCTGTGATATTTAAACAAATTTACAGCATTTAAATCATCTAAATCATTGATATAAGAAAACTGAATATGATGCCAGCACTGAAAGAGAAGTACAATGGATGGATTATTCCAAAAGGAAATGGAAGACAGAGCAGTGTGGTATTAGTTCCCAGTGTCTCGTGGCCTTTCAGCGCTGCTCGTATTAATCACAGCCCTGCCCTCATCCCTCGCTCCTCACCCACTGTATTCAACTTGACCTTTTCCTTCTCTTGGCCACTTCCACTCAGAACCCAGGAGCCTTTTGATATGTGGGAACATTTTCTCTGACCAGACATCTCGCACCCTTGGTTACTCACTGGAGGAGGATGATGGTGGTGGGGAGAAAGAGGGTGGGGGTGGCGAGAGGGGGCTAAAGAGTGAAAGAGACAAAAAAAAAAAGAAACAGTGAGATGGGAACAACAGAGAGAAACAAAGTGGGGAAAAAAAAGCCCTGTTAAAGACAAATAAGTGTCAGAGATACATTTAAAATCTCATCCGGCGGTGTCTCAAAATGACAAGTTATGTCAAAAATAATCAGGAAAAATAAAATAAAATCACGCTCATCTAATAAAATGTGTCTAGAAAGATTTACAATTTCTCTTTTTCACAGCATATTGAAAAACACTTTGTGTCTCACTCTCAACACTTGCTGTCAGGAGTGAATAAAGGGATGTAGCCACTATATGAGTAACCAGAGAGAGGGATCACCAGAGAGAAAATACAGCATTAGATCTTTTTAAATACACATTAGTGTGAGAGACAGTGAGAAAAATTAGATTTGATTCAGTGGGAGATTTAAAATTGCACTTAAATTTCACTGCTGTGAAGGAGCTGCAGAGGGAAGAGAGAGAGGAAGACGAGACTGAAGCATTAATGCTAAATTAGCTGGAGTATACCTGAAAGAAATTAGATTTGGTTCAGAGGCAGAAGGAGGGGAAAAAAAACAGGAATTATCCCTCTGATCTGTGGAAAGTATTGGTTATGGAGAAATGGAAAAGGATGAAGGAAGAGAGGAGGAGAAGCTGCTCTGCTTTGGCAGCGACTGTGTTGAATGAGCCGTCCTCTCCATCCGGCGCCGTGCTCACCTCTCCAGCCCCCCCCCTCCCTCCCCGTCCCCTCAGCGTGTTAAAGACCCCATAAATAACTCACAGGCCCGTCCACGCACACAAAGGACGGCCGGACACTCTCCTGCTGCCGTCTCGTTTCAATGCTCCCTTCTCTGTGCTGCTGCGTGGAGTCAGTTTAGAGGCTGAAAAACATCATTAAAAACCAATAGCTTCCTTTTGACGTCCTCCGCCCCCCCCCCCCTCGCATTGTTGTGTGTTAATCATGTTAAACAACACAGCGTTTGGCTGCAACACGTTCCCCACAGGCCCAGAACAGGTGGTCATTAACAGGGGTCAGGCTCATTGGAGGATCAAAAGCTCGTTAAGTGTGAGTTTTAGTGTGTGTTGTTGTGGAGCGTAATGATGAGTGAGAACAATGGCAATAAACGTCTTTGTTTCAAAGACACAAGTACAAACAAGACAAAAAAATGGACACATACAAAGACACACACACACACACACACACACACACACACACACACACACACACACACACACACACACACACACACACACACACACACACACACACACACACACACACACACACACACACACACACACACACACACACGACTGAACACTGTACAAAAGCCAAGTGGTGGAGTGGAGAGCTGGTGCGGGGCCAGAGAGGGAGGGGCCGTCTGGAGATTCATAACTTAGAGGCCTTGTGTAAGTCCACACAGTCCAGAGAGAGAAAGACAAGAGGCCAATCTGGCAGCAAGACACAGCAGCACACACACACACACACACACACACACTCTTTACTAACACAAAAAACGTGCACATGCTTGTGAGAGCACCTACGAGAATGAACATTCAGAGGCAGCCATAAATATGGACAGGCACTCTCTCATGTGCATGCACACAGACACACACAGACACACACACACACACACACACACACAGACACACACACAAAGAGGGTGGCGCGGGACCAGGAGGTCTTGGCTGTGTTTGCTCCACGTGTCAGAGCTGTCCTTGGGTTTCCGGCCTCTCAGAGAGCCTGCTGATTTATGATCACTCTCTCTCTCTCTCTGTGTGTGTGTGTGTGTGTGTGTGTATGCTGTTCAGGTTGTCGTAAGGAAAGTGTGTGTGAAGAATGTACCATATAAAGCAAAGGTAGAGAGTAGAGTGTAGAAACTTCTCAAAGCCAAGAAAAACCACAGAAAAGCATTATTTCTTCTAATCATCACTAGTCCATAACCTTAGCTGCATGACTATTATTGTTACCATGACAACAAAAGGTTTGGTTCACCCATTGGAGTGGCGCACACCTGAAGAATAATTTGAATTATTATAATTTGTGTTTCAACAAAGTAGCTGCTCTGGAGCTTTCAACTGTGTCACATGATCTTCCTCAGTAAATGAAATCCCTCATATTTCCTTCCACTACATTTCAGTGAAGTACTTGCTACTTTGAAGCAGAGCTTTAGTCTGTGGAATGAATTCTCCTTTATCTTCTAAAAATGTAATAGATCATAACACTATGCAGCGTAACAGCCAAGTCCTGTGCTGTCTGTCAGTCATGCTGCGTTATTCGAGGCAGCTCTGTTTGAACTGAGCAGCAGCCAAACAGTAACAGTACATAAGATAAAGATAAGGAAGAGGATTCATCATCGCCACAGGACACGGATCTCGTCTTATGTCCAGTTTGAAGTTTTAGAAATAAAGATTCCTTTTGTTTGAAATGTTTGCAGAGTTCACCGCGGCCAAACTGAGCATGAAAACCTGCTGTGTGGAACCTCAGAGAGCATGTTGAGGTTTGGAACATTTATTTATTTCTAGATACACTTAGAAACAGGCAGCCTGCACTCGTTGGCTGCTGTTGATTCAGTTGTGTTTAATGGTCATTTCGACAGGCTGTGAATCATAATCACATTCCTCCAGTCAGTACGTTTACATGCTTCATAGAGCTATGCTCAAAATTTTATTTTGGCGTCTAATCGGACTTCTGTCCCTGTCCCAGTTCACATGCAACTGAGAAAATCGAATAACTGACGGGAACGTGTCCTCCTCCTCAACACCAGGTGTTGATATGCGTCGTTTCAGGGGGTTAATACGGAACCTTCTCTGGTTGACCTATTAGCCAGGTGGCAGACCGGCATTTTCGAACAACAGCGAGATGGTTAATCGTACAGCTTTGTTAATCTCGTACGTAATGTACGATGTTCACATTACTTATTGTGCAGATAAGGTGCATGCTATCCCTCGTGGTCATGGTGATTTCGAGAGGCAGACAAGAACGCAACGTAACACTGCAACAATAGCTTCTGCGTCCGGCTTTCTTGGATGTTTTTGTTCCGGGGTCTTACGCCAGCATGGGGGTGTGGAGCATGCGTACATGCGTTGTCCAGTTAAACTCCGATTAAGTCGAATTCCAATCGCATTATCTGGGTGTCTTAATCGGAGTTTACATGCACTCAGTTGTCCAGTTTTGGTTGGAATAAGGCAATAATTCGTTTTTTTCAAGCGTCATGTAAACGTACTGAGTGAGTCTGGTTGTTTTAGAGTCATTAGGTTCTGTAAATGTGGAACAATGTAGCATAAATAATGTGTTTTTGAAAGAAAGTTCTCCAGTTGTTCAGCTTGAGTGGAGAAACCTTCACTTCCACTGGAGTAATCTCTGACCTGCGGTATCTCTCCTTTGGCTCCAGTCATGCAGCTGTACACTGCACTCTGTCCAGCTCCGTGTGGTTTGCCAGATCTCAGCAGTCTGCAGTGTTCTCCTTCCAATTAGGCCAGAACTACAAAAACACAACCCAAGTTGTGTGATAAAGTGGAGTTTCAGACAAAGGGGCTTTGTTACAAAGCAAATGTACCTCCAGAAATTTTTTTTTTATATATGATGTTTTTCCACAGGAGACTGATTCATCTTCAGGGGGATATATTCTATCATCACTGCTAATTCATTTTTTTTATGTACCCAGTCAAAATAATTTGTAAATGAGTTTTTACTCTGCACTGGAGAGAAAACACGCTCCAACTCTGAACCAGCTTCTGCGTACTGGGACCCGGCGGGTTTGGACGGAGCAGGCTGTGCTGTACTTGCATTTTAATTTGTGAGTTGTGGATTTCTCTTTGATATTCTGATGTTTTCTCAAGTGCAGCGTGTGTCAGTGGAAATCTTTCTTTAATTTGCATACAGTATCATTAAAATCATTTTTCTGCTTTGCTTAGAGAATCATTAAAATGAGCAGCTATTTGCATAAGAGTGTAATGTGCGGTGTGCACATGTAAATAAGGATGTGTGTTTGGAAAGTGCACGATATTATGTCTGTGTGTGTGTTGGCGCGAGCATATGTTTGTTAGTATTTTTCCACAAGGGGTTTCCATCTGTATTCTGGCCTCTCTCTCTCTCTCTCTCTCTCTCTCTCTCTCTCTCTCTCTCTCTCTCTCTCTCTCTCTCGCACACACACAGAGGCACGCAGAGAAATAGTGGGAGAGGAGAGAGGGAGAGGAGCAATGAAGCGTGAATTATGGATTTTGAAGGATTTCCCATTGCTGCAGGAGTGTGGATGTACGGAGGGGGAGAGGTGAAGCCAGAGGAAAAAAAGAAAGTAAAGAAAGAGAAAGACAAAGATGGTGGAGAGGTGAAAATAAAGCAAATGTCAGTGCAAGCTAAACCTAAAGAAAGAGAGAGAGAGAGAGAGAGAGAGAGAGAGAGAGAGAGAGAGAAAGCTCCTCTATATATTTGCTTTAGGAGGTAGGCAGGGGAAGGTTAGAGAGAAAGTAAAGGGCCAGTACGCCTGACCAGTTCAACACCTCTTTTTCCACAGCTCGGACTTTCTCTTGCAGAGAGGCCACCGCTCTCTCTCTCTTTCTCTCTCTCTCTCGCTCTCTCTCTCTCTCTCTCTCTCTCTCTCTCTCTCCCTCAGGCCGCTCTGTGAAACGAGGCAGAGTCAGGTGGTGAATGCTTAACCATGTGTGGCAGCGGATCAAAACATTTTTCTGGTGGAAGCGCTTTAACACAGGCAGTAAAACTCTGGATAGCTGATAACCCTCTGCACACACACACACACACACACACACACACACACACACACACACACACACACACACACACACACACACACACACACACACACACACACACACACACACACACACAGAGAGGTGTTACCAGTTGCAGGTAAGATTTAGTGCTGTCTGCTCGCTGCCAACCTAAACACATTCCACTCCTCTCTGCTCTTCTCATCTCCTTCACCATTCTTTAGCATTCTCTACTTTTTTTTTTTTTTTTTTGCAACTGTACCTCCCAAACCACACACACACACATGCAAACACACGGGCACACAGACAGGTCTCCCCTTACAGTCACGCTCAAGGCCTGGCAATACATCAGGGTGTCACTGCTGCTCAATCCCCTTTATCCCCAAGACACACACACACACACACACACACACACACACACACACACACACACACACACACACACACACACACACACACACACACACACACACACACACACACACACACACACAGTATTCTTTATGTCCCTAACAGCTGTCTGCAGGCTTGCTGCTGTGTGTTGCAGTCAGTGTGTGTGTTGCAGGCCGCAGCCTGACCGCTGTGAAACAGGTAAATTAAATATCTTTTGTTGATCAGGTTTCCTGCAGAGTGAAGTGACTTTTCATCATCATGTTCCATGTCTAGCGTCAGAGGTGGTGCCAGGCCAGAGCCAGTTAGCTTCCATGTCTTTATGATAAACTAAACTAATGTCAGACTCACAGCCATTTCTTCTTCTTTTTTTTTCTATCTTGGTCTTAAAAAGGGGAAATACTTTTTAGTCTATTTCCAAATATTAAATCATTCGTCAACATTTGCAGTGGCGTGTCCAGGGAGTGGCCTTGGGTGGCACGGGCCAGCCCTGAAATCTGATTGGCCACCCCAGGTGCCACCCCAAAATCTGATGGGCTATACGCCCAGTCAGAGGCATTTTATACATTATTTTATACTGCCTTTTGTCAAGTTATGTTTTTTTTCAAGAATGAAATATTGAGGTTTTCTATCACAATTGTATGTTGCCAGGTCTAGTTTCTCTTGCAGTGTTAGTAATTGAAGTAGATATGGGTTTTGCAGACAAGACTGGGTATGGCCAAAACCTGTGTGGGTGGGTGTTTGCGTGTGCACGTGTATACAGGAGTATGTAATGTGTGCGCACAGGCACTCATGCTCACGCTTCATGTCACCCCACCATCAGTGCTCCACTTGGGCCACCACTATCTAAAATGTCTGGATACGCCCCTGATGGGCCGCTGTCAAGACACTGACAACGATTTTGATTAATTATTTAAGTCAATAAAATCTATTCTGATTCTGACTCTGATTCATTTATAGAAATCAGATTACACAGGTCAGGTATAGAAAGCGTTCATTGTGCTAACATTAGCTACCTGCCATCAGCTGTTTCATTCATATTTCTCATCTCTACATCTTTTAACATGGTCAGCCATTAAACATGACATTGTCTCCATTCTTGGCTCGATCATGTCAACCTCTTATCTTGACTTTGTGTTTGTGTGTGTTGTTACATTTCAGTCATCTCTGACTCAGCTTAACTCAGGTCTTAGTCTGTTGACCATCTGATAATCCACCTTTGCTCTGCACAAACATCAGAGACACAAACGCACACACGCAAGAGATCTTTCCAAAACATTTTCCTCTGTGGTGTCATCACTGTGACATGTCTTGATTTTCTCTACAGCGGTTGTCACTGCTCAAACCTCTTCACATTTCCAGAGTTAAAAGAAAGTCAAAAATAAAATATATTCACAGCAAGTGGCACAGCATATGTCACCATCAGCAGGTGTTGCATCATTTTTGCCAATAATGACAGCACTCTCTCTCTCTCTCTCTCTCTCTCTCACACACACACACGCAAATATGCATACTGAGGCAGACAGAAATGCACAATGTTTGCTCTGTTAACAAAGCTGCATGGACAAAGTGTGTCACTGTTTCCCACTGCTGATCCAGTGTCACTCAGTACACACAGACATACAGAGAGAGAGAGAGAGAGAGAGAGAGAGAGAGAGAGAGAGAGAGAGAGAGAGAGAGAGAGAGAGAGAGAGAGAGAGAGAGAGCATGTATTCCACAGTTTATCCATTTAATAAGCACCTAAAGGAGGAGGTGACGTGTGTTCCTGATCTTGTGACGGTAACACTTTATAAAACACTAGGGCTGGGACAATATGCTTTTCTCCCGATTCGATTCCTCTACGATTTTTTGGATGGCGATTCGATTTAAATTGCGATTCTACAATATTGCCGATTCTCTCGATTTTTAGTCTGCATTTTTACAGTTTTTTTCGATTGCTAACAAGCAGTGGTCGAAACTGAAGTCACATGTTCAAAACTCTTAACACAGCCAGCGTTTCCATCAGGCATCTCAGCTAAACAGTTCATCTCTTCCCCAAAACGGTGCCTCACCAACAAAACACTTCATACATGTCTCAAAATAAGCTCATTCAACCACAACACTAGCACATAGTATCACTTTGGAAACAAACACTGTCACTCTTAGCACACTGAACTACAAAACACTAACAACAAAGAACATTACTTAAAATAAATTTGATCTTTGTAGTTTGAATGATTTTTTTTTCAAAATCAGTAAATCAGTTTTATTATAAAAATAAATACTGCAATATCTTTGCACTTTGAGTGTTCTAGATAATACATTGCAACAAGAATGAATCAGGAATGCAGCAATTTACGTCAAGAAAATGTATTTTCTCTGTGCCAACTCTTGGTCTTCCTCTCCTTCCTCTTCTCTCTCTACCAACCTCAACTGGTGCTCTTTGATCCATATTTCCAAAGAAAAAACAACCAGAAGCCCCCCCTCACACACACTTTTTATATGGTTTCTAATGAGGCCAAACACAGATCACCTGGATCGGTTTTGAGCTGGAAACTAACCTCACCTGTGTTTGGAGTTGCATAATATTTTTATTTATGTTATTCAATAAAATATTTTTGATTTGACATTTTATATATTTCAATGTTCCTGCAACAGAAATTCCCCACGCCCCCCCATCCCCTCCCTCCCTCTCTCCCTCCCATCATTCTGTTTTGATTGTGCTTTTAACTGTTTTGAACAAAGTGTGTTAGCATTTGAAAAATGTGCTGTAAAAGTTTAGTGTTTTGCAGGTGGTGAACTAGTAACTGAGAAAAGAGTCCATGAATTTTGGTGACTGTGGTCACTCAATGCATTTTGTGTGAAAGCAATGAAAAGTGCTTCACAGTTTGGTCCACATGGACTTGTGTTTTGCAAACTGTGTTAAGAGTTTTGAAAATGTGACTTCAGTTTCGACCACTGCTTGTTAGCAATTGAAAAAAACTGTAATATTTATCTGCACACAAATACTGTAGGAGCCTATTAACATACTCCATTATAAAGTGAACTTAAACCCTTTTCAAAACCTGTACTCTCTGGATGTAAAAAAAAAAGGCTAACAAATGCACATTGCACAATATTTAAAAATTAAAAAAAAAAAAAAAAAATTACAAAAATCAAAAAAACGATTTTTGAAAAAGAAAAATCGATTTAAAAATCGTCAAAAAAAATATCGCGATATTTATGTGAATCGATTTTTTCTCCCACCCCTATAAAACACTGCTTTAACTAATGCTTTGTACTTGTGTACAGTGTTACCCTTCTGACACCTCATCTCAAACATTTGACCTTCACCTGAACGTTTCCAAGAAATGTTTGAGCAGGAAACAAACCATGACTTTGACCAGGATCTACTGATGATGAAAACCTACTGTATGTACTTCAACCTCGCTCCACACAGTCTACAGTAACTCTCTGTTATGAAACTGATGCTGATACATTTGGTGCTGCTGGGAATCATCAGTTATTGGCGGCGTGGCACTCATATGTACAAATCTGAAAAATGTGCATATACGCCGTATTTAAAGATGAGCTCTGGGTATCATTTTTCAAAAAGTGGTGCTCGTGTTCTTCCAACAGTCAGAGAGTGAGCCTCTGCGTTACAGAGTGCACCTGTTACATCCACACAGTGTGCTCCGTGGCTGCCCTCTCACTGTTTAGAGAAGCCACTTTAGCATATGGGAGCTTCTAATGGCCCATGTAATGGAGGAAATAAATTCCTGTTGAGTTGAAATGAGTTGAAAGTGTCACTCAACGTCTTTCATGCAGAAGCCAAGGACCCATTCATCTGCCACACAGACAAAAGCACTAAAACCCTAATGATTTAAACAATGGAGTGCATGTGTCTTTTTTTGTCAGATTTTTCCACAGAAGCACAAAAACCAGAGCTAAAATGTAACAAAAATTATATTAAAAAAAAATCTATCTGTCTGTCTATCCATCTAATTTGATTTCTTTTTGATTTTGTACAATGGTTCTGTATTATCATTTTGCTTATGTGCACATGAGACTTGAGCACTAAGCGCATTATCTATCTATCTAAAATCATAGTAGTCTGACTCATCATTTGGGAAAAATAAATATATTCAAAGAGCAGCTGATTTGAGGATCCAGCCCTGACAATCAAGAAAAAACTATAATAATGTATTCAATATTAATCAATAACATCCTTACATCAGAGAGCTTCATATTACAGACAAAGAAGCACAACAGTTTTTTGTCCGTTAGACATAGCATCCCTTGTCTCATGAGTCATTCCAGTGAATAGAGCTCTGTTGTGTGTATGTGTTTATGTGTGTAGTGTGTGTGTAGCAGGTATGTGATCAGTGGAGCATGCAGAGAGTAAGAACAGGTCTGGATCAAACTGACCCGAGGCAGCGTTAAACCACACTGAGGAGAGTCATTGACTGCAGCCTTCACACAAGATGAGTCCCCGGCTCGACTGAGGCTCTCCAGAGAAGAGTGTGTGGTTTGTGCTTGTGCCTGTGTGTGTGTGTGTGTGAGAATGTGTGTATGTGTGCATGTGTAGTGGGGAATAATAATCATAGCCCCTTAGATACACTTCAAACTCAGCCAGACGTGACATCTCTAAACCACAGAGAAAAGTGTACACGTGTGTGGAGAGGAGTGCGAGTGGCGTTCAATGTCTCGCTGTCAGGAAACCCTGGGAGAACCAGACTGTACTCACAGCTGGGGAAAACATTGGACAGGTGTGCGTGTTGTGTGTGTGCGTGGACGTCCGCGCGTGTGATTCACATGGCGTCCTCCCTCCTTCCTCTCTGCTTTGTTTACTTCTCTCTATGGACCAACACATCATCCATGGAGCTGCAGCCACATGACTGCGCTGGTTGGAGTCCACAGAGAGTCAGCGCTCACTGTTAGAAGGAGCTCATGTGCTCATGTGATTCCTTATCTCAGCCCATCTGCTCCGATAAGACTTTTATCTGTGATCCACGCCGCACCTCGCCCTGATACTGAGAACCAACCTGCTGACGGCACCGTGGAGCTGGAGCAGAGGTGAAGCGGGCCAGAGCCACACAGCTGTGTGTTTTTACATTGGATTTGTCCAAAAAATAAACCATAATGTGAGACTTGATTGATCGTGGTGATGACACGTTTTTACATGACACTTATCACACAAAGAGTTAAGCTGCATTTATCCTTCCCAAAAAACTAAAACAAAACTATCTATTCTTTTTCAAAAATAATAATTAAAGAGGTAGTTCAACATTTTGGCAAATTGGCCCATTGCCATAATCCCTATAGTTCTAGCAGTAGGTTCGTTACCTTTAGCTATTTTAAGAACGGCAGAGCAGAGCCGCGAGCTGCTCAGAGGTACACTACGGAGGCTCATGGGATTTTTTGGTTTCCCTCACCAAACTTCGAGGCAAATGCAGAGACTGCTTGCAGAAAAACTGTCCCTGAAGGCAACGCGCATCAGTGGTTTTGCATGAATTTACCTCGAAAACAACTCTGTCTGGTAACGTTCTGTTATTATCTCATAACGTGGTGAATGTGCAGGTCACAACTTGTCCACCAGAGCGTTTTGTAGTTGTTGGATTGTGTATTTGATGAGTTTGATGAAGGAAACCAAGAAATCCCATGAGCCTCTAGCTCTGAGCAGCTCGCGGCTCTGCTCTGCTGGCTTGCACCTACAATTAAAGGTAACGAATCTACTCCTAAAACTATAAGGATTATGGCAATGGGCCAATTTTGAACTATCCCTTTAAAGCTAGAGTCTAAATATAGACGTATACAACAGAAATCATTACTAATCATGACCTTCTACTCATGTGTGGTGATGGCTGTTGCTGTGTCTCAATTCAAATACTTCAATGAGTACACTGTCATGTAGTATACTATGTGCACTATGGACTTCCTTCTGTAGTGTGCAAATCGAATACTGCTGTTGTGCATTTATTGGAACTGATGATCGCAATGGTTGCCCCTGTTTTCTTTTTTTTTGGGCCGCTATTATCGCCCATCAACACATCTATCTATGTTTAGTTTGTTTTTTCAATTTGTGATAATTAACTCGTATTTTTTTCCCTTTTTTCTTATGTGTGGCACCTGTTTATTGTGAGATGGAGATTATTACGCCGCCGCATCAGCTGACTCCTCTTACTGGAAGAAAACATCTGCCTACCGGGTATGTTGATTTACTCGGCTACGTAACCTAGACGGCGATCACTGATACTGTCAAGTGTCCATCCGGGAACTTACAGTACACTGAATTTTGACATACTTGTGAATTGAGACGCACTTACATACTCAAAATACTTAATACTTTAAATATGAGAGTATTCAAATTGAGACACAGCATGTGTCTGCAGAGCCCCCATTCTGTATTTTGATGCTTTGGTGTAGTTGGAACGTTATGGGCGGGGGGTCGGTGCCATTAGTTGCGTTTCCATCCACCTTTTTTTATTCGCATTTTCAAAAATTGCGAATAAATACTTGGATGGAAACGCCGGAAATTCGAAAAAAGGCAGTAAATGCGCATAAAAGTTTTTACGCTTTGGGGGGGGGGGGGATTTGTCAGCGTATGGATAAAAGGAAAATGCGGGTGAAGTGCTGCTGGAGGACAAGTTCCCAAAAGTCCTTCACCCGCCGACGTTCAAACAAATGGATAGACGCGGTGTCCCAGCTCTCGTCTCTGCTGCACCGCAACACAAACGCACTCCGTAACCCATAATCTTTTGTTTATGACGGTTAAGACTACACAAACACACACGTCGTAACATTGTTTATATGTAGCGTTATCCACCGCTCCATTTATTGATTTTTCACCGGCTTCATTGTAAACAGATGCACATGGGCGAGAGGAGCATAACCAAAACAGCGGAAAAGCGAGTGGACTTGCACTTCCTACTGTCTTTCTGTGTAAATATCTCATGTTACAACATGAAAACCTGAGGCTTATATTCAAGTGTGGCCTATATATGTATTTTATTTTAAAATTTAGCTGGTGCGGCTTATTCAGGTGCGTCTATAGTCCGGAAAGTACAGTAAGTAAATTGTCCATGATGTTGAGTGTCAGCTGATTGTCAACTGTTGTCATGGATACATTCACGCTCTCTTATGACGTAATCTCACGGCGCACTCCTCCTCTCCCAATAATCGCAAAACAATAACGAATGGAAACGGGCAGAAATTTGCATTTGTTTTTTGCGCATTTTCACAAAATCCGCTCTTAAATTCGATACATTTGGATGGAAACCCAGTTATTGACAGAGCACAAGTGAATTTGGGTGTGTGGTGCCGTGGGCTTGTATAAAATATAGTGACTGGACGCTGTCAAGCAGGGAGAAATGGTGAATACACAATTACCAGCGAAGAAAAGGATATACAGTCCAAGTCAGGCCCTGGAGCATCGAACCTATACCCGGCTGTCCCTGGCAACGGGAACCTTGAGGGCAGCGGCTCCACCGTCAAGCCACTGCCAGCTGCGTTGGCTCCACCCAGGCCCGCGCCCCAATACCTCACTTGGTTCGCTGGTAACTGTGTATCCACCGTATTTTCTCAACCTGACAGTGTCCAGTCGTTATCTTGGTGGTAGCTAATATTGAAGGCCGAAGTGGAGAAGGGTTCAGTGTGACCAGCAGTTGAACATGGGTCAGTCCTGACAACTGCTGTCAGGGGCCGGGGGAGTGAGCTGTTGAGCCAGAGAAGAGGGGCCCAAATTGAATATTGTGTATACAGACTGCAACCAGCAAACCTACTGACTCTACCTTTAACCATAAAAAAAGAAAAAGAAAAATCTGTGAAATTCACATTCACACAACACCACAGAATGTATCTGCACTTGTGGTGTAATACAGTGTGTGACGGAGATGTGCCTGTGCCCAGGAATGAGGTAGTTCAAGAGTTAGTTAGAACATGGTGCCAAAGGGAAGTGCTGTTTTGATGGAATGATAAAATGCTAAACATATTGAGTGAAGCACATGTTTCTGCAGATAGTGGATTGTACTTACCTAATTCTCTCTAACTTTAGATGTTTCATGCATTTCTAATTCGATTCATTAGAATTCTGCAACACATACATGTATTCTTCACGGTACTTTGGTGGACTCTAATGATCAGGAGCTGCAGGTACAAGGAGCCACAGTTTAACTGTATGGACAATATTTTGGAATATAAGTTTTCATCAAATTTATTTTGCATGTCTACTTTGCTATTTTTTTTATGGACAAGTCTGTAATATAAAGATACAGAATAATAAATATGTCAGGTAATGGTTAAGGGTCCATACCAAGAATTGGATCCAGTACAGCTATTTCAACAATCTGCATTAAGCTTGCAAAGTAAAAATCGTTTATATGACTCAATTACATTCTTTTGGTCTTATAAAGTTGTTATAACAAACAGTCACTCACTCGCATATCCACAAGTGCTTCTCCACTCCATATCCACCAGGTTTTCATTTTTATTTAGCTATTAATATCAAACATTTGGCTCTTTATCCTCTCTTCACCAGCTCTTTACTAACCAGCTTTGTCTGCCTGTCGTCTGCTGGTGTGCATGTCACATGTTGGTCACAGCTTGTCTGCTGCAGCTGCAGACAGGAATGATCAGAGTGGAGTGTGTGGGTTAAAGAGGCCATGTGTAGACTAACACACTGTGGCTCTTCACTCTGAGCAGCACCTTTCACATTACCTGTGAGTGTGAATAAACAGATCGGTGCAGCTTCAACTTACTCAAAAAAAAAAAGAAAAAAAAGAGTGAGAGCACGAGTACAGAAACCTTTGGATTTCAACACAGTGAACACAGCAGTGTGCCCGGTGACACAGAGGCTGAAGAGACATCTGGTTGAAGGACAGTCTTCCTACGCAGTGAAGCACTGCACAAACAAACACACAGTGTGCTCAGTGGGAAATCATATTCAAACACATAAACACACCCTTCATTCTGCGGTCGGGGAAGAATCACATGTGCTCTCTCTCTCTCTCTCTCTCTCTCGCTCTCTCGCACTATCCACTGTTTTGTGAAACAACACTCATGTGTGAAGCAAGTTCCACTCCTCCAAATCACATTTCCTTCTCCTCTCCCTCCATCGTTGTTAGCGATGACTCAGGACTGATGACTCACTGCATCCTCCAGGTCTCACACACACACACACACACACACACACACACACACACACACACACACACACACACACACACTCGCCACAACAACAACACACGCACACACACTCTTTAACACCCTTCTTTCCTTTTACTGGAAGCAGGTTCCCTTTTTCAGTCAGAATATTTTTGTTTTCCTTCCCTGGTCCTCTTTGCTCCCCTGGACTCTCTGGGGTGTTGTGTATGTTTCTGTGTGCCCATGAGTGCATGTATATCTGTGTGTGTGTGTGTGTGTGTGTGTGTGTGTGTGTGTGTGTGTGTGTGTGTGTGTGTGTGTGTGTGTGTGTGTCTGTTTACTTTATGCAACAGCCCTTGGCAGCTCAGTCCTCCAAAGCTCTCCTCCCAACTTTAATTAACTACAAACACACACACAGTGCTGCACACAGACACACGGACACACACACACACTCCTCCATGTTTAAACCCACTGTCGTACCCTGAGAGTGTGATTTACTGCATTAGGATGGTTCAGACTTAAAGGAATAGTTCAACATTTTGGCAAATTGGCCCATTGCCATAATCCCTATAGTTTTAGCAGTAGGTTCGTTACCTTTAATTGTCGGTGCAAACTATTTTTAGAACAGAGGAGAAGAACTGCGAGCTGCTCAGAGCTACGCTACGGAGGCTAATGGGATTTCTTGGTTTCCCTCATCAAACTCATCAAATTCACAATCCAACAACTCCAAAATGCTCTGGTGGACAAGTTGTGACCTGCACATTCATCACGCTATGAGATAATAATGGAACGTTACTAGACAATGTTGTTTTCGAGGTAAATACAGAGACTGCTTGCTGAAAACTGTCCCTGAAGGCAACGCACATCAGCTGTTTTGCATGAATTTACCTCGAAAACAACTCAGTCTGGTAACATTCCATTATTATCTCATAGCGTGGTGAATGTGCAGGTCACAACTTGTCCACCAGAGCGTTGTGGAGTTGTTGGATTGTGTATTTGATGAGTTTGATGAGGGAAACCAAGAAATCCCATTTGCCTCCGTAGCGTAGCTCTGAGCAGCTCGCGGCTCTGCTCCACCGTTCTAAAAATATCTTGCACCGACAATTAAAGGTAACAAACCTACTCCTAAGACTATAGGGATTATGGCAATGGGCCAATTTGCCTAAATGTTGAACTATCCCTTTAACATCTTGTGTTTGACAAAACTTTATGAATCTAATCTTACTGTTCAACAACACTCCTACATCCTTTTAAAGATTAAATACAGTACGACTCCCCCACCTCCAGACGCAGTGCTGCTCTCTCTCCTCTGCATCTCATCTTTTACAACTAGAAGCTGATAATCATTTCCAGCCTTTTAGGCATTTTTAACATTTTCTGGCTCCGCGTACACACTGAAGGTGTAAACTCTGTCAGTCACAGTCGAGCGGTTGTATTGCAGCCAGCATGGTAAACACTCACACTAGTGCAGCAGCTGTTCCGCTGCAAACCCCCCCACACACACTTTCTTTTAGAGAGAGAGAAATTACTTTTCAGAAATCTTTGGTCTTAAAACATTTTCCACCATGGAAACTCAATCATGAAACTATCTGCAGTATGACCAGAAAAAAAAACTGCGCTCTGTTGGAAAAAGATGAGATAGCTAAAACAGCCTGGTTTCCAGAGTTAAATCACTTCAACCATGAACACCGTACAATCAGCCAACACTTCCTCCAGAGGCCGTCGGTTCCACCACAAACCTCAAAAATCTTGGGGTAATCATAATGTGCAAACCATTTTAATCAAATCTCCCACACTAAACAGCCATATATCACAGACATGCTGAGGGACTCACACAAACCTACTGGACACCGTTTTAAACATTACATAAAAAACTCTTGGTTATTTATTTGCATGTTTCATTTGAAGGTTCACATGTTGGCTGAGCGTTAGCCTTCAGGTCTTGGCAGCAGTGAGAGGGAGAGTAATGATACAATTTGGAGTCTGAAATGAAATCTGTTTCTTAATTCCTGAAAGGATATTGAAGATGGATGGTTCTCATCCTGCAGCAGAAATTCCCCTCCTGAAGTGTCTCCCCTCTGCTCTCTCTATTATCTCCACCTCACCCTGCAGCCTTTCAGACGCTGGTTTCAAACTGCTGCTTCATGGACTTGGACTCCAGGTCTGCTTCACTCCAAAAGAGTGCCATTATGCATTCAAGCCCTGTGAAGAGTTGGATATGGTGTGTGTGTGTGTGTGCACGGTGAGAAAGCACTCTGCTTTCAATGAGGAAAAAAATGAGAGAGCGAGAGAGAGAGAGAGAAGGGGCTTTAACATGCAAATCTCTCCTACTGCTTTATCTGCCTGCTCTCATATCGTCCATAGCAACATGGATATGGGCTGTAATAAGGAGGACACTCAGGTTAACAGCACTAAGCTGTCTGAATGGGTGTAGTTGACATGTCCTTGGTGCACAACGCACATGCACACACACTGATAACACAGCATGTTATCGGTGAGAAATCAAGAAGGTGTTAGCTCAAAGCCATAAACAGACGGCAGCAGGATGATTCAGCTGAGGAGTCTTGTTGGACTGCTGGTAGCTTTACACACACACACACACACACACACACACACACACACACACACACACACACACACACACACACACACACACACACACACACACACACACACACACACACACACACACACACACACTCCCTCTCTCTTTTTTTTATTTGACGTTGCTTGGCTGATACCAAGTTACAAGCGTATTAGCGCCATTATACCCTAACACATGTCAAGGTGCTGCTTTACTAAGGGGGTGGAGGGTCACATTTGACTGCACTTACACAGTATGTATAGTACATGGACACACAAGCAAACCCACACACCTACACACACACACACACACCACAGTGTTAGGGGAGAGCGAATGAGAAAGAGTGAAAGTGTTTTAATATGGATTGATGGTAGGGGTGTAACGGTACACACAAGTCACGGTTCGGTACGGTTTCGGTACAACAGACACTAATTGAATGTAAAACTAGAATCTGTCTTGTGTTATAAAAGTAAAAAACAAATAGAATATAAAATAAAACAAGTGCATTAGGAGTGCTATAATACCATTCATTAATTCTAGAGGAAAAAAAACTTGCACTTGACACCTGGAACATTGAACATGCGCTAACGTACACCGTGCATCCATGAAATAGCGCAGACGGACTTTGTCTGGTCGACCAGTGAGAAGGTTCTAGCTGCAGCCGGGGCCAAGCCACAGGCACGCCCACATAACCCTAACCGCAACGAATGGGGGCGTGGTTTGGAAGGGGCGTGTTTACGAGTTTACGTCAAATACATATAGCGTTACACTCCTAATTGATGGTGGTTCAGGTATAAGGCAACAATATGAGTTATTAAGGTTTTTTAGTCTTTGTGCTCACAGTCAGACTGAGCATAAGGCACAAAGTCTTAAATACAGTAAAACAGACCTTGACCAGGACTGCACTGGGTTGTGCTCATGTGTTCATGTTCAACATCAACACGTCTAAAAAGATAAAGAAGGTTCATCATCATTTAGTAACTAAAATATTCACTACTTTAATCAGCAAGATTGATTTTTGTAACATCGTTAATCTGAAGAGTTTTTGTGTTAAGGCTCTGCATCGATGTACAGTCATTAATTTAACAGCTCACATTAATTAACACCAGCGTGATGGAAATGTACCAGGTTTAGGCAAAACGCTCATTTGCGTCTCCAGTCTCCAGGCAGAGAAGGTGGATTCAATGAAGATTCACACAGACAACATGAAAAGCAGAGGGAACATGAAAAGGCCCATTTCTGCCAGGAAAACAACACAAATTGTGAAAATTTGAGAATATTACAAAAATTACTTGATTTATGGTCTGGTTTGCAATCTTACAAGAGAACGAGTTTGAAAGGCTTCATTTTGATTTAGTAAATATGTGTTCAGGAAGTCTCACTGATACACACAGTTCTGACTTAATGACTTAACTCAATGTCTCAAATGCCTCATCATGTCATTGTTTTCTTTGTCCTTTCTAACAAAATTAAAATATATATACTCTAGAGCAGGCAGTATAAGAAATAATAATAATAAAAAAAGACTGAAGAAGACATGACAATCATGATTGTAAAACAAGAGATACACAAATAGCTGCATAGCATGTGTGCATGCAGGAGGGACAGGAGGTAGCATTAGCTATTAGCTGTATGCAGAACATCAGTCACATTGGCTTGTTTGTAACGAGTGGAAGTGTTACTATGTTAACCTGCATTGTCACTATCAAATAAACTAAATTAAAGCGATAGTTCACCCAAAATTCAAATTTCACTAATTTTCTACTCACCCTCATGTCGACTAAGGGTTGGGAGAAGTTTCAGACTCATCCGTGCCTTTTTGGAGTTACAGTTCAGTGTCAGTGCATGAACTGAGACACTGGGAGCTTCCGCTACAAACAAGCTTAAAATATAGACTTATTTAATTTTTTTCTGAACCATTTCTCATGTCGGGGCTTCAATACAAGAGGGACATTACAGATGAGCACTATGGAGGAATTTGGATGTTTTTTGGTGTGTCTTTTTGGACGAAGAAAAGTGAGCCCCGTTCGCAACCGTCATATGGCAATGCAGTGCTGCGCGGAGCCCCGCTGTAACTTCAAAAAGGCACGGATGAGTCTGAAACTTCTCCCAACCCTTAGTCGACATAAGGGTGAGTAGAAAATTCTAATTTTTGGTGAACTATCCCTTTAAATTAAATAGCACACATGACAGAGCAGGCACACAGGGGGACAGGTTTTATGCAGCACACACACCGATCAGGCCTGACATTATGAGCACTGACAGGTGAAGTGAATAACAGTGAATAAAACTCCATCTTGGCTCCTGTATATATTAAGCAGCAGGTGAACATGTTGTCCTCAAAGTTGATGTGTTAGAAGCAGGAAAAATGTTCAGTCTAAGGATCTGATCCAGTTCTCTGAGGACGACTGGGTCCAAGGAAGTGGTGAAGCGGCCACAGGCTCATTGATACACGTGGGGAGAGAAGGCTGCATGGCCCGTGTGCTCCCGTCCAACACACCAGATACTGTTGCTCAGACTGCTGAACAGGTTCATGCTGCTTCTGATACAAAGCTGTCAGGATACACAGTGCAGAGCAGTTTGTTGTGTATTTTGCAGCAAAATGGACCGACACAATATTAGAGAGGTGGTCAGAATGTTGTGTCTGATCAGTGTATGCACATTTCGAGTTTGCACCGATGGACGCAGAAAAACTGGCTTTCATGAACCACCTGGATAGGGTTTTAGATTATTTTATAGTATTGCATGTTTCTAAAGTAGCAGGTGCCTCATGTTTCAGTAAGAAGACGTATACGTTAACTGTCTACAGCTATGAGCGTGGACACACATGTCTGATGCTTCAGACATTAAAACATGAAACATCCAGACCATGACACTGACACACACACACAACGCCACACACTCTGACGTGTACATGCTAAAACAACAGTGTGGCAGCCAGCGACCACCATGCTGATATTAATGAGGGTGCAGAGTGGTGCCTCAGGCTGTCCCTCCAGCCTTGGGGGGGGGGGGGCAGGGGGGCCGGGGTCTGGCTGTGTCTCCCTCGGTGCGTGGGGATGCATCACTGGTATCATTTAATTCATACCATAAACGTGACAGGGTTAATGAGTGGCAAAGAGAGCCTGGGGACCGCGGAGGGGAGGATTTGTATGTGTGTATGTGTGTGTGTGTGTGTGTGTGTGTGTGGATGGGTAGGAGGCGTGTGTGTGTGTGTGTGTTCGAGGGTGGGTGGGTATAATATTTGTGTGTTTGTTGTAGGGATGGTGTTAACATGATAGGCTGAGGCCAGGCTGCTGTGCCCTGCAGTCACAACTTATGCTCTTTAATTCTGAGTCGGGATGTTCTGGCTCACACACTCACTCCTGGAAAATGGCCGGATGGCAGTATTAGTGGTACAGTGTGTATGTGTGTGTGTGTGTGTGTGATAGTTGTGTGTAATGTGTAGAGGGAGACAGAAAGAAAGAGGTGGTTCAGGAGTATCAGGTTTAGAGGGAGACAGATGGTGAAGCCGAGGTGGAGGTTTTGTTTTTTGGTCGTCATTGGTTCTTGTTACCAACAGAATACAGAAACACACAAACATGTGTCAGTGCAAAACACACACAATGCACAGCGGGTGTGTGAGATCACATGATCATATCATGGGACTTTTTTTTTTAAAAATGGCGTCTCTACTAGGGGTGTACCCGAACCCCAATACGTATTTGGAAGTACACGAATAATGCTTTGATCCCGAATAGTCTTACTGTCCGAAGTTTCTCCTCATTATTCGGGAGCTTTTTTCTAAAGAAAAAGAAACGTTTGGATCAGCAACAGCCCATAACCAGGTGATTCTGGTTCACACTCCAACACAGTAGGTGGCGGTAATGCACCTTAACGTTGATGTGCCCGCCATAAAGGCCAAAGTAGAAGAAGAAGAAGCCCAACACGAGTAGAGTGCCAAACACGAGCAGGCAGCACAGCCGGCTGCCGCCACGGGAGTCACCCTGTTTCATTTGTGTCTAGTTAATGTTAGGGTTGCTAAGAAACAGCAACTCCCTGCATGCATTGCATTACAGTAGACAGGAAGTGCTCACCGTTACTTCCAGGGTCACCGTTCAACAACTTAGCATTTTTCTCATAGACGAAAATGGGTAAAGAAGCGGCTATAAAACAGTGGATAATTTTTTTGGAATGTCACAACCCCCGCGAAACGACTCCATTCAGTCCAATTACGTTTGGAAAGTATAGAAGAGCCGCACGATTAAATTATTTTATTCCTGTTCTAGTTAGCCCAGAGCAAAAGCGGAAGTTAGCCGGCTAGCTTGGCGTAGCACTAGCTCGGCAGAAGTCAGTGCGCCCACTTCCGGTTTCTTCCCGAATAAGAATCAGAAGTTTTTTTTTAAAGCCCGAATCCGAATACAAATAGTGCACTGGCTGTACACCCCTAGTCTCCACCCATACATTCTCTATTGGAACATGTGAGGAAGAGCCGGTGGTGCTGGAAACGTCATGTGAATGAATTCTTGCATCGGGGCTATTTTGGTGTTGCGGACCTTTCTTACCCTTCACAGTACAAAACACACCATCTGCACACAGGGGTAGAAATGCAGCTACCGGTATGTTATTGAATTCTACTCAAATGTAGTGATCAGACGCTGGTGAGGAGAGAGGACAGAGGAAGGAGAGAAAGAGGGGTTAGGACGGAGGACAAAAGCAGGGTGCTCTGTCGAGGGGAGAAAAATGAGTGGTGACTAAATTGGTTGGGTGGAGTGATGGAAGATGGAAAGGAGAGGAGAGTGAGAGGCGATGGTGATGGATGAGCAAATGGTGGGAGCCTGATGGGGGATGAGGGGAGGTGATGTGATTCGCGGGGTCGGAAGCTCTATGAAAAAAAAAAAAAAAAACCACACACCTCAGTCCTCCCCTCCCTGCTTCTCCATTAACACACTGTGCAGCCTGGTAACACTAGCACTTATTGTCTGTGAGGCGTGCAGTTTACACTCGCCTTTGCCCCACACAATTAAATCTGGCATCAAGTCAGTGCGCTGCGTTCACTGTGCTGCTGGGGCACACGGAGCTTCTTCAACAACACTGAAAATCAGCCTTTGTGTTCGCAGCTTCTTGAACAATAGAAACAGTTGTACAACTCAAAGTGGAATAAAACATAAAGCACATTGTAGTGAACAGTAGTCCGGGTTGAGGTTATATGTCTACTTACCCCCCCCCCCCCCCCCCAGCTGCCAAAAACAAACCCTGTCAAACCAGGGGCAGAAAAAAAACCCAGCTTGTTTCCGTCATCAAAGCTCAGGCCACAGTGACATTAAGGCTTTCAAGAACCCCCCGCTCCCCCCTGCCCTCTCCCTCTCCCTCCAGCCCCCCCATCCCTGGGGACGCTATCAGGACATGGAAAGGTCAGGGGTCTGGAGGCACTGCAGTCACCACACACACACACACACACACACAGATCCACCTGCTTACAAAATACACCTGCCGACAAAACAATCATCTTCTGTTGTATTATGTTTTCACTGATAAAAAAAAAAAACGTCATTAAACTCTTTCTGTGGTGTGTTCAGTGACTAATGCTATGGCTGTTGTTGACATTATTTCAAATTTTTTCTGTTATCTGCTTAGGTGATAATACTCACTTTTTACAGTTTTTACAGTCTATCTGGTGTAATCTTGGGTTCATTCACAGTCCAGTCACAGATCTAGGTGTGTATTTCTATCTGAGAAAAAGTGTAAATACCTAAATACCAGCAGTCTTTTGCAAAATCCAGTGGGTAATTTAACTGTTCTGGAGGTATTTCTAGATCCACAGATACTCTTTTAACTGTCAGGATGAAAAGAAATACGCTGCACTGCTCAATAGAAGTATTTTTGTTCAATATTATTTCTTATCTAGCAGAGCAGAGATGACCTCCATGCTTACCAGTACTAAACAATACAAGAAAGACATGAAGGCCTTCTTTTCAATAAATCAAGTTATTTACCAAGTTTGGTTGGATTCGGTCACATTTTTCACTGTTTTTTGTAGTTAGAAGAAATGGTTAATACTTTCAGAACAGCAGCAGGCTACTGTGTGTCAGAGTCTCTCCCAGCCCCAATAAGACCAACACCACACACATGAGGAAACATGCACACATTAACTTAAATCATGTGCTGACACCCAAACTTAAAAAGGATATAGCCTGTCACCTTGGCTTTGAAACTAGAAACTGCGGGTCATTTAGTTCTTCTCTCAGCCTCGACATGTGGCCTCTCCTCATCCATCGCACACACAAGAGACAGTGGTGAGGAGAGGGACGTTACACTGCTGAGGCCACAGCTCGGCTTTTCACTCACTTCCACTTTCTGGGTTGTACATAGAAAAGAAAAACTGGAGGCTTTTATGATTTATGTTTGGCTTTTTATCAAAAAATTCCTAAAAGAGAAAATAATGTATTTTTCAGATCTGTAGGTGGTGTAGGCTAGTAATTGGAGTCAAGGTATCCAGTATCTCCTCAGAGAATGTCGACCAGGACTGAGTAGCACAATTACTTAACTCATGAGGGCACGATGTCTAAACAAGTCCCGTAAAACCGTCCCCTGACAGTTCAGATCCATACCCTGCATGGTCCGACCCAGGGGAAAACACAGCAGTAATTTAAAATGACCTAATCAGGACTAGATTGGTTTGTAAAATCTGTGTCTCATGTCCCAACAGTTCACCTCAGCCATTCTCCAGAAGCAATTCCCCACTAATGACAGTCTGGAGAGCTGGCTGTTGGCTGATTGTTTATGACTCACATTCATTCAATAAAATCCATTAGAACTGGAAGTTATATTCCAGAGGCCGGAGGCATGTGGGCCTCTTGCATCCATATGTTTACAGTCACATACATGAGCCTTGTCTCTCTGCAGAGCTTTTATTGATTTGGCAGATTCAGAAAATTCATTTCAAATTATTTGAGGTGATCATAAAATCTCTTCCGGTGGTTCTGCTGTGTGAGATTAATGACGATCAAATCTCTCTCTGTATATCGACCCAGGAGGGGCAGGTCCCCCCCTCTCACACAGTATCTACTTAAATAACACATCTCATTAAGCCTGCTGACTAATGAGGTGATTAGCCTCTGCTACCAATAACTAGCGCTAGCCTAGCGTAGCGTTAGCGGCTCTCTCCGAGGATTTAAGCGCAGTGATTCAGATGGAATGGCTAATGTGGCTGGTGGTTCAGGCTTTTAATTGCCTGAGAGCTATTAGAACTAATGTGCAGATATGTGAAGGACAAATTACTTTAATTAGCCAGTGTTAATGTGTTTGCTCGCAGAAATATTAACACATAACGTCAGCAGGAGGAAACGCAGAGTAGCAAGGAAAGGCTGGGTGCCCTGCTTTGGATTAAGGGTGGAGAGCCTCAGAAGTGTGTGTGTGTTTTAGGAGCTCTCTGGGAAGGGCAGGGGGGCCTCAGCAGCAGTGAAGTGTGCCACAGCTATTTATAGGCCCAGTTGATTGCAGATTTATTCTCCTGGGAGGGAGTAACTCGGAATAGTGTGTGTGTGTGTGTGTGTGTGTGTGTGTGTGGAGTCGTGTGGTGGTGCAGGTTATGAAGAAGACCCACTGTGGGAGGAACAGCTGTCTGTCAGGAGGAATCCATCGGTTAATTTCCTTTGGGGAAGAAGCAGAATTGAAGACTGAGACGAGACGTCTCTGGCTACAAAACCTGACAGTCTTGTTTTGATCAAATAAAATCAAATATCTTTATGTATTTAACTCTCATAGATTCACATTTCAAATGTCAAATCACAACCTTAGGTAACACTTTAGTACACACTATTAAGCATTAGTTAAGCATTAATAAATACTGAATTCATCATTTATAACACATGAATACTCATTAGTATGTAGTTTATAAACACAGTTAGTTCTTATCTTTATTAACTACACACTAATGAGTATTTATGTGTTATAAATGATGAATTCAGTATTTAATGCTTAACTAATGCTTAATAGTGTGTACGTATTATAAAGTGTTACCCAACCTTATACTTAAATCAATGACTTTGCAGTTTTAGCAAGTTAGTGATGTTCTGAACAGAATGGTGAAAAGATAAACTCCCACATGAATCTTACAATGTCTTAATTCTCTTTCTTCAACTGAAGTCACAGAAAAAAATATTGGACCTTTACACATGACAGCCAAACAAAGGCCTCCCTCTTCCACAAAAAGCGACACTTAGAGAAGGATCATTTCAACTCGAGAAATCAAGCGCCTGGACGAGGCTCGCAGATATGAGCTCCAGCTCAGCATGGAAAGGTGGTGTTCACATATAGCACGCTGTGTTCCTCCACAGATTGCCGTTTGTCTGGGCTGTGGTCAGGCTGCATGTGTACGTTGAGGAGGGAGAATAAAGCAGAAGAGTAAACACGGAGATGCACGAGGCTGGATACAGCTCTGTTTTGACAGGGGGATGGGAAATACTGCGGCTGGCGCTGTGAATTAGATAAATTCCTGACTGCTGGCATTTATGGTGCAGACAGCAGTGGGCAGGGTGGGAATACTGAAGCTGGTGTTGACACAGTAAATATAAAGCAACATATACGTACGCGGATGGCGGTTGATGTGACTGTCACCTGATGATTGTGTGTTTTTGGGACTCCTCCCTCCCCCGTCCTCAACATCTCTCTCTTAACATCTTATTTATCTCTCACAGGATTTCACGAGACAAAAGCCGACCCGACAGAAACCGAGAAGCAACAACAGCAGCAGGATTGTTTGACTGCCTTCAGAGAGGCTGAATGACAAAAGTGTTTCAGGCTTAACTGCGTCTCAGCGGCGGACGGACGGTGCCAAAAAATGTGAACAATGCCAGCGAGCTCAGCGCCAGGTTAAATGAGCCATTCAGAGGACAGAGGCAGTTAAAATGAAAGATTGGAGCTGTATTCATGGTGTGATCCGACACAATGCGCTCTTTTGTTGTGTTAGCTAGGAGTGATTAAAGTTTTCTTCACTATGACATTAACCGGTTTAGCTTTTGATTATGTGTGTATGAAATATCCGCCATGATGAGCACGATACGCTGAAACATTGGAGAAGGAGAAGGGTTTTAGTTGCAAGCAGTAATGAGCACGTGCTAACCTGTAAAAAACACACACACACACCGTGGCCTGTGGGAGGACAAAAAGAGTGCTGTTTACAGTGACAATGAGATGACTAACTAACAGGGTTACTGAGCGCCGCACACACACACACACACACACTCACACAACACCCTGATGCCGTCCAAGAGGATCCAGGCCTGCGTTGCGTCTGAGTGCGGATCATGTGTGCTGCCGAGGCCTGGCTGGCACCATGCTGCCGCTGCCTGGTGTGAGCCTGGCAGCGGCTCCTCATGGCGGAGCGATACGCCAGCTACCAGCCGCTGCCAACAAAAGGCAGCGTTACAAATACCTCACATTAGGGGAATAATGTCTTTATGCGGCGTCCAAACAGGCGCAGGGTGAGACAATGGCGCGACGGAGATGTTGTTTCCGTTACAATTAGCTGCACGTTAATCTGTTTTTTCCCATCTTTCCCTCCTCTCTCTCTCTCTCTCTCTCTCTCTCTCCGTCTCCGTGCCTCGGGGGCGTGTGCCCACAAAAACAACAAGAGTACAAGACGCTGTGACCAGAGCACAGAGTGTAGTAATCTGAAAAACAAAACGGCTGTGTGAAATAACATGAGTCTGTGTTACAGAGTGACTTCGGGGGGGGAGATGGGGCAGATACTAAACTGTCTGCACATTGAGTATCCTGTAACATCCCCTTGGTATTTTGAAATGTCTGGAGATGTTATCTTTTCAAATGTCTAAACCGGGATGCGCTGTAATAACAAACACGTACACAGACATGGGATATTCCCAAACAAACAAGTGTAGGTGAAGGTTTTTCACCCTTCACTTGAGAGGGGAAAGAAAGACCTGCTGCCCTTTAAAATGCAATTTCCTGAAACAAGACACACGGACCAAATTGGGCCGTGTTTTTTTCCCTCCTCTGCTGCCTATTACTGCTCCGAGAGCTCTGTGAAAGCCCCGGCCAGGCTTTCCGCAGGCACTTTGGCAAGCATGAGCATCCAGGCTATTTTTCTCAGATAAGGAGGAGGGAGAGGAGGAGGAGGAGGAGGAGGAGGAGGTGGCGGCGATGGTGGTGTTTTTGTCTGCCTGTGCGAGAGGGAAAGAGGAGGAGGAGGAGAGAAATTAGAGGGGTGGATAGAGAGCAAGAGGGAGGCAGGTTAGAGAGGAAAGAAGCAGACGATGCAGTAATGTGGGGGGGGGGGGGGGGGGTGGGGGGGCTGTGGGACAGAGAGAGAGAGATGTAAACAGCTAATCAATCAGCATAAAAAAAGAGAGACAGGGATACTGACAGGACAGGAGAGATGGAGATGCACAGATAAGACAGATGGGGACAGGGAGGGCGGGACTCTGCTTCCTCTCCCTGCACAGCTGGCTGAGGACTGGCAGGACGCCGGCTCTGTCCTCTCCCCTCTCCCCTCTCCCCTCTCCCCCCTGGATGTCCTCTCTGCCTGTCTGTACGTCCGCCTGGGCCTTGGCAGGGGGATTCAGGTGGTGACATGAGCTCAGACATCCTCTGAGTGGTCCTCTGCTGCCACTGGAACTCCCACCAGTCTAAATGTGGTCATGTTTTGGTGTGTTGTGAGGCTGAGGTGGACGGTCTCAGAGGAGGCTCTGTCTCGCTGCGTCTCAAGTCTCCCCACAGACAGGAAAACTGTCCTCACACATCTGAGGTAGTCTTTTTTTTTAAATTACTGCAGTATCAATAAGATTATATATACAATATATATATAATATAATATATATACAAACACATATGATCTCTAAGATGAAGGTTTTGAATCACTTATCTTTCCAGATGATAGTGCAGTGTTTTTCAACCTCGGGGTCGGGACCCCACGTGGGGTCGCCTGGAATTCAAATGGGGACCCTGAAATGTCTAGTAATTGATAAAAAAAAACACTAATAAAAATATTTTTTAAATAGATTATTATTCTTTTTAAAATTATGACAAATAAAACACACAATCTTAAACAAAATGTATTCTATACTTTCACTTTCTCGATTATAAATAAAGTTCAAATGAATAAAAATATCTGAGTTGACGCATCTTGATTGACAGCCACGTGTCTGCACGTGATTGCAGGTTCGCCAGAAATTTGACAAAATGGAGTCACGAGCCAAAAAAGGTTATGAACCACTGCTGTGGTGTGAGGGGTTTACTGGATGATTCAGGGTCTCCCAGACCTGATGTCAGTGTTGCCAGATGGCAGCGAGATTTTCCAGCCCAAAACCTCGTCAAAACCTGCGAGAATGCACAAAAATTCAAGCCTGCCGGTGCGCCGGGTCTGCGGGCTCACGGCAGCACTCGCTACTCGTTGAAGACAGCAGTGATACTTGCCGGGGATCACTATAGTCGACGAAAAAAAAGTGAGTGAGTGAGACTGCTGTCTGCTGAACAGAGGATTGCAGGAAGAACAATCTGAAGTGCCCGTGTTTCGGGTACAAAAACCCGCCGAACTGATCCGAAACCAGCCCAATTTTTATCCACCCGCCCAAACCCATTTTTGCCCGCAAAATAGATTACAAAACCGCCCAATCTGGCAACACTGCCTGACGTGCGCATTAACCAAGAAGAGCAGGTTCTGGAAGTGGCCCCTACCGGATGCTGTTAGGATACTAACAATAAAACTCTGCTGTGCCACTATGTTTGTTTTACTCTATGGTCCACAATTGTTAAAACATTCTGCCCCCATGTGTCCTGCATTTTAGAAATTTGTTAAGATCTGAAAATCCTCCGACACAAACCCTAAGTGTGTGTGTGTTTGCAGGGTTTTTGAAAGATTCACTGTCAGTGAAGAAAGCCTGACCTTTAACACGACTGCAGCCTCTCCTGCTGCTCTCAGAGAACACACTGACTCAAAGCCCAGTGGACCTCTTTAGCCTGAAGAGCTTCTATTTTTGCAAGCTAAATTAGGAAGCCAAAAATGGCATGAGAGCCTGTATTATTGTCCTATTTTCCTTACAATAACATTTCTACTATGTCCTTTGAAATCCACAAATGCTCTCAATCTTCCCTAATAGATATGCTCTCCTTTCCAAACATCCACTGCAATTGACAGGAGAAACGATTCAGATGGTGAAGAGGTTAAATGCAGCTCTGATAGAGACGGTGAGATAAGTCAGACTCAGTTTAAAGTGTAACTGACACCTCACGTTGTGCAACGTCCTGGTGACTCAGCAGGAAATGTAAATGAATGTGTCGGGAAAATCAGCCTTGTGAGAGAACGGGCTAATAAAAGTTTGACAAACACAAACTCATAAAATCATTTCAAAAACTTAACAGGAACTTTGTTTCCTTATCGTTACCGCTGTCCTCCTGTTGCTGCACTGGATGGAATTTCCTTGGAATACTTTGCCCATTAAACATTGTTTAATTTATGGTCCAAGTCTTAAAAAAACAAAGATTATTAATATCAAGAAATTATTGTCCAAACCATAATGAATAGCTCAGTGTAACAGTGCAAATCTGATACTATTTATCTAAATTATGTATTTAAATACCAAGAAAATAATTTGATTGGATTTCTATTTTGTATTTGGGGTTGTATTACAGCTGCAATACAAATATCTAAAATGAGAATAAACTGAAATAAAATGGTAAAAAAAAAAAAAAAAAGATAAAAAAAAAAATGTAATTAAATAATGTGAGATGTGCTTTGGTCGTCTTTAAATATACAGTATCTGCTATAAGGCTCAGATGAAAATTGCATAGATGATATAATTAACTTGATCTTTATTTTCTTCAATAGACTTCAGTGGGTGTTTTCTAAAATCAGTTTGAATAACACTCTGACAAAGAGACTGGAAATTAATTCAGTGAATACGTATTGAAGGGTGAAACCACCTTAACCCAGTTTTCCCAAAGAACTCATTTATCCTCAGTGTGAGGTTGGGGAGTATCTTTATAATGCAGCAGCCCCGATGCCTTTTCAGAGTCAATCTGAGCCCAGGCTATTCAAATAACACCTAACGTTATTTCAGGCTCCAAGGACATGGAGATACATCAGAACTATAATCTAAATCCTCCTCACTGGTGTTTCTATAGACAGGTCAGGGTTTACCCACCTCTTTATCTGCCACTGTATCACTGCAGCCGAGGAGATTTACAACAGGTGGAGTGGCTGGCCTGGGCCTGGGCCTGGCACGGCGCCTGCTCAGGTTGACGGCGCATGTGACAAACAAGGTGCAGCTGCCGCTCACTCACGTTTCCTGCAGCGCATTTCAATATGCACAGTTAGTGGAAAATTCTGCAGCGCTAATGGTGTCACCCTGATAATGTATACAGCCCTTCATGAAAATGCGCCTGTTTGTGCCTTTTATAGCCTTTTTTTTCTAATTCAGTCATTTACTTGTATCCCGGTGCAGAGGCCACGTGCATTTCTGTTTATTTTTCACATTTCCCCTCCAGGAGACGTTTAATGTGTCTCGTCTCCTAAAGGGGGAAAATAAGATGTGATTGCTGGCTGCGTTTTAGGAGCCGCTCTCATCTGTCATGTGGTGAGAGGACAAAGGGAAGCCCCTCGCTGTCTGTCCCGTCGCGCTCTCCTCTGATGGCATTTACATGTCAGCCAAATAAAACAGGCTATTTACATGTGAGCGCTGCTGACATAATGTCATGTGGCATCTCTTTATAGGCACAGTAGGAAGGCACAGCAATTTATTGACTGCATGTCCTGAGAGGTGGCACACTGAAATCTTTATTTCATGCAGGATAATCCTCCATCCACCATTAATGCAAAATTTGCACTAAAAATATATAAATGCAGCTCAATTGTTTTCATTATCAAAATGTATCCTGGAGATTTGACAAGATGTTTTTTTCCTCTGTGAGGTAGTGATAGTATATGAAGATGCCTGTGCAGTATATCCTGGCAGGAAGCAGTTGGCAACGCTCAGGTCTATTTACAACTACCTGCAGGACACCTACCTACCTACTGCAGCTGGAATAACCAACAGGCACACATGGACATTAACACATTCAACTGTGATTAATTCATCACTGGCCACTCAAATCATCCAGTCTGGTTTAATTTGATCCAGATTTAGCAATGTTCAAATATTTTCTCCCCCTTTTGCACTAGTTGTAGGAGGAGTTTTGGAAAGTGAAGTGTTTTCACACTACATTTCCCATGAGCCTCCGCGAGCACTGTGAAATTCTTGGACCGGCGCAAGACGGACGAAAGGGAAAACATTTGTCAAGAATGTTTTCATTAATCAAGAATGAAAGTCGGAGGTTCGAAGACGATCAGATACCGTCGTAGTTCTGACCATAAACGGTGATTCGGCGGTGTTATTCCCATGACCCGCCGGGCAGCGTCCACGAAACCGAAAGTAGGAAATGCTGGGTGAGCCGACCACTAAATAATAATAACAAAACTACTATAAAGACAAAACAATATATTTATCGAAAATGGACCCATTAACAAGTGTGGGTTACATACGTAGATTCATCCACATTAATATGAGACTCTTTTAGAACCAAAAGCAAACTCCTCATTGTCCCTTTAAAACACTGCAGAGGCCATAAAAGGAAAAGCATAAGAAAAAAAATGAAGATGTAAAATATTCATGATCTTGACATAGTGTAAAATAACAGGCATATTTTCAAATGGATGAGGTGGCAGCTTCAAAGATGACCCGCTCAGTAAATACAGACACTGTCTGTCTGTGAGACCACATTCCCTTGTGAGTTTGTTTCAGTTTGTGCGTGTGTGTGTGTGTGTGTGTGTGTGTGTGTGTGTGTGTGTGTGTGGGTTGTGTCTATTAGATTGTGGCCTGCGTGCGTGTTTAGAGCGCGGGATGCAAAGTGAGCAAAAAAAAAAGAGAAGAAGATAAAAAACGCTGCTGAGGGCATGACGACGGAGTGGAGACGAGGGAGGAGAGAGAAGAAGAGGGAGGGATGCTGCTTTTCTTTTGTCTTGAGCTGCAGCCTGTTTCATTAGCGCACAGCTAGCTGCCCCCCTCCCCCTCCCCGGCTCCCCAGCCCCACACGAGAGCCCAGTTACTGTCCTAATGGCAGCTCTGTATTCATTATCACCTCCACACATGCACGCACACACACACAGACACACGCACACACCTCCAACTCTGCCCAGGATGGGGCGCTGCCGTAATTGATAATTAAAGAGCAATAACACAGCGGTCAATGCAATCTCACCACAGGAGAGCCTGATACCCCCAACTCTCTCTCTCTCTCTCACACACACACGCACGCACACACAGAACGTAAGAAAAAGGATGCACTAATCACTGTGGTTAACCCACAGCTGACCTGTGTATACTCAGACAAAGAAACACACACACAGAAATATGTCATCTCTTGGCATCAATGCTGAGAACATGAGAAAACATCTCTGCCCTGTAAACATGCCAAACTGAGAAAAACAGCTTTTTGTGTTTTTCATTGTCTGGTTTAAGCATCAAATGATGAATAACTACCAAGTCTATAATTGATTAAATAAAGGTGGACTGAATTAAATGTATTTTGTAGTTTGTCTTTCTGACCAATTTTCACCGTTTTATGGCAGATGCTGCACTTTGCCTTGGTTTTGGTGCAGATACGGCATTTGAGAGTAAATTCTAGAATGTAGGGAGTAACAGCACTCTTTGCAGATGCTGCACTTTGTCTTGGTTTCACAGAGCTTTTTTGGATGGAGCAAAATAAAAAGCCCAATAACTCTGGAAATTTGAATTTTTTTCAAATTCTACCAGAGTGAAGAGAATATGCCACACTTTTGATTGGTCAAAAATATTTAAAAAAAAATGCAGATACTGCACATTGCCTTTGTAGGGCAGATCTGTGTACAAGTTTACATGTAAATGCAAATAAACACACGCCCACACACTGTGGCCATATTCAAACCCATGATCATACACACACACACACACACACACACACACACACACATGAGAAACTAGAAGGGCAGTGCTGAAAAAACAAAACAAAAAAAACACACACATGTTAATTTAGCAGCGCAGCAGATCGATACAGAGACATGGCAGCGGCAGCCAGGCCGCAGCGCTATTGATTCTGAATGGGGACTGTTACTGTTCTGCCTGTGAGGAGCTCATTAACATCTCATTAGTCAGCATATTTCATGAGACACACATACCTCCGACAATTGCTGCTAATTAAAGCGAATCACATCCATTCAAACACACTGCTACATATTCAAAAGTGCACAAACACAGACACAACAACAACAACAACAAGACTGTGATCAAACATAACGTCTTGGTGCTGAAGGTGTGAGCGCACATGTCAGCGTGCGTGTGTGTGTTTGATCAAGCGGTCATATAGGAACCCCATTCTGTCAGACACATACACACACACACAGACAGAATTCATCACGGAGGGGGGGGGGGGTCTCTCTCTAAAAGCCTTTCTTGTTGAAACTCTTGGTGTGGAGATGAGATTCTGCTGCTTGCTGCTGTGTATGTGGGATGTAATTACAGAGGGAAAGAACGAGGCAGAGATTCCACTGATTAGAGAGAGAGGGAGAACTAATGGTTATGTATGTGCTGTGTGTGTCTGTGTGGGAGGGACACAGGTGACATTTCCTCTGCAGTATGAACACTGCTCAGCCCCGTCTCATATCAAATAATAAAGCACACTTTAGAACAGCTTGAAGCCTGGCCTTTGTGCTTCTACATGCCGCTGATAGTTCCCTGGTTCCTCTACGGCAGGTCAGCTAAAAGCTCTCACCGCCTTCACTTATACAGCTGTAGCTCAAGATGACAGAGCCGCTTTATTTGTTCAGCTCTTGTAACATGAGCGTACATGACTCTGACATAATACCTGGTGGTCAAAGTAAACAAGACAAGATAAGATGGTGATGGAGCAGATAGTCGTGACTGAAGCTTTAAATGAGGGAAAAAGCATGTGCTTCTCAGAGTGAAGGAGGAGGCGATGACAGGCCTGCAGCTGGCTAACAGCTGGATGTAAGTGTATAATATTTAGGAGAAAAAAAGCAATGTTGTAGTGAATATGATATACAGTACGTTGTGATTTCTTCATTTAGTCAATATGCTTCAGTTGTGTTCAATGCAGCCAGTTACACAATGTCACCTAGGAAACAGCTATATGAGCAGATGCATCTGAATGTAATTTTGAGTCATTTACACACTCAACTTTTATACAAATGTAATTCTTCCTCTCAGGGCACTTCCTCCACTCTTCCACTCATTTAGATGTTTGCTTTAGTGAAGACCCAGTTGAAACACAGTATTCAAATGTACTCCTCTCAACATACATGGCCCGTCCCAAAAAAAACAAAAAAAAAACACCACTTGGATTTAACTAAGCTAATAGGTAAGAGCCTCCCATTGGATAATTACTGTATGGATGATTATGTTTCAGCTGGCAACAACATTTCTAACCCTAACTGATGCAGTGTCATTTCTTAAACAACCATTAGAAGAAATGGTCATGGAGAAGATGTTCATCTGTTTCAGAAGGGTTAAATTACTGTCCAACGCATTATTAAAAACTGGAAGGAGAGTAGGGAACCATCATCTTCAAAGAAGAAACGTGGTCCAATGTGACCACAGAGTCCAGACCTTAAAGGTCCAGTGTGTAATATTTGTCAAGTTTTATTGGCAAAATATGAATATACAGTACTACATATATTTGTATAAGTGTATAATCGCTATAAATCTGTTTGGTTTTCATAGCCTTATAATTCTTCTTTTATATATACACAGTACATATAGCAAGGGTCTTGCTTAGAGAGTGTCACCATCTTGTGCTGCCATGTTTGTACGGAATGGAAAATCCAGCCAACCAAAGAGCACTTTTCAAGAGTTTCATGTTCATTTAAACAATAGAATTATTTAATAGATTAATAATAATTCGTTATAGTTGTTTTGTTATGTCCTTGTTGTCTGCATTGTTATGTCGTTTATAGTACTATGTTTTTCTGTCACTGTACTGTTCTTATGTTTTGGGACTCCGGATGGAAATTAGCATTGCTGCTATAATCCAGCACATTTACACATATGTTCATTGATGTGCACTGTCCCACCCAAATAAACAAATAAAGTAAAGTAAAGTTAAAGTAAATAATAGAATCGGAATGCTAGATGTCACTGTTTTCCCCTCATTTTACACACTGGACCTTTAACCCCATTGCAGAAGCTTATTGAAACGATGCGCAGCGAATTGCCGTAATCAAAGCTAAAGGCAGTACAACGAAATATTAGAGTGTGTGACTTTGTTTTTGGACGGGCAGTGTATTAATCCTATTGCTGCTGGATTAAAAGAAGAAGAGGTAATGTTTTTCTGTTGAGTAAAAGAACAACACAACTAAACGTTGCCTAAGTCATGAAGTCTGCTTGATCATGCACAGTGTATCACTATTTCTGTGATGTGTGTTTCAGATTGTGGAAACGTGCTCCTCACACATGTTATGCAAAACCTTTATGAAAGATGCGACATGTTACTTTGAGCATGTCTCTCTCTCTCTCTCTCTCTCTCACACACACACACACACGGTTCCATAGATTGACACCTGCCCAGTGCGACCTGTTTCATTGAACAAGTCAAACTCCTGGAGGCTGAGAGACCAAACTGTACCAACGGCCCAATGTTCCACGTGTTTAGGACAAGACTGGGCAGAGGAAGTGAACGATCAGATCAAATAATATAGAGTGACATGACATTTCACAGTGACTGACAGTTGGAGACTGGCTGACTGGCAGCCAGTCCAGCCAATCAAAAGGTCAGTGGAAACAACAAAAGACAGAGATGAAGACTTCCCAGCCGGGCCTTGCTCAGCTGCAGCCTTCCTCAGTGACACCCTGATGTTTTAAAGGCTAGAGAGGGTTTTCACCTCAACTTCCCCCTTTTCCCTAAAGTGATTCATAGTCATCCTTCTTTACCTTGTTGCTAATTCATTATTAACTTTAGATGCATCTGAAACAGTTGAGTGCTATTTAAAGAGAGACAAAAAAGATGGTATAAACAGAGGAGAGAGAAAGACAGCAAACACACATGGCAGTGCATGTATAAGCACTTGTGTAGGAGAGCCATATGCTGCAGCCTGGGGGTGAGGGGGGGTGAGAGACAGATAGAGTGAGAACCTGGAAGAAAGAGGACGAGTGTGTACATGTGAGAAACAGGGGACAACATGAGGAGAAGAGCAGGCGTATCAGAGATGGAGTAGATTGAGTGGAGCAGAGCTGTCAGATGGCTGTGTGTCACCCTGGCCAGATGAAACCTGACATACTCTGGCTATGGCCCACTCCCACTCCCACTCCCTCCCTCCATCAGCCCTGCTCTCAGGGCCGGGCCCGTCCCTCTCAGCGCTCTCCTGGAGAGTGGTATTGACCGCATCAGTTCGATGTTGGCTATTTCCATTTTCTCCTGTGGGGAAAGAGTGGGACAAAGCAATAGAAAGTGGATTTCACTTTCACCACAGCCAAGGCTGACACCAGGAACACATCAGTCACTGTGACACTCTGTTTTCACTTCTTCCCCTCGCTCTTCCACTCGCCTTCAATCGCTCACATGTACACGCGCTGCACGTTGTCGATGTGAACACACTTATGCACTAAAATAGAAAGTGTGAGTATGGAAGGAGGGCGCAGATAGAGACACAGCAACAGCTTTTTTTTAAACATACAGACACATAAAAATACATTTAAAAGGTGAGCTAGATAGCTAGATACATAAATACTCATCTTTATCCTCTCTGTGACACCCAGTCATTACAAACATATGTCATGACACAAGCCTTGAAAAGTCTAATGTGCAATAAAGACTATTAATATGTTACTATTACGTAATGAGACTAATAATATTGACCACATATGTTGAGGTCTTGAGTTATGGCTTAAAAAGTGTCCAGGTGAATATTTACAACTAATTTAAATAAATTCCCTCATGGTGTTATGAAAATATTGCATTAACAAGGCTAGAACTATGTTTTGTGAAGATGCTGTAACCTCTGAAGTCTCATCAGTTAATCAAGTCCTGGTGAATGTTTTCACCACATTTCAGCTTCATAAATGTGTTTCTGTGGGTTTTATGTTTTCTGAAGTACATGGTGTGTATACTCTGTGTCACAATAAAGGCATCTATCTATGTCAATACGAATGGGATGGGTGGGAGGATTTACAGATGGAAGGACATTATGCCTCCTGCTCTGACGACAGATTTCAGAGACGACTGTAGTTTCTTCTGGTTGTACATGATACTTCAGTCTGTCAGCAGCCGGACGTGAAAACTTAAGATGGTGCAATTTGTTGCACAACAGAATGCAGCGCAATGATCACTTTATCTTGGTTATCTTGTTTACAAATTTGTTGCAGTCCAAAATTATAAATGCTTGGCCCTAAGACACACACACACACACACACACACACACACACACACACACACACACACACACACACACACACACACACACACACACACACACACACACACACACACACACACACACACACACACACACACACAGCACTGCAGCGCTCTCTGTAGTTCATTCCCCAGAGGAGCTTAGATTGGAAGAAGTATAAAAAAGCCAAGTAGAGGAGCCCACCTCACACACACATTGTGTAGGAGTGCAAACAAATTTACATGTGCGCTTATAATGACAAACACACAGTTTTACATACATGAAAAAAGCATGACTACAACCCCCCCTCACCAACACACACACACCTCTGTGCTCAGCTGTGTGGAATGAGGCCACTTTGAAGTGCTTAAAAACGTCCTCCCTCCACCTCCACCTCCACCTCTATCTGCTCCCTGTGGGATGTCTGCTATGGCAACACACACTGCACAGTGCACACACACATACATATATTACAGTAATGCACATACTCCTGACTTTTGTTCCTCTCATGCATGAATCTAAATATCCATCACACAAAGACAGAGTCACCATGTGAGACCACTGCACTGAAATCAATGTGTTGTATACATACAGCAGGAAAACACACACACACACACTCACGGATCCAACTTCTCTCTCAGCCTTAACTACATGATAGTGAACATGTGTAATGCACTGAAATGATTATTGGTTCTTGTGGAGAGTCTGGTTGTTGAGTCAGTGGGTGGAGAACAGACGAGGCTGTAAAAGGTTTGTTCAGCCAAATGACACAAACTCCTTCACCTGGAGTGGGATGTAGTCACGCAAATATTTGTTTAAGTTTGGGACATTTATCTACTCTCTGTCTAAACATAGTGGAGATGAATGGAGTTGTATTAGTGGTGTAACACAGCACTGAAAACATACATCTATATTCATTCCACAGAGTGTCTCTGTGCCTGGATAATTCACTGTCAACTGCTCTCATAAGGACTATTTCTTCTTTAAAATTAAGATTATAAACTTCTAAGCTTTTGATGCTGTCAGCAAAAAGGTTTATAGTGACTTCACCACTTATCTCAACAACAGGACACATCTAAAACAAATTATATATTTAGATACTCTTTAAATTAAAATATTAGATTTTTTTTTTTTTTTTTTTTTAAATGTGGGTGTGGTGACCCTTTTTAAATCTGTGGTCATACAATCTATAGCAATCAATTGTTTTTTATTCCTTCAGCTTAGTTGAGCTGGTTTATGAATTAAGAGAATATATAATTTCATCAGACATTTTAATAAAGACATCTACTATACACAACATGTAAAACTTGCTCAGATTAAAAATAAACTGGGGCCAAATGCTTCATTTTTACAGCATGAATATCAATCACACTCACCAAAACAGAAGCCCCAATCTGAATATCTGATCTCCTTGCTGTGTATCACGCCATTACCACTGACCACGTGTCTGATTACAGCATTCAGCTGGTTGTTATCAGGACCACATGAGACATTCAGAGTAGAGGACTTCCTACCTAACAGTCTGACCACCCAGCTGTTCAAGTTCAGCTTTCAGGATCTCACTAGGTCTTAAATCACACCACCACTTTGCCCTGGTTTAGATTTCTGCTATTTGCCCTGTGATCAGCCCTCGTGCCCCCATACACGCATTCCTCCCTGACGAGCGAGCGGAGGTCGATACTACATCGTCTAATTCTAGCCCACAGGCACACACCACGCCCGGTCCCCAAATCTAATTTTGCCCCAGGCCTTTTTTTTGGGGGCCGTGTCTGTCAGAGCAGCTAGTCGCCTCCATTTCACAGGTAATCTCTCCTGTATTGACTTAATGGGTTCAGGCTCTGTAATAGAGGTCATTTAGTGCTGAGGAACATTATGGGTGAGAGTGGGGCTTACCAATCCTAATGTTACATTTTATCTGCAATTTGGGGATATTTACGCTTTTCCTTCAATCCCAGAACCCCCCATGGTCACCCCCTCCCCAAAAACCCCTGGAGTAGCACTCAAACAGCCCCCAGAGACCACAGATTTACAGGATCATCTTCCCACGTGTGTGTATGTGTGAGTGTTGAGTGGTCTGCGGATGGCAGAGGGGTATAGATTGATTTGGTTTTGTTAGGCAGAGAGGATTTGCACCGTCGTGAAGCTTTAGCTCTTTTAAAGTCTCCCTCTCTCTTGATTTCTCTCTCCCCCTCTTCAATAGGGACGGGGGAAGTAATTAACAGCTACTTAAATTCCCTTGATGGATTTTGCGGACGGAGGAGAGAGGGGAAGGGGGCGGCGTGCTGAAAGACACGCTCTGTCCTCTGAAGCTTAATGCTGCCATTTTAGCAATTTATTTTGTCCTAGAGATTTTTTTTTTATTATTACGGGAAAAAAAATCTATTTCCTGATATAGCATTATTCAGTAATGAGGCAGAATAATACAAGAAGCTGCTAATGCATTATGAAAACCTCTTTGCATTTTTGCTCACCACCATTGATTGCATCAAAATTTGTACTCGTCTCCTCCTGTCCAAGAGCGGAGCAGCAAAGAGCTGCCTGGTCTTCGTACATGCTTTTAATGCTAATCAATTCCCCGCCATATTCCACAAGTCAAACTACTTCCCTTTGTTTGCTCTCCAACTAAAGTAGCCCAATAAAAACGTAACTGCTGACTTCTCTTCACTTGAGGAAACTCAATCCTCGACATGTTTTTAATGACTCACACCACAAGCACTTTTTGAACACACACAAGTGCAATTTCACTGCTACAATCGAACAGTTAGTCCCCAGATGGAATTGGCTGCGCTTCCTGTCAACATGTTTGAGCTTCCTCTCCAGTTCCCCTGTGCTAACGGCTGTGTCGTGTGTGTCAGGGCTGCCAGATCAGATGTCCCGTGTCCTGCGCGGATATCAAACCAGACAATGGACCTCCTGCTGCAGGCAGGGAGAACGCCGTCTACCCAGAAAGCATTAATTTCCCTCCTCGGCCTAATCCTCCATCCCCAGAGAGACGAGCGCGAGGCTAATGAATACAGAGGAGGAAATGTGAGGCGGCGGCGCATGTACCACACCTTCAAACACACACCGTCTCCACACACACATGTTGTTTGGACGGAGTCATGATGCATCAGCACATGGAGGCTGTTACTGTACAGTGCTGCTGGTCAGAAACATGAGGAATGAGCTGGTTATGAAATAGTCAGATTATGGTGCTCTACTTTCCACAGGTGAGTGTGTGTGTGTGTGTGTGTGTGTGTGTGTGTGTGTGTGTGTGTGTGTGTGTGTGTGTGTGTGTGTGTGTGTGTGTGTGTGTGTGTGTAACTTAACTGTGCCAATGAAATATTCACCATTCATCAGCCCCAGCTGACCCCATGCTGTTATGCAGGCGGGGGCTCCAACACACTGATTTCCTTTGCTCATGTCTTGTTTACATAAGGTATGAGTTACATGAGATGTTAAAAGTTTCTTACATAAATTCAATAAATCCTCGCATTGTTTCATAACTAGGGCTGACCCAAAAAATCAAAGCTTCGAAGGTTCGTTCGTTGCCATAGTAATCGATCATGAAGTCATGAATCGGCAATTGTTACACTAAAATGAGTCTGCTACTTGGCATCCTGGAAACCTGCCTGATTTTGGAGATATGCAGTGTTTGTTTGCCATTACTTTCATTATTTCCGCTACGATCGTGGTCAGACGTTACCCCCCCCCCCTCCGGTCAGACGTTACGATCGCGCACACTCCGGCCATCGAAGCTTCGATTTTGATCGATTTTATGTCCGCAAATATTTGATTATCAAAATATGATAATCGGGACAGCCCTATTCATAACATCATGAAACGAAACTCTTGTGCTCCCCCGATCTGTGGACTACTTCATTATCCAATGAAGAGAAAAATAAATGTGTCTCTCAATGTGTTTTTCATCGTTATTGTTGCCTTTTGTGTTGTCTATTTTTTTTATTATGTGTTTTGAACAGTTTTCATGTTATTGGGACTATGGACGGAAACTAGCATCCTGCTATAATTTGGCATATTCACATGTTCTTATGTCCATTAATGTGCACTGTCCCATTCAAATAAACAAATAAATAAATAAATAATTATAAAACTGGCATTTCTATTTTTTTTTTTTTCCAACTGACAGAGCAGCTGAAACAGAACTGACTGATAATTTTATTTCACTTTCATTTTTTTTTTGGAATGCAAGGAAAACTAAATAAAAGAGAAAAATACCAACACATACAACTCAAATTACATATCTGATAATTAATCATTTTAATAGGGCCAGTTCTACAGTATTTAAATCATTAACGGAAATTAATGAACACTTTTACTAAGTGTTTTTAAATTAAATAACATCCATTGCTGCTATTTCACACGTCTTATTTTGTCAATTACTGTCAAATCAGTTCATCATCACTCTTGTGTTGCTGTTGGGATCCGTTCTCCCACATTGTGACCCGTCACCTCTGTGATTTTTAACCTGTATTTATCTAGATCTGCTCTTTTTCTAGAAAAATCAGCTCGTCTCACCCAGGTCTGGTGATATCATGGTATTAGCTGTAATGTGAGGTGGCAGAAAAGGGGAAAGAGTCTTCTGAGAAAGAGATTCTGTAAAAGAGAGGGCTGACACCTCTATAGCTACCTGCCCAGCTACAAGCCTGTAATCTGCCGCCATCAGGTGTCTGATAGCTCTGGATATAAATACCCACCATTACTGAGAGGCAGGGAGAGAGGAGGGATCGAATGTAGCAGTCCTCTCTCCTTCAGACACACACACACACACACACACACACACACAGCAATATCGCGTACAGTACTCAACTGGTTATTACAAAGAATAAGTGGTAACTTCAACTTAAAACCAATATATAGATCTAGTGAAGTGTAAAAAGCCTTTTAGGCCCTGACAGTGGAGGTGTGTGAACGTTTGTGTGTGTGTGTGTGTGTGTGAGTGTGAGAGTACCAGGGCCATCTCAAGCTGAGGGACAGATGCCTCCCCCAACTGCCCTTCCCCTGAATCAATAGCCCTCGCTCTAGGTTTTAATTAGCTAATCAGTGGAACATGGGCTTTTAAGCGTGGTGGGAAAATGTGGCTAAAACCTGGCATCAATACCTATTAAATTGGCTGCCTCAGCTGTGGCTGCACAGGCAAGGCCATTGACTCAAAGCCATTGTCTTTTATGGCATTCGAACCACCTTAATGCAGTAACGAAGCTCAATGAATAGCTACGAGGGCAGGCCCAGTTGAGCTGCAGAAGATGTACAGAGAAATGTACAGAGCTCGCAAGGACGTGCATCGGTCTGCATAACAGTAAACTTGATGTATTTTATAATATTTGTTTTCATATTGCTTATACTGTTATGAAATGTAATGTTTCACACTCAATCCATGCATCAGTTTGCTGGTGAACTCTTTGTGACATTTGTTTCCATCAGGTTGGCACAGATACGTTCTTCACTTGGAAACAACTGGTGAGCGTCCAAAAAACAATGTGATACACTAAATGCAGCTACTTGCAAAGAGCATGTTTGTTGACTTAGCAAAAAAAGAAGAAAAAAAAGCAAACAATTGAAAACCACACCCTGTGAGTCCAGGCTGGATGGCTCTGTCACTGTGTGCACTTGTCACATGCTCTGAATACCACAGGGATTAAGATGGAGTGATGGGCCGTGTATTCAGCAGCCATTATGAACTGTTTAGTAAATATGCTGCAGGGGGAACGAGTGTGTGTGTGAGTGTCTGTGTGTGAATGAATTGGGATGACATGTTTGCTCTGTATCCATATGTGTGTGTATGTCAGAGCATGTCACAGAAACCCTAATTTATGAGCTTACTGGACATGTCAGCAGACTGCAGGCGTGACTGTGGGCTGTGTATTTGTGTATGCATGTGGACAGTGTGTGTGTGTGTTGGCGACATTCTTGTTTACCTTGAGCTGAAGCCTGGAGGTGGTGTCTGAGTTTGGGTGACAACATACCGGTGGTTTTTTTCAGAGCTGAGCCTGTGTCACCTGTGGTCACCGGTCAACTTCCAGGACAGTGCGGGGGCGTCCAGATGAAAGCAGCGTCTGAAGGGCGAGAGAAGCCAACGGTGGGGGGGGGTTACGACTAGCTCTGCAACTTAACAATAAAGAAGGAGGAGGGGAAAGGTAAGGACAGAGAGCAACCAAACAGGCTGACAGTGGGTCGGTTCAGCAGCTTGTCAGCATCCTCTCCTCTTTCCCAGGCACAACTCCCAAGTAGTCATCAGTGGTCTGTAATTAGGACTTTAGTTTGATTTAGAAGCACTGTGATGATACGGCACGGAGTTAGAAAAACACAACTGATGCAACCCAGAGCAACTGTTTAGTCTCTGCCTGCTCAGAGGCCGTCTACATTCACAGTTATGACTGAAACCAGCTTCACTTCCAGACACTTTCTTTGTGTGCTTCTGCATGTGTGTGTGTGTGTGTGTGTGTGTGTGTGTGTGTGTGTGTGTGTGTGTAACCACTAACATAGTAAAACGACCTGCTTTTGACTGCTTTTAATCTGGCTCACACACTACTGAAATAACATCTCCGATCTCTTTTTGATGAAGTGCCCTGATGAGTGAGTCCAATTTTCCTTTCACCTTTATTATAACCATTTAAATGCAGTGTTGATGTAAACAGGAAAGCAATACAAGGCAATTACTGGGTGTTACTACGTGATTACAACATCAGGGTAAGGGCCATCAGTCCATCAGCTGCTCAACAGTTTACCCCGTGTGTCATCATTGCTTTCCAAAGCGCAAAGTACAGACTGAGCCGCTGTGGAAATCCCAGTTCTATCACCAGCTTTTCAAACAAACAAGCCATCGTCGCCGTGGAATGTGACTAAAAGAATCGAACCTTTGGACCGTTTTGACTGGCTACCTTGAGTTTGTCACACTTTATATTTCTGCAGGTTTAATGCAGAGCCAGGGACAGAAGAAGGTTGTTTGGTTCAGCAGAAATATTTCAATGAATTATAAAAGGTTTTGTTAAAGAGAGTAATTATGATGTCCTTGTTAGACTGCTTTTCATCCAACGCTATAACAGATTTAGCAGGAGGGTTTTTAAAACTGGCTCAGAGAGTGTTTTTTGTGGCCGGAGAATCTTTTTTTTCTTTTTGATTTTACAAATCTATTTTCTTGTCGTGAAGATGACTGAGTCCAGCTCTTTGTTAACAACTACACTCACCTACAGTGCAATGGTGATTTATTTACCCGTTAAAAATGGCAGGAGGAGACAAAGACCAAAACCTTGAAGAGAAAATCTAATAGAAAAAAGGTTCGCCACAGATTCTTTAATTTAAGTTTTTGTCATAGTGCCATAAACCAATGATAAAAAAAAATAAATGACATAAAACCAATTATCTGAACTCATTGGGTGTTACATGTACAATCACTTCTTCATAAGCATTCAATTACAATACAAATTTTCACACCAAGTAAAATACTAAAATATGAATTCCATTCCATTTCCACCACTATACTAACAGCAGCGTATATTATGCTGTGTTTGCTCTGCCACATCATCCACCTGCCACAGTGCATTAGATCACCGGCACATTACCGCTTTACAAATCCTCGGCTGCTTTTATGAGGTGCGACTGCCTGGCCCTGACAACTCGGGGGAATTCAATATTTTTTCAAAGCTATAATACACGCCGGTATCTGGCAATAAAAGAAAGAACAACAAAAGTGTCTATTTTCACTAGAAAAGACTGAAGCTGGAAGAATATGGAGGGATTGTACAGAGAGGGAGCAGCCGAGAGAGAGTGTGAGGGGGGAGGGGGGGGTTCAGAGCTTTAATATGATGACACAAGGTTGGCCGAAGCCATTATCAGCCCTGTAGATGGCTCTGAACACAGACAGGGAGACAGAAAGAGACAGCACCCCCACTTTAATAAAAGGGGCCCTTTGCTGCAGTCTGATTAGAAATATCATTTCCTGACGCCCGTCTTTTTCCCTCCATTAAATTGGTGGGAGCTGAGCGGGGATAGACTGTATATAATAATCTGCGGGGAAAGAAGAGTGTAAAATAACTGGAGGTGATAGACAGCAACGGCTGCACTGCCTGCTGCCTCAGGTTAACAGCCACACACACACGCTGCCAGACACACACTCACCTACATACTGCAAAACACTTGCAAAATCTGGTGAGATGTGGCCACTTTAATCTAAATTGTGTGCCGCTGCTCTGATTTCCTTCCCTGAGGTTCATCTCTCAGCCCATCCCTCAAAGAAAACACAGGGATAAATAAAACAGCAACTCTCAGCAGTGCAGCGCACACACACACACACATTTGTATGGCTATCTTTGTGAGGACACTCATTGACATAAGCCATTTTCCCACTTTTTTTAAACGCGTGTCGACCTGCTAATAATTGGCATTTGGCCCCTTTCCCATTGACCAAAATGAGCCGGGTTGACCCGGGTCTGGCGTTCCCACTGCAAGCTGATCAGAGCCAAGCCGATTGAAGGCGATTTTAACCCCCGTCGCTTGCCGAGTCGTTTGACGCGGGTCGGTATGCCTTTCCCACTGCCACCAAAAGCCGATTGTTAGTGGATTTAAATGGGTTTTTTGGCCAGTGGGAAAGGGGTAATGATGCATCCCTAGCCCCTAACCCTAACCATCCAAAACAAATGCCTAACCTTAACCATTACTTTTAACCTAACTTAAACCGAATTATAATAACCTAGTTATTATAAAGTCTTAACCCTCAGTCTGAAAAAGTGAGAACCAGCCAAAATGTCCTCACTTTCCCAAAAGGTTTAAAACTCAAACTGGTCCTCACATGTATAGCTATACAAGTACACACACACACACACACACACACACACACAGGTGGCCACACATGCACATCAGCTGACCTACATAACGAACCTGACCACCATCATTAACTGCAGTCTCCTCAGTGTAAATTACAGTTAGGTTACTCGTGTATTCACACTGTCACTGATTGCATCATTCATTCCTTTTTGACACCGACTACATTTCCCTCACTGATATCACCGCCACTCTTGTTATCAATTAGTATCATCATAATTATTCATGAGACTAATTATCATGTCATTTTTCACGTGCGTATGTGAACATCACTGCCACAGTAAATAGATAAAGATTACTATTATTAAATGGTTCATCTCCGTGTGTGTGTGTGTGTCTTTGCATGATTACATTATCATCGTTTGGAAAAACGGTCGTTTTGGAATCAAACACACACACTCCTTCTCAGCTGAGTGAGGGAGATGGTCTGATAAATGGGGAGGTAATAAATAGCTTGATCCCCTCGTGAACAGCATGCAAGGAGACATCCACCCACCCACACGTGCCCACACACACACACACACACACAACACACTTTCCGTCTCTCTGTGTTCGGCCCCTGTGGCCAAAAAGGCATCTGCTGCTCATGCTGATGTCATCTGGAGATAATAACAAGGCCCAGCGTGGCAGCGGGCTGCAGCCAACATCGCAGACCCCCACCGCCCTGCATGGGCTTACTACGATCTGGCAACCTGCATCTGGGGGGGAGGATGGGATGGTGGAGAGATGAGAGGGTGGGGGTGTTGGAGACATGCACAGTGTAGCCGCTGGGTTGGGGGGGCGGGGCACGAACGCGGAACATTTAACAAGTTAGTGTGGATGTGTTCATGGCGTGGCCGGCTGCCCACAACTGGAGCAGATGTAGAGTTCCCAATGCCCACAGCCAGTTGGTGTGCAGCTGACGGAGCAGCTCCGCCTGCAGTGGTGGGGGGTGTTCTCCAAACAACAGGGGCTGTAAACCAGCGGAGAGGCCAACATGCAACCACAGTCAGTACGTTTACATGCACAGCTTAATCGAGATATGCTGAAAATTCGATTTCGGCGTCTAATCAGACTTCTGTCCTTGTCCCAGTTTACATGCAACAGAGAAAATCGAATAACTGACGTGTCCTCCTCCTCAGGCGGCGATATGCGTCATTTCAGCGGGTAAATACGCCCCCCTCTCACTGGTCGCACTGTGTGAAATGCACTTGCTTCTCTGCTACACTTTGTGCCGTACTGTTGTGGAGCGTGCACACATGCATTGTCCAGCTTCAGTCCGATTAAGTTGAATACATGCTGAAGAAAATCGATTTCCAATCGCATTATCTGGGTGTTTTAATCGGAGTTGGAGAACTTCGATATGAGTCGGACTAACATGTTTACATGCTCTTCAGTTGTCTAGTTATAGTCGGATTAAGGCAATAATTAGTTTTCTTTCAAGTGTCATGTAAACGTACTGAATGCTGCTGTGAAGGTGGACCAAGTGTCTGAAAGTAATAGTGGATCATTGTATTATGCGATTGCTATTGTGTTTAATGCGAAGGACTTTTTTTTTGTTTGTTTGTTTTTTTATTGCCAGGGTGTTGCAACTCCACACACATAGATAATAATAATAATAATAATAATAATAATAATAATAATAATAATAATAATAATAATAAAATAATAATACATTATCAAATGTCACAATACTCAGCCAACACCAAACTGCTGTAATGTAAAGCATTTCTTCCAGTTAAACGTCATGAATCATTTCCAAATCAACTGAGGAGCATATTCAGGGTGAATCTGGCTCCATTACTGTCACAGTATTTTTGAATATATATAATACATTAATGCAGTTAAAAGTGTATAATATGTGAATATAAAGTTAGTAAGGCCCACAACACCTTCACACACTTAAATCTAAGAATAAAACCCAGTGCCCCTGAAGTTGAACTCTGATAAAATGGTCTTATTCAACACTATGTAACAGTATTTTCTTCATCACCTTCCTAAAACTCAAGCTTACATGAAATGAAAAGATCACCACAGTAACACTTTATAATACGTACACACTATTAAGCATTAGTTAAGCATTAATAAATACTGAATTCTTCATTTATAACACATGAATACTCATTAGTATGTAGTTTATAAACACAGTTTAAAATCTTTTACTCAGCATTGATCAGTACTAACTGTATTTATAAACTACATACTAATGAGTATTCATGTGTTATAAATGAAGAATTCAGTATTTATTAATGCTTAACTAATGCTTAATAGTGTGTACTTATTATAAAGTGTTATCCTATATTTCTTTGGGGATCTGTGTTCAAAGGAAACTCAACATCGGGGCCAGAGGTTCTGAATATTTGTCTGCACAGCGTGCGTTTGTGTGTGTGATGACTGACACAGCAGCAGGTGACTGAGTGTTCGGGGTTTAGATTTCTAAATACAATAATACTGTAGCCTGTCACTTCCATATAATTGATAGTAAAGCAGGTACATTGTGTGTACACTGTACGTACACACAGACCTTCCCAAAGCGACGCACACACACATGATATGTTCGTAATGCACAAAATGTGCTTTACCACCAGAAGGTCTGCCACTTTGGCTATAATTTATGTTGCCAGAGTTCTCTGCAGGTTAGTAAATCTATCTGTAAGAGCAGGGGGTCTGCTGCCGGCTGCTGATGAGCTGAAAGGGGCTGAAACAGGAGAACAGAACCCAGGAATTGAGTTACTTTGGACAGGATGGCTCCCTTCCCCGCCGCCCACCTAAACACTGCTCCATTATGGGAGCTATTAAAAGAGCTAACAGGCGTCAATCTGCCCATTTGGACAGCAGCGAGTGGGTGGACTATTAAGTGGCTGCCTTGATGGCCTCTCCTATTGTCTTCCTTTGTTTCTCTCCCACTGACACAGCCTTTCACCTGCTTTGTCTTTCCCTGCTCTCCTTTCTTCTTTTCATTGTTATTTTCTTCTTGATTATCTGGTCCTTTACGTTTTAAACTGCTCTCTTTAATTCTACCACCGTCTTGCACCTTCAGTCTCTTTTTGTCTTTATCACTCCATGACTTGAGCTGCTTCTCTCTCTGTCTGTTTCTATCTGTGTCTCCTCCTGCTCCCAGAACTGCTTGTCTGCCGTCTGCATGCATCAAACCCTCGGCTGCTGCTGTGTGTGGAGGAGAAGGAAGCCTTGAAGACGGAGAAATCAAATTGTCTGCTAGCATCTAATTCTCCCCGACAACCACTTCAGCCAGGCTGTCTTTACTCGCATCCTGGAGGGAGGGGAGGGGGGGGCTGGTGGGGGAAGGCTGTGTGCAGGTAGTAAACGAAGGAGCCGGGATGGAGGGGAGAAAGTGTGTGTGTGTGTGTGAGCGTGTACAGGGGGGCAGTTGGCTGGAGGCAGGTTTTGACTCCCTGTGCTTCTTGTCAGATGAACCGTGGATCAACCTGAGGCTCAAACCACCTCAGCATGAATTTACAACAACTGCACACACACACACACACACACACACACACGGTGTATACACCACCACTGTGCACACTGATACATTTCTTCCTGACTTGGTCTGAACAGGCAACAGACAAGTCCTCCAAATAAAAACTGCCTTCATATAAAGACACCACAGGATCTTCTCTGTCAATCACTGCAGTAGGACTGTCACAATCATCACATTTTAGTTGACTATAATTGCCACACAAATAATTGTGATTAACGATTAAATTGTCTGATAATTTTATGCCACTATAAGCCTATAGTTTAATACACACACACCTTATGAAGAAGAAGAAGAAGAAAATTGGCTTTAAACATTGGAACATATACGTAAATAAAAATTACATTTCTGTCAATAGATGTTCAACGAAATGCGATGAATATTAGAAATTTAGCTCCTCCAGATCAACAGTTTGTGGCTCCACTCACGTTTCATTAGACAGAAGAAAGGTCGCAACTTTCATGGTGTCATTAAAAGAGGAGCAGACAAAAACCGTGGAAAACTGGAGGAAATAGTGATGAAATACGACATTTCTGTTAAGTTTCACCCAGCTGATTAATACAGATAAATGGAAACTATTTTAATAATTATGCAAAATTGTTGCGGTCAGCTGAAATAATTGCGATCAGGCGGTTATGTACAGTAATAACTGTGACAGGCCTAATCACAGCAATGATTATAAATCAATCTTAGGCCTAAACAGATGAATGTTAAACTAATATATGCAGAGCTGAAATAATATATCAGAGGGTTTATTGATCACAGAAATTCTGCTGCGGTGACAGTGGCCAAGGTTGTAAAGTTAACACTCCTTTATCTTTGATTCTGTTTAGCTGAATTAATAAAAAATGATACATAACACCTGAAGTCATCAATCAAGACCAGCAAACCAAGCCCATGTTGTAAAATTTACAGTGCATCTAAAATCAGTTCAGCTCAAGCTGTATCTAAACCTCAGATGGACAGGCAGTATCCCTGGACAGACAAGAATACTGTCAGTAATGTAGACAAAGACTTCCATCACTCGATCACAACTGTCTCCTGTTCTTTATTTTAACAGTAGCGTTAAGAACCTCCATTATAACTGCAGCCTGACTGTATGTCACACAAATCCAGTTTAAGGAATCATATTCACTGTTCTCCTGAGTACATTGCTGCACACTATGTGCATGCAAGAAAACATGTGGTTGGGGGCGGTGTTTAGCTCAGGTCCTATCCACACAAAAAAGTTTTTTTGATAAACACCGCTTTTTTCATCCGGTTTGGGGGGTCCGTACACACGCAAACGTATTGAAAACGCCTATAAACAGAGATGTTTTTAAAAACCCAGCCACAGTGAATATTTTTAAAAACACTGTATTTATTTTTGACGTGTGGACAAGACAAACGTTGGTAGAGCAGCCGCCCCATGTGACTGTGCTTTAAATTAAAAGGCGAAAAAGCCAAAAAAAAAATACTTAAAAAAAAAAAGAAAACATGTGGTTAATATAAGATACCACACTATTATTAGCATTTCTATTTTATATCATAATAAAATCCAAATATCCATGGTCTGACCTCAGTTGGTCTGTGAGCTCAATAAGCCTGTAATTGCTGTTGTTAATTAATAAACTCAACAAGACTCGTCCATTAGATGCTTCCACTCGCTTTACAAGTCTTTGTCTGAAGGGTTCAGTCCAGGATGATCCTGTAACCGACTCCTCTACATGCTACAAAGAGGGATGTTCAAGCCCTGCCATGAGACAAAACACATGAAATGAGGTAATAACAGGAGACCTCCAGTCTCATCGTTATCTGCGGGTTACTGTGAGTAAATGACATCATTATCAAGGGCTATTGATTGTCTTCTGGCTGGGTGACAGCAGGTCAGCTAATAGATGGTGGTTATTCTAGCCAAGGCTCCGTTTATAGACCTGAGAGAGCTTAAGACCAACACATTAGTGATTCAGTAAAGATGGCTAGTAAACAAAAAGATGTCATAATCACACTGACATCACGTCTTTACTGAATATAAAGACTTTCTGAAGATATCAGCTGCATTACCGTGCAATCTAGTGCGCATCAGCCTGCACGTGCACACCAATAGAAACAACCCTACACTCAACCACATGAGATGTCCTGTTTGGTTTGGTTGTCTTGGTGCGGGGCATGTGTGTATTGATGGGGCCTTGCACCAGTAACCTGGAAGATTTGTTTTCATTGGTCACCGAGGTGGCGGGGTCAGTGTCAGTGGTGGAAATGACCAGGCCAGAGTCAGAGGAGCAGCAGCGTCTCTCTCTGCTGTGTGGATGATCAACAACACGGTGCTACTCTACTCCTACTGCGTGTGTGAGCTGCGCACACACCTGCGCTTCCTTGTTATTGAATAAGAAAGTGTGAGCGAGAAAATATGAGATTACAAAGCAACACTTTTTTCAGTGAATGACAGTAAAGGTAATATAATATAAAGTCCTGAATGTCTCATTGTCTTTTGAACTGTATTATTTACTGCACTTACTCCATCAGACTTGCATACACAAATGTGTTTCACATTTTTATGTCACAATTTTTTAATTTCAGGTTTTTTCATGACCAACAGATCCTGCCATTCATGGCAGTTTCTGACTCGGTCTAGTCTAACCTCAACATCTTTCCTGTATTTCAACAACCCATGACTGCATACATTTTGATTAAAGGGATAGTTCGACATTTTGGCAAATTGGCCCATTGCCATAATCCCTATAGTCATAGTAGTAAGTTTGTAAGCTTTGATTGTCGGTGGAAGCCGTTTTTAGAACGGCGGAGCAGAGCCGTGAGCTGCTCAGAGCTATGCTATGGAGGCTAATGGGATTTCTTGGTTTCAAACTCATCAAATACACAATCCAACAACTACAAACTGCTCTGGTGGACAAGTTGTGACCTGCACATTCACCACGTTATGACATTATAATGGAACGTTACAAGACGGAGTTGTTTTAGAGGCAAATGCAGAGACTGCATTCAAGCCAATTCCAAAATTTTCCAAAATGTTGAACTATCCCTTTAAGTCTTCTTTTGCTCTAAAGAGTTCTACGAAATTGTATTTTTGGCTATTGCTCTGTTTCTGTCAACTCTCTCTCCACTGCGCCCACTCCTCTTCCCTCAGTACCGTCTCTCCCTTATTCCTTATTTTCATAACAGCTTTATCAGGCCCAGGCGTGACCACGGTGCCTCTGACCCTGGCACTGTGCATCTCCAGCTCCGTTCACACAGCCCACTGTGGGCTGGAATGTTGTTCCACCTCCCTGTTCTGTACTAAAGGTATAAACATAAACATACAAGGAATAACGTGGTGCCGTTGTTCTGGTAATAAGGAGGAGAGCCGACATGGTGTCTGAAAAACACACACTGGGGTGGTGTCGTCACGGCTTTGTTTGGTCCAATGTAAACAAGCAAAGCTAGAATAATGAGACTTCTTCTGAAGGACAGTATAGTGGGATCTCTGTGTTAAAGAGGCGTCTGACCTCTAGGCACAATGGCTGCACTCACAGCCTCAACCAGGCAGCCAGAGAAGGAACAGGAAGAAAAGAATGGGTGAGGGAGGGAGGGAGGGAGGTGGCAGGGTGACAGGAGTGAAAATGTGTGCTCATGAAATGCATATTACATGAAAATCGTACAGACATTAAAATAAAAGACAATATCACATATTGTATGCATCAGGTACCGTGCACCCAGAACATTATTCTAACATTTAAAATTTGGTTTGTTAATTAATTGGCATTTGTCTGTGTCCTGGAATGTGATTTACTGTGCAGTGTTTACAGAGAACAGACAGCAAGCCCACAGTCACACTACACTATCTGTCTGGATCTGAATAGATTTTTGTGACATGCTGATAGCTCCACCTTTCACTTTTAGAAACTATAATGGCTGTTCTTGATTATTTATAATAAGATTGTTAATAATAATAATAATAATAATAATAATGATGATTATAATAATAATAGCTTATAATAATAATAATGGATTTATATTGTGCTTTTCAGTGCACCCAAAGTGTGTTACACAAACCATTATTCATTCCTACCGGTGGTAATAATGGTAAACTATGCTAATAGTTGTTTTAACACCAGAAAAACTGCCGTCTGTGTTTTAGCCCAGGTATCAAAGCTACGATCCAATTTGCACCTTCCTAGGTGATGAATTACGCACACATTTCCACTACTGCTAATACAACAAGTTCATTTACAAAATTGAAACAGCACAATTAACTTGCAATTTCAATCCCAACAATAATACCCTCCTCTGATAATCCATTTTACACAGGATGAGAAAAAGAGAAAGAAGCGTGTTAACAGAGATAAACCACAAATCAGGAAATACAGCAAATATCAAAACAGCAGCTGTTTGTTTCTTCACCAACATCTTCAACTGTCTCAGCTCGGTTTTTTAAATGCAGTTTTTGTTAGTTGTTTAGTTACTTTAGTGGAATATTTGCTTCCACTCTGCTGAGTTTTCTTGTGTATTTAGGTTTTGAGTGCATGTCTCATGTCTTACAGTATACACAATATGTCATGCTGTGACTAGTCTAGTTATTCTAGTGGAAACTTACCACCTCAGTACAGTGTATAATATTACTCTAAAAAGTAAATTCATGTTTTACCTCAGTGCTTTGTTCTTTATATGAATATTCATATAGATTACATAGACACATAGATTTGGTGTCAGTGCCACTAGGCTGTGTACAGTACATGTCTTTCAGGGTTCAAGAACAGACACTGATGACAGATAGTGGATTAGCTGCTGATACTTTAGTTGTGTACTGGGAAACTGCTGAGTTCCCATGAGGGCCTAACCCATACCGGTACACAGACAGGGAGGTGAGCTCTGGGTGTGTGCGTGTGTGTGTGTGTGAGACAGACACGTGACTTGCCTGGAGAGAGAGACTCACACAAGTTTGCAGCCACTCCTGTGTGACATGTTTGACGCTATGCTGGGTCATCAGAGGGTCACCGCTCTGCACTGCACCGAGAGAGACAGAGAGACAGAGAGAGAGAGACTTCTGAGTAGGTCAGATACATACAGGACCATTACAGTCAGAACAACTATAGTCACAGGATTCACATGATCATGAAATTAAACTCACATCTGATGCACATTAAATGGACACATATTTTTGTTACACTGTGTACAAGTACTGAGTGAGGCATTAAACAGGAACATTCACAGAATTAGAAGAAGAAGCACAGGTGTGAATGATCAAAGTAAGTTGTGTCTGGCTGCTTCACACTGCAAAAACTCAAATATCTTACCAAGAATATTTGTCTTATTTCTAGTCAAAACAATCTCATAATACTTAAAATACGACTCGTCACATAAAAAGCAGCTTGTTTTTAGACACTTTTTTTTAAAACTCCTTTCGAGCAGATTTTCACTTGAAAGAAGTAGAAAAATCTGATAGTGGAGCAACTTTTTCTCTCTTATTACAAGCACAAAAAACATGCTTTCACTGGCAGATTTTTCTACTTATTTCAAGTGAAAATGTGTTTGAAACAAGTGAAAATGATGAATGAAATAAAAACAAGAGTCTTATTTTAAGTGGAAAGACAATAAGAGATTCGTTTTGACTAGAAATGAGACATTTTGACAAGAAATAAGACTAAAATTCTTGGAAAGATTTTGCAGCGCAGTCCCAGTGTCCCGGTGTTCATGCTGCCTCCCTGTCACTGTCACGGCTTAACAAGCACAGTCATCGCTAATGTTCTTAGTAGTAGTCCTACAACAGGTCAACATGTTGCCTGTACAAAGGTCTTTTCACAATTGAGACACTGAAATGAGATAACAGGAAATGAGTGAATAGAAAAAAGGAGTCATTTCAGACACAGGCATAGACAAGCCTGCACACACACACACACACACACACACACACACACACACACGCTACAAAAGTAGAAACACCTGTGTGTGTGGACTGTGGCCGTAGGTTGACAGAGACAGAAAAGAGTTTACTGGCAGGCAGGCAAAATGATTATAAACTGATTATTATGTAATTAAATCTGAAGCGTAAATGTTGTAAAATCTTACACGTTTTGATGTAAGGGCTTGTGATGCGTGTGTCTTCTCATTAACCTGCTGTCTTGTCCACAAAACAGCACACACGCAAAATGAACATGGAGTGTTCAGTTTTTGTACTTTAGCATCTGTTTCAAAAACATGTAACAGACTTATTATTATTCATATAAATGTAGTATAACACACACAAAAAAATGATAAGTATTTTTTTCTAGGGAAAAAAAATCTCTATTGCAATTGTTATTTTTATGCTATGGACAGAAATGCTTTTCACAGCCAGACAGATATTTAAGATGACAGTAAATAACCAGCCTCACTCTGACATACAAACTCTCATCAATTAAACATCAAATATTCTCCACAACTGTTTTTTTTCTCTACCAAACACATTCTTCAATCCCTTTAATCCAAAAAGCTAAAACTCAACCCAGTTATCATGCCAGTGGAAAGAAGGCAGGGGAGAGGGAGTGAGAGAGGACAGAGGGAATCAAAGCATATTAATTGAGCTCTAGTGTGCAGTGTGTGTGTGTTTGGAGAGAAACTGTACAAGAAAGAAGGACGGAGCCCGAGAAGATTTGCATGTAAAATTGTTTTCTTTTTGAAACCCCTTTTCTCTCTCTCCCTCTTTCTCTCTCTCTCTCCGTCTTCCCTCTTTCTCCAGCCAAGGTTTCTCTCTCTCTATGTCACTGTCTATAATGCACTCTGACAACACACAAATCACTACAGTGGTTTCCCGGCAACAGGAGGGAGGGCTGGGGTTTTGGACCCTGATGGAGCCAAAAACGTCTTCCAGGAGAGGAAATTGATTCAGTGGAAGTCTTAAAAAATCCTTCAGATCTAGTCAATAATCACCACTAGATAAAAAAGCGAGTGCTGGGTGTAGAGGGGTGGGGGCCATTGATTAGCCTTGTTGCTGCTGCCCAGTACACACAGGCAGGACAATCAGGAGCTGGGAAGGAGCCAAGGAAACAGCATGACAGTCTGATGAAAGACAGTGGTGCTTGGGGCTTGTGTTCACAAATCAAAGTGTTGCCTCTCATTCCTCCTCGCTCTTCCCTCACTCAGTAGGAACCATGTTTTCTTCTCCAAACCACTCCCACCCATCCACATCCACTTCTCTCTGCCTCCCCCTTGTGGCAGCAGCATGTCATGGCCTTCATCTAACAAACATTTATCTACTAACCATCAACTGTTGGGGATTAAAATGAGCATCCACAGGCAGCACGTGGCCCCACTGCACAATGGACCACTCTTACAACACTGATACCTTTAACTAGCCTACTGATTTCAAATTAGTATTACATTTGCAGATTAGTAATGGTCTTTATGTACAAATCAAACCAAAAAGGATTAGGAAGGCAACTGAACATTTTCATTATTTTTTCTTAATTATGTTAAATTTTGCACATTTTTTAAACTGAAAGGAACCACCTAATGACTAGTTGATAAAAAGAGTTACCAGGTGTGACCATTTACAAAGCTGGATTTTCATTTTTGGTCTCGATTTCTACCCGTTTGTTTTTCCTGGGTAACCTCCTCCTCCTTCCAGGTGAGATATCTGACCAATGAGAGAACATTTGGCTCGCGCATGGTATTTCTTTACATCTTTGGACGCTTGGGACTTTTACCATGGGAACACAAACGACCCAAAAGGAAAATGCAACAATTGTATTGGTTTAGCCCCTGAATGGAACAAAGCAAACAAGACACAGGTCTGAGAATGATCTATTACTAAAAGTGGTTCTCTAAACGGTTTGTCTATTGACTTGTGTAAGTCTACTTCATACTGCTGTAAGTAATCGAAAACTGCAGAAAGGAATAAACACAGAATGAGTAGGCCGACATATCTTCTCATTAAGCATTCATGATTTATTGATCAGTGAATAGCTCTTTTTTTTACTTTAACTTTGGAATTATCAATGAGGGAATAACAGAAGAAATTGATGTATAATGTTCATTAAATATAAACAATGATTATAGTAAACTTAAATACAGTGTCACACATAAAATATTTTGCTGATTTGATTAAAAATTGTCTTCAGTTTCCATCTCCAACAGTGTACTCCTGGTGTTGTGTCTAAATGTTCCACCTGTTTGAATAGTGTAATAAAAAGAACTAAACCTGACAGAGATAATTGGTCGGTCTGTGTTTAGACTGGGACTGCTTTATATAAGGTGGGGATCTATTTGTCACTGAGACACAATGTGACCTTTAGGTTGGAATCCACATAGTACATAACACCTCTGTGCTTCAGTCAGAAGTAACTAGATGAAAGCCCGAGGGCAAAATGTCCCCCACCTGCAGAGCTACCTGTCAAAGTGAAGATGCAGCTGTGGGAATAAACATGTCTTGACACTTTCACTCACACACACCTTACTATGTAATCCCAAGGGCCCCAGCAGAGTCTAAAATCGCCTCTGACTGTCTTTCTCTCTGCCATTTATTTATTTCCATAAAAAGGTACAGTGTCTTCGTTTGGATGAAAATACTTCAGCCGTGTACAGACATTAAAAATGTCTCCTGCCATGTCTCCCCAGGCCACTGGGGGGCAGAAGCCAGGAGGAGATGGGGCTTGACTGCTGCCACCTCAGCACCTCCAGATCGGACCTATCACAGCACCCGCTTGTGTCTGATTACAGCTGCACCAATGGGAGTACCCTGACCTATACGGCATTCTGACATGGTTCAGGAGTTGCTCTGCAGAGAATTATGCAAAACTGCATTAAACATGGCCTACTCTCAACTACCAGCGCTGAACGACATCTTCACCTCTGTCTACCGCTGTCTACAGAAGTCACAACATCATCAAGGACCCTTCCCAACACCTTTTTGAACTTTTGCCATCTGGCAGAAAATATAGAGCCATTAAAACACACACCACATGTTGCAGGGAAGAGGTTTTACCCCACAGCCATCACCACGCTGAAGAGAGAAGCAACCATACATCGGTACTATGTGTGTTTTGCTGTGTGGTCAGTGAATGGATGCTGATGTGTGAGTGATGCACAGTGTTTATTGTATTTATTCTTATTCTTTCCACACCCTGACTGTGCACCTAAATTTCAATGTACAGTACATGCATGTATAATGAGGTATCTTATCTTAAACGATGCAGCAGGCATCCAGGAGACTCTCATCTTGCATCCAAATGGATCACACAGCTTCTTTTCTATTATCTTAGTCAAAGCTTTTACAGTTACAGAGCTGTTTCTGTTTGAGTCGGAAAATCACTATTATTGAAGTTTAATTCGTATAAGTCATTATTGAGTGATGGATAATAGTAAATGTCTACTTGCATTAGTGTAAATATTAATAATTAAATGCATTATCTAACACTTTCAAATGGGGTATTTTCTGTATTTCTGCATGGGGGCTCAACCTTTGATACATTGTACATTTGTATTTTGGTAGGCTACTAGAATAAAAGATCTGATTTCTTCCAGCACGTCTGAACATTTCACATGTCTCCCGACTCTAAGCTTGTACTGCTTCATTACCATATCCATTGCATGTGGTCGGTCAGAAAGCTGAAAATGGAAACTTGTGCATGTACATACAGTAATATGCAGCATTTGATTTGGTGCAAGGTTCTGACAGGGTATGTTCAGATTCGGTGTAAATCTTATAAAAGAGTATAAATTGCATTCCATATCTTCTGTGTGATATTATTGAACCTCTATTCTGAATGTTATGAAATATGAAAAGTAACTTTGTCTGATCACAGCTGGGTCACTAACAGTGTAAAGTTTCTCTTGAATTTGTACTTCATGTCATTGCTTGGAAATTAATTTTAGTATAAAACCTTTCACTGTACTTTTGTCAAATATGACAATCTCACCTGTACAAAGCAGAAGCTGATTTTATTTTATTTTTTTCCTGCACATATTAGGTTAGTGTCAACTTAATAACGTTACCTCATTATTGCATTGGTTGTCATGTTGTTCTAGTGCATCATCCAACATACATATCCTCACTTTTCAATGACAAGTTTAATTTACTACACCGTTAATTACTGATCCTCCATGGAGAAGCATCTCCTCATCATCACATTGTCCAAATCCAACCAAATATCAAGAATTACTCTTTATTTAAAATTTCTTAAGACCCTCTCAAATCCCTGTTCTTCCAGCACACATCCATGAGTGAGACATTGTCTGTGGCATCTGATACAGGGAGGTAGATAGTATTCTGCTCCAGAAGGTAGCTGGGTCATTATCAAAATACGGTGATTTTCCGAGTCAAAAAAGTAAAAAAATTTAATTCAGTTTTCACAAATTTAATTTAGTGGGAACTATTTATTAGCATGTTGACCATGTTACCAACTATAATGGACAACTATAATATTTTTCTTTTTTTTTCATCTATCAAACGTATTTAGTTTTCTGTCACAGTAACACCAATGACAAATATCTATAAAAAGCTAATTACACAAAATAGTGTCCAAGCTAGCTCAAAGCCAGCATGAGTCAGCACCTTAAAATCTATAAATTATACTTATTAAACAGTTTTTTTTCCAGAAGAATATTTCATTATAGCGCAAATCAAAGTAACACCAATGACACAAAAAAAGAACCACATTGAAAAATGACATTTTAATTGGAAATATCTTACTTTTTACTCATGAAAGAGACACTCACAATGTATTGTCTTAAATGGCTCTTTTTCTTCTTCTTCTTTCTGACCTTGGGAGTTCTCTTACATATTCTTAACCTTTCAAAATAATGGTCTGTGATACCAGTAACACCAATGACACCAAATCGAAGGACAGGTATTCTTTTAAAAATATTTTTATTATTAAATAGCCAATTTAGATTTAATTTTATTCACATATTAAGCCCAGTGTTTGCCCATTATTGACCACTTTTTTTTTTTAAACAAAAAAGAGGAAATATTTTTACACTGTCCAATAGCGTTGAACCATGGCAGTGGGACAAGTGTTTTTTTTTTTAGGTACAAAGGAAATTAAAACTGAAAAAATGAAATAAAACAGTAATATATAAACTGAAATGATCATCATCATTTAAAATGGTTTTAAATTACATAATTTTGGTTTAATGTGGATGATCTTTTTACATTTTCAAGCATTTGTGTGTCTGGAAAGTGCAGGGACATGTTTTTCACCGTATTTTGATAATGACCCAGCTACTGTAAGGTGGGACATAGTCTGGGTTGGGTCCAGGTACATCATTACCTACAAAACCTCCTGAAAAGATGACAGGCGGTGTATAACATGAAGCCAGCAAACAGTGCTATCTCTTTAGCTGTCAGGGAAAGGCCAAGTCTCTGGAGATAGAGGACGCCCCCTACCAAATATACTGTCTATTTGGTCCTACACTGGGTAGGGGGCAAGATCTGGTAAGATATCTGGAAGATTTGGTAAGCTAGCGGTAAAAACTCACCTGTTAGCTAACAGCTACTGCTGCGGCTCCAGCTCAGGCCAGGTGCGTCAGTTCGTCATTTTCAACAGAAGTGTCACGAACACGCACAACAACTCGAGGTTTAGACACTGCTAAGCGGCCTGCTCCTTGCTGTGGGTTATTTCCAATACATCCATCGTTATTTCACCCAACATGAAGAACATTAGCAAAACTTCCGTCCCGCTCCTTCGCGCGCTCTCACAGTTTACGGTTTGAGAACTCAACCGTTACTGCGCACGCGCCGTTGACTCTCCTAATTAAAGTAGCCTAAAATCAATTCCACCTGGATCTTTCAGAAAATGCAATGAGATGTTTAATGTAGAGGTTTTCCGTTAAAAAGAAAGAAGAAACCCCAGACAAACGCTTCTATAACGTTAGCATGTGTTTACTTAAAATTATTATCAAACATAAAGTAGCTAAACTAAGTTGTACAAATCTCAGACCAGGTGTCCCGTAAAAAGAAACCCTCATATTTCCTTTCAGGGTCTATATAGGCCAAAGGTTGCCAGCGGTCATGATTTAAAGTTCACATTTCTACACTCTCAGTTCATAACAAGCTCATGAAAGATTTACTACGTTGACAGTGAGAGGAAGCAGTGGAGCCCTACCCCATTACAGAATCTGACATTAATTCACACATACTGTAGGCCATGTTCTGTTCCCTTTTTCATAAGGTGACCATTAAATCGTAAGACTTCATGCTTATGGCTGCATGTATGACCATGAAGTACGTAGAAGAAAAGGACAGAGTGGAGAAATGTGTGTTTGTGTGTATGCCAATGTGTGTGTGAGAGAAAGAGGCCCAGTTAGGGAGAAATATTAGTAACATCTGTCACAATGCAGCATACATATCTCTCATAATGTAGACTCTCAATCATACTTTGCACTGCAGTTGAATATCAATTTAAAGTCTTATGAAACAAATCTAAAACAACAAGCATCCCAATGACTGTCAATGAAAAAAGTCCCTCAAAGTGGGAAATGGTCAACAACAACATATCATAGAGATTCAGTAGGAATACATACTGTAAGAAATCATACAGTTTCATGAGGGTTAATGTCTGTAGCAATACAGATATAAACCATACCTATGCCTTAAAACAGGAGGTGATACAGCTTAAAACTCACTTTCATCTATATCATTGTGAGAGTCCTTTAGTCACCCAGTTACTCAGAAGTATCATAGATACATACTCTTATTTATAAAAAAACATTATAATATAATAATAATAATAATAATAATAATAATAATAATAATAATAATAATAATAATAATAATAATCATAATAATAAAAGCCCCTTGAGAAATGCTTCCCATTACTATCCTCTCTGTTTTCTTTACTCAGTCTTTCACAACAGGTCAGGCTCCACCCAGACGATCTTCTTCTGCTCCTCCCAGATAATGGTGCGCAAGCTGGTGAGGAGTGAGGTGTGGTCACTCCAGGAGTCCGGAGTGACACTGTGGTACAGACATGGCAGCTTGTCCAGCAACGGCTCCTCGCTCTTTGAACATGCCAGCAGCTGCTCCTCTGACCGGCCGTGGCGTTGCAGCTTTGACCTGGAAGTGATGGAGGGATGAAGGAAATTAACTACACAATTATGTGAATAATAAAATTGGACAAATCTAAAAATCATCCAGCTCTCCAAAAACATCATACACTGTTGCGAGGTTTGGATGTCACTCCCTCAGAGTGTGGCTCTATTATGTAATGCAAAGTATCGACAATTGTTCAGAGAGAAATCCTCACAGAGGCAGTGATACCAGTTTTTCCAGTGACACATTTTAGACTCAAGAGGACATAACTTTTCTCATCAACCTTCATTAATTAGATTCATTTACTTCCTGGTTTGTGTGTGACAAACCTAAAAATGATGGTAGCAGTGCCAACTAATATCCAGGTAACGCGTGAGCAAAGAGATCATGTGAACAGAAACTAATCAAGAGTAAATGTTCGTTTCAATAGCATGATCTAGGCTGACTTTGCATACATTTTTGGGAGCTAATGTCAATTTAAAGGTACCATCTCAGGTGGCTCATTTTTGGCAACATTTTGGCAAAATTATAAAAATCTGATTATATCTGGTAAGTATTAGACAGTAATTGATGACATAAGTGATTTGACATATCAATGACGTCATCTGTGTGAGGAACAGGGGCCAAAATTTGTCCCACCAATCAAATTAGTCTCAGACAACTTTGGTTGGATGGCCCATCTGTCAGTCAAACTGCCAAATCATGCAGCGCCATTTACCTACCAGGACTTACCAGGGACCTATAGGCACAGCTACGAGGGCTACAATGAAGGATGTCTCAGTCTTTATTTCTCCTTAACAACAGATTAACTCTACATTATCCCGTTTATTACACGGCTTACGATTTATAAATTGCATCATAGAATCTGCAAGTTCGGTCACTTCTCTGCTGTTTTGCTAACCCTCCTCGTCGTGTGCATTTGTTTTCAATGAAGCCTTTGCTAAACAATCAGTGGATCGAGGATTATCATATACATGTTACGATGTGTGTATATGTGCAGTTGTATCTGTCATAAACAAGAGATTACAGTTTACGAGACCAGTTGTGTCGCGGAATAGCGGTGCCACGGAGATGAGAGCTGTGACACCGGGTCTGAGGCTCTGAACGCAGGTTTGGTTTTCAGCAGCGATGTGGAAGGCAGAGAGCCTCCTCTCTCCCACATCACAATTAGTCCCAAGCCGTTTAATGACGGTAAATGAAACATTAGGTAAATATCCTGCATAGTTCTGCTCTGTGCTACTCCTCTGTGCGGCGTCCCTAGCAAAGGTCTTACAACGGTTTTGGTGATTCCTGATTGGACAGAGGGGGTGGGTGCTTATCAGTTGTGCAATTCGAGAAAAAAAATCATAGGTCCAGCTGCCTGGGATGGTAACTTTAAGGACAAACTGTTATCAGTGGAAACTCAGGTATCAGCGAGGTCATCAGTGCTCGTGATGATGATGATCTAAACGTGATATCAGCCTCGTGCAGCTATCTGCCAGTGTTTGCATGAAGGAGGTGGAAGAATTTACCTCAGCTTACGTGCACTTCTTGCAGTCTGACTGATAAAAATAATGATGGGGAAGATCTGCGCCCGCTGTAGTCGACGTACACAGTCCAGGCCTAACGGCAGCACACAGTGGATCCCCTGTAGGATGAGGAAGTGGAATGAGCAAGATTTAAATGCAACATATGTAAAGATGCTTAAAAGATTTGATTTTTTAATTTGTACAATTTTCAGTATCCCATAGTAGTTAAATGGTAGCAAAATCAACCTGCATATACAGTAAAAGGAAATAGAAATAATCTACACATTCAGGCTGTAACCTGTCATTTTCTGTAGGTTTTGATTATCTATTTTTAAAGATTCAAACTTTTAACATGATGATACTGGCAGATACATTCATACAAAATGACTCTTTGTTTTAATTGAGAGGCTTTTATGCCGAGAGGAACTGAAGTAAATGTTGTTATGTGTATGCATAATGACGATGACAAATTCTTTATCTTGATCTACTCTAGGAAAAGCTGCACTCACTGCAGTCATAAAAATTCATCCCCTGGGGGCCCACTACTAACCTGCTGGCACATTTTAACATTAAAGATACTGTACTTCAAGTCTTGGGAGTTTTGATATTATTTGGAGTTAATGTTCTGACCTTTTTCATGACTTTCTCGACACTCTGCAGGGTGTAGCAGTGGTTCCTCCCCTGCTCGCACTCCTCCAGGATCTCAGACCTCTGTAGTCTGGTTGCATGCTCACAGGTGCTCAGCACTTCTGTGGAGCAGGAGAGTCAGAACAAGAGTGGGAGAGGAGACAGAAGCAGACGGGCCAGAAGAAGAGATTACATGTATATCAGCTTGTTATCTGATGTAGAATAAGCAAATAAAAAATGACTTTTCTTGCATTCTCTTTGTGTTCTTCTTCTAAAGATCTCTGCAATTGTCCTTTGTTATTGTAATGGTCCAGTTTTATCACAAACATCTTTAAACATCTTATGATTGCAGGGAACACATATAAACACTGACTACCTTTTATAGCATTTTATTACTATTTATTTAGTTTATTTCAGGTTGATTTCCTTCCTAGTTTAAAGCAACAACGCCTAAAAAGAACACAGTGGGAGCTCATTTGTTTATGATGTCAGCTGAACAAACTTCCATTACAGCAGGAAATTAGGAGGAAAGACATAAATAGACTGACCAATAAAACACATGGTCTGTCCACACAAACACACTTATCTATCATGGCAGCCACCTGCGTATGTCATTCCTACTGTTTTTAATCATGTGTTTACAGTGGCTTACGCTCCAGCGGCTCAGCATACAACAACAGAGTATTTTCTCACCAGGTTGACAGAGTTGAAATCCCTGCCACCCCGCCAGCTTCTTGTCCAGTATTCGCCCCAGGGCAGTGGGCAGCAGTAGGATGGGTCTGCAGATGGGTGGGTAGTGGGGAGTGACCAGGGTGTAGGGCATGAGAGTTACACAGCTTTTGGGTGCAGATGTATCACCTGCAGGGGGAAGGGTATAACAAAGTCAAAACAAATCTCACTATACTTAAAATAAGACTTATCACATAAAAATGTAGCTTGTTTTTAGACACTTTTTGCTTATTTCAGGCATATTTTTCCACTTGAAATAAGTAGAAAAATCTAAGTTTTTCTTCCTTATTACATGCACACAAAAAAACTTGCTTTCACTGGCAGATTTTTCTACTTATTTCAAGTGAAAATTTGTTGGAAACAAATGAAAATTATCTGAAAACAAGTGAAAATTTGACTAGAAATTAGACATTTTGAAAAGAAAAAGGACAAATATTCTTGGAAAGATTTTGAGTTTTTGCAATGTACGGATTTGTATCTTGATGCTTGTGTGCATACCTGACTCTATGCTCTTGGACTTTTCATCCTCCACACTGACCCAAAATGGGTTCCTGCCCTGACGCCCGGTACTCACAATCCTCACTGCCTTCTCTTTATTCTGGGCCATGACATGCCCGGCCTAGGGAGGAGGAAATATATTCAAAGGAAAGAGTTAGAGGAATATAATTTGGGTCAAGGGTAATTTTGGAAGCGGTTAGATAATTCTTACTTTATGAGACTTTGATTGAAAGCTCATGTCCTCAATGGCTCGGATAAGAAGTCGCTGTGCCCTGAGAGGAGATAAAATCAGCCACTTCACTTCCATGTATTCTGGTGACTCTCTGTTGACCAACATCAACCTGAACTTTTCCTCTTCTCCACATGTTTACATCACATTCCTCACCGGTGTACCGACCTGTAATAGTTGGGCACGGTTCCACTCTGGAGGTCCAGGAGCTGACAAGGGTGAACCTGGCTGGCATACCACATGTCCTCAGTGTCAGAGGGTCGTGTGTTGGTCACATGTAGGATGTCATTGCAGGACACGGCCAGGGTCCCATTGGGGCCAGCAGCCAGAGAAATGTTGACACGTACGTAGAAGGAGTCTCCTGATGATATCTCACTGTTCTGCAGCTGCTGCAGCAGAGCCTCATAATCTGAACAACAGGCAGAGGACACTCTCACCAAAACCTCAAAACAAATATCATTTCATTTGTTTGAAATTGCATCTTGTGAGTTTCCCTTCCTTTGTGCATGTCAAGAAACTGTATGACTTCATCCTTCATCAATATCTGCTTTGTTTTTGTTTCATAGCATGCTTCATTGATTTGTTAGGTCAAGTCCTTGTTGAATTTTAAGCCCGTCACATTAGGTTTTAATAGATTCACAATTAATCACCAGGAGAACCCTGGGTGTTTAGGGCCGAAAATTAATGAGTGAGTGAGTGAGTGAGTGAGTGAGTGAGTGAGTGAGTGAGTGAGTGAGTGAGTCACTCAGTCAGTCAGTCAGTAAGTCAATCAATCAATTATATTTCGGACAAAATGACACTGATACATCAGAGCTGCTGTATTTGCACATTTTTGCCGTCACACCTGGTTCCAGGAAAGTCTGATATCGATTTGATCAGAAGATGAGAGCAACTGACCATTTCAGGAACTGGAATGTGTAACTGGACTGACTGGTCGCCCAGCTTTTTGTTGTTGTTTGCAAGCTTGTATGACAGTTTCAGACACAAACATCACAGTAGGTATATATACTCTGTATGCACTATTTATTATTATATTTATTATTTATTATTATTATGAGACCAAGTGCAGGGACTCGGTGCTAACTCCTGATCCTAGTGTTTTGGCCTGATTTTTGGCTAAATTCAATTACATTATACATTATACAGTACATATACATATTTTCTTATGTATTCTGTTGTTCACAAAGTGCAGTGCAGAGAGCAATTCTGTGTGCTGAGAGGATGAGGGGATGATTCAACAGTTTGCAATATGTGGGAAAAAAAGGTAAAGAAAAAAACGAAAAAACCATGACATCTAAATGGTCCCAATGTTACTGAACGGAAGGTAAGTAAAATCAAAAAATAGTAAAATAATGTACTTATTATTCAATTCAATTCAGTTCAATTCAATTCAATTCGTAAAGTATTAATAAAGTAGCATGCGTTTTAAAGGTGAAGTAGGTCTTTATCAAGCAAAATGTCATCAAATATAAATTACTTCATAATAACATAAATCATCGTGGCTTACAGAATGGAGAAATATACAGAAAGAGATGTAACATCCTCACTAAAACAGAATAGAAATGCTACATGATGAGAGAAACCATCTTGGCTTTTGACCATAAGCTGTATTATGTACACGCTGCAGGACATACCATCTTGCCTGGGGCGTAGGGAGAGGTGGCAGAGGCCCGTCACCTGGCCCAGAGCCCACGTAGCTTCCTCTAAAGTGGAATCCTCCAGCACCATCCTCAGAGCCTTCTGGTTCTGCTCATACTTCACCTGCAGAGCAACGACACCATGAGAAACACCACCACCACCACAGGTGGAAGAGTTTAACAGGTGTTTTCAGGTACACCTGCACCTACCTCCACTATCTGTGCCCCGCGGCTGATGCCAACAGTATGTGCAGCGCTCCCTTCTGTCACCTGATGCACAAACACTCCCGTCTTATTTCCCCCCACCACCGCCAGCTGGCTGAGCAGCGCTGCCCCCTGGAAGGAGATGGTGAGAACGCGGGCGCTGATGCGAACGGCTTTTGGACGGGAACGCATCAGGAAAGGCGGGGCTGAGGTTTTGGACAGGCTGGGAGGATTAGGGGAAAGATAATGAATGCTTCAGTCATAAGCTTTGATTGTTGTCAATGATCATTGGAAAGGAAATGTGTGATGTCACACTGTACATTGTTGATTGTACCGATTTGAACAGATTGATTTGATTATTCGCTCAATGTTCAATACTTTCATTGCTTTTGTAATGTATTACCTTAGAAAATGCTTTGTCATCTCTTCTACGTCAAAATATGAAGCTTATTTGTAACAATGCTAGTCTGCCTCACCTGTCAGACTTGGAGTCACGCGGAGCGCACAGCTTGGATGTCTGCATGTCCTCACTGCCCACTAAACAAAAGAGAAGTTGTTGAATGACTTGGCAAGAATGTAAAATAAGGTGCCAGAGTTAATGTGTCACTATACAGCCCTGGCAAATGGCCAACTTTGTACAATAGCTAATGAAATCCAAACAGCAAACCACCACCACCACCACCCTATACACAAAAAAGAACAGTTGATATGTTTTCTATGTAGATATATACCACAGGGGAGGAAGACAAAGTCATCCAGTAAAGAATCTGTCTCTGCTGTCTCCAAGCTACAACAGAAAAACAAAACAAAAACAAAAGGTCAGTTACATGAAAATCTGGTCAGATTTCTCTTTGTGTGTGTCTGTCCCACACAAACAAACAGGTCTGGGTTTAATATTTTAGATCAGCTTTTGTAGCTTTTAATAAATACATATGAACTCAAATTCAAAGAACTGGTGGACTTCAAAACTGCACAACTTATGTTCAAAATTAACAACAACATGCTGCCTGACTGTATTCAGAAAATGTTCAATAAAAGACCGAGCCATTACAACCTCAGAGGGGTGCGTATTTTCAGTAAGTCAAAAATCAGAACCAACACCAAAATAAGATGTACAACGGTAACAGCTGTCATATGGAATAATCTGGAGAATGATTTAAAAACATACAGCACCATAGTCTCATTTAAAAAATATTCAAAAATAGAGTGATCAATTTATAACAAGTAATACGAGTATACGAGTAATGAGCTGTGATGTCTGCTATCCTGTAAAGCGTTTTTTTTTCTTTTCTTTTTTAGTTGTATTATTATTATTTGTTTGTTGTTTGTTGTTTGTTGAGGGGGAAAAAAAAACTTTTTTCTTTTTGACTCTGTTATTTGCTGATATTTGTATATTTTGAGTATAACTTGATTTATAAAAAGGGTAGGCAAAATAAGATAAGCTCCAGCCTACACCTTTTCGGTCTAAATGTCTTTTTTCTTTTTTTCTTTTTGTTGTCTTTAAAGACCTTAGCTGATGTATTTATGTGTGATCTAATTTCTATTGTAAAATGAGGTGACAAGTCAAGACAGAAATAAACTAAAACTAAACTAAGAAAAAAAAAAACTAAACTAAAGATCAGTACGCTAGGTGTGAGGTAAGAGATTGGTTGGGGCTTAGGGATAATTATAGCTTCTGGTCAACACCTTATAGTAACACAAGAACTGAGGAATGCTCTGCTACATAGAAACTAGGTTTAGGTGAGTTTAGGTCCTCAGCACAGTTTACCTTTGTGTTTTTCTTGTGAATCATGTGACATGAAGGCAAGGGGCTGTTGTTCCTGTAAATCGATAATTCACCTGAAATAGGGTGCTGCGTCATGTTACAACAACAGAAAGGAATGCTGACCTCAATAGAAGATCTCATCCTTCCTGGTGGGGGGCTGTAAATGCTGCTACAGTAGTAGTCTTATAAAATTGGTCTAATAATGCTGTTCATTCAAAGGCCAAAACACATGCATAGCGAGGTACACTGTATGAAAATGAACACATACACATACACATACACATACACATATACATACACATACACATACACATACACATACACATACACACACCTGCACTCTGCATAGAGAGCCTCCACCCTTCTACGGAGGGAATCTGAACTGGGTGGCTCTGCATTTCGGGATCGGACACTTGCAGCAGCATCTTCACTCTGCATACACATGCACACACAAACAAAAGATCATCACAATGTCCACATTTTTCAAAATATAACAGATACAAAATCTGTGTATGGCTGGGTGTGTTTTATACCTGAGCATTAACATTTTATATTACAAATAATTTTGGATTATTACAAATTATTGGATTATTTGTTGAAAATAAAAATGGCTATACAGAATCTTCATTTCAGCAAATCATGCCAGATCTCTGAAAGTATGAGTGATAAATATGTAACAGCTCTACTTAAGAAAACAAAAAATTATATGTAGTTCAGAAATGTACTGGTCAAGGAAAAGGAAAACTGGGATCTGACCAGAAGTTGATATAAATTTGCCACATTTACGTGTATTCAAAAAACTAGAGAGAATCAATAACCAGCCCCAATAATATAATTGCAGCTGGATCTGAAACAGACACACACCTCTGAAGGGCAGCAGCTCAGTGACAAGGGATTAATTGCATCCAGGCGGCAAAGTCTGCGTCTGTTGGGGATCTGGGATTCTTCACTGCTGGACCTTGAGCTCACCCAGCTCTCCTCTGTTTCCTTTAGGCAAAATCACAAGGCTCAGTATCCTCATCACTATTTCTGTATGTGTTGTGTGTACGTGTGTGCTGATTTGTTTGTGTGGAAAAATTACATTAGAACTCTGTGGTTCCAGCTCTCTGGAGCAACGTGCTGCTCGGGGGCTGAGGACCCTCTCCTGGACCTCCATCAGCTGGCACCTCAGGGTGTCCTTCTCAGCCAGGGTGTGGGCAATCATGGCCTGGGCCTCATCTCTGGACAGGTACGCCTGCAAGCACGGGGTGGGGCTCATGGTCAATCAACACCACACAGTACACTACAGTCCTCATTCATGCAGATAGACAGGAAGATAAACATAAAGCAGTTTATCCATCCACCCACCCACCCACCCACCCACCCACCCATCCATCCATCCATCCATCCATCCATCCATCCATCCATCCATCCATCCATCCATCCATCCATCCATCCATACGTCATACGAAAACAAATATGAATACAAAATACTTCATTAATCCCCAGAGGGAAATTAATTTGTCTGTCAGCTCCTCTACCATTTGAAGAAGAATAAAAAAAATCTGATGGCTGTGTGGGTACAAAGTTCTTCCATATCTCTCCGTATTGCAGCGAAGAGAGAGGAGCCGTCATGTTACAGTAACCACAAAATGCTGGACGTCTGTAATGAATGTGGTAATGTGAGAAACTGTTTGAATAGTTGGTGCCACCAAGGCATGTGCTACACATGGCATGGTAGTATTTCTGTCTGGCAGCTATCTATCTCCTCACACATTCTTGTCAGTTGACCAACAGGAACAAGACATGGCAGAAACTTGGAACGAAGATTATGTCTGAGTTATAAACCTCGCATTGTTTATAAAGCATGATAGAAAACCTCTTGCTCTCTCCACCTATCAATTAAAGGCAAAAATGCCCAAAAAATACACTTTAAAAAAAGAACGTTGGATGTGATCAAATATCTGTTGGGGAATTCCAGTGTTGATTGAAGGGTGTTGAACCTTCAGCTCTGTGTTGGGTTTTTTAATTACACTGTCAGTACAGTTTCTAGTTTGTCTTTAGGGGTCACTTCCAACTGATTCTACAACAGCCGGTGCATATTCTCATTTGTCCAGGTCATAGTATTTCAAAGGAGGTTAAATCGAAAGCAACTGGACTTAGTTATTTGTCTAGGAAGACGTTTCACCTCTCATCCAAGAGGCTTCATCAGTTCATGTACGCAGCTGACCAGGCTGGGACTGGTCCAACTATCTGGTGTGGAGACTCACTATTTATAGTGAGTAATAGTGAGTCTCCACACCAGATAGTTGGACCAGTCCCAGCCTGGTCAGCTGCGTACATGAACTGATGAAGCCTCTTGGATGAGAGGTGAAACGTCTTCCTAGACAAATAACTAAGTCCAGTTGCTTTCGATTTAACCTCCTTTGAAATGATTCTACAACAGTTTCAAATATTGCATTTCCACAGATACTGACTGGCACTGATGAGCCCTCTGGTGTATCAGTGTAGAAGCTTCTACAGCTGTACTGATATGCTCCAGTGAGCATATTCTCTCATTTCTAGTTGATTGCATTTCTGATTTGTTGACACCAGCATGATGGTCCACTGACCCTTCAGTCCATCTATGGTCTCTAGTGAAGCAATACAACTAGAAGTTGACTTTCACTGTCACAGTCCTTGCATCAATGGCTCAGTTTTTTCATGTTGAAAACCAGTTGTGTTATTGTACTTTAAGATTATCTTGTGATTTGATGTGTTTCTTGTCTTGTCATACATGCTTGTTTCTATTTTTTTTTTCTATTATTTTTTTTACTACTGACTGTGAACTAATTGCCCCTAGGGGATAATAAATATTATTGAACTTGACCTCTTCTAATAGATATTAGAAGATATATACGTAGATGTAATTTATGATATCACCAGCTTCTCCTCAGCACACCCTGCTACATCCCACCATGCTCCTCCATCCTGCTGCTTCCTCTTTACCAGAATTTTCCTCACTGTTCAATCTCAACCTGTTCACCAGCTCACCATCTCCAACCTCCTGTCCCCAAACTCTTTTGGGTCAAGAATGAAAACTCAAACATAACAGCTTTGTTCCTAATCTTGCTTATGTAAGAGTGAGAGACACATGGCATGCCAACACCACAGTCATGCTAATACAGATCCAGTGTGTCATCCACCATGCAGCAAGCATGAATCACTAATTATACCCAGGAGCTGTCAAGTCATTTGCTTGTGGCTTCTTGACTCTGTCAGAATGGCTCATTCTGTTTGTCTCTAGGGGAAAAGCTCACATCTTAAGGAGAGAAATGAGCATACTTCTCCATCAGCAAAGAACATAATAGGAACATATTTCCAGAGGAGGGGATTTTAACCACTGTTCATTATGAAAGTGACATACATGACAGCTACAGGTGTGGAACAGGCAGCAAGAACCAGCTCAGCTGCTTGGTAACTAATATTCTCTTCAGCCGCACAGCTGACAATCGACTGCTTGACATTTTATCATTAAAAACAAACAGCATGACGTGAAGGAGGACCAGTTCCACGGTAGCTATGAGAATAGACTCTAAAAATGCAAATAGTGTTTTTATGTTTACCAAAGACAGGAAAGCATGAACGATGGAAGAGTTCTTTTTGGTGTCTCTTACAGTACCTGGTCTCTCTCTGCCTGCAGCTCCCTCAGCTGATTGTGGATCATGGTGATCTTTTGCTCGTGCATGTTACAGTCCAGGGTCAGCTGCTGCACCTGGAGGCTCAGGCACTCCTTCTTCTCCATGAGCTGGAAACAAATATGCACATTACACATGTGGTCACTTGTTTGTTAAGCTACTACTTATTTACACATTTCAAATGGTGCGGCTATGTTGCGGTGGAAGAGTTCATATATATATATTTTATATGCACAATGATAAAAACAACAATTATATTTAATGACACAAAGGCAAATAATTGTGCAGGAGAGGAAAAGAAGCCCAAAAGGCTTATATAGCTAAAATCCTCCTCTCCAATACAAAATTACTAAAACAGATCAACCAATAGAAAAAGAAAAAAGGAAAAGAAGCAGAAAAGGGAAAGAGACAAGGGAAAAACACAACAAATAACAGAGAGAAAAAAGAAGGAAGATAGGAAAAAGATGTGTTCATTCCTTCCTGATCCAGGAGAGACAAACACACTCACCCCTTGGTTCTCCCTGAGCAGCTTTTCGTTCTCCTCTCTGTAACATCTGAGCTGCTCTGCAAGCTCCACCTGGCTGTCTATGGCCTCCGCCAGGTCCTGGGCCAGGATGTCCTGCCGAGCCTGATGAAGACAGCAGGAAACACATGAGGCGCTGACTCTTTCACCCTCTAAATATTGTGAATGAAGGTTCACTATTATACATAAATTATCCTACACAACAAATATAAAGAGATTTGCTCTCACTGGGTCCAGTTTTTCTGCCTTCACCAGCTGGCAGCGCAGTCTCCTCACTTCCTCCTGCGTCTCAGCAAGAGAGACACATCTGAGCGAGTGCTGCCTCTGGAACTCGTTCTCCTTTTGGAATTTCTGCAGTTCAGTTTGCAGCTGGTACACCTGCCACCACAGAGGACAATCAACTATTGATGAACAACTGTATCCTCTTTTCTGTAAGATGCAAAAACAAAATCACCACAAATTCTTTGCATTGCTTGGCCAGTGATCCCACAATCTGATCCCCAATGTTGAACTCTAATTCTAGTTTATATTCATATATATCAGTGATATTAATTCAAGAGGCAATCGGGAAGTTTTCTTTGCAGGTGAACTTGGTTTATTTCCCAGAGTGGCTGGTGGTGATTGTCATTTATGTTTTAACTTGTTTTATTGGTTTCATATATTGGTATTTTATTGCATTTTATGTGTGTTGTGTATTTTCTGTTTAATTTTTGGTTTTTGTACAGCACTTTGGTCCACTGGGTTTTTAAAGTGCTTTATAAATAAAGTTGGTATGGTATGGTATGGTATGCTATTTAAGCCTCAGCTTTTATTGCCTTTGCAAGATAAGAGCAGTGCTACAGTGGAGGCTGAAGTGACTTAAACATGTGATTGAGACAAGACTTAACAGTGGCATTCACACTTTTGGACACTGCTTTTGGTGTAATACTGAGCTTACAAGAGGAAAACTATCTGTTAATGCTATCACTGGCTGTGTAGCAATGGCAAAAGTTACAAAAGCCTTTGAGCAACTGGTTATTATTATACAGTGCAACAAATCTGAGGTAAAAGACCAAAATGTTAATATTGTGAGCCAAAAAATAAACACACAGACTTCTAAATTCAGCAGTTGAGGTCCAGGACGGAGGAACTCCAGTCATTTTAAACAGCAAAGCTTTTTTTTGCTGCATATGTGGAAAAATTTGCATAAAATATGTTTTGGTTCAAGAGGAAACTAAGAAAATGCAAAACATAAAGCCTAAACATGAATAAATAAAGAAGGGATATTACTTCAGTGAGTCAGCCTCACATTTGTCTGATGACTACAAGTCTGAAAATGACTGAATCTGGGAGTGTCTTTAGGAAAGCACTGAAGCTTTACCCTCTTCTCTACTTGAGGCTACAGTAGCCGTTACTAGCATTAAATACTGTAACAGCATCTTTGTCAAAACGGCTGGTGGTCTGGTGACACTGGGTGATGATGATGATGATGATGATGGTAGGTTTTAACATGGAAGAAAAATGGGTGCAACCTCTGATATCTGCTGTTCCGTCCCTTTTGAACTGTTTATCCTGAGTCACACAATGCTATTGGTTGTGCAATGGTCAGTCACAGGCTAAAAATAGGTTGGCTTTCAACAGTATAATGGTGAAGCTTCTGAATGCTGGATAGTGCACACAATTCATATAATTCCCATGAGCATCTCATGTTAAACCCTATCTACCTGATCTTTCAAACCCCACACCCTCAGTTTGTAACAGAGGCTTGGAGTTTAAACCCGGCCATTGTGTTACACAACTATTTTCACTTGTGTGCCTCCCTGAACCTAGCACGATCTTCTTTGTTTACATCAGACTGCAACGCTCAGATTTCTGTTTAACACTGACCTTCGAGGGGTGACCTGTGGGGGGGGGGGGGGTAATTGGATGTCTGTACATATTGAATTTATATTTGTTTTGCTGCCCTTCTTATAAATGTAGTTTTTCTGTGTGTTTATTGTTGTTGTTTGTATGTTTTGCCTTTTGTTTTATTTGTTTGTTTGTTGTTTTTGTTTTTCTAAAAAATGAAATGGAAAAATTCAATAAAAATTTGATCACACACACACAAAAAAAAACCACTGACCTTCCGAGGACTTTCCCCTGAGATCGCCGCTTTGTGTTTCAAGGAGGAGAAACTTATCTTAAAGCTTCCTCGACTAACAAACAGACCTGAGCATCACTCACCTGTAAATTGAGATCATGGAGGCGCTTGTTGACAGCAGATTTGTCCTCGATGGCTGCTGTGTAGCGGACATACAAGTCGCACTTCTCATCCTTCAGCTTGGTGACTTCACGCTGCAGAGAGCACAGCTGTCTCCTCATGTGTTCGTTGTCGGCCTGAACTCGACCTGACTTCTCCTCCTGCTCCATTATCCGCCCGATCTCCGACTCCAGCGCAGCGCAGCGCCCCGTCATCTTGTTGGCCTCGTGACGGGCCTCCTGCAGCTCCTGCTGCATCCCTGTTACTGCTCTGACCAGATACTCTGTCAGCTCGGAGTACTTTATCAGCCCTGTGAGGAGAGCACTGCAGGTCAGTAATGTGGTAAATAAAATTTAAGAAAATCACACATTCCTTTAAATTTACTTAAAATCACTGACCACTGAATCTTGAAGGCTCAGTGCTGGGTTTGCGTCCAGTGATCTGGGTGTACAGGGTGGGGTAGTGGATCATCAAACTCTCCAGCAGAGCCACAGCACCGTTCCTCCCCTGAGTCCTCAGTAGATCCAACATATAGCCTGTAGCAGAGGAGAAAGCAGTCATACCTTTAACTCCAATCCTAAACTTTGAGTTGACTTAATCTAAAACAGTGAAGGTCATGAAGTTATTGACCAATCTTATATCAGAAATAAAAAAATCTTCATTACATTTTTTCTTCAGTGAGATGTCAAGGTGACAATTGCTCTCTAAAGCAGCGGTTCCACAGCTATTCCAACTCAGGGCCCACTTGAAAATCTCAAAATTGTCCGCGGCCAAATGGAGGCCAAATAATATGTTCTCAGAACACTTTTTTCACTTTTAAAGGAGACATATTCTGCCCCTTTTCCACAAATTAAAATAGTTCCCAGGTGTCTTAAAGACATGTCTGTGACATGCTTTGGTCAAAATCCCCCAAGGATCAAACATCACAGCTCTTTTCATCCTCTCTAAACAGCCCTGTTCAGAACGGCTGGTTTCAGTGCCTGTCCCTTTAAAGGGACAACGAGGAGTTTCTATTTGGTTATAAAAAAGTCTCACGTTAATGTGGATGAATCTCCGCTACCCACACTTGTTAATGGGCCCATTTTCGATAAATATATCGTTTTGTCTCTATCGTTATTTTGTTATTATTAGTTATGAGAATAACGCCGCTGAATCGCCGCTATGGTCGGAACTACGACGGTATGTGAACCTCTTTGAACCTCTGACTTTAATTATTGATGAATGAAAACATGAGTCTGTCTTGCGCCGGTCAAAGAATTTTACGGTGCGCGCGGAGGCTCATACTGTAAATGTAGTGTGAAAACGCTTCGCTAGCTCGTTAAACCTAGGGAGCATGCACGTTATTTGTTTTTGGTCAATTCAACGTTTTGGGCACTAGAAGACAAGACAAACACCCAAATATATGTTAAAGAGCCTTCAAAAAGTGATATTTCCATAATACAGTATGTCACCTTTAATGATAAAAATAGAATGTTCAGGACAGGAAACATGTAGGAAGCTCCACAGTCACTGAGAAGTTTAAGCGTTGCAAATTGTAGTTCCCAAACTTTTTAGGCCATGCACCCCCTTCTACATCTCACCTGATGCACTCAAGTTGCCCGTCACATTAAAAAAAAGGCTATTAATAATCGCATTCAGGCATCAAGTTTAATGAAATAATAAGAACATATAACTAAATATGCAATAATAGGCCTATTGAGCTCTACCACTTGAAAAAGTGGGGAGAATAAAAAAGAATAATAATAATAAAAAGCCACCAATTAACCGGCCTACAGGCTACTGGTCATAACAGCAAGTATTATTACAGGAAATTATAACACCAGTAATTTTATTCAAATTGCAACAAATACTCCACCACAGAAAGAACAAATGAGAAAGTTTCCCTGTTTTTAACTACTTCTGCATGGTCGCTGTCACAACAAGCTATACTTGCAGTTTGAGCTCCCTATGAGGAACACAACAAATTTTAGGAGATTAACTTTTTTTTCCCCACAAAAATTGAATTGAATTGAATCAAATTGAATTAAAATGTATTGATCCCTGAGGTGGGAATTTAGTTTGTCCCAGCATCACATGAAATAAAAGGCAGAACAGTGGGTGAGAGTGGGGTAAGATGAGCCACTCACTACATCAAGACAATTATAGTTTTGTTGCTAACTATACATATATTTCAGGATGTTGTGCGTCCTTACAAACAAACAGAATGACTGTAAACATAACTGTTTTGATAGCGTGTCCAAAAAAGTGGTTTTTACCCCGTGTATGGGGTAAGTTGTGTCATCCCCTCCTTCCCTACCATCCATCTCCCACCTCCCCCTTTCCTCAGTATTCCACCTGTCCAGGTTGCAGGGGAAGACAAACTGCTGGGACCTGCAGCTGAGACACCGACTCACTGAGCTTTGGGGAGTTTTGTGATTATATTGCATCTTGGGAAGAATCCCTCATCTTTCTCTTTTAAAGTAAAGCTTGAATGGCCATAAATAACTTTGCATGTTCTCTGGAACACACTTACTGTAATCATAAACATCTAAATCTTGATTTAATAATTAGTACATGTACAGACAAAATACACTCATCGGGCAGGTAGCTCAACTTACCCCAGAGCCAAATTATGACTTTATTACTCCCCACACCTAAAATGATTCACTTTCATGCTGGGTTTACTACATCATGTTGTAGCTCATAGATACCACAACTCATGTATAATTATCTATTTTGGTCTGGACATAAATGTCAAACCACTTTACCCATGTGGTTCTTACCTTCACAGACTTCCTCCGAAATATTTGGTCACATGCTCAATTTTTCTTATAGTTTCCTAGCAACATGGGGTGGCTCAACTTGCCCCTATGCTCAACTTACCCCATTCTCCCTATAAATAGACAGATAGAAGTATCCCTGAGCAGTGGTTCTCAAAGTGGGGTCCGGGGACCACCAGGGGTCCTTGAGAGGGTTCAATGGGGTCCCCAACTTTTTCTTAAAAATTCACCACCTTTTTTTCCAGACATTTCTTGAAATGTTTCCCAAAATTCAATTTGAACCTACATTGACTAAAAAAAAAGTAACATTATTCAGTCTCAGAACAACTATTTGTGTATTTCTGATGTTTGTTTCAAAATTTTGTCCAATGGGGGGGGTCCGTGGTAACCGTGGTCCGTGGTCTAATTTGTGTCAGTTTAGGGGTCCTTGATGTAAAAAAGTTTGAGAACCGCTGCACTAAAGTAATCACATCAAAAATTTGGTTAGGCAGCCCAAACTAGAACGAATAATACTCTGAAATAGCCTGCCTGTCTTAAAAATATCTGTTCTCAGTACTGCAGGTGTTGATGGAACTGTCTCTGTCTCTGCACTGCTTTCAGTGCAAACAAATAAAACACAGTAAACACAGTCCACATTGCCGGCCACAGACTGAGGTGGACTAACAGCTCTCCATAAACTCTTTGCAGGTGAATAGGTTAATCTCACTTGTTCTCATGGAGCGGTTGGTGAGGTTGTGGCAGGTGACAATCTCATCCTCATCCATCTCTGTGAGCACCCTGGCCTGCCTCAGGTACGGGATCACGATGCATGGCCGCACCCCTAAGGAGATCCGGTGGCGATTGTCGTTAATAAGTTCCCACAGTTCCTCCTCGCCCATACTCTTCAGGTCCGGACCCTCGCAAGGAACGCACTCCCCTGACATCCTGAGAGTGGCGGGTCTGCTGCCGTGACGACCGGACACAGCTGGAGCCGACAGAAACGAACACAAACACACATACACACATACACACAAACACACACCCTGCGCTGCACAGACAGTTGTCACAGAGCCAATCCTGGAAGCAGACTGAAAAGCAAACATTACCGGATGAAGCAGAAAAAGGCGAATGAAAAGGGGCCGGCCACTCTCCACGCCCCGTGGGTGTTTTTGCCACAAGTGTGTGTTTATGTGTGGGCGTGTAGGAAAACCTGTAAGACAGGACATGTGATGCAACAGAGGACTAACTGTGTGTGTGCTGGCATAAACAGAGCTGAAACATAGGATCTCTCACACAATCTCATATCAGATGGACACACACACACACACACACAGAAAACCATTAGTTAAGTGCGCATCATATCTCTTTCATTAACACTCTTGGCAGTTGTGTAACATTTGTTTGCTTCATTAATGAATGAATCCAGGTGTGTTTGCTGAAGGGAGTGCAGCTGGAGTCTGAGGTGTAAATGAACTCCTCGTTACACAGAAACATTAGACAGTTTGTTAGCTGCCTTGATAAGACAGTAAGGCAAACACACATACCACACCACTGACAGGAGCAAACAACTGAACACTGAAGTTCAAAGTCCTCTGTTTAAGAAGGAAATAAGGTTGGAGGGGGGGTTGGTGGGGGATATCTGTGCAAGGTCAAAGGGTTTCTTACACTGTTTGCTAACTTGCCACCATCATGTGTGAACTTACTGCTAACTGCGCTGTAAAGAGTTTGTGCAAACAAATCAAAACCATCAAGATAACTATTACTGAAAACTGTAGTCAGTAGGTTATACAAGAGGTTGTAGTAAATCTATAGGGAAATAAAACTTTTTACTGTAAAAATGTTTACAGCTCAGGTAGCGCCTTTGTTAAAGGGATAGTTCAACATTTTGGCAAATTGGCCCATTGCCATAGTCATAGCAGTAGGTTCGTTACCTTTATTTGTTGGTGTAAGCTATTTTTAGAATGGCCGAGCGCAGACGTGACCTGCTCAGAGCTACGCTACTGAGGATAATGGGATTTTTTGGTTTCCCTCATCAAATTAATCAAATACACAATCCAAAAACTCCCAAAACGCTTTCGTGGACAAGTCGTGACCTGCACATTCACCACGCTATGAGATAATAACAGAACATTACGAGACAGAGTTGTTTTCGAGGTAAATACAGAGACTGCTTGTTGAAAAACTGTCCCTGACGGGAACACGCATCAGCGGTATTGCATGAATTTACCTCTAAAACGACTCTGTAACATTTTGTTATTGTCTCTATTGCTTACACCGACAAATAAAGGTAATGAACCTACTGCTATGACTATAGCAATTATGGCAATGGGCCAATTTGCCAAAATGTTGAACTATTCCTTTAAGGTAACGAGTTACAGTTACCAACTCTACTGTATAATATTATGATCCTCCTACACTCCCATCACACACAAAATTAAAAGGAAGCTGCTGAAGCTGGTCTCTCTAACCCACGAAGCCACAGAGCTGTCTTCTCTCCCTCATGTCGGCTCATACAGTCAGAGCTACTGAACACTGTCAGGGAATTCCCCATAAAACCTGCATGGAAACACACAAGGAAGACAGAAGAGTCTAAAAGTGAACTGGTGTGGCCACAGAATGTCCACCCTTGAAAAAGATTTTACAATCTCACGTATTCAGCTACAGAATAAGATGGACATTTGAAATTACAAAGATGATCCACAACATAAATAAATTACAACTTATCTGTGTGTTTTCTCAATACTGAGGCTCTCAATTTGACATTTAACAGAAATGATAACACCATAATCACATTTTTAAGAAGAGCAGAGAGATTGGCTGTAATAAATAAAGTAAGGGCTCTATTACAAGGGCAGTAAAAGCTCAAGGAGGGGTTAGCGTTGGAATGATCTTCTGCACCAAGAAGTGACTATTGTAGTACAGTATCCATGTAAGGTATGCCAACATTCACCACAGGCTTCTTATTAATCTACTCGTAATACCTGAACCATGCAGTTAGTTAGACTTGGTCTAAGACCAATAAGTAGTTTATATGGATGGGAGCTGGTTTGGTATAATTATAACCGGTTACAGACCTCACACATAGAGAATAGATGTAGGTTCAAACAAACAACACAAAATATAAAGTACTGTACATACATTACCAAACTGCATGCTGTTTTCTCATGAATGTTCAAAGGAAACCAACTACAAAGAAATTCCATTTATGTATAATAATGTATGAATGACAAAGTGGACTGTTTCTATTATGTATTAATTTATTAATATGTATAATATGTATTAATGTATACATTTATGGAGAAGGGGGGGGATTGATTAAGTTATATTTATTCTCACTCCTTTGCATGCAACTTTATTTATATATTTTGAATATTTTGTCTGCCATGTCTTTGTGGTATTTCCTTTGTTTTATTTTATACATTTTTGCTTGTATGTACTTGCATGTTTGAAAATAAACTTTTAAGAAGCTTCAAGTGCTGTTAACTTTTTTTCTTTTCCAGGTATAACAGCTAATGTAAACAGTTCCATCTCCTCTGCACATGGGGCTGGGGTGTGTTATACATTAGATGTAGGTTCAGATATTGAAGTGAGCGGAGCGTGAGTAGCAGTTTGAATTGGAGGAAAGTTTTCCGTGTGTGTGCATTCTGCTGATCTACACGTGCTGTGGAAACTCCTGTCCTAGGTCACAGCAAATAATGGCACTTACAGCGACACAATCCGATGAGCCTGTTCTACAGCATTGTGTGAACAAGTGTCCCCCGTCACTGAGGCGTCATCAACAAGTGTGGAAATCAGATCTAATAACAGATAACAGATCTGCTGCTTCCAAGGAAGACGTGCAGCTGTTTTGATGACCTCTCAAAAGCAGTTTACTGCTGCTTATTCATTTTAATGCTTCAAATGAGAGATGGTACGAAACACACAACAACTCTGATCTATTCTGAAAACAGTGTGCAGGTGCTTCTACACAGATAACTCACTTTTTGTATTCTCACTGCAAAATCTGTAGATTATGTGTAAAGTAGAGCATTGTAATTCCAAAAGTTTGATGCTGTTTTGTTTTGGAAGGGTTTTCCTGGAGTTGCCACCCCACCAATATTTTCTCTGGCTGTTTTGCAGATTCCATTTCGCTTGTGCATTGCATTACAACTGGACTATTGTTTGACCAAGCCATCAATATTTTCATGTAACGCAGAAACCAGTTATTTTGTTCAATATGATATAATATATTTTTGTTTTTATTTCATTCTTCCTTTGCATTAATGTGAATACCTGCTGCTGTGGCACAATAATTTCCCAGCCTGGGATGAGTAAAGAACCTTGAATGTTGACAGCATAGAATTACAATATTAAAATTCCATAAACAGAATGGATATGCAATTTAGAGAACATTGCGTCAGGAAAAGGAGCAGCAAACAGAAATAACCAGGAAATAACTCCTGGTGATGCCTACACTGATGGATACTGTTTAAAATGCAAATGAGCCACTGAATAAATGGCGCCACTATGGAGTGGGCTGCTGTCTGACCTTTTCTCGGTAAGTGGACAAAGGGGGTGTTTGAGCATAATTTATGCAAAAAATTATATAAATAATAATAATATTATATAATAAATATAATAAAAAAATTACCACAGAGCTCAGCAACTTTCCACCACACTAAATTCTCAAACTGGCAGCTAGACTGAAAAAGCCTAATATAATGATGTATTTAGTTCAGTGTCCATTTTATTATATTGTTTCACAATTACTTTTTCATTCAAAGCATAACACGGAGCAAACACTAAAATAAATCACTTCATCATACAGTATATCTCCAATCTGTCTTCCTTATCTTAACCTCGTTTTTACTCACTTTCCATCCTCTGCATTTCTTCTTCAGTACTCACTGCCATGCCTGTATTCTCTCACTATCAGTATGCCTGCTGATCCAGGGTCTGTGTGTGTGCTGCTATTGCTAACGTCAGCTTACGGAGTGCCCCCTGGTGCTGGGGAAACTCTTGGCACACGCGGTGCAGGATGGTGTTGGTGGAGTGCACCCGGTCCATCTGGCTCTGCAGAGCGGCTCCTACTGACTCGCTGGTGGACAGGGCTTGGTAGCTGCCCTCATGCACCGCCTGCAGCTTCTTGGTCCGGTTCTGCAGAGCCACCAGGTGGTTCAGGTTCTAAGGGCAGGAAAAATAAATAATCATTATAGATGTCTTTATGCCTTCACACAAACTCACAACTGATCACAGACTGTTGAAAATAATCTAGGTGTGGTTTCCATGAATCAAAACTGGGATGCCCCAGACAATACATGTCTCCATGGCCCAGAAACCTCTTTTTATAAACACTGTCACCACTCCTTTATCTGAACTAAGATTATTAATCAAATACTGACAGATGACATAGGGTTCCAGTAAGGAACTGACACTTTATTGACACATACCACCTAATGAAACAATGGAGCTGGTCCTGTATTAGATTTCAAGATAGTGAAGAGTCACTAACATGTACAAACCAGTATAATAGACAAATACAAACTGGCAAAACAACACTTTAAGCACAGTTACAGTGCCGTCACATGGTAGCATGTATCTGTGTGTTGTAAAACGGAACGTTATGTGCTTCGTACCCTGTCTTTGGTATCCTGGAGGTTCATGAAGTCCGGGTCGAGGGTGTAGCTGGCACCACACAGATCTATCAGCCTCTGCTTCTGCTGTGCAAGCCGGTCATTCAGGCTCTCCTGGCTCTCCTGCAGCTCTTTGATCACACTCTGCCACTCTGCCACGCGCTGAAGACACAGAAGTTCAGTCGGTGCATTTCAGGGATTTACGCGCACATGAATGAATTTATGTCTCTCACCTTGTATGTGTCCTGGATGCTGCGCTGCAGGCCCTGTATGAAGCGGTTGAGCTCGCCCTTGGTACTTTGCTGGCGGGAGCTGCTGATCATGGCCTCCCTGCGGAGAACAATGGTCTCCCTCCTCGCCACTGTTGCTTCACTCTCCCTCAGCAGCATTTCCTGCTGCTTCATCAGCTGGTTCAGTTGCACCTGCAAAGTATCACATATTAAATGAGGGGATACAAACATGACCGAATGCACACAGAACATCAAATAAACTGAGCATGTGAGATCAATAATAACTCCTTATCGATCCCACTTTCTAACTTTATACTTTTCGTATAAACAGATGTCAGTGGAAACTGCAATCAGAAATATGTATGTATGAAACATGTGCTGATTTATGGGCTCAAACTGTACTGTATACTGGTAATTACACTGATAACATATAGACCAATGATTCTCAAAACCCTGGTGTAGTTGGCCATGAGGATAACGTGTTCTTCAGCTAAATGATGGCTAATAACTAACTTTGTTCTTCACATTGCCTCTTTGTCTGCTGCAAGGCCAAAGTGCAGCTCCAGGCTAAAGGGCAGTTTCTTCCCAAAGGCTGTGAGGCTTATGAACTCAGTGCCTTCATTCTGTCCTCTGCTGCTTGGTTTAACTATGTGTCATCTTAATTGTTATAACTATAATAATTGTTGTTACAGTATATTGTTGTTGTTATTATCAATATTATTATTATAGGGTCCATTCTTTCTCTATTACCGTGTGTATGTTATTTATTGTTCGTCTGATGTTGTCTGTGTGCTTTTTTAAAAACTTTTTACCATCCAGAGTTGCACCCCCACTTTCACTGTACATCCTTGTTCAATGACAATAAAGGCTATTCTATTCTATTAGAAAAATACGTATTTCATGATGAATGACAATAACTGTGTAACTTTTCATGTTGTCTATTAACAAAAATCAATTATTTCATTCAAACGTATGTGTTTCATTAAATAGTAATTACAGTTGATGCTGATAAGTACCATTTGTGCGGAATATTAGGAAAATGAAAGATGATTTTGCACCGGTGGTGAAATGTCAGGATGTATTGTCCTTTTACAAAGTGTTCTTAAAATTGAAATCACAGACAAGGGGGATATTGAAGACAGTCTTCACAAAGTGACTTAACTCCTAACCTAACTGTGTGCACTGTGTTTACCTCCATACGGTGGATCTCAGCCTTCATCATCCTGACGTCTCCTTGGCCCAACTCAGAGTCCACAGCTGAACGTGTCTCTTTCACAAGCTGGGTCTTCTTCTCCCACAGCATGATCTGCCGCCTGCAGAACACACACACGCATGCACATCCAGCCGAGAATGCATGTAAAAAGAAAAAGCATAGAGGATGTGAGGTATGATTTATGGTTTCAATGCAGTTATCCACGATGCGGCTATCTGCTGCATCAATATACAGCATCCAAGTCCTTTGTTAGGTACTCCACAGACAAAGCCAGGATAACATTATCTCATATGCTGTGATCTAACTGTAGCACAATCATCTTTTTTGTTTGCATAAACCAAAAGTTGTACATTTTGTTGCTGAATATTTTATAATTACAGGTGCATCTGATAGAGTAGCTACGGAACCAGACTAAGAGATCATTTAAAGGCTTAAGAAACCTTTGCAGGTGTTTGGAGTTCATTAACTGATCAGAGTGTGACATCACTAGGTTGCACTAGTAAACTTTTTCACTTGTTTGATTCACTGAATTTTGGGTTTCCATTAAATATAAGCCATAATCATTACAATTAAAAGAAATAAAGACATGAAATATTTCGGTCAGTGTCTAATGAATCTACATAATATATGAGTTTCACTATTTGAATTGCACCATTGAAATAAATGAACTTTTCCTAATTTATTGAGATGCACCTGTTGATAATGTATCCAGCTCAATGGAATATAGATGAATAAATATCGACTAAGACTGAAGAAGCAGAGAATTATATTTGACTGACTCAGCTTCCACCAGACTATTGATGAGTCTCTCTTTTTCCTCCTGGGTCCTCTCATGTTTCATCTGCATCTCAATTGATTCCCGCTCCGCTTCCTAAACACATTTAACAAATTTGACAACATGACTATTAAAACTGCAGAATATCAGAAAAATGAAAGATCATTTTGGCGAGCGTGCCGTTACCTTCAGCCTTCGAACGAAATCCGTCTCTGTCAGTGCATTCTCCTGCTCCAGTGCCTGGCTGAGCTGTCCGTTCTTGCTGACCAGGGTGTTGAGCTTCACCAGGTCCCTCCTCAAGATCTTCACATTCTTTTCCATCTCTGTGTCCTCCTGATGCTCTGCTTCAATCTGACCTGAGGTGGTTGGAATCAGTGTCGGAGATGTTCAAGTGTGAGTGCAGATCATACATGAAGTTCACAGATTGACTAAAGCAAGACAACATTACTTGAATTGCCTTCAAAGCTTTCCTTTTTTCTTTTTTGTTCTTGTTTTTTTCTCTTTTCTTTTTTTTCCCTTTTATTCTGTGTCCTTGTCTTGTTTTGTATGATTGTTAGTTGTTTGGGGTTTTGTTGTTTGTATGTTCAATAATGATTTGTATGGATTGGTCATTTTTAAACCAAATCGAATGAAATAAAAAAAATGAAAAAAGTTGATCACAAAAGAGAACATTACGCACTCTCCAAACGTATTCTCTTCTGCTGCATGCCGGTGTGCTCTGTCTGCAGCTTCAGCATGTTCTTGCTGTCGGCCTCTATCTCCTGGGTCAGTCCTATGAGAATCCCCTGCCGTCTCATCCACAGCTGCTGGTCACTCTTGATATTTGATGACATCTCCCCAATCTGAGCCATTAATGCTTCTATCTTGATCTGCAGAGGGCTCAGGTCTTCAGTCTAGCAGCAATCACAAAGGCAGGATGTTAGTTTTATTATATATCTGGTGGTAAAGACTGTTTCTAATGCACTTACTGAGCTATTATAAAAAATGTATACACACAAACAAAGGACAACTAGGGACCATCTCACCCCAGTGTTGGCTGTGATTTGACAGATCCTCCTGTTGTAGCTTGTGATGGTCGACTGTTTCTGCCCGATGACTACAACCAAGGAAGAAGCCTTCGCCTCATTCTGTGTGATTAACTTGTTGTACTTTGCAATCTTCTCCTCCAGGGCCTCCTCTGTGGCGGTCAGGCTGTCCAGATGTTGACCGACCTCGCTGCTCTCCAGTCCCACTGCCACCATATTGTTCTCCAGATGCCACAACTGACAGATCTAACGGGAACGAAGAGACAATGAGTGAGACAAAAATGTATCTTGGTGTATTTTTTTCCTGAGCAATCTTTGCACGAGTTATGTTGTTTCTTTAATGTTCTAAACTCTTTGCATTGCTGCATCTGGTTTCTTTATACTGCTCTCTGGGCTCGGACATAATAAAGGGCCACTCCCGTGACTTTTACAGAGGAAGTTGAGGTCTGAATGGTCTTGGTTTGGACTTAAACAGAAAGATGGAGTTGCAACTATGTAGGATACAGCTTTTTGTAGTTGGAAATAAAAGTCAGGGTATATAATTTTCTACCGCTTCAACTTTGAACCTTTTCAACCCTTAAAACTACCCCTTAAATCGGAGGGAGGTCGGAGGCAGACTTCGAACGAATATGAAATTACCCTTGATACTTAACAATACCATCTTAATGAGTAAGTCGTCTTATTTTTTCAACACAAACAGTTCTATTGGGCTAACGTAAAACGCAGTATAGTAAATAGTACAATAATAATAATAACATGATTACTGAGGGCTGTCTCTAAATCTCCTCTTTACCTTTTCCTTCTTGAGTGCTGTCATTCTGCTGATGAGCTGTTGGGAATACTTGGCAGCTTTGTTGTGTGTGAGCTTCTTCTGCATGACAGTCATGATCTTGTCCTCCAACTCCAGACGCGTGGCGCTCTCTTTCTCCAACTGCTTCCTCTGATCATTCACTTCAGCCTGGTGGATGTTGTTTTCCTAGAAGAAGCAGGAAAGGAAGGTGAAGACAATTGAGAACGATGTGCGAAACAATCACGGAAAAGAGAGAGGGTGGGGGGGTGGGCGCAGTTTAACAAACAGAAACTGGTTCCCTGTGTTATATTATTATTATATTACCTTTGTGAGCCTGGCGAGGGTGGACTCTGTCTCCTTCAGCGTGCGGAGGCAGGTGCTGTAGTGGGCCTGCAGTGCTTCTTGCTGGTTCTTCTTCTGACTGATCAGCTTTTTGGAGGTGGCTATATCCATCTGGGACCAGTTCAGCTGCATAATCAGTGTCTCATTTTGTTCCTGCTCTTCAGTGTTTGATTTTTTGTAGCCTTCAATTTCTCTGTCCAGTAAGATCCCATGATGCTCAACCTCACTGAGTAGAACACAGGCGGTAGAGAGGAATGCGTGGTTAGAAGGATTTGACATATGTCTGTCCTTTTACAGCACTTTTCTAGCCTAGACCACTGACATCGCTTCACACTACAAGCCACAAACACATTAATATGTATACAGTGTTTTCTCCTACACAAAGAGTGCTTATACCATGCACACACTTATACAGCAATCAGAGACAGTCTGGGGTTCAGGTAACGGCTGCTGTCCGGTACAGAGCGTTCTGTTTGAACAAGGCTGAGGGACAGTTTCATCCCTCTCGCCTGATCTCATGTATTAATGCTTGTAAAACCTCAGCCCTGTAATGCACATGTTAAGTAATTGACATCCTTTTTTTCAGGACAACCTTGGCTTTCATAATATCCATTCAGTAGTGGTTTCATATGGATGTAAAAAAAAAGCTATATGATCAGAAAAAGAAAGGAAAATAAAAAAGGGAAAATAAATTTCACATGCATAAAAAAATTATTATAAACTTATTTTTAGACACCATATATTCTTTGAGGTCCTGTGGATTAGGGGGAAAAGAATGAGGTCTCTAACTATGATAGAAAATATATTATTTACATCGTTTACAAAAAAGCCCCACTCGCCTGAACAAACGTTCTCCTTCCATATGAGGCCTACTGTTTGTCTTGGTCTTAGTTCGCATAAAATGTGTAAATGGTCTACGCATTATTTATTGCATTTACGGCTGATTTTCCTATAATCGCGATCATACAAGGCAACAGAGCAACCATCTTGTGACACATCGTGCGACACATCGGCGCACGGGTCTCCTGTAGGAATTTGGCCAATCCTGTTATGTGGCAGGAGTCTCATATTGGACATTGATGTTTGAGGCAGGACTACTCCACTTCTAGGTGAGCTAAGGACACACCAGTGGACTCTTTGTAAAGGCTGAAGTGTCTGCTTTCAATTAAAAAAAGAATTACGTCGTTATCATTCAGCGTTCCAGAGATAGATGCAAAAAAGTAAAACAATATCCCTGCCATTGTATATGATGGCACCGACCTCAGAATAATGTGAATATCATCTGCACAATATGAAAATACTTGCTTATGTCTGCTGTGATTTTTTTTTTTACTTATTAAGAAGAAAACATTTGTTGTGCTTCTCTACAATGACAATAAAGGAATTCTAGTTTTTGTTCCCTTTTCATTTAAATATCAGCTCATTATTATGTTTGCTACAAATATGGAGTTGTATTTTCATTCATCTGCATATTAAAACAAATAGCAATGAACGTGTTAAATTCACCAGCTCATTATAAAGTTTATCAGTAGCGTTTCAATCTTCAGCCCTCCTCATCTCACCGTATGGCCTCCTGTGTTGCATTGAAGGCCTCGTCTCCTCTCCTCATGCCGGCCAGTTGAACGTTCCACTGCTGTAGCAGCTGTTTACGTGACATCACCAGAGTCTCTATCTTCAGCTCAGCCTGCACACAGACAAAAACATGAGCAGAAGTGTACTCTATCTGGACCAGTGTTGTGTCAATCAGAATCAGAAATTACTCTATTGATTCCCCGAAGGAAATTCTTTTGTTGCAAAGATGGAAAGATAGATTAATATTTCTAACATAATAAAATAATTCACATATGAAATTTACATTTAATACTTCACCAACACTCAAGCTGTCAGTATTATAGTGAATGGGGACAATAACATACTCTGCCTTTTTTTTTTTTATTTAGCAATATGAGGCAAAGAGGTTCCCATCCATTAATCAAGCCAACAATGCACAATAATAACATAATGTCTGTTCTTAGTTAGTGTAAAATATACTTTTTATGCCAAGTATTGATTGCACTGATAAACAATTGTCAAAGTTTGAGAGTACAGTGATTTATATTCCCCAATGAATTACATGATGTAATGTAACTCCACAGAGGATCTATACTTTGTTGGACTTAGATGCATTAGGTAGCTCGAAACATAACTCCTGTTGATTGTAATGGCTGCCCTTTTCTTACTGGATGTATATATGGTACAGTATAATACTGCTCTCTGACACTGCAACAGCTTGATTTAATAATCAGTGTTTAGGTTTTCATTCAATATTTGAAAAATGGTCTTTGGCATATAGAAAGAGTATATTTTACATCAACTAAGAACAGACAGTATGTCATTATTGTGACGGTGCATTGTTGGCTCTGTAGTGACAGCTAGTGTGTGTGTGGGTCTGTGTTGTGTGTGTGCTACATCTCTGTGTGTATATGTGGGGGTGACAGGATCATGTTTTCTTGGTTTTCTTTGTTGTTCTTAGCCTTTGTGAGGCTCTTTGTGTTCCTTCATGTATGAAAAGTGTTATATAAAAAGGTTGATTTGATTTGTTTTGATTTAGAGCGACTGTACCAAAAAAGGTTTTTTTTGCTTAATGACTAAAAGCACTTCTAAATGATGTATCTACTGTCAGCAGTCATTATGTAGTTACCTCAGAGCCGGCCTCTTTGGCTGCCTGTGTCTCCTCTGCCTGAGCACTAGTCTGGGCCTCATACATGGCTATCTGCTCCGTCAGCCTCTCCATGTCCTTTGTAAGACGCTCCACATACAAATCCTGATGGCACAAGACAATTTTCAATCAGTAAATGAATCCATGCCAAATACAGTCAACATTTTGAAAGAATGAAAGAGCTAATATTGTCTCTGATGTGCCTGTGGTCATCCTGTCCACCTGCTTTAACTTCTGCTCCTTGGCTTGGTCCTTCTCAGTTCCTGCTTTGCGTTTCGCATTCTTCATGGCTTTGACATTAGAATGCAGATCTTCGCTGACTCCTTGTGTGAAGACGAGGTGCAGCATCAGGTTTTCAATCTCCGCCTGTAGCTGAGACACTGTGGATAAGACGCAGGGGAGTCAACATTGACACAACGCCTCCCATCTGTATTTTTGAAACAGGGACAGGCGCTAATTCTGTTTTACTGTCGCTCAAACAGTACTGTTTGTCCAATCAATGCAACTTTAAGCTGCTTTTACAATAAAGCCTGGTGAGCAGTGACAGTATCAAATTTATCTAAACTAATTCATTTATATTTTTGATTTACATAAATCAAAAAGTTTGATTTACATTACACCCCATGTGTTTATATCCACATCACCTTTAAGAGAATTAAGTATAAGCAGAGCAAGGTTAGTAACAGGTCATTCAAACTCCATTAATTCAGAACCAATTAAGAACAAATTTGCTCCATCCTATTTTAAACTTAAAGGTCCAGTGTGTAATAATTGGCGAGGTTAATTGGTAAAATCTGAATATACTAGCCATGAATATATTTGTACAAGTGTATTATCACTATAAAATAAAACTGGTTTGGTTTTCATAGCCTTATAATTATTCTTTTATACATATCGCAAGGGTCTTGCTTTAGAGAGTGTCGCCATCTTGCGCTGCCATGTTTGTACAGCAGCCCGAACAGAAATTCCAGCCAACCAGAGAGCACGTTTCAAGAGTTCGCATACATAAATAAACCAACGATGAAGAAGGCGGAAGGAAAGAAGAAGGAGGAGGAAACAGCAGACATATGGTAAAATGGTTTAGATCTTCACCTCATCGCTCCATGCTCCTGAAATACTCCCAGTTGTCAACAAGTTTTTTTGTCCTCGGAGGCCACCGTCACTTCACCGACAGGAGGGGTGAGTGCGAGCGAGCGAGTGCTGAAATCTAGAATCTGAACGCTGGATGTCAAGGTTCCCCCCCCATTTTACACACTGGACCTTTAATATTGCATTCCTTCTTTATGGTATCTATACTTCTTCTTTGTCAGACCCTGGATATTCATGCACAGACAAATGCATGTTGTTGACAAATTCATGGTTGAGAGGCACACAAGACTGTATTTTTAGTTAATAAGATAATAATTATAATTTTTAAGTTTTAAAAAAGTATAGGCCAAGCCCAACCTAACTATGTCATATTTTGCCTGCATTTCCAAATTGAAGACTCATTGTGGATTTGATCAATAATCTGAGATTTGTTGATACGTGGTGCATGGTGCAACGCAGTGAACATGAATACAATCCTGATGAGTAAATGACAAAGCACTCTCACCGTTGGCTTTGGCTTTGCTACACTGGCTGTTGGTGCCCGAATATTGGCACTTTGTAGCCTCCAGTTGCTCCTGCGCCTCCTGATGTTTGGCTTCGGCCTCCGCTTTGGTCTGATGATGGTCCCCCAGCTTGCGATGGAGTTTTCCCAGCTTCTCCTGGAGGGCATAGAGCTCTGAACCTATTGTGTACATGAGGGTGGCATCTTCCCTCTCGAATGACAGCTACAGCAGTGAGAGAGAGAGGGAGAGGGAGAGGGAGAGCCCAGACAGGCATCAGTGAACATGTTGTCCTTACAGCCTCAGGTAGTCTCTGTTGAACTTTTTGCCTTTGTCTTGGATACACTGCTTGTCAATGGTAATTTGTTGAGTGATTTAATCAAATTTTTTATTTTTTTTTTTATTGTGGGTGTTACAATATATATTATTGTATGAAAGAAAAAAATCCAAACAAAATGTCTGTATAGGTCTACAGCGCCATCTTGTGGACATCCTGGAACCCTATAGATGGGACATTTTACTTGTTTGTGCATGTGTTCTACATACTGTTTGCTTGTGTAACTGTGTTTATCAGATCTACTGTAGTGTAATAGCTAAGACAGCAAAAAGCAGTGCTGTAAAAGTAAGTATTGGTGGTTGAAAAGTAGACCACCTTTTCCTTCAGCTCCAGGTCGATCCTCTCCAGCTGCTTGCTCAGCTGGCGGGTCAGAGCTGCTTGTTGCCTTCTGACCAGGGGCTGCAACAGGACCAAATGCAGCATGAGTGATATAACAGCGGCAATGCAAGATACTGTATCAGGTATAGTGTCTCTAAACTCAGGCAACTTTATCTAATGCGCTGCATCAACATAGCTTTTGGAAGACTGTGCTGATACTTGAGCATACTGTATTATGAGCTAACTTTGAAGCCTTACCAATGCATTGAATACAAAATATACTAGGAAAACAGATGCAACATTAATAACCACTGTTCTCTTTTAAGGAACTGTAACACAAAATATTCATTTCAGAAATCCATAAATATTAAATGAGAAGCTACAGACGTGTTCGGGATCGAGAACAATGAACTCCTCCTCTTCCTCATCCTCTGGCAGTGGCTCCACATCCTCCATTTCTTTTGAGGTGTGAAAGTTTGAGAGGAGAGACATCAGTGGCATGTGACAAACATTTTGTTGATAGATTAAAGTCATCAACAAACTGCTTCATAAATCAATTTACAACCAAGTATAAACATACAAACAACTATCCCCAATTATTTACAATCCCTAATATCCCCCCACTATTAATAAAAATGAATTGTGGTCCAGTATCACACCCAGAAATATCGAACTGAACTGTGCTGTGCCATACTGTGCTGCTTTGTACTAAACTGTAAATCCCCAGCAGGGTTAGTGTGTGACTGACCTGAATTTGTGGCCACAAAGAAGTCATCTGCAACACTAAAATCAGGGGGAAGCTGAGGCGCCAAGTCATCAGGCTCTGGTCCCATTGGATCCTGTAAGACACACTGAGATGTAACTAACAAACAGGGTGTACAAAGCTCTGTGACACTGATGATGATTTGTTTAGACATTTTGTTTGTTACACTATGCATCCCTACATTTCAGACAATAACTGCCAATCGCTATCCCACTGGACTGAACTAGTATGCAGGAGTTTGATAGGCTTGATAGGTTAGACCAGGGGGGTCAAACATGCAGCCCATGGGCCAAAACCAGCCCAGCCGAGGGTCCAATCCGACCCTCACGATGAATTTGCCAAGTGTGAAAATTTTAAATTGTACATATTTTTATAAAGAAATTTCAGGTTGTTCATAATATGTTTTGTAAAAAGACAGTCCATTAACTGTAAACATCTCAATAATGTACTAAAACATGGGGAAAGTCTTTTTATTTATAAGTTATCATGCTATTACTTCACTGGTCTGGCCCACTTCAGATCAAATTGCGCTGTTTGTGGCCCCTGAACTAAAATAGTTAACCCTGGGTTAGACTATATGCTGTAAATGTAACTGTATCACAGAGCCTGTACATGGAAGAAAAACACATGTATCCCCATGTGTTCATAAGGAACTGATTAGGAAATAAAACACATGAAATTAGCAATAAGTTCAAATGACATACTTCAGGTGGGACAGTTGCTCCCCAGTCATCTGCTGTTACATCGGGCTCCTCCTGCTGCTTGGTGTTTTCATCAGTGTGACCGGGGCTTCCTCCTCCTCCCACTGCTCCCTCACTGCTCTCACCTTCAGTGCGCTGCATTGGACCTCTGAGGACAAACAAGGGGTCAGACAGTATTATTTTAGTTTTCTACAGTTTTAGAGTGGAAAAGGGAAACAAAGCAGCAGCCTGCAAAATAATGGGAAACCCACTAAAAAGCACTGAAAGCCAAAGATAAACGTACTTTTTTCGTCTGAGCCAGTTACCTCTCCACAAAAACACACAGACCCGTCGACGTCCAGCACTAACGGCTACGTTTTCCCCACGGCCGCTAGCTTAAAGGTAACCTGTTAACCATGAGTGGCCTGAGTCTACTAGGAGGTCAGAAACATCTGAGGAAAACTCACCGTCATAACACTGGATAACTCACCTTTTCAACCGAACAGATAAAAGAAATGTAGCAAGTATCTCTGACACCGTTATTTCCCACCAACCTCTGTAAACCAACGCACTGGCGTTGCTAGGCAACCGTAAACTTCCGCTGAAGGGGGACGGCGCAGTGCCATGATCCGTGTGCAGAGCATGGATGTATTATATTAGGTGCAGAGTCCTTCACCATCATTATTACAGGACCATTCACGCTTACTCCACGGTTGATCTTTGTTTGTAAATTAAATTTTTACATTCAAACACATTGCTATAAACTACTCGACTCTATATTAACGTGATAGTTATCAATAGGCCTACAAGATGATGCAATAGTGACGGAAGCCATTGTTATTCTATTGAATAGCCTTTACATTATTAATATTTTAAGTGCATATGATTTTAAATTTGTAAAATCTCTGAATGGGAGACTTTTACTTTTCCAAACTGAATGATTCCACCACTGTCAATATGGATAAAAAAATATATTAGTGTGATAGGATTATTAACAAATGGCATCTGCTTTGCTAGAAAAGCTTTATTTCAACCTGGAGAAATAATAGCAAGCAGGATATGTCAGCATTTAAGGATACACAATTTGAGGAGATATCAGAAAGGCTTTCATCGACAGACATTTATTTTGCTCTATAAATAAGGCAGATACACATAATCACTGAATTTGGCCTTAAAATTACACATACATTTTAAAAAGTCATTAATAATTCACAGATACAAATCATAACATAATCTTCATATTTCCTCAAAAATCTTATTTCATTCAGTTTATTCCAAAGACGTAGACAAAAAAACAAAAAAAGCTAAACAAAACAAAAAAACACCATAGCCCACCCCATGACCCCATGTAGTCATTCAAAACACATTCTTAACAAAATCAAGGCGCAATGGAAAACACAATCATGCCAAAATGAAATAATGGTAAAAATGTATGTTATGGTGCTATGAGCAAAAAACAAAAGAAAACTAGGCAAGAATTCCTGTAAACATGTTAGTGTAAAGATTGTAAATATTGCCTCACAATGCTATATCAATACAGGATGTGTACCTCTGAGCAGAGAGAGATCTGGCACTACAGGCCTGATTGAGGAGCTTTGGTCAAGATTAGAAAGATAGCTAAAAAAAAAAAAGTATTCTCAGAAAGGGATTTTGTTAATGAGACTATATTCTTGGCAATAGATGTTCGACTACATGGTTTGTACCTTATCTTTTTTCCTACATGGCATGCCTTTCTTCATACACTACAGTGGGTATTTTTTTAAGCACTGTCACATGTTGAAATTGGCCATTTAGAGCCACTTATAACATCATCATCAACATTACCACCATTTAAGTGTAAATAATGAACTGTAAAACTGACCACCTTGTGCTCCAACACAACGACTGAATGACACCTCTGGAAAATGATATGCAAATTGAGATAGTGTTTATCATGTGGAAAAAAATAGGAACTTCACTTGCATTTGTGCAATAACTTGCATACCCCAGTCAAAACATGACTAGGAAAAAAAAATTCATACATCAACAAAATAAACCAAAACAATCCATACATACTGTACATTCAATAGACGTGTTAGAGGCCTCGTACTTCTCAGACATACACTTCAATATAATATCTGTACAAAATCATACTAAAGCCTGTGTAGTGTTCCTATCATTGCACTTATTGTGTTTGTGTACTTGTCATTAGTATGGAATTTACATAGTGACTGACATTTCTTCTATGCAATGCATGCCAGCTCTTGAGCACTATTTCCATATAGACATGGGGTAATCGCATCATTGGCATGGAGAGGGGGGGGGTTTGGCAAGTGAATGGGGGTGTTCAGGGTATGGTCACAGCACAAATAAATACTGTTAGTTAACACCTGATCAAAAACCGCTCGCGTAAAAGCCACTTTAAGGGTTAATGTTTTATGGTAACATCATCAAGTATCTGAGCTTTTTTTCCCAATACGCTTATTTAACCTGCCTGCATTTCTGTCCTAACAACATGAAACTGCAAACTCTCCTTCAACACTGATCATTCACTATGAAACACCTAGGATTTCACATGTCATACTGAAAAACGCCACTTGCTGTACTTCTCTTATAAAAGCGGGTCAGCCTTAGCAGAGACTTGTCATCTGCAGGCTGTAAGGTATCTGGTGAATGCTCCAACATCAATGTTCACAGGATAGGACAATATATACTGTATATCCCATATCTTAACTTAAACCACTTCCAATTCTGAGCCCAATATGACTCTCTTCACATTTGAGTCCCTATTCAATAGGTCTTGGCTTTTATATATAAATCCTTCATAAAGAAATCATCCTTTCCGCTGGCACCATCAATACTACTGAACAGAGCAGCAAGCAACAGTCTTGTCTTTACTGTTTGGTTGGTCAACTCTACCTTAGTCCTGTAGAATTCTCCAAAGTGAGAAAGTTGTGTTTGTGTTACAGTAGTGTACGACCTATTAACTTTGGCTCCAGTTCCAATTTAGAGGCTTTGCAAGCTCATAGAAAACTGTAAACATTCTTCATGGTTGACTGAAGCTGTCCTTCTCTGGCTGGGGAGCTTCTGGGTCCACTGGGGGGACGACTAATGATCCTCCAGCTGTGCGTGGGTCCATGGCAGAATGCATGATCGTGAGCCACACATCGTCCATGTTTGGCATTACAAGGATTTTCTGACAGGGGAGAAAGGGGATAAGGAGGCAGTGAGTGGTCAATATAGTCATCATTTTTGACTCATGCAAACTCCATTTCAAGTATGTCACAATCTGGCTCATGACTGGATGAAGGAGGGAAGACTACACATGACTTTGTAACTAAAAATTTGTTTATTAAAATTAACTAAATGAAAACCAATCCAAAGATGAAGAAAGTAGTAAACACTATAATATAAAGGCATGGCATGGCAAGGGAATTTTATTTGTATAGCCCGTTTTTACAAACAGTTTGTCTCAAAGGGCTTTACACAGCATCATAACAACATCCTTTGCCCTTAGACCCTCACATCGAAAGGAGGAAAAACAATACAATGGGCATGTGTGTGCCATTGTAAACAGGAAGGAGATTGGCCATTTTGCAGTTGGTCAGTTGCAGAAAATATAAGGAATGAAGATCTAAAGATCAGCAATGGTACAGTAGTTGTGACATCATAAATCAAAGGTTTTTACAACACAGAAGCACAGAGTGAACGCAGTGTCCACGTCATTAATTCCTAAAGTCTCTGGTGTAGGGGCTCAAGCACTCCACAGGACCCAAGGTGTGGACATAAAAGCTACATTGCATTAGTGTTGATGTAGCCTAGAACAGTGGTTCCCAACCTCTGGTCCGGTACCAGGCCGCAGAGAGAGAATGAAAAGATATAAAATTGTTAGCTTTTTTTAATTTTTAAATTTTACACTTCCGGTTGTTTTATTTTGGAAATTTTGCCACTTCCATTTGTGCATCTTCCCAGCGCTGCACAATTGACAGGCAGGCATTGACAAGCGTAAAAGATTACAAAAAACACACGTCGCCGGGAAAAACCCAATAATGGGACGACAGAAGACCCGACGACTGCCAACAAAAATGTTTAAAGGGATAGTAGCATTTTTTTAAAGTGGGGTTGTATGATCTACAAATAGCCCCTAAGTACTTTAATTGCAGTAGAAGACACTCTGCACTCCTCCCGTTAGCAATGCCAGCCCATAGCCCTGCCCAGAGATTTACAACATACAGTGTTGTGAACAGACAGAAACGGCCTATTTTCGCGGCCTAAAAGAGGTTTTATGTGAAAAAAATACACAGTTCCATTGTTCACTATAATATAATTTTTTCCAGCCCTTCAAAGTGCAGGAAAAACAAAGTTTTTAATTGGACCTAACCAACTCACGTATCCCTCCGGCCCAGGGTTAGCGCCCGCCAATCAGCAGTTGGTTAGGTCCAAATAAAAACTGCGTTTTTCCTGCACTTTGAGGACAATGGAACTGTGTATTTTTTTTCAGGTAAAAACCTCTTTTAGGCCGCGAAAATAGGCTGTTTCTTTGGGTCTGTTCACAACACTGTACTGTATGTTGTAAATCTCTGGGCAGGGCTATGGGCTGGCGTTGCTAACGGGAGGAGTGCAGAGTGTCTTCTACTGCAATTAAAGTACTTAGGGGCTATTTGTAGATCATACAACCCCACTTTAAAAAAAAATGCTACTATCCCTTTAAATTACGGGTTCATTACAACAGGTGATTCACATGCTCCAAGCTCCACATGCATAATAAATGTGGGGACCGGCTGTCTGCCGCTTCATCACTTCACAGAAAATTTTAAATCTCCCTAGGTTCTGGATTAAAGCAGAATATCCTGAGATAGCCACAAAAGAACTGAAAACCTGCTTCCATTACAAACACATGATCTTTGTGAAGCAGAGTTTTCTGCAGCGACGGCAACAAAATGAGATTACAGAGAAGACTGGACCATCACCCCCAGATGACTGATTATATATTATTATTATATTATGGTGAGTTGTAATAAAGAACGTAGACTAATAATTGAATTAAAAACGTAACGGAAAATCATGTGACCGTCTACAATCATTTTTCATATTATATGTGTAATGTAAACAGGAGAACGCAAGTACCCCCCCAATTGTGGGCCGCGGTAAAATTGTCCCCTGGTGAACGGTCCGTGGTGACAAAAATGTTGGGAACCCCTGGCCTAGAACTAGAAAAATGTTGTTCAGTACCTGGAATTCCTGGTCCAGTTTTTTCTCTATCCAGTCTGTGACGTGAGCCAGAGTAACTTCTCTTTCTCCCAGTTTGGGACGAGCCTTCAGTTCCAGGTGAGGCGGTGTCCTAAAACCATACCTGCAACACAAGATAATCCACTGTGTTAGCAAATGAACAAATGGTGCACATACTGTACAGTACACTTGAGTATATCGATAGACCAGCAGATGGCAGTGATGTTCTGTACAAAGATGTATGAAATGTGAGTGAGTGAACCCTGATATGAATTATCCACCATGTACAGTAGAAATAAAACTTCATCTTTTAACTAATAAACTGTTGACATGCGATAGGAAATTAGCTCATTAAGGGTGATCTGAAGACCTTTGTTATCAACAGATAGGCCTGTGTCTTCCAGTCTGTGGGAAAGTTTCATCTCTAAGGAAGATGTGATTATTTGTCACTCTGACAAACACAGAAATGCACTATGCACAGCATTCCACACACGACACAGGAGACCAACAACAACACTTTGGTCACGCACCATATCCTGTCAGTGGGTGGAGGGGGGATGTTGACAGCCAGCGTTCCTTGGAGTTCCTGCAGCTCTACAGTGAGCAGCAGCGGTGTGTTGGACACCTCTTCCATCTTCTTCTTGATGAACTCCGTCTCTGTGGCCTTCTGGAAGTATTTGGACTTGGTAATCTTATCCACGAAGCGCATGATTTTGCTCGGCTTGTGGCCTCCAACAAAACTGTGTGGTAACAGTAGAGTTTGGTTATACAAATGTATTATACATTGACACACTCTATAACAACCTGTTCACTCTACATTATCCTGTTTGTTACACAGCTCACTAGTGAAATCAATTATTTGAGACTACATTTTTATCAAAATGCAATCTTATTGATGAAACAAACCCACAGCACTTGAACAAGCCTAAATCTGTACCCATGGCAACAGCTGATCAGCGGTGGGTCGATGAAAACATTATGTATATTTTACATTAACCTGGACGTTGCCATTGATACTGAAATTAAATGGAGGAATGGGACTTCTCCTTTGTTGTTAAAAGTAACATCTGTGTTTTTCTCATGCTGTGGCCCCGGATTGGACAAAACTGAACAAAATGTTTATAATTAGAAGTCATCGAAATGACCATACACCGCTTCATGAGAGTGATCTGCTACTGTTGCCTGAACTGGAGGACAGGAAATTCTCCGGGGACACCATTAGTCATGAATGAAGGGTTTCAATCTTTCCTCTTTTTTATTTTTTTTCTGAAGCAGTAGCCTAATGGAAAGGTAACAATGGTCAGCGCCGATCAGAGCGGGGTCCCCAACAATGGTCTACAATGGTTTGTACATAAATCAGAAAACAGCATTAAATAGGGCCGGAGGAGTGTTGGGAAACACATGAACTGGTTCTCACCCTTCTGCTCCTGCAGACTCATTAGAGATGTCTGAGGAGTCTTCCTCGTCTGATGAGCCCGCACTGGACGACTCTTCATCACTGTCGGCCAGGCAGTAAGTCCGGGGTCTGTTTCTGAAAATGTGAACAAACACAAAAGGATTTGGGATGTGCACATTTACATACCTGCTCTAGCACATGCACAAAGCTCTGCTGTGTTTTATCAAGCTTACTGATCGACTTCTACAGATCAAGACAAAAAATGAGTGGTGGGTGTTGGTTCTATGGTGAGTTGGTGTTTAAGTGCCTACAATGCTGTGAAAAAGTATTTGGCCCCGTCCTGATTTCTTTTTTTTTTTTTTGCATATATGTCAAACTTTTAATATTAGACAAAGATAACCCAAGTAAATATAAAATGATGATTTCATTTCTTAAGGGATGAGGCTATCTAAACCTCCCTGACCCTGTGTGAAAAAGGATTTACCCCGCTTTTTTAAATCATGAACTATGTATAAACCACATTTTTTGGAAAGCTGAGTTTATTTTCACTCTCCAAACCCAGGCCTGATGACAACCACAGCTGTTGAATCAAGGAATCGCCCCAACAGAACCTGTCTGACAGAGTGAAAGAAGCTAAAAGATCTCAACATGCAACACATCATGTCACATTATAAAGAAATTCAAAAACAGATGGATAGCTATTTTCCCCTAATAAATACAAACAGCATTTTCGGTCGGGTTATCTTTGTCTAATATTTAATTTGTATGATGATCTTAAATATTTAAGTGTGACAAATATGAAAAAAAAGAATCAGGAAGGGGGCACATACTTTTTACAGCATGAAAAAAAACACACACACACACACAAAAAAACAAACAACAACTGCTGCTCACGTGTCTGTCTGGCTACTCTGAACTTTCAGATGTTATTTGATATGAAACTGGATCTAAACTTGTTTCCTTATGGGCACTGACAAAATGCATACTTCTCATTTTCTAGCAACCAGTCTAACCGAGAAGAAGCTGTACTCGCACTCTATTGAGTCAATCTGCCAGATTAGTACTGACTACAGGTGATGAAGAATGGGTGAAAACACAGAAATGGAAACTAAAATAATTAGATGTAGTAATAATTAGATTAATTAGATGTAGATGGTATTATGAGATGAAATGACCACAAAACTATAAAAAAAAAAAGCAAAAAAAGACTCGCTGAAAATGAATAAGCACTCACCGGGAGCAGAAATACATCAGATTATAAGAAGTAGAATCCAGAGGGCAGAGAGGGAACAACATTGAAAAGAAAAGGGCAGTTATAAAAGAGAGAAAATATAATAAACACCACGTGAGACAGGTGAGGTACCCAACAGATAGATGACAGAGACAATTTTACCTTTTCAAGTCAAGTTAAGCAGAAATAGCAAAGAAAACAACCAGGACATATCTTAGGGCTTTACAAAAAATGTGCATGTGGTTATGATGGAGCTTTCCTGTCTTACCCATCTTTGCCAAACTCCCCCACGCGGAGGCTTTCTGCCTCCTTGCCCAGGCGGATGAGGTTCATCTTGGTCTCCAGGGTCATCAGGAAGGAGCCACTGTAGGAGACCTCCAGGTCAAACCAGAGACCTGAGGGACGCAAGAAATGTTGAACTGAGATGACAGAAGTGAAAGTCTGAAGTGTATGATTTAGGGATATGAGCTCCCTCAGCATGACAACACGTGTTGAAATCAGAAAGTACAAGTTGGATAATCTTAATTATCGCATTTTGAATCAGTCTTTTTGGACAACATAATAAAGTGACCTTCCATGAGGAATGGAGAGCCACCGCCCCCCTTGCTGCCCCCTCTCTCCATTATCCTCTCAATAATTTGTTTTCCCTCATCTCACATTCTGTCTCACAGAAATGAAGACCCTGGTTTTTATATTTTCAATCCCTCTGCTTTGGCAAGAAAGGAGGAGCGATCATAATGTCCTTTGAACAGAGGACACACAGTTGTAGAGCACACACACACATCTTCCCCCCTCTAACTCCTGTTTGATATCAGCAGGAGGGACTGGATGCTCTCCCTCTATTCCCTTCACCACTGCTCTGATATACCTGCTGTACTCTGGATGATACATACCACTCAAAAGCCTCCGTTAAAAGAAAGGCTTACAGGGGCAAACAAAAGTGCTGTGTTTTTTTCCCTATTTTTACAACACAGATCACATGTTGCTTTGTGCAAAGAGCAAAAACTACCTATAAATGTGGGTGTGGTTTGTCTGTACACCACTGGGAGGCAGTAAAGGACAAAAGCTAAAGCAGGAAAGATGAACTATGCGAGTCGGATGAGTTTAAACCGGTAAGAGATTCTTAAAAAACCAAACAAACACACATTGCACTTTGCTGCAACTGACATACGTGTCCCACAGACATGTGTGGAAAAAGGTGGAAAAGATCAAGAGATGTTGTGTGGGAAGTCAAACAACACAAACAGCACTGACATGAGGTGCTGCTGTGTTGCTTGAACACCAGCTGGCTGTGTTAAATGATGTGATAATGCAATGAGTCTAATGTGCCAGAGAGTGGGAATGAGAAAAGAGTCTGGAAGAAAAGAAAGCAGGAAAAAAAAAACTTTAGGCAAAACAAAGAACAGAAGGTTAGAAAGTCATGGAAAGCTTGAGAAAGCAGCGAGTAAAAATAGACAGTTAGGCAATCAGAGAGGCAGAGGCAGAGTGAAGACGCTGGGTCTGCTGAGCCCACTGGGCCCTGCTTCACCCTGTCTGTCCTGAGAGGCGTGGTGGATAATAGCACTGTGTCAGGCTGGGGCAGGGCACTGTGCTTTGTTAGTTTGGGGAAGAGCAGAGAAGAGCTTCAGTGCAAGCTGTGGGATCTGGACAGATATTGCTTAATTGGGGTGAAGCCAGTGTAAGTTCAAAGAAATGTCTTCATATGTGAGCACATTAAAATCAACATGGCAGTGCAGAGACTCATTAGTGTGCAAAAGCAGACATGCATGGACACAAATGTACAAGCATGCAGAGACAACACTGTGTTTCCCACAAAATGACATATCTGACTAGGGGCTGAGGGTAGTTAAAGGTCCAGTGTGTAAAATGGGGGGTAAACCTTGATATCTAGCGTTCAGATTCTAGATGGCAGCGCTTGCTTGCTCAAACTCACCCCTCCCGTCGGCAAAGTGGCGGTGGCCTCCGAGGACAAAAAAACTTGTTTACCACGACTGGGACGACTGGGAGTATTTCAGGAGCATGGAACGATGAGGTAAAGATCTAAACCATTTTACCATATGTCTGCTGTTTTCTACTGCTTCTTCTTTCCTTCCACCCTCTTCTTCGTTGGTTTATTTATGAACGCGAAACTCATGAAACTGAACTGGATTTTCCGTTCGGGCTGCCGTACAAACATGGCGGCGCAAGATGGCGACGCTCTCTAAAGCAAGACCCTTGTTATACGTATATATAAAATAATAATTATAAGGCTACGAAAACCAAACAAATTTTATTTTATCACGATTATACACTTATACTGATACATTCATGGATATATTCAGATTTTGCCAATAAACCTTGACAATTTTACACACTGGACCTTTGGTTAGTGAGCCGGGGCCCAGCACATCAAATATAGAACGTCTCTGGGAACATGCATACACCGATCAGGCCTAATATTCTGAGCACTGACAGGTGAAGTGAATAAGTAAGGGATAATGTATATTATATTATTATTATATCATTATATATTTTTATTTATTTGTATCGTTGTATATATTTGGTTTCATGAGTTGTATTGTGTCATTGATTCCTAATGCTTTGGCAACATAGTTCTTTTAACTGTCATGCCAATAAAGCGAATTTGAATTGAATTGAATTGAAATTGTATAGTTCGGAGGTTGTTATGGAGAAATAAACCCAGAGTATGGAACCCCGACGCGAAAACGGACCAACACAATATTAGACAGGTGGTCAGAATAATAAGTCTGATCGGTGGACAACGCAGCTTGAATCCAGAATGACAGGCACATCCATTGTGAATCACACCATCATCATACGATGATGGTGTGATTTGAATTATTTGACTTAGTAAAACAGAAAATCAATATGTAGGATATCTACGATCAATGTCAGTATTGCGGCAGGCTGCCACCGATAGATCAATGTATGGGAAATGCTTTGATTGTTTGTAGACACACTCTTTCTCTCTCTCTCACACACACACACACACCCTGTCTCTCTCTCTCTTACACACACGCACGCAGTTGGAGAGGCTCATCGATCCACTGTACTCTGCATGCTGGTTCCAGGAAGGAGCCGGGTGAGGCGAGGTAAAGACAGAACTTGAGATGCACGGGGGAGAGACAACCACTGGAACAGCAGTGGAGATTTCAGAAGGGGAAAACTAAACTGACCATTTCCACTGGAAGTCTTCTTACTACCACTTTACACTTAAAGGCCATTGATCGTGGGAACACGCAGCAGAAAAGAGGAATGAGGCATTCACTTACTCTGCAGAAGTATAAGCTGTGGAAAACAGAAGCATAAACAAATGGCTTCAGTTATGTTTAGCCAGATTGGCTTGAAGAATCTGCCCTGTTATCTACTGTACTCCTCCTCACTTCCAGGAAATATAAAATACTGGAACTAATTCAAAACGTATTGTGATTTCCAAATTAAACTACAATAAAAGCTGATGACCTTTCAACAAAATAGTGTCTTGTTGTGTACACTGATTGTGCCCGGTGTGGCAAATGATGTTTTGCCTTGAACTGATCTGAGAGACGCTGCTATCTCAGTTGAAGATGCATTAATTCCTGCTCTCATTACAGGGTGATATGAGGCTGCAGTGATAAAAATGAGGTAATGATTAATGGAGCAGGAGGGAGGGAGAGAGATACCGCAGCCTAAAGAGTACACAAAGAGGAAGATGATATGAGAGAGAAGGTGAGAGGAAGAAAGAACTCGGAGGAGGGCTGGAGACTGTCTGTGTGAAACAGATACAAGGATAAATCTGGTCTAATATAAAGTCAGAGGGAGGATGAGAGAAGCAACATGCTACAAAGAGAGAGAGCTCAGTGCTGATGCATGTCTGGAGGAACATGGAGGGATTCTAAAAAAAAAACTGATAAATGCTTCTTGGGTTGGCTGAAAACTTCAGAGATCACACAGCTATGACCTCACACAGCTAAGCCTCGATTTGTCTGATCCACAGAAAACTACAAGACCTGCCAAAGTGCTTATAGCCTGACTGTTGTTGCACTTCTAGTACGTTTCTGTAAACAAGCCGATTACAAATTATTTTCCAGGATCTACAGCACAGCACACAACGTCATCAATAAAGTTCATGTCAGTTTTCCAGGAAACATCAACAGTGTGCTGAACTCTGAGCAGTTATTTTAACGGCCGGTCAGACACTCTGGCAGCAGCTGCAGAGGAAGGGAAAGGTCTGTACTTTATTTAACCAGCTGAGAGAAACAAGCAGGCCTGTCTGACCTGGAGGCTACCGCTGCCTGACAGGCTGAGTGGGTGGAAGTGCAGATTGCGCCACAAAAAAAAAATCACACTTGGCCTGTATTTATGGAATGGAATAGTTGATGTTATTCTCTTTTGTCCCAACTATTATGCTTTTTTTTATCTACTTCTTCTGTTTAATTTTTAAACTTTTCTGGTTTTTATTATTACAGAAATCAGGGGGTAGAGAGAGGAGAGATGGTTTTGAACTGGGCTGCTGTAGTTAGGACTAAGCCTACTTGCTATGTGCTCTACACTGGAGCGCCACACATTAGTGTATTTTATAAGTGTATATTTTTATGCCTTTTATTTGCTGTTGGTAATTTAAATTTTCACGTTTGCAGCTGATTCTTCTGCTGCCTCTGATTTAAATTAGTACTTAGTCTGTGTAGTGTTGTGGTCTTATTTGTTAGAGCAGGAATCTGCATGCTTAGTATCTATGCCCATTTGCACTGTTAAGACAAGTTCACCCCCCACATTCTCACCTCTAAAGCAGTTCTGCGAGTCATTTGATTGTGAAATGTGGCATTACTCTTGTTTATGTGGAGCTCAGTCCTGATTACGCTGCCTGCAAGGCTTACGTGTACTGTAAAAGCATGCTCCAGTGAACGGTGGTTACCCTTTCTGAATATAACCAATGCAACTCTTCACAAGACAATCCAAATGTCAAAGAGTGGAGATTGATAGCCTGTACAGAGAGAGCCAGTGTTTGTATTTGATAGCATTCATGCACATGCACTTTAGTTAACATGCTGACTGAGGAGCCAGAGTGTAGGAATATGACACTGCATCTACTTAAAATGAGGAAACCACAAGGCAAAATGTATCCTGATAGATAACTAGCTAACAGTGTTAATGTTGGCCGTATCTAATGTGGGCATGGCCGACCGCCTGGTGACAGGAAGTTGTGTTATCAAACATGAGGCATAATGAATCAGACTGGGTGACTGAGCAAATACTGTAAACTAAACAGAGCTCTCCCTGAAAATAATGTATAGAGCTCAGTGGATCGAACAGTCAATATTACTGGCCAGACATGTGTGTCACACTGTGCATGTGTGTGTGTTTGTGCATGCGTGTTTATATAAGTATGTCACTGTTATCGATTTCTCTCTTGCCTCGGTAGTCGATGGAAGGTTTCGATGCCCCAAGGATTTTGGGAGTGGCAAAGCCCATGTCCAGTTCTGTCAGGGTCAGCTCATTCATGAAGTAAGGCAACTGGAAAAAAAAGACACAAGTGTACGACTAAGCTGACAGGCCACACATGAATAATTAAATGTGCAGAATATGATAGAACCACATTGTCAAAGCAATAACAATACACACACACATACTGTACACACTTGAGCGTGGATGACACATTCTGCACTCAAACTCTCCACTGCCTGTGTCTCTTATATAAGTACAATTGTGCTTGTCCTACCATTGTACTAAAACTATATACCAGTCTACTGTGAATAATTAACCAAAACATAGTTTATCCTGGGGGAGAGGGTCAGACAGAAACAAAATGAAGCATGAGGTTGACACAGTATATCTTGATAGGCCTTCAGTCTGGACTTGAAATGAATCAGGGATGAAGATATTTTTGCTACAGGAACCTCTGTACGTAAAATAAAACTGACTATGTGTGGTGCGGCAAAAGGGAGGATGAAGTTGATCAGTGTGTCTTGTATTGTAAGAATGGACCTGAGAGTTAACTGTAAAGAATTCATTGAAAGATTTGGGAAGCAAATGTGGAAGATGAATATATGTATAAATTAATATGCAAGATTGATTCTTTTTAGTACGAAGATAAACATGACTCCAGTTTTGTTTATTCTCTACTTTAGAATTTAAATCAATTCTAATGGGAGAGGTTGCCATGGGCCTGGATCCACTCACCCGTATCTTGCTGAGCTTCATCTGAATCTTCTTGGAGACCAGGTCGGCCCAGTAGGGCTCGCTCAGGAAGTCCCAGAAGACCCGACCAAGAGCCGCGTTCACCCAGGCAACAGTCTCCTCCTCCTCCTCGCCCTCGGGCTGCACCTGAGCTGAAGTGGGGCTCTGGAGCTAAAGACACAGGAGACTATGTCACAAAACACTGGAAGCTGAGAATATGAATAACATTTATCTGTACAAGACTAAATCTTCACAATTAAACCATACTCTAATTAAACCGTACTCTAATTGCAACAATTAAAATGACAAATGACTAGAGATGAAAAGCTTGTAATCCTAATGAGGATATTGGGTAGACAGGGTGTTAATAGCGTGAATGGAAAAAGAGTACTGTACGCGCCACCTTCTTGTCAGCTCCAGGGCTGCTCTGAGGACTCTGGAGAACAGGGCTGGCAGCTGCAGGGCTGACAGTCACCTGCTCTGGCAGTAAAGAGGCCATATAGACGCTGTAGTCCAGCAGCGGCTTGGCTCTGGCACCGCCGGCTGCTGTCGAGGAGACTGAGGAGTCCTTTGACCTGGGCTGAGATCCCAGCGCCTCGTCCAGACTGCTGCGGCTGCTGCTGCGACTGTGAGAGCTCAGAGCTGTGGGCCACAGCAAACATTAGAAAGTAGTGAGGAATTTGATGATGCACTCTGTCTTTTACTGTCCGAAATATTGAAACATAAGTTTGGAGGTGTCACTTTTTCTACTTGAGCCAATTGTTTATCCTTAGACTTTTTTTTGACAGTTTAAAGAGGAACTATGCAGGATTTGTAGCTTTTTACCTTGATTAAACATCTTTGGAGTAATTGTGATGGTTTAATTAATGGCTTAACTTGTTACAGGGAGAATGGAGGCTCTCTGCCTTCCACATGCATGTCAGTTATTGCGTGTCTTGGCTGAAAAACAACGTTTGTAAGACCGCCGCCGCTCCGGTGTCCCAGCTCTCGTCTCTGTGGCACCTCGACACAAACGCACCTCGTAACCCGTAAACTCTTGTTTATGACAGGTGAAACGACACAAATATACACGCCATAACATCGTATATGATATATAACGTTATCTACCGCTCTGTTGATTGATTTCTCGCCGGCTTTGTTGTAAACAAATGCACATTGCCAGGATGAGGGTTAGCAAAACGGCGGAAAAGCGACCGGACTTGCATAGTTCCTCTTTAAGTGTTGGCCAAAAGACACAACAATCTCTGCCCTCTGTAAGGTCTCATAAACAGAAACATCAGTTTTGCTCACCGCTCTTACTCCCAGCAACAATGGAAGTTTTCCTCAGGTCTGCCTTGAGCCTGGCAGCTGAAAGAAACCGCTGGAACCACTCCTCCTTCTCCCTCCCAGTCCTCGCAAACAGATAAAGCGTCAGGTCTCTACCGGAGGAAGATGAAACCCCTCGATCCTGCACTCCTCCGTTCGCCTCTCCTCGGTCCATCATGTGCACACCCTCGCTGGCCTCACACCTGTCACCCTCGGCCTTTGACATGAAGTCATCCTGTTTGCTGAGCTCGATGCAGATTGGGTATTTTTTGTTCCACACGCGTTTCCTTGCCAGGCCCTGAGGCGTTAGATACACCTGAGGAATGATTTGGGAGAAAGGAATTTAATAAAGTTTGGTACTTTCAATACGTTTTCCACCAAATCTCAGAACTTTTCCCCCATCCATTCAAAGAAGATGTCACTTTTCTATGGTATCCATTAACCACGCTAAAAAGTCACAGTGTTTGGTGAATATCACACAATGTATTCATGAAATAGTGAACTGTATGGAAATGGTAAGGAAATGAAAAAGTAATTCAAATTCAAATGATCGATCAAGTTACAGAAAGCTACGGGACTCATTAAAGGTGAACACAATCCAAAATTATCAAGTCAGGGAAAATAGTAACATAATAACATACATTGCTGTTTGTGAGGTCATAGATCTTCTGACTGACGTAGTTGACATCAGGCTTTGGTTCATTGTGTGTGGCACGACGGGCAATGTTGTGGTTGGGCTTGGACAGACGGATGATGGAGCCCTCCAAACGGACAAACACAGAGTGTGTCAGCGTGGCATGGTACATCTCCGGGTCGTAGTTTGATATCTCGTTCATCCAGCCCTGGAAGGAAGACATTTTACATACAATGAGAATGTTAAAAGCAACCGCTGTAAGTTTTCCCAAGTAGACGACTCTCCCTTTTAAAAAAAAAGCAGTTCTTATGTAACGTGTCTGCTTTTGAGCCTTTGAAGAGAGAAACACTTTTGAACAACTGCAAACACATTGATGACAAAAAAATCTGACACGGCGCCTGGAAAATGAGGAGGCCGTAAATATCTGCTGTGTGTGTGTGTTGTCACCCATGTTAACATGCTTCTGCAGTGACAGAAAAGGTGAGCTGTCTCCTGTGAACTTCACATTGATAAGAAAGTGTCTCATATTCACTGTCTTTGTTCGAGTCGAGTCATAAACAGTTTGTTGTCATTTGCTTTCTGCAGGGAGCTTTCAAGTGCACCTGCCTGCCTACATCGAGGACCGACATCTACTGTAACTTATCTGCAGCTTTGTCACTTTAATGTGAAAACTGTCAAGAAAATGTAGCTTTTATATATTTTTATGATGCCTTTACAGCTTCCCACAGAGTTAAATATGTAAATAAATAAAATGAATTATTTAAATATGAAATTATGCTATATTTTATGATAAAAGGCATACTATATTTTCACTGTTTTCCATGATTGACACAAATCCTCACAGGGTAGATATTAAAAATATTAAAACTGAATAAAGTGACATAATAACAGTGCTACAGTGGGAATTAAAATAACTTCTCCTGTTAATCCAGTAGCAATCTTCTTCGTTTGTTGTCAGTTCAGCTACTTGCCAACACTGCCACCTACTGGTGAGGAGGGCGGGCCATATGTGAATCACGGGCTATTTGTTTGTGGATCTCAACAAGAACGTCTCAAAATTACGTCAACAAGGAAAGAGATGCGTGTGTGTGATCTACAAATGCAAAATCTCACTTCACAAACATAATTTTCAGTTTTACAAATTGCTTTTTTTGTTTTTACAAATGGAAAATTATATTTATAAATACACAATATATTTACAAATACACACGTATTTGTAAAAACCAAAATACAAGTTACAAATTAGAAATTTGTATTGTGGATATCAAAACACGTGCAAATCAAGGAATATTTGTAGATCACCCTCTGTGCATTTACAGGTATTAATGAGACTAATCTAACCCCATATTAGACAGCGTAACTACCCTGGTTGATTACTTCTGACTTCCAAAGAATTCATGAGATGATTCATAATTGCCTATTCATGAAGACTGATCTTGTTTTTGAAAATTCATCACATCTCTAGACTCTGATCTACAAACAGACAAGTGCTAATGACGAATGACGGGAAATCCAAGGGTTAGGATCTGAAAGGGTCACTGACCTTATAGATATCTGGTTCCTTAATGTCCAACTTGGTCCGACTCCACAGCTTCCTGTTGTATCTGGAATGTTTCGACCAACCAGAGGGTTTTGGTCCTGTAAGCCACACAACACCGATGGCTAAAAGGAATCCAAGGCCGATCCCAAGCAGCATTCCTCCAATGTAATTGGGCAGAGGTAATACAAAATATCCATAGACCATACAGGTGAGGATGATGAGAGTGTAGTGTGGAACACTAGATACGGGTTTCATACTTTCAGATTCATCTTCGCTGCATGGTTCTGTACTAGCACTTAGTGGTACTTTAGTTTGACTAGTGCTTCCTGTATCATCAGTTCTATCAACACCAGCTTCTGTGTCAGTACAAGTTTCAAAGTCATCACTGTAGAGGATGCAGAAATCCTCATCCTCCTGTTTGGCCAGAGCAGACATAGAGCACTTGTCCAGCGACATGGAAAGTGAAGATGATCTGTTGTGACTTTTCGTGTCAACGGAGAAGGAAACCGGTGACTCAGTTCGACCAGAGGCCGAACTGTTGATCCTCTCGGCCTCCCAGTCGCCTCCTTCTTCCTCCTTGATGCAGTAGTTGTTGTTGCTCTCCAGGTGACCGTTGATGGAAGTGATGTTGGAGAGTTCTGAGGCACTGACGGAGAGGGCCTTCGGTCGGTAAATGCTGCCGCCGCCCTTTTCATCTATCATCTTACTCAGTAGCTGAAGCGGTTCAGCGATCGCTTCAGACAGACGACGCCTGGTGTCCTCGATCCGCGCCTCCACATCCGACACTTTGAAGAAGCTGCGGTTATCTGGCGAGACTAACGGAGAGGAAGGGGCAGTTTTAGAGTCACCAGCCGATGATGTAGTGGCGGAAGGCATCCGGGCCTGTGTGAACTGCTTGAAGAGCTGCAGGTTAAGGCGGGACTCCGGAAGTCGGTAGGGTGTGGAGGAGGATGAGGAGGATGAATCCTGAGATGTGTCTGAAGATAAGGATTTGACGAGATTCTTCATGAGATGTCTGTGTCTTATTGATGGGACAGGAAAAGAAGAGACTCCGTCACGGGACTCGCCTTCAGAGGAGAGAGACTTCACCAGACTTAGAAAAGGTTTGTCGCTGGAGGGAAAGCTCAAAGATTTTGTGGGAGAGGAGGTGGAAGTTGAGCCTTTTTGCTCGGCAGCACGCGGTGACAGAGCTTGTGCGAGTGAGCTGTTAGTGTGTTGTCGAGATACGGGGGAAAGTCTGGATGGTTCAGGAATGACAGCAGCCTGAGCTGCCGAGTCCACTGGCGCCCCTTCAAACATCTCCTCGCCCGCTTCCAAGCCTGTCACAATATTTGAGTCTTCCTGAGCCGCTGAGGTAGTGGAGACAGGTGTAGTGTACATCTCCTCCTCCTCCTCCTCTTCCTCCTTCCCAAAAGCTGAGAAGTGGATGGTGATGGTCTCCTTTGACAACGATCGCTGCACTTGGAGCTTGGGGGCCACGGCAGGTGGTTGTTTGTCTGTGGATGGAGTGCTCTCTGCATGGCTGGGATGCCGGCTGGTCATTGCAGTACTCCCACTCAGTCTCAGTCTGCAAAGATGGAGAAGAGAATGACAACATTAAATTGGTGCTGAAATGATTAGATTGTTGAGAAATAGGTCAATATGGAGTAAAATTGTTGGCAGTTCTTTTGAATAAATGAAACTAATTTACTGTATGTTCAAATTTGGACTTGGTCCCCTAAATAAGAAAGTAAATGTGAACAGATGTGAAAATGGATATCTTTGGGTTTTGTACGAAACAAGACAACAGAAGATGTCACCTGGTCTCTGAGAAATTTTCTTCAGATTTTTTCCTAATTTTTCTTACAGACGCTGAGAGCAACGTTAGACTCTTAAAACTCTGAAGGCTTTGTTTTTATGTGTGACTTGAAAATATTAGAGGCTGTTGTAGTTCAATTACACATTATAAGAGGGTAGAAAATAAACAGTCATTTTTAATTATGAACAAAAGCAATTAACTTTAGATACATGGACTGGTTACAGGGTTCAAGGTATACCACTGTATGAAAAAGTCATGTCTCTTGAAGGACTGTATTTATTTAGATTTTTATTGAGAAGAATTCAATTATTTATTTTATTATTTATTTTAACTTGACCCAGACATTTCAAAACAACACATTTTAGAGCTGTAATCGCAATAGCGGGAAAACTTGATATTTTTTGCTTTAGGTTATCATATGGTCAGAATCTCATACCGGCCCTGGCCTAGTCCATGCTATTGAAAGCCGAGTTTAAAAAGATAATAGTAGTTCATAGTAAGAGTAATAAAAAAAATCTAGTTTTCAAAATGTTTTTCAGCTAAAAATCTAGTTAGGCTAGAAAGTTAACAGTCATCTAATCAAATGACTGTCATGTGATAAACCATCAAGTCATTACCGTCTGCTACTCAGACTGTTAAGCTGCTGACAACAACATGATTTAGCTACAGTACAGGGCTCACAGAATCAAACCCACCACCTCCAAATCCACTATGAAGAATTCAAAAGGCCACGCACACACAGGTGGTAGCATTCCCTGGTGGGAAGCCAGCAAGGGAACATATCCTTGTCACTGCACCAGCAAATCCTACTGATCCTCCTGACTGGCAGACCAAGTACCTTGTATTACAAACTTTCAACATTGTGTATTTAAGAAGAAGCTGATGTGGAGCATGCACAGACAGAGACATAAAGGTTTCCAACAAGAACCAACACTAACCAGATCAATGAAATATGCAGCTGCTTTGGGAAAACGGGAATTTACACAGAGAGATGGAAACTCTAGCTCTTGCAAATTAGATTGTGAACTTTATAAGTTCATAAAAGACACTTTACTTGTGACTGTGAGCCTTGTTCTAAACACCTGCACAACATTCCCACGGTCTTGAGAGACATTTACCACTTAATTGCACTTTACATCCCATATTCAAACCTTTATTGCAATAGGGCGTATGAGACAACAGACTCCAGCCAAAGTCCAGATAATGACTTTAGGCTGTGATGAGGTAATGTGGTATCCTACTGCAGAGTGTTGGGTGCCACAATAAGATGCCTGATGTACTCTGTATGATCAGCTGACAGACAGTGTGTCTGCGTGGGAGAAACGATGATGGAAACATTAATAAAGGCAAATAGTCTGGTGTGTAGAAAAACAGAAGCAACACAGAACATTCATAGTCCTGATTAAGCTTTGAAATTTGAGCAGAGAGAAAACCAAGAGGTAGCTGTGACAGTTTCACAAGCTTGTGAATAATGATTTGTTGACAGCTCTAGAGCCTTATGATAGTTTTCACACTAGTTAAAAACCAGACCAGACTTGCCCTCGTTCAGGCCGTGTCAGTCAGCCTCAGTGACCCGTTCACTCACACACCAATGAACTGGCGGATCATCAGGAGCAAGGTGGGGTTCAGTATCTTGCCCCAACACATTTGACTGGCTATAAACTGCTATAAACACCCTTAAAGGGATAGTTTGACATTTTGGCAAATTGTTCCACTTTTGCATTGATCACATTTGAATTAAATAAATAGATAGCCTTTATTGTCCCATAGGGAAATTTATTTGCATTTTGTCATAACATATAAACACACACTGCACAAACACCACCAGACAACACAGAAAACATTTACCTGGCTGCCCCTTAACTAACTAACTAACTAACTAACTAACTAACTAACTAACTAACTAACTAACTAAACAGTACACTATCACACACATAAGAAAGGGGGCTGGATGTACACAAGGTTACAAGGTTAAAGGGATAGTTAAACATTTTGGCAAATTCGCCTAATGCCATAATCCCTATAGTTTTGGGAGTAGGTTCGTTACCTTTAATTGTCCGTGCAAGATATTTTTAGAACGGTGGAGCAGAGCCACGAGCTGCTCAGAGCTACGCTACGGAGGCTCATGGAATTTATTGGTTTCCCTCATCAAACTCATCAAATACACAATCCAACAACTCCACAACGCTCTGGTGGACAAGTTGTGACCTGCACATTCACCACGCTGAGATAATAACAGAACGTTACCAGACAGAGTTGTTTTAGAGGTAAATGCAGAGTCTGCTTGATGAAAAACTGCCCCCAATGGAAACGCACATCAGCTGTTTTGCATGAATTTACCTCGAAAACAACTCTGTCTCGTAACGTTCCGTTATTATCTCATAGCGTGGTGAATGTGCAGGTCACAACTTGTTCACCAGAGCGTTTTGGAGTTGTTGGATTGTGTATTTGATTAGGGCTGGGTATTGTTGAGAATCTCACGATTCGATTCGATTTCGATTCATTAGGTCACGATTCGATTCGATATCGATTCGATATTGATTGAAATGCTTCGATATCGATTCAGTATCAAGCAGAAATACACAAATAAGAGTACCAGATTTTTTTTTTTTTTAATAATTATTTGTTTAGTTTCATGCCTTATGAACAGCCATAGTATAACTCATAGCATAACAAAATATGACACTGCTTTAACACTGAACTACAGTGCAGCTAAATTTAAATTAGGCTATGTGTTACTTTCCTCTTGGAAAATAACTCATAACATTTTGAGTAATAAAACAATACAAAACAATATTATTAATAATAGCCTACTGCACAACTGAAAATATTGTAGCGACCCCGCAGTAATGTTCTTGTTATGATGTTTAAGTTCTGTGATTTCTGACTGACTGTCAATGTGTATGGTACGGGCAGGTGGGATGAGAAACTGAGGGGCTGGGGTGAGTGTGAGGAAGACAGAGTCCTGTCTGTGTGTAGGTGAGTGAGTGAGGAGGAGCAGAGGAAGAAGTGAGAGCAGCTGTCAGATAAGTTTGTGTTATGTTGTTGACTTGTCGTTGGGTCTGACGCTACAATATCAATAACAACGTGTGCTTAACACAAGGGGGCAGTTGTCGGTCTGACTTTAGCTTTTTCGCGGCACGGAGAAATGCGCATCTGGTGGCTCAACCTGGTCAGTGGGTGCTTGAGCACCGGAGCACCCACGGAATCGGCGCCTATAAATACAAAATGAATCCCCACATCTGCTTTCAGGTTTGAAGGCGCTGGCTTAACGCTGCTGCTGCTACTCACTCCCATATTGTTATGGTTTGGTCTAGTGCGGCCCCCGTCCGTACAGCGCGAATCACACGAGGGTGTTGCTCGCAGCGCCCCCACTGGCCAGGGGCTTGAATCGATTCAGAAGATTGCTGAATCGATATTGAATTGCAGAGAAAAGAATTGCAATGCATTGCTGAATCGATATTTTTACCCAGCCCTATATTTGATGATGAGTTTGATGAGGGAAACCAAGAAATCCCATGAGCCTCCGTGGTGTAGCTCTGAGCAGCTCGCGGCTCTGCTCCGCCGTTCTAAAAATAGCTTGCACTGACAATTAAAGGTAACAATCCTACTCCTAAAACTATAGGGATTATGGCAATGGGCCAATTTGCCAAAATGTTGAACTATCAATTTAAAGTTCAGCAAAAAAAAGATCAGCACAGTTGCAACACAACTTTGTTAAATGAAAAGAAACGGCGGCTTCTAAGATTCACAGATCTCACGATATCAACGCTATGAACTTAGCTGCAAAATGATGCGCTTTTTATGGAAAGGAATTAATTCTTAAGCTGAATGTTTTTTCTTTGCTACAAACTTCCCAATTTGTGTTTTGTGTGTGTTTAATGTCCTGAAACATTTTCGGGGTGAATTTATGGATTTATTTACTGAAAATAGAATTCTGGTAATGTCTTGATGACACTGACACTGGTGTCCTCGTGCCTTGTCTGGGCAACAAAGGTAGCGTGAGGTCATGCTGGCTCGCTCGTACACAGATTCAACGTGGCCACTAATTGTCACATGGGTCACAAGTGCGCAAGCCCCAGCCAGGCAGGCAGGCAGGCAGGCAGGCAGCCTGCCAGCCACCTCTGTCCCCAGCTATTCAGCCTCTGCTCAGCGCCGGCACAATGAGGCCATTCTAATGAATCGCCAGTTGGACACGGATTTCATTTTAACATACATAACTCACAGGACCCAGCAGTATTTACCAACAGCACATTAGGATTAGTGATACGGTGAGGAACTATGTGTGTGTGTGTGTTGTGGGTGTATGGTCTGAAAGCTGATTCTGTTTCCCAGTTAAACACTATGGAAATGGCACAAACAAACAGTGCAAAAGACTGGGCATGCATGTCTAGCTGCTTATTGCATTTGCCTGTATATGAACACACTAACAATGAGGTTGCTGTTTGTCTCTTGTGTCCCTGAGCCCTTCAACACACATCCAGGACGGTGCTGAATGATACACTTCTGTTGACGCTAATGCAGCTAATCACAGCCTAATTAGCCCTCATGTTTTTCACTCATCAAGGAAGTGTTCACAGGTCTGTTTGGTTGTATCAGGCAACACACACATTAGTAATGACAAGAGAGTCCATGCTTTTACACATGTTAAGTCAACAGAGTAGATATACTGTACATATGCTGGCTGTTCAAAGGAACTGGAGGACTATTTTATCTCTTTTGAAATTTTATTTTGACACACGATGTCTCACAAGGAATAAATATCATTCTGTTTCAAATAAGAATAAATAATATGTGTATGGGGGGGAAAAATCAAGGTGCAAATCTGCAGAAAAAGAAGATGACAGTAGTGTCATCTGTGTGCACAATAGTACACTTGATTTAAAATATTTCAGACCTACACACCTTGACATGCCTATATGAATTCTTAAAGGGATGCATTACACATGATGTAGGGCCTTATAATTTCCGCGACCACGGAATCGTAGATGGAATCGCAGAATTGGCCAATTAAAACAGGAATCTATTTTTAATGTGGAATATCGCAGAATTTGACTGAAATGCTGTTTTCATGTGCAGAGGGAAGCAAATCTGGGTGGCACAACCCCCCGCCCCCCGTGTTGTTTCACATGCCCCCTCATATCACCAAATAAGAGTAAAAGGTAAAAAACGGAATTCCCAAAAATTAAAATGGAAATGAAAACGTAAAAAACGGTATTTGGGAAAAAACTAAACTTTTTATTGTCAACTTTTACTATGATTTTATAGGGCCCTACAACTGTGTGCATAACAATGAGAAGTCTTATTCGTGAACAGAGCAACAGCTATTGTAAATGAGGTTGCTACCTTAAAGCAGATATCAGCTTCACGGCCGTTTCGGCTAATGCTGCGTTCAAGGCAGGCTTTTGAAACCGTAAGTTACAGCTTCAAGTCACAACTACGACTTGGTAGCGTTCCAGGTAACCCGTAGCTCGTGTTTTTACCATCCTGTTGTCTGTGAAAGTTCCCTATAACGGCCACTCGTAACTTCCGACCCGTGAACTCGTACCAGATCGAACTGGTATGACTTCACAGGAAGGAAAAACACAAAGTACGAGTTTCTTTGAACGCACCATGAGTTAGCAGCCCCCGCCCTTGTCAGGCATCAATTGGTCCTCGTGCTACGTCACCACATTCACGCGCATCCCTTGGCTGCACACACAGCCCTTCATGCCGTTCTCTCTCCTCATTGGATAACACTTGTATCCCACAAGGAAAATTTTCTCCTCGGGTTACAGCAGAGCAGAGTGACGGAGAGACTCGTGTTTAGGCTGAAATACTTCATGTAAGTGATTGCTGACGGAAAATAGGACTATTTAGGACTTATATTAACAAAAACATTCCACTGATATCTGCTTTAATATATTTCCCAGTCTAAATAAAGTTAATAATAATAATATACTAGCAGCTGAATCCATCCAGATGAGTGAAAGTGAGTCTAGCAAAATAAAAGCCATGTAAACCATCATAGGCTGATGTTGTAACACTGGACACGCATACAAGTGAAATTCTTCTATTATCTCGCCTTTTCTTGGAATGATTATGATCACGCCATTAGAGAAACTGTATGTTCCTTAAATAACCTTGATTCTCCAAATAGCATTACTCATCGTCCCACAGCGGCACCACTTCGTCCATGACCTCATGCTCCAAATCACACTGTGTCAGCCAGTCTGGAACCACGGGTGTGAGCGTTAGGGAGGAAAGAAACTCCCTCGTTCTAAGTCATGTGCAGTCGTGACACTTCACCTCCTCCTTGTAACACATTAATGAGGAAGAGAATTTGTGAGGCCTGCACCCAAAAAGCATTCCCACCAGACCAGGAGGATGTGAGAGTGTGGGACGGAGTCAAACCTCTGACTCAAGCTCTCCCTTTAAGTCCTCAAATAAAACCTTCCATCACTTTCTGTGTTTGCAGTCAAATACAACTCCCCAAAGACTTTCAAGGAAAAACTGTCCAAAAAGTGTGTGCTGCTAGTTATTTGGCCTCATAGATGACAGAGTGTTCTGCCCTGCCTTTGTGGACTCAAAACACCAATATTGATATAAATATCAAACATTTTACTAAACTTTTTAACTCTGAATAGCTACTGTGACAAAATAAAGTCACTGAATAAATTTATTCACATACTGTATCAAAACTGACCTTCTACACAGAAACCAAACCTGACTCCTGAACTCCAAAACAGGAACTCACAGCAGCTAAATCTATTATTCTATCAAAGTGTAAACAAACATGGATTAGAGGAAAAACAAAAGAAAAAAGCTCACAGCTTCATTCACTTCATCTATGACATAGTTCCCATTTCTTGGAAAAAGTTGAATTAAAGTTCCCATGCATCCATGTTTTTTTTTTTTTGTTATTCTAAGAACCTGTGCTAGCTACTCTGAAACATGGGGTGAGGTACTGGTAATCTTGAACTCATCTGTTGAGTTAACTATTTGTATTCACTGACTGAAGTTTCCAGATCTGAATGAGGTGGTTGTGCAGCAGCAGCTGGTGAAAGGATGAGAGGGTTTTTCACTGAGAAGATAGATAAGACTTTTTCCTCTGTGGAGCCAAGTAAAGGTCCCAGCTGAAGCCACATCATACAGATAAACAGTGAGCGCTCTCTGAGGCAGCTGAAGCTACAGGGCTGTGTCTGGGCAGAGACAGAGTTATCAATAGTGTGTACTGTACACTTTACAGTTTGTGACTTCATTTGCTTATGTTGTGAGTGTCAGAGTGCTGTGTTGTGAAATACTGCTGTCTATTTACCGCAACCTGCTTCTTGTTTTTGTCCCAGTGTGGATCAGGCCTGCTTTGTGGTCAAATTCTCTCCACCACAATTAAAATTTCCTTTGCATGCTTCTTGCACTTATTTTCCCACGCCTTTTATTATTATTATTGTCACATGTTTGAAATAAAGCTGAACTGAACTAACTTTTAGTGGTATGGTGACTTACTTTTCTTGGCGTAGCTGAAGTTGGATATCGGAGCAAATCAAGGGCGATATTGATCCTTGATTAATGTCACTAGTATTGTTAATTATTTGTGGATACGGCTGAAGCCTGTGTTCAGATTCAACCCTTCCCTTCTGGCTCACTGCTCCTAATTCCCTGTAATAATTCTATGAATAATTACACTTGATAATTGTTAATTTGCTAAAGCTACTGCCAGTGAACAACAGCACTCCATGGATATTTTTGCAAGTCATCCTGCCTACTGCTTCCTGCCAATAACCCACCACATGCCAGCTCCCTCAGGGCATCTCAAATGTCATACACCACTGTTTCAGATGATCAGTGGTGTTGAGAAACACTTGCAAATGGACAGAGATTAAACTACAAGCAGAATGGGCTGTAAAGAAAGAAAGAAAAAAAGAAAAATGCCTTACACATTCCCCAATGAAAGACCTATAGAGCACAATACGGAGACCAGGTTACCTCGGAAAGGACCAGAGAAGAAGTCCCACTTGCTGTTTATTTGCAGCAGTAATGGCTCTCCCTGTGTGTTTACACCGACAATAAGCCTAATGACCTGCAAACTGTCAAACAGCCTAGCTCTGGCATTAATGCCTCAGCCAACACAGCAGCTGAAGAAGCAGACAGTTAAAAACCCCACAGGCAAAGATCATTTACAGCTTCACAGAGACTAACCCCCGCACTGTCAGGGTTGTTTTTAAAAAAGTAAATGTTGAGGAGGGAGAAACGTTGACCACATTCCCTGAGGACATCCTATTTGAGCTTTCTCGTGATGATAACACTCAACGCTCCTCGTGTACTTAATGCAAATGCTGTCGAGTAGGGATGTCACGGCTACTTGTTTTAATCGCGCCACAATTATTAAATCGTAAAGGTTCCTAAAAAAAGATGATGTCGGAACCACGATGGCAGATCAGCGCAGCACACAGGGAACAAAAAAGTTACACAACAGTAAAACCAATAATTGGTCCTATATTAATAGATACTTTAATTATTTGGTTTATACAATTTGTAATGTGACTATATTTGATTTTACACATTCATAGTGTTGTAAAATGATTTAATATAATAATCCTAATAATCATGATTATTTCTCTGACAATAATCGTACCAAGAAAATCTATAATCGTGACATCCCTACTGTCGAGCCTCTTATACACCCACACTGTGTCTGTCAGGCCATAGAAACATGTGGACTAGATGAGTAAGCGAAGCAGTATGGCAGCGCGTAATGTGGCTGACTGGATTATCTGAAAGCAGGTGTGTGAGAGTGTGTGTGTGTGTCAGAGAGGCGGTGGTGAACTGATTAATGCATTTCACATTATCCTTTCAGATTTCAGGTTGTTGGGCGAACCACAACAACAACAACAGCGGCGGCTGCTCAACAGAACTGAAACTGTTCTCAAGAATGCTGACAAACTGGTGAGACAGGCAGGGACTGAAATGTTGGGCAGTGAAATCATTAATGGTATCGACTGCCTCTGCTAAACAGAGCGGCGCCGTGCTGCCGAAACAGGACCAACGACATAGTGTAAGGCACCAACTAAATATCCTAACCTTTATTTTCCACAGTCAGAGTTAAAACACAGGCCGATGTGGTGTTGTCCTTGGCTCAGGTCTCTCTCCTCATCACTGACACAACCTCACAGTTCTTCTTCTGCTGCTTCTTCTCCGTTAAATTGAACCAGTTCCCTTCAACAGGTCAGCCAGGTCAAATACCTCAGACTCAACACATTATTAAAAGGTCTCAGCAAAGACTCCATGTGCCCCACCTCCTGTCATTACTGTACACTAGCATCATTCAACCCATCCTGCTGTGCTGTTCCCCCTGCTTTTGCAACATGCTGTCCACCACCAACAAAAACAAACATGAGGGAAACGTGGAAATACCGTGCGCCTCCGTTGCGTTAGCTGAGCAGCTCACGTCTCTGCCCCGCCGATCTAAAACAGCTTGCACTGACAATAAAAGGTAATGAACCTACTCCTTAGACTATAGGGATTATGGCAATGGGAGAATTTGCCAAAAATGTTGAAATATCCCTTTAACCTTGTAACCGTGTGTACATTCAGTCCCCTTCCTTATGTGTATGATAATGTATACTGTTTGTTTAAGGGTGTGTGTTTATATGTTATGACAGACTGCGAACAAATCTCCCTATGGGACAATAAAGGATCTATCTATTGAATTGAAATGTGATCAATGCAAAGGTGGGAATGAATATCAGAATACTCAGGCTCATTGAAATTAGTCAGCTGATGTGTAGCGAATAATTTGCAAACACAAAATGCCCATAAAAGTCCCTTAGAAATACAAGGTTCTGTCCGACAATGCTTTGTCAGAGGACATCTGCTGGCTCACGCTGAGACAATGGATGAGGAAAAGAGAATGACACAATGACAACAAAAGACAATCAACTCTCTCCCAAGATGGGGATGTGAAGAGACAATGCTGTGTGACAGTCAGGGATACTGTCCAAAAGATTGGTCTGTGTGAACACATTATCACCCAACCTTTGAAATATAATTAGTGAGTGAAATGCTGCTCATAAATACATTTGACTGAGTATCCTAACTCTTTTAGACACATAGGATTAGGTTCCAAGCAACTAAAACAGAACAAATGTAAATGATATAAGATAAAACCAGATTTTTAATAAACGACTGTAGGGAAGATGACAACTGTATTGTGTAATTGTGACTATATAAATAAAGTAAAAGAAAAAAAAATCCTGATTTTGTGACTTTTCTTGTAAATATTATAATTGTTGTAAATGTGTTTGTGTGTTTTTTCTCATAAATTAATGTACCACTTCCATCTCAGAGAATATCCAGCTAACCTTTGTAGTCAAACGGTCATCAGGATGACTGGATTACTCAATAATTGCCTCTATTGGCTCAGCAGTTGTGGATCACAACAGCTGAGACTGCGTTGGCACGTGGCAAGCATGTGACAGAGCCCACTGAGAGTAGGAAGGGGAAAAAAAGAAACTTGTATTGAACAGATTAAGACAGAAAAGAGAAGTGTAACAGTTGGCGGTCATGGCGCAGTGACTGGCTTTCTACAACCACATCGACCCAAACAGACTGGAAGAACATAGAGGTCCTTGTGTCACAGCTGATAACTCTGTAAAGTTGAGCCCATCTCCCGCCACGCCAGCTCACTGACCCAGAAGTTGTCTGTGTTAAATAATGCACTCCTCACTTAAACTACTTTACCTCATCAACAAGCTGCATTATTTTTGAATGAACTACTTGGCTGCAGACAGTACTGACAAAACTGTGACATAAATCAGACCTCTGCTCCAGTTACAGAGACTGACTAAGGTTCAACGTCGGCTGTCACAGGAGACATGTTTTGATCTTTCCTACCCAAGGGAACATTTGACTACACTTTAACCAATTTTAAAAGCAGGCATTTAAGCCTCTTTTGTAGGTGTATAATTATCTAATTACCAAGTTCAAAGTTAACCATTAGCCTCTCCTGAGTTACCGCTTTCAGCATCCGTGTAGAGGCTGGTCACATGTGCAGTCCGTGTTAAAAACAAGGCGCTAGTTAGTGAAACAAAGGAGAGTAAAGATCAAAGTTTTTATTGAGGGCAGGAGGTCATTCATGTAATGGTGTTTAGCAGACAACCACTCAGCACAAACCACAGCTCGTTTCATAAGCCTTGACCTAGTGCTTGGTTTGGTTATGGTTTATACTGATGGAGTAGGTCACATGATACATGTTTACATTATCAGAAGCCTAAAAACCCTGACAGGTACCAACATGTGTTTCCAAAGACAAGTCACAAAGCCTTAAAGGGATATTTCAACATTTTTGCAAATTCACCTATTGCCATAATCCCTACAGTCATAGCAGTAGGTTTGTTACCTTTATTGTCGGTGCAAGCTGTTTTTCGATCAGCGGGGCAGAGATACAAGCTCCTCAGCTAGCGCTATGGAGGCATATGGTATTTCCATGTTTCCTCCATCAAACTCATCAAATACACAATCCAACAACTCCACAACGCTCTTGTGGACAAGCTGTGAGCTGCACATTCACCACGCTATGAAATACAGTAATAACGGACAATTATGTACACACAAAGCAAATACTCGGAACTACTACAGCTGTGTCTGGGATGTAGTTCCGGCTACGCATTAGCCTTGAAAGCAACTCTGTCTCGTAATGTTACATTATTATTTCATAGCGTGGTGAATGTGCAGGTCACAACTTGTCCACGAGAGTGGTCTGGAGTTGTTGGATTGTGTATGAGTTTGGGGAGGGAAAGCCAGAAATACCATATGCCTCCGTAGCATTAGCTGAGCAGCTCGTATCTCTGCCCCGCTGATCGAAAATCAGCTTGCACCAACATTTAAGGTAACCAACCCTACACCTAAGACTATAGGGATTATGGCAATGGGCGAATTTGCAAAAATACTGACACATCCCTTTAACATTACAACATGCCAATGGCACAGGAAGCCAAGCCATCTGCCCAGCTCGCCACATCTGGTCAACCCAGGAGACCAACTTCCTGCTTTGTTTCCACAAACACTCCTCTGTTTCCCCCCTCAATAGTTTACAGCCCGAGCCAAATGTCAACATACTATTTTCATTAATTTGCACAAACACGGAATGAAAAACAGACAATCACATAAACCACCATGATTATGATTGCAATCTGGTGGAGTTTTTCCACAGCGACTGTGGATTTTCCCTTTTCTGAGGACCTTCACCACATCTCCACATCTGGAGCTGTCTATCTTATCTGTCACATCTGCAGCAAGTACATTTTTCATGCCGCTCAGCACCGTTCCACAACAGCAAGCCTCTGAGACACCAGCAAAGACATCAACACTGGTGAGACGCTGCTCCACAAGGTCGTAAAAGATTCAACTAAAACTCAGATTGAGGCATTACAGAACAGACAGAATTCATGATGGCATATCACTTCAATTGTACATGCCATGGATTGTTATCGGTGCAGGAAACAGTGAAAGGAATTGAGGAAAGTATGTCTCAGCCAAACTGTAATGACAAAAGACTACATTGTTATCAAGAGTGAGAGCAGCTCATGGGAGACTGGAATGGTTTGTGTTATATCATTGTGTTCCAGACTAATCTGCAGATCACGGTGAATGGCTGCTTGAAATTTGAAAGGAGTGGCTTTAATCTTGTAAAAGACAGCTGCACTACTCCTCGGGGCTCAATTTAAAACTGAAAATGAATGCACTGATGCTCAGATATCTTTTTTTTCCCCAGCAATTTTGCTCTCCCACAAAATTGTTCTGTTGAACGCACTGCAGCTCTGTGAAAGTCTCCCTTTCAAGCAAGAAACTCTGAAGTAATATTTATAGACTAGGCTATATTTATGCATCTTCTCACCTCCCACCTCATCTCTCTAGTAACAAGTGATTATTATGACGGCAGCGAGATGAATGGTGCTGTCAAGGCGCAACGCAGGCAGCACCTGAAACAAGCCTTGTAACTGCTGCTGCTGGCTGGCAGGCAGACACATTCACCCAATGTCTCAATAGTGGTCATTATTTCACTGGCCGGGCAGGTGAGGGAGCTGCACTTGTCTGTAACAATAGACATGAATGAGGACGGATCAGGAAAGGAAATGCTCAGTTACACAACAGCATTCTTCAACATTGAATGGCAGATCTTATGAGTGATGAGGAAGAACGGTCATGTCAACACAGATTTAGCACAAATGCACTGTGGATATCTTGATTTTGCACACTCCTCTGTCCACTACCAGTACTTTACTTACCACTATTCTATTGTCTATAGAGATCTACAATGAGGTCTATAGCAAATCAACAAAGACACACCCCAATGTGGAATTCTGAAAAGATTACATGGCCAACAACAAAGCCCTGGATGTTGTTCTGATAAAACCTAAGTTGCCTCCATAAGCACATGCTCATGTGACAAGAGGCTGGTTCTTAATGCCTTTGCATTGTTATAAAGACTGAAAACATTCACCTATCTGTCCTTTCCATCAGTCCTGCAAAAAAAATGTAAATAAATGCAGGATGACTTCTCTCCATCAGACAGCCAAGATGGTAAAACCGCAGTGAGGGCGGTTCGGTCGTAGAGCCACATTAACCAGAGCAGGTTCATGTTAGAAGAGGAGGCTTGGTTCGTATTGATTTCAATCCAAACAAGCCTCGAGTTATGATCTTGAAACAGTGACATGTTTAAGAGCTCAAAGCCAAATAACTGTAGATAAGCATATGACAGATGTCAGAAAGTTCCTTTTATTCCTGCAGGAGCAGGTCATAGGGCAAAATTGAAGACAATGCAAAAAATACTGTAAACTTCTTGAGCAATATGTTAAAGTCTTCTTTTATAAAATAAATCCAAACAGTGTGCCTGAATGAACAGACATCAAATTATTATAAGAAGTGATTGTACTGCTTTGTTAGGGCCAATTATAGAAAATATAATGCAGTCAATTGGGGTATGTTTCTTTTTCAATCCTTTTTTTAACTTACTAAAATGTATGAGAATATCTGCTCTCAGCTGCACTGAGCCTTGACGAAAGCATAATAATTTGGGCTGTGTAAAAATAGGCTCAACCCGGTGAGAACTTGGAAGCCACAAAATGAGTCAAAACCATGAGCAGGTGCACAGTCAACAGGGGTGTCGGCCAACTCCTACAATGAGAATGATAAGCAGCACAGGTTCCTCGTCTCATGTTGAGAGATGAATCCGACACACTCTGCTGAAGGAAAATAACACGGGTGAACCGATAAAAAACTCTCACACTTCTTGTTTTACCGCCTTAGAGAAAAAAACATCCTGCATTCAAACGGCTTAGTGTGTGACAGTGAAAAGTAAGGTAAAGTAAACATTCAGCACAGGCCTAAGCACATTTATTTTTAACAGACTTTCAGGGAATGAAGGCCTGATCCTTTCCAAATCATTTGGACATGCTGCCGGCTGTGGTGCAGTGTGATCTCTCTTCACCACACCTGCTGCTAAACCCCCCCACCCCCCGTCTCTCACAGGTGTTAGAATCCTATTTCTTGCTTTTCTTTCCTCAGAAAAAAAGAGACACCTTCCTCTCTCACTCATCCTCTCTGACATGACAGCTGAGTACACTGACACTGTGGGAAACTGCTGTGCCTCATCTGTGACAGATATCAGGTAAACCTGAGATTTACATACTTTATAATCATCACACAACATCATAAATATTATAAATAATAAATTTGCTACTATTTACTGCTACTATCTACTTTTTCCCACACACACATTAAAGAATTGCATGATATATCACTGGGAAATGTATGCCACTTTCTCCCAGCTCAGTATTGTTTTATTTCTTCCTCTAAATACTTTGGCCCCTACAGCTCTATGCATCCACTAACTCCAACCCTAATCTTGACTATTTAAAATATTAAAGCAGAAGTAAGCGATCTGGTGGTTTTGGCTAACTTCTTGTCAGCCGATGGAGTTAGCAGTCCCCGCCCTCGTCCCTACGTCACCACATTCACGCGCATCCCTTGGCTGCACACACAGAGAGGACCGCCCCTTTATGCCGTTCTCTCTCCTCATTGGATAAAGGTTGTAGGATACTAGGAAAGTTTTCTCCTCGGCTTACAGCAGAGCAGAGTGACTGACAGACCCGTGTTTCAGACCAAACACTCTATAGAAGTGATTGCCGTCGGAAGATAGAACTATTTAAGACTTATATTAACACAAACATTCCGCTTACTTCTGCTTTAACTACTGGGTATGTTCATATGCAACAATGTCTCACAGCATGCACAATGATTGATGGCTTTATTTTCTACAGACCAATTTATTTGGTGTTTTTGGATCATGATGAATACTGAAAAGCCTGATGCTAAAATGAAATAGTGATAATAATTTCACGATGACAAAGTGAAAACAGATGCTTCTGAATTTTTTTTGTTGTTGTTGCAAATTTATAAAAAAGGACATTTTTAAATATCACATTGAGATAACTATTCAGGCTCCAGGAATCCTGTGTGGAGAAGGAAAGACCAATTCTAGCTTCAAGTCTGGTTTCATCCAAATGTGATGCTTACTGTAGAACTGGAGCTGAATGCCTTGATCAGACCGGATCAGACCGGAGAACCGTGTTTGTCACAGTCTGAGAGTCCTTTGAATGTTTTTGTGCAAACACTGATTCACTGAGAGTTTCCTCCATCTCTACACATGGTCTCTGGAGCTCTGGGCCCAGTGGGTCTCAGGAACACTGAATCATAAGAACCTGAGCTAAACATCAGGTGTCAGAGCAGTGTCTTTATATTTATATCAATGTGATATTTTGGTTATTCATTTTACAAACAAACAAAAAACACCCCCAACCAATTCCAAAATTTAGTTTTTACTTTTAAAAAGCTCAAGCGAGATAACTGTAGGTGTTGAATTAGTTAAATGGGTGGGGGTCAGTATGCACAGTACGTTGCTTAACATTTAAAAGATACCTTGAGGTGAATGTGTGCAAAAAAACCTGTCAAACGCCTTACTGCTGTTGACTTTAACCATCCACACACCTCAGGGCCTTCACTTGAGGACCCAAGTCTTGAAGGGGGGGGGGGGGGGGGGGGGCATTTGCTAAATGTTTTGAATACAAAACAAGTCTTATCACACGCTCAAGGTCCTCTGGTGTGTGTGTGGAGTTTCTGAAAGTCAGCCATCCGATAGTTTGTCTGCCTATTAGAATTTCAGTTTGAAGCATCTGCAGATACCAGAGGTCTTATTTTGGATATTTTCCCATCTCCTACTTGTTGTTGGTGTGTGATTCTTCAGATTAGGCGTGTCACGAGACGAAATAAGCAAAGGTTTCCCTTTTTTTGCTCACAGATGTTTGCGTGCTTTCTGCTTGAGCCATCGCTCTCCTGTGCTAAGCTTCCTCATCTCTCTCCACTCTCTCTCTCTCTGTCTGGACTTTGGCTGCACTAAGGTCGTCTGTAGCTCAGGAAATGGATCAATAATGAGTTCAGATTTACTGGCAAAGTGCTTACCTTGTATCCTCAGTGCCATTCAATCCAGCCTGGGACTTAGGCTACATCTGCCTGCTGCTGGAGAGTCAGGTTTCACGTGTCCATGATGCTCAGGGGGCTTCTGAGAGAAACACATCAACAGAGAGAGAAATGCCAAATCATTACATGTTCTTGTACAAACACGGAGACAAACAGAGTGCATTTGTTTCTACACTGATAGTCGTTGTGTACAAAGGCTGAGGACTGTGACCTAATCATACAGTATGGTGAACAAAACGAAGAGCTTTCCCAGCACTGTTTAACATATGGCTGTGGCTGTAAGCAGCTGTATCGGCTAATTTACACGTTAACACGGGCTAAACAGAGACTTATCTCGCTCATTAGCAACAAGGACTGGTGAAACCAGCCTGTGTTGTTGGGAGTAGGAGATAACAAGCTAACAACGTTAAACTCTTTTAAATGCCGCGTTGTGTTAGTCTATTTAAATGGACTGGTTGAACAGAAAAAATCTCTAGCTAAAATTTGAATTCCACACTTGTTTTCAGAGTGTGTTGGACGAGGTCATGTCACCAAACTCGCACACAGTTTCAGTAGGAAACAAGTCAACGATAGCTCACCGTGTGACGGAGACTTCATTTTGTCGGGCGACACCGAACAAAACCGAACTTCCACAAACGCTTTCCCTCACCCGGTAACGTACAGCAGCGTTTATATTATCGACTCCACGTACCAAGTAGTTTCGCTCCTTGTGTCACTCAGCCTGTTGACAACTGACTAACCAGAGTCAGTTCCTTAAAGAAAAAAAAACCGTCTGAGTGCCGCGGCCAGGCCAGAGCAATCGAGAGCAGCTGGATAACAGGCCTGCTCAGCGCGCCGAGGGGCTGACGGTGGATATTTTCGACAGAGCTGCTGAGCAGGTCTGGAGCAGATGTGGGAAGGTAAACAGTGTAAAAAAATGCAAAGTTATTACAATGTTGCAGTATTTGGCTTATCGATGTAAGGAACAACGGTTAGATCCTGATACAAAAAGTGAATTAAACTCTTCAAATGTAACAACAACATTTATTTCAGAGAAAGGAATGCGCCTCCAAAACAAATGTTCTTGGTTTGACCTCATTATGTTTAAATAGGTTAATTAGTTTAGATCCATGGAAAATGCAGTCACACTTTACATTAAAGCCTGATGTGATGTATCTCATTAGAGACTTTACTCACAAAAATGGTACCACCCGATGCCTGTCTGCAATTGGAAAACACTCAGAATAGACTATTCGACACAATAAGTCAAATTCTCTGATTTACTATGGTGTTGTTAATGTGCTGCCATCTAGTGTTGGAGCATGGCAACTGTGCAGATCAAATCTGAAAGCATTACGGTGTGTGATCTAAAAAAAAAAAAAAAAAACATTGTTCTCGAAATCGTCATGATGTTTCAGTGATTAGACAAATATTTTTATTATAAGTTTGCATAGATAATAGCAATTTGCTATATATAGACATTATATTCCAAATTGTATGCTCACAGTTTGTTATTGAATTGCCTGCCACCATGAAGTTCACACACACACACACACACACACACACACACACACACACACACACACACACACACACACACACACACACACACACACACACACACACACACACACACACAACTATATCCATAAAGGATGTTGTGTGCGAATGAGTCACCTGTCACATAGTTCAGGTTGTAGTTGTTCAGTGTGTGAGTCATAGTGAAAGGGTCTATAAATGTCAATTCTTTCGGAGTAAAATGGTCATACATGTCATGGCTTTCAAGCACAATATGTAAACGATTTGTATGGGTCGAAAGAGTTTGATTACACAGCAATGATTAACAGCAAAGACATCCATTCAGTTTGACTTATAATAGTTGCCGAACACATTCCCTTCAAAAATATACATACAAAACCTCACATGCAGGACATTGAATGTGTATCATTTCATGCATGGCCCCTGTCACACAACAGTTTAATGGAGAACGCAAGGTCCACTGTATAAGCTAAAAGTGTGATACTGGCAACAACTGTTTCCATGATAACCAGCTCAAAAGCCTTCTCTGGGATAGTTTGTTGCAGGTGTTTCAGCTGCAGAATCTTGGTAAAACAAATAACGGTGGCCACCATGTAGAACAAGACCCCAATCAGACTGAAGCAGGCCAAGAATCGGTCAAATGGTAGGAAACATCGCCCAGCAAAGTCACCTAATATCACTACCAGCGTGATTAGAGACATGAGGACACAGACGCCGTATGATACGCAGGAAACCCATAGCTGCCAACGTTGTACTCCACTAGATGATCCACAAGCCACTTCCACAACCAGGGGAATCATCTGACAACCTCCCCACAGTTGGAGTAGCTTGAGGAGACCAGGAACGCTGCCCATGTAGCCTCTTTGTTCATGGGCCTGGGTGCGAAGGACGTAGGACTCTGAGGAGTAGGCCAGGAAGGTGAGACAGGAGACCGCAGCGGCTGCCACGGGCCGTGGAGACAAATTTTGGTGATCCATGATTATCCAAGGGAAAACCACGGAGGTGCTGAGACACATCAGCGCGCCCAATACCGCCACCGTCATGGTCAGGTTCTTCCAGGATATTGGGATGAGGCTGTGAAACTGGATGACGCTGAGAATGTGGATGAGGAGAGTGAGGGTGAAGAAGAAGCACCAGGTGAACATGCAGAAGATCCTGAACGATGTGAGGCAAACTAGATCCGTGTCCAGCGAAGCCACAAGACTGAAGGTCGTACAACTGGATAAGACTTCCCATGTTCGCACGACAAAAAGTGGACTGGTGAAGTCTTTGGCCTCCAGTACAATCACAGGCATTGTCACAGTGTTAAATCTGAGCGATTCAGTATCCAAGAGTTACGGTATCCTTATAGGTGCATCAAATAATACCTCAGTCCCAGTTCCTCAAGCGTTTCAATCCCCCTTATCCACTTGATATTGAGTTCTGAAAGACAATCCAGAATAGTCCATGGAAACAGCCACTTTAGATAAATCTTTAAACACTTCCTTCTACCAGTGCTTCATCCTTTTTACATTCAAGGTGACTTCAAAATAGAGACTCTTAATACATATACGGTATGTACATATATTGGAGCACTGCTGCTGTCAAAACAGGCCTCGCCTACTTCCTTTTTGAAATTGCAGCAGTGCTTTCAGTCTCACTGAAGGTAGGTGCAGTTACCACATAAAAAAGCAAATGCAAACAAACCTATCTTCCTCCCACTCTCGATTCTCATGAAATGTTGTTCCTTTTTTTCTGAGGTAATAAACTACAGAAAGCACAGGCTCTTCTGACTCTGCAGGCATAACTTTGGCGCTGCTTTCCTGTCACCTCTTGACCTCACTGTTAGCACGATATTATACTGTATATGTATTGCGTAATATGTGGTCACAGGTGTTTCTTTAAAGGGTTCTTTACATTGTTTTTAAGCTCAGTGTGCTGCAGTTGTTTTTGGATAATATCTGATTGGTGCGTATAGACAATGAAGGGAAGTGTTACTTTGAGGTGTGAACGGATGTGGATCCGCTATCTAAGGGCTCAAATCTCATATTTGAACAGACAAAAAGTAGAGGTTATTTGTGTCTGTGCTCTTATTGTCTAAATTCATTTATGTGAATGCTGAATACATTTGTATGTTTTCACAGGGTACAGACATGCTTCTGTGTATTTACACAAGCACAAAGAGTCTTCTGAGGATCCCAGCCAATCACTTTGCCTCTGTGTATCACCACACCTGCTCTCTGTGTTATAAATAGACAATGGATACATCAATTCCCTCGTGTCACACAGCTCAAGTTCAAAAACTTCTGTTTTGACTGAAGGAGAAGACTGTCAAAAAAAGATGAGCCTGCCAGTACAGACTCAAGGCTGTGGTGGAGTTTTTATTCATCTGTATGCTGTTTTTTAAAAGGAAAGATATAACTCAATCAGTTCACCATGGTTAGGTTCAGTCGCGTAGGCACGAAAACCCTGCCCACCCAGACAGTTTGCACCAGTTATTGGACATCGTATGACCAAATAACCGTGCAAATACGCACCTGTGTAAGACCATAGTCTTACACAGAAGAAAAAGTGTTTTTTTTTTTTTAACACCGTTTCACCGGCTCTCACTGTAGTGTATTATGTAGCCTACTGTTATTATGTAGACTATAAGCTGTCAATCTCCTGGCAAAAGTTTCTGCCCACCCACTTTAATGCATGCCCAGCCACCGGCCAATTTCTGGCTCGCTACGCTACTGTTCAGTTGTGTTTGATTTTTAAACTTTTTCATCAAATTGACAGACAGAAACACTGTCAATCTGTTGCTCAGTTATTTTTTTAAATAATATAATTCACAAGGAACTGACATAAGAACAGATTTTCTAGAATTAACGTATATGCAATTGTGACATGAATAGGTCACATTTGTAGCCGTTTCTACAGAAACCTAGCACCCTTCAGTGGTAAAACATATGAACTGCAGCCTTTCAGAGTAAAGTAAACATCAGAGTGAGCTGCCTGTAGTGCTCACTGAAAGGCAGCAGAGGATGGACATCTCCAAGTTATCAACAAGTAAAGAGTAGAAGGAAACCCCATTTGTTGCTTATTACTATTGCCTCTCTATTTGCACATTCGATTACCGGCAACTAAATTTCAAAATAAGAGCAAAACTAACAAGCAAAAATAACAGCAAAGTTAATAGGAGTAAAGATTTGCAACTCAAAAATTAATGATTATAACTGTGTTAAATGAGCTACAGTAGAAGTGCTTCTATATCAACCCTAATTTGATCATATCATTGATCATATTTCTCTGCATGTTCTACAACTTTTCATAGGCCTACATATCAAAACATGTGATATACAAACAAATCAGAATAGAAGCATCATTTATATAACAACAAGTGCAACTAAATTTTGTCAGAAAAACAGATGTGTAGCCCAAAAATACATAAGGAGCAATTTAAAAGATAATACATAAATAAAATACAGTTACAATATAGGAACTATGGCAGAAATGATATTTTATAGTCTTCAGATAATAGTGACAGGACCTGCTTTAACACATGAAACTGCAATGTCCTAAATGAAATTATTGATATGACAGTGATAAAGTCTTTTGGTTCGTTTTTAGACAATAGTAGACATAATGAACTTTCACCATATGCCAGTGATAAAGGTCTAAGCTACAAAGTTAAAGCCTTTCATTTTAATGACAACAAAAATTATACTTGTTTTAATTTTATTTGCGTGATACTTGAATTTATACTTCCTCATTCCAAGAAAGGTTCCATTTACTCATAATGAGAAAAGTGTTAAGTACGTCAGATGAGCAAAGGGCAAAGGCCAGTTGTGACATTTTGGACTGGGTTGGGTGTAGTGTAGGTTCTCTGATCAAACACTTGATAAGCAGCCAGGTTACCATTGCAAAATAGGGTTTTATTTTCCTCACGTCAGTGGATAAGCTACTGTATCTACTTTCATAGATGGTTGAGTTGTGTTGAATTTTAAGGTGGGATGCATCTGCAGCCTTGTAGCAATAATAGAGAGCACAGTCCCGTCTCATGACACAGGAAGTCCTGCGTGCATCGTTTGACTCACTGTTATTATTTGTGACATTTGTTCAATCAGCCAGTCAAAAAATCCACACAATTAATAAATATCCATGTTTAACTGTTTTACAACAAAACTGCATTTACTGTAAATGATGAGGATTGATAAATATAGGATGGATGAGGTCATATGAGTCATTTCTCTTATTACTGTTGGGTGTAGTTTTCACAAAGATCTTCAACCATGATATAAAAAAAAAGAAGGAAGAGGAATGCAAACTTCATATTAATGTATATTTTACAATTTACAGAACGGTCTGACGGATATAACTGGATTGATGCATTAATCTTGAACTAGAAAAGGCAAAAATGATCATACAGCCCATTTTCTGTATCACTTATTACTGTGTGTTTCTCAAAAGAATGTCGAGTGCTGCTGAGAGACAATTCATTTAACTAAATCTACAAAATGAAACTTCCCCGAAGGACCCTGACCACATGAGACACAGAAAACCATTTCAACAAAACGGAACTAAAACCAAATGTGTGATACTTTGGTTGAGGTGTGGCTGGCTGCTTTGACCAAGCTGCAGTAAAACAGTCTTTTTCTGCTCAAAAGTCACAGCTACAAATGATGAATCTATCATGAATCAAGTTAACAAGAAAAACTTCCTGTGATGGTATTGGAAGCTTTTGTGATCCCTGTTTGTAATCGCACACATCATTTAATATACAGTATACTGTATATGCTCAAAGATTGTTTGGCAGTGTTTTAGGGTGGCATGCATCTGCAAAACTTGCAGCAGTGACAGTTCTACTACACAGGAAGTGTGCTCATCTCTGGAGGTTAGTCTAGCTCCATGTTTTAAGGCCAACCCAATTTTTTTGTAGGTTGACATCATTGTCACAGGTCTGTCATGCATATCTCACTTCATCTTTCTCCCACACGCGTTAAGTTCTTACTGTATTTGGTTTGTTTTAAGTACTTTGTTCAATTGCTTTAACATACCGTAACTACAGGTTTTCTTGTTGCTTTGACCATTGTCTCATTTGACTATTTTCTATCAAATCACTTTAAACTGTCTTCTTATACAGTATGTATAAAAGAACAAGGACAGCCACATGTGCGCACGTGCACACACTCACACACACTGTAACCACATTTGCATTTTTTTGCTGCAACTCTTAAGCTAAAACCTCCTCATAGAGCTATAGGTCACAATATGGTAATCTGACATATTTTGACCGACCCAATTGATCTAACTACAAATGTTGCACTGCCTACACTCTGCAACAGTCTGACAGGTCCGCTAGCTCCACTTCTTCACCTGTTATCTCAGCAAGTATCTGGAGGTCATGCAGGATCACCTCTGTTGGACTGGGTGGTGGCATGTTCACCAGCTCTGCCAGTGTGGGAAGAGTCAGACTCAACATAACAATGCTTACATGAATGAAAGAATGAATGAATATTTATTTTCATGCCACCATTGTGGCCCATCCCATGGGATTACAAGACTCATTTACTGACAAATCAAAAACTAGACAGTCCTTCCTGTTGGTATTACTGTAACTGCCACACAAGTGCAACACATAAATAAACAACTTACCGTAAGATTACTTTCAGTTCTCATCTGTATCGCTCTTCGTCTCATTGCCCAGGCCTTTTCAAGAAAGAAAATGCAAATATTTTCAACTGAAAAAGATGTTCTAGCTTCTCAACATCGTCCAACCACACAAATTATTACTGTACTTATAAATAGGTCTAGTAAGTGTAAATGTAAAGGTCTGTAATCTGATGGTAAAACCATATAGTGCAGATTACATATTATTGTGAGGTGTAAATGAATTATCCAGTTTGATTTCACCCACCTGTATATGTTGTACAAAAAATGTGATGGGAGATGTTTTTCATTAATCTTCCATATTTTTTAAATGAACAGCTGAAATGGGTAGTTTTGTCTAATGGCCTCATAAAATAAGTCATAAAAAGTCTCATGCAGGCGCCCAAGTGTCTCACAATGTAGAGCGTGTTACACTCGGAAGAACAAGTTCAAGTCTACCTCATGGCCCTTTACCGCCATCGCCTTTCCTGTCACTCTCTCAAGTTAATAGTAAAAATGTCTAATAAAGTTAACCCCCTCAGCTTCCTCTGATATGTATCCCACTGGCTTTGCTGTGCTAGCTGATATCATTACATTATATTTCACAGTAACAGACAGGTATTGACACAAAGATTGCTCCCTCTTTATGTGCTTTACATCTATCCTAACATACAGTATCTATTTGGCAAATAATAAAAAAACATGCCTTTGTTGGAAGATGGAAGGCTGGAAGGCTGCGAAATGTGCTTCTGCCCATTATTTTAATGCTGTAACCCAGGAAGTTGTCAGAGGGTGCTTTCTGGGTTACAGGGTTGAAGCATCCAACCCTGAGGTGCTACAAGATTTTCAGTTTCTAAATGTATTACTTTCTAATTGTATCAGTGCTCAAGTACATTGAAATACCCTATTGCTGTTCATATCATTACATCTGTTTGATATTGTTTCAGTTTTAACTCCAGAGAACTGGCAAGGGGATAATATATATAGGCTACTTTGCATGGCCTTTTGTCACTCAATGGGATGGGTGGTAACTACAACTTGTTTTAAGTTTTGATATGTCTCTGTGGTGCAGTTTCTGCTGCAGCGGGCTGTCCCCCGCAGGGAACACACAGACACAGGGTGGGTGTGAAGATGATCTATTTCTGAAAGCTTTTGTCCTGCAGGTTCAACCTTATTTTATTTTATTTCTTATTTTCTTTATATTTTTTTGACTCATGTGATGTCACATTGTCATTTAATCCACTTGTGACTTTTCCTCATTAGTTGCAAAATCTGTCCGTAAAGCATCAACAAAGACAAAACAGGTGTTTGTGTGATTTTAAGAAGTTAAAGAAAATGGTGTTTGGTTTTGTGCTTAATATGAAATACTTAAAGCAGAAGTAAGCAGAATGTTTGTGTTAATATAAGTCTTAAATAGTTCCGACAGCAATCACTTACATAGCGTGTTTGGTCCGAAACACGGGTCTGTCAGTCACTCTGCTCTGCTGTAAGCCGAGGAGAAAACTTCTTGTATACTTCCTTGTATCCTACAAGCTTTATCCAATGAGGAGAGAGAACGGCATGAAGGGCTGTGTGTGCAGCCAAGGGATGCACGTGAATGTGGTGATGTAGGGACGAGGACCAATAGACAAAAAGTTAGCCAAAACGACCGGATCGCTTATTATTATTATTCATAAATGAATGAAAATGTGTAGGTTGTCATATCAGGTGGTTGCCCAAGTTTTTCAAGAATATGAACCAATTTAAATGTATTTCAGAATTAGATACAATGAAGATTACAGTTCTCCAAAAACAATAGTTATTATAGCTAGGAAAGGAGGCACTAAACTGATACTACACTGTTAAAATGTATTACGGTTCTACTAACAACACAATATCATTATAGTTGTGTCTAAAGGAAATTCAGCAGGGGAGTCATAAAATGGCGTAGAATGGGAGGAACTGAAACCCAAAATAAAGGAAGAGAAACACATTCGCATAAGAGTAAGAATAATAAACAAGAAATAAATGTCTTTGATTTATTTTATTTTATTTATATGTAATACTGAGGTGTATATTCAAAAATGTATGAGCATGTGTAGGTTGTCATATCAAGTGGTGTCCCAAGTCTTTCAAGAATATGAAGCAGTAGAGAAACATGTTTACATAAAATAGGGAGGTCAAATCATGGGGATAATGACCAAAAACACATGCTGAGGCAAGAAAGATGGAATTTCAAACTTTTATTTTTTATTTATTCTCAAAAGGACATTGAGGTTTTACCCTCAATCGCTCGCCATTCGGGGGGCGAACAGTTTACTCATTTTGTAATGAGTAAACTGTTTTTGTCGGCCTTGCTCTTCATGCTGTATCTGTGGCACCATCAAATAATTATAGCTCCCTAATATTAGGTTAAAGTTAGGTTAAACTCTCAGTTCCTTCCAGTATTAAAAACCCACTGATGGTGCTCTCCTATGGTTGACAGACATAATTTGAAAATATTATCCACAATTAAGTGTTTACTTTAATAAACTAAACTAAAAAACCCACACACACACACATACACACACACATGCATGCACACAGACATCCAACCACACTCCAAAAAAGAAAAACCACCAAAACCTGGTTAATCATAGAAACAAATGTGAGAATCACGTATGCAGTCAAGACTCCACCTCCACATGAAAACTATAACAGGGCTCAGATATTGTAAGATAGTGGACAGGGCATGCTATCAACAGTGGAGGTAAGGTAATACCTCAGAGATCTTCCTACCTGAAAAGACTAGTTTGAGTAGACAATTGTTTCATATTAAATACTTCACTTTGTCATAACCTTGGTGCAGTTAAAAAGTTCTACATTGTTTGCAAGTTTGCATTTAGTCGTTTCTTTTTCTTCTGCCATCGATGCCATTTTATCTTCCATACGGAGATACCATGGACTTTGCAGAATAGTTTCTCACATCAAATTCATTGTATTCCAACTTTCTTGAAGTCATTTAGTTCATGCATACCGATACGTAGATTACATTTTAACTTTTTCTTTTGTCTTCTTCTCTCACTTATTGTTCCATACAGATGGCTCTGCTGTGGCAACTCATGCTCCTGTGCTGGGCATGGAGTCCTCTGTGTCTGCCATCAAGAGTCAGCTTCATTGGGACACCTCAAGAGTGTGAAAAGGCACACTTTGTCCCTGGTTACAATCTGGGTGGAGAAGGCTTTGACATCGTCACCATGGAGCGGAAAAGTGCCTATGTCATCGACACTGAAACATGGAAGCTCAAAGATGGCACTTGCAAGCTTTACAGGAACAACTACATGAATGGGGAAAAACAGAAGGTACCAGTTTCTGTGGCGGACTGGAGAACCCTCCCCAAGTGCAGTTTAAAGGTATCCACAATTGAATATGATTCTGTCGAAACTCTTGTCAACGACTCCACATCGTCTGTGTCCAATGATTGGAAGATCGGCCTTGAAGTCCCTGTACACCCCGATGTGACCGTTGGTGTTGGGTTAGGAGGTTCCCACTCCAGAGATGCAACCTTTGGAATGCAAAAGTCAAAAAAAGACCGCTACAGCTTCTTTCGTCACAGTGTCTACTGTAAATTCTATAAGTGAGTATGTGAACATCATCGTTTTCTTGAGATTAACAGTCAATTTATCTGTCTGTTTTCTTTGACTCTGGTGCTTTGTTTTACAGTTGTGCTGTAAAGCTAACAATACCTATACTAAAAAAAGAAACGTAACATGTAAATTCTCTGTATTCTCTCTGTTTCACAGCTACAGAATGGCAACAAATCCTCCACTGAGTCATGATTTTCAAACAGCTGTCAACTCTCTTCCTGCCTATACACAAAAAGATGAGTCATCGTTTCGCGATCTAATAGACACCTATGGTACACATTACATCCTAAAAGTGTCTCTGGGAGGAGAAATAAAAGCAATCACTGCTGTCAAGACTTGTGAGGCAACCATGAACGGAATGTCCTCAACAGAGGTGAAAGATTGTTTGTCAGTCGAGGCCTCAGCTAGTTTTGCCAAAACAGCCAGTATAACGGCCATGACCAAGCATTGTCAGGAAAAAAAGAAGAAATTAAACCACAACCAAAGTTTCAGCAGTATGTTTAATGAGCGTAACACAGAGGTCATTGGTGGAAACATTGAAGGAACTGATATTCTCTTTCAAGGCCAATCAAATCCTTCTGTGTATAACAATTGGCTAAACTCACTGAAAACTATCCCTGATGTGGTCAGATACGACTTAAAGCCCCTGCACACCATACTGCCAAACGGTCATCCTGCGCAGGCCGGACTCAAGATAGAGGTGGAGAAGTACATCATGAAAAATGCTGTGTTGAAGAAATGTTCAGAAACCTGTAAGATTGGGCATCGATCTGGCACAAGGGATCCTTGTGCTTGTGTCTGTAACAGTAATCAGAATATGAAGTCAAACTGCTGTCCTGCTGCCAAAGGTCTCGCAACTCTAGAGGTATTTAAGCTTTATGCACAGGATCTCTATGGTGATGTATCGACTAAGACAGATGGTTCAGTGGAGGTCAAATATGGTGATCAGACAAAGCGCACCATGATCATAAGTAACAATGACAATCCTAGATGGCCAGAGAGATTTGAATTTGGAAGTATCAGCATCAACATGAAAAATAAACTCACGTTCAGTATTTATGATGAGGATACTTACTGGAATAGTGATCTGCTTGGTGAGTGTTCATTTGATCTGCGTAGTGGGACAGTGATAGACAGCTGCATGTTAGATCATGGTACCTTCTTCTTTTCCTACAAAGTGCAGTGTGCACCAAGTCTTGGTGGTCAACAGTGTCAGGACTACATATCTTCCCCAATGAGTCCCTCTCTGTCCAAGGTCTTCTACACAAGAAACGGGGTCCTTGCTGGAGAGTCAGGGGACAAACACCCAAACTTGTTCAGTCAGTCAGGTGGAGGTCAGCTGCTGAAGTGATGGAGGCCTTAGGTGACAACAGGATAACTGTATCATTCTATGGTCAATATCTTGCTTATAGTTAAATGGCATCTTTTACACTTTTATTTTCTTATATTTCATTTCTTTGACTTGTGTGAAAAATAATTTCAAATGACATTTAATCTCATTATGGCTTTTCCTGTTTAGTTGCAAAATCTGCCAATAAAGCATCAACAAAGACAAAACAGGTGTCTGTGTGATTTAATGGAACTACAAGAAAATGCTTTTTTTTTTTTTTTTGCTTTATATCTGATACTGAGGTGTATATTCATAATATATTAGCATGTGTAGGCTGTCATTTCAGGTGATTGCCCAAGTTTTTAAAGAATATGAACCAATTTAAATACATTTCAGGTATTAAGTTTTATAGAGTCTTGAATGAGATAATGATGATGGTTACGATTATGAGTTACTAAAACCAGGAACAAAGGCACTATTACACTTACACTCTACCTTGCTCTTCATGCTGGTATCAGTGGCAGCACCTTTAAAGGTCCAGTGTGTAAAATGGGCGTTCAGATTCTAGATTGCAGTTCTCACTCACTCTCTTACACTCACCCCTCCCATCGGTAAAGTGACGATGGCCTCTGAGGACAAAAATACTTGTTTACCACGACTGGAACGATTGGGAATATTACAGTAAGTCTGCTGTTTTACTCCTTCTTTTCTTCCACCTTCTTCTTCGTTGGCTTTAAGTATAATTATAAGGCAATAAAAACGAAACAAATTTTATTTTATAGTGATTATGCACTTATACAAATATATTCATGGGTAGTATATTCAGATTTTGCCAATGAGCCTTGCCAAATATTACACACTGGACCTTGAAAGAATTCTAGCTCTGTAATTTGAAGTTAAAGGGCTCTAATTCCGTGGCGCAGCGCAGGGTGGCGCAGCCGGTGCAGTGGTAATTTTATCCGGTGCAACACTGTGCGCAGCGAATTTGGTAATTTGGTAGACCGAGGTGCACAAAGATGGGTCTGGCGGCGCAGCAGGGGGAGGTGTCGTTAGGTTCGTTCAAGATGAACTGCGCCTCACCTGGAAGGCTCCATATATACACTGTATATGGAGTGCCTTCAAGTTACTAGTACCCCCATTTGAGAACCACTGGTCTAGTACTTTGTATTTTTCTCTGATCACTGTCCAGTGAAAACCACATACCTTCATGTGTGATGATTCATTCTCAAGTTATCAGTCAATAATGGGTTTAGAAACTCTCCTACATCTCAGGAAAATGAAAACACAAAACAACACAACATTTGAATAACCTAGGAATTTTACTCACAAGGTTTTAAACAAGGTTGTATTTTTACTATCCGATATAAAGATGATATTTTGGAGATACATGGTTGTCATTGGTCAGCAGTGATATTAATTCAACAACTGCGCCCTCAAGCCCAATGAGTCCTTTAGAATCCTGTAGCTACTGTACAGAATAAACTTCACTCCTCTCCTAGTATAGGTTGGTTCCAAAAATTCATCATTTTGTCAAGGAGGTTGTACCTTTGTATGGTGCCACTGAGTTTAAGGGCTCTACTTTGGTAGACTAGGTGCAGGCGAGGCGCATCTGCCCTGCGCCTCGCCTTCGCTTCGCCAACGGGGAGTGGCCAGGAGCAGATTGCGATTTTGCTTCGAGACGCAGCGGAGCGCATCCCGCCTACTTCCCTCCCACCGGCGCAAATGGCATAGAGGGAGGAGAGAAGGCGTGGAGTGGGTTTGACACAGCCGAGTCAGATCTTCACCAATCAAATGAGCTCCTCTCCTCGCCTTTAAATCCGCCGCGCGCGCAAGGCGGACGTTTGATTTCACCGTGGAAGAGAAGATTTGAATCAGCACCTACAGATTACAGCATAGACAGTACATCTATTATCGATTGTCCCGTCACACTTATGACACATCAAAGGCTGCACAGATGAAAGATGAGGATGGATTACTGCTGTGTTGACACTACACGATTATCTGCTATATTTATGTATTTACTTATTGATTTATTGAGCCGCATCGTCACGCGACCATAACAAATAAAACTGAAAACAAATAAACCACAAGCAGCCTGGCATCATAGTGAGCAGATATTCACAACTCCATCTCAGGTAAATTCTAAAGAAAAAAGAAAAAGAGAGACGCTCCGTGATCTCCGTTACGCACAGCTGTTTGTTGTGATCTGTGCACACCTGTTTAAATATAGGTTACTAAATATGAGTGTCTTTATTAATGGAAAAGGGGTGTGTGTGTTTTGTTTTGTTTTTTTTACTGGGCAACAGCTCTCAATCTGTCAGAGCAAGTGAGACGGGAGGAAACTGATGTTCTGGTCCGGTCCAAGCTGGCAGTGTCCGGTCGCGCGAACAGACCTCACGGGCTGATGATGCAAAAGTAGTCTGGGAGGGAGGAGGGAGGAGGAGGGAGCAGGTCTATCTATCTATCTAACCTATATTTAAACACGTGTGCACAGATCACAGCATAAACAAACAGCGCTGTGCGTAACGGAGGCATTTCAGTTTTATTTGTTATGGTCGCGTGACGATGCGGCGCTGGCCCCTAATAAATCAATAAGTAAATAAATAAATAAATAGCTGATCATCTGCAACGGCACAGTGTGTAGTGTCAACACCTGCTCTTGGGACATCCACGGCTGTCTCAGTCCCTCCCTGGTTTCATCTGTGTTAATTCAGTCAGGCTGAGTTTCCATTACGCATGCCTTTGATCTGCCATCAGTGTGACGGGACAATCTATATAGATATAGGTGTATGTGCTGATTCAGATACAATAAATAGGGGTTATTGTGATGATTATTATTATTATTATTGTTGTTAATTGCATTTAAATGTGCCTGGAACTGTGGAAATCTGCCTGTGAGGTCTTGGTGACGTGGGCGCACTGCGCGCTGGGCAGTCAAAATACCAGTCCGCTGGCTGCGCTTCGCCTTGCGCTGAGACTAGACCAGGTTGGAGCTGGCGAGCTTTCGGCGCACTCTCCGCGCGGTCTATCTGTAACAAATTGTCACTGCGCCACGGCGAATCTGTCGACACCTCCCCCTGCTGCGCGACCACTCCCATCTCAGCGCACAGCAGTCTGCCAATTTACCGAATCCACTGCGCACCTTGTTGAACTGGAGGAAAATACCACTTCGCCAGCTGCGTCAGGGCTCGCTTCGCTGCGCCACCCTGAGTTGCGCCACTAAAATAGGGCCCTAAAAGTCATTTCAGACTTTCAAGAGGACAGGTAGAGGTACGTGTATTGAAAGCATTTCAAGTAGCCTATTATCACTGGTATTGGCATGTATGTGTGATGATTTTCTTTTATTTGCTAACTAGGACCTTATGGCTAATCTGGGACCATCCTACATGAACAAACTACACACCAAGTTGCCATTGCCAAATGGTGTTCTTGCCTGTCGGAGTCTGTCCAACCAGGAATCATATAGGGGTGTAGCCGACAGATTTAACATTTCCAAATCCACAATGTCATCACTCCATATATCTCCATAATTGTTGCTCCGTGGACCGTGGTTAACAGACGTCTCATCACATCACATTTCATGGCCGACAGCAGAGACACTTCAAACATCCCAGTTACTGTTTCAAGCAGCTGGATTCCCAAATAGCGTGAGTGTGAATGTCAGGTGGTTGCCCAAGTTTTTCAAGAATATGAACCAATTTAAATATATTTCAGATATCAACTTAGAGTGTCTTAAATTAGATACAATGAAGATAGTAGTTCTCCGAAAAATGTGTTATTACAGTTAGGAAAGGAGGCACTAAACTGATACTACACTGTTAATGTCCAAGCTTCTACTAACAACGCAATATCATTATATTTCAAAGGAGGTTAAATCGAAAGCAACTGGACTTAGTTATTTGTCTAAGAAGACGTTTCACCTCTCATCCAAGAGGCTTCATCAGTTCATGTACGCAGCTGACCAGGCTGGGACTGGTCCAACTATCTGGTGTGGAGACTCACTATTTAACCTCTTGTGTGGGCGTTTCACAAGGGTGATGATGTCACTGGTTCCCTTTTGTGCTCCAAATGCCAACGACAGTCGTTGGAGTGACAGTCGTTGGTGGGAAGTTGGTTTCGACTTCGTTAGTGCCCTATTGTGTTCTAACGAGTGTTCTAACGTGTTCTAACGTTAGAACACAATAGGGCACTAACGAAGTCGAAACCAACTTCCCACCAACGACTGTCACTCCAACGACTGTCGTTGGCATTTGGAGCACAAAAGGGAACCAGTGACATCATCACCCTTGTGAAACGCCCACACATTTTTAGAACGGCCGAGCTGAGCTGCGAACTGCTCAGAGCTATACGCTACGGAGGCTCATCAGATTTCTTGGTTTCCATCATCAAACTCATCAAATACACAATCCAACAACTCCAAAACGCTCTCGTAGGCATGTTGTGACCTGCACATTCACCACGCTATGAGATAAAAATGGAACGTTACGAGACCGGGCTGTTTTCGAGGTAAAAACAGAGACTGCTTGCTGAAAAACTGTCCCCGAAGGAAACATGCATTATTGGTTTTGCATTAATTTACCTCTAAACGACTCTCGTAGCGTTCTGTTATTATCTCATAGCGTGGTGAATGTGCAGGTCACAACTTGTCCACGCGAGCGGTTTTGGAGTTTTTGGATTGTGTATTTGATGAGTTTGATGAGGGATGAGGGAGCCTGTCGACTCTCAGTTCCTTCCAGTATTAAATACACCCTCGGATGGTACTCTCCTATGGTTGACAGGCATAATTTGAAAATATGATGCACAAGTAAGTGTTAAACACACATGCACACATGCACGCACCACACACGCACACGCACACACACACACATCCAACCACCCTCCAAAAAAGAAAAAACACCAAAACCTTGTTACTCATAAAAACAAATGTGAGAATCACATGCAGTCCAGACTCCGCCTCCACATGAAAACTATAACAAGGCTCAGATATTGTAAGATAGTGGACAGAGCGTGCTATCAACAGTGGAGATACGGTAAGACCTCAGATATCTCCCTATCTGAAAAGACTAGACTATTGTTTCACATTAAATACTTCCTTTACTTTGTCATAACCTTGGTGCAGTTAAAGTTCTACATTCTAATTTTGCATTTGCATTTCTAAGTTCTATCGATGCTATTTTATCTTCCATACGGAGATACCATGGACTTTGCAGAGTAGTTTCTCACATCAAATTCATTGTATTCCAATTTTCTTGAAGTCATTTAGTTCCTGCATACCGATACTTAGATTAGCCTACATTTTAACTTTTTTTTTTGTCTTCGATCTTCTCTCACCTTGTAATCTTTCCATACAGATGGCTCTGCTGTGGCAACTCATGCTCCTGTGCTGGGCATGGAGTCCTCTGTGTCTGCCATCAGGAGTCAGCTTCATTGGGACACCTCAAGAGTGTGAAAAGGCAAAATTAGTCCCTGGTTACAATCTGGGTGGAGAAGGCTTTGACATCGTCACCATGGAGCGGAAAGGTGCCTATGTCATCGACACTGAAACATGGAAGCTCAAAAATGGCACTTGCAAGCTTTACAGGAACAACTACATGAATGGGGAAAACCAGAAGGTACCAGTTTCTGTGGCGGACTGGAGAACCTTCCCCAAGTGCAGTTTAAAGGTCTCCACAACTGAATATGATTCTGTCGAAACTCTTGTCAACGACTCCACATCGTCTGTGTCCAATGACTGGAAGATCGGCCTTGAAGTCCCTGTAGACCCCAGTGTGACCGTTGGTGTTGGTTTAGGAGGTTCCCACTCCAGAGATGCAACCTTTGGAATGCAAAAGTCAAAAAAAGACCGCTACAGCTTCTTTCGTCACAGTGTCTACTGTAAATTCTATAAGTGAGTATGTGAACATCATCGTTTTCTTGAGATTAACAGTCAATTTATCTGTTCGTTTTCTTTGACTCTGGTGCTTTGTTTTACAGTTGTGCTGTAAAGCTAACAATACCTATACTAAAAAAAGAAACGTAACATGTAAATTCTCTGTATTCTCTCTGTTTCACAGCTACAGAATGGCAACAAATCCTCCACTGAGTCATGATTTTCAAACAGCTGTCAACTCCCTTCCCTCCTATACACAAAAAGATGAGTCATCGTATCGCGATCTAATCGACACCTATGGTACACATTACATCCTAAAAGTGTCTCTGGGAGGAGAAATAAAAGCAATCACTGCTGTCAAGACTTGTGAGGCTACCATGAACGGAATGTCCTCAACAGAGGTGAAAGATTGTTTGTCAGTCGAGGCCTCAGCTAGTTTTGCCAAATCAGCCAGTATAACGGCCACGACCAAGCATTGTCAGGAAAAAAAGAAGAAATTAAACCACAACCAAAGTTTCAGCAGCACGTTTAATGAGCGTAACACAGAGGTCATTGGTGGAAACATTGAAGGGGTTGATGGCCTCTTTCAAGGCCAATCAGATCCTTCTGTGTATAACAACTGGCTAAACTCACTGAAAACCATCCCTGATGTGGTCCGATACGACTTGAAGCCCCTGCACACCATACTACCAAACGGTCATCCTGCACAGGCCGGACTCAAGATAGAGGTGGAGAAGTACATCATGAAAAATGCAGTGCTGAAGAAATGTTCAGAAACCTGTAAGATTGGGAAGAGATCTGGCACAAGGGATCCTTGTGCTTGTGTCTGTAACAGTAACCAGAATCTGAAGCCAAACTGCTGTCCTGATGCCAAAGGTTTGGCAACTCTAGAGGTATTTAAGCTTTATGCGCGGGGTCTCTATGGTGATGTATTTACTCAGACGGATGGTTCAGTGGAGGTCAAATATGGTGATCAGACAAAACGCACTAGGATCATAAGTAACAATGACAATCCTACATGGCCAGAAAGATTTGAATTTGGAAGTATCAGCATCAACATGAAAAATAAACTCACGTTCAGTATTTATGATGAGGATACTTACTGGAATAGTGATCTGCTTGGTAGGTGCTCATTTGATCTGCGTAGTGGGACAGTGATAGACAGCTGCATGTTAAATCATGGTACCTTCTTCTTCTCCTACAAAGTGCAGTGTGCACCAAGTCTTGGTGGTCAACAGTGTCAGGACTACATATCTTCCCCAATGAGTCCCTCTCTGTCCAAGGTCTTCTACACAAGAAATGGGGTCCTTGCTGGAGAGTCAGGGGACAAACACCCAAACTTGTTCAGTCAGTCAGGTGGAGGTCAGCTGCTGAAGTGATGGAGGCCTTAGGTGACAACAGGATAACTGTATCATTCTATGGTCAATATCTTGCTTATAGTTAAATGGCATCTTTTACACTTTTATTTTCTTATATTTCATTTCTTTGACTTGTGTGAAAAAGAATTTCAAATGACATTTAATCTCATTATGGCTTTTCCTGTTTAGTTGCAAAATCTGCCAATAAAGCATCAACAAAGACAAAACAGGTGTCTGTGTTATTTAATGGAACTACAAGGAAATCTGAGGTGTATATTCATAATGTATCAGCATGTGTAGGCTGTCATTTCAGGTGATTGCCCAAGTTTTTAAAGAATATTAACCAATTTAAATACATTCAGGTATTAGTTTTTATAGAGTGTCTTAAATGACTATGGTTATGATTATGAGTTACTAAAGCCAGGAACAGAGGCACTATTACACTTATTACAATGACCAAGCTTCCACTAACAAATAAAAATCATTAATGATGCGAAGCCTGCAAAGCTAGTTCAGGCAGACGACTCAAGCCGCGCCCATCCTGATCAGCTGATCAGTCACATGCTCTCCTCGCCCAGATAGGGCGGGCTATTTAAATCTCCCAGCTCACCTGCTCGCTCCTGGCTATGCTTCTGCTGCTACGCCGCTGCTCTGCTTTCGCTGCTGCTGCTTCTGCTGCCCTGCTGCCCATGAGGTTTTGCAAACCCACCACCTCCCCAGCATCCACCTGTGGGCTCTGTCTCTCGATCCCTTGTGGGGGGTCAGCTTCATTCCCTGTAAATGTCTGGCAAGGCAGATCATTCAGGGAACGAATATGAGTCAGAGCCTGACGCCAAACCTGCTGCAACCATGCTCAAGAATATGCTATCCATGCTGTGCTTCAGCTTGCTATGCTTATGCTCAATAAATGATTTCTTCTCATTCCAGAGTTGTCTGATTGAATTGTGTTTAAAGAAAATTCTCATGACAACCAGGGGAGTCATAAAATGGTATAGAGTGGGAGGAGCTGAATTGTCTGTTAAATAGCTGTAGGTTGGGATGCACATTGTTGTTTTTACCTATGACCGACGCCATGCTCTGAGTGTCTGTGGCTTGTGCCGTGGCCGAGTTCCCATTGCTGCGGGCCCGCGGCACAAATTCGAACTTCGCTCAAAGGCCATCCACCCATCAGCATTGGCCATCTGGGCTATAGTCCTTATAGGGTCAGACAGGGTGAGGGTGGGGACACCCCTGGACAAATCGCCAGTCCAACACATGGCTAAAATTTTGAGACAAACAACCTCAAACTTGCTCACATTCACACAGCTACAATATTTTTCTGGCCTTTCTTAAGGCAAATGTTCAAGGTTGTAGTTTTGAACCATACTAGCCCAACACATTTGCTGTTCACGTACAACACAGGACTACCACAGGATCGTGGTCTGTGTAAACAACACCAGGCCGTGGTTTTTCTGTTTCTGTGAAAACGTTGTGGTAAAGTAGCACACAGAATGATCAATGACTGCAGTGTCTTTGTGAAGCAACACAGCCCCTGCAACACCTGTGCCACCAGCATCAGCCTTAAGTTTGAAAGGGACACTGAAGTTGGGGGCAGCAAGAACTGGTGAGTTGCATAGATGGTTCACTATCTTTAGGTTCTCTAACCAAATTGTGATTGTGATTGCGACTTGCAGGGGCAGATTCAAGCAATTGTAGTTATCGATTTGTGTTTGTGTAAAAGAAGACAAATATTTTGTGAGAAATCATATTTACAGATGTGTAACTCATTGCACAAGTTCACATAGATTTGCAGATATTCAATAATTATTTTGTCCACGACTTTGCATTGTTTGATGCAGGTGTGTGAATGCGTTTTGCATCATTACAATGACTGAAAGCAAAGTGTCTGCATACATTGTGGCTTATTGGTATGCTCAGCAAACAATGCATAGAAAGTGGGATTACAGTGTCTCAGCCCCATTTGGTAGCAGACAAGCGAGCATTTTGTGCCCTGTTCTTTTTTAACTTTTCTATGGATGATATATCAAGGCAGTAGACATACTGGTGACAGAAAAGTGAACCACCTGTACATAGACGATTTGGTTGATTTTTGTCTGAGCAGTGCTGGTCTTCTACAAAGACTGATGCAGGTCCCTATATTAAAGGATTTCAGAGTGGGAGGCACATACATCACAGGCTGAACATGAAAACACTCATATTCATATGTAATGTGTGAATGTATACTTTTCGTGGATATGTACGGCAGACATCCCTAATCTGATGGATTTAAATCAAATGTTGGTGTGCAAGAGATGTATCAAAGCTGATAGGCAAGCCTGCACTCAGTTATTGTGGAAGTAAAAATGAGGCTGTGAAGGTGTCTATGTTTGAAGAGCATTTACACCCTTGTACACCGCATATTTATGGACAAATTAAAAGAAAGCAAGCATCTACAGACTGCAAGTTACATGATGCTTTAGTGACAAGGTGAAGAGGGCCCAGGTGGGGATTGAACCCACACTTCCCGGGTGAGAGTCATGCACACTTGCCACTTGGCCAAAGGGACATCGCCTTAGCCAAGTAGCCAGGGCGCATCATCAATTAGGGGCATAGTGACAGGAACCTCAACTGTCACACTTTGAAAATATTTCTGAAGACAACTAGATGGCTCAGTGAAAGTGAAATGTTTGTAAATGCACGTGTCAATACCCTCCAAGCTGTTCTGAGAAATTTGATGTATAGTTTTATTCAAATTTAAATTTATTTATGAAAAGACCCTTGAGATGAGCAACAATATTCAAGTATTTCCTAAAGTGCTCTTACAACATTATTTTTTTCGGTATCTCACTATGGGACAGTGACACGGACGTTTGCGTGTATTCGAGGTGGACTCAATGTGGACTCAGTGCAGACCCAAAGCGGACGTCCACCGGACACGTCCGCGCAAAGCTCAATATTTATTGACCACATTGTGTGGGGCTTGAGGGTAGTAGCTACCACTGCAAACTATGTATGTGTGTATCGTGTAATTCATGTATGTCAATCGTGCATTTGGCATAACTTTGCTATTTGTTTAATTGTTTGGTTGTGTGAAATTAATATATTAAAAAGTCCTATGTATGTACAGTGAAATGCTATGTTACATTAAAATACTTTGTTAAAGTAGCATTGAAAAATTATGTGAGAATGTCATGCCAAACACCAACACCCTGTTCTCATACTTGTCAAGTTATGAATGGGTTGTGAAAATAACAAAGGAAGTCAGGACTCCACCAACTAATATACATAACATTAACATATAGCTCAGATATTACTGAACAGAGAGGGCTGTCAACAGTCAAGGGACGGTAAGACCTCAGTGTCCCCATCTGACATTAATAATTTGACCAGAATAATATTTCACATCATCATTCTTTGACCTTGGTGCAGTCCAATTTATACCGAAATTCTACATTCTAAGTCTGCATTACTAAGGCCCTATCCACACGAAAAAGTTATTTTTTTTATACACAAAGGTTTTACTGTTAAATATTTCTATGTCCACACACAAATATGCATAAACGCTGTTGTAGAACGTGTCATAACCCGGTTGACCAATCAGACGGCTGGAACATACAATCTTGTACATGTCCATTTCTTCCACAACTGTTTATAAACAAAGTGGCGAGAGAGGTGAGAGAAAGGAAATAGTAAATTGGTTACTATAGTAACCTAACAAATAGCATGATGTAACATATAGAACGTCTCTGGTAAATATCCGTTTATCTTGTCCACACTTCAAAATAAATACGGAATAAAAATATTCACTGTGGCCAGAGGTTTTAAAAATCTCAGTTTTAAGGTGTTTTCGTTATGTTCGCATGTGTACGGACCAAGGGGGCAGTTGTCGGTCTGAGAAGTGAAGCTCACTTCCGCGTTCAAAAAACTGCAATCCCCTCGGCTGTCACTGGGGGCTGGCTCCAGAAGGGAGCAACTCTAATTGAGCCCCATGTTAAAATAGCCGATTTTACAGCTTAAAAAAACATATTTACAGCCTGGTACATTTTATTTTTTTGGTCTCAACCGATAGTTTCTACCCCCGCACACACTCTGAGGGGGGTGAATTTTTTTTAAACTCTACCGTTTTACTATTATTAGGTTTAAAGTTCTGGCCAATCAGGGCACGGAAACGTTGAGTGACAGGTCCGGAGACCGCTGCTTCGAGGCCAGTGGGCGGGCTCTCGGCCGGCTAACGGCCGCACCTCTCCAAATATGGCAAGTCAAATCCAACATGGCGCAGCTCAAACCCCCGTAGTAGAGGCACAAAACAGACTCCCCCAAACCAATGGGTGACGTCACGGGTGCTACGTCCATTCTTTTTACAGTCTATGGTACGGACCCCCTAAACCGGATGAAAAAAAGTTGTGTTTATCAAAAAACGTTTTTGTGTGGATAAGGATAAGTGTTTTTTTTTTCTTCCTTTTTCCCAATTCATGTAATTTTATCTTCCATACAGCTACAGATGGCTCTGCTGTGGCAACTCATGCTCCTGTGCTGGGCATGGAGTCCTCTGTGTCTGCCATCAAGAGTCAGCTTCATTGGGACACCTCAAGAGTGTGAAAAGGCACGCTTTGTCCCTGGTTACAATCTGGGTGGAGAAGGCTTTGACATCGTTACCATGGAGCGGAAAGGTGCCTATGTCATCGACACTGAAACATGGAAGCTCAAAAATGGCACTTGCAGGCTGTACAGGAACAACTACATGAATGGGGAAAAACAGAAGGTACCAGTTTCTGTGACGGACTGGAGAACCCTCCCCAAGTGCAGTTTAAAGGTCTCCACAACTGAATATGATTCTGTCGAAACTCTTGTCAACGACTCCACATCATCTGTGTCCAATGATTGGAAGATCGGCCTTGAAGTCCCTGTAGACCCCAGTGTGACCGTTGGTGTTGGGTTAGGAGGTTCCCACTCCAGAGATGCAACCTTTGGAATGCAAAAGTCAAAAAAAGACCGCTACAGCTTCTTTCGCCAGTCAGTCTACTGTAAATTCTATAAGTGAGTATGTGAACAAATTTTCATTTTCTTGATATTGACAGTGAACCTTGCTTGGTTGCTTTCTTTGACTCTGGTGCTTTGTTTTACAGTGTACAGTGACAATCATGCTGAAACTATCCAAAAAAAAACAAAACATGAACCATAACATGTAAATTCTCCTCTTCACAGCTACAGAGTGACAACAAATCCTCCACTGAGTCATGATTTTCAAACAGCTGTCAACTCCCTTCCCTCCTATAAACAAAAAGATGAGTCATCGTATCGCGATCTAATCGACACTTATGGTACACATTACATCCTAAAAGTGTCTCTGGGAGGAGAAATAAAAGCAATCACTGCTGTCAAGACTTGTGAGGCAACCATGAACGGAATGTCCTCAACAGAGGTGAAAGATTGTTTGTCAGTCGAGGCCTCAGCTAGTTTTGCCAAATCAGCCAGTGTAGAGGCCATGACCAAGCATTGTCAGGAAAAAAAGAAGAAACTAAACCACAACCAAAGTTTCAGCAGCACGTTTAATGAGCGTAACACAGAGGTCATTGGTGGAAACATTGAAGGAACTGATATCCTCTTTCAAGGCCAATCAGATCCTTCTGTGTATAACAACTGGCTAAACTCACTGAAAACCATCCCTGATGTGGTCCGATACAACTTGAAGCCCCTGCACACCATACTGCCAAACGGTCATCCTGCACAGGCCGGACTCAAGAGAGAGGTGGAGAAGTACATCAAGAAAAATGCTGTGTTGAAGAAATGTTCAGAAACCTGTAAGATTGGGCATCGATCTGGCACAAGGGATCCTTGTGATTGCGTCTGTAACAGTAATCAGAATATGAAGTCAAACTGCTGTCCTGCTGCCAGAGGTCTGGCAACTCTAGAGGTATTTAAGCTTTATGCGCGGGGTCTCTATGGTGATAGGTGGGGTAAGACAGATGGTTCAGTGGAGGTCAAATATGGTGATCAGACAAAGCGCACTATGATCATAAGTAACAACGACAATCCTAGATGGCCAGAGAGATTTGAATTTGGAAGTATCAGCATCAACATGAAAAACAAACTTACGTTCAGTATTTATGATGAGGATACTTACTGGAATAGTGATCTGCTTGGTAGGTGCTCATTTGATCTGCGTAGTGGGACAGTGATAGACAGCTGCATGTTAAATCATGGTACCTTCTTCTTCTCCTACAAAGTGCAGTGTGCACCAAGTCTTGGTGGTCAACAGTGTCAGGACTACATATCTTCCCCAATGAGTCCCTCTCTGTCCAAGGTCTTCTACACAAGAAACGGGGTCCTTGCTGGAGAGTCAGGGGACAAACACCCAAACTTGTTCAGTCAGTCAGGTGGAGGTCAGCTGCTGAAGTGATGGAGGCCTTAGGTGACAACAGGACAACTGTATCATTCTATGGTCAATATCTTGCTTATAGTTAAATGGCATCTTTTACACTTTTATTTTCTTATATTTCATTTCTTTGACTTGTGTGAAAAAGAATTTCAAATGACATTTAATCTCATTATGGCTTTTCCTGTTTAGTTGCAAAATCTGCCAATAAAGCATCAACAAAGACAAAACAGGTGTCTGTGTGATTTAATGGAACTACAAGAAAATCTGAAGTGTATATTCATAATGTATCAGCATGTGTAGGCTGTCATTTCAGGTGATTGCCCAAGTTTTTAAAGAATATTAACCAATTTAAATACATTCAGGTATTAGTTTTTATAGAGTGTCTTAAATGAGATAATGACTATGGTTATGATTATGAGTTACTAAAGCCAGGAACAGAGGCACTATTACACGTATTACAATGACCAAGCTTCCACTAACAAATAAAAATCATTATTGTGTTTAAAGAAAATTCTCATGACAACCAGGGGAGTCATAAAATGGTATAGAGTGGGAGGAGCTGAATTGTCTGTTAAATAGCTGTAGGTTGGGATGCACATTGTTGTTTTTACCTATGACCGACGCCATGCTCTGAGTGTCTGTGGCTTGTGCCGTGGCCGAGTTCCCATTGCTGCGGGCCCGCGGCACAAATTCGAACTTCGCTCAAGGGCCATCCACCCATCAGCATTGGCCATCTGGGCTATATATATATAGGCGAATGTTCAAGGTTGTAGTTTTGAACCATACTAGCCCAACACATTTGCTGTTCACGTACAACACAGGACTACCACAGGATCGTGGTCTGTGTAAACAACACCAGGCCGTGGTTTTTCTGTTTCTGTGAAAACGTTGTGGTAAAGTAGCACACAGAATGATCAATGACTGCAGTGTCTTTGTGAAGCAACACAGCCCCTGCAACACCTGTGCCACCAGCATCAGCCTTAAGTTTGAAAGGGACACTGAAGTTGGGGGCAGCAAGAACTGGTGAGTTGCATAGATGGTTCACTATCTTTAGGTTCTCTAACCAAATTGTGATTGTGATTGCGACTTGCAGGGGCAGATTCAAGCAATTGTAGTTATCGATTTGTGTTTGTGTAAAAGAAGACAAATATTTTGTGAGAAATCATATTTACAGATGTGTAACTCATTGCACAAGTTCACATAGATTTGCAGATATTCAATAATTATTTTGTCCACGACTTTGCATTGTTTGATGCAGGTGTGTGAATGCGTTTTGCATCATTACAATGACTGAAAGCAAAGTGTCTGCATACATTGTGGCTTATTGGTATGCTCAGCAAACAATGCATAGAAAGTGGGATTACAGTGTCTCAGCCCCATTTGGTAGCAGACAAGCGAGCATTTTGTGCCCTGTTCTTTTTTAACTTTTCTATGGATGATATATCAAGGCAGTAGACATACTGGTGACAGAAAAGTGAACCACCTGTACATAGACGATTTGGTTGATTTTTGTCTGAGCAGTGCTGGTCTTCTACAAAGACTGATGCAGGTCCCTATATTAAAGGATTTCAGAGTGGGAGGCACATACATCACAGGCTGAACATGAAAACACTCATATTCATATGTATGCATATATGGATTTAAATCAAATGTTGGTGTGCAAGAGATGTATCAAAGCTGATAGGCAAGCCTGCACTCAGTTATTGTGGAAGTAAAAATGAGGCTGTGAAGGTGTCTATGTTTGAAGTGCATTTACACCCTTGTACACCGCATATTTATGGACAAATTAAAAGAAAGCAAGCATCTAGAGACTGCAAGTTACATGATGCTTTAGTGACAAGGTGAAGAGGGCCCAGGTGGGGATTGAACCCACACTTCCTGGGTAAGAGTCATGCGCACTTGCCACTTGGCCAAAGGGACATCCCCTTGGCCAAGTAGCCAGGGCGCATCATCAATTGGGGGCATAGTGACAGGAACCTCAACTATCACACTTTGAAAATATTTCTGAAGACAACTAGATGGCTCAGTGAAAGTGAAATGTTTGTAAATGCACGTGTCAATACCCTCCAAGCTGTTCTGAGAAATTTGATGTATAGTTTTATTCAAATTTAAATGTATTTATGAAAAGACCCTTGAGATGAGCAACAATATTCAAGTATTTCCTAAAGTGCTCTTACAACATTATTTTTTTCGTTATCTCACTATGGGACAGTGACACGGACGTTTGCGTGTATTCGAGGTGGACTCAATGTGGACTCAGTGCAGACCCAAAGCGGACGTCCACCGGACACGTCCGCGCAAAGCTCAATATTTATTGACCACATTGTGTGGGGCTTGAGGGTAGTAGCTACCACTGCAAACTATGTATGTGTGTATCGTGTAATTCATGTATGTCAATTGTGCATTTGGCATAACTTTGCTATTTGTTTAATTGTTTGGTTGTGTGAAATTAATATATTAAAAAGTCCTATGTATGTACAGTGAAATGCTATGTTACATTAAAGCAGAAGTGAGTGATCCGGTCGTTTTCGCTAATGCTGCGTTCCAGGCAGGCTTTTGAAATCGTAAATTACAGCTTCAAGTCACAACTTACGACTTTGTAGCGTTTCAGGCAACCCACTCGTGTTTTTCCGACCTGTTTTACCGGTGAAAGTCACTATAACGGCCACTCGTAACTTCCGACCGGTGAACTCGTACCAGATCGAACTGGTACCACTTCACGGTCGGAAAAATACGAGTTTCCTTGAACGCACCATAACAGTCCTCGTCGCTACGTCACCACATTCACGGCGTTCCTTGGCTGCACACACAGCCCTGCATGCCGTTCTCTCTCCTCATTGGATAAAAACTGTAGGATACGATAAATGTTTTCTCTTCGGCTCAGAGCAGAGCAGAGGGACTGAGAGACCCGTGTTTCAGTCCAAACACTCTATGTAAGTGATTGCTGTCGGAAGATATAACTATTTAAAGCAGATATCAGTGGAATGTTTTTGTTAATATAAGTCCTAAATAGTCCTATTTTCCGTCAGCAATCACTTACATGAAGTATTTCAGCCTAAACACGAGTCTCTCCGTCACTCTGCTCTGCTGTAACCCGAGGAGAAAATTTTCCTTGTGGGATACAAGTGTTATCCAATGAGGAGAGAGAACGGCATGAAGGGCTGTGTGTGCAGCCAAGGGATGCGCGTGAATGTGGTGACGTAGCACGAGGACCAATTGATGCCTGACAAGGGCGGGGGCTGCTAACTCATGGTGCGTTCAAAGAAACTCGTACTTTATGTTTTTCCTTCCTGTGAAGTCATACCAGTTCGATCTGGTACGAGTTCACGGGTCGGAAGTTACGAGTGGCCGTTATAGGGAACTTTCACAGACAACAGGATGGTAAAAACACGAGCTACGGGTTACCTGGAACGCTACCAAGTCGTAGTTGTGACTTGAAGCTGTAACTTACGGTTTCAAAAGCCTGCCTTGAACGCAGCATTAGCCGAAACGGCCGTGAAGCTGATATCTGCTTTAAGACTTATATTAACACAAATATATCACTCACTTCTGCTTTAAAATACTTTGTTAAAGTAGCATTGAAAAATTATGTGAGAATGTCATGCCAAACACCAACACCCTGTTCTCATACTTGTCAAGTTATGAATGGGTTGTGAAAATAACAAAGGAAGTCAGGACTCCACCTACTAATATACATAACATTAACATATAGCTCAGATATTACTGAACAGAGAGGGCTGTCAACAGTCAAGGGACGGTAAGACCTCAGTGTCCCCATCTGACATTAATAATTTGACCAGAATAATATTTCACATCATCATTCTTTGACCTTGGTGCAGTCAAATTTATACCGAAATTCTACATTCTAAGTCTGCATTACTAAGGCCCTATCCACACGAAAAAGTTATTTTTTTTATACACAAAGGTTTTACTGTTAAATAATTTCTATGTCCACACACAAATATGCATAAACGCTGTTGTAGAACGTGTCATAACCCGGTTGACCAATCAGACGGCTGGAACATACAATCTTGTACATGTCCATTTCTTCCACAACTGTTTATAAACAAAGTTGCGAGAGAGGTGAGAGAAAGGAAATAGTAAATTGGTTACTATAGTAACCTAACAAATAGCATGATGTAACATATAGAACGTCTCTGGTAAATATCCGTTTATCTTGTCCACACTTCAAAATAAATACGGAATAAAAATATTCACTGTGGCCAGAGGTTTTAAAAATCTCAGTTTTAAGGTGTTTTCGTTATGTTCGCATGTGTACGGACCAAGGGGGCAGTTGTCGGTCTGAGAAGTGAAGCTCACTTCCGCGTTCAAAAAACTGCAATCCCCTCGGCTGTCGCTGGGGGCTGGCTCCAGAAGGGAGCAACTCTAATTGAGCCCCATGTTAAAATAGCCGATTTTACAGCTTAAAAAAACATATTTACAGCCTGGTACATTTTATTTTTTTGGTCTCAACCGATAGTTTCTACCCCCGCACACACTCTGAGGGGGGTGAATTTTTTTTAAACTCTACCGTTTTACTATTATTAGGTTTAAAGTTCTGGCCAATCAGGGCACGGAAACGTTGAGTGACAGGTCCGGAGACCGCTGCTTCGAGGCCAGTGGGCGGGCTCTCGGCCGGCTAACGGCCGCACCTTTCCAAATATGGCAAGTCAAATCCAACATGGCGCGGTTCAAACCCCCGTAGTAGAGGCACAAAACAGACTCCCCCAAACCAATGGGTGACGTCACGGGTGCTACGTCCATTCTTTTTACAGTCTATGGTACGGACCCCCTAAACCGGATGAAAAAAAGTTGTGTTTATCAAAAAACGTTTTTGTGTGGATAAGGATAAGTGTTTTTTTTTTCTTCCTTTTTCCCAATTCATGTAATTTTATCTTCCATACAGCTACAGATGGCTCTGCTGTGGCAACTCATGCTCCTGTGCTGGGCATGGAGTCCTCTGTGTCTGCCATCAAGAGTCAGCTTCATTGGGACACCTCAAGAGTGTGAAAAGGCACGCTTTGTCCCTGGTTACAATCTGGGTGGAGAAGGCTTTGACATCGTTACCATGGAGCGGAAAGGTGCCTATGTCTTCGACACTGAAACATGGAAGCTCAAAAATGGCACTTGCAGGCTTTACAGGAACAACTACATGAATGGGGAAAAACAGAAGGTACCAGTTTCTGTGACGGACTGGAGAACCCTCCCCAAGTGCAGTTTAAAGGTCTCCACAACTGAATATGATTCTGTCGAAACTCTTGTCAACGACTCCACATCATCTGTGTCCAATGATTGGAAGATCGGCCTTGACATCCCTGTACACCCCGGTGTGACCGTTGGTGTTGGTTTAGGAGGTTCCCATTCCAGAGATGCAACCTTTGGAATGCAAAAGTCAAAAAAAGACCGCTACAGCTTCTTTCGCCAGTCAGTCTACTGTAAATTCTATAAGTGAGTATGAACAAATTTTCATTTTCTTGATATTGACAGTGAACCTTGCTTGCTTGCTTTCTTTGACTCTGGTGCTTTGTTTTACAGTGTACAGTGACAATCATGCTGAAACTATCCAAAAAAAACCAAAACATGAACCATAACATGTAAATTCTCCTCTTCACAGCTACAGAGTGACAACAAATCCTCCACTGAGTCATGATTTTCAAACAGCTGTCAACTCCCTTCCCTCCTATAAACAAAAAGATGAGTCATCGTATCGCAATCTAATCGACACTTATGGTACACATTACATCCTAAAAGTGTCTCTGGGAGGAGAAATAAAAGCAATCACTGCTGTCAAGACTTGTGAGGCAACCATGAACGGAATGTCCTCAACAGAGGTGAAAGATTGTTTGTCAGTCGAGGCCTCAGCTAGTTTTGCCAAATCAGCCAGTGTAGAGGCCATGACCAAGCATTGTCAGGAAGAAAAGAAGAAACTAAACCACAACCAAAGTTTCAGCAGCACGTTTAATGAGCGTAACACAGAGGTCATTGGTGGAAACATTGAAGGAACTGATATCCTCTTTCAAGGCCAATCAGATCCTTCTGTGTATAACAACTGGCTAAACTCACTGAAAACCATCCCTGATGTGGTCCGATACAACTTGAAGCCCCTGCACACCATACTGCCAAACAGTCATCCTGCACAGGCCGGACTCAAGAGAGAGGTGGAGAAGTACATCATGAAAAATGCTGTGTTGAAGAAATGTTCAGAAACCTGTAAGATTGGGCATCGATCTGGCACAAGGGATCCTTGTGATTGCGTCTGTAACAGTAATCAGAATATGAAGTCAAACTGCTGTCCTGCTGCCAGAGGTCTGGCAACTCTAGAGGTATTTAAGCTTTATGCGCGGGGTCTCTATGGTGATAGGTGGGGTAAGACAGATGGTTCAGTGGAGGTCAAATATGGTGATCAGACAAAGCGCACTATGATCATAAGTAACAACGACAATCCTAGATGGCCAGAGAGATTTGAATTTGGAAGTATCAGCATCAACATGAAAAACAAACTTACGTTCAGTATTTATGATGAGGATACTTACTGGAATAGTGATAAGCTTGGTGAATGTTCATTTGATCTGCGTAGTGGGACAGTGATAGACAGCTGCATGTTAAATCATGGTAGGCTACCTTCTTCTTCTCCTACAAAGTGCAGTGTGCACCAAGTCTTGGTGGTCAACAGTGTCAGGACTACATATCTTCCCCAATGAGTCCCTCTCTGTCCAAGGTCTTCTACACAAGAAACGGGGTCCTTGCTGGAGAGTCAGGGGACAAACACCCAAACTTGTTCAGTCAGTCAGGTGGAGGTCAGCTGCTGAAGCGATGGAGGCCTTAAGTGACAACAGGACAACTGTATCATTCTATGGTCAATATCTTGCTTATAGTTAAATGGCATCTTTTACACTTTTATTTTCTTATATTTCATTTCTTTGACTTGTGTGAAAAAGAATTTCAAATAACATTTAATCTCATTATGGCTTTTCCCGATTAGTTGCAAAATCTGCCAATAAAATATCAACAAAGACAAAACAGGTGTCTGTGTGATTTTTATGGAACTACAAATAAACCCCAAATAAAGAAAGAGAAACACATTCATAAAAGAGGATGGTTAGCGAGTGAGGATAAAAACAAGAAAAAAGGTTGCAGTGGGGCTTGGGCCTTGCTCTTCATGCTGGTATCAGCAGCAGCACCTTTACAGGTACAGTGTGTAAAATGGGGAGGGAAACCATGATATAGCGTTCAGATTCTAGATTGCAGCACTCACTCGCTCACTTGCACTCACCTCACTCACCATCTACAGTAGATCAGGGGTAGGCAACTATATTTGTCGAAGGGCCAGAATTTTTCTCAACAGACATCCCGAGGGCCGGACATTCAAATAGGCCGAAATTAAATTCACCTTTTTGCTTAATAATCTGGTTGTTTATATTTTATATTTTTATTTCTCTTGTGCACATCATTTTTTATTTATACACATCTTTGGTGTTTTGTTTTGTATGATATAAAATTAAAAATCTTGACATAGCCCATCATTTCATTTACATATCATGCTGCTGGAGCTTTACACTCCTGGCTGGTATCCTGAGACATGCCCTGTGATTTTCATTTTAAATATGAAAGGAGGCTGACCATCAGGTCTGTTCTCATGATACAAGTCATTGGTCCTGTGTTTCTCTTCTATAACACACATTCTACATCTCAGAAGCGACATCTTTCACGGGCTTCCTTCACCTTTCAAACGAGGCAGAGCTCAGTGGGAAACTTTAGGAGAGACACAGGCCGAAGGCACCGGGACACAACACCGGGGGAGAAGCAGGTCCGTGCAACCGCGTGCAGCTGTGCGCCGCGGACGTGCACGGAAAAACAACCGCGTTGCATCAAATGCGCGCCGCTACAGCTTTTGAGTTGGGAGCGCACATGACGCGCGTCTCTATCTAAACGGCCCCCCATGCATGATGCACACACGAAGCACACACCTTCGTGTCTGCAACAGGCAGGGAAAACCCTGCAGTCCAGCCGGCTGCAAGGCGTTTCCTTAGCCCAGTGCTGGGGCTCACAGGCACACACAAACAATGCGCTGGGACCATAGGCTGGGACACGTGTTTCCGTGTCCCAGCGCATTGACTTACAGGCGCCGTACAGTACTTAAACTATTAGAACTCAGTCGCGGGCCACATTGGAAGGTCCGGCGGGCCACATTCGGCCCGCGGGCCGCCTGTTGCCGACCCCTGATCTAGATGATCCCTGAGACTTTCTGGAGAATTTTCTGTGGACTGATGGAAAGTGTACGTCCCATCCATCCATCCATCCACTTTCAACTGCTTCATCCGAATCCGGGTCGCGGGGGCAGCAATCGGAGCAGGGATCCCCGGACTTCCCTCTCCCCGGACAGTTCCTCCAGCTCTTCCGGGGGGACCCCAAGGTGTTCCCAGGCCAGCCGAGTGACGTAGTCACTCCATCGTGTCCTAGGTCTTCCTCGGGGCCTCCTCCTGGTGGGATATGCCCGGAACACCTCCTGAGGGAGGCGTCCAGACGATACAGATGCCCGAGCCACCTCAGCTGGCTCCTCTGGATGTGGAGGAGCAGCGGCTCTACTCCGAGCTCCTCCCTGGTGACAGAGCTCCTCACCCTATCTCTAAGGGAGCGCCCCGCCACCCTGCCCAAGCGGCCGAAATGAGCTTCCTCCGCTAGTGTACAGCATTTCATAAAAAGAGCATCATACCAACAGTTAAATATGATGGTGGCAGGGTGATGGTCTGGGGCTGCTTTGCTACTTCAGGACCTGGACGACTTGCAGAAATTGATGGAACCATGAATTCTGGTCTCTACCAGAAAATCATGAAGGAAAATGTCCGGTATCAGTTTGTGACCTCAAGGTCAAACGCTCTTGGGTTTCTCCATCAGAACATAAATGCTCACTGTGGTTCACTGGAGTCCCAAAGCTTTAGAAATGGCTTTGTAACACTTTCCAGGCTGATAGATATCAATGATTTAGTTTTTCCATCTGTTCTTGAATATTCTTTATCTGGTCTAAGGAAGCCAAGAAGATCATCCTGATTGAACTGATGGTCCCTTGGGAAGATGGATGGGTTGAGGCCTCAGAGAAGAGAAGTACCAGGACCTGATCCAACAATGCAGGGACAAAGGATGGCAGGCCTGGCTATTCCCAGTTGAGGTCGGGTGTAGGGGCTTCCCTGCACAGTCCGTGTGGAAGACACTCACGGCTCTGGGGATAGCAGGAAGGCAGAGGAAGACAGACGTCCGTAGGTTGGGGGAGGCAGCTGAGAGAGCCTCTTGCTGGGTTTGGAGTAGGAGGGAGGAGTTAAAGCAATACTTAAGAACTTTCAGTTTTGGTTGAGTTTGGCGGCGCCAGTGGACCAAAAGTGGTAGTGTTTTGCCTGAAGGAAGACCCCATTTCCCACGAGCACCGGCGTGTAGTGTTGTTAACATCCTGATCTCCCGGTCACGTGCAACAACTCGATGCTGACCTGTTGATCTGCCTATTTTGTGATTTAACAATCAGTGGGATCTCCTCGTTCATGATGTCAACGGGTTGACATGGTGTCTGAAAACCTCTGACCTGTTGACTTTAGGCCGGCCTCAGCCCATTACAATGTTTTCAAGGTGTAGCTAGTGCGGGAAATATCCGCTGCAAACACGGTGTATTTTATTTTGAAATTTAACTGGGTTTTTTGTTTTGTATTTTGTACACAATTTCCTGTCCCACACAAGCTGCTCTGTGCTGAATTTATGCACGGTTGTGAAGGACTGATAGTAGGATGGGGTAGATGGCTGGATCAGGATTTTTTTTTTTTTATTGAATAAATTTTACAAAACCAACAAGGTATACGTTCCTGTGCAACAGCACATCAAAAAGTACAAAGGGACAGCACAACAATACAGCAATATATAGAATACAGCTTGAAAATAATAAAATAATAACACTACTGTAGTAGTAAGAAGAATAAATAAATAAAAATAAGTCAGCGATAGGTACAACAAGGATGATACATAAAATAAAATAATAATAATAATAATTTCAAAAAAGAAAAAAAAAATAGACATTAATAAAGGGTTAGTCAGAGGTTTCGGGGAAATACTTTTCATAATTGTCCAGTAATGTATTGCTTTTTTTGTTGTTGATCAAATAGAGAGATTTAAACAGGGAGTTTAGTTCAAGTAAAAAAGGAGCAAATTTAGGTACAGAATTAGCGAATTTTTGTTTGTGAATAAAGAACTTTGCGTAAATGATGATAAAATTCATCAGGTGTTCAAGAGCGCGATCTTCTGGATTAATGTAGTAACAAATGATATCTTTAAAGGTAAGGGAGTAGACAGAGTTAGCAGCACCAAAAAAATGAGATCCAAGATCACACCAAAACTTCCTTGACACATCACAGTGAAAAAACAAATGTGAAGAAGTTTCTACGTTGCTATTACAAAAAGTGCAGGCGTCATTCACATCTGTAAATTTCGCAATAATAGAGTTGACAGGGTATATATTATGTAAAATTTTGAAATGTACTTCTTTTGCTTTATTTGAAATGCAATATTTATATGGGAGGAGCCAGGCCCTTCTCCAGTTTATGTCCTCAATATGAGATCTCCAAAAAAACTTTCCTCTAGGTATAACACTATTCTTTCTTTGAAAACACTGGCGTATATGCTTGTTATTACATTTTTTGTCTGTTAGTTCTATTCCATCTATCATCAGTATAGGTAAAGCCTTCGTAAAATTACTGTAACTCAAGTGATTTTTTACAAGTTGAATTAAATCTTTCGGAATAGCACGAGTAACAGTATTGAATTCTTTAGATGGAACAGGAAAACAGTGCATGGTCATAAAGCGTTCGTAAGATAGCATAATACCAGATTCATCAAAGAGATGAAGGACATGGGTAATGTTCCTATCAAACCATTTATGAAAAAATAAAGATTTGTTTCTGATAAGGATATTACTGTTATTCCATAGAAGAGCTTTGTGGGGTGAGAAATTATGGACAAAGGACAACTTCCAAGCTAGAAGGGCTTGCTGATGAAATTTTGAAAGTTTGATTGGTAATCTATTGGGCAAAAAATTACATTTCAAAAGAAAAGAGAGACCTCCTATTTTATTAAAGATATGGTTTGGGATGAAGAACCAGATTGAATCAGGGTTTATAAGACATTTTTTTAACCAATTAACTTTGAAGGTGTTAATAGTGTCAGTGAAATCTAAGACCTCAAGACCTCCTTCAGCTTTTTTGTTGGACAGTACACCTTTTTTAAGTTTATGTGGTTTGTTTTTCCAAATGAAATTAAAAAAAAGTTTGTTAACTTGTGTGGCCGTTGAATCATTAATAAATAGGGATAAGGATGGATACACAAAGCGGGATAGGCCTTCCGCTTTAGAGAGAAGAACTCTACCGAGGACAGATAGATCCCTTTGGAGCCAGGTATTAAAGATAGATTTGGTTTTATTTATTCTGTTTGAGAAATTTAAACGTTGCCTCTCTGTAAGATTTTTGGATATGAATATCCCCAAATATTTGACAGATTCCTTTACTGGTATATTTTCAATTACAGAGTCATTGCAGTTATGCAAAGACAACATTTCACATTTGGTCATATTCAATCTTAGACCTGAAGCGTTAGAGAATTGGTTTATCAGATTAATAGAGTTAGATAGTTTGTGCTTATCTTTTAAAAAAAGTGTTGTGTCATCTGCTAGTTGGGAAATTTTTAATTCTCTGCCAAAAACTGAAATGCCTTCCAAGTTTTTATCATTTACTATATGAATTGACAATAATTCCGTGACTAAAATAAATAAAAAGGGTGATATAGGGCAACCTTGGCGGACGCCTCTGTTAATTTGGAATCTATTAGAGGTGTTCATATTAATTATAACAGAGCTGTTAATATCTTTGTAAAACATATTAATAACATTACTAAAGTTGTGGCCAAAACCAAATGCTTTGAGAGAAGTCTGACTTCAGAGCTAGTCACACCTACAGAGAATCCTTTGTACTTTGAATGTCTCTTTGTAAGGATAATTTCTCATGAAAACAAAAGATTAATTATTGGTAATTTCTATAGACCCCCTAAATCTCCTACGGAATCCATAAACTGTATCTTGTCTACCATTAACTCCCTAGACCACTCAAGTGAGAAAATAATTTTAGTGGATTTCAACTCTAACTGGCTTGACCGGTCTTCTCTTAATGATCGTAATCTTTTCAACAGTATAAGGGTGTATTCACACCTGTTTAGTGCGCACCCTTGTGCGCACCAAATGTTAAAATGATACAATGTTTCATTTTTCAGTTAGTGCGGTTGCGTTCACACCTGCTTTTTGTCACTCGGGACCAAACTTGGAGAACGTCACGTCTCCATGACTACCGGCTGGAATCTGGAAGCGCTGATTGATAAAACTTTTATGATGGAGACTCAAGTAGAGCCAGTTGTTAGTAGCTCTGGTAATTTATTTCTATATTGTTTGCATGTATAACTCTGTTTGGTACTTCCGGCTGGTTTCCGGTTGCGTTCACCCAGCTCGGTCCCGTTAGTTCCCGGTTAAACGTTAAACACGGCGGACCTCTGCTGCTGCTCGGTAATCAGCTGCTCCGCGGACCCGAGGGACGGACGCCGACCTGTCCGGTGTCTGAGCGGACTCAGCGGACACGCACCGACCGGCTGCCCCGCTGCTGCTGCTTCGTTTGTGGGGACAGAGCTCCGCAGGACCGGAGCACCGGGCGGTCTCCCCGCTGCGTTAACCCGTTGTCAGCGACTACGGGAGCCCTTTTAGCTCAAACGTGTTGAGTTCGCCTGGCAGTTGGCTCGCACCAGAGTGCGGTTGCTTTCACACATCAACTAGTGCGCACCAGAGTTCGGCTGGAGCCGAACCGAGACCACCTCCTCAGGCCGCACTAGTTTTGGTGCGCATTAGAGTGCGATTTGCTTTCACACCGACCCAAACTGGACCAAATTTAGTGCGCACCAGATTTAGTGCGCACTAACACTGCAGGTGTGAATACACCCTAAATCTCACACAACTCATAACTGAACCCACGAGGGTGTGCTCTAGCTCAGCCTCCCTGCTTGATTTGATACTAGTCACCCATCCTGACAGAATTATTCAATCTGGTGTACTATCAGATTCCTTTAGCGACCACTCTGTTGTCTTTTGTGTTTGGAAGATTAAAATGCCCCATCTTCCCCCTAAATTTATTAAAGTAAGGAAAGCTAATAATATTAATCATGATGTCTTTATTCAAGACATTCTAAACATAAACTGGGAGCGGTTTCAGCTAATACCAAATGTTGATGATGCGTGGCATTTTTTCTATACTGAGTTCCTCGAGGTTTGTAACGCCGCATTATGTAATAATGCCGCATTATGTAATAATGTAATAAATCTTCATGTCATTATGTAATAACGCCGCATTTTGTAATAATCTGCCGCATTTTGTAATAAAAATCTTGAACGCAATATGTAATAAACTTTGCCGCATTTTGTAATAAGTTGTTACATTTTGCATCACTTATTACATATTGCGGGTGTTGCACTTTTTTATGAAGAAAATGTAATAATTTGGTGCATTATGTAATAAACCACCAAAATGGATGTCTTAATTAGAAAAAAACAGACTCTTGTCACCAGAGTCTCCCGTGTCACGCTGCTCCTCCGCCCCGCTGAGCAGAGCGGTCTCCTCCGACAGCGGATGGTAACCGCTCGACCCCCCCACCCCCCCCGCCCACCGACAATAATACGCCCGGGTCATGTTTTTTTTTAATTTTTTTATTTATTTTTTTTATTATAAACCCACCCCTAATCCAGGCTGATAGATATCAATGATTTTGTTTTTCCATCTGTTCTTGAATATTCTTTATCTGGTCTTAGGAAGCCAAGAAGATCATCCTGATTGAACTGATGGTCCCTTGGGAAGATGGATGGGTTGAGGCCTCAGAGAAGAGAAGTACCAGGACCTGATCCAACAATGCAGGGACAAAGGATGGCAGGCCTGGCTATTCCCAGTTGAGGTCGGGTGTAGGGGCTTCCCTGCACAGTCCGTGTGGAAGACACTCACGGCTCTGGGGATAGCAGGAAGGCAGAGGAAGACAGACGTCCGTAGGTTGGGGGAGGCAGCTGAGAGAGCCTCTTGCTGGGTTTGGAGTAGGAGGGAGGAGTTAAAGCAATTCTTAAGAACTTTCAGTTTTGGTTGAGTTTGGCGGCGCCAGTGGACCAAAAGTGGTAGTGTTTTGCCTGAAGGAAGACCCCATTTCCCACGAGCACCGGCGTGTAGTGTTGTAAACATCCTGATCTCCCGGTCACGTGCAACAACTCGATGCTGACCTGTTGATCTGCCTATTTTGTGATTTAACAATCAGTGGGATCTCCTCGTTCATGATGTCAACGGGTTGACATGGTGTCTGAAAACCTCTGACCTGTTGATTCTACATCTAGACATTCTAAGAAAAGAAAAAATACACAATAATCAGATGGCAGTAACATAAAAACCCATCAGCACCATAAAACATAAAGGATGACAAAATACAAAACAACAGAACAAACAAACAAACAACAAAAAAAGGAACCTACATTAACAGCATAAAATAATCAAAACATATAATCATTAAGTGCATACTACATATTTTACACGCACCATTAATTCATATCATAACTCAATAAATAAAGGATTAATTAGTTCACTCTACAGCCACCATAAGAGCAACGACAACAATCCCAAAAACAAAAACATACAAAACAATGAACTATATTGAATCTTCATCCCAAGTTTTTGTTATTGCGAGGCTTTCCCATCTTTTTCTCTCTGCATTATTTTTCTTGTTTTTTGGCAATACCTTTGTTAGTAAATAATGATGTTTAATAAATGATATAAAATATCTCAAATTAAGCTCTCCTTGATTTTTAAAAACAAAAACTTTCCCAAGCAGAACAACAGTATTTAACAGCACATGTTGTTCTTCATGAAAACCCAAAATAATATTAATTGGAGATAATAACAAAACAAGTCCTTGGTCACATAACCAAGTAGCCACATAATGCCAAAAAAGAGCAACTTCTGGACAATACCAAAATAAGTGCATAATGTCTTCTTCCTCATCCCCACAGAATCTACATTTATCATTGTCCGTTATTCTCCATATTTTAAGCATCTTTCTTGTTGGTAATATCTTATAGAATATTTTTAACTGAAACATCCATAAATATGTGGAACAAGAAGATTTGTACATATTTTTAAATAAATCCAACCAAGGAAGCGGGGTATCAAAAATACTTTCCCAATGTGCTTGAAAATAATATGGTTGGGCGGCTATATTTTTAGAATACATAAAAAACCTATACATGTCAAAATTAATCTTCTTCTGCCCCAACCATTTAGAATTCTTAATATGAGGGCGGCATACTCTTAAATCTTCTGGATGATTTTCTATCTTTGATTTCCAGGATGAAGAAATTGTGGAAAGTAACTGCATATAGTTCAATTCTGAACACACATCTCCATATTTAAAAATGAAAGATTCAAAAGTAAGGAATTTTCCTTCATTATTCAATAAATCATTTACAAAATAAATATGCTTATTTAACATTCTTTGCCAGCACACAGGTTTTTTGTCTATACAGATATTTTCATTTAGCCATAATATCTGTTGTCTAATCTCCAAGGAATTATTTGGTAAAGAAAACTGATACTGAAGCCATAAAGAAAGTGAATTTCTAAAAAAGGGGGAGAGGTCGGGCAAAAAAGCAGATAAACGTACCACCGAGGCCGGACACAACTGAAAAAAAGGGTACACTTTTCCAATTAAGGGACCACATTGAGCAGAAAATAATTTGGATGAAAACCATTCTTGGTTATTATATAATCGTTGTATCCATACAGCTTTTAAGTTTAAATCTAATATTGAAAGGCTTTTCAATCCCAAGCCTCCATTCTCCTGTACATTATACAGATAACTACGTTTAATTTTATCAGGTTTACCATTCCAAATAAAATTAAAAATTATTTTCTCATATGCTTTTAATAAAGTTGTATCAGGAGAGGGCAGAGCCTGTAAAAGATAAGTAAATTGTGAAAGTATTAGTGAATTAATTACAGTAACCTTTCCATAAATAGTAAGATGTTTCCCTCTCCAGGCCTGGAGAATTTTATCCATTTTCTTCAATTTTAAATCAAAATTAAAGCCGCAAGCGGCGATGGCGGGCCCTCGCTCGCCCATGCCACCGCGGGGCCTGAGGCACGCCGGGGCCGTGGCGCGGAGCAGAAAGGGAGAAAAAACCTGGAAGGAGGCCAAAAACGCAATGTTTCGTTCATCCACCAGGGGGCAGTCACCGCATGCGGTCTGGTGCGTTCAGGGGCCTCCCCTCATCACTCGTGTGAAGTTTGGAGTGAATCGGACAAAGCATGAGGGAGTTATGAGCAGTTAAAGGTTCGTCCACTAGGGGGCAGTAATGGGATGCGTGCAGGTGTGTTCAGGGTCAGTCCCTCATCACACATGTGAAGTTTCTTGGAAATCGGACAAAGCATGAGGGAGTTATGAGCAGTTAAAGGTTCGTCCACTAGGGGGCAGTAATGGGATGCGTGCAGGTGTGTTCAGGGTCAGCCCCTCATCACACATGTGAAGTTTCGTGGAAATCGGACAAAGCATGAGGGAGTTATGATCAGTTAAAGGTTCGTCCACTAGGGGGCAGTAATGAGATGCGTGCAGGTGTGTTCAGGGTCAGCCCCTGATCACACATGTGAAGTTTCGTGGAAATCGGACAAAGCATGAGGGAGTTATGAGCAGTTAAAGGTTCGTCCACTAGGGGCAGTAATGAGATGCGTGCAGGTGTGTTCAGGGTCAGCCCCTCATCACACATGTGAAGTTTCGTGGAAATCGGACAATGTTGATGTAAAATATGGCACTTCCTGTTTCCACTAGGGGGCAAAAGGAGTGAGATCGCCTATGAGTACATAGAAACGTTGAGGTCGTGACCCTGGACCTGTGTACCAATTTTCATGTTGATACGAGTTCATTAAAGCCATCCAAAGGGCAAACGTATTGTCATGGCGAGGAATGGTCGCCGCGTCGCCACACGGACGCCATTACTCGTAGCTTCACAGCGTTCATGATGGAGCTTCACCACCTTAGTCTGCATGTTTTAGAAGTGGAATGAAGTTGATGGGGCAAAGTATGTACAATTTCCAAATTTTAGTACACTTCCTGTTACCACCGGGGGGCGCTATGAGTTACGTGGGAAGTTAATATATCCGGACGTTCAGGGCGGAGCCATCATCATGTCCAGCAAGTTTGAAGTTGATTGGATGAAGTATGTGGGCGTGAGAGCCACACGTATGTACATGGCGAGAACGCCATAGTGAATTGAGCGCTGGCAGCCACGCCCTTTGACCTACGGACTCACGGAGCACAAGATAAGCTCAGCTAGGTCTGGAGATGTGGTGTACCTAATTTGAACTTGATCGGGCGAACGCTCTGGGAGGAGTTAAGTTTAGGCGGGAAAAATCAAAACCAAAATGGCCGACTTCCTGTTGGGTTGAGGTCATAAGGTCAAGAGGATTTTTTGTATATCTGGGTATAATACATATGTGTACCGAATTTTGTGTGTGTACGACAAAGTAAGACGAATGGCGATGCCATTGACATGTGTTTGTAGGGGGCGCTATTCAGCCATTTGGCCACGCCCATTTCCAACGACTTTAAAATATCAAAATTTTCGCGAGGCCTGATGTGCATGCCAAAATTCACGCGTTTTGGGGCATGTTGAGGCCCCCAAAAATGCGATTTTAGGGAGAATATAATAATAAACATAGCAATTACAATAGGGCTTTCGCTGGGCGACTTGCAGTCGCCGCTCGGGCCCTAATTAGATTTCATCAAAAGACTGTTGTCCACTGGTATATGTATTCCTAATAGATTCACAGGGCCATCAGAACACTTCATCGGCACCGTACATGAAACTTGGAAGTCAGTTCTCTTTAATGATCCAATTCTAAGGATAGAGCATTTCTCATAATTTGGTTTCAATCCTGATAATGAGGCAAAGAGCTCTAATTCCGATATAAGGGAGCCTAAAGAGAGGCTATCCGCTTTAACATGAAAAGAAGCATCATCTGCATAAAAAGAACATTTGGATTCTAAACCATTAATCTCCAATCCTTTAATATTAACATTATTTCTTATTCTTATGGCCAACATTTCGATTGAAAGAATAAATAAATATGCCGAAAGGGGGCAACCTTGTCTGACACCTTTAGACAATGTAATTGGATCTGAGATATGACCATTATTTATAATTCTACTACAAGGATTTTTATATAATACATGAACCCATTTTATAAAGGTCTCACCAAAATTAAAAATTTGTAAACATTGGTATATGTACTTCCATTTAATCATATCGAAAGCCTTTTCAAAGTCTGCTATGAACACGAGACCAGGCAATTTTTTCTCTTCATAATATTCGATTATTTCCAGGAGACGTCTAATATTATCACCTATAAAGCGACCTTTTAGAAAACCCGTTTGATCAAAATGTATTAATTCTTTTATAACCTTTCTTACTCTAAGTGCTAAACATTTTGCTAATATGCGTGCATCACAACACAGGAGTGTAAGGGGTCTACAATTCTTCAATTTTACCGGATCCTTAGCCTGTCCTTCTGCATCATGCTTTAATAACAATGAGATTAAACCTTCCTTTTGAGTATCAGACTGATGACCCACATCAAAAGAGAAGTTATAAGAGGCAAGTAAGGGATCTTTTATTTCATCAAAAAAGGTTCTGTAAAATTCTATTGGCAGTCCATCTAATCCAGGGGTTTTTCCATTTTGAAATGAACATATAGCTTCATATACATTTTCTTCATTTATAGGGCCTTCACACAATAACTGTTGTGGGGTTGTAAGTTCTGGATAGGAGCATGGCTTTATGTACTCAAACAAGGAAGGATTTGTTGAATGAGAAGTATCATTAAAAATGTTATTATAATACTTCATTAACGCATTAAGTATATCATTTGCAGATGTAATATTCGTTCCATCATCATGTATCAGTTTTGAGATGTTCTTCCTAGATATATTTCTATTTTGAAGCTGTAAGAAATATGCATTACATTTTTCTCCATGCTCCATCCATGTTGCTTTATTTCTATATATGATGCCCTTTATTTTATTCTGATTCAGCCTCTCCAATTCTTTTTCTTTATCATCTAGTAACTGTAGGTCTTGGTCGATACAGCCTGATTTATTTGCATCTATACGATCCCTAATATTTTGCACCTCTTCTAACAACATTTTTTCTTTGTTACAATTTTGTTTATGCTTCCATGCTGAGTACTTTATCGCATGACCTCGAAAAGCGCATTTGAAAGTATCCCATACAATATGTGGATTTGCAGAACCAGCGTTAAAGGAAAAGAAATCCAAAATAAATTGCTTGGATTTACAAATAAACGTCTCATCTTCTAGTAATGATTGATTCATCTTCCAATACCCCCTTCCCCTCATGGTGTCTGTAAAATCTAGTTTTAATGTAATAAGATAATGATCAGACCGAAATCTTTCGTCAATCATTACTTGACTAACTTTTACCATTAAGGCGAAAGAAATAAGAAAGAAATCTATTCTACTTGCCAATGCATTTCTTCGCCAGGTGTATCTAATTAGCTCCGGATTCTTTATTCTCCAAATATCAACTAAGTCCATTGCGGACATCATGGACGTAAGAGCGTATCGCTTTTGACCTTGATGATCATCTTTTCCACCAGTTCTATCTTTGGATGGTTGAAGAACAGTATTGTGATCTCCTGTCTGAATTACAGGAATATCACAATGCTGAATCATCGAATATAAATTCTCAAAAAAAATAGGATCATTATTATTTGGAGCATAAATATTAACCAAACAAAAGCGTAGGCCTATATTTACGGGTCATGTTCGTCTGTGGGGGGGATGACATGGACCACGGTCCGACTGGAGCTCCAGGCCGGGTCCAGTTCTGCTCCAGCAGCGGCAGGGGCGGCTGGGATCACCGCCCCCGTAGCCGCAGCTGGGGCGAGCTGGGGGGGGGGGGGGTCGAGCTGTGGGATTTCATCGGGCTGATGATGCTGGAAGTGATTTTGCCTCTGATTTTCACCAGATTTAACATTTCATCAAAATTTGCCCAGCTGATCCATTTAAATTATTGAAATATTATCATCATCTGCAAGCAGCAGCTGTAAAACGAGAACCAGTCCCAAAAGCTCCAGGCCCGGAGAACCAGAGAGGGGACCCTTCCAGAGTGCTCCCCGAGAATGGTGCATCGCCGCCCGGGTAAAATACGTGAGGGAGAGGGCTGGAGGATTTGACGCTTTTTTCAAAACTCCGATCTAAAATATCAGATTATACCACTTTCCCTTGGTCGATTGAGGTCCAGTAAAAAGTATGATGGTCTTTTAACTCTCCTCTAGCCATGTGTGTATTATGATGTCATGTTTTTACACAGAGAGTCACGTGACCATGCCTTTTAGTCAACATCTCACAAAAAACTGTATGGGAGTACATGGCCATATAAAATGAAAGAAAAAAAAAAAGCTCCAGCAAACTATAAGTAAACAAATCAATGTAGGCAGTTTCCTTTCGGCGCCCTTAACCGACTGTGCCAGATGCGCCAGAGCGCGCACCTCTGTGCCAGGCTCGCGCTCTGCAGCGATTTGTTTGATGCCCTACCCTGAAAGCGGTAGCCTATATTATAATGAATACACTTATATTTGATTTAGATTTGACCGTCCTACTGGTTTTAGAAATTAATTCATGATTCATGCATGCTGGTATGCTTAAAGTCAGTGTTGTTCTGATGGTCCTAATGTTTGTTTTTTTCTAATTAAGACATCCATTTTGGTGGTTTATTACATAATGCACCAAATTATTACATTTTCTTCATAAAAAAGTGCAACACCCGTAATATGTAATAAGTGATGCAAAATGTAACAACTTATTACAAAATGCGGCAAAGTTTATTACATATTGCGTTCAAGATTTTTATTACAAAATGCGGCAGATTATTACAAAATGCGGCGTTATTACATAATGACGTGAAGATTTATTACATTATTACATAATGCGGCATTATTACATAATGCGGCGTTACAAGGTTATTAACAAACACGCACCCTGGTCAACAATTAGAGTTAAGGGTAGACACTTACCGTGGATTAAAGGAGAACTTATTAATTTATTCAACAAAGAGACAAGGCCTGGAAAAAATATCGGGCAACTAAGAATGTTTCTGACTGGATTGCTTACAAAGACTTAAGAAATAAATGTACTACTAAAACAAGAAATGCTAAAGCCAATTACTACAAAGATTCCCTAACAACCAATTTTAAAAACCCCAAACAATTTTGGAAGACAATTAATAATGTTACTAATAAATCCTCAAAAAATGCCTCTACTCATATTAAATTGAATAATGAAATTATTAGTGACTCATTATTAATTGCAGAAGCCTTTAGTCAGCATTTTTCTTTAATCGGAAATTCTTTATCTGGTAATCACTGCTCTGACCTCACCTTGACTAATGAAAGGTCCAGGAGTTCCTTCGCCTTTAGAACTATCACCTCAACTGAGGTTCAACGGGTCATCGATGGCCTAAATTCTGGGAGCAGTTGTGGTCCTGATGGGCTGGAGATCAAATTCTTTAAATTGGCCTCTTATGTTTTATCATTTCCTCTGGCAGATTTGTTTAATTTATCTTTGACCACCTGTGAAACTCCCTCATCTTGGAAATGCGCCAGAGTAACCCCGTTACATAAAGGTGGCGACCATCAGGATATCAATAACTATAGACCCATCTCAATTATCAACAGTATCGCCAAAGTATTTGAAAAACTTATTTTTAATCAATTATCCAATTATCTCAATGATTATAACATCCTATCCCCACACCAATCTGGCTTTCGACCCAACTTCTCGACGACCACTGCTCTCACAAAATTCTCCAATGACATATTATCCTCTTTTGACAATAATATGCCCACTGGTGCTATATTCATTGACTTATCAAAAGCGTTCGACAGGGTTGACCACTATCTCCTTTTAGATAAGTTGTATGCTATTGGTCTTTCAACAGAATCAGTTTTATTTTTTAATTCCTTTCTTCACAACAGAAGCCAGTGTGTGTCTTTTCAGAACACCCAGTCAGACTATAAGTTAATATCAAAAGGTGTGCCCCAAGGTTCATCTCTGGGTCCTCTTTTATTTTCTATTTTTGTTAATGATCTCCCACAAATCTGTTCTGACTGTCAAATTCACCTTTATGCTGACGATACTGTAATTTACTCCTCCAAACTTGATACGTCACAAATTCAGCACTCCTTGCAATATAATTTTAATTTAGTTCAGAAATGGTTCTCATCCAACAAACTTCTTTTGAACAAGAAAAAATCACATAGTATGCTTTTCAGTACCAGATCCGATTTATTATCCAAAGACTGGTCCTTATTTTTTCTTGACGGAGCCCCACTAGAAAAGGTTGATCAATTTAAATACTTGGGCCTCCTGCTTGATTCTCAGTTATCCTTTAAACCACACATTGATTTAATTACAAAGAAAATTTACTGTCGTCTGAAATTACTGTATCAGTCCATTGATTGTTTTACAGTACAGGTTCGTAAAAGAATCGTATCACAATTATTATTTCCTATTCTTGATTATGCAGACATCATTTATCAGAACACTACAGAATCTAATCTCCGTCCTCTCACTGTGCTGTATAACAGCCTCTGTAGATTCGTCCTGAGATGTCCCTACAGAACTCATCACTGCACTCTTTATGAATCTTTGAACTGGTTAACCCCAAAAGCCAGAAGAGTTCTTCATTGGTTATTATTTATTTTTAAATGCATTCACTTTAATTTTCCTTTATATTTAAAACAATTTATGATTCCTTATAGTACACAATACAGTCTTAGACATACAGATCATCTCTTTTTCCGTATTCCCAGAATATTTAAAGAATCTGGTCGTCGTTCATTTCAGTTTAAAGCTCCGTCTGACTGGAACAGTCTCCCATGCCAGCTTAGGGCTTCCACTTCTCTATCTAGCTTCAAAGCATCACTTCTAATTCATTTGCAAACTCCCTGTTCTTGTTTCTGATGATGTTTATTATTTATTTATTTATTTATTATTATTTCCTATTACTTATCTTTCCTCTCTCTCATGCAAACTGTAAAAAAAAAAAAAAAAAAATCTTTCTTTGTGTGTGCGATTCTCTTATCTGATCTGATTATTTATTTACTTAATTTTTATGATATCACAAATTGACTATTATTCCGATATCTGGTCGTTTGTGGATTAGCTGGGGTTAGGAGAGCTTTGTCTTGCGTGTGTGTGTGTGTGTGTATGTATGTAAGTCCTGCATTGTGTTACAATGTATTTGTTTTTCTTTTTATTTCTTTACCTGACATTGTATCATTGTATTTTTTTGTGGAAGGACCCCCTCGAAAATGAGATGATTCATCTCAAGGGGCTATCCTGAATAAATAAATTCAAATAAATTCAAATAAAAAGATTGTAAAAGAAACTTATGCTCGATCGTGTCGAAGGCTTTATAGAAGTCTAAGAACACGATGAGTGCCTCAGAGTCCACTTCAGAAGCATAATCCAATAAGTCTAAAATGAGTCTAATGTTAGAGCTAATATGTCGATTTTTCATAAAACCTGTTTGAGTTTCAGCTATTATGGTATCTAGACCTTCCTTCAATCTGTTAGCGTACACTAAGGCCAATATTTTGTAATCAATTGTTAAGAGAGTTATGGGGCGCCAGTTATCTATTGTTAGGGGGTCTTTATCTGGTTTAGGGATAAGAGATATTATACCTTGCTTCATTGTAGTTGTCATCTCTCCTTGACTGACACATTCTTTGTACATGCACGTTAGTGGGTTTTGAATGAATTTCCAAAAGTGAGTGTAAAATTCAACAGATAATCCGTCAACACCTGGTGCTTTCCCTTTCTTCATTGAAAACAAAGCATTTTTAATTTCAATAACAGAAAGGTCAGAGTCACAAACAGATTTAAAGTTTTCATCAATTGAGGGTATATTAGGTTGGATTTTTTCGAGAAAATCTGCACAATCCTTTGCGTTGAAGTTAGAATTGTAAAGATTTCCGTAAAAATCAGAAACAGATTTATTTATTAGATTAGGATCTTTAGACAGTGTTCCATTAATATTAAGGGCAGTTAAAGATTTTCTTTTAACATTTCTTTTTTCTAGAGCAAAAAAGTAACTTGTGTTCCTTTCTCCTTCCTCTAGCCATTTGGCTCTGGATCTAATAAAAGCTCCCTTTGCAAAGTCTAAATAAAACTGATCCAAGTGTAGTTGGATGTTTTTTAATTCAAGCTCTTCTTCTGAGGTAAGTTGTTGTTTTGAGAGTAAAAGGTCAAGTTTGTGCGGCTGGATCAGGATTAAGGATTTGACTATCTACTGGGGGGTGTCAGTAAGGACACGGCAGGCAGGGATACGTTTAACAACGTTTATTTTAAGGTCCCGATAAGCACAGAGTACAGGTAGGTCCGTATGTATGGTTGCTGAATCAGAATAATAACAGAAAAGAATATCAGGAATTTGTAAACTGATTCATAATTACCAATAACATGATACATAACATGTATCTAACGCACATAAGATGTAGCTAACACGCATAAGCTATGGCTAACACACATAAGCTATGGTGAAATAAATAAATTACAGTTTAGGCCAAAATATCTCACAAAAATATTATCAGATGACAGGAATTACTGGAGCATTGCCAAATAACATACAAATTATCCATCAAATGAGAATGAAATCCAATTTACATTCTTCACAAATGCATACAGACTAACTCCAAAAGACAACATGTGGGATAAGGCCCCTTTGTAGCTGACTAAACTGTGCCTGAGTAAAAAATAAACATTTATTAAAGGAACAGTATCACAGGTAACCTGTAGGGGGCACTGCAAGATATTGCTGCTGGGTGCTGGAGCCGGTTGAAGCACACACATTGACCAGAGAAAGACAAAGTGGAGCTACAGCCGTTCCGCATCCAGTGGAATCTGCCCATTACTCTTCCTCTTTCTTTTTTAGTCTCCTCAGACAAAACCTTTAATTTCTTTGGTTTTCTTGCTGCTTCTGCCATGATAGCAGTAATCCCACATAAGCATCCGCGGCGACTTCCGTGTTTTTAACAAATGTGTAAAGGGGGAAGTAACTTGTGCCGTAAAGCAGTCATCACATTTGTAGTTTGGGGTTCCTACCATCCACCTTAAAGCTGTTTAGTGCCAGTGAAGGCGATACAGACCAGACCCCTCAGGCCATGACAGAGGCGGCATTCAACCTGTTGTCGATGTACCATCACAAAAGTTCTTAAAATATTATATGAAGGATGAAAAGTTACTTAGTGTTGGTTTAAGCTGGGGGCCAGGAGAAGATGGGCCATCACTGCCGACCCGCCAACTGGAGTTCGTTGTGGTTGGGGGTTGAAACGCCCAATGACAGTTGGATGCCACCTGACGACATCTTCTCCTGGCTGAAAGCTGCAGTCATATCTTAAGTGACTGAAGGAGATAGCAGTTGGATGTACTTAATAGTTAATAGTTCAGCCAATCTGAAAACTGTGGATGGAGTTTAGTCCCACCCACCTATTGTCAGGGTTAAGGGAAGCAGGAAGACCCAAATGCAGACTTGGGACCAGGGTGAACAAAACAGGTCTTTAATCTCACCAAAACGTACTACGTACTACTCGCTACCCGTGAAGACAGCTGTGACCAATTGATATGATGCTCATCATATGGTTTTATGCACTGTTTGTGTATTTTGTAAAGCAATAATAAAGTTGTTTTAAAAAAAATAGACAGCTGTGCACTTGCCGGTGAGAAAAAAAAACGCCAGGAGGGTTTGGAGGGTCCATAGACGTCAAATGCACTTTTCTGCGGCTGGTAAATGGGGACGCTCTCGCGCACACTGGGTCTCATTCATGAAACGTGAGTAAATCTGTGTGTAGATTTGCACATAAAAGCTCACTCTACTAAATCTCTACTCCAGATTCATGAACGGTGCGGGAAACTCAGATTTGATCGTAAACACGTGTGTAACTTCATGAATGCCAACCCATCGTAAACTAACAACACGCCCCCGGTGATCAGCAATTAGCATAGATCTCCATACATGAATAGCCATATAAGGAGATCCTGACCACCATATTAGGAGGTAGGTGCATCCTGCTCACCTGCGGCCATGACGCAAACGAGGAAAGAGGGAGAGAGAGAAAAAAAGAGAGATCACGGATCAAAGTCATTTTGGGTGAAGTGGAGTCCAGAAAAAATATTTAATTCTCTTCTGTTAGTAGTGGTGTGACTGGGACAGGTCAAAGGCTGGAGGGAAGAAACAGATTAAGTCAGTGAATTAAGTAGGCCTGCCTTGGTTGATTAAAGAACCGTTTAAGAAGTAAAGCCAGAATAGTTCGATATGAAACATGAAAAAAAAAAAAAAAAAATACACACAACTACAGAGCTACAGCAGTGACGGGAGGAGGAGGTTCTTCACGGCCTCAGCTGTAGAGGAGCATGGTTGTATCAACACATGAAGTTATATAGGCAGGTTATATTGTTACAGAAGCACCAGCCGTCTGTCTCAGCTCCATCCAAACCGGTGACGACTGCGCTGCCTGTGCAGGGGGAAGTGTGCGCCCACCGAGGAACAAAAACGTTTTTTCCGGTTTTATATCAGATTATTATCATCATTAGATGGAGCCTTGATGTGTTTGTGCGTGTCCGATCCCTAAAACGTCTCTCTCTCCAAATATTTCTAATTGTTTGTCATGTTTAAATGACGTGTTTCAAAGGCGTCGGCGTATTTTGAACATGAGAGAGAGTAATACGGATTAAAATTGTAATTTTCAACAGTGACAAGCAGTATTTATTTGCATTCCTACATTTACACAAGCGCTACACACAGTCCGGAGCAGGTGTAGATTTTGTGAGTAGCTACGAAAAAATCAGCACTACTAAAAGATTGATGAATGTGGAAATCCACGTAAATTTGCGCTGCTCAGGGTTTACACACAAATCCGTGCTGCTCACGTTTCATGAATGAGACCCACTGTGAGTAATTTTGGGGCTTCTGGGATGTGTAGAACGAAGAAGACTGTAGATCACCGTAGGAGAGGGTGAGGGTGCAGCAACTGCCTATTTTAGCTGTTGTTGTTGTTTTTTTTTGTGTGTGTGTGTGTGTGTGTTAAAATTAAAGCAGATATCAGCTTCACGGCCGTTTCGGCTAATGCTGCGTTCAAGGCAGGCTTTTGAAACCGTAAGTTACAGCTTCAAGTCACAACTACGACTTGGTAGCGTTCCAGGTAACCCGTAGCTCGTGTTTTTACCATCCTGTTGTCTGTGAAAGTTCCCTATAACGGCCACTCGTAACTTCCGACCCGTGAACTCGTACCAGATCGAACTGGTATGACTTCACAGGAAGGAAAAACACAAAGTACGAGTTTCTTTGAACGCACCATGAGTTAGCAGCCCCCGCCCTTGTCAGGCATCAATTGGTCCTCGTGCTACGTCACCACATTCACGCGCATCCCTTGGCTGCACACACAGCCCTTCATGCCGTTCTCTCTCCTCATTGGATAACACTTGTATCCCACAAGGAAAATTTTCTCCTCGGGTTACAGCAGAGCAGAGTGACGGAGAGACTCGTGTTTAGGCTGAAATACTTCATGTAAGTGATTGCTGACGGAAAATAGGACTATTTAGGACTTATATTAACAAAAACATTCCACTGATATCTGCTTTAATTAAATTTTCAGACGTCTTACATGTTTTTGAAGCCAAAATTAAAACGGATAAATCACTGTTTTTCTTGAGAGACTCTCTTTCACAAAAATGCATTTTTCTCAGCTTTCTAGAAAAAAAGTTGTCTTTTTGGTGCAACCAGGCTCTATTCAACTTAAGATATATCAAGAGTGGAACAAGGTACAAACAAATGTTTTTTTCCCTATGAGAGTCTCCTCTTTCCTTTGAGCTGCTTGGTGTTTTCAGAGTCATAGTACTAAATATTCTCTGGGTCTTGACATATTACTCAAAATGCCCCAAAACGCTGGCACATGGCACTGACCATTTTATAAAAGGTCTGGCACTCAATGAGTTAATCTAGACAGGGCTACAATTAGAACAACAATTGTTGTATATATTTATCTTACACGAGCCCTTTGATTCAGAAATGCGAGTGTCAGAAGAGCGACAGGCACAAACAGAGCACCTTTCATAAAAAACGCTGTATCTCCTTTTCTAGAAAAAAAGCAGGGATTTTGGTGAAACCCAGCCATGTTTAGCTTGAGTTTTCTCAGGAACGGAAGCACGTAGAAACAAACGGTTTGTGGTCATTTGAAGCATAAAGTCTCACCTTTCAAATGAGCCACACTATGTGCTGGTGGCAATAATATAGAATACACTGTGGCTCTACAAAAATCGTCAAAAATGTTCTAAATTGCCGGTACACTTGACTAAAACTTTGGAGTGGAGCGCGGCACTCAATGGGTTAAGATACATTTTGGAACATTTTGGCCGAACACATTAGCCTCTTGCTGTTGTACATACGATAAAAGGATGACCACATTGTGTCTTCACTAGACATGTTTTGTTTTCCCTTGGGGCTTGAGTGTAGTACCACTGCAAAAGTCCTACAGTATGTATATACAGTGTAATTTTTTATTCCTTTTGTTTTATTCTGTTTTTCTCTCTTATCCTGTTGCTATTTGTTGCTGCTGCTGCACAAATGTAAATTTCCCCACTGTGGGACAAATAAAGGAATCTTAATGCTACTTTACATTAAAATACTTCATGTTAGAGTAACATTGATAAATTATGTGAGAATATCATGCCAAACACCCCCACCCTGTTCTCATGCTTGTCAAGTTGTAAGGGCTGTGAAAATAACAAAGGAAGTCAGGACTCCACCTCCTCATATACATACCATTAATATAGCTCAGATATTGTAAGTTACTGGACAGAGTGGACTGTCAACAGCCAAGGTACGGTAAGACCTCAGTATCCACTACACTAATAATTTGACAAGAATAATATTTCACATTAAATTCTTCCTTTACCATAGTGCAGTCCAATATATATTGAAATTCTTCATTCTAAGTGTGCATTACTAAGCTGTTGTTCTTTTTTCCGATTCATGTAATTTTATCTTCCATACAGCTACAGATGGCTCTGCTGTGGCAACTCATGCTCCTGTGCTGGGCATGGAGTCCTCTGTGTCTGCCATCAAGAGTCAGCTTCATTGGGACACCTCAAGAGTGTGAAAAGGCACGCTTTGTCCCTGGTTACAATCTGGGTGGAGAAGGCTTTGACATCGTTACCATGGAGCGGAAAAGTGCCTACGTCGTCGACACTGAAACATGGAAGTTCAAAAATGGCACTTGCAAGCTGTACAGGAACAACTACATGAATGGGGAAAAACAGAAGGTACCAGTTTCTGTGGCGGACTGGAGAACCCTCCCCAAGTGCAGTTTAAAGGTCTCCACAACTGAATATGATTCTGTCGAAACTCTTGTCCACGACTCAACATCATCTGTGTCCAATGATTGGAAGATCGGCCTTAACGTCCCTGTACACTCCAGTGCGACCGTTGGTTTAGGAGGTTCCCACTCCAGAGATGCAACCTTTGGAATGCAAAAGTCAAAAAAAAGACCGCTACAGCTTCTTTCGCCAGTCAGTCTTCTGTAAATTCTATAAGTGAGTATGTGAACAAATTTTCATTTTCTTGATATTAACTCATTGAGTGCCACGCTCCTTTCCAAAGTTTTAGTCAAGTGTACCGGCAATTTAGACCATTTTTGACTTTTTATGTAGAGCCATAGTGTATTCTATATTATTGCCACCAACACATACTGTAGCTCAATTGAAAGGTTTAACTTTATGCTTCAAATGACCACAAACCGTTTGTTTCTACGTGCCTCCGTTCCTGAGAAAAGTCAAGCTAAACATGGCTGGGTTTCACCAAAATCCCTCCTTTTTTTCTAGAAAAGGAGATAGAGCGTCTTTCATGAAAGGTGCTCTGTTTGTGTCTGTCGCTCTTCTGACACTCGCATTTCTGGATCAAAGGGCTCGTATAAGATAAATATATACAACAATTGTTGTTCTATTCACAAAACCACCATCGGGGGCGGGGGGGGGGGCGCCACTAAACAGCTGCGCTGCATCTGCGCTGCATCTGCGCTGCATCGGCATGCATAACTCCGTTTGCAAAAGCCGAGTGGAGTGACTGAGACAGGGTGCAAGACCACAACGTTTTCTCTAATGTCAAAATTTCCCTTTTTGCTTCACCATCTAAGAACCCCATTATCAAGTCTGCCTTTTGAGCATCATCAATTGACTGAAAGTTTAGCATCATCTCCATTTGTGCCTGCCATTCTCCCAATTTGACCTCTGAGCCCAGCCCACCAAACCTCTGTACCCATGGCATTCCCTTTATGAAGGGCATCATTGTAGCTTGCTGATTAGCTGCCCCTCCTGCAGCCTGTTCCTCCCCTGGCATGTTGTGAGGTGTAGTCGCTCAAACCCTACAGAAATCCTGCCAACAACGCCAAAATGTCACCGAGTGGAGTGACTGAGACAGGGTGCAAGACCACAATGTTTTCTGAGGGGAGCGACCACCACAACCAACAGAGACCAGAGGGGAGTTTCTTCTAAAAACATGTATTTTATTACAACAATCAATAAAAAGATACTTTTAAGAGTCCAGATAAAAGAGTCCAATGTGTTTTGCTGCTGGGTGAGGGACATGTTGAGCTCTCGGGCAGCAGGCCTCAATACCGCGGCCAGTCAGTCACTTTAGGAGGAGAAAGGAGAACACAAGGTAACCGTCAGGATGTTTAGTCCATCAGTCTTCAGCTGATTTGGCTTATGGGGCATCAAACAGTTTTGGCGGGGATGGGTTTATTAATACTTCAACCAAATAAACAAAAGCCAACACAGGGCGGTCAAAACAAATAAAGTAATTAAAGGTTAAAGAAATCAATTTCACTACAACTCAAAATAATCCCCATCCAAACTATTGAGCCAGTTCAAGCAATTGCTGTTATAGGATTCCTTGGCTAAGAGAGGGATAGAAAGGGTACTTAGCTGGAGGAAGGGTGGAACGCGTCCCCACCCTTCCACTGTCTCCCACGGCTTCCCTCTCTCGCACTGTGCGTCCTCTTGGTCGGCCTGGCGTGCCGATGGCGTCCTCCCTCTGTGCAGCGGTGATCCTGGCGCTCCACAGCCGCGTTAAGTGCTCTCAGGTAGACTCACTCGTCTCCAGCCGTGACGACCGTTAGGTTGCACTCGATCCTTCCTGGCGTTCCTGCCCGTGTCCCTCGTCCGTGTCAGCTGAGCTGCTCCACGCTGGCCTCCTCACTGCTTGCTGCTCCTGAATGAAAAAGAGTGAAGCACCCACAGCCCTCCCCCCAGCGCTGCTCAATTACACATGTGCAAAGCATCAGGTAATCAGTGCTGCAGGTACGCAGGCAGACACACCCACACACTCTTAACCTGTCATCCTGTGACACGAGTTATGATAAAAACTTCCAGATCATGAGCTGTCATGTGACTTTGATCGTCATCTATTTCAGTTCTCCTCGTCGTAGAGTCCCCAAATTTACATATGATGTGTATTAAAGTGTCTATTTTCATAATAAAAAAAAAAAGCAAAAAACGAAAAATCTCGTTTTTGGCACTCAACGCATGGGAACGAAAAACGAGAAATTACGTGGTTGGCACTCAATGAGTTAACAGTGAACTTTGCTCGCTTGCTTTATTTGACTCTGGTGCTTTGTTTTACAGTACAGTGACAATAATTATGCTGAAAATATACAAAAAAAAAAACAACCATAAAATAAACCATAACATGTGAATTCTCCTCTTCACAGCTACAGAGTGACAACAAATCCTCCACTGAGTCATGATTTTCAAACAGCTGTCAACTCCCTTCCCTCCTATAAACAAAAAGATGAGTCATCGTATCGCGATCTAATCAACACTTATGGTACACATTACATCCTAAAAGTGTCTCTGGGAGGAGAAATAAAAGCAATCACTGCTGTCAAGACTTGTGAGGCGACCATGAATGGAATGTCCTCAACAGAGGTGAAAGATTGTTTGTCAGTCGAGGCCTCAGCTATTTCAGCCAAATCAGCCAGAGTAAAGGCCATGAACAAGCACTGTCAGGAAAAAAAGAAGAAATTAAACCACAACCAAAGTTTCAGCAGCACGTACAATGAGCGCAACACAGAGGTCATTGGTGGAAACATTGAAGGAACTGATATTCTCTTTCAAGGCCAATCAGATCCTTCTGTGTATAACAACTGGCTAAACTCACTGAAAACCATCCCTGATGTGGTCCGATACAACTTGAAGCCCCTGCACACCATACTACCAAACGGTCATCCTGCACAGGCCGGACTCAAGAGAGAGGTGGAGAAGTACATCATGAAAAATGCTGTGTTGAAGAAATGTTCAGAAACCTGTAAGATTGGGCATCGATCTGGCACAAGGGATCCTTGTGCTTGTGTCTGTATCAGTAATCAGAATATGAAGTCAAACTGCTGTCCTGCTGCCAAAGGTTTGGCAACTCTAGAGGTATTTAAGCTTTATGCACGGGGTCTCTATGGTGATAGGTGGGGTAAGACAGATGGTTCAGTGGAGGTCAAATATGGTGATCAGACAAAACGCACTAGGATCATAAGTAACAACGACAATCCTAGATGGCCAGAGAGATTTGAATTTGGAAGTATCAGCATCAACATGAAAAATAAACTTACATTCAGTATTTATGATGAGGATACTTACTGGAATAGTGATCTGCTTGGTGAGTGTTCATTTGATCTGCGTAGTGGGACAGTGATAGACAGCTGCATGTTAAATCATGGTACCTTCTTCTTCTCCTACAAAGTGCAGTGTGCACCAAGTCTTGGTGGTCAACAGTGTCAGGACTACATATCTTCCCCAATGAGTCCCTCTCTGTCCAAGGTCTTCTACACCAGAAACGGGGTCCTTGCTGGAGAGTCAGGGGACAAACACCCAAACTTGTTCAGTCAGTCAGGTGGAGGTCAGCTGCTGAAGTGATGTAGGCCTTAGGTGACAACAGGATAACTGTATCATTCTATGGTCAATATCTTGCTTATAGTTAAATGGCATCTTTTACACTTTTATTTTCTTATATTTCATTTCTTTGACTTGTGTGAAAAAGAATTTCAAATGACATTTAATCTCATTATGGCTTTTCTTGATTAGTTGCAAAATCTGCCAATAAAGCATCAACAAAGACAAAACAGGTGTCTGTGTGATTTTATGGAACTACAAGAAAATCTGAAGTGTATATTCATAATGTATCAGCATGTGTAGGCTGTCATTTCAGGTGATTGCCCAAGTTTTGAACCATTTGAACCATTTTAAACACATTTCAGGTATTAGGTTTTATAGAGTGTCAATATTGGGTGTGCTTATGTTTACATGCGCACAATTTCTTAATGAAATAAAAAATTTGAGGAATCGGAAAATCCGATTCCACTGTTTACATGGGCGCAAAATCAAATAATCCGATCATGAAGTGCGTATACATGCACCAAGCTTTATTCAGAATAACAGCATTTTGACATGCGCAGAGCTGTCTTTTTCCTTAAAACAACAGCAGAAGAAGAGTTGTAGACTTCCTGTACTACTGTAAACAAACCAATAAATGCGGAAGTGGCTCAATTTATCCCATTTAGTACTCAAAATGGACCTGCGCCAGATTTTAAAGGGATAGTTCACCCAAAATTCAAATTTCACTCATTTTCTACTAAGGGCTCGACTAAGGGCTGGGAGAAGTTTCAGAGTCATCCGTGCCTTCTCGGAGTTACAGGGGGTCTCGGTGCAGCACTGCATTGCCATATGACGGTAGCGAACGGGGCTCACTTTTCTTCGTCCAAAAACACACACCAAAAAACATCCAAATACCTCCATAGTGCTCGTCTGTAATGTCCCTCTTGTACTGAAGTCCCGATATGAGAAATTGTTCCGAAAAAAATTAAATAAGTCTATATTTTAAGCTTGTTTGTAGCGGAAGCTCCCAGTGTCTCAGTTCACTGCTCTGCCGGTGTCAGTCTCAAATCTCGGTGTCAGTGCAAATCGCGCGGGATTTGAGACTGAGACACTGGGAGCTTCCGCTACAAACAAGCTTAAAATATTGACTTATTTAATTTTTTTCGGAACAATATCTCATGTCAGGGCTTCAATACAAGAGGGACATTACAGACGAGCAGTATGGAGGTATTTGGATGTTTTTTGGTGTGTCTTTTTGGATGAAGAAAAGTGAGCACCATTCACAACCATCATATGGACATGCAGTGCTGCGTGGACCCCCCCTGTAACTTCAAAAAGGCACGGATGAGTCTGAAACTTCTCCCAACCCTTAGTCGACATGAGGGTGAGTAGAAAATGAGTGAGATATTAATTTTAGGTGAACTATCCCTTTAAGAGCTGTTGCTGCAGACTCAGCAACGTGTACTACTGTTCCTGTCATTGATAAATCACACCGGACCCAAGAAAAGTGCGGGTGTGAACACGCCATATATGGTCAATGCAAAACAGCATGTGCATATAAAGTAGCCATGTGCGCTCTGGAAATTTTTTGAGTTACGTCAGTAGAAGACGGTGAAGACAACGGACAGAGAGTGGGGAAAGAACCGGAATTTCTCTGAAAGCGAGATACACGGTGATATCGGGTCGGTACTCGCTCTCCTTTTCTCTCTCCTCTCGTCAGCTCCAAACTCACTCCTCCACCTCGTTAACTCAGGTGACAGAATAACAAGTCTCAGTAGATCATGTGTGCGCTGCTGCCAGTGTGTTTTTAAACTTAGCGGGTTTGATTCTTGTCGGACGCAGTGTTTTTCAACCTTTTTTGAGCACATTTTGTTCATTAAAAAAATCCTGCAGCACACCACTAACCAAAAATGTTACAAAATGACACAGTGCAGCCATACGGTAAATATAATACAAATAGTGTCTCTTACAGTGTAGTTAGTTTGTTCTGACTCAGTAATGGTCATTGCTAAGGCCAGGTCATTGTGCAGGCTTCTGCCACTACTACACCCATTGATACAAAAGAGTCCTATTTTATTAGCCAACTCTGCCAGACAGTCACTACTGCAGACACAGATGCTCAACAAAGCCAAATTATTTTAGGAGCTAAATGATATTTGTTTGGACACAAACTGTTAACTGATATGAACTAGGATTCTGATTTGACTCAGATTCTTCTTCTTCTTCTTTCTTTCTCTCTCTTTTTTTTCAGCTAGGTCAATCAACTCATGGGAGCTTGTCAACACGTGCACACTTCCACTCGTGCCTTCAGCCATATTTCACAGCAAACATGAGAGGACTTACACTTATGCTGTGCACTCCCTGTGATAGAAAGTCAGAACTAAATTTGAGTGCAACCTGCAACGCGTGCTTCACCCTATAAGGACGGTGGCCCTAAAATAAAAAAGGAGGCGCTCTCCAGCCGGCTCCCCCGTCACTCACCTGCAGCTGCACAGACGAGGAGCGCTCTGCTGTTCTGGCGTGGATGTGCCGCAGCACAGAAGCAGCAGTGCGCGTGTGTTTTATAAAAATATTGATAACACTGGATGGAGTGTTGAATCTCATCCATAACGGTTGTAATCGCTTACGAGCGTCGGTTAGGTTAATGTGCATTGCTAGATCAATTAAGTTAAATTTGGTAATTGTCCGCGGCGCGGCACAGTGGTTGAAAAACACTGCACTAGAGTGTGTAAAAGCAAGAAAATAATGAATAAATAAAAACAGAGTAGGACCGTGACCGGCCGTCATGCTAGTGGGAAAGGAACTACCAACCCCAATAACCCATAACAATCGGAATACTTGTTTACATGGACGTGGTTCGGAATAATGATCGGCATAAACCACCCCTCTCGATCCGAACAGAATTTTCAGAATCTTCCAATTGACGTGTTTACATGACACATTCTTATTCGGATCAGCCATTTATTCCGAATATTTGTCTCCATTTAGGGCGCACTCACACTAGGGCCAGTTGATCTGTGCCGTGCTGAAGCCCGAATGCCCCCCCTCCCCCGTCCCCCGCTGGCCCGCACTCACACTACCTCGAACCCAAGCGTGCTCAAGCACGGTTGCCTCCGACACACACGTCATCACGTTGATGTACCAACACGGCGGATGCGCTCTGACTGCAGAAAGAACGGCGCTTTGACCGGTTGTCATGGTTATCTTGAAGTTTAATCAAAGCGACGTTAACTAGCGATGTTTACGGCGCGACGTAATCGTTAAATGACTGTTGTTTACATGCGGCTGTAGACACTTGGTGGAGAACGAGCCCGCAGCGCATTACGTGTGCGCATTCCTGGCCAAGCGTACCGTGCCCAAGCACACCTCTCCCAACCGTGCCGGGCCAGGGAAGTGTGCTCAGGCACGGAACGCTTGCACTCACACCAGCAATAGAATCCGGACTTTAGGGGGCAAACGTGCTTGGGCACGGTACGATTGCCTAGTGTGAGTGCACCCTTAAACGCACCTTGTGATTATCTGTGGCACTCGTGCCTACGACCGAATCACACCCGTGCTGATATACTGTACAGTACAACAGCACTCCCTCTCGTGTGATATTGCTTAATTACAGTATAGTAGCCAAATTACACTGTATAATATCAGCATCAGTGAAATGGCATAGGCCTAATGCTTAACTCATTCTCTGACAGAGTTTTTTCGCTCAGTGTACAGCCACTACTTTTCAAACAGCCACAGAATATGTTGTGCTATGACTAAAATGAAAGGAGAGACTCTACTTTCACCAGGAAAAAAAGTTTGTAGCATGTTCCACTTTTTAGTTATCTTCATTTGAATAGGCCTACCAGTGTTGGTAATAACGGCGTTAGAATAACGGCGTTACTAACGGCGTTATTTTTTTCAGTAACGAGTAATCTAATTAATTACTTTGCCCATCATTGCAACGCCGTTGCCATTACTGAGAATGTGAAGTGGTGCGTTACTACAGTTTGGTTGAATGAAACACAAGGTGTCAGGTTTTGACCACACATCAGCTGCCTCAGGTCAGGGCATGACGGCGAGCTAAGGTAACGTTAGCTAACGCAGCATCCGAGACAGAAGATGTGTCAGTAACTCGGTTACTAAATGACAGTTACTAACAGAGTTACTTTTTAAATGAAGTAACTAGTAACTGTAACTAGTTACTATTTTTCAGTAACTTGCACAACACTGTCGAATACAGCATGTTTTCTCCAAATTCAGCATTCTGGGAGGACAATTCTGAGAAAAACAGGTTTAAAGTGAGGAGACATTTTCAAGCAGAACTCTCTTGTGAAGCTTTTTTTTCTTATTTCGACGGCATGACTGATGATTCTCTCTGTCTCTGTGTCTGTCTTTCTCTCTCGAATAGGCAAATCTTTTTTTTTATTGGTGGGATGGCAGGTCTGTGACTGTAGGGTAAGGAGAAGTAGGGCTGGGAGAAGTTTCAGAGTCCTCCGTGCCTTCTCTGAGTTACAGCGGGTCTCGGTGCAGCACTGCATGTCCATATTACGGTTGCGAATGGGCTTCACTTTTCTTTGTCCAAAAAAACACACAAAAAAAACATCCAAATACCTCAATAGTGCTCGTCTGTAATGTGATGTCCCTCTTGTATTGAAGCCCCAAGATGAGAAATTGTTCAAAAAAAATTAAATAAGTCTATATGCTCCCAGTGTTGCTCTGCCAGAATCTCGCACGATTTGCGGAGCCGTGAACTGGGTATAAATGCAAATCGCGCCAGATTTGCACAGACACAGGCAAAGCAGTGAACTGAGACACTGGGAGCTTCTGCTACAAACAAGCTTGAAATACAGTATAGACTTATTTAATTTGAAAAGTGAGGCAAAAGTGAGGCCCATTCGCAACCGTCATATGGACATGCAGTGCTGCACCGAGCCTCCCTGTAACTCAGAGAAGGCACAGAGGACTCTGAAACTTCTCTCAGCCCTTAGTCGACATGAGGGTGAGTAGATAATGAGTGGAATTTGAATTTTGGGTGAACTATCCCTTTAAAACACTATTCCAGAGTTCTTTGGACAGCTGTAAAGTCCCTCAACTGTGGAAACACTCCACAGTGATCCCCATACCCAAGAAAAGCACTACCACTGCTCTAAACGACTTCAGGCCTGTGGCTCAATCATCAAACAATGAAATAAAGAAAAAATCCGCACACCATAGGAGCTCCCTTCAGAGGATTTAATAGCGTGACGTTTCGAGCAACAATGCTCTTTTTCAAACTGCTGTGTAGCTGGTACAGACAGGAAACTGCTTAAATACAAAGTGACCCCGCCCAGGTTGGAGTCAACCATTTTGAAAAGAAGGGGGGTGTGACTTCCACAAAATATCCATATAGAAGAAAAAATTAATACAGGCAAAAATACATTTTCCATGAGGTAAGTACATGGTGGAGAAAAACATTTTTTTGTAGACAAAAGCATCATGGATCTATAGAGTACAAACAATCATCATTCTGTAGAGAATAAATAAACATTCTGTAGAGAATAAATAAACAGGCAGAGTCGTTGTATTATGTAGTAGGGACACAGCAACCTAACTACAGTAAAGAGGCGCCTCTGTCTATAAATTCAAGAAACAAATGACCACCAAAGGTGGATATACCGGTATACAGAAGATATACAAAATATACACATACATATACTGTACATACCAGTAGTAAAAAAGTGAGATATACCAATATTACAAATACATTTACACGTATACTGGTAGTAAAAGAACATCCCACGACAATGACCATAGTAAATAGAAAGAACAGGATACATATATATTTTTACCTACAGTCAATCAGGGAGAACCGTAACGGCAGGAACATTACAGGCAGGGTCTAATATCAAAATCTTCGTTGAGCCCCCTAGGCGATAAAGTGTCCAGAGTATGAATCCAATACAGTTCTTGTTTAAGCAACAGAATGTTGATATCCCCCCCCCTCTGCGAGGTTTTTTAATTGTCTCAATCCCCACATATCTTAAAGTGGATATGTTGTGTTTAGCCTCTGCAAAATGAACAGCAACTGGGTTTGTGGCAACGTGATTTCTAATGTTGCTCCGATGTTCAGATATTCGTGTCTTCAGAGGTCGGGTAGTTTTTCCTATATATGCTAGGCCACATGGGCATTTCAGCATATAGATAACATTGGAAGTGTGACACGAGATAACACCTTTAATGTCAAATTTTTTACCAGATCGAGGATGGTAAAAATGCCTGGTTTTTTGAGAAAAAAAAAAGTTGCATTGTTGACAACAGCCACAGGGATAATATCCTGGGGAAATATTAAGAAAATGTGGGGGGGCTGAGAGGGGAGGGAGGTCAGCTCTCACCAGTGTATTTCGTAAGTTAGGAGGTCTTTTGTATACCACACGGGGTGGGTTGGGGAGACACTCTTTTAAAATGGGGTCAGTGTCAATAATGTGCCAATGTTTTTTAATAGTCTTTTCAATACTATTGGCAACAGGTGAGTACTTGATGGCAGAAATAACCCTGGGTGTATTGTCTTTTTCTTTCGTGGTAGGGAGGCATTCATCCTGTGACACATTAGAAAAACGAGCCGCAGCAGTCTGGATCCAGGAGTCTTTGTAACCCCTAGATTTAAAACGTTGTTCTAGCTCTTTGCTGCGGATACTGAAGTCTTCGTCTGAGCTGCAGATTCTTCTGATGCGATTATACTGAGAGATAGGAAGATTCTTCTTCAAAGGTGTGGGGTGGTAGGATTCACCATGTAATAATGAATTTCTGTCCGTAGGTTTTCGGTACAGGTCAGTCTTTAGACAATTGTTTTCTTTTTTTATCATGATGTCAAGGAAGTTCATTTCATTATAGTCTGAAGACATGGTGAATTTTAAATGACTGTTCTTAGAGTTAATCAGTTCGTGAAACTCGAAAAGGAGGGTCTCTGGGCCTGTCCACAGAAAAAAGATGTCGTCAAGATACCTTTTCCAAAAGGAGATGTGTTGGAGGTAAGGGTTGTCCTCATTGAAGATGGCATGTTGTTCAAAGTAGCCGACATATAATGATGCAAAACTTGGAGACATCCTGGAGCCCATTGCAACACCCGAGATCTGGAGGAAGAATTCATCACCAAAGAGAAAGGAGTTGGAGGTAAGCACTTCTTTAATAAGTTAAAGTATGCATATGGTGCTCGGGTGGTGTTCATTTCTCTTGTTAAGATAAAATTCAGTAGCCTGTAGACCACCCTAAAAAGGAACATATATAGAGATTCAATGTCCATTGTAACTAATATATGGGATTCCTCAATGTGATAAATGTTTTTAATAGTTTTAATAAAGTCCATGGAGTCCCTAGTATATGAGGGTAGTGCAGTGACAAGAGGTTGTAGATGAGAGTCCACAAAGGCAGATATTTTTCAGTAAGCGAGCCAATGGCCGAGATGATAGGTCTGCCAGGAGGTATATCAACAAACTGTTTGTGAGTTTTTGGTAAGATGTAAAAAACTGGCATAATGGGGAATTTAACTGACATAAACTCCAGTTCAGATTTGGTAATGTCGCCTTGTGCACATAGGGGGCCCTAGTCTCGTGGACCGGGCGAAGTCTAACCTCAGCGCAGCTACGCCACGTCAACGGGGTGTGGCCAAGGTCCATTTCGCAAGATTGGTGGGCCGCGCAGTCAGACTTAGACCAGCGTAAACCCTCCCCTCGTCCCTCCCACCGGCGCAAACGGCAAAGAGGGAGGAGAGAGGGCGGGAGGGAGACAGGAGGAGGAGAGAAAGGCGTGGAGTGGGTTTGACACAGCTGAGTCAGATCTTCACCAATCAAAGGAGCTCCTCTCCTCACCTTTAACTGCGCGGCGGGTGATGCGCGCTGCAAGTTTGTCATTTTATACTTGGACATGGACGGAGGAAACAGCGACGCCAGAGGCCGAACCTCTCCCCGGAGGAAACAGCTGTGCGGTCCGGAGGTCCGAGCTCAGAGTGACCAATAATGAGTTTACTAATATACTTAACCAGGATTGATCTGATACACTGAGAACGGCTGCCCAATGTAAGAAACAACAACTAATAAACTAATAAAGAAACTCACATTTATTCAAACCCTGTGCAAGCAAGATGAGAGGTGTAGCCTACACTAATCACAACATAAACAAACACCATGAAATCAGCGTAAAGGACGCGCTCTCTCTCTCTCTCTCTCTCTCTCTCTCTCTCTCTCTCTCTCTCTCTCTCTCTCTCTCTCTCTCTCTCTGTCCTCCTCTCTCTCTCTCTCTGTCCGTCTCTTTTTTTTCTGTGATAGAGAGTACTGTAGTAGGCTATATACTGACTATCTGATACAGAGGCTGTTGTGGTGGACTAAGAGAGATGATGATTTGTGTTTTGTTTTTCATTACGTCTGCGTGATGCGGTCGCTCGCTCTGATGAATTAATAAGTAAATAAATAAATAAAGCGATCATCACAAGGGCAGAGTGGTATCTCAACACGGCAGCGACATGCAGTCATCCACCCTCAGTCCTGCTTGGGACATCCACAGCTGCTTTTCAGTGCCAGTTCGTCCCTGCTGTGTTAATTCAGGTGGAGTTTCCTTTACGCGCCGACAGCCTTTGATCTCTGCTTTGATCTGACGTCAGATGTGACGGGACAATCTATATAGATACAAATTCACTGTTGATTCCATTAGTTGCATTAAATAGTGGTTATTGTGGATATTTATTGCATTGAAATGTGTCTGGAACTGTGGAGATCTGCCTGTGAGGTCTTGGTGACGTGTGTGCACTGCAGGTCAGTCAGACTGACTTTGCGCTAGGCTGCGCTGGTCGAAACTTGCATTAGACCAGCTGCGCTACCTTGCGCCACCTGCGCTGCGCCAGAAAACTAGGGCCCAGGGTGTCAAGTTTTTCTGAAATGTGGTTTTGGAAAACCAGCGTGGGATTCTGGTCCAATTTTCTGTAATATGCATCACGGTTTAAAATGACAATAGCTCCTAGGTTTTTTAGTTCTGTACGTTGTTCCTTAGTGAGGTTGTCAGCCACTTTATACTCCTTTTTATTGTGTAAAATGTTGCAAATGTCTCTTTCTACCAAACGGCAGTATGTGTCCATCAAACAACACATCATCAGAGTTACTGACATTGCGCTGGACCCATTACAGTATGCATATCGTTCAGGAAGAGGTGTTGGCGATGCAAAAGCCTTCATCATCGACACCATTCACAAACACCTGGAATACCCAAATACCACAGCTGGACTTTCTCTGATTTCTCCTCAGCATTCACTAACTTTTTATCTAACAGGACACAGAAGGTTAGGGTCAACAACCTCTGCTACACCTCAACTTGGGGGAAACCCCCAAGGCTGTATGCTGTTACTGTACCTCTGCTCTACATCCTGTACACAGACGACTGCAGATCCACACAGCCCAACTGCCCCCTGGTAAAATATGCTGATGACACAGCCCTCCTGTCTCTGCTGTCAGGCCCCTCCCAACATCATGGACCTGCTCTGCAGGAGTTTGTAGAGTGGTGTGACAGCTCAAGCCTGGAACTGAACATTAGCAAAACCAAAGAGATGGTGGTAACTTTTTCCAACAAGCAGAAGGAACTGTCTGCATTAGTCATCACCTCCATCCACGGTGAGCCCGTGGAACTACTGTAGTACAAATATCTGGGAACTATCCTCGACAACCAACTGAAATTCTTTGTCAGGTTTTGCAGGAAGTTCGGACCCAAATGCAGACTCTCAGGAGCAGGTCGGTGACAAAAAAGGTCTTAATTTACCATGAACAACACATGGAACGACGACAATGACAAATGAACCGACAAGAGACAAAGGGAAACGCAGAGTTTATATACAGTACACGAGGAAACAAGAACCAGGTGGTGCAATCAGACACAGGTGAGACACTGTTATGAGTCAGTCTGGTGGGGTGTACGGTAGAGTGGTTGCTAGGGACTCACTGACATACACGTGAGAAGGGGGCGTGGTGTTGGGGGATTCTCAAAATTGGTGGCAGCTGCTCCCGAGGAGGAAGTCGGGATTTTGGGGGAGGAAGAAGGTGGAGGTCCACGGGGAAGAAGCCACAGGGAAAAGGTGACTCAACGACACACCAAGGAGACTGAAGCGACATCCACCACACCACCACTTGTTTTTCTTTTTGACCCACACTTAATGAACTTAAACAACTAAGCAAAGAGCGGGCTGTCCGGGAAACCGAAGTCTTGTATTGAAGCCCCAACATGAGAAATTGTTCTGAAAAAAATTAAATAAGTCTATCTACTAAGCTTGTTTGTAGCGGAAGCTCCCAGTGTCTCGGTTCACTGTTCTTCCTGTGTCCGTGACCGGCGGAACAATTTCTCATGTCGGGGCTTCAATACAAGAGGGACATTACAGACGAGCAGTATGGAGGTATTTGGATGTTTTTTGGTGTGTCTTTTTGGACGAAGAAAGTTGGTACCTGCCGACACCAACAACTTGGCTGCTCATTTTAACTCTGTTTGCCTTTCTACCCTCAATGCTATTGCCCCCCAGAAGCTTATAACCAAGTCCTCACATAAGAGGCAACCTTGGTTAAATGAAAGTATCCACAGTTTTAAAAGAGATTGTAGAAAAGCAGAGCATTTGTGGAAAAAATCAGGTCTCCAGATTCATTTTAATATTATGAAGAGCCTTTTATCCACTTTTAACTGTATGATAAAAGAGGCAAGAAGACAATATTTCTCGAATCTGATTCTCATTAATCAAAATAACCCCAGGATTTTATTTAAGACTGTTGATTCCCTGGTCAATACTCCGCCCCCCTCTGTCCCCATTGAATCAGATGCCGACTGTAATCGTTTTTTATCTTATTTTAACGATAAGGTGGAGTCTATCAGAGCCTCGGTTACACCCAGTGCCTCTTTTACTGATGCTTTTACTGATACTTTTAGTGATGCCTTTTATCCCCCAAAGGACATTTTAAACCAGTTTTACCCAATAACTCTACCTGAACTTTTAGATGTTGTTTCACACACTAGAGTGTCAACCTGCCCTTCTGATGTGATTCCATCTAGGTTTTTAACTCAAGTATTTGATTCTGTTGGGCCCAGCTTGCTCTCTATTTTTAACAGCTCGCTGACTACTGGTTGTGCCCCGGACTATTTTAAAACTGCATGCATAACCCCCTCTTGAAAAAACCAAGGCTAGACCCTTCCTTGCATCACAACTACAGGCCAATCTCCAAACTGCCTTTTATGTCAAAAATTTTAGAAAAAAATGTGTCTTTACAGCTTTTAGCAGCCCTAGAGGAAAATTTTATCTTTGATAAATTTCAGTCTGGATTCCGGAAGTACCACAGCACAGAAACGGCTCTACTAAAAGTGACCAACGACCTCTTACTTGGCAGCCGACAGTGGGTTGTGCTCAGTCTTGGTACTTCTGGATCTCAGTGCGGCGTTCGACACAATTGACCATATGATTCTTTTAAATCGTTTGAGGCACTGGGTGGGTGTTTCAGGTACAGCTTTGAAGTGGTTTTATTCATACTTTTTAAATCGTACGTTCTGTGTCACAGCAAATAACTTCAAGTCCTCCTCCTCCTCTCTGAAGTACGGCGTGCCTCAGGGGTCTGTTTTAGGACCAATCCTATTTTCATTATACATGCTTCCCCTGGGGCACATAATACAAAAATATGATGTGTCTTTTCACTTTTATGCTGACGACACTCAGCTGTACCTGCCCGTAAATGCCACTGACCCTGGGAAGTTGAGTGCTTTTTTAGACTGTATTACTGCTGTTAAAAACTGGTTGTCAAAAATTTTTCTCCAACTCAATGACAACAAAACAGAGGTTCTGGTCTTTGGGTCCCAGCAGATGTCTAAACAAATCCTGTCAGCTGCTGGGCCATTAATAGATGGCATCAAACCCTCCGCAAAAAACCTTGGAGTTTGGTTTGATAGTGACTTAAACTTTGAACAGCACACGACCAAACTTGTTCAGTCTTGCTTTTATCATCTTAGAAATAGATGACGAAAAAGATTCGATCCTTTTTATCTTTTAAAGACACAGAAACGATTTTACATGCTTTTATTTCAGCACGACTGGACTTTTGTAACAGTCTTTTTACCTGTCTTAATCAAAAATCCCTGGACAGACTCCAGTCGGTGCAGAATTCTGCTGCCAGGCTTTTAACCAGAACTAAGAAACGTGAGCACATTACGCCTGTTTTAGCTTCCCTGCACTGGCTTCCAGTACGTTTTAGGATTGATTTTAAGATTAATCACTTTTAAAGCACTCAACGGTTTTAGTCCTGCATATCACTGACCTTTTATCTGTGTACACTTCTGCTCGCAGTCTGAGATCCTCAGATAAAGGTTTTTTAGCTGTCCCTGGGGCCCGACTGATGACAAAGGGGGAAAAAGCATTCTCAGTTCGGGCCCCAAGGCTCTGGAATGATCTACCGGAGGACATTAGGTCAGCTTCTTCAGTGTTGTGTTTTAAATCACTCCTCAAAACTCATTTTTATCGGAAAGCCTTTCCTGATTTTATTTGATTTTATTTACTTGTTCTGGTTGTCATTTTAATTGTTGTTACCTTGTTGTACAGTACCTTGTAACATGTGTTTTGAAAGGTGCTATATAAATAAAGTTTATTATTATTATTATTATTATCCATTGACAACCATTATATGGACAAATACTGCTGCGCGGACCCCCCCGTAACTCAGAGAAGGCACGGAGAACTCTGAAAATTCTCACAGTTCTTAGTCGACATGAGGGTGAGTAGATAATGAGTGAAATTTGTATTTTGGGTGAACTATCCCTTTAATTGTCCCTTGGGGACAAATAAGGTTCTTGATTGATTGATTGATTGTGTTATGGGTATAGGTGTGTATGGGTATGTTTGTGTTTGCTCTTCCCTTGTCCCAGGTCCCTGTGCGCTGTGCGTCATGTGTCATCGCTCCTCCTCTCTCCATGTCCTTGCCGGAAGCCGGAAGCCGGGACACTTTAAAAGCCGCCCGGAAGAGAAAGTCAGTGGGCACAGTCTGCTTGTGGCTGCCTGCCGCACACCACGTTCTTCGATTGCTTTTGCTTTGTATGTCTTTGTTTGGGGAATAGAGTGCCGAAGCGGAAGCAGGAAGTAACGGCCCCATGGGACTTCAATTCGAGAAAAGGCTCCATAGAAATGAACGAGACTCCAAGATTTATTTCGTGATCCGTTTGAATTGTGCCATGACAAAAAAATATGTCCTCTACCTGTTTAAAACATCACGTTTCATGCCGAGAAATCAGCAGTTTGTTGTAAAACGGCAACAGAAGAATGTATTTTGTGTGACGACGCTCTGCGGACTACAAATCTGTGTCCCACAAAAAATACGTCACCAACTGACGTATTTTTATAAAAAGCAAGACATTCGAGAGACACACAAAAGTAGTTACCACGAGTGGATTTAGGATGAACTGGATAGAGCATCAACTACAATATTTTCGTGGCCTTTCTTAAGATGAATGTTAAAGTTGCAATTTTGGAACATATTGGCCCAACACATAAGCCTTTGGTTGCTATTGTACATACAATGCAAGAATGACCACATTGTGACTGCACTAGCAACACGTTCTCACCCCCAGTGCGTCAACAGCCTGACGAACGGTCACTGTCCCTCCTCGTCACATGTCTGACTCATTAGGTGCCCGTTTTTCGTCAGGTTTTGACGCGCTCGGCTTTCAGTTGATTCCAATGCAATCCCCTTCGCGGCGATATGTGACGCTCAGAGCAAGTGATCCAGCCGACCCGGCTGCGGCACTGACAGACGCTGTGAGCAGAGGAAAACTTTTTTTTTTTTTTTTTTTTTAACTTTTCCTTAAATCTTTATTGAACCTGATGCTGCTGTGTCTGACGTAGCTTTCGGCAAGGACGTCCTTTCGGTTATTTATTTATTTATTTATTTATTTATTTAGTGATCATGGTGTTTGGTGCAGAATAATCAATCAATAAATAAATAAATTACGTCCTTGTCGGAAGCTGCGTCAGACCAGGAGGGGGGGGGGGTTGTGGATTCTACAGGTGAAGACCACTTCCGCGTTCAAAAAGCTGCTCTGTTTAATCAATATTCTGAAGAAAGATCTGATTATTAGCCATAACGCTGTAACCATCCAAGGAAGACTGTGTAACAATATTATGTGCTTCTGCTGAATCCTAAAGCCCTGTGTAATATCAACTTTATTTTAAGAAAACACGCTTTGTTTCCAATGTCATATCACAGAGAAGCACTACATTACCCATAATCCTCATATTTATCAGCGACGTGTCTGATTGGTTGAGCTTGCTGTTACCAGCAAATGAAAAAATAAAACAAATTGAGCTTATATTATTTTCTTAGTAACTAAAAGGTCTTAACATCTTTTTTGTTTTCAACATTGAATAAAAAAAAGGGTGCTATATTGTTAAAATTCAACAATAAAGTGCATAAAAGTTGGCTTGACTTCTTTCTTTTTTTCTTTTTTTTCATAATTTTCACCAGCATCTTTCTGGTCCACATCACATCACATTTATTGTAATTTTTAATTCAATGAGTGACATTTTATTTTTTATCTGAAAAACATTATTATGAATTCAAGGGTCAGAGGTCACTGATTAGTGTTAAATTTAACCTTTTTGACCCTGTTTCCTTGAATAAATCACTAAGACTTTGATGCGGGAAGCTGAGATTTTGATTTGATTTTGTTCAGAGCACTAGGGACAAAGTTTCTGTAGAATTTCAGACCTGTCGGACGTCCAGAAGGGTCACAGCTGACCGTCCAGGCTCGTTTCTCGGCCTTCAAAGCCTAGATTTAGAAGCCTTTTGTCTAATAACGTCCACATCCTTGGGGTTATAAGGCTGAAAGTTTCATGCATTTGTCCGGGGCCTAAGGCCATCCACCATGTGCAATTTCAAACCCGTGTGACCTTCACAAGTGTCAAAGGTCGCTGATCTGTGACCTTTTTGACCCCGTTTCCTTGAATAAAACACCAAGACTTTGATGCAGGAAGATGAGCTTTTAATATGTGGTCCAGAATGTCTAGTAGATTGTGTGTGCAAAAGATTCAGAGCTCTGTGACATTCAGAAGGGTCACAAATAGCCAAAAAGCAATGCTCCTTTCTCTGACCTTATATTAAAGGAGAAATGCAATTCTTTAATAGCTTCCAGATGCTTTGGCCTATCAGGCTGAATTTTTAGCTACAGGAGCTGGTGTACGATCAGGAAGTAGGGGAGCTGTGCATAAAGCCAATTGGTAAGTGTCAAAGGTCACAGGGGTCAAACATCAAAGTGAATCCAGCCATTCCTGCTTTTTCTCAACAAAACATACACGCTTTAAGTTATCATCATGAAATATTAATAGGTTGTATATCAGAGAGTCCTCTATCAGAATATTTTGGTCCCGTTGCTCTAGGGGCCCCGGGAGGCCCCGGGGGGCCACTTGGCTTTCCCATGCTCCCACAGAGTTGGGTGTCGGGGTGATGGATAAGGGCCTCACCATGAGTCCACAGGCCAAGTTTCAAGTGATTTGGTCGGTTTCTATGGAAACGGCGGCCTCAAGGATACAGAGGAATGCGACTGTTTGAAGCCCGCCTCTCGAAAAGTAATGGCTCGATCAGGACCGAACACACATCTACGCGTTCGTCTTGGGCCCCCGAACCATATATTACGAAATCAGAACTGCACGACTTTTGGAAATGTGTTTTGTCTATTTCGGCTTTTCAGACTCAGAGTCTGTCAGACTTAAAGCGTGAGAGACCCTCTTAGTCAGAAAAGCCGAAATAGACAAAACACATTTCCAAAAGTCGTACAGTTCTGATTTCGTAATATATGGTTCGGGGGCCCAAGACGAACGCGTAGATGTGTGTTCGGTCCTGATTGAGCCATTACTTTTCGAGAGGCGGGGCTTCAAACAGCCGCATTCCTCTGTATCCTTGAGGCCGCTGGTTCCATAGAAACCGACCAAATCACTTGAAACTTGGCCTGTGGACTCATGGTGAGGCCCTTATCCATCACCCCGACACCCAACTCTGTGGGAGCATGGGAAAGCAAAGTGGCCCCACAGGGCCCCCCGGGGCCCCTAGAGCAACGGGACCAAAATATTCTGATAGAGGACTCTCTGATATACAACCTATTAATATTTCATGATGATAACTTAAAGCGTGTATGTTTTGTTGAGAAAAAGCAGGAATGGCTGGATTCACTTTGATGTTTGACCCCTGTGACCTTTGACACTTACCAATTGGCTTTATGCACAGCTCCCCTACTTCCTGATCGTACACCTCCTTTAGCTAAAAATTCAGCCTGATAGGCCAAAGCATCTGGAAGCTATTAAAGAATTGCATTTCTCCTTTAATATAAGGTCAGAGAAAGGAGCATTGCTTTTTGGCTATTTGTGACCCTTCTGAATGTCACAGAGCTCTGAATCTTTTGCACACACAATCTACTAGACATTCTGGACCACATATTAAAAGCTCATCTTCCTGCATCAAAGTCTTGGTGTTTTATTCAAGGAAACGGGGTCAAAAAGGTCACAGATCAGCGACCTTTGACACTTGTGAAGGTCACACGGGTTTGAAATTGCACATGGTGGATGGCCTTAGGCCCCGGACAAATGCATGAAACTTTCAGCCTTATAACCCCAAGGATGTGGACGTTATTAGACAAAAGGCTTCTAAATCTAGGCTTTGAAGGCCGAGAAACGAGCCTGGACGGTCAGCTGTGACCCTTCTGGACGTCCGACAGGTCTGAAATTCTACAGAAACTTTGTCCCTAGTGCTCTGAACAAAATCAAATCAAAATCTCAGCTTCCCGCATCAAAGTCTTAGTGATTTATTCAAGGAAACAGGGTCAAAAAGGTTAGATTTAACACTAATCAGTGACCTCTGACCCTTGAATTCATAATAATGTTTTTCAGATAAAAAATAAAATGTCACTCATTGAATTAAAAATTACAATAAATGTGATGTGTGAAAGATGCTGGTGAAAATTATGAAAAAAAAGAAAAAAAAGAAAGAAGTCAAGCCAACTTTTATGCACTTTATTGTTGAATTTTAACAATATAGCACCCTTTTTTTATTCAATGTTGAAAACAAAAAAGATGTTAAGACCTTTTAGTTACTAAGAAAATAATATAAGCTCAATTTGTTTTATTTTTTCATTTGCTGGTAACAGCAAGCTCAACCAATCAGACACGTCGCTGATAAATATGAGGATTATGGGTAATGTAGTGCTTCTCTGTGATATGACATTGGAAACAAAGCGTGTTTTCTTAAAATAAAGTTGATATTACACAGGGCTTTAGGATTCAGCAGAAGCACATAATATTGTTACACAGTCTTCCTTGGATGGTTACAGCGTTATGGCTAATAATCAGATCTTTCTTCAGAATATTGATTAAACAGAGCAGCTTTTTGAACGCGGAAGTGGTCTTCACCTGTAGAATCCACAACCCCCCCCTCCTGGTCTGACGCAGCTTCCGACAAGGACGTAATTTATTTATTTATTGATTGATTATTCTGCACCAAACACCATGATCACTAAATAAATAAATAAATAAATAACCGAAAGGACGTCCTTGCCGAAAGCTACGTCAGACACAGCAGCATCAGGTTCAATAAAGATTTAAGGAAAAGTAAAAAAAAAAAAAAAAAGTTTTCCTCTGCTCACAGCGTCTGTCAGTGCCGCAGCCGGCTCCGCTGGATCACTTGCTCTGAGCGTCACATATCGCCGCGAAGGGGATTGCATTGGAATCAACTGAAAGCCGAGCGCGTCAAAACCTGACGAAAAACGGGCACCTAATGAGTCAGACATGTGACGAGGAGGGACAGTGACCGTTCGTCAGGCTGTTGACGCACTGGGGGTGAGAACGTGTTGGCACTAGACATGTTTTGCTTTCCCTTGGAGCTTGGGTGTAGTACCACAGTAAACTATGTGTAATTCATGTATAACAATTGTGTATTTGGCTATAATTTTGCTATTTGTTTCATTGTTTGATTGTCTGAAATTAATATAATACATTAAAAAGGCCTATGTATGTACAGTGTAATGCTAGTTTACATTATAATACTTTATGTTAGGGGAATCCCGCATCGGGCAGCCCTTTCCTGCATGTCATTCCCCCTCTCTGCCTCCCCATTTCTTATCTCTCTCTCGACTGCACTATCGATTAAAGGCAATAACCCCCACCCCAAAAACAAAAATAAATATGTTAAAGTGGCATTAATATGAGAATGTCATGCCAAACACCCCCACCCCTTTCTCATGTTCTCAAGTTCAGGTTGTGAAAATAACAAAGGAAGTCAAGACTCCACCTCCTCATATACATAACATTAATATAGCTCAGATATTGTAAGTTACTGAACAGTGGGCTGTCAACATTCAAGGTACGGTAAGACCTTAATGTCCCCATCTGACACTAATAAGAATAATAGACCAGAATAATATTTCACAAATTTAAAATTCTTCCTTTACCTTGGTGCAGTCCAGTTTATACTGAAATTCTTCATTCTAAGTGTGCATTACTAAGCTGTTTTTTTTCTTGTTTTTTCCCAATTCATGTAATTTTATCTTCTACACAGCTACAGATGGCTCTGCTGTGGCAACTCATGCTCCTGTGCTGGGCATGGAGTCCTATGTGTCTGCCATCAAGAGTCAGCTTCATTGGGACACCTCAAGAGTGTGAAAAGGCACACTTTGTCCCTGGTTACAATCTGGGTGGAGAAGGCTTTGACATCGTTACCATGGAGCGGAAAGGTGCCTATGTCATCGACACTGAAACATGGAAGCTCAAAAATGGCACTTGCAGGCTGTACAGGAACAACTACATGAATGGGGAAAAACAGAAGGTACCAGTTTCTGTGGCGGACTGGAGAACCCTCCCCATGTGCAGTTTAAAGGTCTCCACAACTGAATATGATTCTGTCGAAACTCTTGTCAATGGGTCCACATCGTCTGTGTCCAATGATTGGAAGATCGGCCTTGAAGTCCCTGTAGACCCCAGTGTGACCGTTGGTGTTGGGTTAGGAGGTTCCCACTCCAGAGATGCAACCTTTGGAATGCAAAAGTCAAAAAGAGACCGCTACAGCTTCTTTCGCCAGTCAGTCTACTGTAAATTCTATAAGTGAGTATGTGAACAAATCTTTATTTTCTTGACATTAACAGTGAACCTTGCTTGCTTGATTTCTTTGACTCTGGTGCTTTGTTTCACAGTACAGTGACAAAAATTATGCTGAAACTATACTTAAAAAAACCCATAAACCATAACATGTAAATTCTCCTCTTCACAGCTACAGAGTGACAACAAATCCTCCACTGAGTCATGATTTTCAAACAGCTGTCAACTCCCTTCCCTCCTATACACAAAAAGATGAGTCATCGTATCGCGATCTAATCGACACCTATGGTACACATTACATCCTAAAAGTGTCTCTGGGAGGAGAAATAAAAGCAATCACTGCTGTCAAGACTTGTGAGGCTACCATGAATGGAATGTCCTCAACAGAGGTGAAAGATTGTTTGTCAGTCGAGGCCTCAGCTAGTTTTGCCAAATCAGCCAGTGTAGAGGCCATGACCAAGCATTGTCAGGAAAAAAAGAAGAAATTAAACCACAACCAAAGTTTCAGCAGCACGTTTAATGAGCGTAACACAGAGGTCATTGGTGGAAACATTGAAGGAACTGATATTCTCTTTCAAGGCCAATCAGATCCTTCTGTGTATAACAACTGGCTAAACTCACTGAAAACCATCCCTGATGTGGTCCGATACAACTTGAAGCCCCTGCACACCATACTGCCAAACGGTCATCCTGCACAGGCCGGACTCAAGAGAGAGGTGGAGAAGTACATCAAGAAAAATGCAGTGCTGAAGAAATGTTCAGAAACCTGTAAGATTGGGCATCGATCTGGCACAAGGGATCCTTGTGATTGTGTCTGTAACAGTAACCAGAATATGAAGTCAAACTGCTGTCCTGCTGCCAGAGGTCTGGCAACTCTAGAGGTATTTAAGCTTTATGCGCGGGGTCTCTATGGTGATGAGTGGGGTAAGACAGATGGTTCAGTGGAGGTCAAATATGGTGATCAGACAAAGCGCACTATGATCATAAGTAACAACGACAATCCTAGATGGCCAGAAAGATTTGAATTTGGAAGTATCAGCATCAACATGAAAAACAAACTTACGTTCAGTATTTATGATGAGGATACTTACTGGAATAGTGATAAGCTTGGTAAGTGTTCATTTGATCTGCGTAGTGGGACAGTGATAGACAGCTGCATGTTAAATCATGGTACCTTCTTCTTCTCCTACAAAGTGCAGTGTGCACCAAGTCTTGGTGGTCAACAGTGTCAGGACTACATATCTTCCCCAATGAGTCCCTCTCTGTCCAAGGTCTTCTACACAAGAAACGGGGTCCTTGCTGGAGAGTCAGGGGACAAACACCCAAACTTGTTCAGTCAGTCAGGTAGAGGTCAGCTGTTGAGATAAGATGGAGAAAGACAACATCTGTTGCCTACTTTTGTCACCTATTTTGCTTTTAAATTGTTACTCATTTCTGTGAAAAAATATTCACATCTCTGAAAAATTTAAGTTTTTCTTCTTCTTTTTTTTTGACATGTTTACCATTGAATCTATAAGAAAAGCATCAACAAAGACAATGCTGGTGTTGGTTTAGTTTTATTATCTCACAATAATGTATTCTTTTCTATTTTCCTTAGTTTCATATAGGCTTTAGATGTTAACAAGATAACTGTATGATTGTACGGTGAATATCTTGGTTATAGACAATGGCATCTTTTACACTTTTATTTTCTTATATTCAGTCTCTTTGACTTGTGTGAAAATAGAATTTGACATGACCTTTACCGTAATCTGTTCGTGGCTTTTCCTCATCCTCAGTTGCAAAATCTGCCAATAAAGCATCAACAAAGACAAAACGAGTGTCTGTGTGATTTTATGAACTACAAAAATGTTAGGAAATTGTGTTTTCTTCTTAATATCTAATACTGAGGTATATATTAATAATTAACTACAATGAAGACAATGGCTCTCCAATAAATCATGAGTTATTAAAGCCAGGAACGGAGGCCCTAAAACTGATACAACGCTGTTACAATGTCCAAGCTCCTACTAACAATACAATATCATTCTATCTAAAGGAAATTCAAATGAAAAACAGGGGAGCCCTGAAATGGCGTAGATAGGAACTGAAACCCCAAATAAAGGAAGAGAAACACATTTGCATAAAAGACAGAGGTCAATGAGTGAGGATAATAAACTGTCCTTGTGGGCCTTGTTCTTCATGCTGGTATCAAGAATTGTAGCATCCTAATGTTAAAGGTAGAGCCTGGAAGTTTTTGCTCCAAAATAACTGCCAGACTTATACAAATGAAATCCGTCTTAATCATCACCTATAAGGAAAATCTAAGACTAAATAATCATTTAGAATAGGGGAGAAATAAAAGTGCCGAGAACGCCACCTAGGTTGGAGAGCCTAGGACTCTTAAGAAAGACAGGTTCGTAAAATCAGGTTTGAGCAGAGTTAATAGGCCAATAAAGTCAATTGGGAATTTACAGTGTATTTATTATAAAACAGGATGGTCCAGTATGCATTCTTTTCTGGGATGTTTTTCAGTCCTAGTCCTCCCTCTGATCAGGCCGCAGTGGCTTCCACTGCCTGGTGCTCGATCTGCCTGTATGGTATAGAAAACACAGCCACCAATCTCCGGCCAACACAGCAGCTCTCGTACAGTACACTCGCTTCCTCCCGCCTGGCCCCACAGCTGGCCTTCCCTAGTCTGCCGCTCGATATCCAAAGGAGACACTCACACTTTTCCTGGGGAATAATGTCCTGTTATTCACCCAGGTTGGAATCTAGGCCGAACAGACGTGGGCTGCTGTGCTTCAGGTGTAGGTGGTCTCTGCAGTGGTGGTGGTCTTCTCGCCTTTTGTTCACCTGCTCCCTGTGTGAGGAGCATTATGCCGGCGTTTTCTACCAGCTGTAGCTCATAATGTTGATTAGTCTGCCGAATCTGTGTGTAGTTCAGGGTCAGTAGTAAATGAAAACACTTGCATGCAGTTCAACATAATCAAAACCTGTAAGAACATAAAATAACAATATAGTAAAGCAACACATGTGATATTTCATTACTTAAACACAGTAAGATGAAGAAAACATGCAACCAAAAACTGACCCCGTCCCATATGGGCTTCTAGTCCTGTGTGACCCCTCCCCCCCGCATGTATTTTGGTCTTTTTCTTTGTTTTGTTGTGAGACTTTCTGGGTGGAGAGTCAGTGTTTTCTCATCTATGTTCCCCAGGTCCTATGTTCCCCCCCAGCTACTTGTAGGCTATTAGAAATGATCATTTATATGTGTTTTTCTTGTCAGTCATATTTCCATTTAGTCCAGACCATGGAACCAAAAGCAGTGGAGAATCTATAATGAATTGCAGTAGATATGTTGAGTTGCAACACATTGTCTGTCATGCAACAGGTTTATAAAGCCATAAACAGCCACAATAGCTTATCAAACGCTCTGATCAAAAATAGACAGTGAACAGTGACAAGTGTGTGAAGGGCTCCATGTCGACTTTAACACTGTATAAAGAGTATCTGCATTTACTGTCAACTAGATTTGAATATTTGTTATCTATAAATTCTAGTAATGCAAAGCCAGCAATAAAATAAAATAAAAATTCTGAAAAATTCTATTTAACATGAATTTACCAAAGTTAACAAGTCAGTTGATGAATAAACAAACTAGATACCACTACAAAGGTAGAAATGCAGCAAGGTAGAGAGAGAGAGAGACAGACAACTGAACTTACATGCAGTGTTGGGGAAGCTACTTTGCAAGCGTACTGTAGCTTGTAAAAGTACATGTAGTTCAGCCCGGCAATAGTTTAAACAAACTACATTTCTACCCCTGGAGAAATGTAGTTTGTAGGTTTGTAGGTCCCTAAAAAAGGAGCTTTAGCGTGTTGTATTTTGATTGACGTATATGGCACTCAATGAGTTAACTTGAAGGACATGGACGGTGACTGTCAATTAAAGCGCCATCAGATGTGAGATGAAATGATGAAAGATAACTTCTTTCACTAGGACATTATGACTTCATATTTGTTACTTTGGTAATAATTTCTCTAATTTAATTTATCAGGTTACATCACCTGTTTGTTTGACATATGTTTCAAAAGTGCCTTTTATTCATTGTGATGAGACAGTAGCATTTTGCATGTGTCTGCACACTGACAGTGTGTCAACACAACATCCAAACTGTTTACAGTCATTATTTCAACTTAATTGGTTCATTTCAGTTCTACATGTATCAGAGGATATATTATTAATCATTAATGTGCACTGTCCCATCCAAATAAACAAATGAAGTAAAGTATTGGATTTCATCCTGACTACAACATAAAAGCTAAGAGCTTGCATTGGTTTTTAATTAGAGGTGAACAATTCAAGTAACTGCAGCTAAAACAAAAATAACTTTATCACTGACCAACCTGCCCTATGGGACATAGTGTACTCAGTAAGTGCTTCTTCTAGTGTTATGCTACAGAGCAATCCCAAAACCTGCTTATAAATGAGGAGAAACAAATAAATTCTAAAAGCACAGCACATGTATGGTGAAACGTAAACAGTACATTTACTTTTTTTTTTTTTTTTCAAAGGAGTTTAAATCGAAAGCAACTGGACTTAGTTATTTGTCTAGGAAGACGTTTCACCTCTCATCCAAGAGGCTTCATCAGTTCATAACCTCCTTTGAAATACTATGACCTGGACAAATGAGAATATGCACAGGCTTAGTACATTTACGGTAGATGGCATGTGAATTGAGCTATAGTAAACCACTGGTGTAATTCTGCCTACCCAGCCAGTTCAAAGGACACCTGAAGACAAAAGTTCCTGTGTTCCACCTGTCATGGCAGAAAATTAAATTCAAGAGCTGAAATTCACTTTCTAAAGTCATGTCAATAGTGCCATCTTCTGGACAAAGTGGAACCCCACAGATAAAGACATTGATATTCTATCATTTTGGTGAGCTACATTTTGCTCCAGCTGCTTGCTGAGCAGTTTGTGTTTATTGATACTATCAATGCGTGGGGACTGCTGGGGGGACTGCTGGGCTTTTGTTTGTTTTAGTTTATGTTTACTTGTTTGTATCACTCGTATGTTTTGTATTAAATCTCCTTTTAGTTAATTTAGTGCCTTTGTGTGTGTTTGGGGTCATTGTTTGGGTCCATTGTTATGCCCCTCTGGGCCAACGAAGTTCTGGGGCGTAACAGTGTGTTATTTTTTTTATATAGCCCACTGACACCGCATGTTGTTCGAACTGATTCGAGTACTGTTTTTAAGTGGTCCATATTCATAAAAAAACATCAAAATAAAACAACAGTCATCATTTAAAATCACATTATTTCAAAACAAAAGCAAATCCTGCATGGTCTAAAGGTTTAACTTAAAAAAGGGTAATATGCTATATGGAGAAATAAAACATAACATTTCAGTTAAATGTTTAGATTGACAATATAAATTGAACAATAATGTAACTTTTAGAATTTTTTTGTGATCAACTTTTTTTATTTCATTTGATTTGGTTCAAAAACAGTCCATACAAATCATTATTAAACATACAAACAACAAAACCCCAAACAACTAACAATCATACAAAACAAGACAAGGACACAAAATAAGAGGACAAAAGAACCCCCCCCCCCAAAAAAAAAAAAAAAAGTGCAAGGATCCTCCATTATCCATAATAATGTATGTTGTGAAACCAAAAATGCTTTGATATGTTCTCTTCCCTTTTCCCAATACTGCTATATTCACCTGTTTGGCACCATCTGATAGCTACCAATGTTTTTGCTGCAGTGATGCCAGCTAGGAGAATGCAGCGGTTGGGAACTGAGACAATGACAATCAGAACCATTGTTTAGCAAAATCAACATCGGTGTGAAAGAGAGAGTTTTGCTGATAATGGAGGACAACAGTGATAGAACTGATTGTCAGAAGGTGTTGATTTCAGTCCAGTCCCACATTATGTGAAAATATGTGCCTGGGGTTCCCTGGGTGCAATATGTACAATTGGATGAGTGTTTGGGAGAAAACTTGGCCAACTTTTGTGGAGTGAGAGGGGTTCTCAAAAAGTAATTGTAATGAATTATCTGGTGGTCTGGATTCCTGGAGAGTCGAATGTTGGACCATACTCTAGACCAGCTAATGTATGTGCCATAAAATTTGGATAAAGGCTTGCGGGGAGAATCTGAAGTGTATAGTCTGTATATAGAGGGAATGTACATATTTGTGCCCTAGGGAACCCCATGGGCATTGAGAGCAGATCTCAGCTGTAAGTAAAAAAAGAAAGTAGTGCCTGGAAGATTGAACATTTGTTTCAGTTCCTGAAATGCTCGTAGTCTATTCTCATGTATGATGTCTGACAAAATATGGATGCCCTTTCCTGACCAGCTGGGGAAGGAAATAAGATTACCGCATAATGGAATGATTGTTGAATAATAGGACATTAGGGTGGAATTTAGGAGAGGGTATCATTTTGTCAACAGATCGTCAAACTGAAAGCAAGTTGGAAATAATGGGTCCAAATTTGGCCGAAAGGTTTTTTTGAGGGATATTTGAATAAACTAGAAATTGTATTTCCTGAAAGAAATACATGTGAATGCTGAAAGCAGCTGAACATCATTGCTGAATTAACAAACGCACTTGACAAATAGTGCAATAGTGATCAACATGCAAAGGTATGACCAAGGGAGGAATCAAACCACAAGCTCATGGTCAGTAGACCTTTACTCTGCCACTAGGCCACAGAGAGCACACAGTTGTCTTAGAGCAGTGGTATAAACAAGAAACATGTTAAGACAAACCATGATAGAAAGAGGTAAAGAGAAAAGGTGGGGGGCATATATGCATTATCAAGGTTGCTCATGCAAGATCTGAAAATAAGCCAGACCAAGTGGTAGTAGTTACAGTTAGAAGAGGTTGATACACTAACAAGACTGCTCAGGTGACTGGAATATGGCAATACTTGAGGTAATGGGAGGTTGAGACTTTCATGAATGTGAGATTATTCAATGATAGCTGAAAGTTTAGCAGAATAGTATAAATATAAGCAATAAGTAGAAATAGGGGACTTCTGTGCAAGGTGTGACTGTCTTTGGTGAGTTTAAACAAAGTATAATGCCATTTACAGCAAGTTACAAACTGGAGCTCCATCTGCTCGGCTCTGAAAAAAATGAACTAGGGTGAATGGGAGCAGAGAGCTCCCTAGCTGCATTTAAAAAATATTTAAACATTTTCTCTAAGTCTCTGTGCATATTTGATGACATTTTGAGACAGAAGACAAGTGTGGCTACAAACTTTTTCCAAAATCACGAGTGTAGAGTGTCATTTTTTAGCTTTGGTGGCAGTTTAAGAAGAAAAGTTTCTGTCGCTTTTTTGTCTCTCCTGCACTCTAGCGATGATGTCACTCATTCTGGCCAACGCAATTCACACTCATTGAAAAGTGTGAAATTGGTCAGAAATGCACATGTGCTTTTAAAGGATTTATCTCAAAAACGGTACAAAATATGACAAAGTTGTACACAGGTTGAATACATGAGAAGTTTGTCTACAGATCAGAATTTGAATGAAATCTGTAGGTGAAAGTATGTGGAAGCAAATGAGGTTCAAAGTAGGACCAGTAGTTTCAGAGTTTGAAAACTGTTTAAATTAATTTCCTATGTATATAATGGCACAAAAAAAAAAGAAAAAAAAATATGCAAACAAAATATACAAAACAAATAAATAACTTGAAATGCAGTGAAAAGAAGTAGGCTATACCTTTACTCCCTCCCACCCCTTCTCCAAAAATTTATATGTGATAGAATGAATCTGATGTATGTGTTCTTCAAAAGTACTGCAATACCCTACACCACCGACCAACATTTGCTTCATTTATATAATTCATAAGAATTAAAGAATTAAATATTCTTAAGCTAGGACATTGCTTTACTTCCACTTCCAATCCATTCCATAGTCTTAGCCCACTCATACTGTAGATATGCAAAACGTCTTGCAGGTCATGCAAATGAAACATGAAGATCAAGGCATTGTATTGCGGTGGGAAGGAAAGAGGGTGAAGGTAACGGTGGAGATGCAAGTGACCACAATGAAAGGCACAAACAAACAAACACAGTTATCTTCCTCCCACCCTTGATTCTCATGAAAAGCTGTTGCTTTTTTCTGTGGTGCCATGCAGTGTGGGTCGACATGCAATACTTCACCACCTCCTGCCTACTTCTTCTCAACCACTTTAACCTCACTGCTGAAGTTTATAAAATATGGTCACAGGTTGTTCTCTGAATAGTTGTTAACACAACAACACTCAGTTGATCTGTTTGTTGGTGTGGATTTGCTCCAGCCTCAGGGGACAAGAAGCTGATATTGTGAAGAGCATCTTGTCTCCCCTTTCGTTTCATAACACTTAGAAAGACTTTGAGTTGCTTGAATGAAAATGTGTGTTTGGTTATCTGTGTGGGTGCCAGCAGCAAGCTGTAAATCTTGTATTGACTGAATGTACAGTATGTGTTCATGCACACACATGTAATCTTGTATGCATACAGGCCTGCATGCATGTGCCTACACCTTCATAAGGTTTGATGCATATACAGTAGATCTGTGTGTGTGTGTGTGTGTGTGGTTGTGTGTATGTTTGTGTGCTTGCATGTTTTCACAGAACAAATTCAAGTGTGTGTGTATTTACACAAGCACAAAGAGTCCTCTGAGGATCCCAGCCAATCACTTTGCCTCTGTGTATCACCACACCTGCTCTCTGTGTTATAAATAGACAGTGGATACATCAATTCCCTCGTGTCACACAGCTCAAGTTCAAAAACTTCTGTTTTGACAGAAGGAGAAGACACACTCAACAAAGATGGTAAACAGTGGTAGCCTGACAGAACAGACTCAAGCCTGTGATGCACTTATATTCATTTAATGATTGGTCACTTCAATTAGCTTCTCATTTTGAAACATAGTGAAGTAAAATTTCTCTGGAAATGTTGAAAAGTTTGTGACAAGCAGTCCCATTGTGAAAATGTGTGTGTTGCAGTAATGAAACAAAGACAGCTATTTGATTTTACAGTAAAAAAAACTGTATATCAGCTACTATTCATTCAGAATATTTACAGATCAGGACATTTTTCCCCTGACAAACTAGTTTTATAATTCTTAAAATCATAGGTCAGCTTGTTTCATTTAATTCACTTGCAGACACAGGAAGTGTTGTGCATAACTCTGGTGATGATTTTAATTCCCCACTGCTATTTTGACAGTATATCTAAGCACTACAAGCTCAGTCATCAAATGTGACAGTCCCTCACCCACTGGGTATTTACTGTGGAGTACCTGTTATAAGTATTCCCTCCCCTTTGGACTTTATGGTTATACACCAGATCCCTGTGGATGTAATTACCACAGTCTTTTCTTTTAAATGCACAAAAACCCTTTCATTTCAGAAAAATGGAAAAAATAATCTTAAACAGATGCAAGTGTAAAGCACATTTCTAAGTCACGTAATGATTTGTAGGACAGATGACATCGCCCAACAACTGCCTTGTAACTCATCTACTTAAACAACCCACATGACAACAATTCGTGATTGAAGATTAAAGGGACAATGAGGAGTTTGTATTTGGTTATAAAAAAGTCTCACATTAATGTGGATGAATCTACGCTACCCACACTTGTTAATGGCTCCATTTTCGATCAATATATCGTTTTGTCTCTATCGTTATTTTGTTATTATAATTAATGGTAGAAATGCTGGGCGAGCCGACCAGCGTTTCCTTACTTTCGGTTTTGCGGATGCTGCCCTGCGGGTCATGGGAATAACGCCGCCGAATCGCCGTTTATGGTCGGAACTACGACGGTATCTGATCGTCGTCGAACCTCCGACTTTAATTCTTGACTAATGAAAACATTCTTGGCAAGATGTCCGTCTTGCGCCGGTCCAAGAATTTCACCGTGCGCATGGAGGCTCATGGTAAATGTAGTATGAGAACACTTTGCGTTCCAAAACTCCTCGTTGTCCCTTAAAATGAAATTTAGAGAGTGAAATGATATGACGAGGAAGCATTCCAAACAAACAGCAACTTTATTAGTATTACTGAAACAAATTTGGACAACCACGTGACAATGTACTGTAGAAAAGAGCAGGCCTCTCCAGAGCAGAAAAACGTATGTGATGGACAGAGAGATTTCTGAGGGGAAATTGCAGACATGACAACTGTCATATCTATTTCTCCAATGACCCCACCTAAAATATTTAGATAGAGGGGCTATTTGTGAGTCTTGCTCTTGCAACATAGGCAAACATACAGTAGGCTACGGTGTAGCCTAAACATCAGTCTTGCCAAGAGCTTCAGAAATCATTGCATCAACATGACTCCATGTTATAATCAGTGCTACTATGTGCGGATCGATACTCAAGTATCAATACTTCCAAACCAAACGTGTCCGTTTTAGGATCGATACTCATAAGAAAGTATCGATACTATGACCAGTCTACACTAACAACTATCTTTATCACAGTAGACGGTTATTTTGCTATTTACAGGACTTATTCCCCGCCGGTTGAAAGGGACTACATCTGCTTCCACCTCTGAGGTGAACTATGGTTGTGTAAATTAATCCTCAATCATAGACCTAATGAGAGCAGGAGGATTCAAGTTTGGATGTTATTCTTGAAAAAAAGTGTTTCTAATGAAAGAATAAGAAAGATAAGGTTAAGACCAGGTAAATGGACTCGGAGGCAGAGGCAGCAGATCAGTGCAATAATTTATTATTCTTAAGCAGGAAGATTCAGGCCGTGGGATTCTGTCGACGTGAGGCAGGTAGAGCAGGAAACTGGCTGAAGAACTCTGGTCGAGTGCAGAACTGAGCTGGTGATCCTAAACTTTCTTTATCATCCAGCACTGACTGAGAAGCACTGGTTAAGTAGGAGGATGGTGGCTTGATAGATGGCAGCTGTGGAGCAGAGGTCCAACCTCCAGCACAGGAGCTCCTAATCTGAAATCAAGCACAGAGAGAGAGACTAGGGGGCAGTGGGCGTGACAGATAACCTGTGATATTTGCTGCTACCTCAGAGAAATTTCAGACTATTCCTTTAAATATAAATTCAAATTGTCAATGTAGTCCTCAAAAGTACGCTCTAAATTAACACATTTTCATATACCGTATAAATGCCATAGAATTGTGGGAAATGCACCTTCCCACATACCATGGGTACACCCTCGCTTTGAATGTCTATTTTTCAGTGTTTTATTGCCACTGCCAATTAGAACTAAAGCAAAGAAAGGTAATCTGTGTTTTAGTGTCATTGCAAGACTATAATTTGAAACTGTCTGTTTTTTTGTTTCCCCCCTCTTCATACATGAAGCTTTTGTGAAATGTATTGGTATCAGTAGGGTATCGGCAATACAACCTTTGGTTTTATTTGGCATCGGATCAGAATGAAAATCAGTGGTATCGCACATCACTCAGTGCTACTTCTGATCTGCGATCGAGATCAAGTGAAGAGAAAGGTCATTGCTGTGTCTAAAGGCATAAAGTGTGATGGTGAATTTGCAGCATTTTGTCTGGACTGGTTAAACAACTGTTAACGCTAACACTGGCCAAAGCAGATCTTTGTAGTACTGTAGCTTCTAAAATTGAGGTATATATAATCAGTTATGTGGTTATATTTCAGATGAATTTCTTTTATAAATTGTCTTGCTTGTGACATTATTGTTGTTTCTATTGAGTGGAGTGTGAAAACTCATTATGACAAAAACACAAAAATTCTTAGTCGTAAAATCCTGATTTACTGTACATATGCGCTAAAATCATGATCACTTGCTTGAAAATGTGTTTTAACCAATGGACATATGGCTAACTTTACTAATCAGCTTAATGGAACTTTGGCACGGGAACCAGCACCCTCAACTATGGCACATTGACAACGTGTGAAAATCTACAGAAAAATAAACAGCATTCACCGGAATGTGTGTTCTTTTTATGATGTTGAGATGTTGAGATGTGTTTGTGGCACATGGGGTCTCACGTCGTAATAGTTAGAAGAGCATCCTATGATCATTACCAGGGTGTTGTTGGTGTGAACTGTCACTCTTACTGCAGAACCTCCGAACGAATAGTGAGTTGTGAAAAAAAATGCATAGGATATAATGGACATGCTGTTGACAACAAAAGCAGTTGGAGACAATAATGATGAGCCCATAAAATGTTTACGTGTGTGGAAATAGTTGTATGAAAGATCATTTATTTTATGGTCATGAGGTGTGGGAGGTTTAAGTCAAATGTACCTTTAATATCGTTGTAAAAAAACAGAGAAAGAAAAAATAATAATAATAGGAGAAATACAATTGATAATGATATTACTTAATTTATGACATCCTATCAAAGTAATAGTGATGAATATTACATCAAACATATGATAAACATAACATAACATGATAGTGTTGTGATATTATGGTCACCATTACATAATGTGTGATACAATGTTTTTATGACAATTCTAATAAAATAACCACATTTTTATATAGTGGTAAGTAGTGAGGCCAGACTATGTTTACCATTGTTGCATATGCAGCATATCATCACTGTAATTAATAGCCTTTCAAAAGGTCAATGCATCACTCCAAACAGTCAATCCTTGCCATGAAAAAATCAAAACAGGACCGCTACCCCTTCGTCATCATTCTGTCTACTGCAACCTCTACATATATCATAGATATTTGTCTCGTTGACATTAAAGGACCAGAGTGTAGGATCTTAGAAGGATCTGTTGTCAGGTATGTAATACAATATGCATTGGTTTATTATCACATTAGACTAATATGTTTTAGTTAGGGTAGAATGAGCCCTTCATGTATAGACATGAAGCAGTCTCCCTTGAGAGAGATGGGTGGGTAGTCAGTTAGTTGCAATATGCAACCTCACCACTTGATGCCACTAAATCCTCCACACTGATCTTTTAAGTCTGAATTGATTCATTCACTTATGTAACAACTGTCTTTAATTAACTGACTTCAATATATGATCCATGTTTCTACAGTTACAGATTGGTCAATCCTCCAATGACTCATGAATTTGAATCAGCAGTCAACTCCCTCCCTTCCTATTCCAATAAAACCAAGCCATCATATCGACACATTCGGTACACATTTCACCACACAAGTGTTTCTGGGAAGGGAAACAAAGGCAGTCACAGTTATTAAGACCTGTGAGGTAACCATGAACGGCCTTACAGCAACAGAAGTCAGTGACTGCTTGTCAGTTGAGGCCTATGACGGTTTTGCACGTCCTGACAGTATTAAGTCAATGATGCAACACTGTGCAGCAATAAAGAAGAAGCTCGCCATCCCAAGTTTCAGTGGTGCATTTAATGAGCGTAACACAGGTCTTTGGTGGAAACATTGCTGGAGCTGATATCCTCTTTCAAGGCCAATCAGATCCTTCTGTGTGTAGAAACTGGCTGAGATCAGTGAAAAGCACACCTGATGTGGTCCGATACAACTTAAAGCCCCTGCACACCATGCTGCCAAACGGTCATCCTGCACAGGCCGGACTCAAGAGAGAGGTGGAGAAGTAATCTTGGAGTGGTCTTCGACACAAAACTATCATTTAAAGCACATGTTAAAAAAATCACAAATATCATTACATTCAACCTGTCGAATTTCTACCATATAAGACCATTTCTCACCTCCAAGACGGCTAAAGTCTATATGCATGCCATGATATTCTCACACATAAATTATTGTTTTAAAGTCTTCTGTGTTTATGTTTTTTTAGAAACCTGCTTTGGGACTGCGGCTGAAATTTAGCAGTTGTGCTAAGTCCGGCACATTTACACTAATGCTTAATGCGTCAGTGTTGATGAATGTGCACTGTCCCAATTCAATAAATAAAGAAATGAAATGAAATGAAAGTACATCATGAAAAATGCTGTGTTGAAGAAATGTTCAGAAACCTGTAAGATTGGGCATCGATCTGGCACGAGGGATCCTTGTGATTGTGTCTGTAACAGTAACCAGAATCTGAAGCCAAACTGCTGTCCTGCTGCCAAAGGTCTGGCAACTCTAGAGGTATTTAAAGCAGAAGTAAGCGATCCGGTGGTTTTGGCTAACTTCCTGTCAGCAGATGGAGTTAGCAGTCCCGGCCCTCGTCCCTACGTCACCACATTCACCCGCATCCCTTGGCTGCACACACAGAGAGGACCGCCCCTTTATGCCGTTCTTTCTCCTCATTGGATACAGGTTGTAGGATACAAGGAAAGTTTTCTCCTGGGCTTACAGCAGAGCAGAGTGACTGACAGACCCGTGTTTCAGACCAAACAGAAGTGATTGCTGTCGGAAGATAGAACTATTTAAGACTTATATTAACACAAACATTCCGCTTACTTCTGCTTTAAGCTTTATGCATGTGTGGTCTCTATGGTGATAGGTGAGGTAAGACGGTTCAGTGGAGGTCACATATGGTGATCAGATAAAACACGCCACAACTTAATAATGACAATCCTACACGGCCAAAGACCTTTGAATTTGGCCCCATCAAAATTGAAGAGACAAGCAAACTCACGTTCAGTGTTTATGATGAGGATACTTACTGGAATAGTGATAAGCTTGGTAGGTGCTCATTTGATCTGTGTAGTGGGACAGTGATAGACAGCTGCGTGTTAAAGGGATAGTTCACCCTAGAATGATATTTCGCTCATTATCTACTCACCCTCATGTTGACTAAGGGCTGGAAGAATTATCAGAGTCCACCGTCCCTTCTCTGAGTTACAGGGGGTCTTGGCGTAGCAGTGCATTTCAATGCAACGGTTGCAAAGGGACACCAGAGCTCTTCGTAAAAAAACACACACAAAAAAACATCCAAATACCTCCATGATGCTCGTATGTAATGTCCGTCTTGTGCTGAAGCCCCAAATTGCGTAATTGTCCCGAAAAAAATTAAATAAGTCTATATTTTAAGCTTGTTTGTAGCGGAAGCTTCTCGAAGCCCCTCTTCCTGGTCCGTCCAAATCTCGCGTGATTTGCGCCGGCGTCAGTGCGGTTACTGCGAATCACGCGAGATTTGGACGGACCAGGAAGAGGAGCTTCGAGAAGCTTCCGCTACAAACAAGCTTAAAATATAGACTTATTTAATTTTTTTCGGGACAATTACGCAATTCGGGGCTTCAGCACAAGACGGACATTACATACGAGCATCATGGAGGTATTTGGATGTTTTTTTGTGTGTGTTTTTTTACGAAGAGCTCTGGTGTCCCTTTGCAACCGTTGCATTGAAATGCACTGCTACGCCAAGACCCCCTGTAACTAAGAGAAGGGACGGTGGACTCTGAAAATTCTTCCAGCCCTTAGTCAACATGAGGGTGAGTAGATAATGAGCGAAATATCATTCTAGGGTGAACTATCCCTTTAAATCAAGGTACCTTCTTCTTCTCCTACAAAGTGCAGTGTGCACCAAGTCTTGGTGGTCAACAGTGTCAGGACTACATATCTTCCCCAATGAGTCCCTCTCTGTCCAAGGTCTTCTACACAAGAAACGGGGTCCTTGCTGGAGAGTCAGCATCTATATTTTGCTTTTAAATTGTGACTCATCATTTTTCCTTTATTTCTGTGTGCAACAAAATATTCACATCTCTGAAAATCTAAGTTTTAATTTTTCTGTTTTTTTTCTGTTTGCTATTAAATCTATAAGTAAAGCATCAAATACAGTGCTGGTGTTGGTTTGGTTTTATTATCTCACAATAATGTATTCTTTTCTATTTTCTCTCGTCAATAAATCTCTTGCAACTGGAGCTGAGTGTGCGGCGTTCCTCTTTTCTTTTCTATTTTCTTAAAATAAGTTTCATATACATATACTGTACATTCACAGTGGAAAAATGAGAGGGTGACATATGAGTAAAAGAGGGCAAGGATAAAATGAAATAAAGGTGACAATATTTCCTTTTACATAAATTTACCCTCCCTCCACTTTTGTGTGCAATGTTTAAATGTATGATATAATATATAAATAACATATTGCACTCAGGGACCATACTCCCCCTTCCTCACAACAGGTAACATACATGCTTTTACCTTTCTCCTTGTTCAAGTGATTGCCCGAGCAATAAACTATTTAATGAAATCCTTTTGTGACATTTGGGAAATACACTTGCAGAGTTAGAAGGAGATGTGCAATACTGTACATAAATATCTGTACAAAATGCATCCCAATCCCGTCCCTCTGAAGCTCAGTGTTCAACACAAATGACTCATACACTAAAATGTTTGTTGTACGGCATTGAATAATTGAATAATAAGGTTCATTGCTTTTTTTTTCTTTAAAGTTATCTTTCACCTTAATTCTGAAAGAGAGAGGGAGAGAGCGAGAGAGAGAGAGGGAGAGAGAGGATGATATGGTGCAAAAGGGCCAAATGTGTTTTTTAGTTGCATATGTTGTGAGATAAACAAACCAACACACTCCAAGGTGTCCTTGTGTGGAACATAACATACAGCTAAGTGGGGTCCAGCTGCACATATTTACATATGTTTTTATACTGTATAATATGCTGCAAACAAAAGCAGAAGCAGCGACATCAAAGTGTTGAGATCCACCCCTTTACTCTCACTTTCCTCTCGCCTGCAATCAAACAATGACCCCTTTACCAGCACCCGTTACTCACACTCAGCCCCTCTTCCAAAACAGGTCATCTTAGTTCTTCACTTGACAATCTCCTGCTGGCCTGGCTTATCCACACCCCATTCCTTTCTCCTTCCCTTACTCCTAGAAGAAAAGAGACAGAGACAAGGGGATTTGCCTCACGGTAGGTAGCTGTTTTATGTGAAGCATATGAGAAAGGAGAGAAGAAAGGAGAGAGGGTTTTTTTTGGTGAGGCTTGGCAAAGAGAGCTAGAAGCCCACTTGAGGAGCAGTGGGTCTTAGAGCTGGATGATTTGTTTGGAGAAGCCGTCTCAAGCCAAAAGGAGGATTAGCTGCACACAGGTTCCCATGGAACCTAGGCGAGGTGGAGGAGGCTTTTAGAGGTTACCACACCCCAGCAGGATACATGCATGCATGAAAACATAAATGCACAACAGTATGCACACAGAACACACAAACAGCAACATGCATGCACAAGATGCACCTGTCCTCAAAGCATGTTTCATGGGTGCAGACGACAACAGTAGGTGGGTCTATGGCTGGTTTGCTCAGTAAGGTCCTGTGGTAATGGAGCATTTAATTTGATCAATGATGCTTCCCACAGTGCAGACCCTAAACTCTCCACAAAATGACAGCACATGGTAGTAAAAAGTAAGAGAGATTATCTCAACTGCACTGTTGAGTTTTTGCAGTCCTTTAGCCCGGTTCATCCTGCTTGTGAGGCCTAATGTGCCATTTGCTTCCTGGAATTACTCGTGAAGGCTTAGGACAAAATGCATTTTTGTTTCTACCTTTTGTTAATGAAAGGAGTTTGACATGTCACAGCACAGGTATTACAGTAATAATACAATAAATGATGGCTGAATTTAGCTGCCTCAGGTTCAGGGTCATGGCTTTGTCATGGTCACACAGTCACCTTGATCTGCCGATGTATCAACCAGCATGTCTAAAATCCTGAAAGACCTTTTTTCTCTACACTTCACACTAGGGCTGTCTCATAAGTTTGTTAATTGATGGAAAATGAATCAACTAATTAGTTACATAGTCTTTTTTTCTCAAATCTGAATTTTTGGTTGTTTTCTGCATTTAATTCTGGGCTGTTGGTTTAAAACAGTCCAGTTGTTTAATGTTTTTACATAAACCGATGAATCACCTATAAGGAAATGGTAATCCTTAATATTATTTCACACACAACCATATCAACCTTAGATACTAGTGTCAATGTCAAAGTGACAGAAACCAAACACGTTTCTCAGTCACTTCACTGGTTAACTAGGATGGCTGTTACTAGTATGATAATTGCATTGGACACTAACTGATTACAATAAAGAAATATATTTTTTTAGTGCTACCATATTACAGTAATTTAGACATGGGCTGCTATGTCTTGTGTGGCTGCTGCCATCTGCTGGATCAACCAAAGAGCTGTAGATTGGTGAGTCAGAGTTGTCCCAAGTCCTTAATACCATCAGTGTATGAATGAACCACAAACTTCTTGTGTTTTATCATGTCATTAATTTAATTTAGTTTATTTGATAGGGACAATGCAGGTTAACATAGTAACACTCGTTACAAACAAGTCAATGTGACTGATGTTCTTTACTTTACTTTACTTTATTTATTTCTCACGACCGCATACAGAGATTATAGCTAATGCTAGTTTCCAACTCCTGTCCCTAGTTTTTTTTAGTAGTAGGCAAGAAAGAAGGTAAGAAAAAAAACATCCAAATTACATAACAATACAATAAAATGTTGAAGATTAGGTAAATCTTAAAACTGAGTTGAAAAAAGTAAATATTTCCTCATATTTCTGTGTTATTTTTCTTCATCACAACTTTTACTGATTGTACTTTTTTTTTTTTTTTTTTTTTTTTACAGAATTTGAAAACCATTCAAGTTCTAATGTCTTGAGGAGTTTTTATTTCTTCTTCTTCTTCTTCTTCTTCTTCTTCTTCTTCTTCTTCTTCTTCTTCTTCTTCTTCTTCTTCTTCTTCTTCTTCTATCCCCATATCCAGTATATTAAGTGAACTTAACATCTGGTGACTGTGAAAACTCTTATAAATATGTGCCTGTGGTACTTGATAAACTAATCTAGGGCAAGTCATTCAATTAGAAAATGGTGAAATGTTCCCTCACCATTTTCCACTTGGTAAATTCAATTTGGTAAATTTTAAAACAAGTTCTGCCGTGAGAATGTTCATCTTAAGGGAAGCCAACGTGAACAAGCAAACTGCAATAAGTGAAATTGCTGTGAAGAAAGGAATGGGACTCCTGTTGCACATAAACCCTCATATTCTTTAGTACTGCACATGTGGGTACATGACTATTACTAGTGTAGCTTGCATGTCCCATGCTGGTGGACCCCCATGGTGATATCGCCATTAAAGCAGCTGCCATGACTACTGCCCCTCCCACCATCGACTCACCCAGCTGCTGTGGCTGTCCACGGCAACCTGGGAAATTTCTGGTCCCTTTCATCTTCTCGTACCACCCCAGTGGAGGATGGAACAACTGGTAGCACTACTGTCAACACCTCCCTGTACATGCCACGGACAGCTCAGCTTAGCCTTGTGGCAAACATAGAGCAGATTAGCATGCCAGCAGTTCTCTCCCCAAACATCTCTGACAGCATTAGCGCATGCTAAGTCAAGGGCGTACGTCAGAGCCAGCTGTCAAGTGGAGGGAATTCCTAGTGCTTCGCTCAAGGTCGCTCCCACCATTCAAAGCAATGGTGCTCAGTCATGGCTCCCACGCTAGGTGTTAACTCGGTATCGCTAACAGTTTAGCTTGGATGTCCTGGCATGTTTGAAAGAGGGTCTTAACTGGTGCTTTACATTCACACAGCAGTGTGTGATCGTCACCTGTCACACAACACGGCACTCCATGAGGAGGTCACAGAGGAGGCAACTGGCAGAGAGGAATAGCATCTCTGCACACCAACTGCTATTTAAGGAAAAATGGTAAAAGCTGATTGAACACAGTTTGAAACACAGATGACCTCAGTGCAACCCCTTAGTGAATAGGGCTGGCATGACATGTGTTTGTTATTGTTCAGCTGAAAATTAAATATTAAAGAATTGCAATAAATATTAGATATTAAAACCAACAATAACAGTTTTTTTTTAACCAGAAATATTGTTTCTAGCCAAAGCCTAAGCTTCTTTCTCTGTACCAGCACTAGCCATAAGATGTTGATGTTTATTCATTAGCATACACTACAGTTCACTCTGAGTGATCCCTATACAGTGTCCTGGAGCAGGGATGAAAGTGTTACAGTGCGGGACTACAGTCCCTAAAAGCTAAAAAAAAATATTCTTTGAATATAATTTTTCCATGGGATGAATTGTTGCAGCCATGTATTTTCTGTTTTACTATACTTTGTGCTTTACTTTACTTTACTTTACTTCCACATGCAAGCGTGTGAAGCACCTCTGTCGTGGGCCTCATCTGGATTTGATCTCCTCTCTATCTTTCTCCTCTAAAAATGTCCGTTGTATTCTTGCATCAGCCGCAAACTTCTCCTGCACTTGAGCGAACACAACATTTCAATTCACACAGCATTATAACTTAAGCTATTTCAATGCACAAAGGTGACATTCATTACTGTGCATTGCAAGTCCAAACATAAAGCCTGTGCGGTAAACAGGGCCCGAAAAGAGTGGGCTGTTTTAGACAAATTCAACAATTCATGCTGATTTTAATTACAGCCAACAGAGCAGTGCATGCAACATTAAAGGCACAAAATACACAGGCTACATTTCAGACAAGTCGTCGTCTCCCTGTTTCCCTCCTTTATCACTCTTTCAGTCCTCCCACCCTCGGTTGCCCCCTCCTTCACTTTAATCCAGTGGCGGAATTTCACTTGACAAGTGATCAAAGACCAGTCGCACGATGCCAGGTGCGGCTGCAGCTTCAACCGTTGACAACCACCTAGCAATCCCCCCCTCCTTCCTTTTCTTTTCTCTGAAAAAAAAGACGAAACCTAAACAAAGCTGGGCGAACTGCTGGGTGTGTTTGAGTCTGTGAAAAACTGCCCCCCCCCCCCGACTCCATTATTATTTTTTTTTAAGACTTTATTATTTTTCTTTCCAGAAAGGGAAGTAGGAATGTTTTTTTTTCCCTCCCTTCTTTTTGACGGTGATCTGTGTTACCAAGTCTGCCGTCCCCCTCAGTGCACTGTGTGGTGGCCGGTTTGAGGAGTTCTGTGACAGTAAATTACGGCACTCTTGAGACAGACGATCAGCAGGAGTTGGGGAACAGAGAGAAGATGCACGGCAGGGATTAGGCTTTATTAAGACTCAGCCACCGCGGCTGGGCACAACAACACAGCATGCGGGTGTGTGTGAGTGAATATGTGAAGGATACGGCACAAAGTATCTTTCTCAACCTATAGGTGGTCCCCCAGTGAAGTAAGATACACATCAGCTCTAATAGGTACCTCATGTCTAAAAGTGTTGCAGTACTTGTTTAGAGAATGTCGCCACACTGTACTGTCATATACAGTGGTGGGTATATAAATATAGTATACGCCTGTGATGACTTGATGCTGGGCAGGTATCAGTCAGGCTATCGTTTCTACAACATTATTATTTATAGATTTGTCTCCTCCAATCACATTTCAGCACACATCACAACGAAACAAGCTGATAATGGCGATGAGACATTTGGAGAGTAGACTTTATTGACGGCAGGAGGAACTGACTTTGGGGCTGAGACGCAGGCAGGAAGCTGATCACCATGGGAAGCGCTGCAAAGGAATAAGATCCTTCCAATAACAGGAAACTTTCCCCGGCACCAAGACACCGGTGGTGAGGAATGAAGCTCAATGATGGGATGGTCTTTGTGAGAGGGGAGAGTAAATGACAGCTGAGTGACAGAGAGACAGCTTACATGTGATTCGCTAAAAGTAAGCGTGTCAGGCTGTGATTGGAGAGTGAACTGATCAGGTGTAGTGATAGCACGGAGACGCAGCTTAAGGACAGGGGCGGACTGGGACAATGATTCAGGCTGGGAATTTGATACCATACCAGGTCACCACCACCTGATTCACGCAAACCACCAATACTGTGTTAGGTTGGGCGTCTATTGATGTTAGAATGCAAAATAATAAAGCAAAGGCTCCGCTTTCCATCCTCACTTTGTTGACACGTGGACTGAATAACATGCGCCCACACACACACACTTTTCCCTACAAAATAAAAGTTTCTGTTGTGATGAAATAGGCCTAATATGTACTCAAATCACATAAACTGGAATTATGTTGATTGCATTATGCAGGTGAATACGACTTCTATTCTATTTCAGGTCAATAAAACAGGTTACATCACCATCCACCTAAACTTGAGGCCAATCCTATTTTTAATGTAACTGGTACCAGAGCAGTTATAAATTTGACCACTGTGTGCTTCTAGTAGAAGAGGGAGGCTATCCAGTTTACAAAATACAAAAAATGGGACAATAGTAATTTACATGTATGTGAATATTGAGCTTATGGCTATGTACGAGGCCTCAGAAGCTCTCAGAATGAGAGAGGAGGAGGTATGTCTGTCTTTTCCCAATTGTTTCTGCTCAGTCTGTGGTCCTGACTCTTGGCAATCAATTGCCAAGCGGACCAGGCCGGGAGCCTGGCCACCGGGAAATGTCCCAGCAGTCACTGCTTCAGGATATTGTCTTCCAGACTGAACTTCTCTGAAATCTGGTAGCAGTAGGCTACAGAAGTTGTGAAGTGACATGGCCATGTCATGTGTCAGCTGCAGATCAGATGGGCTCAGTACACTTGGGAAAAGCAACAAGGCTTTGGGAGTTGCCCCTTGCCCCTTGTTGAAATACATTTGCATACAGCTTCATATCAAACCTGTGTATTGTTCACATGTGTGGGTATAGTGGGCGTGAGAGCAAGTGCAGCACTGTCGACCTCCAGCTGTCGTCGTAACCCCCCCCCCCACACACACACACTCTTTAACACACCCACATCAAGCACAACCATATCCAGCCCCCCTGTGCTTTCCCATGCTAAAACTATCTTCTCTCTGCTGTGTCCAGCTGGAAGCACAGAACTAGTCCAAACACACACATCCACATATAAAGCCACAAGCTGGAGGAAGTTCAATAGGTAGAGATCACTTGATATTAATAATGGGTCTGGAAAGAAACTAAAACGTGTAGCCTATCAATTAAGAAATCTTCCACAGCCATTAGTCCATCTTCACATGAACTCACCTTGCCAAGTAGCTGATGTTCACACAGACTGACAGTTGTCACCTAGGTGTCCAGACTGTATTAAAGCAGATATCAGTGGAATGTTTTTGTTAATATAAGTCCTAAATAGTCCTATTTTCCGTCAGCAATCACTTACATGAAGTATTTCAGCCTAAACACGAGTCTCTCCGTCACTCTGCTCTGCTGTAACCCGAGGAGAAAATTTTCCTTGTGGGATACAAGTGTTATCCAATGAGGAGAGAGAACGGCATGAAGGGCTGTGTGTGCAGCCAAGGGATGCGCGTGAATGTGGTGACGTAGCACGAGGACCAATTGATGCCTGACAAGGGCGGGGGCTGCTAACTCATGGTGCATTCAAAGAAACTCGTACTTTGTGTTTTTCCTTCCTGTGAAGTCATACCAGTTCGATCTGGTACGAGTTCACGGGTCGGAAGTTACGAGTGGCCGTTATAGGGAACTTTCACAGACAACAGGATGGTAAAAACACGAGCTACGGGTTACCTGGAACGCTACCAAGTCGTAGTTGTGACTTGAAGCTGTAACTTACGGTTTCAAAAGCCTGCCTTGAACGCAGCATTAGCCGAAACGGCCGTGAAGCTGATATCTGCTTTAAGGCTGCTGCTGCTTCTTGAACTGAGGTCAGCTGAAGTCCATGGTCGGTAGAAGTTTGTACTGTCAACTTTAACCCACAGTGACACACACTTGCAGTTGTGTAGACAGTGATGTCACATGCTGTTACCCCCATTCATGTCATTTAGGAAGTTAGCACTCATATCAGTATACAGTAGGCCCTACAGCCATATGGAATGCTGATGATGCAAATGTAACTATGGAATTGGCCAGTGTTAGCATTAACAGCTGTTAACTTAGCTGTCGGAACAGCTACTTGTTGAGGTCAGAGTGGATTCTACAGTGACTCAGTATTGGAAAGTGATTAGACAGGTCAACTGGGCCGGGGCTAGCTGTTAGCATATTACCCTGAGGACAGAAGCTCTTGGTTAGTAAAGTAAACAGCTGTTCATACTAACAGCCATGTAATAAGCAGTGATTCTTTACTCTGATGCATGTCACTGCTGTTGGCTACAATAATGTCTAGAGAGAAGCCTGTCCATGGCAGGCCGTTACAGTAAATAAGGGTGAATTTCCGCATGTTGGCACTGTTGTTGTTTTGTGGGCCAAAGCTAAAATTAGTTTACTGTTTATGACATCACACCGTCACATCTGTCCACCCCAGTTCTGCACCCTTACTTTCCTTGTTACATGAAGTTCAAACCACTTCCTGCATTGACACTGGGTGTTGGCAGTGGGTGTTGTGCAGTGTCATCTGATATACACATGCAGCATGTAGGGTAACCACAACACAGACATGACTGTGACCCTCTGAGCTTTAACTGTAACTTTGCCTTTGATTGACAGCTTAATGGACACCAGCTATGCCGTTTGACCTGGTAAGAACTTTTATCTCGACGGTTGGAACTTAAGGGACATAAAAAATAATTTTCAAATGTTGTTTGACCCAGGAGCTCAAAGCAGCTGAAGGAGACATGTGCCACAAATGAAAGAGAGGGTTACGACAACCAGTTTAAAGCAAAAGGAAAAAGTGGCACACAAGGACTGAGGATGTTGTTGTCCTTTTGCGAAATCACTTGTTTTTCTCTTTGAAGAATTGGCTATGTGAGTAAACCTGACAGAAAATTACCTGACTAAAAGAATATAACTCCAACACGCTGAGCAACTGAAACAGAGATGATCACATTAAAGAGAATCAAGCAAAAATATTCAGCCAATTCCTTTCAAGTTGATATGAAAATGGATTGTTGCGAAAAAGAAAGAAGGGGGCCAAAGAAGTCTTTTCTGGCTGTTAAATTGGATGTGCATATGACAAATTTCAAAGGCTGTCAAAATAAAAAAAAAACTGGGGGGGAGAAGAAGAAAGGGTTGGAAAAAATACATTTACATCATAAATGCACAGGTTCTCTTTCAATGGGCCTCTTCAAAACTCTGTCAGGCTTTTAATGGTAGGCAAGTTCAAAGTGGCACTAGACTCCCACTGCTTCCAGAGATAGAAGTAGAACAGTGTGTGTGTGCGTGCGCGCGTGTGTCTGCATGTGGTCACACACACGCAGTCGCATGTGAACTAATACTTCTTTCCTCCTGTCCCAGGTCCTCACACCAACACCCCCCCCACACACACACACACACACACACACACACACCTGCTTCACTATTTCTCCATACTTGTCCTATCGTGTGTGTTGTGCATGTGTGCAAGTGTATCTGAGGTGATAGTAGACACTTTGTTAACGTCAGTTTTTACTTTCTCTTCCTTTTACCCCCCCCCTTCTTCCACTATGTCTGCCGCTCTCTGCTCCATCCACTGATGATTCCTCTGCTCTTGTGTCTCACCTGCTCCCCTCTTCCTCCCAGTTTGTCCAGCACTGTTGGTGGTTGGAATTGCTCGAAATGGTGTCTTGGGGAACGTCGCTGCAAACATTCTGCAAAGTGCTCCGGATCTCAGCGGCAGCCGGCACCAGCCAACCCGCCATGCCCCACGGTGATATCCCTGCATCAAAGCCACAAATCTTCCCCTTTTTCTTTGCCTCCCTCCCCTTTTCTCTGTCTCTTTTTCCACGGTGGCACTTCCAGCGGCTCCGAATGTTTAAACTTCATATATCAGCCTCATTATGGAGCCTCAAAGCCTTCCATCGATTCTAAAGGCGCTCATTTGAATTTTTAATCACACGTATGTACGAGTGCTGTGCTCAGCAACTATCCGACGCAAGCGCGCGCACACACACACAGACACACACATACACACACACCCACTAATCTCCGCTCCTTCAGCTCTTTCAAAGCGCTCTGCCTCTGAAGTTTTGGAGTTCAAACTTCCACTTAGAAAAAGTCTCAGTTAATATTGCTCCAATGAGTTTGAATTTGGAGTGATGAGCGGCGGGCTCACAGTTCGGGCTCCACTGTGAGCACAGTGGCATTGCTTGTGGGCGGCCGGGTGCTTGACTGGAGTTAACAGTAGCATTTGATTGCCTAGCCGAGGTGTCACTTTAGTGTTACTGTTCTCTTTGATGTCAAATATGTAGTTTGAGCGTAGAAAATATTATATATAAAATATACAGTTATACATCACTCAATCCCCTTGGTGGATATACAGTAGTGTAGCTATGTAGGTCCTACTCACGCTCAGTTACCATGTGCATACAAAGTCCTGGCTAAGCTACAGAGAGACTTTGTCACTCAAGCAATAACAGGGAGAGGGAGAAAGAATCCTTTAGATCTTCCTGCAAGAAGTACACCTTTGAATCTGAATTTCCTTGCAGAAAAAAGTGCTTTGAAAATCTAATGCATAAACATTATCTTCTTCCCCCCCCACCCTTCTACTTCTTGCTCCCTACATTCCCTCCCCTCACCTAAAGCGCACCAGCTTCTGAGCGACTTTGGAAGAACTTCCCTTTTTTAGAGTCCTCAGTAACTTAAATAAGAGGCGGTCGGGGATTTGGATATTGTTATGTCTCATCAAAGGCAGAGATCTTCAGCTATCCTCCCTTGCCTGTTCTCTCGCTGTCTGTCAACGCCCAGTCTTCAAGAAAGATGCTTCTCCTCAAGCCTGATGTACCGTAATTTGATATATCCCCCACTCCATCTTCCCAACTCTGTTTTTTTTTTTTTTTTTGAAAAAATCTTTGTTGGGGCACAAGCTAGCTCTGGGGAGTGCAGGGGAAGATGTTACTGGCTCTGTCAATTAGTTTTCTGTTTTATAGTGTATTAAACATAATAACCAATGAAAAAGGTTGCCCCTGGTTACTTCAGTACTGTAGCTGCAGCTTATTTATATTAAAATACATCCATGCCACCTGTTTCCTTCAGGACACAATGACACTATTGTTCAGAGGTGGAATGTATGGCATTTTTTTTTGTACGATTTAAAACGTTCAAGACCAAACGTTTTGCAAAATGTTTGAATTTTGCTTGCAGAATGGGGTGTGACACCTTGAGAACAGGCAGAGAAGAGACTGCTGCTACTGCTGCTGCTGCTGCTGCTGTGGCCCTGCACTCAAATCACCTCTCAGGTAACATGAAAGAATGACCGTGTGCTCTCTGAAAACTCTGCACGATCTTCAACCTGGTCAAAAGATATTTTTTAATGTGTCTTTGCGATTGACAGCCACTTGCTGCTATCTCCGCTGTTTACCTTCACACAGCGGGCAGCAGACGGTTAAGTGTGAGCCTTCCTGCTGTTGTCAGTGTTGGCTTCACTGCCTCTCGCAGTCCGGAGCATCATCAGAGCGCCCAAGTTCAATGGATCATAATGAAAAGCTTCATGGTAGCGCATAATCAAACAGAGATTCCATTTATTGGAACCCATGCAGTGACTCCATCTCATTCGCTTATAGGCACTGAGTTTGATTTAGTGAATGCTACCCATATGTTATTCACATCCCTCTAACCCCCCCTTCACATGCTCTTTTTCTCCTTTGCACAAAACCGCTCACACACCCCCAACACACAACTCCCCACTCACCCACACCCCACCCCACCCCACCCCACTCCCCTGCACCTGCTGCTGTGAACAGCAGGATCCCAGTGTGTGTTTCTGTTCATCCCTCGCTTTTCTCCCTGCTCCCACCACTCCATCCCTCCATCCCTTTCTTTCATGTGTGCTCTGCTGTCAAGCCCAGCTGGATCAGGCCTGCCAGTCTAGTCACATGCATTCTTTGTTGGTGTGGAAACAGGCTGTGATAAACCACTGATGGTAAACTGGCAAAATGCAATGTCTTTTGCAAGGCCCTCTATGTAAGACAGGAATGTGTATGTTAGAATGTGGTTGAAAAAGTGGATAGTGACTTCAGTGGTTACATTTTTGTTATTATGCTGCACTTGTGCAGTTCGCCTATCAGTATGGTGCATGGAGTGGTCTTTATAGAGAAAAAATATGTTGTTATTTGGTCTCATGGTATCACAGTGTTCATATTTTGGATTTGTTGAGCCACAGCACTAACATAAGTAAGTAGGTAAGATGTTGATGCAGAAAAACTCTCCTGATGCTTACACTTGTATAGTTCTCACCTAAAAACAGTGGGTTGGTTCTGACAAGGAAGAACAACATTGACCATTTGACATTTGTTTGTCGGTCTTTGCATCAGTTTACACTATCATTATTTAACAATAATGATTTAAGTCTTCAGCAGTGGCGACCTCTTATCTGTGTTGCATCTTTTCCTCTCCTGAAGGCAGCGTGCTAACCAGTTAGCCCCAAACCATATTTGAAACTCATAGTGTCAGTCACCACCACAAACTTCCAGGAAGAAACTGTGTTTGAGAGACAAAAGATAACTGATTCTCCCCTCATCTATCTTTATTTTTCGTGGCATCTCATTTTAACAACTTTTTTTTTTCCTTTTTGCCAGTTACAAAAAATTGGAACCAGCAAAAAGGAGCTTTGCTGTTAAAGGGATAGTTCACCCAAAACTGAAATTTCACTCATTATCTACTCACCCTCATGTGGACTAAGGGCTGGGAGAAGTTTAATAGTTATCCGTGGCTTCTCTGAGTTACAGGGGGTCTCGGCGTAGCAGTGCATGTCCATATAACGGTTGCAAATGGATACCAACTGTCTTCGTAACAAAAAGACACACCAAAAAACATCCAAATACCTCCATGCTGCTCGTATGTAATGTCTGTCTTGTATTGAAGCCCCGAAATGCGTAATTGTCCTGAAGAAAATTAAATAAGTCTATATTTCAAGCTTGTTTGTAGCGGAAGCTCCTTTTCCCGGTTCGTCCAATTTGGACGAACGAGGGTCCGTCCTCTTCCCGGTTCGTCAGAATTGGACGAACCCGGGAAGAGGAGCTTCCGCTACAAAGCCCTGTATTGTGATATAGTAACTCATTAGTAGGATTAATAGTGGTAGAGTTAACATTTACTTGATATTGCCAAATATAGTGAGTCTGCATCAGTGTATGAAAAGTATTCAAACTTTTTTGCACATTTTTTTTATTCATGATTTATAATTTTAACTCATGACCAAATAATAAACCATCTCTAAATCCTTCATAAGACTGGTCTTAGTGTAAAGTGGTACCAATAGGAGGGCTCTGAAAGTACTGGCAAAGTGTTATCACACAAGACTTCTACTACACACAAACTGATGACAGTTCATTGATAAGCATTGATCAGGTGATGAACCTAACACCTTGAAAAGCATCTTCTTACCTCATGCTTGTGCCATCAGCCTCTCCTCTACCTGAGAGAGGTCAGCTCCCTCTTAAATACACAGGTCTTTTTATGTATCCATCAAGAAGAACATGCACACTGACACACACATGGAAACAAACACACTCACTCTTCTTCAAACCCCAACTTCATCCTAATTCCTCACAAAACATCCAGCACTGCCTTGATGTTTCATTTACATACGCAAAAAAAAAAAAAAAAAATCAAAGATGAACACTTCAACAATCAGCTATCACTCAATTAGCGCTTGAAAATTTCTCTCTCATGCACTCCAGAAGGCACGCGTGGAGGGTGTTGAGGAGAGGCGGCAGAGTCTTTGAAAAATCATACTTTTCCCTTTATCTCTTCATCTCATAGCAAAACAATTTCTTCCTATTATCCTCACAGCAGGGGATCCACTGTCCTGCAAAGGTGTACCGTAACGCTTTACAGGCAGAGAGGAGAAGAGTCTTTTATTCTTTGCACCTTGTACCCCGGATACATTAAACAGAATCAAAGAGGACATTTACATACCATTTGCGTTTCATGTTTGAGGAGTTGAGACGGAAACAGCATTCATCCTGTGAGAAAGTAGAGACGTTTTGACTTTCTGAACTTTTGCAGAAAAAGAGGGGATGATTGAAGGATGGCGAGAGAGGGAGGGGGAGGAGGGGTGAAATTACTCTGAAAGTTTTTCAATGCAATTTTTCTTTTGTCATCTTGTCACCACGTCTCCTCCTTCTCATCCAACTTTACAGTGAACATGTCATAAATTAGTCACAAAAGCCTTTGAATGAGATTCCCTCTCCCCCTCCTGTAATCACTGTCTGTAATCCAGCAGCACGGAACATTGTTCATGTCTGGAGCACTTCATCATTCTTGTCAAGGCACATGAGCCATTACTGTTGCCTTACTAATGTATGAGATGATCTTAAATGCTACAAAACAACATCATCATGTTGAATTGATCACTTTTTGTTTCATTTCCTCCTCTCTGCATCGCCTCACAGTCTGTCTTTGAGTTAAATGTGCGTGTACACTTCATTATCATGAACTATATTTCAGGCTTTGTTCATGAAGCAATCTCTGACTCATCTTTTCTGATATGATCAGTCCCTTTTCCTTGTTGTTCCCCCATGCTCTGTGTGTTGGTATAAAGGCAACACAGGACTTCTCTTAAGTCCCACATTTATCATTTTGGAATAAGACATTTGTATACGTGGTGCCAAAATAATTCTACTTTAAACTTTATAATATGTTTCATATAACCCCAACAAGGTATGGTATCAGAGAGTCAGAGAAGACTGCATCATGAAGAGATGAATCAGCACAGTGACTCTGTGGAATTTAATTTTTAAGTTTCATTATAACAACTCTGATTTATATCTTATTTTCTATCTCATATGTCAATTAAATTGTTTTAACCTAGAAATTAAAACAATATATCCTACACACTGCTCTTGAAATTGATCAATTCTATTATTATTAGATTTCAGTTTTGTAACCTTTAGAAGCACTCAAAAAGATCATGCTCCACTCCTCTGTGGGAGTTGGTGTGCAACATCACCACATAGTCAAGTTTACATGCAAGACTGATATTCCAGATCAGGCTGCCTCCGAGTGAAATACCCAAGACAGCTAATGACAGTGAGATGACCTGGAAGCGTCACCATTGTGTACCGTTGTGTACTTTGCACTGTTAGGCGTACGAGCCACGCCGGTGTCGTCTGCCAGGATTTCACTCATTGTTTCTCTTTTTTGTTCTGTTTTGTTGCTTCACAAAAGAGCTCACACCAGGACAGCCAGCTGAGGACGCTGATCATCCCCGTATTTGTTTTTCTTCTCAAGTCAAGTTTGAATGCGCAAGTTTCTGCAAGATCGTGTGCACGGGGAATCACTACTGTAAAATGGTTATTACAATCAGCAGGTGTGTGTCTCACAGTCTGGCTGCATTGTCTAGTGTGTGTTTTTGAACATTCAGAATTGAAAAATATCAAGTGTGTATCCAGCCAAAGACCAATTTTGAAAAAAAATAAAAAATAAATAATAATTCCCATGTGAAAATATTGCTTTAAAAATTTAGTAAAAATGACTGTTTTTTTCTGTAATGCAGTATAAATTACAACTTATAAATGAATCAAACCACCTCTGAAACACATGAATGTTTCTGAGGGTTGATTACAAGTTTTGAAATATAACTTCATCCCTCACTGGCTTCCAACCCACTAGAACGCTGTCACTGTCTGGATTAGTCTTGAAGAGAAGAGAGTCAGGTATTAGGGCTGTGACTGTCCCCACACGGCTAGTGTGAGAGTCACTGGAGGACAATAGCTCTCCCTGGTTCTATTTTGTTTTTTTTATTTCTATGCAATTACACATCAAAATCACACATGATTATTATGCTTTGTTTCGTCTTTGACAGTCACACTATTACTTATTCACATTTATCCGATTTGATGGTTTCAATTTAAACATTGAAATGTATTCACATGATATTTTACGCATTTACCTTTTCATCTAAGGAGTTGATCTCCACTTCATTCATTCATCCATTCATCCATTCATCCATTCATTCGATTATGCTTAGGTTTTGATCTTATGATCAGTAAGAGATTGTAAGCAAGAACTTGAGATGTTCCTTAAAGCAGAAGTAAGCAATATTTTTGTGTTAATATAAGTCTTAAATAGTTATATCTTCCGACAGCAATCACTTACTGTACATAGAGTGTTTGGACCGAAACACGGGTCTGTCAGTCACTCTGCTCTGCTCTGAACCGAGGAGAAAACATTTATCGTATCCTACAATTTTTATCCAATGAGGAGAGAGAACGGCATGCAAGGCTGTGTGTGCAGCCAAGGGATGCGCGTGAATGTGGTGACGTAGGGACGAGGACTGTTATGGTGCGTTCAAGGCAGCCCGTAACTCGTGTTTTTCCGACCTGTGAAGTCGTACCAGTTCGATCTGGTACGAGTTCACGGGTCAGAAGTTACGAGTGGCCGTTATAGTGACTTTCACAGGTAAAACAGGTCGGAAAAACACGAGTGGGTTGCCTGGAACGCTACAAAGTCGTGACTTGAAGCTGTAATTTACGGTTTCAAAAGCCTGCCTGGAACGCAGCATTAGCCAAAACGACCGGATCGCTTACTTCTGCTTTAAGAAACCACATGAGGTCAAAAGTAAAAACTCTTCTGTCTGGCTAGAAGACACTTATCTGTCCCTGCACTCCCTCTGAGGCTCATGCCAAGGCCACGTTACAGTACCTCCCTTTACATCCTAAATCTCAGTGTTTGTCATCAACTAGACGCAGCTGTGGAACTCTACTGATAGTTGGAGCCATGTAGGATAACACAGATCCATGTAAGAGAGACAATAAGTACCTTCACAGCACCGGAAGTGTTGTTTAGAGTTGGGGTTGGGGGACTGGCTTCTCAGAACTGAGGTGACATCATGCACACTTGTTGTATCGATGACTATCTGTTCTCCTTGGCCAAGCTCAATAAACATCTTCAGCATAAGACATCCAGTGGTCTGTAGTGCTCAACATGTATTTCACCTACAGTACAAAAGCCCACATCTGCAAACTGACAGTTTTGTTTTTATTCAAGACTGGTTTTTCATCATGGTTCAAGATGGAATCCGTACAACAGATAGACCACCAGAGTGAGGTAGGTCTTGCTCAGCATTTATGCGGAAGATGATAGCTTGTGGGATTTGGAACTGGCGACCCAAAATGAAAAGGTGTAAGCCAAAATATCAATGAAATATCAAAGGTGCAGTATATTGACCTCCATTGCTTTCATCAGTCTGATTTGTATAGCTGCCCAGGTCTTAAGGCAGCAGTGGAAACACAGATGACAATGGGCCACAATAATCTTTTAGTTCCTAAAGAAAAGCACTAGAACCACAAGTTCCAGGTATTTTTTTTAGATGAAATGCAGCTGTAGTGGAGAATGGGCAAGCTCACAAATGGCACCCTTCCATCCATCTGAAGGACTTTAGCATAGATTAGCCTGTAGCCTGTTAGAAGCTGGTACAGCCAAAGATTTAAGTGGTAATTAAAAACTCATACATCTGACAAAATGACAAAACTTATTTAACTGAGAATATCAGTGATGTAACACTCTGTGTTTTCATTTTTTCATATTCTTCTGCAAAAACCCCACTCAGTCTACTGAACCTACCAGACCAGTAGACAATGTGTGAACTTCATCATGTTGAGATGTCGTTTTATGTATCCCATCATGCCATGGGTAGGTACCTGCTGTACACAGTAACCTTGACTCCTCTGTCACACTTCTACCCACGTTAGTTTTTATTCAACTTTCAGATCACCTTTGCACCCCCCCCCCCCCCCCACCACCATAACACACACTTCTAGTATTTAGCCCCTGTGTCCCCCGTCCACGCTCCCCTCTCCCTTCCACCCCCACCCCCTCCATGTTCCTGCACCTTCTTATCTCTCCCTCCCTCCCTCCCTCCCTTGCCCCCACCTCCCCAGGTTTAATGAAGTCTGCTCTTGTGTAATCTTCCTGCGATCAGGCCCTCTCACCTCCCCTCTGTGACTCAGGTGTGTCCTCCAACAGAGAGCCATTGTTCTCCGGATCCTCCGCTGAAGTCTGCCTGGCACAAGCACACACCTGCAAACAACAATGATACCTTTATTCAACTCACACACACACACACACACACACACACACACACACGCACACACACACACACACACACACACACACACACACACACACACACACACACACACACACACACACACACACACACACACACACACACACACACACACACACACACACACACACACACCTGAACTCTCACACAACACATGCAGAGGAGCACACAACAACTGAATACAGAGAGTTTGAAATCACCTTTAGTTATATTTTGTGGACGAATGGAAAAAAAGAAAGAAAAGAAAAAGTAGGTGGTTGAGGGAGGAAGAGAAGGGGAGTGAGGTGAGGGGAAATGGCACAGATAACATGGCCAGGTTGTTGTTTGCAGAAGCCGGTGTCATATTTGATTACATTGGACAGAGACAGAGATCAGCTGGGTTGGTGCAGAGGAGGAGGGTTGGAGGGGGGGGGGGGGGGGGTAGGCTACACTGTGGAGCTATGACAGCACTGGCAACACACACTTCATGTTTAGTACGTATCAGTGACAGACTCATAACTCTATTTGCATTCCCTGGCTCATAGTTTGGTTTTGTGTGCTCTCAGGCGACGTGTCTCAAAAATCAAAGGTGATCTTTGCTGCACAAAAGCAAGACTGGGGGGATTTCCAATACACCTGCTGCAGTTTATGTTTAGGGAAATAGCCAACTAATCCTCTTTTTCCTGTGTCTGCCACTGAAACCTGAAGTCATTTTGTACCTTAGAGCAGCAAGGGGGAAGACATGATTATAGGGGAAAGGAGAGAGGGGATAGAATGAAGGGAATGGGGGGGAAAAAGCAAAAAAAAAAAGGGGCAGAGGACAGGGAGCAGAGACAAGATAAAGGGGAAGATAAGGGGTAATTGAAGGAGAGAAAGGAGAGCAAAGGACGAAGCTCTGACTGTCTCATTGCTGAGATGTCACAACGGCATCACCTGTTAACGGGTGCAGGCCTGCAGGCAGGCTTTTTAAGGTCTCAGATATCAGTGTGTGGATATGTGTGTGTGTGTGTGTGTGTGTGAGAGAGAGAGAGAGAGAGAGAGAGAGAGAGAGAGAGAGAGAGAGAGAGAGAGAGAGCGAGCGAGAGAGAGAGAGAGAGAGCGGAGAGAGGGAGAGAGAGAGAGAAAGACAAAGTTAGCCCTCTCTATGATAGAATTTCACTTCACCGGCGTACACACACCCTCTTCTTGCCGGAGGATGATTCTATGATTCTCAGTCACCAAGCAGAATGTCTCCACCCATCCCTGAGGTCAGGTGGTGAGTGTGCGAGGTCTGCCTCACTGCAAACACACACTGTTTTCATGTCAGACATGCAGGCGAGTGGGCCATTTTTGCAAATAATGTAAATAACATATTTTATATCATAGTTAGAGCCTTTATTTATTTTCCCCCAATTCTCAACACCTAAAAAAAACAGCTGTACACAACTTTTATATACTAATTTTCTGTTTATTATTTTCCCCTTTTATATATTTACATTCATATGACACCACCACAGCATGCATAAGCTCAGGTTGTTTTGTAAAAAAAAAAAAAAAGATGTAAAATACTTGATTTTACCTCACAGGGTTGAGGGTTTATAAGAATTCATACACAAAGAGACCACGTGAGAGGAAAATAGAAGTACATTGATGAGGCGGGCCCCCATACAGACCTTCGCCTTGGGCCCCCAATTGCTAAATCCGGCTCTGGCGAGGTGCGTGAGATGTATCTTTCAAATTAAAGCTGCACTGATGATCACATATTTACAATAACAGCCTTGACATCAGGCATAAGACGAGGCAAGAGAACAATCTCATGACACCGTTACCATGTATGCACAGCATGTGGCACCGGGAAGCTACGGTACACACCAGTGTCACCCGCGTCTACGGGGTGTGGGGGGGGGGGGGGGGGGGGGGGGGGGGGGGGACAACTGGGGTGAAATTAGGAGAGGAGCTTTTTAAAACAAGTTCACAACCTCAGCTTTCCAGTTCCAGTTGTTTTGCCTGAACTCTAATTTGCAGTGGGAAGACTGTAAAGTTGTGAAGTATTTTGAGAATAATCTAAGTGGGTTATATGCCTCTCTGACGTTGGAACATGGGGAAAAGGGGTGGGATACGATTGAAGAGGAGGGGTGTAGGTGGGGAGGGGGGGTGCAGGGGGTATAGGGGGCCTTTTGTAATTTTACATGTGACAGGAGCGAAGCGAGGGATGGAAATAGAACAATGGAAGAAATGCTGAGCTTCTGAGGAGGCTCTCAAAGACTTCCAACTCAGAGGCTGATAAAAGCCCTTCTACTTCATATCCCAGCACCCCCTCTTCTGTCTCTCAGACACACACACACACACACACACACACACGTACACACACACACACACGCATACACGCAGCTCTCTGAAGAGAATATCTTCAAGCTTTGTGCGCGTGCAGCTGAGCGACAGATCGCCAGGGTGTGACAACGATGATGGTTTCAAGCTGAGGAAGCGTCTTGAAACAGAGTCACGGCAGTGTCACATCCTGAGCGTGGTGTGATGAAAGCAGAGTAAACATGGTAAACATGCCAGGAAATTTTGGTCAAAACTCAGGGAAAGTGAGCGATACAATAGGAGGATACAAGTTTCCACACTTGGGCTGACAGTGGACTAACTGTAGACGCTGTCTGTGGATGCACAGACGACAAACAGGTGTGGTCTGTTTGGATTGTGATGAGCAGTGTGAGACAAAACAGCTGTAGTTAGAGCTGAATTAAAAACTCTGACTCTGCTCACAGGTGGATGTGAGTGTGTGTGCATTGCTGATAGGCTGCTGACCTGTCCAGGGTGTCCCCCACCCTCACCCCTGTTTCAGCTGAGTGATAATGAAGTTTCATAAGGAAATATGTATGCTGCTGCTTATGTCTGCGCTTTTTTGCTGCTTCTTTAATGTCTACTACTGTCGCTTAATATGCATTCCCTTTGTCTACATTACCGTCTTGTGGCATGCTGATTGTCGCATGATTACTGTGTTGTTTGTCTGCCTGTCTGCTTTAGTTGCATTCCTTTTGGAAGCATGTCCTAATGCATCTGCTGTGCTCTTCTTCTGCATGCTACGTGCTTTTATGTGCTACACATTTATGATATGTGTTTATTTGTTCTATGCCTATGTGTTTCTACATATTATATTTTAAAGGGACAACGAGGAGTTTGTATTTGGTTATAAAAAAGTCTCATATTACTGTAATATAGATGAATCTACGTTACCCACACGTGTTAATGGGTCCATTTTCGATAAATATATTGTTTTGTCTTTATAGTAGTTTTGTTATTATTATTTAGTGGTCGACTCGCCCAGCATTTCCTACTTTCGGTTTCCCGGACGCTGCCCGGCGGGTCATGGGAATAACACCGCCGAATCACCGTTTATGGTCAGAACTACGACGGTATCTGATCGTCTTAGAACCCCCGACTTTCATTCTTGATCAATGAAAACATTCTTGGCAAATGTTTTCGCTTCCGTCCGTCTTGCGCTTGTCCAAGAATTTCACTGTGTACGCTGAGGCTCATGGGAAATGTAGTGTGAAAACACTTCGCTTTCCAAAACTCCTCGTAGTCCCTTTAATAATATTATTATTATTTATTATTTTAGCAACAGATGTGCTTTTATGTGGTAGTATTTTAATGATGTACCATGTCATTTGTATCTGGTATGTAATGTTGTTGTGTTACAGACTGACAGTTAACATCTTGCCCAGGGACTACAGTTGAAAACTACTGACACATTTACAGTAATGCAGATTAATGTGCACTGACACTGCTAGAATAAACAAATAAAAAGTAAAGTATCAATTCACCCTCAAATCTGCAAGTGTGGTGTGCATACAAATGTGAGATTGTGAGCACTTCAAATCATCAATGTGATTCATATAATTTTGTTTCAGTCTGCACTGTTACTACATTATTACATTTCATTGCATTGAATGACCATTTATTTGATTTAGGCCTATTATTGCTCAATTTACTACTTTAACCTTTCTAATTTGTTTTAGACAGGCTTCTTACTGAGCTGTTCTGGGGCCTCTGTGAAGCTATACCTGTATTTGTGCCATTGTGTGTTTTTTGTTGTGGTCTCTGTATTTTATTGCATTTTATCCTAAGCAATTTGTGATTTTATCTATGAAAAGTGCTCTATAAATTAAATTTACTTACCTTTATCCTGCACTAGTAGTAAGCACTGATAACTATGAAGCATTTAGTTCCATGTTCATAACAGTCAGTTTCTCGGCACTGCTTTGTCAAAGGTGTTTATGAAGAGCTCAGGAGTCAGTGCCACACCCATCTGTCTCTGACAGGTGTAGAACTGCAACTCAGCTGACAGTGGCTGTCGTCTTTGAATGTGTGCGTTTCCCCCTTTATACCACACATAGCTGTATAGCAGGTCCCTACTGATCATATAACGTCAGCAACGGAGGGTTTTGATTGGTCCATGTCTCCTGAAGTCCCAGCAGTTAAGAAGAATGCATTCTATTGAAGCCTGTAGTGTTATGACGCACCTGTCTGAACACAGCTGGACAGGTCCACATGGTATCAAACCAGTCTGCAGGCATTCAAATGTGAACTGTAGTGCAGACCATTAGTTTTATTGCTTTTTTTAAATCGTTTTTTTTTAATATACTGCATAAAGCTATGACATCAGCTCTAATATTCAGTGATTATTCTGCTGTCTCTCCAAAACTCAAGCTGCAGACCTCACACACTCTCTAACTCAAGACCTAACCAGCTGACTGCTGAATGCAGGTTGACTTGTGACAAGTGTGGCTATAGGATCAAACCGGAGAGGACTCAACAGGTAGAAAAGACAATTAACCAGGAAGATCGCTTCTTTCCATGTGGCTTCCACCGCCCCAACACATCCATCAGACTGGACAAAAGATTTTCACAGAGGCTCCATTTTCTTCTCAAAGTGTGATGTGTTACTTGTTAGTGTGTTTCATGTATCTGGCGCCTGAGAGTGTATTTAGTGCCTCAACTTCATGCTGTGACTGGAGAATTTTTTTTTCTCATCATATCTTTCTTGGTTCCCTCCTTCTGAACCATGTTGAGAGAGGGAAGCTAATTAGAGTTGCGCAGCCTTGGAAGTTGAGGAGTAGGGGGGATAGTTAGCTGGCGGACTCATGGCGGCTCCCTGTGACATGATTGATTTGGACTGTCACAGTGCTCAGCTGGGCGTCAGTGCATGGCGACAAATAAAGGATTACATCTTCTCACGGTAACGCCCCCCCGCCAACGCCGCCACCATTGTTCGTCCCACATCAAAGCACAAAGGAAGTACATTAGCATTTTTAATCAGAGGCGAGGCTGGGCACTGTGCAGGCACCCAGTGCTGGATTTTTACTTTAATCTCTGGGCACCCCCACTTCTGCCCCCAAAATGATCTCACCCAAAAACATTGGGAGCACACACACACACACACACAGACCATCACTACACACACATTAAGACAAACACACACATTCACTGATATAAAGGACCACGCTGGAGGTTACAGTGTGACCCGGTGGTGGAAAATTAACGAGACCCATCTGCAGTCAGACTTCAATTAGCACTTGAGAGTTTGCCCTCATTTCGTTGGACAAAAGTCTGCACTTTTTTTTCTAAATCTTTTTTTTTTTTCGGCTCAGCAAACGAGGGCCATCAGAAGGGCCAGAATGCAATTGTCCTCCTCTGCCTTGTGTATGGCCTCCCTTGGAACATGCAGATGGATAATTAGGGCTATACTCCTGGTGAGAGGACAAAGATGATGCTAATTCCATTCATAAAGGGGCCTTCCGCTAATTACACACAGAGTTGCTCTCTCTACTTACTGAACAATTGCACAGCTGAGTGGTTAAGGTTAAAGGGAGCAGCGTTCATGTTTGGAATCAAACGAGATTAGTTCTGATTGGTGTGTCCCCTCAGCCCTCTCAAGAATAATTTACCTAAAGTACCTGAACCACCTCTTTTTCTCTTTAGAGTCAATCTGAAAAATGAAGTTAGACTCTCTATCAGGACTTGGGAGAATAAAATAGACCAAAGAACATTTCTGTCCATAAATTCAGGTTTGTTCAGCCCACACAGAAATTCACATGAATTTCACATATTCTTGTGTTTCAGGTTTAGGGGTTTGCGTTTTCTTCATAGATAACATGTGTCTGCTCTGCACATGTGTAAAACAATGCACGAACAGGTGATAATGTTACAAATGCTGCAGAGAATTTCACCATAACATTTCTAACAAGTGCAGTGTGAGAAACCTGCAAAATAAAAAAAATAAAAAGGTTTTGTGGAAAATTACATTTCACACATTAAAAGAAACAAAAGTGTTTCAAAACAATAATCTCCCCAGAACATTTTCCCCACACTCAAATGTGATTTTAACATGTACAAATGTGTGCAATGTGCAAATATACTGTAACATGGAAATGTGACCACATGTGATACTGCACATGTGAAACTCATAGTCTTTGGGAACCATCAACTACAAATATTACTCCAAATCCTAACATTTTCAAGGTTGTATCATGAGTTTGTAGATTAAAAAAACAAAACATAAATAGCTTTAGATATCAAATATATCAAAATACCAATAGCTCAATGTCACATGCCATTGTCATGCTATAATATTAATATAATATACTGTATGTCTGGAGATATCTTATCCCTGTCACATGAGAGTCAAAGGTGAGAACAACAATGTTAAAACATTTTACATTAAGGACAATATATTTAATACATTTAACACAATAAAACAGCATCTGACAGAAATGATAAAAGCAATATCCTGGTCTTTGTGACACAATTACGTTCATCAATAAACACTTTTTTTTGGATGTGATGTTTGAATAATACAAAGGTAGTGTTTCCAAATGAAGTTTATCTTGTGGACTATTCCCAGGGTGTGTGATACAAAAAGGCAGTTTTGTTCAGTTCTAAATAGACTCTGGAGACAGAGAAGATTATCCATCTAGATCAGTAGGAATGAAAACACAGGAGGTAGATATACAGTAACATTGAACACAACCAGCTCATATTTCTACACAGACACATTAGCTCACATTCCCGACAGCATACCTGACTAACAGCTCACCATGCGTATATGCAGTTTTACATATTGCTTTACTTATTGATGCATTGCTACCTAATGACCTAGAGTGTCAACTTTCCTTTCGAAACATGTCATACTTGAAAATATCACCACTTTGGCTCACAACAGCACTTGTGAGAGAGGCAAAAATGTAGATCCCAAAACAATAAAAGCAAAGGAGTTTAGAGGGGCGGCTGGAAGAAACAGGCCTAATCTGCATGATCATCACTATGGCACACGCTAGTGATCAAATACGGAGGGGGCTAAATAATAGATCACAATGGGGCTGTCACTGCCTTTTGTTTTGATGTGTGCACTGTGATGAGGCAGAGAATGTGCCTCGCAGTTTAACTTACACACTACGGCTCATCTACAGTAGTGTGCCACATTTGCCCTGTCACCCAGCGCACATGACTCGATTTGGGAAGAGAAAAGGAGTGGGATAAGAGAGAGCTGTCACACTGAGAGACGATATGATCGCTACTAAAATTAGACAGTGATAACATTTTCCTGCAGTGAGAGACTGAATGAAAGTGAACAAACCGAGGCAAAGGTTGTCTCACCCCGCTGCAAGTGGTAAGACGACTTTGAAACGGTGACTATCATGTGCGAGGAAATGAAAGAGACAAAAATACAGGAGGGAGCAAACGGGTGCTGATTACAGTGATGAGGAAGAGAGAGGGAAGATGGGAGGGGAGAAAACAAACTCGAGTCATTGTAGCTAATCGTGTTATCGCACTTTGATGTGTCAGTGGCGTACACAATGTACTTCTATCATTTATGACTTTTAGTGAACACATGATGGCAGAGGATTACATTTACATTTGTCAGTGTGTGTGTGCAGTTGGAGGGGGGGCTTTGAAAGAGATATGCTAATTTAGCCAAGGAGCAAAAGAACAACATCAAATATGTACCAGTGAATAGCCAAAGGACTTTCAAGTCTTAATATCCTTCAGAAGTGCTTTATCTTTGCACCACAACCTGCATTTACAGCACAAACAGGAAAAAGAGCCAGTTGTAGCTTCAAAGCGCCGCTGGTCCATGAGTTTAATTCCAGATCAGGCTTAATAAAGGTTATCAGCTGGACCACTAATGAAACAAAGGCGAGTGCACATACGCAAACAGTGTTAGCATGTTTCGCATCGCCCCCTCTTTCTCTTCTCCTTTCCCTCTCTCCTTCTTTCATGGTAGGCGTTTGATTTTTTCTTTTTTTTTTGCCAGCGTTTTAAGTTCTGCATCAAAGTGACTGGAAACAATACGCGACCCGCCTGACTCTGACTCTCTTCTTGCTCTCCCGCAGTCAGCGTTTGGAATCATAGCAGGGTGGTGCTTGTTTGATAGCTTGATAGTCATTTGTTTTGATCTGCGACTCCTTTGTCTCTGTTTGGGTCTGAAACAATAAGAGATTAGAACCCTAGACTGAGGGTGCAAGCGCGGAGAAAGAACAAATGCTTTCTTTGTTGTTTTCCTTTCAAGTTTTGTTCTTTCTCGCCACAAATCTTGCAATCTTTTTTCGCCTCCGAGTGACTTGCTGTGCTCTTAAAGCCCCCCAAAAAGCCTCTCTCAGAGGGTTGTTAGCAGCTCAAGCAATAATGATTTTGAGCTGTTGCATACGCAAAAAGGTTGTCTCGCTAACTTTCTAGTACACACTGACAACAGGAAAAATTGGTTCCTACGGTTCAGTGATGGTATCCCAATTACGAAACCATGAACACAGGGAGAAGGGATGCATGATATGAGTATCACAGTGAGGAGACTGGTAATGGAATGGGGACCATATTAAAGATCTTTTTCTCTGTCTTCGCCATCAAACATCAAGGCAAGAGACAAAGAAGAACAGAAAGAGAGAAAGTGCAGTCTACCAGTGGAGGCCTTGACTGAAGATGAAAGCTTTCTAGGAATCAAAGAAGCCCCATCACTCATTATACCTTGGTGGGATGCCTCAATCCCCGTTCCCCATCGTCATGGCACAGGATGCCACATGACAGGCAGAGGATTCCAGGTGAAGGTCAAAACTTTTCACAGTCCTTTTTAAAAAAATTGACAGCGGTCAAATGCAAAGCTGGAACATCTCAAATATAGTTTTTTTTTCAGGTTAAAAACACCGGATAGGAAATGGTCAAAATGGGATTACAATGTCCATAAAGTGCGTGGAAAAAACTGGTCAATAGACAATCCAGCTGAGTCCGGGGGCTGCAACAAGGCCTCAGACACAGATATCTTTGTCACTTCAGTCAGAGAGGACAGAGATAAGGCTGTATAGACAGACAGGAGAGCTGCAGTGAGGAAGACGGTGGGTATGCTGGGTTGGCTGGGAGGTCAGGGCTTTTAAGAAGCACCACACAATCTGATAAGGCCGTGACTCCACATTGACACACACTGTCTCTCCGGCAATGTGAGGTTTGTCCCGGACAGTCACCTACCCTTCTCCCTCATTTCCTCTCATCATGCCTTCTCCCTCTCTCCCTCCTCCTCCTCCTTCTTCTCCTCCTCCTCCTCCTCCCCCCTTGTCCCCTCCCATCCCTCTGTTCTTTCGTTTTATCTCTGTGAAAAATAATGAAAGCAAGCACTTGCAACCGCGTCTCTATTGATGTTCGAATACACAACCAGCAGATTCAAAAACAAATTCTGGGATCAAAGTAAAAAAAAAAAAAAAAAAAGGAAGGGGGGGGGGGGGGGTTCCTTCTTCTTTCCAATGAAATTATGAGCGCAGAGGAGTCTGGGGTGCAGAGCTCATTTGCTAAGACTGTGAGGCAAATAGTCGTTAAAGAATGGCCTATAAGTAGGCATTAAATGGAAATGCCTGCGATTTCTGTGGATTAGCATAAGAACCTTTTCTTGCCAGGCCAGCTAATAATATTCATTTAAAATAAATACATGGGAAACGAATCTGTTTGAAAAGCGGGGCGATTGCACATATTTACTGAAGGGGCCGTCGAAATGAAAGAATGGAGTGCTCGGAGGGATGTGGACTTGCAAATCGTCAGTTCTTTGAAGTTCCAGAGACTGGAAAATTAAAGTCTTTACAAAAAATTAGAGGAGGAGAAAGGTTTTATGATTCAGTGGGATGTGAAGGAACACAAGGCTGAAGATGTCAAGCACTCGTAGTTATTTTAATGAATTTATTAATTTTGTTTGTCATAATCGTGCCACGCAGCAGATGGTAACCTTTCATCTTCCACCTATGGCAGCAGTGACTTCTCGGTGAACCACGAGTAACTTAACTCCGGCGCCACGAGCTTCTGTCCCTGATTCAGCGATGTATCGCTAACGAGAGATGTGAAACTTTTGTTTTGTTAGCGAAGTCTCAAATTTGTGACATGAAACAGCGAGCTGTCAGTAGTCCAAACACATCAGGCCTCTGTTGCTCGTAGGTTCTCTGTTGCTCATGAGTTCGTAGGCCAAGCCAATTAAAATGACCCCCGTACCCCCCTATAAACAAACACACTCACACGTACACACTTCCACGGGGCCTTGTTTATATACCCCGTGTCAGCAAATGTGTCAATGTGTGCCCTGTGTGTGCCGGCGTCTAATGATGCTGGCCCATCATGACGGCCCAGTCAGACACTGACAGCCAAGCGCTAAAGTGGAGGAACTCCAGCCGTTTCTATAGCTACTGTGGAGTTCAAAGGCGGCCATCTTTTTCTGAGCATAACAAGAGAAGAAAGAGGCCATCACAGAGCGGGAGACCAAAGACGACCTCCGGGGTTACACGTCAAACCTGGCCCCCTCGACCCGCAGACCCTCACAGCCCCCCTTACCCCATGGTGCGAAGGCACGGTCCCAGGATCTGTGCTTGGACTGTCAGAAACCTGGGATGAGGTCAACAGTGCCAGGTAAAGATTCTCCTATCAGTATTATATTAGCCCACTTTCTTAAAATCAAGGCTTTGAAGTGACACCAAAGTCTGTTGCAAGTATCTCTCATCTTATGTCCTTTTTTCTAAAACACTGCAGTGTCGACATTTCAAGCATCTTTCAGTGTTTAATGTTGAGCCTTTGATTTTTTTTTAAGACACTAATTTTAACATCTTCAAGGGAGAAGTGAAGCCTCTGCGTTTGGGTTCTTTTGTCTGTTGTCTTCTGCCCTTTCTCTCTCTTTATGTTATGAAAAGATCTTAAAAGGAGAACTTGTTAAAAGGCGGATCTCCATCAAAAGTAATGCAGAATGTGCTTTTTGGTGACATTTCTGCTACTTGGCCATTTTAACACGATGCCTGTCATCCTGGGGCTACTTCTGCTGCTCTCAAAAAGGTTTTTTGTTTTTTTCAAAGCACACACACAAAGAGGCAAACAACTTAGATTGGGAAACCTTTGATATATTAGTTGAACAGCAACCAATGCAGACAAAAGCCAAAAAAAACTCACTTGTGTTGTGAAATTTGGGTATTCACTGTTGCAGTGTGTGGAGGCATCCGCCAAACATCTGGTAGTGAAATCATGAAGACATATGCATTTACAAATGACTATTGACAAGGGAGAGGGATGGAGGAGTGAATGTTGAAAGAAGGGGAAAAAAAGAGCACTAGCTTTCAAATCACTCAATCCAATTACAGTCTTCAGAATCAATAGGTTCACGGCTTCCTCTGGTTTGTCTGCCACACAGTGCTGAAAGGGTTACTAACATTAACCACCTCCTCCCTATTGCCTCTAAAGGTTTGTTCAGACACTGATGTTATAATATGCTAAAAATGGAGGTACCAGCTGGGCTTACATTGGGTTTTACATTACATCCTACTCCTCATCTGAACAGACACAAGTCACACACACATAATATGTAAAGTTTCAGATAGTAACAACAAACTATGTCTCCTCTAGATTGGCTGAGTGTGGCTGTTCAAATGAGACTCAAACATTTCTACTTTTTTCTTCTTTTTTTAAGATGAAGAGACAACACAGACGCACTTTTGTGCAAAATTGAGCGGAGTCCAGTGACAACACAGAAGTCACATTTAGCACTGAACCGCAGACAAAACAGTTGAACCTGGTTCAACTCTTGTCTGATCACATCATACTCTGGGAGATATTACTCTGACAGGACTTCATGGATATTTCCTTGTGTCCCAAGTATCTCTAACAACCAAAAACAGCTTTCTGTAATGTTTCAAAACAGTCCTGTATTCGGTTTGAACATCCACTAAGGCATATCATAACTATGGGTATCTAGATTTAGATTTTTGTTTTAATTCACAGGGACACTATACCTTATCAACTATCTTCATTGTGTAATCTAGCATTTTACTACAACAGTGAGGCAACCTGACCAGACTAAAACAAAACCCAGTCCCTGTCCAGAAAAGTATATAAAAAATTACTTCTATGCTGATTAAATATTTACCATTAATAGACAATGAGACAGAATCTTCTCAAACTCACTGTCATAGTTTGTCTCTGGTTTTCCACTTGTCCTGTCTTATTGTGAAATTCCCTGTGTCTTAATTGGCTTCCTGTTTGTCCCTCTTGTTCTTATTACTGAACAGACACAAGTCAAACGACAATGGGAAAACACTGAGGTTAAGAAAGGAGGGAGAAATGAGACACAGACACAGCTGGGACAATCAACACAGGTGAGACACATGAGGTCATCATAGGAGAATAAGCACAGGAAGACAAGACACAGGGAATTTCACAATGGCTGTGTCCGAAAAAACTCACTCATTCGCTACTCCCTATCACTATAGGTAATTACAGGACTTTATTGTGAGCTCATGGTAAAATGAAAAAACACATTCAGACACTAGGCTACTCTGCCGCACAGGTAATTACGCTTTTATGTTGCATAATTAAAATGTTGCAGATCAATGCCGACCGCAATCATAGTCATAGTCAGTGCATTATGGTTGGCCTAATTGTGACCATTGGTTGTACACTACTTTTCGGGCTTCTTTGTGGGATAGCCTACTATGAGTCCACAGTACTGTAGGCTATATGGAACTATGCAGGTCTGGTCGCTTTTCCTCTGTGTCGCTAACCCTCCTCCTGGCCATGTGCATTTGTTTGCAACAAAGCCGGCAAGAAATCAATCAATAGAGCGGTAGATAACGTTATATACGATGTTACAACGTGTATATTTGTGTAGTTTAATCCATCATAAACAAGAGATTACGGGTTAAGGGTGCGTTTGTGTTGCGGTGACGCAGAGATGAGAGCTGGGACACCGGGGCGGCCCCAATCTTACAAAGTTGTTTTTCAGCCAAGACACGCAATAAGTGACACACACCTGAGAGAGCCTCCATTCTCCCTGTAACAAGTTAATCCATTTATTAAACCATCACAATTATGCCAAAGCTGTTTAATTAAGGTAAAGATGTAGCATATTTAAGCTACAAATCCTGCATAGTTCCTCGTTAATACTCACTAAACATTCGGACAGCACTACAAAATGGCATAGTCACTACATAGTACACTATATAGTAGTGAGTGATTTCAGACACAACCAATAAGACAGGACAAAAAGGAAACCAGAGACAAACCATCCACTCACTTCAGATCTCCCACAGAGAACCACACAAACCAACAAGTTGATTGATTGATTGATTGATTGATTGATTGATTGATTGATTGATTGATTGATTGATTGATTGATTGATTGATTGATTGAAATGTTTATTTCGAATATGAAAATAAAGTAATTAAAAAAAAGAGAATAAGACAAAACATTTGAACATGAAATATAGAATACATATTCGAAAAGGAGTGAGAAGAAGTAAAACTTATAAACTCCCACCCCCTCTCCTTATATATGACTAGCTAAGATCCTTGTCTAAACATATCTTATGTTACAAAATCATGAATATAATTTATTTATAATTTACTTTACGTTTTAATTTAATTTATGTTTACTTGTAATTTACTTATACACACTAATTATACATACGTACTAATTATACAAACCTACAAACATACATACATATGTCCACATACAGATACATACACAAACACACGCGCACATACATGCAAAAAACTAAACAAAAAAAACAACAACAAACAACACCACAAGATAATGACCAGTATAAAAAGATAAAAATAAATATGCACAGCAACTACTTGGTGCTACCCAACATTTTCCTCGTCCCTGTACCTCTGAAAAATAGACTCTTTGTACCTCATTTTAAACTGTTTCATGCTTGGACACTGCTTCAACTCCATAGTGAACTTGTTCCATAGTCTCACCCCGCTGACTGAAACACAAAAACCTTTAAAGTTTAAAGTTACTTTTACCCCTTAAATTATAACTCCCCTCATGAATACTAAATAATTTTTGTATATTTGCTGGTAATAGATTATTTTTTGCTTTGAACATGATTTGAGCTGTTGAAAAGATGAAAATATTGTTATTGATGATTAAAATGGCAGCAGAATCACAAAGGTGTGAGTACTCCTTGTGAGGAGAGAGCTGCCCTGCAATACACCTCAACTCCGCCTCTTCACACTGACCAAAGTGATCAGATGGACGACGCAAAATGATTTGAAATGAAAATGTTAAGACGATAATGATTCCCGCTTCATATATCTAAGTCAGACTCCTAGCCTCAGCACATCTTAAGAGAGTGGCTTGATTGGACAAGTTAAATTTGACACAGTATAGTCTTAGTCACTATAACAAAAAAATTACTGTCTGAGGGCTGACATGAAGAAGAATAATTACTGATATATTTTCTCGTTATGTTTTAAGACAGCCTGCCCTTTAAATCTTGTTTTTTCTCCCTCCAAACCTCACCAACACACTCTAACAGGTGTAGTGCAGCTATAATATCAGTCCTGTCCCTTTTTCATCCTCTCCTCCCCTCTCTGCTCCTCTTCTCACTCTTTTCCAGCCAAGGATACCAGTTTGTATCTATGTATGGAATCATCAAACAAAAGTGAGCTTCACATCACATCAGGTAAAGAAGGCATGCCTGGGCACTTCTAACAGCCTCCCAAAGATGCCTGTTTCAAGTCCTCACAAGAAGGCTGCCTCTCATTGAAGTTCAAATGGATAGCTCTTGGGCACAAGCTTACCAGGGGGAGGGGAGGGGAGGAGAGGGGAGGGGAGAGGAGGGGAGAGGGGGGGTGGCTTGCTCACCTCTGTACCAAACTCACACATCCTACCAGGGAGCTACGTGACGGGGGGAAAAAAAAATTAAAAGTGCAGCTCATGGGCAAAGCAACTGACTCCTTCTTTCCTTTCTCTCAAGTAGCCCCCCTGCCCCCCCCCCCCCCCCCCCCCTCCCCATACCCCGTCCTCTTTTATCACCCAGCCGCCCTGCGCCGCCCCCATCCCCGCAAGCTGCCATTGCAATGTCAACAAAATTGGCGCTGGGAACGTTGGCCGTCTGATGAAAATCAGCTCGCTCAATTGGATCGTCACATGAAAAGAGCAGTCCTCAGCTCAGATTTCCGTATCTATCATTAGGAGCCCCATTTATAGTGAAAATGAACTAATCGTCTGGTTATTGGTGCCTTGTTATCCACAGAGGGCCCCAGCTGAATGGTGTTTTGCCACGAGGACCTGCCATTGAATAAAGACAATTAAACTACAAAGGGCTCGATTACAACTCTGCCACTTTGATGAGGGAACAATAATTCCACCAATACCAATCCTTATGAGTTCCTCAGGGTTAAACATTTGGGGGAAACAGTGTTAAGCTGTATCAAATTAAGTCAGAAGGGGGAAGTTCATTTAATAGCTTGGAACTCCCGATCTCAGACTAAATATCTTCTCCCATGAGCCTTTGCCTGCTCTGCCCCTCCTCCCTCCCTGCAGTGAGGCCTAATTTTCCTGTTTTTACCAAGAAGATTTCACGGTTCACAAGATCAAAAGCTTGCATAAGCTCCGCGTTTGTTTACATCAGCCTACACTCAGAAAATAAAGCAATATTGACTATCTTTCTCTTTCTCTTTCTCTTTCCTGGCTCACACTCGTCCGCCATCACACATGACCTCCCACCTCCACTCGCTGCAAACGTGCTCTGATTCACTTCCAACGCTCCCAGATGGAGGACATAGGATCAGGAAAATTAATCCCCTTTTTCTTTTCTCCACGTGGTCCATATTCATGAGGCCCTTCCAAAGTTACAGAGAAAGCAAACGCCACTTGGATCTCCTGAAACAGCCGTCTGACATCTTCGTCTCCGTCTCCACGTGGTGTATTTTGACACAGCCCCAAATGAGGTCCTTTGACATTTGAAATGGAAGTGTGACAAGGGGGACAAAAACAAGCATCGAATCAACACATGAATAAATAATCTGTTTGCCTTTTCAGTGTCCCATTTGCGACAAACCACAGGCCATCCTTCCTGAAAGATGTCTGTGACTCATTTAGTGCCCAACTGTTTTGAATGAACGTGCCTCTTTGATGTTCGGCTGAGTTTCGACATGTCTTTATAGCTCTGTTGTTTTATAACGTCTCACTAAATGAAGGCCCTCAAACAATAAATATCAAATATCATGTGAGCAAACATCTTAAACAAACTTATTAAATATTACACATTGCAATAATTAACTTGTGTGTCAGAGCTGAAATCTGAACTATTTTTTCTGCACATCCTCCTCCTCCTCCTCTGCAGTGGCAAGTTGTCATTGGTTTTCTTAAATGCAGCTACACCGCTTAATAATTGCATTGCAAGTGACAGAGTAACATTAAACACAACAGAGAACCAGAAGACCCAGACTGTAGCAGTAAACACAATGGCATAAACAACAAAAAACACTTTGTTTGTTCTCTCCTAAACCATAGAAACCAACATCATCTATTTATCACTACGCTCTATGTCCAGAGAGCTGGAGCAGATGGCTTCTTCTACTTTCCAGAAGCAGCTGCAGGAAATGACCAAAAAAAATAAAAATTCTCGAAAATCTTCTGAGAACCACTCTTATTCCCGTTTGCACTGGTTGCTTCCTTTGGTTGTTCTCATAAAAATTCATTTGTCACCAAAGCCAGAACATCAGCCACAAAATATTTGCCTCAAAAATGTTCTTTGACATAAATTGGAACAAATTTAATCCAAACAAAGGCAATGATGACTCAAGGAGCACTGGTGAAGCCAAATATTATCAGCAGGAAGTTCAAGATCCAGATTTTTCACAACTCTACCACATCTATTGGCACGAGATGTGTTATCCATTATCAGTGTTATTAGTGGTTCTTGGTCTTAGCTCATGTTCCCCCCTGCTCTACAGGCTACATGTTTAGCCTGGCTCCATGCCCCAACCCAAATATTCATACAAAAACTTTGGTCTCTTTCAGAAAGACCTGCCCAATGCAGATTGTATATACATTTGTGAGGATTGGATGGTGTTTATTCTCATTTGTGGAATGTGTGAAAATGAGTGAGAGGAAATTATATCATGTTGAAAATTTGATGAAATAGTCCCCGGGTGGATTCCACATCTGCTTCATACCGTTACACTACAATAGAAAAAAAAATGAATATTGCACAGTCAGATGTTACTGATATTGTTTATTTTACAAAGAGCTAAATCATCATAGAAACACTGTGATTATCAACTGTGTAGACCTAAGCTGTGCACTAGCTGCCACCACAATGCAATTTCTGAGTGTCAATATGATGTGGATGGTAAAACATATTCATAAAGCGTCATTCACTAAAAGCCTCAGTCACTCAGTCAGTGTAACATTAGCTCCTATAGCAGCTTTGCACACAATTGCTTTTGATTCTGATGTTCAAGATATTTTAAGGGGAACTACGCAAGTCCGGCCCCTTTTTTTTGTGCTATTTTGGTCCTTTTTTCTCTATGTAGCTCCCCCTACAGTTTCAAAGTGCATATTTTCACTGTTGCAACCGCCGTGGAGCCTGCCTGTGCGGAGGAATACTGAGTGAGTTGGTTCCAGATTCACGGGAGGTTAGGGGGTTAGCGGCGCAAGTCTAAGTAATTTGACATATTTGAGCATTTTATTTTTTTTTAAAAGTAGTAATTCCTGACTTAGCTACTTTTACTAGGTACTCATTTTGATGTCTCACTTTACTTAGGGTAATGATTAAGTAATAGTTAGTCCCTTATTAATTCCTCAGTAATTTGATTAGGAGTTACTGAAGAACTGACCATTAACCAATAGTTAGTTCATCATTAGTTCCTCACTAACTACTCTAATTTTGTGTACCTCAGTTCCTCACTAACTACTCATAGTTCATCATTAGTTCCTCAGTAACTACTCTAATGTTGTGTACCTTATTGTAAAGTGTTACTGGGGAAAGTAACTAGTAACTATAACTATTTTTAAAAAGTAACATGCCCAACACTGGCCAAGAGACTATAAGGGTTTGGCAGTTAGGTGCCCCCAGTCTCCCAGCAACAAGCCATTTAACCATCACAATTATTACAAAAATGTTTAATTAAGATATATAGTCTTGCATACTTCATTTCTAATGTTTCTTTTCTGCTCTGTTCCAGTAACTGCTCTGACTTCAGTAGGATTTAATACACCAGAGTCCTGGTGTAATTCTGTCCGTGGTTGAAATACAACACTTGTATAGACTGCTAGCTCTCCTTTGATGAGTCTTTAATGACACTGTCAACAAGGACAGGTGCAACCTGACATGTCAGGACAAGCTAATAGGTAATTATCCAAAGACTGGGAGAGGCCAAACACACTGAATGAAACCACCACATTATGTTTTCAAATCCTCCACCACACGGATCTACTTTTTCTTTCTCCAAAACCATGACATAACAACCTGTTGTTCGTGTTTGTACTTCATTTACAGGCAACTTGATGGGCATCACAACCGTTTGCAGTAAAATGTTTTAATCCCAGGCCCTCAAGCTCTTTCCTGACCTGGTGATCTGTACTTTGATGTTTAACGATCACACAGGGAGAAATCAACCGTTAGATAGAGATGTTGAAACAAGTATTCAAAACAGCCCTGTGAGAAGTTACACTTTAACTAAAAGCTCTGGTTTAATTATGGAAACTTAAAGCAGTGACCAAAGTGTTGCAGATGAAATCCAGTATTGCTGGGTATTAAGTATTTAAATTGAAGTTGCATCACAATAGAAACACCTGGAATCACTGATTGGTGATGTTTACCAGTGTTAGAGTATCCAAGGGTGTAGTTTTCCTTCATTAGAAAACCAGACCCACAGCTTCAATAAATTTACACACAACCTTTACATCCCACAATCTGTGAAAATTACAAGATGATAATACTTCCCACAGAGTGCATAAAGTCTGGTCTTGAGCAGATTACAAGTCAAAGGTGTGCAAAGCAGAATGAAATCCCCCACACTCCCCGCTGCCTCCCCCACTAGGCAATTGGACAACCACCGACTTATGTGGGTAGGAGCTGGCACACCTCAGAGACAGAGGAGGGGGAGGGGGGAAGGGGGGGGGCAAAGTACCTGGTTTTTGGTTCTCATGAATGCTTTATAATGGTGAAGCTGGTGCCAGCAGTTGAGGTGCCCAAGGCATACAGAGTGAAAGAGTTCCAGCAGGGGAGTGTGCACCTTTGAGCCTCGGCCATAGAGAGACACAGAGAATGTGAAAGTGGGAAAGTTTGTATCACTTTATAGTGAGCAACTATTTTTCACTTCACAATCAAACCTCATCATTTTCAGTAAATGTCAACTTCTCTGCTTTAAACAGCTTCTTTTTTTTAATCTGAAGTATATTTGTGTACATGAAAACAATCTATATATTAAAGTAAATACTTGATTTCAAGGAGAAGCTTCACTAGCGCCTGGGGAGGAGTCAAATTTGAAGATGATTACAAGAACCTATTTCCCTCTGCTCGTCACAGGAAACAAACAGTCCGGCTCTCAATTTAACTCAACAAACAAGAACCATATGCCTGTCTTTCTTCTCCCGTCATCCTCTTCCACCACCCTCTTTTCCATGAGAAACATGTAAATACAAAGACCCAGAAACACATGTGGTTAGTCATAAAGCTGTAAATGCAACCCCCCCCCCCCCCCCCCCCCCCCCACTCCTCGTTTTTCTTCTTCTCTCTGTTCCGCCCCCAGCCTCAACCTCCTCACCCGAGAAACAAACCCGCAAGACAAGAGGGAGAGAACCTAAGGAACAGGAAAACAACAACAAAGAAAAAAAGAAGAAAAAAAAGAATGTTAGAGAGGATCACGGCGTTGGGAAACTGACTTAATTGCCTGTGTGTGAAAAGCAAAGGAGAAGAGGGACAAGCTGGCGACAGGGAGGCAGCAGACAAAAAAAAAAAAAAAAGACAGACAGACAGAACTGCTGTGGGCTCCTGCAAAGCCATTCCCTCACAATGGTGGCCTCTTGTCGTGCCAGGGGGGCCATGTTGGCCCATCAGTAAGTGGCATGTGGGATGAAGAACACAAACAAGGAAAGACAGAGCCACTCCAGTCCTCATTAAGAGATGACTGAGCTGTCTGGTCGTCCATTAGCTTGTTGGAGGCGAGCGGATTCCCTCGGAGGCCGCTGCCATTTTGCGTTCGCAACTTTCTTCCCTCCTCATCCAACTTAGTCCCTTCCCATCATCATGGCTGTTTAGCCTAATCGTTTGTGCCACAGGGATGGTTATCTTCTTGGGTGTTAGATGAAAATGGTTTGCAGCTGGGTTGTGTACGGCTCAATCTCTAACAGGTGCTGGGCTCTGTGGGTAAAGAGTAAACAATGGTGGCTAAGCCCGGAGCTTTGCCAGGCAGAGCGTCTGCGATGGGAAACAGTGGTGCTCCAGGGCTCGTACACCCACAACCCAGGTGGTTTTCAGAGGTTCATTTAGCCATATGTAAACTCTTGGTGTGGTTGAACTTGTTTTGGATGGTGAAAAAATAGAAATAAAACGAAGGTTTAGATCATTTTAGACACTAAATGCCGATCTGGTTTCCATCCTCGCTGCAGGGCAAAAACACAGGCGATAGAAGGCTGTGGCTTTATGGGATCATGAAATAAGATATAATACATATGAATTCTGCTCACATATCATTATATTGACTAAACTGATGAAAATCCTCTTCGCCTCTCCTCTTTATAGGACACCAGTTCTGTGAGAGTCACGTGACTGCATCACATGACGCGGGCCAGTTTTTATCCCCGTGGTTCCTGGGAGGCCTCCAAACCCAGAGTGGCCTCACCACTTTTCCCACAGCCGTCTGGGGAATGGACTGTGGACCTGAAGGTATGTGTGAGGCACAACACTGAAGCACTATGGCTGTCTTAGGATAAAAGCGTGGAGAAATTCCCCAGTTTCTAAAAAAGAGCTCAGTTCAATATTGTCAGTGGCAGCCACACCCAAGCCAGACATGTATGGATGACAATGTCTGGTCTGCTGCTGCAGGTTCTCTGTGGTTCAAGCCTCTTGGAGCATAAAATGTTCTTTGAATCAGTTTGAGCTGTAATAACAGGTATAAATAAAAAATTAGATTTTATCCTGTGCTATTTATTGATACATTTTGTTTATAAGCTGATAAATAGATGGGTGTACATGTGCACTGCCATAGCAAAACTCCATTGTGCACTTTTGCAATATGGGTTGAGTCAAGCTGAACTGAAGTGATAATATAATGATAATAAAACTAAATCACAGACTGGACAGCCAGCTCCATGTTGCAATGTATCCACACCCAACGAAGGAAGGAAACAGCACAAGAATGAAAAATCTGACCGTTACTTCTTCTTGATGTCTGAATGAGGACAACTTTACTTTTGTCCACGTTTTCTTTCACACTCACTAATAGTAAAGTAACATTTTTAAAAGGACTTGTTGAACAACCACAACAGTCCAAACGACGATCCAGAGCTTTTATCTGTGGTAGGTTTCAGTTTTCCATCTTGTCCATGCCACTGACTCATGAGTGGACTTGCAGGGCTTGAGTGTGGTGCTGGTTTATTGGTCTCATCTGTCCCAGATATAGCTTTATGACAGGAGTATGTTTAGCTTCAAAGCCTCTCTGACCCCAAACTCCAAACCAGCTCTCTGTTTGCATACCAGGCTGCCCGCAATGTAATGTGGGCCGACGTGTTAACAAGACTCAAGGTTGCCATATCTTGACACATTAACATACTTTGTGTATGTACAACGGCCCTGAGGGGAGCTCGGTTGAAGCGTTCATGTGAAAAACAAAAAGACAACGCCTTAATCGCTGTATTTTTAGAAAATGCCGCTCCCAATATTCTGGATGGTACAAGAAAAGACAGGAGTCTGATGGATTCAAAGTACACCACACACCCTCCAAACTGAGGCCACAGGCGAAGCCTTTCGAGGGACTGCATTCCGATGGGTCACAGAGGAATGTGGACAAAATTGCGTGCCATGACAAACTTGCGTTATCGGATCATTTGGCCTTTCTGAGCTTCTAAACAATGGCGGTCCGAGTGGTGGTCAGCATAGACCAACTTTGGGCCGCATGGCATAATTCTATCTCTGTTTCTCCTCTTGAGATCTGAGAAAGATACCGTCCTGTGGTGTTTACTGACGAAAGAAGACTGCTAAATGGAGCTGTGGTTCACCAATCTGTAAATATGGCCCTTGCCAGCCAAATTGTTCCCCTTGTTGACAGTGGTTTGGGCCCAAAGCTCTATCTTGCCCAAAGAACACAGGCTTCCCTTGGGGGTGGTTTGAGACCCGACAGGGGGTAGTTAGACAAAACAGACAATGCTTATCCGCCGCTGACACAGAGTTGGCAGAGGAAGAGAGAAAAGAAAGGAGACGGATGGATGCGCCCAAAATAAATGAACAAAAGTTGTCCAAAAAGAGTGCTCTTAAATCAGAGCAGAGAGGGCTAGACAGCTACTATATGCTTTTTCTTCCTATGAGTTCCTATGGGCAGAGTCTGATCACTGTAGCACAGAACTGCTGATCATGAGATGATCAATGTTATCCACAATTTCTCAATAAATCTGCTCAGAATTTGAGCAGAAAAGTGGATAAGCAAGGGACACCACGGAGGGCATTACAGCATAGACGATGGCCACTTACCAAAGAAATAAATGTCCAATCGCCTTTAATGTGTTTTACAGTTAAAATCATGAGTTTTTCACAAGCCACAGCTGAGCGGACGATTCACTATCTCTTGTCCGCAGTCCAGAATACAGAAACCCGCTGTGGCTGCAGTGTAGAGAAGCAGCGACTCTGCTGCAGCCTAATGGTTGATCAGTGAAGGTAAGTGAGATGACGGCTTAATGTTATGATACAAAGCAATTATTCAGAAGGCCAGTGCACTTCTTACCACTTGTGTGTTACAGACTCTGGTCAGAGGATGATGCACTGAAGAAAACTTATTATGCTCTGAGTCTCATTTGCGATGGTTACCAACTAGCGGTTGAGTCAGTTCAATAATTTAGGCAACTGTAAAGGTGTCTTTTAGCCCTTTCTAACAGACACCCTGCAGCCAATCAGAATTGAGTATTAAAAAATTTGATTAGATTAAAGACAGGGGATTCCACCTTCACCTGCAGGTCCACATTTAGGCCTGAGGTACTTCCATAACAGACCATCACTCAGTCAGTGTTTAGACTGAGAGAGGACATCAAAGTGACGTCACTCCATGCAACTCTATCTGATCTGATCAGCAGTGGTCCGCTCCAAGTCTGAGAGTGAGATGGAGAAAGAGGAAGAGAGAGCGAGCTGTGGAGGGGTTGTTCTGAATACTTCTTGGGTGCTGTCACACCTGTACGTAGAAATTATCAATTGTAATCGAACACAGATGAACAGGGCCTTTGTGATGCCACCGCACTAAGTCATAGCTGAAAACGCATCCACCTCGGCTCATCATCTGGTTGGTTTCTCTGATACCCCGTTTACACCTGGTATTACAGTAACATGAAACACGCACATGCACGCAACATGAAAGCACAGGTGTAAATGCACCCAAGATACCTTGAGGATGGATTGAGATCCGATTGGCCAAACCACCTCCGAAGGTGGTCAGGGACGCAGTGTAAACAGTAATATGTCCTGTATCCGCATACAACTACGTGGTGGAAATACATCATGGCGGCATGCGTTACGGTTTCCAAGACAAACTAGCCAGGCGGATATCAACGGAGCGCCAGAAGCTAAAGAAAACGTTGTGGATACTCGTAGATCGAGTGAGGATGAGAAAAGTGCGTACAGTGGATGTCCACCAATGGATGGTTACCATTTCCTCTCTTCTTCTACTATTTATTTTCTTCCATTTATTTCTTCCATATATCTTCCTTTATTTTCTTCTTCCAGACACAATCTGGATATGAGACGCATGTCAATGCCAGGTGTAAACGGGGATGAGCGATTACCTGAAAGCTGCCATATATTCATTAGATCACTCAGAAAATCTGTCTGTCTGTCTGTCTGTCTGTCTATCTATCTATCTATCTATCTATCTATCTATCTATCTATCTATCTATCTATCTATCTATCTATCTATCTATCTATCTATCTATCTATCTATCTATCTATCTATCTATCTATCTATCTATCTATGGAAGTATGCCACATTTCTTTTAGGTATAGTCAGTAGAACAAACTGAGTTGTGTACTTGCTCAACAGACATACATAATGCTAGTGGTGGTTATGTTGAATCTAGATATTCCCTCCAGATAGTAGATACCCCCTCAACACCCTCACACCCACATACACATCACCCTCACAGCAGAATGACAGAGAAACAAGATAGTTCAGGGAAAATGGAAAGATAAGTAAACTTGACAACACAAGAGAAGAGAGGGTGAGAGAGACAGACAACCAGACTGGAGAGAGAGAGAGAGAGAAAGGGGGGTAGAGACAGGGGAGAGAGAAAGAAGGAGGGATCTCCAGCAGTGCCAGCCGAGAAGAGGATCAAGGTGATTTTGGATGAGTTTCAGAGGTAAGCTGTAGTTAAAACCCCCAGCTTGGACTGTTCACACGCAAATGCCAAGCCCCACCGCACACATCATGAAAAACCAGACAACATTCAGGTGTTTGGTGACAGCAGAGAGGACAGCATCCACTGTTTGGGGTTCGCTTCAGGAATGAAAATGCAGAATTATATCTACTGTCCCTCCATCATGTCCAGAAAATTCTCATATTGCACTTGTTTGTTGTGCATGTTAACGTATGAAGATAATCTCTTCTTTCAGCTCAGCTTTAGACTCAAATTCATCTAACGAATTGTGGCCTAATTTATGAGAGTAATAATGATTATAAGATGATATAATAACAGAGAAAACTCCAGTGAGCGGTTAAAGTGATGCATGGCCTGTTTCTTAAGGATGCAAGTGGCTGACTTCTCAAAGCACTGAAGTCAACAGTGTATGATGTTTGTCAGAACACCCACACCTGTTGTTTTCTTTATAAGTCTCCCTCTACTGTACCCTGACTTCTTTTGACAGTATCATGTGCGTGATGTGTTATGCCTGCTCCCCTCAAGTGTGGCAGAGGGAGGGACAGAGCTGGCTGAAGGATGAAAGTCTTTCATGAAAGAGGTATATATAGAGAAAACAGGCGCTTGAAGTTTTTATATATCGCCCAAAAGACAGAGATGATCAGGGCTATGTGGAACCTTCTTCTGCCCACTTGAGTCTGCAGTTGTGAACAGGCGTTGGTAGTGCAGTATATCAACTTTATAAGGTGTCAGGGTTGTGTTTGCAGCTTGTTATCCTGGCTCTGATTGGCTAAAAGCAATCAGTGAATGTCAGAGATGGGACCAAGTCACACATTTAAAAAAGAAAAAAAAAAGATTTTATTTATTCCACTTTGATTCACAAAATATACTTTACATTTCAGTAATGCACAAGTGCCCCCAATGCTAGCCTCACAAACAAAATAAATTACCAACAAGTAAGTAAGTCCCAAGTCCCAACTATAAGAAGCCCTCTTATAGGTCAAGTCAAGTCATTGCAATTTTACCCACAGAATATGATCTTAATAAAGTGAAAAGAGAATATACTGTATTAGAAACTGTCAGTTCACATCATTGGCCAATTTATCCAACCTGTTTAAAAAGTGTGACAATTAATGAATTTGCATTGCATTTAGCCTACTGATATTCAGTCAAATACATGGAATCAAACATGGGCATGACTGATTGACAGGGTAGTGATCCAATCATGACAATGCCATTCTCAGCCTGCGCTCATATGGGGTAGCCTAATATTAGACATACATTTATATTTCATAAAAACATGAAATAAACAACACTCAAGTCATTCAAGTCATCATGTCTTAAGTCAAGTCCTGAGTCTTTAACGTTCAAGTACGAGTCGAGTCTAAAGTCTTTCATTTTTTTTTGTCAAAACAGCGACTTGAGTCCAAGTCACAGTGTGTCACGCCCTGCATTGCAGCCACTCAGTGGCTCGGTTTTTTGTTGTTTTGGATTCTTGTATTGGACGTTGGACTCTTGTTTTCTTTAGTTCCTGTATTATTTTGAAGTTCCTGTTTTACTTTGAAGTTCCTGTCTTGTCTTCCTGTGTTCTCCCACCTGTTTGATTACCTCATGTGTCTCACCTGTGTCTGATTGCACCACCTGTATCTCGTTTCCTTGTGTATTTAACCTCTGTGTTTTACCGTTGTCTCTTGTTGAATCATTTGTCATTTGTCTTTGTTTCCTATGTTCCCCCTGTCGTCCTTGAGTCCGGTTAATAAAGCCCTTTTTGTTCAAGCCTGTGAGTCTGCATCTGGGTCCTGCAATTCTTGAAAACCCTGACACACTCGAGTCCCCATCTCTGGTAAACGCCAAGTTTATTATCACTTGAGTTATTCTCAGGTTGTTCTATGTTTGTATGATTTACAGTAACTAGCATTATAAGATGCTAAACTGAACATCAATAACAGATTACATGATGTAGCATCCAGTTGGTTCGCTCAGTAAACCAACAGTTCCAGTCATGAGGATGAGACACAACGAGGTGCTTGTGACTCATGATGGCGCCGATGTGAATGTCTTTAACCTAAAGGTCTGACATGGCCGTGGCCTCCTATAATGACTGCCAGCCTCCAGTCAGTCGATTTGACCCGTCCTCTCCATTACTCACCCTTCGGTCATTACAGGAAATGAAAGTGAATAAGTCCAACTATAGCTTTTCTCGTTCTCACTTTCCTCCTCTGTGTTCAACCCTTCTATCTGGCACCGGGTTCCAATGTTTATGCATTTACTGAGATTGCTGGCGGGATTGTCAGAGAAAAAGGAGGGTTTATTTATTTTTTTTCTTTTCTCTCTTTCTTTTTTTTTCCTGTGCAATCTCTTGCCTTCAGAAACCATTAATGCCCATTCAACATCAACATCAAGGCACAGCTTTGATGTCTATTCTGGCAACAGACCTCTTTCTTTCTCCGCTGCCTGCTGCTCTCTCTCTCTCTGTCTCTCTTCTTCTCTCTATCCCCCTTTATCCCTTCCTCTTCCCTTCGCTCACTCTTTACGGTTACTGTACAATCAAATAATTAAACGGATTGTCGACAAAATGATTTTACCTGGCAATTAAATATGCAAAGCGAGTCGGCAGGCAGTGTATGAGAAGGCGATTAAAAGGGGCCCGCTGCAAATCTACAAAGGCTTCAGCAGCACAATAGGCAGCAGCCCCTGCCTGCCTCGCACACTAGCTTAGCCTGGGGAGTGACTGGTGCCTCTTTATACCAGTCTCACACAGCCATGTTTACAATAGCCTCAACCATGCTATGCCAATTACCACAATACAAGGAGAAATGAATGCCACTGTTTGGAGAAAAGACAGGGATGAAGGTAGTGGGATATGGGACGTATGAGGCGTACGAAGTGGTGGGAAAGAAAAGCGCACGCTGCCAAATGAAATCAAAGTTACACCATAGAAATGTTCTCCATTGATGAAAAAGGCACTGTGAAAGAATTGTGTGCTTCAAATTAAAAATTAAGGAGCCAAAAGCGCCCAAGTGGGAAGTTAAGTTTCTGTGAAAACGGGAACTTCAGAGCCGACATGTAACCTGCGATGCACTTCAACAAAGCACCTATTAGGACTGGAATGCCACAGAAAGGGTTGAGGGAAGACAGGGGGGGGGGCGGGTGGAGGGGGTAGCGGTTGGCTCCTGATGTGCAGGAGAGGGAATGCGACAGTCAATGTCCCTCTATCAACGCTTTGCTGGGGAAAAATGCAAGCAATTTTCCTGGATAGGTTTCCCTTCAAAGCCGAAGCCCCAAGAGGCTGTAAAAATAGAGTTGGGGGGGCAGGGGGGCAGGGGGGAGGGCAGCAAGCAGAAGGGTGGAGGGTTACACCTGCCCTGTTCCAAAGAGTTCAGCAGAAACGAGCTGGTTCAGCCTGATTAAACCCCCTCATTGTGAAGTTAAGACCATGAAGGAATTGATTTTCGGGTTTTAGAGGGTATGTAATGCATTGATTGCATGTTGGAGTTTTCACCACTCTGTGCCTTTGAAGAAAGGAGAGTGGGAAATTCATCTGCTAATTATGAACTTCAACAGCATTTTCTAATGTCAAGAAAATATATACCATATTGTACAAAAATAAGTATTCAACGTTTTTTTCAGTAAAGAGATTTCTAATGGGGCTATTGACATGAAATTTTCACCAGATGCCTGCAACAACCCAAGTCATCCAAACATACAAAGAAATCAAAACATATGTCCATAAATTAAGTTATGTGTTATAAATTGAAATGACACAGGGAATAATTATTGACAACATGAAGAAAAGGAAAAGGTGCAGAAAGGAATGAAAGACAAGAAAGCAGCTGGAGTCTGTCAGTCTTTAGAAAGTCCTTCTGTCTCTTCTATCAGCTGTAACTCCTCTCCTATCAGTAACATCAGCTGCTTTAGTCCTAATTGATGCCAAAAAGGTTTCTCATCACCAAGGTGTCACACAAGAAGCATCTGATGATGGGTCAAAGCAAAGAGCTCTCTCCAGACCTTCACATCCCTATGTTGAAAAATACAATACACTGACGGCGTTGGTTACAGACGTGTTTCTGAACCCCTGAATTTACCGCTGATTGATATTTGATATTTTCCCGCTATGGGACCTGTTTCCAAAAAAATACTGTTTTCACCCCCCAAATACGCCGTTTCCATCCGGACAAAACGCCAAAACGATATAAAAACTTCACTGAAACCCGTACCCGTGTTGACGCTCTCTGAGTAATGCACTCCACCACCATGGCCTCTATGCACCATGCAAGACTGTTCTGACACATTCAATACCTGTTTCCCCACTGTATATGTGTGTTTTCAGAAAGAGAAAGCCTGTCCTACAGTATCTCATAAATGTGACAAGCATTGGCAGCTTGTCTGTTTTTCTCCCTTTTCTTGGCCACGACGCCAGGAACAACTATCAGGGGGAGAAATGAATGAGAAAATCATTTTGTGAGAAGTGAAAGCTCGTCACTAATGACCGTTGTAATGTTTGCTACGTGGCTACCGCTGCTTTTTGCCAATCGCAACTCTATTTTCACGTCAGCTGAACTGTGACGGCGCTGCGCTCCTCACCCCCGCCAATGATTCCCCAGTATTAAACGGTGTCCTCCCCCCCACCGCTGAAATAAATCCAGATAATTGAGGCAAACATGGCTGGGCCCTCTGATGAGGAATGCAGGGTGCTTCATTAATGTTTGTGTTGACTGTCGGAGAGCGGCGCTGGTCCTCATTGCTCTTTAATAGGACCAATTAGCCCATGCCCCCATTTCCATGCCTAATGTCTCCTATTTAAGTGTTGAATACGGAGCCTTCACAGTGAACCACCGTGGGACTGTAATGTAGGTTGCAGCTTTAAGTGATTTCTGTTTACACTTTTCATTAACACGTTGGATTTAAAGTAGTATTCCTCTTCCCTGGTTTCACTCATTTTTGAAACTAGTAGCAGTAAGGAATTAATTTTCTGAACTGTTCTTTGTTTTTTCATTTTTCTACTGTTTTGCTAACCCTCCTCCTGGCCAAGTGCCTTTTTTTTTTCAACGAAGCTGGTGAGAAAAAAAATCAATAGCGCAGTAGATAATGTTATTTATCATTTTGTGCATTAAGATGTGCCGTATCTGTCATAAAAAAGAGATTATGGGTTACGGGGCGCGTTTGTATTGCGGTGCTGCCGCGAGGCTGATCTTACAAGGTTGGTTTTCAGCCAAGAGCCTCCATTCTCTCTGGAACAAGTTACAAGTCATTTATTTAACCATCACAGTTACTCCGAAGCTGTTTAATTAAGGTAAAAATGTAGGAGAGTTAAGCTAAAAATCCTGCATAGTTCCTCTTTAATCTACAGGACAGTTTAATAGGGAGACAAAGAGGGTAGCAAAGGGCCACCGGGGCAATCAAACCGGGACCACTGCACTGCAGTGACCATAGCCTCTGTATTTGGATCGCCTGCTCAACCCAGCGAGCTATAGACTGTTTTGTTGTAATGTGGATTCACCTCTCTATCATCAGTCTACATGGTGATGTGATCACCACATGAACGCTACTGTTCTTCTTTAACTGGGATGACAAGAACAACATTCTACGTTCCTCATTACTGATGAAGACGCGAAGGTCACAGAGGCGGCAGGTAACTGTCAGGGACGATTCCTGCCGGTGTGTGAGGAGGAGCTTCTCTGCATTGCAAATTCTGTCCTTATCAGTATAGATCACCTGACTATAAGCACAGAGCGGTGGAGTTTCTACCATCCAATATTTCCTATCATTTAGCGTGTTAGAACATCTGGCAGTGGTGTCTCTTAGAGGCATTTATAGCAACACACCCACTTCCCCTGTCTTAGTGTATCGGTGAAAAAGCTCAGAGTTAACCCTGGGTGCATGCATGGTATTACTGAGATTATTTGTGATGGCCGTTTGGTGCAGCACGTCAGCCAGTGTGACATGCAACAGATGTCTCTGGCCCAGAATCATACCGGGGACAGTGTAATTACATGGTACACATCTTAAGTCAGTAGGCCACCAGGACACTGTGACACTTGACTGGCTAAGTGATACTTTTAGTTTTGATCCGTGTGTTCTGTTTTTTTCTAGATACAAGAACCTTTGTATCTGACATGATGTTGTTTATACATGTGTCCCAGGCATGTCCAGGTTTAGGAGGACAAATCCCAACAGTCCATTCATGAACTGTTGTGTATATGAGGGGAAATCATGCTGACAAAAGGTGTGAGAATCTTTGTATAGTCAAATAAAATCATTGCAGGCACAGCAGCTTTCATTTGAAAAATATAAAACTTTAATAAAGGCTACATCTCTCAATAATTACAATAATTATAGGTCCATGTAAATCTTTAAATGAAACTCTTTATATAATGTATAATTTACATATTAGATAGAGAGACAAAACAAAAAAGGCCGTGGTGTAAAAAAACAAAACAAAACAAAAAAACAAAACATGATTACAGGATATTATTAAAAGCATAAAAATATCTTTTCAACATAAAACCCTTCTGAGAATCAAGGGATATATATTAAAACCCTGAAACAGGGTAGCACATGGTATGGCATCCATGTAGGCACAGGTGCTGTACTCATAAAACACCAGCGATAGTGTGTGTGAGATGTGTGTGTTGTGTATTGTCTATGTGTGCATCACATGTGTCAGTATCCATACTTCAGAATGCATAATTACAATGTATACAGGAACTCTGCTATATACGATGTTATTGTAACAACATTCAAAGGATATCGGAGCCATATTTCTTCAATATTCACTTTTTTTTCCTTTTTTGTGTGTGTTTTTTTTTGTCGACACGCTAGCTGACTTCTCTCTCAGAAGTCACTCTCAATCACCCAAACTGTTTTTTGTTTTTTTTTCTGTTTACACAAGTCGTTTTGGTGTGCAGGCTGTAAACGCTGCCGTCAGGTGGTACGACTTGTGCTCCAGGTCTCCTCTTGCGTGGATTTGCAATCACCCCCCCCCACCCCACCCACCCGCCCACCAACCCACCCACGCCCGCCCCTGTGCAATGCCTGGTTTACAAACAAAGGCACAACAAAAAAGATTGAGCTCTGTCGCCGGACTGAGAGAAAGAGAAGGAGAGAGGAAATGGGGGGGGGGGGGGGGGGGGGACGAGGGAGTTGAAACGCTAGTGTGACAAACTTAACATTACAAACTATCAGCAGCATTTAAGACTGGGATTGCCCATAAAGATAGTGGAGGGAGCGCGCCTCAGACAAGACCACTGCTCGGGTTGTTGTTTGTGGGTCAGACAGGGTGGGGTGGGGTGGGGGTGGGGCTACAAGGCTATGGAGGGTGCTATGCTAGTGTCACATCCTTTTGTGTAAAAGTAAAAACAAAAACAAACACAAACAATATCACCACAGTATTCTCCCAACATTCAAAGCAGCTTGCCCATTGGCTGGAAATAGGGAGAGGGAGGAACACAGGTTAAAGGGAGGCTGGGGGGGGGGAGGAGGAATGGGTTGTTTTTTTTCAATAAATACTTAATAAAAACTTTCAACTCATGACAAAAAGCATCTATATATATATAATACATGTATATATACATATATGCATGTATGTATATGCACACGTACAGACGTTTTTGTAACGATGTTGGAGTGTTAACGTTTTAAGAGCAGGTTGGTGGCGCCGCGTTCTCCGGCGCCTGCTAGTCCGCTGCGCTCGGCCTCAGTCTCTCATCACGTCGCGACAAAACAGTCATCTACGTCTTCAGTGGTTATGTTCAAGAAGAGGCCGGGGCCCTCGTCTTGGTCGTGACGATCCTCATCATCCTCATCATCCTTGCATTGGCCTTTTTAAAAAGTCTCTCGTATCATTCCCTTGTGTTTCTAAGGCTGATTGGTTGAGAAAGTTAGGGAGGGGCGGCACCTCCTCTGGATTCGGTATACTTCATTGGCTCATCTTCCTTCAATCACTCCTCTTGTGCTGGATATATTAACTCTGTTTAGCTTAATATTAAGAAATAGAAAAAAATAAACAAAACAAAACAAAACAAAACAACAAAGGAGTCCAGAGTGTTTTTGTTAATTACATAGAGTCTCTTGCTCAAGTTTTTTTTTTTTTTTTTTTTTTGACTTTAGAGACAATTTAGCTTTTGGTTGGGCAGGGAAGGGCATTCGTTGGCCTGCAACAAAGTGGCTTTTAGTCCATCCTCTCCACCTTGCCCAGAACCTTGCCCTCATACATGGGCAACACGGTGGCATCCTCCCACACCTCCTCGAACACGGCGCCGCACTCAAACTCATCGCTCGCCTTCTTGAAGTAGTACCTGAGGAATAAAAAACAAAGAGAAATGCCTGTGATTAGAAAATGTGGAGAGTGGGAGTATATGTGGGAAAGAAGGAAAAAAAACAAAAAAAAAACAGAAAAAACACAAGAACTGAACTTAAACGAAACCTGACAGAGTGGCAGCGGGAGAGCATCTGATACATTTCATCGCGTTTTAAACCGCTTTGAGGCACCTACACAGCTACTTCCATATACATGCTTGCGCACAACTCCCTTTAGTCCAAATCAAACACAAACACACACACTCTGAGAGCCAGAAATGGATCCTGCTCAAAACAACTTAGTCATAGCCTTCAATGCCATCCCTGCACACTTCAAAGGCAGAGCCTGACTCCACATCACACCGCTGCACAAACAGAGCTGAACCCTCCGTTTAAACACTCCCTGTGATAATTCAAGCTGCTAGAAACAGCCTGTGTGTGTGTGTGTGTGTGTTCATCCATGTGTGCTTGTCTTCTCATCCACTTGCTCATCTTGACTGCTGGCCATTCTACAGATGCCTATCTGTCCTGCAAGGTCTTATTAAAGTTGAAGGGTTAATTAGAGACTGTCTTAAGTCTCCTCCTCCTCCTCCTCTCTCTCTCTCTCTCTCTCTCTCTCTTCAACAGTGACCCCCCCCTCCCGCGTCCCTCTCTGTGTCTCCATGGCTTCTAATTGGGCTGGCTGTCAAATGAAGGGCCTTTCTGTCACAAAGGTTGACATTTCAGGTGCCTGAGAGTCTGCCCGTGACTGCAGGACCACACGCCACCGCTTGCACACATGAGTCGCCATGGCCAGAGGAGGAGGAGGAGGAAAGCAGATGCACAGTGGAGGCCTTTCCTGGTTTGGTGAGTGGGTGCAATAGGTTGGATGCAGGCTGAGCCTTGAGGGAGAGGGGGTGGGGGGTAGTGGGGGGCTTTATCCTTGGGGGAGGGGGGTGCGGCTGCTTAGACAGTCTCCTGGAGGTCACGGGTCACCTCGCTAGCCCACTCTTCTTCTTCTCTCAAGCAGAGATAACTGCCAGGGTGAGCTTGGTCCCGGTGACTGTGAAGTCTCCTGGAGCTCCTAATGATTTCTCCTCTCTACTTTAAACCCAGCGAAAAGACCAGCGGGAGGGGATTTAATGATAAGCTTTGTAATGGAAAAATGCCTCATTTTGCCCATGTGTGCCTGTGTTCAGAATACAGAAAAAAGGAGAAGGGGGGGGGGCTCTTTTATCGCTCAGCTTAGAGTCATTCAAACAAAGGAGGGGCATACAAAAATGTACTCACACTGTTTTATTTTTCCATGTTGATTGTAATTACACATAAACTAAGGAGGAGGCTGCGTTACCACGGCTGCAAGACCGTCTAACTCAAGATGCAACAGAGGAGTGACGCGGCATTCAAACAAACTCCTACTTCTGTTTTCTCACCTTTGCTGTGCACGCGGGTAATAATAAAAGTAAATGCATCACCCTTTGCTATTTAAATGGCTGCTTTTTTTTCTCTCTCCTCTCCATCAAAATGCTACATTTTCACTTACAAATAGTTCAAAGTCATCACTTTGTTGCAGCGAGCGAGGCGGAGAGAGAGGCCGAGGGAGTCTTTTCCATTGGAACATGTTTTATGTGGCAGGATTTTTCTCTCTTCGCAACATCTGGCACCAATATCATCTGGCAGAGCGGCGGCATACTGTTCTCTGCTGTACCGCTGCCATGTCCAAATTAACCAACTCCACACATTCTGCTGCCATTGAAGCCAGACGCTTCATCCACCTCCTCCTTTTCTTGCTCGCTGACGAGTTATGGGATAGCGGAGGGTGCAGCGACTTGTTTTGCGGGGGCCACCTTCTCTCTCTCTCTGTTGCCTGACAAGCAGATGTGCCTGCAGATTCATCTTGATGTCACAGCCAAAGCAGGTTGTATGGCTTTTTTTTCAGTGGAGTACTACTTATGCAATACTACAAACAAACAATACTACTTCCTGAAGTGGGACTTGCTTGTTTTTTTTTCTTCTTTGAAATGATTGGCCGTTGTATTTTAGATCACCTTTACAAGTCTTTAAACAGTCTGAGTGTCTGACTGGAGGTATTTTGCTGTGTTAACAGCTATCAGTGGTTGCAGCGTTTGATTTCTAATGTCTGATGCAATAGCAAGGAGACCTCGCAATGGTCTTTGTGCACAAAATAAAATGGCCCGAGCTTCAAAGCCGTATTTATTAAGGCTGCCTTAGCATGGAAATCAGTACCAGATGTGAGAAAAAAATTCAACCCCCCTGCCCCCATTCTCGCCTCTCTCTCTCTGTAAGTTCTGAATACAGTTTCTTTTCAAGTATCAGGCTTCAGGTTTACACGCTCGCACCCAGCGGACAGCGTAGACAAGAACAACAACAAATGCACGTACACATACGTGTGCCGCTGCAGCGCCGACCTCAGCCACACAGGTGCCAGTACGAATCTACAGTAGTGTAGTGTTGCTGTGGGTGCGTCGTATTTACCGGTAGTTGCCTTTCTTGCTGAGCTGCTCCTTGAAGTGTCCCAGGGTGAGGCAGTGGGTCTTCATCATGCTGCGATAAGGAATCTCTTCACCACAGAAGAAGTAGGTGACGACCAGTTCCTTAGACCTGCAGCGGCGATATGAAAAAAAAAAGTTGGTTAGTTCACCGGCTGAACTCGCGGGGAGAAGAAGTCAGGCTGTTGAATGTAGACAAAGAATCTTTTGGAGTATTATTAATTAAGGGTGCCAACAGACAGCTGGCTCACCGAGGGTCATCCAATTAAAACTAAAAGAGGCCTCACAGTCAGGTGGCTGCAGCTTAACATCAAACACCTACCCCCCCTTTCAACAACACCATGTATGAAGGGGGCTGATAAATTTGAGCTACCAGGGGCTACTTAACACATCTTTGTTGGGTTCCAGTGGTGAGTGTGTGTGTTGGGAGACTGGTGGGTAGCTGGGATTCTGTATTAAAGCATGTTTAATCTTAAATGATTAAAAAGCGAGAGAAGAGGAGTTCAAAGACATAGCTATGCTGACTCACAACATCTCTCTTTGAAGGGAAGAGCAAGAAAAATCTGAGAGGAAGAGGGGCGAAAAAACAAGCTTGGAGAGAGAGAGAGAGAGAGAGAGACGCTTAAAAAAAAGTGTCTGAGGAATGAAATCCCAAAAACTAGAAAGTTAGAAAGCAGTTGAGAAAGAAAAAATTGAGCCATAAAAAGAAAAGCGAGATTGGGTTATAGATGTGAAAAGAGCCGTACTCGTCTGTCTGGAGTGCTGGGGTGGGGAGAGGGCTTCCTCCAGTGGGGAAGGCAGCTGCTGGATGGCTCCTGTCTCTCTGAAGGCTGCTGGCTGCTGTTGAATGCCTGTGGACAATCAGAGGTCAGTTAGTAATCAGTGAACATCATTTACACTGCAGTCTGGTCCTGATGTGGATTGATGTCTGTATGAAGTTCTGCTGTGCTGGATGTGCCCACCTCTGTTTCGGGGGCTTGGAGACCTCTTCAAGTCTGCGACAGGCCTCCTCCAGCTGTGCCAGGGTGTTGGGCGGGGGCAGGGGGGGCATGGCTGGATCCTGGATGAACGGGTGGCCGGGGTGGTGGCCGCGGGGGTGAGCCCCGCCGCCGCCGCCGTTCCCGCTCCAAGAGTAGTGAGTCCGACTGGGCAGGATCTTGGAGTCAAGCGGGCTGGACTTCTTCAGGCCTTGAGTGCTGTTGGGATGAAAAAAAAAAAAGGTCAGTATATGACTAGGGATGTGTACCGATACAGTACAGATGCTCGGTTCCTGTTTTTCCTTTTTCTGTACTTTTTGTGTTTGGTAATTTATGTTATTTTGTCTGTAAAAAAAATTGTCAAAACTTTTGATTTTGTCAACAACATCACAACTCCTCAGCCGTTACCAGTATTTATGTTTTAGTGATGGGCAATGATTTTTGAATAACTGAACAGTCATTCAATAAAATAAAAAAATCAAATAGTTGATGAGACTATCGTCTTGTTTGAAAAAATGTAAACGTTCCCTTTTTACTGTGGCAGAGGGAGAAACATGGAAAGACTCCTACATGCACTGTGATGAGAAGCAGTACTGTTACAATATTCTCCGGTACCGATTCTCATAATAGTCCGTGATTTTGGTACCAATAAAAGTACCGAATACGGTGACCATCGCCATATATGACATGAGTTGTGTCTTTGGTGCAAACGGTGTGCTGATTCCTAGAAGACACCTACCTGTGTGGCTTGTGCTTGCCCTGCCTCTCGCTCTCTAGGATCCACTGCCAAACATTCTGAGAGCGATCGGTGGCGTCGAGGGGAAGGCGAGGCGAGGACACGCCCTCTTCTACGGCCTTGATCGGCCGTCTGGACAAAGTGCTGCAGCGACTGGAAGGAGAGGGAGGGAAGGTTAGGGCAAGAGAACGACCGGCTTTAAAGGTAGGATGATTATGGTGTGCAGCGCTGACGAGCAGCTCGGAGGTAGAACTCACGCAGGGGTGAAGTCGGAGTAATTGGTGCCCCCTGGAGGGCAGAGGCACTGCACGCGCTGAGCCGCCTCGGCCTCGATCTGCTCCTTGGTCTTGGGCCCAGCGTGGTGATGGTGGATGTAGTGGTGGTGGATGTGCTTCGTGGACTGCTTGCCTGTCATCAGAACCTTGGCGGCTCCGGGATAAGCGCCGAAGAAAGGCCCGCCGTGGCCGGAGGACACCACCACGGCGCCCGTCCTGTCCGGGGAGCGCGAGCGCGGCGAGTGCCGAACCACGCCCGGCGACTGGCACCCGGGCGTCTTCAAAACGCGGGACAGATGCTCGTCCAGAATCGCCTGGGGGTCTTCCTCGCACTGACCGCCGGACGGGAGAAGAGGGTGATGGAGGTTGGCGCTGCTGGGAAGGTCGGTGCTCTCCTCCCGCTCCTCTTCCTGGACAGGCAAAGAAAAAAAAAAGTTATGGCAATTGACAAATTCATACACAGTCACATATTGGAAAGGCAGCAAGCCGAGGAATTTATGTCTCAACTTACACCAACTTATATCTATCGCACTCTGAAGTCAGCGAGAGCAAACGCCTGGATAACTTGATTTGAGTTTCCTTTTTGCCGCACTGTTATCTTCACTAACAGGCTTTGGGTGCACTTCATCTATAATGCAGACTGTGCCTGCGCTTCACAAAGAGACTGGCGCTACACATACTCGGTAAACGTGCCACTGGAGAGTAACTAAGTGCTAACTATTTGAAGGAACTTCAAGTGTGTCTAGAAACATAAGTTTGAAAGTTCCTCCGGATGAAATAATGGAGGACAGAGAAGAAAAAGAGGAGATGTAGCTAAACCGAGACAGACTTTCAAATCCCTTGGCTTTTTTTCCCCCTGTTCTTCGACAAGCTGAAGCTGGCATATCGGCTTCTGTGGTGCCATACGCAAACCGTTGTCCCATGCTAACTTAGATATGAGGAAGAACTTCTAAGCGGCAGCCAGGCTTAAAGGGATATTTCAACATTTTGGCAACTTCACATATTGTCATAATCCCTATAGTTTTAGCAGTAAGTTCATTACCTTTAATTGTTGGTGCAAGCTGTTTTTAGATCGGCGGAACAGAGATGTGAGCTGCTCAGTATTTCCACATTTCCCTCATCAAACTAAATACACAATCCAACACTATGAATATAACTACACGATGAAATAATAACGTATAATTATGTAACATTACGACGCATGAAGCAAATACTCAGAACAAATCACTCCGCCCAGCCGTGTCTGAAATGCAGTTCCGGCTATGCGTTTGCCTGGAAAACAACTCTGTCTCATAATGTTACATGATTATTTCATAGTGTGGTGAATGTGCGGGTCACAACTTGTACATGAGAGCATTTTGGAGTTGTTGGATTGTGTATTAGATGAGTTTGATGAGGGAAACGTGGAAATACCGTGCAGCTCACGTCTCTGCCCCACTTATCTAAAAACAGCTTGCACCAACAATTAAAGGTAATGAACCTACTCTTAAGACTACAGGGATTATGGCAATAGGCAAATTTGCCAAAATGTTGAACTATCCGGAGCAGGTTTGTGTGCGTGCGTACCTCTTGGATCTGCTGCAGCCTCTCCTCCAGTGAACTCATGGTGTCCTGCTCTCGCTTCAGCTTCTCCAGCCTGGTTATGAGCTGAGCAGCAAAGGCCGAGGGCTCGACGGGGGTCATCTCCTTAGGCAGCCGGTATGTCCTCTGCAGGGTGAAGCAACACAGGGGGAAGGACACTTTAGAGTGTGTGTGTGTGAGTGTATCTGCTTAGTGTTTCTGACAGATGCAATATGGTGCATTAATCCACTGCCCTTGCCCTAATCCTATCTTGTTCCAAAAAGCCTGCTACTATTCCAAAAGGCCTAATCCAGATGCCCTTGCCCTCGAGCTAACCCGAACCTTCTCCCTCCCCAGATCTTCTCATGCCCAGTGCCCTTGGCAGTGCCAGGCTGTTGGGCGAGGAGGGGAAGAGAAAGGGGGGTAGCGATGGCGGGGTAGCAGTTGGTCTCGCTCGGAGGGGAGGCCCCCCGCCTGCACCCTCTGTAGCCCGACCAAGCCATCAGCTAGGCAGCCTCTGAAGTCAGCACACTTCAAAGGGCCCTTGTCAAACATCAAACGCACACTAGGGGTGGGAGGGACACGCAGCTTTAAATCTCCGAATAAAAGCCAGATATCGACAGAGAAGAGAGAGTGAGGAGAGGAGCAGAAAAAAGAGGAGAGGGGGACAAAATTAACAGCTTGAAAAAAAAAAAAAGGAGGAAGAGGATTGAGATGTGCGTTTCTGAAGTGGCAAAAGTGGCAGGGAGAGAGCGAGACAGAGAAGGAGGGAAAAGAGGGAGGGAGAGGATAGACGAGTCAAATACTGGGAAGATCTGAGGGGAAGTAGTAATTTATTTCCTGGCTGCATGCAGGGCAGCTCAGAGGTACTCTGGTCACATTATCCTCCTTTTTCTTTAACTATATGCGCTGGTTTCTTTCTCTCTCTCCCTCTCTCTCTCTCTCTTTCTCTCTCTCTCTCCCTTTCTTACTTTTTTGTTATTTGGCACACTGGCTTTCTTGATTTTGACTCTTTTTTTTGTTGTTCCTCTCATCTCTTTGTAGACACGATGAAGGGAAGAAGAAGAAAGGCAAGCGAGAGCTGCTGGCAAAGGAGCGCCAGCCCTGCACGGGGCCCCTGCTGCCTGGGGCTGGTGCATCATGGGAGACAGAGCCATCTCCAAATCAGGAGGGAGACATTAAAGGAGTGCAAGTGGGAAAGGAAAAGAGGGAGCGATTGAGAGAGAGAGAAAAGACTGAAGAAGAGAGAAAAAAGGGGGGAACAGACAACACTGTCAAATACATGCACAAACACACACACACACGCGCACACACACCTCTTCCACATACACATACCTGTGTTTGGATATGAAGACAAAAGAATTTCATTTCTTTTCTTGCCTCAAACAGACCCACCTCCTAACCTGTGTCAGTCTGTCCTAACACAACTCCTTAAACCTTCCCACAACAACTTTAGCAGGTCAACAAAACCCTGCAATCAAAGCACCTACACTGTCTGACCCAAATAGGAATAAAGACATATAGACTAATTAGATATTAGTTATCATTGTACAATAGAGAAAACAATGTTTCATAACGATGCGCTCCCAATTCATCTTCCAGAATGTAAACTGTCGTTTTATTAATAAGTAATAATTAAACCAGTCAAGGGGTAATTTTACAATTCATTGTATTCATTGATAATCTTTTACCTCTCTGCCAGCATTGATGCATAAAAACCATGAAGTTGAGATACTTTATGGCTCACTATAGTTACTGAATACAGAGATGACTATACAAGTTTATATTTACAGCCCTACCGAAGCGACAGGGACACGGGGGGAGGAGGAGGGGCTTGAAACAGCTGAAGAAGAAGCGGTATGCAAATCCTGCCTTTCATTTACCCCGGCTTTTATATGAAAACGAGAGGGGGGAATGAAATATAGTATTCTGTCACAACTCCAAAAAATAAAATAAAGCACAGCTACCTCCAGGGAATCGGGACCCAGTTGTCTGTCAGCGTTGAAAAAGTTTGAGTTCAGCAGATTACAAAAAAAAAAGAGGAAACACCGAGACAGGAAGTAGAAGTTAAGGAAGTAGGACTTACGGGAAAGTGGGGTAGCGTCACCTGCCCGTTGATCTTGACGCTACGGTGAATCTCTCTCTGCAGCTGCTTCTTGGTGCCCAGCTTGTATGGAGGGATTCCATCTCTGTAGAAACCAAACAATATTTACATTTGGTTACAGTAGGAAAAGAAAAACAACAGAGGGTAAAAGTCAAACAGTCACAATCGAAGTGTGATTGATAACTATTCACTGGGCATTAGTTTTGATGCCTTAGCTCACAATACATCCTCACCAACATTTGTTGCATTAGTACCAGTAGTCAGTCCCCAATGGAGGCGGTTTATCATTGAAGTGACCGACAAAGCACCACCCAGTAACCACCCACTAGGCACATTACAGCTAAATCAAAAGGCCGGGAGCCCTTGAAGCCAAGGCAACAAAAACACACATAACAAAACACACCAGGACAATGGGAGAGATATGCTAAACATCCCTGTGGGCTTCAAAAGAAGAGCCCCACTGATAAGATTACATCAGTCCTTGTCAACTCTGACAGTGGCTGTTCAAAAAAGCTGAAGAATTAGCGCTACCTCAGGAGCTGGTCAGGGTCAGAAACTACCGCAGGTTAAAGCAAGCCTGGCAAAACGTGGCTTAAGCGCTTGCTGGCTTTGTCGCTCTGTTATATTAATATGAAAATAGAGATGTAGCGCGGAATACTAGCAAGTCTCCGGACAATTAAGCATTTATTCTGGGAATCTTATTCCCCCTTTTTTTTTCATTCTGTGTCTGCTTAGCTTTTTCCAGTCAGCTGCCACTTAAGCTAGGCCAATTATCTTGGCCGTTTTGGCTGCTCAGAAGTGTCTGACCTAGCCCAAACGCTACTTTTTCTGCTGCCTCTTTGAAATCTCACACTCATGCACATATGCACCCGCTGCCATCTTCGTTTGGCAAGCGCTCTGCTGTGAGCCTCTGATCTCAGCAACATCAAAAGGCTGGTTTGTAAGATAAGGTAATGTTTGAAGTTGGTGCAGCAGCATTCCCCAGCGTCCAAGTAAATCCATAAATAAGATATAAGCAAAAAGAGAAAAAAAAATCCCCCCACCCTTTCTTCCACCCCCCCTTCCCAAATCCTCCTCCTCTTGTTCTTTATCTGGGAAATGAGATTCAAATTTGCTGTGTGTCGTTAACCACTATAAAAGGACACACTAATCAAATTGTTCCTTTAAATGAGAGAGGAAGAAGCTGTATTCTTTTTTTTTTTTTAAATATCAGTTAGGGCCAGAGAGGAGCGAGAGCTCGGGACAAGGACAGGAGAGACCTTGGTGAGAACTTTTCAAAGACGACCTTGTCACATGATGGAGTTTTTTTTTTTTTTATCCATCTAAACAAGTTGGACAAATAACATTTGAGAGTGACACTGTCTAGAATAATCTGATGGTGCTGAACAGTGGCAAGCTTCTTGCAGGCCCCTGCTACCCAAAATCAATGTTTCACAAAGCGTACCCTGGAGACTACAAGCCACCATCCCTCGAGGCGCAGGAAGAAACACAGGAAACTCTTCAAAAGTAAAACTCAACAGCCCAGAGGAGCTTATGCAGAAACAAGAACCTCAAAACTTAGCAGCAAAAAAAAAAGAAAACATCATTAACAAACAAAAGCTCACCAACTTCCTTCTCACTAAACTGCTTTATCATGTCCAAACTGTTCCCATCCTGGCAAAGCATGTGACGGGCTGGATGCTTTGTCCAGGTTAGGGAAGAGAAAACAACCGTGGACTCTTTCATGGTTTCATGGGCCCTTTACTTTATGGGGATCTCCTATTCAGTTGTGCAAGTCATTTTCAAAGCATCCAGCCACCCTCTTATCCCCCTAAGCTCCCCTCACCTAACAATAGGCTGAAAGCGATTCAGTTAAGCCCTTTATACTCCATGCACTTTATTTTCTCACTCCCTAGTACTTTGAGCCTCACCACTCCTGCTATTGGCTCTGGAGGCTGGAGGAGAGAAGCTGTGTAGGGGCTGGATGGTGGGTGGAGGTGATTTTTTTTTTGGTGGGGGGGTACCCTGGTGTGGTCAGGGGGAGTTCCTTATGCCTTGTCCCAAGGTCTAGAAATGAGTAACCCCTGTGAAAGCCTCGCAGACACATGATCTCAGCGAGCTGCAGAGGCCAGTGGCAGGAAACCGACCCACCATGTGAGTAAGCCTCCTTTCATTTGGTGCCAACATTTTTCAATGAGTTTGTCTTGAGGCCCGAATGGCCATTTTCCTCCCCCTCTCCTCCAGCTCTTCAAAGGGAAAAAGCGATTAGATAATAAGAAAAAAAAAAAAAAACAAGTCTGTTGTGGCAGAAGGGTGGGATGGATACATTTCAACTTTGAGGAAAATGAGGCAACGCCCCCACCCACATCAAGACGTTCTCATTTTTTCTTCCCTTCTCTCTCCAGCCTGTAACGCATCAGAATATACTTCAAAAGGTCTTCAGACATAATGACTTTCCCAGAGTTATCTCCCTGGAGGCCACAGCAACAACTACACTTTAATAGAATTACCTGGAGTCAATCATAGAGGATAATTAAAATACATTACAGGCCATTATTTTGCAACACTGCAGTCCCCTGGTCCCAAGAAAAGCTGAGTCTGTAAAACTTAAAGGCCAAATATTTTTCTTCGCACCCCTAGACTTTTTCCTGGAAAGGTGTTGACTGAACTCTAGCCCGGGCACGTTTACATACTATGGAAATAATAAAATTCTCAGGGCTTTGGCCGGGATCAGCTGAATGGAAATGAACCCTTCGGAGTCGCTACATTATCTCCAGAGCGAGCTGGGCTCCAATGAAGCTGACGAGCAAACATGTTGATTTCAATAAAAAATAAAAAAGACACTTACACACTACTGTCTGTCATGGACATGGAATCATCTGTCGTGGCATCGCTGGAGATCTCGCTGTCGTTGGCACTAGTGGCGGGGGCAAAAATGTAGCCAGAGTTGACGAAGTAGGGGCTGGCGGGGTCTCCTCGACGGTGGGACCTGTGGAAGATCCAGACATTCTTTACTGTGATGTCTCATTGTGGTGTAAAGAGATGAAACACAGTTGGATAAAGTTTATTCGCTTTGGTTTCCTATTGTTAACTTGATCCATTTTTTTTAAATAAATGTTACAGCAACTCTGAGTTTGTTTTGTTGTGACATTCTCTGCAGATTTCTGTAATCAACAGTCACTTTTATGAGACTTTGAGGCCTGAGGAATGTGGCAAGTGTTAGAGATGCAGCCATGTTTTTTTCCCTTTCTCCTCTTTCTTTCACTCTCTCTTTTATGTTCCCCCTCCTTTGCATACAGGGGCAGTTGGTGTGTGTGTGTGTGTGTGTGTGTGTGTGTGTGTGTGTGTGTGTGTGTGTGTAGGGGGGTTGACTTAAGTTGTGATCATGGCAAAGTGGGTGAAGTGAGCAGCCTGGCTGTGTGAATGAACAGCATTTCCCTTCCTTCTCTCTTCCTCTATCTCCTGCTCTTTCTTTTCCTATGTCTCTTTCCTCAGTGTGTTTTCTCCTTCACATTCTCTCACTTCTATCTCTCCCTCTCTCTCTCTCTCTCTCTATCGTCCAGTCTGGGGCCCCTCCTTTACCACTCTCCCCTGCTTTCCTTTCTAAAGTCTCTCTCTCTCTCTGTCTTTCTACTCTCTCCTGCTGTGTTGCATTCCTGTTCCAGTAGTGAAGGGGGGGTGGACAAGGAAGAGGGAGGGAAGAAGAGGAAGGGGGAACTTGAGCTTTAGAGAGGGAGGGAAAGATGGAAAGGGGGAAGGAGGGCCCCTTTCTTTATGAGAATGCCTTCTGCCGGGAGTGCTGAGAGGAGAACCCCAGCATGACTAAAGCCGTAGGCCCCAAGCACAAACCTGACCTTTGGAAGGTCTGCGCAAAGAGTCAGGTATTTAGCACAGCTGGGCTCTCTGCACCCCCTGCTCTCTTTCTCCATCTCCTTTCTTCCTTTCTTTCTTGCTGTCTTTCTTCCCCCTTCCCCTCCTCTTGTCTCTCCCTGTCTCTCACCAAAGCATGCTTAGTCTCTGTCAGACAGATTTTCTTTTTCAGAAGAAAGAGCGAGATGAAAGTGTGAGATAGAGGAGAAAGAGGCTAGGAAAACACTGACACGCACTCTCACAATCTATAGCAAAGTGGTTTTTTGGTGGTTGAAGCTGTACGACTGAGCTGGGGATGTTTTGTTGTTGTGTTTTTCTATCACTTTGTTGTTAAGTTGAATATGGGAGGTTTCTCGAAAAAGAGGGAAAAAAGGAATCTGTGCAGTGGCAAAATTAGTTCCACATGTTTGAGATGGAAATTGGTTGACCTAAAGAGATGGCGAGGGGCAGGGGGAAAGGGGGAGAGCGCGGGTGACGGAAGGAGAGAAAGAGGGGGCTCTCTCTCCCCTCCTGCTTTTCTTTCAGTGAAAAACAAGAATGCAGGGGAGCACACCAGGAAACCAGGAGATGCCCACATGTCAACAAACCCCGTGCTTATTAGACCCAAACTCACTGTGATCACTTTGAACCAAACAGGTCCACTGTGCTATCAAGTTATCTGACATCTGCCCACATGATGGATAATATCCTTAAGGGAGTGTTAAAGTTGAGTAACTAGATTAATCAATCAGTTTTTACAATATCTTTTAAAAAGAGTCATGCTGGAGATCATTTCTGAGCCTTGGTCTCTCTAAATGTTTTGTTAACTTGACAGGGAAAGTATGGATTATCTATAAATTGCTCCTTCCACCCCCCCCCTCCCAAACCAAATATTAAGACATTGTCAAACCTCTGAGTGATAATCATGTCCAGATGTGAGGACAAAGCAGTGGAGTGAAAAAAAAACTGCATCAAAAGTGCCCTTTGAAGCAGTTTTGTGAAAATGTTTCTGGTTAGGAAATATCTCAGCTGTCGGACAATGTGTGGGATGGGCTCTTAAGATAAAAGTCCAAATGATTCCACAAACAGCTCAACTTTCATCTCTGACCAAGAAAACAATAGCGGCGCTTGGCATGAGACTGCACAAGTTGTTTTAACTCTCCACTAGCGGTTTCTCTGGGGTTAGGGGGATTTTTTTTTTTTTTTTTTTGGCAGTATGTAATAATATTTAGCTCACTATTCTATAGTGAGCAGATAGAACAAAAAGGAAAAAAATACAGGATAACTTTACAACAGCATCAGACTGTTTCATGTAGCTGTAACAGTCATGAGACTTTGGTGTCTGAATTTGTGCCTGAACCGGAGGAAGGGTTTCAAAGCACAGGAAACTTGAGCAAGCCAGCAGAGGGCTGCCTGCAAGACACCATTTACTTAAAAGGAAGGCTCAGATCCATTGATGTTTTGTACCCACCCCGCCCCTCCGCCCCACCACCACCACCAACCCCTTGGCTAACAGCGAGGCAGGAGGGCACAAATACACAGGCATGTTCCTCTGAGACCCTTTGATTAAGTGCCTTTATCTCTCTGTGCCCGTTTGTGAAATAACTTCCAAATGCCACATTATTCACTGTCTACTTTATATTAATGAAGGAGTGGTGATCATGAGAACAGATACCTGAGCAATGCAATGCCCCCCTCCCCTCCCCGCCCCCCCAGAAAAATCAACATGCATTAAGTAGTGATGACACAGACATGCATTGCTGAGGTGAGGCGCTGCTCTTACCTGCAACTGTTCTCCAGGACTTCAGCTGCTGTCCGGATGGTAGCAGTAGCCCTCAGGGTTTTCGCAGACAGTCCAACCACAGACCCTAACGCTTTCGCTTTCAGGTCGTTACAACTCCACTCCTCTTCCTCCATGAGAGGAGGAAGGTATCCGCACATCAGCTTGAGGCTGCCGAGACCGCCGTGGTTCATGTACGCGGCGTTCTCGCAGCCGGTGCGCACGTATTCGAGGTATATGTCAGAGGTCAAGAACATCTGGTAGGCATTCTCTTCCATGTCGGACTGAATTTCCGTCTGCGCCTGGTCAAACATGGCAGAATCTATGAGTTGTTTCTTAATACTATCCCTTATGAAGGTCTTGGTGGCGGGTTTCAGCTGCTTGGCGACGATGCTGTTGTTCTCGATGTACCGCTTGAAAATAACTTTGGCAACTCGCAACGTTTTGGTATCCTTTAAGTCCATTTGCCTGAAGCCGTTGCAGGCGAACCAAAAGTCCAAAGTGTCCACGCAATTCTCCCGCTCCAAGAAGGTCCTGAAGAGGTGAGCGCCGTCTTGGTCGCCTAGGAGAAAATGCAGGGACTTTGTCCACCGGACGAGCGGCGAGTCCGGGGACGCGCTGCCCTCTGGCTCCCCGAGTCCATCCTCGTTCCTCCGCGCTGTGGAGCCGCAGGGCGCAGCAGCAGCAGCAGCAGCAGCAGCAGCGGCGGCGGCGGGGGGGAGGATATCTTTAACCTTGCTCTGGGCTCTCATTTTGGCAGATCTGCTGGGGTTGTAGCATGACGCCTCTCCCTCCTCCCCCGGTACCGGAGGACGAGGAGCATCTTCTCGGAAGCTACTGTTGATGTGCTCCGTAAGCGCCCTGCTCATGGCTCCAGCTCCGGTTGCCGTGTGAGAGTGCCGTCGTGCCTCCACTGAGCTCCAGCCTAATCCTCCTCACTCTCTAAAAGCAGCGGGGGAGCTTCTTAGCTCCTCTTCACTCTGAAACACAAAGTATTGATCTAATCAAAGCCAGATCCTGCTGAACTTCAAAGAAAGACATCAAGTAAACAGTCCCCTTCAAAAAAAAACCCTCGCCGGGTTCACAGAGAAAGGAAATATGAAAGGCTTTTTTCGTTTCATTTATCTATTTATAATCTAAATGAGAGATCAACTGCAGCCTACATTCTCAGCGTGCATTGATCTGTCACATCAAAAAACATTTTACAAGAATAATCATCTCACACAGTCTCACTCCGCTCCAAAAACGTATTCTCACAACTGTGGCTTACACGTGTTTTCCTAACGAGTCCATGTCACAGGCTTCAACTCCAATTAATTCCCAATCTGTTTCGGACGACCGTACCCTACCCCTGTCTGCATCATACACACACACACAGACGCGTTTCCACTCGGAGCCTACACTTGTCCCCCCACGATCCCAGAAATGCACAGACCCGAGTGGGAAACGCATCTGATCAGCACCAACAATGACCTTAAACGCTGTAACGCACGAGGGTTAAGAAGCCCCGCGGGAAAGACTAGCCGCTCATGCGTAAATGTAGGTGATCAATCGCCATAATATCCGCCCGAGAAGGCTATTACAGCACATTATTGAAGTCACAGCCACTGCTACGTGTCTGAACTACGGAAACGGCGGTAACACTTGATCTATTAGTGGTAACAACCTCATCCAGCACCCCGGTGATTTTTATCGGGGCAACGGCGTCAAAAGTATGGACTGCAATGTTGTTGCAACGATGTGCAACTAAAACGGCGTAAACTGTGCAGCTGGCGGCTGCAAAATGCTACATATTAATCTCTACAGCCTCACCAGACAGTGTAACTCTCCAGCATAACACAAGCGATGCTTTAAAAAAAGAAAAAGAAAAAAGAAAGAAAATCCAGCGGGTGACTGATAACGAGGCGGAATAAAAACGTGTGTTAAACATACCATCGCAGAGTAAAAAAGAAAAACCGTTAAAAAGTTGAACTGCTACTCCATTTTCAGTCGCGATGGATACAGTCCAAAAACTCTCCGAACAGTTAATCCAGTAGAGAGAGAAAAGCGACCACGGACTAGTTCGAGCCTGTGCCGTGCCACATGTGTCCTAGCTCGCTGCACAACAACCACTGTAGTTTAATGTACCCTGTCCCATTCAACAACTGACCTCAGAGTAGGCAGGCTCAGTCCCTATGTAGATCACTGGGGGGTGTCAAAATCTGAAGGAGGTAAAAAGAGGAGGTGGAGGAGGAGGGAGGGGGTCTGACTGAAGAATACATCCCACTTTTTTCCCAGCTAGAAGACTCACCACCCGACAAATATTCGGTTTTTATCTAGTCTACACATTCATACGCTCATACGCGCGCGCGCGCACACATACTCAGCCACAGACGGACGCACGCGCGCGAGAGAATACACACACACATACATACACACACACACACACACACACACACACACATACACATAAGCTTCTTATCTATCTCACCGTATTTCTCGCCCACAAACAAGAAACATAGCCCGCATTTCTCAACTTCAAAGCTCGGCAGCAGCACATCAAAGCGGCCGAGAGAGGGGGCCTGTGGAACAGCTTTCCTACAACTTACCATCCATGTACCGGAGTAGCCTCGCTGATTAGAAAACGTGAAAAGTAAAGTAGTCCAACAACAGACTGTGCCTTAAAAACCCGCCCCGGCGTTGCTGCACACTCCCGTCCTGTAATGTCCTATCGCATTGGACAATTTAAATGCAGCCACGAATAAAAGAAGAAAAAGAAGCGTCTCGCTATCGACTTTTCTCCTCAGGTAGTTGTTTCAAGAAGTCATGGCAGGCGGTAGAAATCCTCCGGGCTGTTCCTACACCAACTGGGCTAAGGGTTTAACTGTGGACTTCAAAGTAAGGAACCGCTGCTCTGGTCCCGGAAGATACATAAAAACACGGCGTTTCATCTTCACAATAACCAACGAAATAAAACAAAATAGAATGGACAAAAATAGAGATAAAGCATCGCAAAAGGCCATAAATTACCGTATATGTTTTCTGTAACAAGTCTGCACTCACAAACCCATGCGTAGACGTCCGAGAGTGTTGACCAAACTTTTCTTGACAGGGAAAAGATTTACTTTTGTGCTAGGACCTTATCAAAGACAGGCAATCTAGAGCCAACTCCCCGAGGCTTTGGAGCGTCAGAAGTAAGTGATCTACCGCGCCAATAGCATTATTCTTACAGTCCGTCTGTTACTACACAAAGTTTCAACAGAAACACAAAGCAAACAAAAGCGATACTTTTGTTGCCTGTGGCCTCGGCAGCTGACAGGAGTGAGTTTAGTGTGTCCACCTAGTTGAGCAAGAGTCATTATGAGATTTACTATTCCTTTTTGTTAGACGATTTATCTCTAAGATGTTTCTTTTAAATTTCTATATTGGTTTAGCCCACAATGTGTGGGCAATGTTATTCTTATGCTATTCCGTCTTAATTACAAGGAGTGTGAGTGTGTGTGTGTGTGTGTGTGGGGGGTAACTTTTGGGGTAAATATAATTTTTTTAACAACGTCCAAAATTTTGCAGAAAAACTTTATTTTTCATTTTTTTAAAATATATATTTTTTTTTTGAAGTTTTACCCCTGGTTTGATAATCCTATAGAGTGTAACTGTCAAATAATTTACATATTAGTCACAGGCTTTTAGCCACAAAGATGTCAACCTAACACACTTGCCAGTTCCACATTCAGGGAAAATGGCACAGCATGACATTATGATTGAAATTGGACAGAGAGCAAAGGCAAGAGCTGTTCTCTAGTCTTTTAATTCACATGACTTCCCTAATGTCATTGTGACAGAATCTTAAAGAGTGGGTTAGACGGTGATCCAATCCCATGGTACTTCAAAGGCTATATTGTCCCTTTGATGTTGGAAATCAACTTTAAAGGAGAATATAATTATATAAGTCAGAGGATTCAAATTCACAAAACTCTCATGATGGTACAGGACAAGGGAACTAATGAAATCCAACTTCTCTGAGGTCCCCAAGTGGTGATTAATTCATGTTGAGCTATACATAGAGAAATAAGCATGCTATGTAGCAGTTCTCATGTGGATTTACACTTGTGTCATCATCTTTGTCAGTTTGTCCAAAATGTTTTATCACACCATGTAATTTCATCCAGTTTGACACCGTTGACAACTGTGAAAGATTGTTCAGGGACCTTATTATTTTCAATTTAGATGTTCAATACTTAACCATTGCATCCTGAAACCAGGCTGTATGAGTTTACAGCTTGTACATCTTAGTTCCGACAAAATATTCTAAGTCGTTTTTGCATAATGCAGCTATCTTACAAATATATATGAAGCAACAAATCTGTATGGTTGTCTTTGTAGCCTAATGCAGAAGAATCCAGTTGATTACACTGAAATCCCGCCAGCCTCTTCCTGTGTGTCATGAGCTTGTGTGATGATTTGAGTCCAGCTTATTTCAAACCCAGTCTTTCAAGACATTTTCACACAAAGCGGATAGTACAGTTGCCTTCTCTGTCTGTCTCTGTCTATATGTGCGTGCATATGCATGTGACAGTGTGAATATGACGAGGTCATTCATAGCCACTGTTTATACTAGAGGGTTCTGAAAGACAAACATCACTGCCACAAATCCAAACAATCCAGCACCAATGCACAAAAAGCCTCCAACGCTTCACAAAAGGGGAAGTGCCAGCTGTCTGTGAGACGGAACGCAAAAATCACAAAATAGGTCAGCAGCATTGGCACCGTGATGTTCAAGGGGCACTTGGCTGATCATGGAGGCCCAAATTAAAGCAATGAAATATGTAGCCATACTGTTATCTGTGCACTAACTCCTTTAAAGTCTGCTTTGAAAGGAGAACTGAGATATAGAGGGGTTATAAAATGTAATTTTTGAAGTGCAGGACAATCTTAAAAGCGGGATATTTCACATTCAGGATAAGATGTTATCTTCACTCAAATTAAATTAGGCCGCACATATCACTGCAAAAGGAAAAAAAAAAAAAAGAGTCCACAGACAATTCAAGTTCTGCTGACAGGCAGGAAGCTTCCTTCATGCTTTGCTCTGTTTTGAATGACATGTAAAGTTTGGGCTATTCAACTATTCAGGATATTTGTTTTTAATCCACTTCCCACAACCAAAACTTCTGTAATGACCAAAGTTATAGCCAAAATACAAGTTGCTGTCTTTTTCAATTCATTCGGGAAGTGTCATGATATCCTAAAACCATGAGACCACACCTGTTGACCCTTGAATGCCCACTCTTGTGTTTAACAGGGACAAAGGAGAGAGGGGTGCTGTAAAGTAGCCCCAAGAAGCCCCCTTTTTGATGTTGACCCTGCCCTGACCCCTTTGTTGGGGCCCTAGCCATTAACAGGAAGATCCAAATGTTTTAAAAGCACAATACAGGACGAGGCTACCGCCACTGACTTGCTATGAAGCCCCAATAAAACGGGGTGACCTGGAGGCTAATTGAGAGCTTGTGGTTGAGAAGAAATTAAAGGCATCTGGTGTATCACCGCAGATTGGAAATGAAGATCCTCTTTAATTAGAGTCTGCTTTAAAGGCACAGAGAAAGTATGCATTTCACTGCCGTCAGTACAGGTGTCATACAGGACACACGCAAACAGACAAAGGACTTAATTATGGGTCTATATATGAATGAAATGTAGGTATGTATATATGAGGGAACAATCTTTATTATTATTATTTTTCTTTCTTTCTTTCTTTCTTTCTTTCTTTCTTTCTTTCTTTCTTTCTTTCTTTCTTTCTTTCTTTCTTTCTTTCTTTCGTCGCAGTGTACTGCAAAAGTCTTTGATGGTGTATCATTAGTTTCATCAGTCAAACAGTAAGGCTGCGTTCTCCCTTTTTTGTTGATTTTTCATAAGAACTTTTGGATTTGCATCATATCACAGCCCACTGTATATGTTACCACAATGCGAACAATAAATTCTGTGAAGCATTTTATCGCCTTTTTTATCCCCTCAAATCCTGCACTTGAGCTGAAATAGCTCAAAAAAAAAAAGAAGAGAGGGTGGATAATTGCAAATAACCCAATATTTGGGAGTTCAAAGGCTGCGGTGGGTTTGAGTGATAATTTTGGCTGAAGCATCACCATAAACACTAATAAAATTAAGTGCGTCGGAGGGAGGAGGGGGCGTGGCCAGGCGTCCCTTTGAACAGACCCTGTGATCAGTTCCCCCTCTCAATTAGCGTATTGTCCACTTCTCCTTTCAGCTGGGAGGGAGGGGGCAGTCTCCCCCGTAGCTTCCCTTTGAAGTGATTATCCCTTTATCTCAAGCCTGAGCGAGGAATATCTTGGGGGACAATGGCAAATTAAAGCCCATATGGAGAGAAGCGTGAATGTCTGTTTGTAGGCTCAGAGAAAAAAAAAGGGAAAAAAAGAAGTAGTGATAGAGAAATAAATAGAGTGGGGAGAGAGAGGAAAAAAGGGGCAAATAGCATCATTCTGTTTGCATGAGCTGAAGGGTGAGTGGTAGATGTCAACACTCATCCAAAAAATAATTTAGGGCTTGTGCCTGAGTTGACACTTGTAGCAGAGTGACTTTAGAGGAGCTAAAAAGAAAAAAGAAGGGAGGGGGAGTGTATCTGTCATGACAGATGGAGAAAGACGGAGAGGGAGGAATAGAGAGATAGACGGATGAGCATGAAGAAGAGAGAGGAGTGCAGTTGTCAGCAGAATCAGATGGCGGTCAGGCAGACAGGCTTGAAGAAGATACAATTAAAGTGTGGAGTTAAGACGGGCTTTGAAGTCGGACATGGTGCATAACACCCTTAAAGTTTGAGAAGCCAGCCATTCATCCGCTTGTTATGGCTTATTAAGACCATTCCTTTTAAAAGGCCCAATTTGAGAAAATAAACTTTAATTTCGACTTTGTGAAAAGTCTAAATAAATCAAGTATGACAACAATCATGTTCGGTTTTCAACAAGGTTAAAAAAATATATAGTAAAATTGAATGGTCATCTTTTGAAAGTCGAGAGAGGGATTTGCTAAAGAAGGTGTGGGGGTGCGTGTGAGCACTCAAGATGAATAATTACTTTCTCTTCCCACTCTCCCTCTTTTTTCTTACAATCCTGTTTTTCGGTGGCTTAAAAGTTTAATAATGTATAGAAACAATGCCTGTGATGCTTGGCCTAATCCGTTTTTGGCTTGGCAAACCTTTGTGGTAACTGAAACCCTATCTGATGTGAGCAAATATTTGCCAAGCCAGTCGGTACAGACAGACAAAGTGTGTGTCTGTTTTTCCGTCTGTTATTTAGTCCTTCTAAGCTCCAAGACAAAATGCAATAGCTGAAAAAAACAACAACCTTTGCACACTGCATTGTGTCATTGCGTGACTGCACAGAACCATGGTCAATTTCATATTAGATATATAGCGTTCAGACTGCTGTTACAAGATTGTACGTGTGCATTGTCCTCCCGCAGTGAATCCTCTGTTTAATTGTGTCAGTTGTCGCTGCAGTAATTCTACTGAAACAAATTCATGTGTATTAATTATGTTTGTCAATTTATCATGCTCAACGAATCAAATGATTCTCATTGTGATTGTGAATGCGAGAGTGTTCACTTTGAGCTCAGTTAGCCATTCTTAATGAGGATCAGACAAATGATGTAGAAAAATGCTTGATATGAGGCAACAGTCAGGCCTATTAGAGGCTGAACCGTCTTGTTACAGACCAGCGGTTTAAACTGACAACGGCTAACTGGCCGGGGCTCACCCTGACAGCAAATCCATGCACTGATAAGGGAAACGAATTGGCCCTATTGATCAAATGTTCCAGTGTTCAACTGTTAACTTCAGGACAAGTCAGGAGTATAAGAGACGCCATAAAACCAACAGGCGGACATGACAATGGTTCATTGTTTGAAATTCAGTCTTACAACCAGCCCTTGTGATATCAACATATCCACATCCTGCCAGTTCTGACATGCTCCAAAAGAAAAATGTGGTTGACTGCTGTGTCCACACATCTGTGCAAAAACTAAACAGTTTACGGTATGGGTAGCATTAACCTGACAAACATTTCATAACGGAATTTGCTTTTATTGTTACCTATACTGGCCTTTTCGAATCATACAGTCTTGTGCATTATTTCAAGCTGTTTGCCACAATGTAAGGGAGCAATTAAAAAAACTCAAATAAGATTTGAGGTGAACATAACTACCACAAGAGGGACAAAAAATGCAAACACCCCTTGAAAAAGGACTTCAACTTTGAAGTAAATGGACCACAATACAAAGGCTGCACGCCCGCAAAATAAAGCTAAAAAAGTGAACTTATGAGTGACACTTTGTATATACATTTTTTAAGCAGCTATCAGTTCTTATGGGGAAAATTATTGGTCTTGCCACCAAGTCATTATAATTACCGTATTGAATGTGGTTGCAACGTGACACTTGTTTGATGCCAAGTATGCCAGTTTAACGTAGAATACTGACAACAAGGGACATTGATGTTTTGTGTTTTTGTTGTTGTAGTTGTGTTATCAAGTCAACAAAATCTAGTCAGCATTCACGCTAGATGTGGAAAAGGCATCAATTAGCTTTTATTAATATGATAACCATATTTATAAACTTACTTCCTTGATAATTGTGGTGGAAAAGGGCTAGAGCGATCAAATCAAAATTAGCAGATTTTAGGAAAACGTTCAGTAAGACCAAATCATGCAAAGTTAGATGGGAGGGGTTTGGGGCGGTGACTATCGTTGTGACATCACAAAGTTACAGAAGTAGAAATGTTGGCATTGGACATAAGTCATGTGGTTATTTTTGTCGTGGGATTTTATCCTAAAGTTTAAAGGTATTTTCTACACCACCTGTTTTGGGGGCAGTAACAACTGTTGAACAACATATCACTTGCCTAATTCTTACAAATAATTTGTTTAATGGACAACAGTCAAACGGATGAGAAGACAAATCTCTCTGAAAGTAAGAAAAAAGAAAGAAAGAAGGGAATAGTGATTCAGACCAGAGAAATGAAGAAATGTAGAAAATTTAGAAATGTAGGAACGAGTCTCTGATTGTCATCCATGCTGACGCAAATTACCTCACTGAACCAAAGGGGAACAAATGTGCTTGTCATAAAAATCTATAATTATTGTTGCTGTCAGCTGGATGTTTGGCTCATGAGCTAATTACCTGCCAATCATGTGTGGTGATGATGCGTTGTGTTTATTTACCCTAAATGTTACAACATGAGTACAGCCTGCTTCGCCAGCTCCTAATTGATTAGGTTTGGGAGCAGCTCTTATTGATTATTTAAAATATGGTTCATTTACATAAGCATGATCATTCACATTACGCATACAGTCTTTGTCATTTTTTCCTCATACTGTTGGTAAATGTTTGTGTCTGTGGCTAATGTGCCTGAAAAAGCATGTGCATGGATGGTGACTTTTCTGCAGTATGTTACAAATGTAAAGTGTGCAGTAAATCTAATTGTAACCTTACCAGACAAACAGCACATTTAAATTTGGACTTTTTGGTTTGAGTGTGATTCATACACTTTACACGCTGTGCCTGACATTCCTCACGGTCCCCAAAAGTAACACACACTAATTCAAAAACTACAATAACAAATCAAAGCAGTCTCAATAGCATTTTGTCATTTTCAGTAAGAACCCACAATGACTTGTTTGTGTACAGAAAATTTCCTGGTTTTCAAATTAAATTGTGATTTTATGTGATGTTTCAGTGAAAAACAAACACAAGTAGGACCCATGAACCAACATAAACTACAACTATAGTGATGGTTATTGATTTCTTAAAGGGTGTGCACGCACATGTCAATGCATACTTTTATGAAGTCTTAAACCCATATGTGTATGTCCTATTTTGCTCTTTGGTGGGACAAAGGGTTTCAAAAATAGCCACTGTATTAAAGTCCTTGACTTTATTCTTTGAGGTTATGATATTTTTACAAGATGAAGAGTTAACCCCACCTACTGTGAATAAAGGAAGTTCTGGATACAGCAGAAGAGAGCAATCATCCAGGACCTCAGCTCTGGCCAGCTGCATATTGTTCGTTTATTCCTGAGAGAGTTTCTAAATCCATAACTAAAACTAAGATAAAAGTGTTTTGACCCTATTGTGGGATGTTTCCCAGTGTCATGCAGCGACGCAGCAGGTGTGCAGAGGGAGGGTGAGTTTCAAAACACACTGCGCAGCAGATAGGCAAAGAGGAACATGGCAACAAAGCCTTGCTGCTCTGCACCTCGCTGACTGCACTGACAAACGATAGGGAAAACATTCCCACAGAGAGAAAAAAAGATGGAGAGAGAGTGTAGAGCAAGCAAAGAGAGATGTACACTAAAAGGTGGAGAAAAAGGAGAGGGGAATAAGGTCAAAAAAAGAGAGAAGAGAGAGACGCCAAAGAGAGAGCAGAGGAAAAAAGGAAATATGCTTCTTTTATTCATGGATAATGTCTGTATGTTTTAACAGCAGAATCAAAACAAACCAAAAAAAAACACAAGAGAAATTTGAGAAGATCAGAAAAGGAAGAGAAGATCTGTCCATCAGGAGGACCTCCTCTTCTTTTGTTTTCCTGTGTTGTGGGGTTGCTCAGAGATCTATTTTGGGTCCCCTCTTGTTTACCATTCACATGCAACCCCTGGGGAAATCATCCATAGACTTGTTATAACAATTCCCAGTGCTATGCAGATGATAGACAGATTTATGTCTCAGTAAAACCAGCTCCCACACAGGAACCTTGTCCTGCATTTGTCCTGCCTCAGATATCAAACTATGGATGTCCAACAACTTCCTGTAACTGACTCCAAATCAGGTGACTTCTTGTTAAGCCCAGTACTAGCAGCATTATCCTCTCTCTACTCTTGGGACCTGATCCAACAGTGTTTGACCAGGGGCTCACAGTCTGTTTGAGTCGGGTCTGGTTTTTTGATGCTCGGGGAACCCAAGTGGTGGAATGCTGCTTTGCTCTGCGGAGGCAGGTAGCTGATGTTACATCATTCCCTTTTGTCTGTGTATTTGAAAAGGTCACACACGCTTTTATTTCTTCAAGATTAGACTATTGTAACGCACTGGATCCTGGTAGCAGCAGACAAAACATCTATAGACTAGAACTGATTCAGAACAAACGCTGTTGACAGGTTTTTTTTTTACTTGCACTGGGAGAAGTGACCATATCACACCAATCTTAGCTCCCCTTCACTGGTTACCCGTGAATTTTACAATTGATTTTAAGACTTTACTACTTGTCTTTAAAGTCTTGAATGGTCTGACTCCATATATCCCCATCTGCTAATTACCCATGAGCCTAACTGCTGCCGGAGATCTTCCCACAGGGCCCTCCTGGTTGAAATTTTCAATTTTCAATTTGAAATTTCAATTTCCCGGTTCGTCAAATTTGGACGAACTGGGAAGAGGACAGACCCTGGTTGGTCCAAATTTGACGAACCGGGAAGAGGAGCTTCGAGAAGCTTCCGCTACAAACAAGCTTGAAATATAGACTTATTTAATTTTTTTCAGGACAATTTTGCATTTCGGGGCTTCAATACAAGACGGACATTACATACGAGCAGCATGGAGGTATTTGGATTTTTTTTGTTATGAAGACAGTTGGTATCCATTTGCAACCGTTATATGGACATGCACTGCTACGCCGAGACCCCCTGTAACTCAGAGAAGCCACGGATAACTCTGAAATTTTCAATTTTGGGAGAACTATCCCTTTAAGTCTCTTCTCAAAACTGTCCATTTACTGGCTGTTGTTTTTACTGTTGGTTGTTGGGTTTTAACTTCCTTTTCAGTTTTTAAGGTACTCGCATATTTCAGAAATGTGACCTCACTTCTTCTATCAAGAGAGACTTCCTGTGTTTTTCAACTGTATTTGTGAAGACAAAATGAATTGAATTGTACAACTACCCACAGCCTGCACAAAAATAAGAAACACATGAAAAAACTTCAGAAGAGGGAAAGGTTGTATAAGAGAAAAAATTAGAAAATAAAATTATTATAAATAACATATCATTGATAATTGAAGTCATAAACAACACTGTTCAGCACATAAGGAAACACCACAACGACCTGGTGGAAGCATGCAAACGTTTCAGCCACTGGGAAGCTTTAGCAGTAAGGTGGGAGAATAACAAAGACTGTGGGAGTGAAAAGGTCAACAAAGTTCAGCAGGCCTTGAATTAATAAGTAGCACCACCTTGGAGTTGAGCAGAAAGAGTGGCTGCCAATCAACACGGCTCCTTGAGCGCCGCTGCAATGTGTCAACAAAGCAGTGTGAGAGGAGCATGCTCCACTGTTTGCCCTCCCACACCTGAGGATGATGGAAGGATGGAGTGCAGAAAGCGAGGGGAGGACACATGTAGTAGCCCTCCCCACACACCCATCACTCCCCCTCCTCCTCCTCCTCCTCCTCCTCCTCCTCCTCCTCCCTCACAGAATAAAATCCGGTGCCATAAAATGTAAGAGTGGGCAAACAGCTCCTCCCCAGCTTGTCGGAGAGTTTGTTTTAAAGTGGAAATGAGGCTGATGGCGCACTTGGCGATTAGCCCTGCGGCTAACATGAAAGCAGAGGAAAAGACAGCTGCTAATTTTCTCCTTTGACCTTTGGCTCCCGCTGGTATTTCATACAAACGCTGATTTATGGAGGAGTCTAACAGCTCACTGCTACTGGAGGGATTACCGTAAGAGAAAGAGAAGGGAGGGGGTGGCGGGGGGTAACCTCTAGCACTCACAGTATCTGGATCCATTCATTTCATCTTTTTGTTTCCATCTCTGTCCTTTTTACTTCACTTGTCCTTCTCCTCTCTCCCATATCTCTGACGATTTTCCCTTTGTTTCTCTGTCTGTATGCCTTAGTGGATTTCAAACTCTTTATCTTTTTCCATCATTATTTGTAGTCTGTTTCTGCCTGCATGTGTCCTTCATCCTGTCCATCCTCTCACCCTGCCTCTTGTGCTCTCACTCCCTCTACACTGCCACTGTGAGATAATCATTTACAGCACATTAGGTATATGTGCACTTTGTTGTCACACACACGAGATTATCATTACAAACCCAGCCATCTAAAAAACAAACCTAGACATACTGACGCCTCTGGTGCAAAAATGAGAAAGATGACACCCATTTCATGTGCTCCGCAGTGCCCATGTTGTGAATATGAATGCAAGTTGTGTCCCGGCACTTTGGCTGCAGGGAGATCCCATCAAAGTCAGTTTCATGCAAATTCCATGTATGGATGGGTCCCATGTAAGGCGGCCCTGAAAATGGCCTCTAGGGCAATAGAAACCCAGGAAGTGTAGATCCGCCTGCACATTCCCTTCCTCCCCTCCTCTTTATTACTGCCTCTCTGTTGTCCCTCTATTGTTCCCTCCGTTTGTCAAAGGGAGACAGAGGTTCACTCAACAACTTAAAAAAAAAAAAAAAAGGCAGTCACTGGAAAACCTCACTTCAAACATTCATTCAGGATTAGCTTGCACAGCATGATTGTTCTGGTTATGCCTTCTGTGGGGTTTTTCATTCCCAATAAGATAAACTGTTAAATTAGACTAAAATTGTGTTTATATGAAGATCAACTGCTCCAGATACATATAAATGTTTCACTTGTAGCAGTGTGCTGAAAATAATCGTAACAACTTATTTAGCCCTCAAGGCTGAAGTGAAGAAAAAGTTTGATAATGTAGTGAAAAGTGTTTAAATGCTTTCTGCTGCTGGTCCTTTTATGGCTCAAAGTGCCCCTCTGGACCAAAGAGAAATAAAACATATTATTGTAATTATTGCTAGTAACAGTGTGCCCACATGTGTTTCATGCATAATTTCAGCTTCATGCCTTTCATAACAAATATGCTTCATTTTCAACCACTGCAAACATCCACACAAGCTACACAGGACCAGTTAATCTCAGTTTTGATTTTTTTTTTCCTCTTAAATTGAGTGAACAACAAATAAGTAAATATCTAAAAATGGATACACACAGTCAAACCCATCACCTGGGGGAAAGTGGTGCTTGGCCCATTCATCCCACATGGCCCCCTCCCTTATGACTGTTACTCATTACAAATCCTGTCTGACTGATGATGAAGGTGGACAACAATTTGCACCAGTTTGTGCAATGCTGAAAACTAATAGACACTACAAATAGACACATGAGTTTTGTTTCAGTTTGTTCGAAATTATATATGATATATAATACTGCCTTTTAAATTTCTTCTTGATATCTTGAAACCAAGACTATTTGAATAAAATCACATGAAATATGTTTTAATATTCTTAACCTGTTGTTCAGTCACTCATTTGCTTTAAGGAAGCTACTACATTTTATAAATCAATAAAGGATAAATTCTAGGGGCACCTTGACAGCTCACTCGATGGGGTGTGTACCAGTCAATTTCAGTGCATGTGTGTGTATCTTGCCAAAATATAATGTACATTTCAAGGCCTCTACCTGCCCTCACTTTCCAGTCTCTTTCATTCTCACCATTATGATAAAGTGCAAAGCGGCCAATGTAGCTATAGGTTAAAAAAAGGCCAAATATAAGCAATACTGTAGGATGAATAGAAAAATGACTTGTTAAGATGGATGCACACTTTTTCCAGGTCAAAACACATTAGTATCATACGAATAAATAATACAAGGGAGCCAAACAGTCACAGCGAGAGCTGCCTATAACCAGCCAGACACAGCACCCAAAACAAAAGTTGTGGGCAGATGCACAGCACGATGAATGGAAGCAGCTGAGGATTTCTATAATCATGCCACAGCTCTTCCAGCTGAAATACAGAATATTGTATTTGAGGGATTTAGAACTAGAAATGTGAACACAGAGACAATTTCCAAAGCTGGATAAAAAATACCCATGTAACATTTCAGGGCAGTAACACGTACTGGCCTTTGTCTCATGTTATTACCATAGCGCTATAATTTCTCAGCTGAGCCATATATTATGATATTCATAGTCATTTTGGTGTTAAGGTGCAGGACTTTGAACAACAAAAATTTAAATCAACTACCAGTTATAATTGCTACCCCTTCATCCAAACTCTGTGCTCACACAATGCTTGCCTGTAACTGTATCTTCCTTTCCACCTTTTGTTCTGGGCTTCATTCAGAGTTCAAACAGGTTCATTAGCAGAGTGATTACAGTGGGAAGGAGGACATCCATTAAGAAAATGGCGTGTGCGTGTGTGTGTTCATGCGCGTGTGTGTCCATCATCATCATGTAAATGTGCACATGCGCGTGTTTGCCTAACCGCGATCACAATGCGTGTGTATCAATCACTCCACTGTTGGTGACGACGAGGAGCTGTTTGTCTTTCTCATAAAAGAGAAAGGGATCAAAAGGACTGGTCTACCAGCTGGACCTTCAATCACACTGGGACAACGTGACTTTTGAGCCCTGGGCAGCTGGAGCTCTGTGGACTAATGGCGTGCGCTTGTGTGTTGTACCCATTTAATCAGGGTCCCTGCACAATGTCCATTTCTAAATTCCATGTTTATCTTATACGTATGAGGATAATTCTGTTTTATTATTACTCTTATACATCAACCTTATACACACAGCTTACTAAACTGTATCATACAGATGCAAAACTTGCATGTGTGCTCTATACTAACCTTCTCTTACTCCCAGTCATTTGCTTTCATAGTCTCTCTCTCTCTCTCTCTCTCTCTCTCTCTCTCTCTCTCTCTCTCTCTCTCTCTCTCTCTCTCACACACACTCACACATAGCCCTGAACATTTTAGTCAATTATGCAACTCGCTTAATGCACAACACAGATATGACAATGCATAAAATACACATTCATACACAATATGCATTTATATGCACATGTAGCTACCGTTGCATAAAGTAACCGTGGCACAGTCCTGACTTATAATGCTTTTTTTTTCATCAAAAGGTTACCAAATTTGATATCAGGGCATTTGTAGCAAATGTAATATATCTGCATATTCCCATATCAATTACTGTAGAACGGTGCTGTTTACTTCAATAACAATAGGGAAGAGAAGGTATGGCAGACGGTAACTACAGCACAGTCTGAAAAATAGGGGGTGCCTTGAGTCTCGGGGAGAAAAGCCACTGATTGCAATCCAGTGACTATTGTGACATGAACCCATACCACTACTTTTCCTACCAGGAACAGAAGGTGGTGATTGTCACTTGTCAAGAACTTCAGCCATTGTGAGAGCTACTTTGACAAAATTAAAATAGCCAAGAGCTACCCGTGTTTTGTTGTTGTTGTTAATTCTTCATTCTTTCATTCTTTACATTTGTGAAACAAAACTGTTTCCCACTCTTCATGAAAATAGTATGCTTTTGACATCTTTCATTCTGATAACCCAGGAAATGGGTTACTCTTTGAAAAATAACCCAGAAATGGTATATAACCCAAACAGCCCGGGAACTGGGTTAAAATATTAGCTCTATAACACAGAAAATACTCTCTTACTCTCTGAAAAATAATCCATAATTTTAAGTAACCCAGAAATTGGGTTAAATAAAATAACCCATGAGTTTTTTGGTGTGTATTACTGTCAGGTGTTGTACCCCCCTCTATTAAATATGAAAGTCATAAAGAAATATTACTTCTATCATTTATATTATACATCTCTGGGCGGAGCTACGTTGGAAACAGTAGGGGAGACACAGCCCGACGGGGACACTGAGAGCATTTTGCTGTAGGAGAAGCAGGTCCATTGCTGCCTTCAAAAAGTTGAGATTTTTCCTCTGTGCACCATGGACATGCACAAAAAAACAGGCGCGAATGGCCCCCATGCACTTACGCATGCAGGCAGCGGTGGGCAAAATCGCCAGGGTGCAGATTTGCCGAGTGACCATCAAGTTTTCAAATTTATGTATGACTCATTAACCCTTTGGGGAGCTACTTGGAAAGGGCCCGAGTGATGCGTTGGAGGCCCCTGCTCTATCAAATTGAAGCTAGCTGGTTAGCCTGCTAACTTCAGCTGTAGGAAAGATATGACAGAGACAAGACACACTGATGCTGCTGTCCACTACTAGAGACAGCTCCTGGTGAGTAAAGGATAGGGGTGCCAAAAATAATAGTTTTCATAGAAAATTGAGGGTGTGATGCATCGTATAATTGTATCAAACCGAATCGTAGATGGGTGAATCATAATCGAATCGTGAAGCCAGTGAAGATGCACACGCCTCTAGTAAAGGAGTGCAGTTTGATGCTGAATACACTTCATTGAGACAGGTAGAAACAGCTGTTAATGCTGAAGTTAGCTGCAATAGCAACACCTACAAATAATGTAGGTAAATAATTAAAGGTGTACAGAAATGGCCATTTGTCCTGTTTGTCGCGCCGAGTTGTCACGAGCTGCAACACGAGTTTACCCGAGTAAGGAAAACGAATTTGATTGGTCGTTATCGAGCAGGCGGGATATTCAAAGCTTGGGGCGAGACCGAGCTCCGTGTGTGTGTGCGTGTCTCAGACGTTTGAATGACGGATGACGGATCCAATATCAGTGGCTGGTGAATCGTGTGCAGGCTGACGTATAATCCGTGCGCCTGCATTATCCAATGCGGAAAAAAAATACACACTTTCATCCCAGATTTACTCAAAAATAGAATTTTGCACAAAGTTTGGCCTACATCGTCTGATAGATGAGTTATTACACTAATTTTATGACCCAGAGTGGGCTCAAATTCAATTTTCTTTTCTGTACACCTTTAAACACTATTCAGAGAGAGGTGGGATAAGGAAAAAGATATTTATTTTTTCGGAGATGTAGAAATGTAATGTGCTTGATGATACATGTTTCATGAACAAACTTTCCAAGGCTGGTGTGATGCTGGGATAATGTACATTAAGGGCATAAACATGCACTTACCAACTGTTGCATATCATCTGTATTTTCATGATGTTTCCTCCAAGACATCAGCTGACATCTTCAAAAGACAAAAACAAATGCTAAATCATTTCTATGTAAACAACAACATATTCCACATCCTCTTATGTTTCATAACTTTGCAAGTTGTATCATTTACTCAAGCCAGCGCAGGTTGCTCCCACACCGGTGCTCATTTGTAACTGGCTGCGTAACCCCGGTGGGTTGTGGGGATGATGTGTGATATGGCACAGATGAAAATACTAGCTGCATGTTGTCAAATGAATAGGAATGCACAAGCTATTGCAGCCAGAGTTCAACAGCTACACAGATGAGATGAGAGTTCAGAATCCTTGCACATTCTTGTCAAGGCATTCCAAAGACATTACTTATCATGTTTCCTCCATATTTTCAAAATGTCACCGTACTTGCTTTTCTGCCTTATATAAATCACCTCTCTGCTTCACAAAGAGGGGTGGATTCTACTTGGGTGTGTGTGTGTGTGTGCGAGTGTGCACATGTGAGCGTGTGCGCGCGTGTGCAAATGTGGAGATCAAGGCTGCCGCGGCAGCATGACTGCAGAGTTTTAAGATCTTCACACGCCTGTTGAACCTGTCATGTTGACAGTCATTGTCTGTGAACCTCGTTCGGACTGTTCTTTGTTCTGAGGGGATCAATCTGTGTTTTTGAAACACAATGATTTCCTCATCAAGTACAAACAAGGATGGTTGAAAGCAGTGCTTTCCATGCCATCATAGTGGATGGCCGCTCATTTAGCATGCTCAGTGCACTGAAGAACACTGAACACTGAACCGGCTGAGTTATGTTAGTTGTTAATGTCTAGTTATTTTCCATCACAACAAAAGGACCAATAAAAGACAGGAAGCCAGCAATTATACAACAATTGTCTGTGTATAGGCGACAGCATAAACAAGTCTAGTAGGAATCACTGTTAGAATTAGCAAGCAACGCTAACTAGCTTCCACGTTCTGATTACTGAAACTGACAATGCACCTTCCAAACTAGTGCTGCTGCCCTCCAGGAGTCAAACACTGTTCTCATAGGAAATGTCCACCACAGTCCTAAATCCTGTTTCCACACGTACGTCCAGAAACTGTTTTATCCTCTTTTGAAAAATGGGAACAAAGCACAGCAACTGTGACAAGAATTAAAATTCTTGTTTTATTTCAATTTAACAGACTTTATGAATTATTACCCTCAAATCTGAACCCTCAAATCATCCTGATCTTTAGTATGAATACACCACAGACCACAGTCCCTTTGAAGATTTTTGATGTCTGTCTGGTTCAACATGAAACTTTACCAAGCTGAACTTATACCTGGTTGAAGAGAGATGTTACAACTAACACCTCTTTGACACATATAGACACATTAGGTCATGTATTAAACCTTTTGATGACACTCTGAGTGGGTGTAACTTTATTTGCGTCTGTCTTGACCTAGTCTGTCTCCGGTCTTTCTGAGGACTCAGTGGGTAAACAGGTTCTGAGACGAGGTTTTGAAAGCACACATCAAAGGAGGAGGTGTGTTACAAATGAAGTGAATTACAGTGTAGGGAAGAGATAACCGGTGTGGTGACTGCAACCCTGCCAAAAGCCGTCTCATAAACTCCTTCAAAGGTTGAGGAGAAGTTGACGCAACATCTAAATATATCTGGCTGTGTGTTCAAGAACTCCGTCGTTACCTTGTATGTCCAGTTTTAGCGGAGGACCAAAGGATTATAATCTGTCTTCTATGGATTTAGAACATTTTTTGAAGCCAAGACTCAGGCGAACCTTTCAAAGCCTGTTGTGTAATTTCAAAAATGCATGGTCACCAAAGTAGAACTTAGAATAGTGCGAAGTTGGTGGAAGGTTTTTGACCCTGCAGCAGTGATAGCTAAATGCATGGAAACAGCTTGGGAATGGTTTCAGACACATTCTTTAGGCAGCCTCAAAAAAGGTTGCCTTTTTTTTTTTAGTCTCTTTGGAATCTGAATGATATTTCAGTCAAAAGGCGAGAGCAAAAGCCTGTGGTTGTGTGGGTGAAATTCGGATACCATCCAACATTCAAAGCCTTGAAATACATATGCCACACAATGTTAAAGCATTCCTTTTCACAATTTACAATGCATAAACATGATGGTTTACAGAGGCCCAGGGTGATTATTTGCACTGAGGTCTAGTTTCAGCTATTTCAGGCTTTCTTGAGGCCGCCCCACAAAGTGGTTCTTGAAAGTGTTAAACCACTGGCCCCCCAACCTTGGTTGAAGACAAAACACTGACTGTTTCGACTTCAAATAACCAATACAGATTGTCCAGACAGTGCGAGCTACAAAGAGCGACTCAACGCCTGTATGAGACCAAAATAAGCATTCATTCATTTGAGCATTCGTGTTGTTTAATTGCCTTCGGCGTTTCTCACATTTCAGATTTTTATGAATGAAAGAAGTCTGCTTAACGTTGAAGTGAGCTTCATCTTTGTTACTTCCTGACAGCAATATATTGTTTCTGATAAAAAAAAAAGAAAAAAATGCAAGAGATAAATCACAATACTGTTTGAGATAAAGTCTGACAAGTTGCACCTTAAAACTCGACTTTGCTCCGGGTCATGTATTCGTGGCATTGTCTTCCTGCATATACAGAACATGAACTTACTGTCAGCAGCTCTGATAACACAAGAGAGAATGCACCAATTTCTCATTTTTCAAAAGTTGTGAAAAACCTAAGCAGAGCAGCATCTCCACAAGGGCCCCACTGATCTTGAAAGACTGTGACTTCTCAGTTTGCATTTGATACGGTGTCTTTTTAGCAGCCACACGAGAAAGCCAGTTACGGGAAAACTGCAAAAGGGAGAGACAGGACGAGCTCCTGGGCCTTCAGAAGTCTTGTCAAAAGCTTTTCCTTTCTATGCTTTGTCCCACCGATATTCATCTTGCCAGTTGAAAAGTGAAGACGGCAAAAACTTCGAGCTTGAAAAGAACTTTTCAACTTCTAAGAGGCACCTCGCAACAGGATTGAGTATTTGAAAAAAAAGAAAAGAGGAAAAAAAAAAAAAGGCCTGAAACAGTAGGAATGGAAGGGACTTCCAGACTGAGAGGCATGTTAAAGAATCAGATACCGCGTTTGGAAAATGGAGCGAAGATGAATATGGCATTGTCCTCTGGTGAAAAGAGGAAGCAGACACATACGGAGTGTGTTGATTCTGGCGTGCTTTGTGTGCCTACATCCCTAAAATCAATATGACACATCCCAATAAATTTATAGTTAGGCGTTCTACATATCCTCAGTCTAAATGAGCCTCACTATGTGTGTGTCTCCGTCTGTGTGTGCACGCAGGAGACAGATATAAACAGATGTAATAGAAAGAGAGAGATGTGTGTGTGTGTGCGTTGATGTGCATATGTTTGTGTATTAGCGTCAACCATCAGTAACACCTTGTTAGACAGAATCCTGCTCAGAACTGCCGTCCTGCAAGCGCGTCGTTAAAAGAAAAGTTTAATAAAGTCTGAACACCGTTTATTTTATCTGGAAGATCAGTGAGGCCTTTCAAAATTTGCAGAGCAAAAACTTTCACTCCACATCTTTTTACCTCAACTCTGCTCGTCTCTCAAAAGAAAGCTGACTTCATCACCACACCTCGAGAGTTTGACGAAAATGAATGCTAAGCTCTTGAATCCTTTCTTTCTTTCGCTCAACGGAAAATGAATAAATGATATTCCTCCCTTTAATCGACGCACTCAGCGATAACAAAGAGACTTTGAGACACTTTGAGGACACCTAACGATCAGAAGCATCAGGAGGTGCTCTTCGTTTTCGTTGACGGACAGGCAGATCAAAAAGCAAGCCCCTTAAATGCTTCTACCCACTTTAGAATAATCTCGCTTTTTCCCTCTTTCAAGCACAAAGTGGGAAGAGAGAATAATCGTTTCATCTTTACTCTCTTTTCCAGTTTCAAAGTTATTTTGCCCGTGATAAAGCGCTCTGTATTGACGACTTCGAAGGTGCCTTGTCTCTTGAAAGAAGTGACATTTTATCTATATATAGTGTTAGAGTGTGCTTCAATTTAACTTTGTCTGGCACAGAGCGCGTCTAGTGTTGATGTGGCTGACAGCTGCTGGTTGAAAGACACGGGGAGAGAACTGAAGATTCAAATGAAGTTTTGCCATGACGACAGGGGCTTGATGTATGCTAATCAATCGATGGGGTAGAAAATATGCTTGCTGGTGGAGAGAGAAAAGGGAAGAGGAAAAAAAAAAAAAGTGTGAGTGACAGAAACTTGTCAGACAGCGCTCACCGAGAAATCAAAAAAAGTCGCAAAGTTTGCGTCGCCACACAAGAGCCCAAATCGCATGTGGTATATGCTACAAAAGGTTCGAGTTGAAATGCGTAGCATCTGATATAAAGGAAGAGAAATTGGGACAATTCTCCATATGGTGTGGCAGCGAGCAGGATTCTTTTTTTTTTTGACAGGAGAGGAGGGCAGGCTTTGTCTCTGTGACACCTATGGTGAATTCCTGAGAAAATTCTCCATCGAGGTCTGTCTGAACTTCTTCCATCCATCAAAGGACACGGGCCATAGGATGTTGAATTTACATCACAAAAGCCCCTGAACTGTCCCAGGAAGTAAAGGTATGACAGATGATCAAACAGGCCCCATCACATCAAATACTACATAAAGCATCAATATATAACAGAACAGATTGCGGGAGACGGACAAAGACGTCTTCTTTTAAAGAAACGCTCAGCTGAGACTAAAAATATTCTCTTCACTATAGTTTATCAGAGTAGTTTAGAGGCTGGGTAGTACAAGTACAAGTTTACCACCTTGAAGCTGCTCTCCAGGCTACCTGACGTGGAGCGCTCGGGCGAAACCACAACAACATCTGAGCTTCTGCTGCTCGTTTCAGCTTTCGGCTCGTCAGTCAGAACTTTCATAACGCAGTACAAAAAAAAAAAAAAAAAAAAAAAATCCATTCCAGATGTGGATCCCTGTGGAATTCCAGGAAACACGCACTATCTCCACTGATCTGTTCATCCCCATGTATGTCTCATATGTGTCAAAAACAACAGGTTAAGACGACTCCGACAGCAAATTCAATCACACACACACACACACAAACAAACTCTCCAACCACACACACATACACACACACACACACACACACACACACACACACACACACACACACACACACAGTCTTCTGAACTTGTCATGTTTCATGTCTTGAATGTGGAGCTATCAAAGTATTTCTGGCCTCCACTCTATATGGAGGGTCTTAATTGCATGTTGTTAAGCTGCTACATGTGAAGATTTAATCATGGGCCTTTCTGTTAACCAAAACAGACCCACATCATTAAGAAAAAAACAAACATGGGAGGGTCATAAAAATTTTAAAGCCTGCAGAGGAGAGTTAGGAGGCACAGCTTTTTTCCCCCCTTGAATGTCAGAGTGATATATCCTCAAATACTAACCATGTATACAATCTCTGACTCATTCAGTCACACAGAGTGGATGTGCTCATGTTGGCACACACAGACACACACACACACACACACACACACACACACACACACACACACACACACACACACACACAAGAAGCTATGTTATCACCAAATGTGATTAACACAGTAAAACGATTAACATCAGGGTATTTATTCAAATCTCGACATCAAACACATTCTTTCTTCTGTTTTATCTGCACAGATCATAGAAGTTACTGTCAGGGGAGAAAGGCGCCTTCCGATCAGCTCAGCGTCCAGCGCGCTCGGCCCAAACAAAGCCCGCGCTTTCAGCACGACTCCCTCGCTCTCTTTCATCATTTACAGAGGGAGCGTGCCGTGCCAGCCCCCGTCCTCCTCTAGAACAAGGCCGCTCGCTGTCGGGGGAGGACAATGGACAGTAGAGCCCGGGCGGTGGCAGTGGACTCATTGTGACGGGTGATGTCACCGCACATCGGAGCCCGCCGCTGCCAGACACCACGCGGAGGGGTCAGCGGGTCAAGAGCGAGAGGGGCGGGTGGTGGCCAAATGGTAACAGTGACACCAGGCTGAATGAGGAGTGTGTGTGTGTGTGTCTCTTGTGTGTGCGTCGTGGAGTGGCTGAAAGCAATATGCCCTCTAGATAAGCAAAATATACACAATGATGTATAGAAAGGAGGAATGAGGGAGATCCAGACAAGACCAGCGTTTGAATGGTGATGATTCAGGCTGATTAAACAGTCAGTGGCTTGTAAACTTCACTCAATGCACAGCCCTGACTACAGCAGAACAGTTGTCTTATCCTATTACAGAGACAACACACTAATATACATCTATATGTGTCGCTTATAATATATAACAATTAATAACACATTTGCTCAGACAGAACACGTACATTTTGTTTTACCTTGATCTTCTGTCTATAACTTGAACCCGTCCTGCTTACTGGTGTATATAATTACTATTACTAGTTCTCCTTTCCCCACTTTGTCTCAGATAATAAATTCAGGTGAATAGCTTTGTAGCATTCCACCACAGGCAGGGGAGTGGGAGAGTGTCAGATACTCCCGAGGAGCATTTTAAATCAGCTATTAGGGCCCTTGCATCAGATTCAGGCCCCCTAGTGGAAATTGACTGTAGTAGATTTCTGAAGGAGAGGCTCACAGACAGTGATGATGCTTTTACTTGAGGGAGAATTTACAAAAAAAAAAAAGTGTTGTTTTTTTCCACAGCATATTTGATTTTAAAAGAAGACAAATGATGTTGGATTTCCATAAGTAGGGGTGAACAAAGTGTAACATGAGGAGGGAGCTCTCTGAGAAACAGAATCATTTGGTCTTACTTGTTCTTTCAGAGCTGCATGTGAACAGTCACCTCCAGCATAGTTGTCTTCAAAACAACACAGTAACACTAACTTTCTATTCTTACTCAACCTCAACATTTTTTTTACACAAAATCATTCATTTACTAGTTCTAAGCACTACAACTACTATAAGTACTACACATAGAGTTGTTGACTAATTCATCTATGTCTTCTGTGGAGGGTCAGACAAAACAACCATTGATGATTTTGCACTGACGTCATCAGAGGTCATTTCAGTTAAACAACCAGCTGATATTGTGTGGTAAAGAATCAAGACATATTTTCATTCATCATTCATTCATTCTTTCATCGGACCTCATATCATTTTAGTGGTATGATTCTGGAGGAACTGGAGACACAGATGAAAAAGACAGGTATGATTGAATGAAGAACTGATTGATTAACTTAAGGGGAACACAAAGGCAACACGGAGCACAAACACAGACGAACCAACAAAAGGACAAAGGGAAAACACTGCAGGTAAAATACAAGAGGGAGAAAAGAGACACAAGAGGAGCAATCACACACATGTGAGACACACGAGGTGATCGCAGATTGGCTTGAGCAACCGATTGTTTTACACTCCATCTAATTCTTATAATAATCTATCCTGTTAGTTTCTGTATGTCTGCTTCATTCATTTCCTTTTTACCTATTTTTGTTCAAGTTTAGTTCAGTGTGTTCTTTCTGGTTATTGTTGCTGTATTGATACACGTTCCATTTTGCTTGCTTTATTCAGGATAATTGTTGTTTTTGTTACATATGTGAGCATGTGAGTGTGTCATTGTTTAAACATAAAGCTGCAACATAGCAAATGGTGAAAAATTGAAGGGGATTTGAATACTTTCCAAATTCACTGTATGATGTGTAGAAATGTGTACATATTCGCATCAATTACACTTTAGCTTTTTAATTATACTGTTATACTGTAATTCTACTTCCTGTACCCCAGGAAGATAATCACTGCTGAGGTGACCAATGGGGATCTTGATTACACAATAAACAATAAACAGCAGGGAGAGGTCAGGAAGACAAGACACGAGAACAGGAAATAAACAGGGCAAAACCATGACATTTAGGGTTAGAGGGCAGAGGACACTCTGAACACACACATTATCACAAAGCTGACACATCCAGTCACAATTAAATTTACACTGTATAATAAACCTAACCTGAATGTCTTTGGATTGTATAAGAAATCTTGTGGACAGAAACGAGAAAAGAGGAGACCACACACTTCAGCTCCCTTATGTGCACATCCAACAACAAAAAGACAGTAACGTTTCTAGCGTAAGAAATCAAGAAATCTTGTGGTCATTCGAACAGAAGGTCCAAAACAAGACACTGTGATGACACCATGATATGTTTAGACAGATTAAGTTTTTAGAGTTGTAATCTAGAAACACTAGGTGAAATAAGTGGATGAGTTTTATGTTCAGACTTTGTTCCACCTGTCGTCTTCTCTGTTAAACAGCACCAGGACGACCAACTATCACACTAGCGCTTGTTCCCATGTCTGATCTGCAACCAGTCCACTTTTCTTTCCACCAGTGTTCGGCAGAAATATTTAGAGGGCGAAGCTTCAGACAGCCTCAAGATTGTGAAACATGTCTTCTTTATTTCTACATCTGCTGATGTGTGAATTGAAACAGAGAACACACCAAGGATGATGTCAACATTAGTGTTCCTCTCCAGACTACCAGCATGAAACACATCCTCCCGCTCACGTCAACCACAATCCCTCCAGCCCGTCCTGTGCCCACATTCTCTGGCATCATTTGTTGTCTTAGTAATCACAGACGCAGCTTTCGTTCTTAGAGCGTTGTAAGTGGGAGTGTGATGGGTGAGCTGTGGCTTAAGTCAAGTCAACCCACTGTTTTAATGTAAGGGTAAAATGTGGCTTAAGGCCTGTGTTTAAAACCATTACTTGATTATTCAACCACTAAGTACTTGACCTAAGACTGTTCAATGATAACTGACAATGAAGAAAATCACAAGAGTTCATCATGGTGCTGAGCCTAATGGCCAATGTACACGACCAGTCAAAAGTTTGTTTTTTTCTTTATTTTTTTTTTACTTTCTACATTGTAGATTCACACTGAAGACATCAAAACTATAAATGAACACACATGGGATTATATAGTAAACAAAAAAGTGTTACACAGAGCAGAATATGTTTTATATTATATGTTTTTCAAAGAAGCCACATTTTGCTTTGATGTCAGCTTTTTACACGTCTTGATTCTGTCGTCATCTTCATGAGGTCGTCACCTGGAACAGTTTTCCTACAGTCCTGAAGGAGTTCCCAGAGGTTTTGCCTTCACTCTGTGGTCCAACTCATCCCAAACCACCTCAGCTGGGTTTAGGTCAGGTGACAGATAACACTTTTAATTAACACTTTTGTGTTTACTATATAATTCCATACATGTTCCTTCATGGTTTTGATGTCTTAAGTATGAATCTACAACATAGAAAGTAATAAGAATAAAGAAAGACCATTTAATGAGAAGGTGTGTCTAAACTTTTGACTGGAAGTGTGCGTATATAATATGTACAGACATATACACTTGCCAATAAAGTTGGAATAATATTGTTTTCAGGCACATTCCTCTTTTTATTCCTATGTATACACATCAGTAATCACATTTGACCAGGGGCAACATACTGAGTCTCAGATACCTGTTATGAGAAGATACATACTTGACAAACAAATCACATTGTCACGATGATTTCATGATAAAAGGTTAAAAAAAAAAATATATATATATATTCCAACTTTATGGGCAACAGTGTATTTCTGCTGAGGAAACATGTTAGTTCAACTTTGTATAATGACAAAAGCAAAGGGCGAATGATTCCAGCACATAAGTATGGTGGTCCTAAGACTGCACGACTTTGCATGTGTTTCAAGAAAACACATTCAAAGACACAAATTATAAGCGAATTCAGAACACATCATTACAACACGTGTCCAAAATCACATTTGTGTCGTTGCAGTGTGTTGATCTCTCAGGGCCAGTGTGAACAACCCCCCATAAAACCACAACTTGTCAAAGGAAAAAAATTGTATTAATTAATTTTTCTGAAAAGGAAAAGATGTTGCTTTACAGATTACATCTCCATGTGCTTCAAAGCACAAACTGTTGCTTGGATCGTTGATGAAATCTTTGTATGTGTGTCGTGCGGCTCAGTGCTTTCACCTTAAAGGCTGGTGATGAGTTTTCCAATGAATTCTTTTGTCCTCCATGATAAATTAAAGTGTTTGAGAGAGGTCTTATAAAACAGTGACTGTGAGCCGTCTGGCACCAGACTGTCCTAGGACAAATGACTGCATTTATTTAAAAAAAAAAGAAAAAAAAAAGGTCCAATACAACAAAACATATGTTTATGTTCCATTGAACAAAGCTCTGTGGCTGTAGGAATGATGACGACTGGCCATCAGGAACACAAAAAGTACGGTAAGTAATGTTGTTAAAGGGAAGAATGAATTACTGTCTGTTGAGTGGATAAACAATACACAGGATTTTGATGGTAGATGACTATTTTGCTTCCTGTTTCCAACGAACAGTCAACTTGCTTTTAAGCACAACCACACTCATTTCCTAACCAGGTCGTTTTTATGCCTAAACCAAACTCTCACCACAGCAGTGTTAAGTTCAAAAAGGGATTTTTTTTTCTCGGTTTAGGAAGGCACTGACAGATGATGTTGCCCTGCCAACGAGAGGGTCAGATCAGAGAGGAGGGGGGGCAAGAGTGTGTTTTATTAACCCTTACCCTGACTGACACTGACTCATGTTCAAGAACCACAACAGTTGTTTGTTGTGACGATGTGATGATTTCCTGGTAAAGATAAGCTGATGTGACAGATGTGGTGCGATGAGCGAAGATCACTGCAAGATTCCCTCAGTCACAAAGATAAGAGAAGAAGAAACAACGAACAACAAGAAAGGAAGTGAGAAACAAGAACAAACAATGGGCCTCATTCACCAATATCTTCTTAAGTATTTTCTTAAATGTTTTCTTAAGTAGTTCCTAAGAAATTTCTTCAGAAAACTCTACGTCAGATTCATGAACGTATCGCTAGACCGCACAAATGTTCGCAACTGCGTTTATAAATTGATGAATACAATCACCTCGTAAGTTGACAGCGTGTGCCAGGTGATTCTAATGAACATACTGTAGGATTAGCAGGTAAATGCCCCATCGGTCCGTAAAAAGACTGCAGGGCCGTGTGCACACAGAACCCACAGAAACTGAGCAGAGAAGGTGAATTGAGAAAGAAAGTTAAAATGCCCAAATGAAAATCTGCAAAGGGAGCAAACGTAAAAAGAACTTCAGTAGTGAAGCGGTGGTAGCCTAGTGCTGCATAGTGAAACCAAAAACCAGCTGTTACATTTAGTAAAGTCAGCAGTGGATGCAAAGTAACAGAGAATAAAGATCAGTCAATATATTGCTATTGGATGGCGTAATGGTTCCCAATAAACATAATTAATGTGAATAATTGTCAAAAACATCATAAATGATAAGAAAACTATTCTAATTCAAATCATATAATATCATACACCTCCAGAACAGAAGAAAACACAATGATCAATTAATCTGTACAAGTGTGTCAGCTCTTGAGTGTGCGTAGTTTTTCTTATTTTCTTTAGAACAAATCCTGGATAAGAAAACATTCTTGAACGCCACAATCTTTGTTTTTTCAGTTTCCTCAGATTAATGTTGCTGTCTTGTCAAGTTCTTGTTTTTCTTAATTGCACAGTCACTGGAGTATTGCACATATCATTTAACTGCAATGCTCTTGTATTATTGTATGTGACAAATAAATTCTCTTGAACCTGAATTTGAACTTGAAAAACTGCGAAAGTGGGATTTAAGAGAATGGTTCGTGAATGAGGCCCAATGAGCTTTGACTGGACGTAAAGGTCAAATGTTTTGTGAGAAGGTGATGCATTTACATGTAAGAGTGACTGACAAGAAACCATTTGAGATTTTCTACATTTTTGAATCTGCGTGCAGAGATGCAAGATGTCTGCAACACAAGTCTTCAGTCTTTCATCTTATTTCCATGCCGCTGCTTCAGCTCTATAAGCTGTCCCAACTATGGAAACACCACCAGTGTGTGTGTGTGTATGCGTGGGGGAACATCAAAACACTTTTTAATTGTGGCTAATCCTGGACTAAGATTATTTCTAATGGGAAATCTTCAGTGGAGATGCTTCAGCTCAACTTCCATCTGGGATTATTGAACTCTTTCATTCACGGGCTTATATCTCGGTGCGGATAATCGGCCTTCCCGGTCTGAGATTTATTTAAAATATCAAAAATAAATAAATAAATATGATATATATGGATTAAATGTTTGTAGTGTGCAACCCCCCCCGTACGCACACACAACACATGCGTGCGCTTGTTTATCTGTAGTGTAATGCGTTGATACTGTAACCTCCCTGGATGTAGCCTAGTGTGAATTTGAGATGTGTTCTTCGTCTTCGCCTTTTTCTTTCTTTTTTTTTTTCGGTGCTTTTTGGAAAAGAACACGAGGCCTAGGACGCCCATGTAGGTCAAAAACAAATCCTGCGCCTCAAGCTGGGAAGCCAGAAACTTCTTTGAGCATCTGAGGGAAAGGAGCAGGAGCACTGAGTTTCTTCCAGGTGCTGCTTTTCACAGTGGTAATCCTGCCACGGCGTGACTGTGATTTTTACAGAAAATCTCTCCAAACAGGGCCCAGATGGTGGGAGGTAGAAACACACACACACACACACACATACACACACATGCACAGAAAGCACATTCATTCACAGACGCACACACACATACAAGACTGTATACAGACACAGGCGTACACTTGCGCTTATAAAGTACAAAGCTGTGTGTACACACACACACAAACACTCAGACTAAAGGTGAGAACTGACTTGTTGCTCCTGGGTGGTCTCTGTGTAAAGATAAGGGCAGACAGGAATAAAGCCTGTTGGTTACATCGAGGCACAAGTTTGGGACTGTTGTTGTTACGTTCCCCTTTTACACACATGTGGAATTTCTGTGGCAAAAAAAAGAAATAAGAGCTTGTTCCTTTCTAAGTTTAGCTGCGATTACAGAGAGCATTCTTAATGACAATGAGTCAGGACCGGAGCCGTGTAAACCTCCTCCTCGCCTCCGCTCCTCCTCTCATCAGCTCTGTTTGTGGAGGAGTGGTACGTGTCCTAATGCGAGAGACACCTCTGCTTTGTAGTGGTTGTTGGTCAGGCATGAAGATCCTGACAGTGGTTTTAGCATGTGGAGGATGTGGATACGGAGGACGTTTTTGAAATGAAGAGATAAAAGAGTTAATCTTCCACCGTTCCTAAACCGATTCCCTCCATAGCTCCCTATTTATGTACGAGGAAAAGAAGGGAGAAAAAAAAAAAACTTGCTCCATCTCTCCCAGCCTTTCTCCATCTCTCTCCCTTTCTGTTTCATGTGGTTACTGGAACAACAATGTACATTCTGAGTGCTGGGCCTTTGATGTTGTTGCATTCACCGAGCCGTCTTAAACCGGAGGAGAAAAAGACGCAGGAGAGATTCTGTGGTGTGCTTTTGCTCTCTCTCTCTCCCTCCCTCTCTCTCTCTCCCTCTTTCCATCTCTCTTTCTCTCTCACTGGCAAGGCATCTGACATCTCCCGGCAAAAGACAAATTCGGTTTCGCCTGTTAAGTCGTCAGTCAAAGCTGTGCAAGATTTTTTTTTCTTTCTTGCTCTCTCTGCCTCTTTTTCTTCCTCTCTCTCTCCCTCTCGCTCTCTGTCTTTGCTTCATTTCCGTGGATGCGGTGTTGTGAAGGCCGCTTACATGCTTTTCAAACAATAACAGTTCAGCCCCCTCCACATCCCACCCCCCCCTCGCCTCCACCCCCACCGCAAGTTTCCTCTCTGCCAGAACCCTACACATGCCAGCACATCCTTTAGAGAGCCTTGAACCGACAACAAACGCTAAGCATTTTCACTGCCGAGAGAAAAGAGGGGCCCATCCGCAAGCCCCTGTGTAATTAAACTAGATCTAATACTGTTATATGTTTCTCTTAGTGAGGAGGAGCGTTTCGGGGGCCCTCTTTTCGCACAGCACTGAATAGCTGTTCCCCGGTCAGCACAAAGCCCTGCACGGAGGAATAAAGCCATAGGAAAAAAGGACATTACGGGTTTTTTCAAACTGGCTCTGCAGGCCCCGGAGAGCGAGACGTGCAGTGCGACACAGCTCTGATCAAGAACTGTCTACAAACTGTGATGAGGAGTTTTCTTCTGACTTTTAGCTTCATCGTGTCTCAACTTACACTACTGTGAATTCTGAAGCTTTTAGCAAATGTTCAAACAGGAGTGAGTCTGTAGGAGACTAGTGTCATCTGCAGTGAGCATTTAAGACACCTTGACAGTGTATGTCACACTGGCTCAAAATAAAGTACAGTCTGCTCATGCTAATGAGGGACAATGTGTCTTATTTAAAGTGATATGATGCCATTGTTCTACATTCGCAGGTAACTAGACCTATGGCATGTCCTTTTTTGATTCGTCTACTTGCATCACCCCAAATATTTACAGCATTTCTCAAACCTGTCTTTTTTTGTGGGGGTGGGGGGTGGTTGAGGACAGTGTGAACTTCCGTTAATCATTGAAAAATGAAAAGATATGCAAACAAGATTTAGCAGGAAGCTGCTTTCCATCTGTGGCCCTCACATAAAACATAAAGACAAGCTAGTACATGATGCATTCCCGCACACAGCATCACGCAACATACAATATCCTATATTTTCTTAAAGGGATAGTTCAACATTTTGGCAAATTGGCCCATTGCCATAATCCCTATAGTCTTAGCAGTAGGTTCGTTACCTTTAATTGTCGGTGCAAGCTATTTTTAGAACGGCGGGGCAGAGCCGTGAGCTGCTCAGAGCTACACTACGGAGGCTCATGGGATTTCTTGGTTTCCCTCATCAAACTCATCAAATACACAACCCAACAACTCCAAAACGCTCTGGTGGACAAGTTGTGACCTGCACATTCACCACGCTGTGAGGACCATAGATGGAAAGTAGCTTCCTGCTAAATCTTATTCACACATCTTTTCATTTTGCTACAATTAAAGGTAACAAACCTAGGGATTATTGCATTGGGCCAATTTGCAAAAATGTAAAAAAAAAAAAAAAAAAAAAAAAAAACTCCTAATAAAATGTGAGTTACAGCAGCAGGTCTAGCCTATAAAAAAACAAACATGAATATTGCACTGAATATTCATAATAGTATAGTATATATAGTCATAAAGTGCTTGTATAAAGTAGTGCTAGTCATCTGTCAGTGATGTCATATCCTCTGTGTGTGTGGTTGCCTGCTAGGGGATCAAAATATACTTTTATCAAAGCCACATTGATAAACTTTTTACACCTCTTTACTTCACTGGATGAAGGAGTTCAGACATCTACACATGAAGCCATTGGGGGAAAAAAAATCTCCACTGTATTCACTGAACTGCATCGTTCATGCATTGTTTTTTAGACACACTGTCGACAAATAGTGTAAATGTTTCTGAGGGATTTGACGTAACAGACGTAATCTGATTACTCCAGATGTAAGACAATAAGATGATTTCTGAAACATCATTAAAACGAGAGACTTCCTCTGATGTGTTAATGTTAAAGCAGCTCATGATGAGCCACCTCTGTTCTACAGTTATCTACAGTACAGTATCAGTCAGTTAAAGATTTACTTCATGATGATAACTGTATCTGACGCTGTTTCTACCACTACAACCTTTTTCCAGCTCGCCCTCACATGTACGAGAGCACGGAGGTAAAACCAAGCTCCCTCCAGTGCCTCTGTCCATCACCTTGGCAGAAACACAGCACATCTCAATCTCCCTCCACCGCGGTAGTCCGCTTCCGTCGGGGCTCACCTCCGCCCCGCCGTTTGCTGCTTATACACTGAAGGCAGGAGGAGAACATGAAAGAGACAATCAAACGGCAGGCATCAGAGCTGTCACTGCTGCCTGCAGAATGCAAAGTGTTATCAGAAATACAGCTGAACCTGATCCTCCGCTGCTCTGTCCTTCCCACAGGCAAAGTTATCCTCTCCTCGCTCGCCGCGGCTTTCAGGGAACACACAAACACAAAAACACAAGGCCGGAGTCGTTAACTTCAGAGATGGCTGCGTGTTTGAATATTCAGACATGAGAATACTGCTAATGGTGCGGTATCTAATACCTGTTCTGAAAGGATGAAGCTGCAGAGGGAGAACACGACTAAACACTGATAAAATGATGTGTATCGTTTTGTGTTACTTTAAAGTGTTCCTGCAGGCTTGTTCTTTTAGAATAGCTTTTTTTTATTTCATATTTTTTTAACTTAATTTCACATCACAGAAGCATCCGGGTCATGACGACACTTCTATGTGACAATCGAGCGAGCTGAAGTTGCTGTCGGTGTTGCAGGAGGCCTGCAGCCTCTTCTGAAACGCTGAACACAGTGGCGCTATTGTCACAGTAAAGGGGAGGTGTGAGGATGTGCAGATAGAATACCCACAAGCCGCAAATACCCCGACGTCAGTGCAAGATGAAAGGGCTCCACCAAGCCAAATCACTTTATCAGCCCGAACAGCCTCTCGTATTGTGGGATGCCTCTTAGACGCCGGGTGTTGAGATGTCACACCGCTAATTGAGAGTCACAACAAGCACCGTTTGTTTGGCCCACTCCTCTGGTTGTGTACAGCTACTGTAATCACCACAATAATTTGGCTCCCCCCAAAAAAAACATCAAATGGTGGTGTGGAAGCTGCAGGAATTTGCTTTGCACCCTTTGATCTGGGAAATTTAAACAAAGCTATAGCGCTCAGTGCGCGAGCGGCGTGAAGGTTACAGCGTCCCGTCACTCCCCGGCTCCTCGGCCTCCAACCGCCTCCTCTCTTTTGTCGTTATTTTGGCAACAAAAGCAACAGAGCGATAAAAAATTCACACATCGAAGATAAACATAACCCGGGGTTGACTCAGAGGCTTGTTTATCTAGTACACACAAATGGAGACAGACATCGTTTTGGCGACAGACCAACAACAGACAGGATGATGGTGGTTTGTATTTCACAGGAGAGGCGTTCACACAAACTCACACACAACACAACTACCGAACAGTTAACACTTATCTACATCAACTGAGGAGCTACGTCACACATTGTTCAGGTTCAGGTTCAGCTGAGGGGCAGTAATGTCAGATAGGTGCACTATTTCAGGAGACGTTGAGAAAGAAAAAGAAACAGAAAAAATAAACTACCTGAAGTATGTGATTGTTCAGGTTGGAGGACCAAGTTCTGGACAAATTAAAAAAAAAACCCTGAACCAAGTTAGTGTTCGTGATAGTCCCTTCACATTTTATTTAAAACCACAAATGTCAACTTTGTGTTGCCAGCAGATGGAAAGTCAAATGAAAAGTTCATGACAGTCAGTCAGTGCGCATGCACAGTCAAGCTCTGCTCACAGCTCCGTTTGAGCATCTCGTCGGAGTTTGGTCCTTGTCCCAGTTTACATGCAACAGGGAAAATCAAATTGACGATGTCCCCCTCCTCAACACTAGGTGGCGATATGCGTCGTTTCAGACCCTGTCCAGTTGACTTTTCTGTCATGTAGTAAATAACTGTAGAGGAGTTCTCGTGAACTGGAATGAACTGGAATATTTGTTGTTATTACAACTTTCAATAAAGTTGAAAACAAACAACCAAACAAAAAAAAACTTCAACTACAGTTGAAGTTGAAATACAAATGATTCGGGTTGGGTCGGTCAATGGGCTTCCTTTTGTTTTGTTTTTTTATAAAACACATCTCCTGGCTGGTTGCACCGTGTGAAATTCACTGAACCGGTTTCCAATCACATTATTTGGGTGTTTTAGTCAGGTCTAGTGACCTGACTATGCACTTTATCCAGTTATAATCGGATCAAGTCCATAATTATATGAGTCATCCTCTGGACACCGTGAACGTCACAGTGATCCAACCAGTAATAGTTTTGTGGTGGACCAACAGACTGAGCTAAAATGCTAAACATCCACTAACGATAAGTAACCCAGCTTCATCACCAACAAATATAAAATAATGTCATTGGGGTCATGACCAGTGTTGGGCATGTTACTTTTTTAAAGTATATTTTGCGGCTTTTCATGCCTTTATTGTATAGTACAGTGGAGAGAGACAGGAAATGTGGAGGTAGAGAGAGTGACATGCAGGAAAGGTGCCGTACAATGCAGGATTCAAACCGGGGCCTCCTGCAGTGAGGACTGTAGCCTGCTCAACCTACTGCACCACTTGGCGCCCTGGGCATTTTGCTTTTAAAAATGAATTGGTTACTTCCCCAAAAAAGATAAAGTATGTTATACGGTATACACATTTCTTTTCAGTCCATCAACTAGTCAGAAAAAATGTATCTGGAACTAACCAACTCACTCAATATTCCTATTCAGGAATACTGGTTCCAGATAAACTGAAGATTAGGGTTATGGTTAGGGGGGCAAGGCCAAGAAATTTGATATATTTGAGAATAGTTTTTTCCTGGTTCTAATGTAGTAATTCTGGAATGGAAGATCTGGAACAAGCTAGATGAGAGCTTGAAAGTGGAGAAGTCCATCTTCACTTTCAAGAAAAAGCTAAAAATTAAACTTTATATATAAGAATTTTATATACTGTTTTACACTTACATGTTTTGAAAAAGTGCCTGTTGGTATGTAAGGGGTCCATGTTGTCTAATGTCTGTTAATGTTTTATGTAGTGTATTGTTTGTTTTGTAGGCTATGTACCGTATTGTTTTGTTTTGTATGTATCCAGCTCCCTCAATAAGCTTTTGATAGTTTCTATGGGAGACCTGATTCACACGAAATACGTTGTGTGTGTGAATAAATAGGTATTGAATGAAATCAGTTCCTAACCCACTTTTTAGGGGACATAACTAGTAACTATAACTTTTTTTTAAAGTGATGTGCCCAACACTGCTCTTTACTGAAAAAAGTAGCGCTGTTACTCCCATCACTGGTCATGACCTTTCCTCTGTCTCAGTTGTGAACACAGCTCCTCACATACGCTCCACCAGGAGAACCGAGCTGTGCTAATCAAACACAGACAGATTAAACACCTGTTACCTCCTCCACCTTCCTTATCTGCCCCACCGGACACCTCAACACACTTGACACTGGTTCCACATCACCGTCTGTGAGCGACCTCATCGTCTCCTCCTCCCCATCTGTGGCCCCCTCAGTGACATGTGCACGCTCACTCAGCCATGCTGCATTGATGTCCAATCAACAGCAATTAACCCTGGCCTTGTTCACAGGCCACACATCTAGGAGATAATGAAGACGCCCATGAGTTTTTTATTTTTTTTCTCACCCCACTCTTGTCACCTACACACTTCCTTCATGGCTGACTGATACTGGAATGTGATCGAACGGCTCATGGAGAGCACAGCCTGGATATTGCACGATGCGGCTGCCAGGTCAGTGCAAAGTGAAGCTGTGATGTCGGAAACAAGATAGCGAACAAAGGTGGAAGTCTGTAGCATTCGATTTATAAACATAGGAGGAAAGGATCTGCTGGTGCTGAGGTGCGACAGACCTTGTTTTGTGTGTTTTAATTCCATCTCTCTTTCCTTATCGCTGAGATAATGGAGTTCCTGGACCAGTCCCTTTTGCTGCATCTCCCTCCAATCTCACTGTCAGCCTGCAGACTGACCTAGAAAACAAATAAGCACAGGACACATCCACACAGTGTTACAGCCTTCAGCTTGAGACAAAAGGTATTTTGCATAACACAGCTAGCAGGCAGATCTCAGATGGAGCTTTTTGGAAACCACCTTGTAATCTTGATCAGAAGGACGATTCAAGTGTCAGTCAATCTCCCCAGTGAGAAGCAGGCAGGCTGGTTGGAGCCTTGAGTGCAAAAATAGCATGGGAGATAGGACACCCCTGCTCTACCCCCACAAATGACCTTTTTGCCCCCACGAAGAAAACATGTCTACATCAAATGCTCTGAATTATCTATTCAAATGCCTGGAAACAATCTTTGGACAATGACACATCAATCAAATGTTCCCTGAACCGGGGGTGGTTGTTTATATAAATGCTGTCCATCTGGGGCAGAGATCTCAGCAACGTTACAGCTCTGTTTCTGTGGAGAAATGGCAGAGAAAAAGAGAGAAGGAAGTTCATAGAAAAACTTAAAAATTCAGCTTTTTTTTCTCCCTCCCTCTCTCTCTCCCTCTCTCCTTTCTTTTTTTCAAATCCCAGCGTGAATGTGTCGGCGAGCTCGTGGTATGCACCAAGATGAAAAGTAGAGGCCATCCCTTTGAAATCCTCCTCAAGTCAAAATTACCATTTCATTTCAACTCCAGCCAGGAAACGGAGAGCGGGGCCACTGCTAACTGCTTTGGGCATATCGTTATTTATTGTGTGTAAACTTTGGAGGAACATTGTTGCCTGGGAAAATGTGTTGTGTGGGTGGTGGAAGTGAGCAGTTGGAGCAACCACAAAGGGAGAGATCAGGCCTATTTTCTCTGTAGGAGGAACACATAAAAGTGAAAATAATGCCCATTATTACAGAAAAACAACATCAGACTTCTTTGCACATAATTTTCTAACAGCCAAGAAGTTACCACTGCAGCTAAACAACCAACCAGTTGACCCTATTTAGGCAGTGGCATTATCATGTGTTTTCTCTCTCTCTCTCTCTCTCTCTCTCTCTCTGCTCCATTAATTAGTGAGACTTCTGTGTTACATGGGTCATTATCTTAGCTGGAACTAACTGCTTTTTCCACAGTGGTCACATTAACTGTGTCATGGCGTTTTATTTAGTTGGCTTTATTTACCTCTCCACAGCAGGGTGTGCTTCACCTGGACTATACATACAGTGGACCTGCTTATATATAGAGGCCTTTGCATTGGAAGTTGGATCTTGTTTTTAAAAAAAGAGCTGGAAATGGAATAATTTTCAACAGCATGTTCTTTGTTTGACTCAGATAACAGATCAAGAAAAATGGCACTTTGCCAGATCTTTGCTATTCACTAACTAACATGATCACCGTGATCTTCAGTTTATGTATTTGTTGCACTTGTGCAGCCTAAAACCCTTCAGATATACACAGATCAAATAATAATATCATTAATAGGTTGCAGTGATAAATTATGAGGCAGAGAAAGAAGTAGTAACACCCCTTGCTTGAGTAGCTGGGAGCAATCACACACCCACACCCTTTTTCCACCAACATTAGCGTGTATAAAACACCCTTTAAAGGGATAGTTCACCCAAAATTCAAATTTCACTCATTATCTACTCGCCCTCATGTCGAGAGCTGTGAGAATTTTCAGAGTCCTCTGTCCCTTCTCTGAGTTAAGGGGGGGTCCGCGCAGCAGTATTTGTCCATATAATGGTTGTCAATGGATACCAACTTTCCTTGTCCAAAAAGACACACCAAAAAACATCCAAATACCTCCATACTGCTCGTCTGTAATGTCCCTCTTGTATTGAAGCCCCGACATGAGAAATTGTTCCGCCGGTCAGTGCAAATCACGAGAGATTTGCACTGACACAGGAAGAGCAGTGAACAGAGACACTGGGAGCTTCCGCTACAAACAAGCTTAAAATATAGACTTATTTAATTTTTTTTCGGAACAATTTCTCATGTCGGGGCTTCAAGACAAGAGGGACATTACAGACGAGAAGTATGGAGGTATTTGGATGTTTTTTGGTGTGTCTTTTTGGACGTAGAAAGTTGGTATCCATTGACAACCATTATATGGACAAATACTGTTGCGCGGACCCCCCCCCATAACTCAGAGAAGGCACGGAGGATTCTCACTGCTCTTAGTTGATGAGGGTGAGTAGATAATGAGTGAAATTTGAATTTTGGGTGAACTATCCCTTTAAACACAGGTGAATTTGCTAATAACAGCCGTAGACTTCTTTTCCACAGCCTCTCTGTTCGGTCTGAGGACACACAACTGTAAGGAGCGCTGTAATCACATAACTTACAGAGCAAATACACACACACACACACACACACACACACACACACACACACACACACACACACACACACACACACACACACACACACACACACACACACACACACACACACACACACACACACACACACACACACACACACACACACACAGGGACAGAGGGGAGAAATAGTGCGCTGCTAGCTGCCATTCAAACTGGTTAAAGCGATCAGTCACATCTCATCCCTGGGCTGGTGCTCCTGCGTCGTAGCCTGTGTGTGAGATACGTCCATGTGATGGTACATTTATAAGATGTTTCAGGGCAGGGGACGGGGACAGGCCTGTCTACACTGTCTGTGCTCTGAGGTCTTACAGCAGGAGAGGGGACAGAGATGATTGTTGTATTAATCTGGGTCATAGCCAATGAATTACAGTGCATTGTGATTTGCACCAGTTCCTGCTGCCAGCAAAAGCCTGGTGTTAGTGGATCTTAGCAGGTTTGTTGAACAGCAGAAAAGGAGCCTTTAGCAAAAACATTGTAATATAGAAAACCAATACTATGAGGTCGAGGGTAGGGCTTTTTGTTTTGACATTTATACATTTTTTATACATTTTGAGATCCTTTGTGATATAAAACCTCTGCCTGTATTCTCTATAATGATAGACAACACAACTTTGGTAAGACTCTACACACTATTAAGCATTAGTTAAGCATGAAATACTGAATTCATCATTTATAACACATGGATACTCATTAGTATGTAGTTTATAAACACAGTTAAAAATCTTTTACCCATCATTGATAAGCACTAGATGTATTTATAAACTACATACTAATGAGTATTCATGCGTTATAAATGAAGAATTCAGTATTTATTAATGCTTAACTAATGCTTAATAGTGTGTACCTATTATAAAGTGTTATCCAAACTTTCACAGACGGGTTTCCCAGCAACGTCACAGGCCTATTAGATCAACATGAAAAGTATGTTCATACCACTGTGTATATTGGAAAACTACTGTATTAGAGATGGTCATTATGTGAGGAAGGAAACCTGCCTGTTAGCTCAGAGTTTCAGTGTTCAGGTTCACATTATCAGTGTGTGATGTTAAATGGATATTACTAAGGCATCTGTGTTTCACGAAGGTTTGGAGTTTCTGTAGACATCACACTGGTGGCTTTGGGTGGAAACTGTGTCAGGTTGTTGCGCTGCACAATCTTCTAGAAAATGACAAACAGGTGTTCAGAGTCTCTCTTCACGATCCTGTGAGAGTGATCAGTAATTCTGATTAAATCCTGCACTGACACACTTTGTCAGGAGTGAAGCTCTGCACCTGTTTACACTGCACTCATCTCCAACGTGAGTTTTTTTGCATCGTCTGACTGAAATCCTTTGTGTGGGTGCATTTTGAGGAAAGAGCGGGATTTTCATAAATGCAAATGTTTTAGACACAGTATCAGAATGAGCACGCCAGTGTTTGTGCCGCAGGCAAACAACATGACAACACTAGTTTGTACTTATGTCTCTCTACCTGTGGAGTCTCATTCATTATTATGATTAATGCTACTCTGGTAACCAGAGCAGCTGCTTTATTTCTAAATAGTCACATGTGTGTATCTACAGTGTTTTGCAAAAGTTTTCATCCCCCTTGAACTTTTCCACATTTTGTCCCGTTACAACCACAAACAAATGTGATAGAAATTAAAATCTGAAAAATGTGGCATGCATACTGTATGTATTCAGCCCCCCCCTGAGTCAATACTTTGTTGAACCACCTTTGGTCCTTTGGGGTTTGTCTCTACCAGCTTTGCCATTTTTGCTCATTCTTCTTTGCAGAACAGCTCCAGTTCAGTCAGAGTGGATGGAGAGCGTCTGTGAACAGCAGTTTCTAAGCCATAGAATTTCAACAGGCTTTAGGTCTGGACTTTGACTGGGCCGTTCTAACACAAAAAACAGTCCATTGTAGCTGTGGCTGTGTGTTTAGGGTGGCTGTCCTGCTGGAAGGTGAACCTCCGTCCCAGTCTCAAGTCTTTTTCTGCCTCTAACAGCTTTTCCTCCAGGATTGTCCTGTATTTAGCTCCATCCATCTTCACATCAACCCTGAAGAAAAGCAGTTCAAGGGGTATGAATACTTTTGCAAAGCACTTTATGTGGTCATCATGACCCTAAAGAAACACTTATCCACCCTAATGCTACACATGCTTCCTCACTTACTTTAAAGGTGGAACTTGTCTGTGCAGCCACGTGTCAAGTGTGTTTGATCCAAGGTGAAGTATCACTTCAATGCTGCATGAATCAATATTTCTATATAAACAATGAATCAAATGACCATTAGTGTAGTGCATTATCTGATGAGCCAACATAGATTTATCTTGTGTTATTCATCCCTCTTGTTTTTTTTGTATTTTCATTTAGTGTTGAGTTGTTGAACCCATATTCAGAGTGCTTTCCTCCACAGTTCACAGTTAGCCAGGTGAATACAGTGGAAGAGACCCTGATCACCAGACCCAAACAGACAGTGTCAAGCTGTTCATTCATCACTGTGAGTCTCCTCATGTGTAATTACATTTCAAAGAGCCTTCACACTAAACACTAAACAACAACTTCAGTGCTAGCATTAGCTCATTAGCATAGAGCAAGAGGTTAATGTAAATTTACATTTGCATAACACATTTATCTAATCCTGTTGTTTATCACACACACACACACACACACACACACACACACACACACACACACACACACACACACACACACACACATACACACATACACATCTCATGTTCAGAAATGAACACGCACACACCAGTTAACATGACAGCATCATTCGTATTGAAAATATGGTGTTGTTTTTCACACATGTGACGGCTGTTATTATTGTATCTACCAGAATGAAGACAACAAGGGGAGGGCGTGGACGGAGCCCAGTTGATTCACGAGCAGCGGGAAGCCAGCAGAACTTTGTTGACTGTGTTCTCGTCTAACAAAAGAGTACATCTAATCTTAAACATATGGCTGTAGCCGGGGATACATGCATGACAGCATGCAGTGTGGAAAAATACTGCTGTTGTCTTTTCTTTTTTTTCTTTCCTCCTGAAAATTGATGTCTGCTCCTTTATGCCCTGGATGTTTTTGCTCCTTTCAAACAGTCATACATTCCTAAACATTTTTTAAGCTTATTTCACTTTTTCATCACACACAGGAGTTTGTAACGGAAAAACTAAATGGGCCATGATAACAGGAGACACTGGTGTGTATCCAGGCTTTATGGGTGTGTTCTTGTGTCAATGTAGTGCAACTGTAGTAAATAAAAGTGGTATTGGGACCAAGAAAAGAAGAAACAGTTGGGTTTTTTTTTAATAAAGACTTTTTTCTCATAAGATGATCATTAAACCGTCTGTGTTTCCAGAGTCCAACAATCCTGCTCCGACTCAGAAACATCATCCCGGCTGTCCTCAGAGAAATTCTGCGAACGTGTCAGTTGAAGGAGTTGAAAAGCAAGCTGGGTGTTGCATATATATTTGGACTACAGGGGCTTGTTCATTTGTTTTATCTATCCCACTTTTTGTGTCCTCCACCTCAATTTATTTGTATTGGCCTCAGCCACATCAGCCTTGGCTGTAGCCCTTATATATTTAAACAAGGGCTGTTGAGGGGCGGGGGGGGGGGGGGGGGGGGGTGTTCGGCTAAACTAGCCGGGTCTTCTCAAACATTTAAACACTGCTCTGTCCGTGGGGGCAAGATGTTTACCTCAGCTGGTTCTCTTCCCGCCCCACAGGCTGCCAGACGCTCTCAGATCTGCACTCTGGAGGAGCAGAGGACACAGAGAAGACGAGCGAGCGAGCTGTAGGTGTGGAGAGAGAGAGAGAGAAGATGGGACGGTTACAGGAAGTAAACAAACCGACCAGCGCTAAGAAGAGAGGACCGGATCATCTTACAGGAAGCACACACTCTGATACTTTAGCCACTGACCTCTGGTGTACAGGAGTGGGGGTGGTGGTGGTGGGGTGGGGGGGTGACGGGGGGCTCCGCAGGCCCCATCTGCGTGGCCTGTCCCTGGCTATGTGGCCATGTGCAGCACTTGGCCCCGCGCCAGCGCCCAACGCCCCTTTGTGTTGGCCAGAGTGGCCGGTTGGGGTCTGCCTTTGATCCCAGGCCAACTATTCATCTCTAAAGGAAGAGGAAGAGCAAAAAAAAAGAAAAAAAAAAGAGAGAGCGACAGAGAGAGAGAGAGAAAGAGGAAGATAAACAGAAAAAAATGGGGGGTGGGGGTGGAGAAAAGAAAGTCAACCTCTGCTGCCAATTATTGGAAAAACATCAAGGTCTGTTCTGTGTGTGTGTGAAGAGAAAGAAGAGAAAAGAGGGAAGGGGAGGTAGAGGAAGAGACAGTCATCTGATGGCTGGGCTGGGTGTTAGTTGGAGGATTGTGGTGAGTTGAGGCGCAGGCTGACCTGCAGGAGGTGATTACAGGTGGAGAGAGGCAGTTGTCTGGCTGCTCAGACTCTCTCACTGTTTGGTGTGTTTTCTTCTTTTTTTCCCTGTGTGCCCTTTTTTTTATCTTTGCTTCTCTCACTATCTGTCTCAGACTCTTTCTCTTGTTGTCACCGTCCTTATCAGTCGCCTTTCTTTCTGTTACCACCATGTGCTGTCAAACCAGTTCACAAGGACAAATAAAGGTCATTTCTTTGTCTCTGGTGAGATTTTTTTCTCTCTCTGTCCATCATGCTGCACATACCGTATACTGTATGTACAAACCGTGTCACCAAAGCTGGAAAGCGACCGTGAATGACAGGCTGTGTAGAGAAGAGGCATGTCAGACAAATGATGAGGATGTCATGACAACAAACAGAGGAGAGGATTACAGTGTTGTCAGTAAGCAACACACATTTTAAAGCCCGTGAAGAGCAGAAATAATCACATAAATGATGCAGGTTACACCGCCACAGTAACTCTAACTCGGCCTAACAGGCTCAAGGCTCCTTCTTTTTTCTCCCTTTTTTTCTTATTCAGGAAAGAGTTTGGCTCCATGTACATGTTCTTTTTCACAATATTATGTATGTGCTGAAAACATTTTGATCAGAGCTCCTGCACATTCCCATGACAACACCATCCTATGGAAAGAGAAGCAGGCAGGAGGAGTATGAGACAATCAGACAGGTTTTTGGCTGTTTGGATGTGATTTGATAATATTGAGAGTTTTGATAAGGTTTCTTTGATGAGTATCAGATCTTTGTTTTTCCGACCTCCAGTTGTTTCACATCTCACCTGCAGTGACATCATTTGACCACACGTGTCAGTGTGCGCTCAGAGGTTTAACAGCCTGAAACAGACACCGTTTAGTTACTGTATATCCATTCATTTATTTAAAAAATAATAATTATACAGAAAGTTGCACAGGGCAGCATAGAGTGACACAGATCAGCTATAACTTTCCTGACAGCTTTCTATCAGAAGCAGCATGAACCTGTTCAGCAGCTTGAGCAACAGCAGCTGGTCTGTTGGATGGGAGCACTGTTGGGTTCTCCACTGTTCCTTCCTTAGACCACGATAGGACCCCTAAACTGGCACAAATTAGACCACGGACCCCCCCCCCCCATTGGACAAAATTTAAAAACAAACACCAGAAATACACAAGTATTTGTTCTGAGACTGAATAATGTTGCTTTTTTTAGTCAATGTGCATTCAAATTACTGCCAATGGCATGAATTTTTGCAAAATATTTCAAGAAATTTCTGATGTAATAATGTAATATTTCTGGGGAAGACATGTGGTAACATTTGGAGAAAAAAGTTGGGGACCCCCTTGAACCCACCCAAGGACCCCTGAGGGTCCCCGCACCCCACTTTGAGAACCACTGCTCTAGGTGACACACGTGTTATACTACTAATTGGCTGTTAAGTTTAACCAATAAGAGTACATTCAGTCTTAAAGGAATATTGGCTGATTATCTTATCATCTTCTAATTTAAATTACCTCCTTAAACCCCAGAGTGGAAGCATCTGACATGCTGGTCATGATTCTTAATTACACAGGAAGCTGTGCTCAGCTACAACAGGTTATTTAGAGTGGGTCACATCTAAAGCTTCAGTCTGTTCAGTTTAAAACCTGTCTGATCATCGCTGTTGGTGAGGTTGTAAACAAGTTTTTTTTTTTTTTTGTCCAGGTATCCAATAATGACATGACTTATAGCATCTTATACAGACACATTCATCTGCAGTCAGTGTGTTTATTGTGTCTGAATGTGTATGACTTAGTTCCACATCAGTGTGCCACCAGCTGGACAGTTACTTTCACATCCAGCTGGTGGGTTCAGGGCCCTAAACTCTGCTCATGTGCATCACTTGCCTCCTCTCCTCTGCTTTCGTCCTTGTGGACAAAGAACCAGAACAGACAATAGAACATGCATTGATCACCAAGGACGACTTTCTATCGCTCTCTCTCTCTCTCTCCCTCAGCCTCTCCCTCTCCCTCTCCCTCCGTCTGTCTCTGTAATTTTCCTTTCATGGCTGTTTTTCCTGCTGTCTCCCGAGACCTTCTCAGTCGACAAGAGAAAACACAAACTGAACATTAAAACGCCCCGCAGCCCTTTAAACACTTGTCATTTGTCCTTTGTACAAATCATGGCAAGAGTTGCTATGGACTGTTCTTTTTTTATTCTTTTATACTTTTTTTTTCTAGAGAGACAGGGAGAGAGGAGAAAGAGGAAAACAGACAGTGAGGAAGAAAACCACGGTCAATTATGAGTATGAGGGAATGATCAAAAATGGGCCGTTTAAAAATCCAATTTGCCACGGGGGTGTAAGAGGAGAGATGATTGAAGGACAGTCAATGAGCATCTCTGTGGACATATTGACCAACATACAGCTTTTTTTTTTTCTGGGAGTGGATGAAAGAGATGAGGCTTTGCTTGGATGTTTAGTCCACAGTTTAATCATGAATATTATTTTTCTATAATCAGGCTGAGAGTATCTTCTTTGCAGCATGCTCTCTCTGTGTTTATAAGACGCGAGTGCATGTACTGCGTCATGTTCCTACATCACTTTCCATTGTTTAAGCGTGAGTGTGAGGGTGTTCATTAGAGTCCCGGTACCTGCACCCAGCCATGGGCGTTTAATTCAGCGAGCACAGGCAGGGGGCATTATCACACACTACCATCACTAATCCCCATGGAATGAAACACCGACACTTTGATGTCTGCCAAAGAACACTGCTGTAGTATTTGGAGGCGAGACCACGCATCACGTACAAACCGTAATTAACAATCTATAGCTGGACTTGAGCCAAGCAGAGCGGTGGAAGTGCAAGGAGGGTGGGAGAACAGAGAGAAAAAAGGAGAAAGAGAAAGACAGTGGTGGTACAGAGCCAGGGGCGGAATGGTAAAGCTTGAAAGGAGGCGCTATATGTGTAAGTTTGTATATATAAATGTACATATATGGGGGTTGAAGTAGCTGCAAGACATACCATTCCTACCAGAGGTAGTACTGTTTCTGCCCTGATCAATGCCGGACTTAGAGTGACACACACACACACACACACGCACACACATACACACACACATACATACATTGTAGCAATAGTGTTGTTGTTTCAGTAACAACCTGCCCTTAGCTCAGAGAAAACAAGTCCTGGACAATAAAATGAAGCCGGACGGCTGCAGCACAAACCTCTGGATCTTTTCTACTTGATAGGGACGCAGAAAGACAAATTAAAGTACAATTCCGAAGATTTTCAGTTTAATTGCTCCTGTTTTGCGGTAGTTGTTTCTGTCCCCGCATCGCCACGGCAGCAATGAATGGAGCGGACAGAAGTTAGGCTGTTTACATCCCTCAAAGCCGCAATTTTTTTCCAAAACTAGATCTAATTCAGAGTCTCGCAGAGTCTCACGCGAGACCCAAGTTGACGCTCGGTGTGTTCACGTGCAGTCGGAAGCTCCCGTTTGTGTCATAAACACAGGAATATCAACTCTTGACTTGCTTGAAGTAAACAAACTTCTCGGTGCATGTTTGTGTAGCCATCTGACGATGTCTGTGGGGAAAATATTGCGGCTTTGAGGGATGTAAACAGCCTAAGCAGCAGAACTTCCATCCGCTCCCATTCATTGCTGCTGTGGCGACGCGGGGACAGACACAACTACCGCAAAACAGGAGCAATTAAACTGAAAATCTTCAGATTCCTTCTTTTAGACCTAAAATATTAGGGAAATACAGCCCCGAGTTGAATTTTCCCAGAATTGTCCTTTAAGGCCCTCTAATACACACTGGTGCCGTTCCCCCTCCAACACACATGCACACAAAGGAAGATTCCTCACGCCACCTACACACATTCTAGCGGGAAAATGATATCAGTGCATGCCAGTGTTCATCACAACACGTGGAAATGCGCGTGTGCGTCACACACACACAGGCACATTATGCACGCACATACACACACACACACACACACAGACTATAATACATATACTGCATGTAAGAGGATAAAACACCCAAAAACCAAAGACTTTCATCAAAGCAAGTGAGAGAGGATGTCAGAGATTTTTTCTAAAGATGAAAGCGAGGGATATTCTCTCATTTCGGCTCATCTCTTCCTCTCTCTCTTTCAAAATCCTTGAAGTATCATCCATGTTTCTATGACGAAGACAGAGAGAGAGAGAGAGAGAGAGAGAGAGAGAGAGAGAGAGAGAGAGAGAGAGAGAGAAATGGGGGTAAAAGTTATTTACGTCCCACGCTGTGTTATGTGGTCTGTCACTTCTCATTTTCTCCCAGGGCTGTCCAACTGGAAGACTTCAGTCAACTCTCTCCAAGCCTGTATTTGCTGAGGTAATTACAAAGTGACAGCTTCAAATCCTCTACCATCTCCTCCCCCCCACCTTATGCACACACACACATACACACACACCAAATATGGGTAAATATGTGAATATGGTTCTGTGGCCTTTCAGAATTCAGACCTCCGCTCAGTAAAACCTGAGACGCACATCTCTCATTTCATTCAGTCAACAACTAACACAACAGCACAAATGACCTTTAAATGTTCCAGTCCGCTTTCATCACAAGCCTCCGATGATGAATAATGCTGATAATTATATAACGTTGGGTGGGAACTGAGTTGGAGTAATAGGTTTTTTTTTGTATTGTTTTTTATCTCTGCATTTCCAATAAAACATATATGCAATGCAAACACACACACACACACACACACATTCACAAATACGTCCACCTCCTATATCCACTTGAGGTGATTGTAAGAACATCTTTGATCTTTTTTTTTCCCTTTCTTCTTCAAGGAGATGCATTGCCTGTACACATAATCCATGACAGGCATAATGTGATTTGGTAGTATCTCTAAGTGGCAGGGAAAACCAGTTGACAGAAATTAATAAGTTACCACTGCAGTGAAGGCAGCAGAGGAGGAGGAGGGGTCGGGAGGGAGGTGGTGGGGTAACCTGGCAGCAAAACACACAGATCATCAAATTATCTTTCCAGGCATATCGTCATGGTAAAAGTCGCATGCACGTCGAGCTCAACCTGCCCTATCTGTATCCGCACATGATGCTGGTCTGTCGGCTCCAGTTTGGATCATTACTCCAAAAAAAAAAAAAAAAATGAGGGTGGGAGATGTCACACGCTCGGTGTTATGAGCGATCTGGAGACCTGTGTGGACCATTGTGCCTCGTTTGTGTCAGCACAGTCCAGATCTACAGGAGGAAGGATCCACCTCAGCAGGAGGCCTCAGGACGGAATAGGATATGGAAACACAAAATGCAACTGCAACGAAGTCGGTGTGTGTGTGCATATAAAGGCCTGTCATAAGAGGCACTTTCAGACTTTTTTCAAACTCAGGGAGACTTCTTGAAACAAACAAATACCAAGTGGATGAGGTAGATATGTATATAAAGCACGGCAAGTTTGAGAAGCAAGTTCAAAGCTTGCAGAGATTCTCTCACCTCTTCATATCTGTTTGGCAAGTTCAGAAAGGGTCAGATTTTGTTTGATGCATTTCTCCAATCCTGATCTCAGTGAGGTTTCAGACAGTTTGTCTGTCTCACTTTGTTTGAAGCACACAGGCCCTGTGAAAGTTTGTCTTCAATTCAAGATCAGTTTACTCAGGGAATCACATCATTCACTTGGAAAAGCCAAGTAAACAGTATATAAAAACATTTTTGCAGAGTTCAACCGCAGCTCGACCTCCGACCGCTTGAAAGATCATACCTGTGATGAAACTGGTGTCTATGTAAACATCTGTAAAACACATGGTTCAGCTATGACACACACTGTAGATTCCCTTCAGTGGACTTTGTTATAAGATAAACAACTGTAACACTATTACGCTAAATAGTAGTGACTTAATGATCAACAATTAAAACCAGTTAAAGGCCCATTCCAACAACTCATCTGTGACCAATCTGCTTCATCAGGGCTGTGTGGGTGTTATTTGATCAGATTTGATAGACAATGACACACAGTCTACTGATTGGACATGACATCATCTTTTTCCTTCTGAGTTAAGCCAAGTGAAAACCCGTGAGGAAAAAAATAGAGAAATCCCCATTAGAGGAATCTCTCTCTTGAAAATAACAAAGTTCTAACTTACATGCCAACTTCTTCATCAAAACAATTAATAAAAAAAAAAAAAAACGTCTAGAGGGGTGCAGAATAAAAGTAGCCTATACATTTTACAGAATTTTCTTATATAGTATATAATTGTTTTGACGGGTCCAAAATATATCAATATTTTTATCTGGTTACGTTGGCAATGTCGGCATGAAATGATCTCTGCGCCAACATCATTAGTAGGCTACGTTGATGTCATGTGAGGCGGAGCTCAGGGGGGGCCAGATCGTGATAGCTCTATATGGAGAAAATGCATGGATCTATTATAAGACCATGAGAAAATGGCATTGTGCTAATGTTAATGCTAACTAACAGTATGCCAGTGGGCTAATGTTTCCGGTGCAGGCGTGATGCTGTGGGTTTGTCAGGTTCGTCTGCAGGTGAGTTGGTGTGAAATGATTCAGATGTGTTTCCAGTCCGCTGTCAACACCGGAGCTGCTGCTTGTTAAATACGGTTAGCCTTAGCTTAGCTTTAGCTACTAGCCACTCCCTATAGGCCGGCAACCAGTACAATTGAAGGTTGTCGAGAGCGGGCGAGTGTGAGTGCGACACGTACTGGCCGGGAGGAATTACACCTTTAAGCATTTGATAATCAAAACTGTTCTTTTAGTAGATAACAACATTATGAATCTATCTGATCAACTCTATCACACTGTGCTGCACACTCCGACTGGAAGAAATCTAATTGGCTGGTATCAATGCTGCATCATTAGTCATAAGCAGAGAACAACTCTCAGGCACTGTTAGTTTGACTTGCACTTTAAGTTTGGATGCAGATGATTCTTTGTGGGCCGACCGGATGGTCACACTCGTGAAGCTCCACCAACTCTTTAAGGTTGCTCTGCATTTACCCTGCGTAGGCCAAACAGCGTTTCCTGGCAACGGCTGTAAACAGCTTCACTTTGATGGGGAAAGCATTACGTAAACGTACCACAAATCGGAACAACAGTAAACAAGTGTGAAGGCAGAGCAGAGGAGAAGAAGGGGAGGACTCTGTGTGCACGCGTTTGCATGCGAGCTGTACTTTGTCTGCATGTGTGTGCTCTGCTTGAAATGTGCATGTTGGTATGCTGCTGTGTGCTGCCTGCACTCAACAAGTCCTAACATCTGGATGTGATTTGCAGTCTGATATGTATGAAGACACAAATAAATAAACCAATAACATGCCAAACTTGATCTCACTGAAGAAAAATTCAAAAAGAAAAAGAAAATATCTGGATCTGGAGCATTTGACAGAATTAAATATGAGTTAACTGTCAAAGTGATTCAGACAAAGGAAGGTTTTTTTTTTTTTTTTGAAGGTGGCAGTGTTGCTTATGTCCAGTGGAGAGAACTTGGCCAGATGTGGCTTCACCGGCTGCTGTTGTGTGTGTGTGCGTGCTTGTGTGTGTGTGTGCATGTGAGCATGAAAGAGATCCTGACAAACAGAGAGATTGAGAGAGAGAGAGATGGAGAGGAGAAAGAGAGAGTGTGAGTGAGGGAGGTATGTCATGCTCGCCAAACCACTCAGCGAGACCCTGATTTATTTGGCAACTGCGAGTTGGTGGTCTGAGTACAAGAGGCCACCTACACCAGGGTCTGACCTCTGACCCCCTGCACCTTCTGAAATGAACTCAGCTGTCTTTGCTAAATCTACACCCAGACAGGAGGGATGAGCTGCCACTCACTCAAACATGCTCACAAACACACACATGCCTGTGTGTGTGTACATGTAGGGGAGACCGGGGTTGGTTGTAACACTGTAACACTACAAATAGCAGTGTCTTAAAGGGATAGTTCAACATTTTGGCAAATTGGCCCATTGCCATAATCCCTATAGTTTTAGCAGTATCTGTTACCTTTAATTGTCGATGCAAGCTATATTTAGAACGGCGGAGCAGAGCCGCGAGCTGCCAATGAAATTTCTTGGTTTCATTCATTAAACTCATCGAATACACAATCCAACATCTCCAAAACGCTCTTGTGGACAAGTTGTGACCTGCACATTCACCACGCTTTGAGATAATAATGGAACGTTATGAGACAGAGTTGTATTCGAGGCAAATGCAGAGACTGCTTGCTGAAAAACTGCACCAACGGGAACACACATCAGCGGTTTTGCATGAATTTACCTCAAAAACAACTCATAACGTTCTGTTATTATCTCATAGCGACATTAGAAAGCTGTCTTAAAGAACATATTCTGATAGTACTGATGAACGTTGTACATGTATGAATGGAAACCTTCAGCAGGAAGTTGGATGCAGATTATTATCCATGTATAATTCCAGGAAAGATGGTTGACATTTCATCAACAAAGATAAAAGATGTTACAACCATCCCCACCCCTGTCAGCCATTGTTGGTTTGAAATGAACATCAATGAAATGACTCATATAAGCAGCTCTTTCATCTATTATAGCTACAACTTACCTAATTCAAACTTCAACCATATCGATACTAGTCAAAATTTAGACTTGGTCCAAATATTAGTTTCTGACCTAAAAAAAACAATATAAAGTTTTTTGGCTGTAAAACCTACACACTTCTTCACACAGCCATGCAAATTCACATGCACCATCAGGGAGGGAGTAGGTACACATGATATTGATCACATAACTCTAATGTTATCCCTTATTGATGAAAGTGATGCTATTACAACCATCTCTTTGAGAACCATTCATATGACAGCCTACCATATAAAATATAATATTTTAGATCTATATATCCACATCCACAGTTACACACATACATTCATATTTTTATTTGTGCAAGTTTTAAGATGTCCTTCCATAATATGGAGCAAAATCTGATTGGAATTTAACCTATGGTGCTAAAAAAATAAAATCTGCAGCAATTTATCTTTCCAGAGACAGTTTACCAATTATTTTGGATAATCCACAGACATCAGTGTCAGCCCTGAAACCACTTCCTGGTTCTGGGCTGTGACCTTGGACACACACACATTCACAAACACACACACAGTCATGCATCCCTCTGCTTGCACCTAAATTGGACTTGCTCTCTCCCTCTCCTTCTCTTTCACTCATCTCTCCCTCCTCCCCCTCGTCGTCCATATTGTTTGTTTCCATGCATTGAAAACTTAAAAATATCCCACCCTGATTGTGTTCTGTACATTTTGTTACCATGGTGATTGCCATGTGGAGTAAGGGAAATAAGTACGTGTGCTTGCTTGCGTGTGTGAGTGAGTGCGTATACATGTGTAATGTGTGTTTGTGTGCCAGTAGCAGTGCTATCAGCCAGGCACAGAGTCTAAAGCTATTCTAAGAAAACAAAAATAAAAGGAGGAACATCCACTATCCACTCTCTTTGCTTCCCCTTCCCTTCTTTCCTCTCCTTCTCTTCTTTCTCATTCTCCATCTTCCAGTTCTTTTCACTATACCTCCTGTCTCCTTCATCCATATCTTTCTCTATTTCCCCATTCATTTTTCATTTTGCCCCTCCATCTTCCAGCCCCCACCTCTCTCTCTCTCTCTCTGCACCAGCGTAACAAACGGCTGCCCCTGCCCCTCTGTACCTCATGGCAACAGCCAGGAGAGGGGGTGAGGAGGAGAAAGACAGAGGTTGACAGGAAGTGTCTCAGAGGGTCTGCTGTGTGCTAATTGTATGTGCTAATACAAATTGGAATTGATACTCATGCACATTTCAGCCCCCTGACACCGGCATCACAACACCGAGATGTCAGCTCACACTGCTCTACTACCACCACCACCGTCCCGAGGAGCCCACACACACATACACACCACACTGGAACTGGCTTTAATGAGGGATAACCCTCTATGTGTGTGTTGCTGTCTTTGCACAAATTACTCAGTAAATGTGCGCGCACACTCTGGCTATGGCTATAGATATGTCAATTTGTGCGTATTCTTGTGTGTCATCAAATTAGATTCATATTATTGTGCCATATGATGTTCCCTCTTGTTTTGTGTACATGTAATCATCCACATGTGCCTTTCTCTCTGTGTATGTTTGTTTATGTTTAAAACCATGCAAGAGTTCATTCCCAGTGATCAAGGGAGCAAAAGTCTCTTTTATTCCAGGGGTGGTCCCCATGTGCAGCCACCACTCTGGGCTGATCAAGGGCAGAGCAGCAAGGGAGGAGCAGCCAACACGGGCCTGGTGGGTCTGTTCATCCCACTGAGTCAGCTTGTAGAAACAGTGGATCTCAGCAGCCTCTTACACAAAGGCAGGGATTACCAAAGCCGCAGAATGATATTGATTGATAAATTTCTTCCTGGCTTCATTCTGTTTGGTGATAATATACAGCCTCGGGGAGCTATTTGAGACCAATGAAACAGATAGGGAGAGGGAGGCATCTGCCAAAATGCATGATCTGAACTTACAACTGTGGAACACCTACGTAGAGTCCCTGGCTTGTGTGTTACAGGATAATTATTACAGCTTGGGGTCTCATTTTTGTAATTCTAGCCATCAATTTTGTCAGTATAATATGCCACAGTTAGGAACCTGAAATTAAGACATTGATAAACGTTTACAATGAAGAGTTTGAGTAATAGTTGGACTATTTCAGTGAAGATTTCTTCTTAGCCAATTAAGTTTTGCTAACCTGTAGGTCTGATTTTACCTGACCTATCTAATCATGTCATATATCTCCGTATTAAACTTTCAGTCTGATGTTATTAGTGGTCATAACACAACATAATATTAAAGGTCATAACAGCAAAAAAAACAAGTCCAAAGTTGTTGTCTTCTGGAATGATTCCTTGAAGGGGCTACTTTAGGAAAATTCTCTCTATTGGCAAACTTGGTGGTTTCTTGTTGGGGGCATGCAGGTGGTGGTGACAGTCGCTTGCCAAAAGCTTTAAAAAAAAAAAAAAAAAGTCCTCCTCTTCAGGGCAGAAAAAACTGAGGTCAAACAAGAACTGACAGCAGTGTTACTCTCCACCAGCGGAGACAGCTCTAGCTGTGTAAAGGAATAAAGTTTTATGATGAACTAACAACATTTAGTCTAGACTGGTAAGAAAACAGCTGTTTAATGCTAATGTTGCAATTCATTTTCCCAAACTCACATACAGCTCCTTTGACATGGAAATCGATGTTCGGTCCATTTTGTGCCAGTGCACGTCTGCTGTGCTCACTTAGCTATTTGCTAAGTCTAAAGAGCAGAGGATGTTGTTATGACGCTATGTAAAGCCCTTTGAGACAAACTGATTGTAAAAATTGGCTATACAAATAAAATTGCCTTGCTTTGCCTAGCATACAGTCAGGGCCGGCTGCTGGCGTAAACAGGTTGTGTAAGGCCACAACTAGCCTGGGAGGGCCACATGATCAGTAAGGTCCCAACCAGGGTTCAATTCAGTTCATTTAAAGGGATATTTCAACATTTTGGCAAATCTGCCTATTAATAATAACGTATAATTCTGTAACATTACGACACATGAAGCAAATACTCAGAACTACTTTCGCTTTTGAAGTCACTCTGCCGAGCAGCCGTGTCGGGAATGTAGTTCCGGTTACGTATTTACTTCGAAACAACTCTATCTCGTTACGTTACGTTATTATCTCATATAGCGTGGTGAATGTGCAGGTCACATCTTGTCCATGAGAGCGTTTTGGAGTTGTTGGATTGTGTATTTGATGATACCGTGCACCGTGCAGAGCTCACGTCTGCCACACCGATCTCAAAACAGCTTGCATCAACAATTAAAGGTAATGAACCTACTACTAAAACTATAGGGACTATGGCAATAGGCGAAAATGGCAAAATGTTGAAATATCCCTTTAACACATAAACATGTTCCGAACAGTTTTCCTAAGGAAAGTTAATTCAAATATACTTTTCAATAGCCCATGATAGGTAGGGTGTCAAGTTAACCCCTGTGTAGAGAACTCACTGTGTTGTTGTAGTAACGCAGCCCAGTGAGCATACCTCCATTCTGGCCATGATGCACACTATTTTGCTGCTTCAGAAACCAAACAACACCAATTACTACTGCAGCAATAAACCTAAGAGATTGTGTTAATTAATTTGTCCATTTGTCTCTATGATGTGTGTGTGTGCGTGTTCATTCACTTGCAAACAGTGTGTGTGATTTAATGTTTGTGCTTCAAGTGTTTTGGGGACCACAAAGAAAATCTTGTTTAGGGCGGGCCGGCCCTGCATACAGTGGGTTTATCTGACTCTTCTCACTGAAGGCTGCTGATGGGAACAAGGTTGATGTGAGTAAAGCTGTGTGCTGTCAAAGCAAAACAATGAGCTCATAAACACTATAATGCCTCATAGAGTTGAGGGAAGCTGAAATAGGCAATACATATTTTCATTTTTTACTAATGTCAAAGAGGAACTATGCAGGATTTTATGCTTAATTATGATACATTTGTACCTAAATTAAACAGCTTTGGAGTAATTGTGATGGTTTAATAAATAAATGTAACTTCTTGTAATAGGAGAATGGAGGCTCTCTGCCTTCTATCTGTCCAAGCTCTCGTCTCTGCAGCACCGTGACACAAAGGCGCCCTGTCTCTCTGCCTATATTATTATAATATAATGTTATGCACCACTCTATTGATTGCTTTCTCGCCGGCTTTGTTGTAAACAAATGCACATGGCCAGGAGGAGGGTTAGCAAAACAGTGTAAAAGCAACCAGACTTGCATAGTTCTCCTTTAAAATTAAAAGTATCTTTCAGTGCAGCTTTAAGAGAAAATACAGGATAGTGTGAGAATAACTAACTGACATGTCTTTGTGGTGCATGCAAAGAGAGAAAAACCTGGTACCCCCACTGTGGAGGGAAAGGGAGGGATAATGTAGCTCTGTGTTGTCAGTCCCAGCTCGCCGGTCACATTGAAGACAGTGGACGGTGTGTATATTCCGATAAGCTTCTTCCAGGAAGGTCCTGTGTTTTCTTGGTCGGTAATTACCTCTCCTGGAGACTGACCGGGGTGAGAAATAAATCTAGGCATGTGTGGACTGGATATTGAGAGATCTAGAAGGATGATGTCTTTAGCTAGTGGTAGAGGTGACACACAGACACACACACGCACGCGAACACACACATAGAAATTCTGTTCTTCAGTCTATGTGACAAGCAGGGATTTGAGCCACCAGCTTTCTCCTCCCCCATCTGATAAACTCTGTGAGCAAGTCCTGCAGCCGCATGAAGTCTCCAGCCTGCATATGTGTCTACACCTCCTGTAATGTATCCTCATTCTCTGCTGCTCTAATGCTTGTAGCACAGTGCAGCCATTGAGCCATTGGGCCTGATCACTTCTGATACTCCATCTCTCTCCTCCACCTTCCCAATCCCTTCAAACTTGTTTTAATGAAAATACATTCCTGAGTTTGGCGGATTTAGCGGATTTTCCTCCCACTCTCATCTCTTCTTCTCTCTCTCCAGGATGGAGTAAAGGGGTGGGATGGGAGGGGGGTTGCTGAAGCTGAACCAGCTGTAACAGTGGCGGCGGCGGCAGCAGCAGCCCATTTCGAGAAGTGCTGACGCCAGAGCGATGGGCATTTCTGTGTGCATTCAATGAATGAGGAATCCTTCTCCAACCAGCTTAGAGAGAAGCAAAAAGGAGGTGTAGAGTCAGACAGTGGAGATGTACTGCAGGTAGGATGGGGGAGAAAAGGAGATAGAGGGTGTTTGAGAGGCAGGAATTAAAGGAGCTATTTGTCGGTTCCACTACTGCTACATGGACAGTGTTAGCATTAACAGCTGTTCACTACCAATAGTCAAAAAGAAACTGCAGCATCAAACTTTATCAGGAGTCGTCTCCTTCTGTGGGAAGCAACTTCCACATAATCTTATGTTTCCATGTCTTGTTTTCTCATACCGAGGGTACTGAGGTCAGTGTGGAAACTAAATAGTCCTGACTCAGTCTCATCACTGTCCAATACCGAGTCACACACACCGATCAGACATCACATTCTGAGCACTGACAGGCGAAGTGAATAACATTGAATAACACTTCATCTTGGCTCCTGTTAGTGGGTGGATATATCAGGCAGCAGGTGAACATGTTGTCCTCAAAGTTGATGTGTTAGAAGAAGGAAAAATGATGATTGATACACGAGGCGAGAGAAGGCTGCATGGCCCGTGTGCTCCCATCCAACAGACCAGCTACTGTTGTTCAGACTGCTGAACAGGTTCATGCTGCTTCTGTTATACCCCTTACCCACTGGCCAAAAAACCCCTTTAACCCACTAACAATTGGCTTTTGGTGGCAGTGGGAAAGACGCACCGACCCGCGTCGACCCGTGTCAAACGACTCGGCAAGCGACGCAGGTTAAAATCACCTTCAATAGGCTCGGCTCTGCTCGGCTCGGCTCAACACCGGACGTGGGTCAACCCGCTAATTTACGCGATGACGTTGAGCGTTACATGACGCCACATCATAACATCGAGCCAGTTGCGTCTCATATCATGTACCAAAACAAAGCTCTGCTTGCATTCGAGACTGGGACACTGACCAACACTGACCAAAAAAGATTTTTAAAAAAAGAAAGAAGCGACCGTCTGTTTAACTGACGTGTTGTGCCGCAGACGTCCGTCATATGGCTGCAGCAGACTGGCTGTCCTCCGCGGTCCTGGTGCTCCGTAGGTCAATGGCCGATGCCTCGTCTGCCTCGGCCGATGGACCTCAACACTCTGCAGCGGGCGGCTGTGGCATGACACAGTGTTTCTCACACCGCGGATGAAAGCGGGGCGACTGGTTTACCCCCAGCATTTTGGTCAATGGGAAAGGGGCCAAACGCCGATTGTTAGCAGGTCGACCCGCGTTTAAAAAACCTGCGTCGGCCCGCTAATTTTAGTGGGAAAGCGGCTATAGAAAGCTGTCACAATACACAGTGCAGGGCAGTTTGTTGTGTGTTTGGCAGCAAAAGGGACCAACACAATATTAGACAGGTGGTCAGAATGTTATGTCTGATCGGTGTAAATGCATTTATAACTGAAGCTGCTGAACTGTGAGTAAACAGCTGTTATGGCTAAAGTGGGCTATGCAGCAATGGCAAAACTCACAAACAGCTCTTTTACGATGATGAAAAAGAAGTGAAGGGGAAAAACCTCTGCATTTTCACTATCAATACAGTTTACAGAACAGTTAATTATTCCTCAATAACAGCAGTCTACTGAATCTGCTGCACATTGGTATTAAACCTGGCTTGTTTGTTCACTGTAATGTGGATCCAGATGTCTGTTCAATGTAAGCATGTACTGAGCTCATATTTTTTGTAGTCAAATATTGGATCATCCATCAGGATAAAACAAAAAACAAAAAAAAACCATGAGCCCTGAGTTTGTTTTATGATGCTGTGCAGGGAGAAACCATTTGTGAAGTGAAATCCATATTCTCTGCACCATGCAGACCATACAGAATATGTCACAATTATTGAAAAAGGTATAAGGGGTGACATATGGTGACTAAATAGTCAGGCCTGGATCAACCCACAGGCATTCCCAGACCACAGTAATCCACAGCAGATGATGTCTGACACACATGTGTGTTCCATGAGGACAGTGGCTTTGTTGGAAACCATTGTGGCCGCACAACTATGATCATTATTTCCTGCACACAGATTTTCTATACATGTATCTGTGATGTATTAGTGCTTATTGATATGAAGGACTGAGGCCTTTAAAAACATGTGAATGCACCTTGAGATTCTTTTGGATTTGAGCTCAGGAAAACGAAACATCACATCATCGGCTATAACTGCCAACAATGTTCCTTCCTGGAGGGGATTGATGTTTAAAGTGACAGCGCTGTCCTTCTCCTCCTAAACACAGTACATCACTCTCTTCAAGCTCCACAACATTCAGTAATCCATCCGTCCATTTGCACGAGCCAATCCTCAAAAACCTTAATCACAGGAATTGACATATTAAAGCGTTGACCTCCTGCACAGCTGGGTGTGGCTGCGGAACCTCTTTCTCTTTGGGGTTAAGCCCCCGACAGGCCCCGAGGTCTGTTTGCAACCACCGGCATGTGGATACAACATTGAAGGGCTGTCACTGACAAGACTGGTCAAACTAACTGAAAACAACAGGTCCACAGAGAGCAGAGCAGTGTGGAGTCAATACAACAAGTGGTCGCATGAAATGAAAATCATGAACATGCACAAAATAACACAGACAGTCGGGAGTGAGAAAAAAAAACATGACACATGAAGCTAAATGCAGTGTACACAACATATCAAAAACAAAATGCAAAAACAAACTTGCAATGAGTCCAGTGGGGGTTTTTGGTGACAGAGCAAATGGGAAAGTATAGCAGACACACAGTGATGATCACTTGGTGCCTCTCACTATTGACTGTGGTCCATTGTGTCTCTGCTGAGAGTGAAGAGTCCTCTGCTTCTCCAGCTGTCATCCGTCAGCGTCCTTGTCCCTCCACTTCAGGCAACCCGGGGGGGCCCCTGGGAGCCCCGGGCACCGGCAGCCCAACCACCTCCACCACGGCCCTGTCCCACGGCCGCGCCAGCCGACACCTTCGCTTTGTTTCCTGGAACAGACAGGAAGAAGACATCTGAAGAATAAGCATGGGGAACATTTCATCATCGGGAGCACAGGTGACAATGGCGGTTGAAGACGGGAAGATACAGTATATTCTATTATTCACAGCCCAGCAAGGGCGTCAGATCTCCCCCGGCGACGGCTACAGAGGCCGGTGTCAGAGGTGACATCAAACAGACAAGGGCTCTGGTGACAGCCGACGACGACAACGCCGGCGTCGAGGTATTCCCAGGTGTCCGGGCAAAGGAGGGCCTTACTCTGGAGGCACGGACGGGATGAGGAAAGGTCGCCCGGCAACACAGGTCAAAGCTTTGATCCAATCAGAGGGAAAAGGCGAGGCGTTTTATGAGTGAGGGGGGGGAGGAAGGAAGCGGTTAGCTGTCATTTTGTGTTTGGGAGGCAAAATATGGAGCTGAAGGGAAGCTGGCAGCATTATCCCTATCATTATTTAATACACAGCTCGCTTTGGATGCTACTGGACTAAAACACAGGGTGGAAACAAATCAGTACCCATGATAACCATTATTATTATTAAACTGCATATTTTATGAGCCCCCCCCCCCATTAGAAAGTCAATTGCCGGTTATGTATTCACGCAGGCAGTGAAAAGGCACTGAGAGAGTGACCCTCAAGCTTGACCTCGCATGCTTTGAACTTTTTCTCCCCCGGCCCCCCTCCTCTCTCTCTCTCTCTCTCTCTCTCTCTCTCTCTCTCTCTCTCTCTCTCTCTCTCTCTCTCTCTCTCTCTCTCCCTCTCTCTCTCTTTCTCCCTCTCTTCTTGCCTGCACTTGGTTCCCCGGGAATGAATGCTTTGATTCGGGCCGTCCAGCTGCATAAGTAAACCACATTACATTTTAGGAATGTAAATAGCAGAAAGTGCTTTTGTGAAAAATTCATTGGATGCTCCCGGCTGGACCACATAATTATTTAGAGAGCATATGTAAATACCTCTTACGATTATGGAGGAATGCACGCAATTTCCCTTTCAATGTTCCTAACCGGTCATTTGGTCTGGAGATAGGAGGTCACGGAGACAAAGTGGGAAGCTATAGGAATGCTTTCGCAGCGCAACAATGAACCACGTTGAGGGAGGTGAGCTGTTCAAGAGGTCAAAGTGCTCTCTGGACCCCAGACAAGAGCCAGTGTCTATTACTGGAGTATCATATAGTACATCCACAGAGGACCTGGCGACTGCTCCGGGCCCACACAGCTGCAGACACACTATGATATCATTGCGGGGATTTAAGAAATTATTTGTCAGGACCGTCAGCAGAATGCTTCACCATCCCCTTCACCGGCCACACAGACATGTAAAGCTAGAAAACATAGTACATGGGTTTTTTCTTGTCAGAAACAATTTCCGACAAGATAAGCCTGATACAGATTTGATGTGCTGAGCTATGTTTAAATATATATATATATACATATATATATATATATATGTTTTCTTTGTTTGCAGAGATCAAATGTATACTTTACACTGCACAGCACTTCTGCCATATGTAGAGACATGGCTAAGCTCAGATCGGCTGCCATCGCTCATCACTTCCTCCTCTCTGCAAACTTCACACACAGACAGGGCTGACTTCCTGTCTGTCTGGAAGATTGCCTGTCTCTGGGGAAGGGGACGTGTCTCTGGAATGACAGGACTAGCTGTCTGTGTATGTGTGTGTGCGCACGCATGCATGTATATTCATCTATCCACAGTAAAATATACGACGATTCTGCTTTGCCAAATGCAATCATTTTCAAATATCAAGCTGAATCTCTTCTCATGCCCTTCCCATGTCCTCTACCATATAATGTGTTGTTATGCGGGCTAACACAAGGTACTGACTCTGAATCCCCCCCCCTCAAATGATCAAATGGAACAACACTGACAACCAAACATCTCCACAGCCAACACACAACATCCCCAAAGGTAGGCTGATCTGATATGTGCGAATGTGTGTGGATAGTCTTGTGATCTCCGTCTCTGTCAAACATCAGCGCCTTCTCCCAAGACAAGAGATAGGTGACAAGACACAAAAACACACTCCAACAATAAACAGTGTTATTATTGGGGAGGTGATTGAGGAATAATAATTAATGACGAGCATGCGGCAGGACAAAGATGCTCTCTAAAGACCAGCCTGCCGTCCCCCAGGGGAGAGAATGGGGCTTCAATTAACTGACAGGCAGATGTATTAGAATTTCTATCGTGGGCCTCGGTGGCCAAGTGAGATGCAGGACTACAGTGCTTTGAAAACCGGTGTGGTTTCCCCATTAAACACGTCCTCTAGGTCCTTTGATCTGCTGGGTAGTATGTGTCCTTGGAGATACGTGTCTGCTTTCTCAAAGCTCTTTGTTGCCAGCACCTCATTTTCCTGCACTGAGTTTTAGTGGCACAGCAACAGCGGGCTCAGCTGCATTCATTCCCAGACAACAGAGAGACAGCACATGCACATCATGTGACACCAGGTGATTTTACACATGCATGAAGCTCACTAGTGATGCACATTGCAAGAGCTTGAAGACAGGTGATATCACCATCTCTGGACTGCACATTTAGTCTTTATGCAAAAGCCAAATGTCATTTTAATAAGCACAGCCATGCATCTGTCTACCCACTTTAGCTTTTCTAATACCACCTAGGTTGCATCCACATATTTATTTTTAAAATACATCTTTTTATTTTCTTCTTTTTATTTTTTTTTGCTGCATTTGGCATTTTGGTTACTAACCTTGTTATCTTTGACAGCAGCTGTTGTGCAGTCACATTTTACATTTTAACGCTACAACTGCCTGTGCTGTTCTCCCCTCATACTATTTTCAGCAACTAACTGCAGAGCAGACAACCTGCTTCCTGTTTACCTCAGCGTTGCACATGCCCAGTGTTCACGCATGTTTTTCAGGTGTGATAGTATGAAGAGAGATCAGATATGTTACAGAGGCAAAGCAGTTGTCTTTAAAACACTGTTTTAACGTATGGGGGACTGACAGAGATGATGCTGTCTGTCTTCATAGCTAGCCATTCCCTGTCCGGAAGAGAAATCGTCTCGCATGAATAAATTACGTCAAACAAAATTGCAATTCAGCCTGTATGAATATGCATAACCCTATGATAGAAAAGTGCTGTGTGTAGAAAAAAGGGGCTGTGTGAATGGCTCAGTAATGCTTCCTTTTTAAAGTGCTTTCAGTGGGTAATAAGGCCAGAGAAGATCTATACAAGTGCAGTCCATTCCACTTACCATCTTCAATAACTAGCGAGGAGCCTGCTCAAAGAAACCATTGAGCTGCATTAAGTACAGGATCCAGCCTTGGTGCAGCTTGACCAATAGCAGAGACTTACCTGCAAGGTGTCTAAGCTTCTGATTAAACCTTTGATTGATTCATGTAAGTGCAACACAAACACTGATTGCAGTCCTGCAGTGTGGCTGCACTTTTTTCTTTTACTTCCTGGATCCAATAGTACTGATAAAAGAGTAAAGATAAGCTGCTATACATACTGTAGTTAAAGGGATAGTTCAAAATTTGAGCAAATTGGCCCATTGCCATAATTCCTATAGTTTTAGCAGTAGGTTTGTTACCTTTAATTGTCAGTGCAAGCTTTTTTTAGAACGGCGGAGCAGAGCCGTGAGCTGCTCAGAGCTACGCTACGGAGGCTCATGGGATTTCTTGGTTTCCTTCATCAAACTCATCAAATACACAATCCAACAACTCCAAAACGCTCTCGTGGGCAAGTTGTGACCTGCACATTCACCACGCTATGAGATAATTACGAGACAGAGTTGTTTTCGAGGTAAATTCATGCAAAACCGCTGATGCGCGTTCCCGTCGGGGGCAGTTTTTCACCAAGCAGTCTCTGCATTTGCCTCAAAAACAATTCAGTCTTGTAACAATCCGTTATTATCTCATAGCGTGGTGAATGTGCAGGTCACAACTTGTCCACCAGAGTGTTTTGGAGTTGTTGGATTGTGTATTTGCTGAGTTTGATGAGGGAAACCAAGAAATTCCATTAGCCTCCGTAGCGTAGCTCTGAGCAGCTTGCGGCTCTGCTCCACTGTTCTAAAAACAGCTTGCACGGTATAGGTAACAAACCTACTCCTAAAACTTTAAGGATAATGGCAATGGGCCAATTTTCCAAAATGTTGAACTATCCCTTTAAAAACGTGACGATGGCAGTATCAGGTTTGAAAATGTATCTGTGATTGTGCATATTTGAATGTAATCCACTGAGTTAGCTGCTATGATGGAAGATGGGCAGGCTCAATGTGTACGTGCTCCATTCTAACTCATCCATCATGGATGTACGTGATATTAAACCCGTAAAGTCTAAGGAATGATAGCTTGTAGGGCAAAAGCCAAGCAGCCTCTTTGCCTCTGCACACACACACAGACACACACACACACACACACACACACACACCCCTCCGTGATCACTGACGTCAGCAGGCGTTCTCACCAGCTGCTTCTCCCTTGAACTGCTGGGTCAGTTTCCTGTTAGGCCCTGACACAATATGCATGAATGCTCCATCTCGCAGCGCTGCCTCCCTGTGAAGTGGTGTTCAGGTTACATTCCTCCCAGCTAAAGCCCTTGGCCCTCCCCAGCCACAGCAGATCTGTAAACTGTTTACACTTCACTTCCCACACCTGGAAGAGGGCCAAGGCAAACCTGGAACGGGGCCCACAAGAAGGGAACCAACAGATAGGCCCTTAGATTTGAGCAGGAGAGGAGTGAACGCGTCTTGATCTGGAGTAGAGTATTGACTCACCACCGACATCAGCAGACTCTCTTTTTCTCCCTCCTAAAGGGAAAGTACAAGAGGAAGTTTGAACTGGAAACAGATCCATGTGCTCGACAGTCTGCTGGCCCACAAAACTAAGACTGAGTGTGCTCTCATCATATAAATATCTCCTCACATAAAGTCCTCTCATAAACTACTTTTCTCATGTACTATGACTAAACACAGGTTAGATAGGAATACTTCATTCATGCTTCCTTTTTGGTTTTTTATTCGGATGCTTTAAAAATGACAAAAAAAACGTAGCCTATGTGTCGCATTAGTATAAGATGGTTATTTTCCCCAGCTGCCTCCTGACTCCGAATGTGATTAATGTTTCCTTGAAATCGCAGTAGCAAATCCGCCACTGACGCACCAGGTGCTCTGGTGTACGTCACTGCCCGGGTCCCACTGAGGATATCGCAGCTAAAAGCCACACACCGCTTCTGCCATGTCAGTTTTCATGCAGGCTACACCTCATGTAAATGCGAGTCCAATCCCTGACATATTCTGCAACCGTGATGTAAGTCGAAGACAGACAGAAATCCTGTATTCCCCTGGTGTGCACTCCGAGGCTCATAGGAATGAAAGAAAACAGGCAACCGAGAGTGAGGGAGGACCTTCTCTGGGTGGATTTTATGATTGAAAAAACTGAACCACTTAGTTTTAAACGGGTGGTGGGGGAGTTCAGAGAGTGTATGAATGGATATACTGTACACACACCCATATGCTTTAACAGATATGGAAAGATAATTAGCAAAAGTGTTTAAATGAATATATTTTCTAGTGAATTAATGAGAAATACATATATACAGTACTGTGCATGCATGAGGGACTCTGAGGGAGAGAGAAGGGAGAGCAGAGAGGGACATACAAGTACAATGAAGATTCCAGAGTCAATAAGAGGCAGGCCTGTTTTCTTTAAAGTCCTGTGTACCAAGCAGTGAGGGGAGGGGGAGACATCTACATCTAAATGTAGTGGACTGCCTGAAAGCCCTGATACTTAATACAACAAAAACTGAAAAATATGTCAACCACATTTACAGTAAGCCTGGCCCAGCCTATTAATTGCCCCTGTGTCCAATTTGCTGTCCTCTTTTTAAGTGACAGTGGCAAAGAAAGGGATTTTCTATGGCTGGTATTAGGAGGGAATAAGAGAGAGAGTGTGTAAACCCATAGCCCCAAACTAGCATGTCCTGCAGTGACATGTATATTGAATACCAATCAGAGGCATGGGGTTTGCCAGCCCCAGCGCAGCACTCATTTCCAATGCACACACTGTAGCTCAATCAGTAGGGCCCTGGCGGATAAAAAGGGATCGCTTGCCTGGCTCTCTGAATATTAGCTAATGCCACATTTGCAAGTCTTCAAGAGCGAACGAGGGGGGAGGGGGGGTGGGGGTGGCGGATTGAGGGGTCAAAGAGAGAGATGAGGGAGATATGGAGGGAGGGATGGAGAAACAGTGCGATGTGAGATGGGAAAGATAAAGATAGAAATACAGTGAAAGCAAGAGGAGGAGGAGAGAAACTAAAAGGAAAAAAAAAACTATACTCTGTTTGGGACTGTGGAAAAAAAGAGATTATTTCTTGCAATAAAAAAAGCTGTGAATGGCTTTGTAGTGCACAAGTGATGGAAGTGATGCCTGGATGGGGATTATGGTCTTTTCATCATAAAGCCCCATCTGGTATACTAGCAAGACCACGTCTGTCCAGGCCTCCCGCCCTTTAAAGTGCCGGCTTGGGTTACACATCAATGCGGTCCTATTGCAGCTGTGCCGAGAAAATAAGGCAGACCAGCTCTGCACATACATGGCACAACGCACCGCACTGACGGGCACACGCATGCATGCAAAGAAGGGCTCCTCAATTGCAAAAAAAAAAGTGCACACATGCAAATAGACAGATGGATGAGGTAGGGAGACAGAAAGATTTCACGCACACACACACATACGGACCCTTGCCCCCATGTGCAAAGCCCCACAGAAACAATGGGAAAACACAAAAAGGCCAGCTCTGTTTTTGAAGCATGCCTATTTCTAACTTGAAAGAACCAACCATAATTAAAACCAATGGGCAGCAATGCGAGATAAATGAATAGCAGAGTGTTCACCAGACCCCTCCTCATCTTTTAACTAAACCACTGGTCCGGTGTCTGACAGATGTTCCAGCTCCATTTGATGTGTGCATGTGCATGCCCAAGTGTGTGTGTGTGTGTATGTGTGTGAATCTAAACTGACTGGCAGGACATTATCATTTGTCATTTCCTACTACTCAGTCTTTGACTGCTAACATACATGAACCCATCACGGGCTCAAATTCTTATTAGAAGCAGATTTGCCTCGACTACATTGGTTGCATCATGCAGTGCAGATGGCACAGTAACATACTGTATCTTCTATTATATTATAGGCAGGCATTCTGTGTGATGATACATATAGTTATAACATCTACTATCTGGGGATCTAATTAAAATAGACACAGTGTTTTATCATCTGAGCATTTGCCAATACAATTTGCATTACACTACATGTACAAACAAATTTTTTTAAGCTGCCCGTGCATGAAACATTACACGTGTTTTGGGAATCTGTGAATTGGAAGCATTAAATATTCAAACACTGTGAATGTTTTAAGAGCAATTACAATATTCTACAGCGATGAATACAACATAGGGAGCTGAAAACTGAAATAAATCATTAAAGTTGTTTCATAGCTTAATTCCAGACAATAATGAGGATGGATTAATATCACGCTGCACCACCAGAGCTTCTTTTTTAACTTATGCCTTCTTTAAAGGAGATGGGATTTAATGGATCGGTCACATTTCTCCTGCAGATGTATAGTGACTCTTTAGTCTTTTAGAAGAGACATCTGCCTTTTGGCCACAAATGATATTAGATGTCACACATTAACTTGAAGGACGTGATTCACTTTCTGGCTGTGCTGGACCTTTAATTCTCCTGTCTAAATTGGCTGGGGAGGAAGGTGCTTCATCTTTGGACCGTGTCATCCTCGCATTGGGCCTCATCACTAGAAGAAAGGCCCGCCATCATTATCTCCTGATCTGCCTATCCCTACTTGTTCCTAGACCAATAGGATATGAACAAAGAGGATAATATTACAACTGGATAAAGATAAATGGAACTCAATTTCACTGGAATTAAAACAAGCTTTTGATTCATTTGAAAAAAAGGAATGATAATAATGAATTCAATTTGATTTGTTTGCCATTAAAGGTAGTTTGGGTTCTCCTTTGACCATTCTGGATGAAGAAATTAGTCTAGCTTCTCCTTCAGTGCCTTCAAAATAATGAACAATGGAGCAAGACAAAACAGAGGGAGATTGAGATGTGGGGTGTGTGGGGGGGGTGTACATTAGACTCTGCTGAAAATTGTACTGTTAACAAATTGGTGGGTCTCAGCTGTTTTCCAAGTCTTCAGCCTCCAGGTGCATTTGTCTGCCTGTGTGTCTGTCTCATTGTGGTGCTTCTATCAATGCCGGACTTTCAGTTGTATCCGGACAGCCCAAATGACAACGCTGCCGGCAAGAGAGAGAGAGGTAGTTGACGGGCAAGGAGTGAATAAAAGGAGCCCAAGGCCCAATCCCATTTCACCCCTTGGCCCTACCACTTACCCCTACCCCTCCGTTTTGCGCGTTCACGTGTAGGGGTAGGGGTGTCCCAATCCCCGTTAGGACAGAGGGGTAGGGGGAAGTGGTAGGGCTACATACCCCTCCAAACGGAGATTTTTCAGAGGCACACTCCAAACGGAGGGGTATGAAAATTTTCCCAGAATGCATCTTGCATAAGTCTCACTTTCTTAAGTTTTAATATTTTTTCTTGCGAGAAAGTAACTGTTTAGGTCCCAAATGTGCGGTTAGTTTACCCAAATGACGGCGGGTTAGAAGTTTGCTCCGACGATTTTTCGGAGAAGTGAAGCTCCAGGAGGAGCGGCTCCTCACAGAGGCAGCAGCCGGTCTGCAGCGCTGCTCCACCGGCCAAATTACGTCCTCGTCCCGGTCCCGCCGGGAGAGAAGGCGGTCGTTAATTAACTTATCCGCGGGTTTTTAGAGGTTTACCACCAGCATGTTAAATTCTTTTTAGCATTTAAATGTTGGTCTCATTGATGAAATCTGACAATTGTGGCAGTAGCATTAGTTTATTTGGATGAAAAGTGAAGCTGTACCAGACAGAGGAGCAGGCAGCGCTGCCTCTGGGCTCTGTGTACAGATATCACCACATTTACATCAGTAAATAAATGTTTTACAATGAACTGATCAGCCTGCATTAAGTTTTATCTTATTTTATTAAGTTATATGGTACACGGCTATTTGATTTCTGGCAAAAGCTCGCCGCATCAGCTTACGTAAAAGCCAGTGAGACCACATGATGGCGTATATGTGACTGTTGAAGGGGTGTCCCAATTTGGAGGGGTTGACTTTCTACCCCTACCCCTTGTAGCTCCGTTTCAAGGGGCGAGGGGCAAGGGGTAGGGGAAGGGGTAGGGGTAAAAAAAGAGAAATGGGATTGGGCCCAAATCACCGCTCCACCGCCTCCTCCCACTTCCCCTCCTCCACTGTCAGCAAGTCTGGACAGCCCCGAGGAGATCAAACCTGTTTGTAATCCCGCTCTTCCTCTTCATGTGTGTGTGTTTACAACCTGACCACATTGCTGCTGTACACTCTCTCACAGCTCTGTCTGTGGTCCGTGTCTTTCTCCATTAAGTCAGATGTAGGGAAGGTGGGGGGGAAAAAATGGGATGCATTCATTGTCCTTGGCTGACAGTTACTCAGAAAAGAGTTGCATATTTGCTAGCTTTTCCTGCACTGCACTGACAAGTGACAGGCAATTAATTCACGCCAACTGCTCCCCTCGTTCTCACTTGGTCACCACAGACACTTTCAGCCCGGGGTCTGAGTGAAACGTGAAGTGTCTGCTGTGTGACTGCCATCAGACGTTGTTTTACTCCATTTCTGGTTCCTTGTTTTGAGGAATGCAGGCTAAACTGTTAGGAATGACATTTTTCCTCTGGAGCAGTCTGTTTTCCTCTCTCGTCCATGCTCGGGTTCTTTTCAAACACAGTAATTAGCGGAAGGGGACCCCAGTCATAGATCACAGGACCTGGATCTGTGGGGTTGGTGGGCAGGGGGAATGGCCTTTAGGGTGCAACCCTGGAACTTCTTCAATGGAAACCGCATGGCTGTTAATGTGCAACCTCTGGGTGGTCCAATCAACCTCAAGATGACATTTACTGACACATGTGTCTGTGGAGATTGATTTCAGTCCATGAAACATCAGGCGATTATCCCTGTGTCTTAGGATGTTGCAAGCTGTGATTTATCTAGATGGCAGCAGCAGTTGATTACATCACGTCATGAATGAATTCCAAGCAGGTTTCATTGGGTTTCCCAGAGGCCTTTGTGGTTTCTCCGACATCTTCATCAGGCATCGAGCCTCTGCAGCTCTTTGGAAAAACATCCTTGTAAAGGCGAAAAACTAAAACCCAATAAACACTGTGACATTTGTACGAAAAGGACTAATTTTACATGTTAACATTTCTTGGAGTCTTTGTATTGGGTTCCCCCATTCACAGTCAACACAATGCTGTTAACATCTCTCCAAGCCTCAAGGTCAGAATGTAAACAGGATGGCGACAAGCTCACCACATCTGACCCCAGTCGCCAAAATGTTACTAATCTGCATCACAAGAAGGGCAATCATCTCACTTCAGTGGTTTTCCTGCTACAAACCCACTCGCCCTGTGACAATCTGACATCATTGTCCGCAAACTCTCCAGAACATTTGTGGTGTGTAATTTCAAAGCAATGGGAAAACCCCTTCCCTCCAATTCAGAGGTGACAGTGAATAGGCAACTTTTCGCTGGTTTGGCTGGTCTCATGTTAATGTGAAGATGTTTTAACGCATGCCACAAGGCTTGTGATGGAAACATGGGAGCATTATGTAGAATTAGTCTCTACCCAAATACAGTGTAATCCATTAAAACAACAAAAATGTTACTGTAGCTGATCGCACTTATACTATTATTACACTTTTACCACTTTCCACCACAGCTGCTGTTAGCTTGTATTGTAGGTCTCATGAAGGTTAAATAAGTAAAGCGTGTTACTCACTGCTGGACAGTACTGTGTGACATTATGAATGACCAATTACTGCTGCTACAGCTGCTTTTGCCATCGTTTCATACATACAGCATGTGTGGATGAGTAAATTTATCCATAAAGCTGACTTGCATGCCCTCATAAAGAATTCTCTCATGTAAAGTGACATGTTTGCTTGTTTGGAATTAAAACAATACTGAGAAAAGGGGCAGAAGTTGCAGCACTTGAAGCATGGGATCACTGTACATGTAGCTCAGGCCAGGTTTCACACTTGTGAAACATATGCTCAAAACAGGGCTGACTCAATGTTATTGAAATGACTAAATACATGGAAACTGTACTTTATACCAATCAAATAGCCAAAAATGCACTATTGTTTTTATATTGCCATTTGTTCCCACTATCAGTAAGGCCCACAACACACATTTAATTATTTTTAAACTGCAACCTCAATGGCCCACACACTCCAAAACAGTTTGGGACAATATGAAAAAAATCATTTCAGTATGTTTTATATGAAACAAATAGACCTGCTCTTTAAAGACACTGATGGTTCACCAGTCTTTTGACCAGCAAAATTACCAAGCCATCCTGCTGGGCTGGTCAACTCATTGTGGAGCCATCATTTGCAAAAAAAATTGTCGTACTAAAGAGGACATAAAAAAAATAGAAGAAAGAAAGAAAGAAAGAAAGAAAGAAAGAAAGAAAGAAAGAAAAAGAAACATGTTGATGTCCTGCCAGGAGATAATAAAGGTGGTTTGGCCATGCTGACAAACTACATTTGATTCTCAAGTTTGAAGAGTCAAACACAACCACTATTGGGGGTCAGTCTGTCGAATGGCGTCCCACAGAGACCCCATGATAGAGGGATAGGAGCTCAGCAAGGGAGGGGTAAGAAAAGGGGAGAGGGGGTAGTTGCTTAAATTAATGCTAAGAGAAATAAATGCAAACCATAATCGTCTTATGAACAAGCCAGCGTTTGAAAGAAAACCTGAATATTAATTGTAGGCAGCTACAATTCAATAGGTTGTAATAATAAGCTTAAGAGGATGATGACCGTAATGGCTACCTGCAGTGCCTGGAAAAAAACCAGAGTGCGCCCCCACCAAGCCCTCCATCTTTCATGGAGCTACACACAGCCTGGGCTTCTCCTTTGGTCAGCCAGCAGCAAAATAAAAAGACAAATCCTCCCCAGGGTTTGGAATAAAAGGCCTGAATCAAACTAACACTAGCACAGTTTTTCATTCACTTTGCCTCCTGCGGTTTGTGCACATTAGCCCCTTCTACTCCTGGTCCATATCCCGCCGTGAAATGAATACAAAACTGCATTAAAGTTAATGCCACATGACATTTCCCTCCTTTTCAAAAATGTCCCTTGCTTTTTGTTGTGGTTTTTGCTGCTGTTGAACATTTGTAACAAAAAGAAAAGAAAAGAAAGAAAAACCACCTGCAGGAGTGATTTGCCAATTTGGTAAAGTGCACCTGGAGCTGCGACCAACGTCCCGAAACGCCACATAAGCCGTATTAATGGCAGTCTTCAATAAATGCATGCCAACAGTGAAGATAAATAATGCATTCATACTTTGTATTAATAGGAGCAAAGAATCGCGGCTCAAATAGCAACAGACATCATGGAGACCCCCTACCTGGCAGCCCCCGTATCCACGACCCCCGCTGTTTGTGTATTGTCGAACCATGGCGGCCCATTGACAGCGTCCCCCCGGTTTGCCAATTTCCCGTTGGTGGTCCCGGGTTTTCGCCTGTCCTCTCTCAGCATTGTGCAACTGGAATAGGTGCGTCCTCCCCTGTTCACGCTGCGGTTGTAGCTCCACGATCTGATTGGACAGTGCTGAGCGAGACTTCATCAGCAGAACATCCCTGTCGTCATGACAACTTGCCAATATCCCGACAGGGGTGTATTTGTGGGAGGGTGGGGCGGCGGGGCATGGTTTGCCGTCTTGCCTCCGACTGGAAAACGACAATGATTCATTTTACATCATCGTTACCTCACTGCTTGTTTCCCCCTGCTCAGACCTTAGCGGGCTAAGCTAATCTGTCCAGAGTGCGATCTATGGGCCACTCTGCCACAGTGTGTGAGTCGGCAACCAGCTGTCTGATCGGGATTTGAAAAAAACCCAGTGTCTCACACCACAGGACGCCAAATCAGCTTAAAACGATGGTCATAATCACTACTCCGTGATACGGGATTGACGGCGGCAGTAGCAGATCCAAAGAGTGACCTCAGACTTTAACAACAAAAGTTTTTTTCTTATGATGTGGTATTACCATGTTGCATCCACAAAGAAAAAAATAAAAGATTTTTACAAAGGGAATGGCAGTTTGACCACGTTTGTTTGAAACCATGGTAACTTGAGTAAAACTTTTTAGAAAGACATTTCAGTTTTCATCCTCAAATAGCCTTTGTCATTGTACCCCAACACTTCTCCCAGGAAGCTCTGAGGACCACTTAGTCAGCATACAGTTTAGTTCAAAGAAAGACCAACCAAATCCCACAAAATCGGGCTGGAACAGAGCAAAAGAGATCAACAAAGGGGAGAAAGAATGGAGGAAAAAGTGGGCGAAAGTGAGAGGAAAGTAAAAGTAAGGCTTTATCTTGTTGTCAGCCATGTTATCCAAGGCACAAACAGATGAATGTTTGGCGGGTGAGACACCTGCTGTGCTGCTAGCCTGCTAGCCCCATGATTAGCACAGAGCAGGCGGCCGGTTCCCAGGGTTCTTTCCCAGTTACCTCCTGCCGAGCTGGAGACGATGACCTTGGCCGCTGCTGGAGATCTCGTCCCCTGCTATGGCTGAATGGACGGCTGGGACGGAGGGCCCTAGCCTCAACGCTCCTTTGATTACTAATCCCCCAAACATTGTGCACCACCCGGCACCCTACCTGGCCTTCTAGCTGGAGGCGGCTTGGTGGTGGCCTTTGAAAGCAGGTGATGAATGGGCCATAGCTGCTGGAAGCCAGGCTCCCCGGGTAGCAGAGGAGCTCTGCAGGCCCACAAAGCTGCTTAAGAGTCCAGTGCGGTTCTCGTCTGTTTTGGTGGATTTCAGAAGAAAGAAGAAGAATGCCCCTGCTTAGTCCTTGTTATTTTTAAGTCTTGATGAGCGGACAGCATTTTTTCCAAAAATAGCCATATGAAACCAGTTGGCTATCGGGTATTCACGAAACATAAACAAGGGGAGGGTGAGCTACGGCACACTTGTCAATGTGCAGCACATCCACGATACAAAACCAGAACATGGAAGCTTCAATTTGGGAAAAAAAAGAAACTTCTCTGACAACTGAAAAAAAAACAACAAAGTACTGCTACTAACCAGGCAAGCCGGCACAAAGTGATCGAGCGTGGTTTGGGAGAGGACGTGGATCTCTTAAAGTGATAGCACCCTTTTCTGCCTGACCACCGCCCAGCATGGGTTAGACCTTCAGTGTCAGTGTACTGCTAATGTGTCAGTCCTCAGCCTTTTATTCTGTGTTTAAAGTCACTGACAGTGTTTTGACCATTTCGCTTGAAGGATATAATCTACGGAAATTCCCAATGCTGTATAAAAGCGGTAAATTTCCCATAAATAGTCCCCCCCCCCAAAGAATATTCCCCGGGACAGACTAACAAAAAACTACTTATTGTATGGAATTCACCATGACAAACAGAAGACACCATTACAATAACACTTCCCACAGGGCAATGGCGGTAACACTCGATTCTGCCATTTCAGATTTTCGCCCCAGTGACACACTATCCCGAATCGTTACTAAACACGTTTTGGAGGCGGCAACGACAACAACAACAATAAAAAAAAAGAAGAAGAAGAAGAAAAGAGAAGTGCGATGCCACAGATTGAAAAAAAGAAAAAAAAAGAAAACACAAACCTTCTCATTGTAACGTCAGCAGCATGTTCAGGACAGACTGCTGGATGCCAGACTCTTAAGGGGACCGAAGCTGAATTCAATGCCTCTTGTCAGGGGAGCTTGATGTGATTATCGCCCCCTGCTAGGGCAGGGATAGTGAAGTTGTCTGGCGCTGGCAAGGACGCTCAAACAGCACTGCGGGATGCCCCTCTCGCCTGTCCCCACTCCAGGAACATCGCTCCGGACGCAACAGGGGGTGGGAAGCATCCACCATCTTCCACCAAAAGACCCTGTGTGTGTACGTGGGGCGGCGTGTGTGCGTGTGCGCATGTGTGAATTCACGCTTGTGTTTACATTATTCTTCTGCAGTTTCTCACTGTGGATACTGCTGACTCGGTGGAAGAAGGTGTTTTGAGATTTGATGGGACCCCACCCCCCCCCAAATCCCCCCAATTCCAGACCAAACAAAGTTGCATTCAAGGTCATAGTGCTGCTGACTGGCAACATATGGGCTCTCTACTCTTTAAAGCACTATTCTAAGACAGTGTGTACATTGCTGTGTAAGTGAATAAAAATCATTGTTTGGTGGAGGAATACCCTCGCTCCCCCCGCCCCCAATTTTCCGCTGAGGAGTCTGTTGCTCCTGGCTCGTATCGACTGACCCTCTGCTGTATATTGATCTATGAATTTGTACAATATGATTATAAGAATCTGTCTTTTTCAGTAGTGGGATTGTGATGTGTCTGTTTAATTTCCCTCCTGTCTTGTCATTCTCTTCTCAGTTCAAACAGAGAATCTGTGTGAGCGCCCACTTTTGTACTGAGAGCCGAGGTCTTTTCTCGCAGGTGTAGTTTTTCTCGTACTACTACATATATGACGACACCAGTGTAGGCTTAGAGCTATACAAGAATTACAACTGACTTAGGAATTGACAATGCATAAATAAAACAGAGAGTAATAAGGGCCTGGGGATAATGAAACTCTCTCCTCAGGACATGTTTATGCATGCAGAAGGAGAAGCAGGAGCAGCACAGCTGACATAAAAAGGCAAAGCCCTGCTGCATAAACATGCCCGCGCAGAATGTAACACAGTGACATACATATCAGATCTGTGTGCTTTGACCACCCAGGCACGAGATCATGAGTGCAGTTGGCTTTTGGGTTATCGGAGCATTTCGGCAGATTCCCCCACATTGTACCACCAATCCCCCCACCCCCATCCCCTCTCGCCTTTGCTTTCAGCGCTGTCCCCCTGGAGGCAAAGGGGGTAAAATAAGACTTCAAAGCAACTCCAAAATAGTCCTGACACAAACTCATTTCCTCATGTTACATGAAGGGGGCTGGCAGGCTCACTAGACTGCTCCATCTCTGGTATGTCTCAGCCTCCTGCTCTGCGCTACCTCATAACAAGCGGTGGTGACGGGATGCCATTTTGACAGAGCGATTACGGACAGTCTGACATAGACTTAAAAGGAGCCAGATGGGGGGAGAATTTACAAGGGCCTATCTGTGGGTCATGCTGGGCTCAGATGAGATGAGGAAATGGGAGCTCATTTAAGGGGATGCTATTAGCAGTGAAGGGACCACAAATGACTGCAGCTTGGAACTATATTAAGATGAAGCAGAGCAGGCAGGGATAGCCCGCACATCCAGCTGGTTAACATTTTGACAACAAATCAAAGTGTTTGTACTAAAACACAGGTCAAGAGGTCACCACAAAATCATGTATACAACTTGTGTCTAGTTTAGAGAAGGGATGAATAGGGAAACCAAATGGCTATTCTGGTGGGTGCTAATCATCGGGTGCTAATTTTATTGATTTTGCTGTGGGGAAATGAAGTCACGTGATAGGCTAAACAGTGATGGTTCAGGTTAGTTGACATTAGCTGCAGTGGATTCAGAACACAGCAGTTTAGAGAATTAGCAGGAGCAGAAGCTGAATGATGTGCGGCTATGGACAAAGTCATCTGCAAAACATGTTATAGCTTACAGAAAAAAGGCTAATATCAGTTGAAGTGATTCCTGTTTTTGGACTGTTTATTTTGCCATCCGATCTTCAGTTTGCAAACCACAGACTAACATATTCCTACGCACAAGTGTTCCAGTACACTGTGTTATTCTGCAGATCAGCAGTTTGAGACTGTTAAGCGTGGGTGAGCCAGTGCGTAGTAATAAGGTAGTTCAACAGCTGTTCCATAGTAAAGGCTGGTTGATAGCAAGGTAAAGTGCTGAAAATATTTGTCATCAAAAGGTAGTGAATTTGCACCAAACATATAGTGCATAGAAGATACCGTCAGCCCAGTGTCTTGGCGATTACAGTCACATACAGGAAGTAGCTTTGTCTCAGTGTCACGAGGCAGTGATGACCTTTTCCTGAAGTGTACCAAGTGTTTTAGTTTCCTCTTCTTGCCCACAGTTTTTTACACTATAAGCATGACATTTACTTGACCTCAATAAACCCACTGCCAACTACAGATATTACGGAAAGCAAGCACAATATTTGGAGGTTTAGCCATCCAATATCAGGCTGGATGTATTGGATGACATATTTATTCATTTTTTATAGCACAAAATAAATTTGAGATAAGAAAAGTGCGTAAAGCTAGTCACTGAACAATTAGAGGTATTACACGCTCTAATAATTTCATAAGTGTTATATATTTAATTTGTTAATGTTCATTAAAAAAAAAAATTAAACTACAGATGTGTGTGTGCATATCTGTGCATGGACACATGGCCCAAAAAGCAGCACAGATTTACATGGCCCTGAACTTGACTTGGCTGAAATTCAATCAGGAATTTGACACACTTATTACTAAGAAATTATAAACTGGCTTCAGATCTAAAGTTTCATTTGGAAGGAGGCTACCCTCCCTGCTCTCTTTCCCATCAAAGGGACTTCTTCATTTAAAAAATTTCTAAATGATTTTCTTTTTTTTTTTGTTCACCAAGTCTGTATGGCTGCAGCAGGAACACGGTGCAGAGGGATAAATGGTATTCTGTCAGAAGTGCTGCATTTGATGGTTGGGCAGGAATCTGCAGCTTGGATTAGATGCCAACACCACTATTTAGCCAACAGGTATCCAGCTGTTGCTAGGAACTCCCTCCTGCAGCAGTGCTCTGATGGTGGATTGGCTAACACATTTTATCCAATGTGGGTTGGGGGTGCTGCATTGTATACATGTGTAACCACACAGGCCCTGAGATAATGCTCTGGATAGGATTTTAATAAGGAGTTCTTCCTTCAAAAGAAACCATTTACCCCCAAACAATAGACCTGTTCTCTGCATATATTACACAGTCATCTGCATGATATATTTCAATCATAGAGTGAAATGAGGTAAGATTATTAATCAAGATTAGGTGATACTAATATTAGATAAATCCAGGATGTAATATAGCTCATATAATGAAAGATGGAATGAACCTGGGCAAATAGCAAAGATAATAAATGGTACAAACGTTCAGTCTTGTCAGAAAATTGATAGCACCACATTACCTTCAGCCTTACTTCACCACCATCTGCCACACATAAACACACCCAGATCTACACATGTCTGAGTTAGATGGAAAAAATATCTATATGAAGGATTTATGAAGTCATAATTCATGAGTCCAGGGTTGAGGAAATAATGAATGATAAATAAATGAATGTGGAGAAACGAATATACAGTATATCTCGCAAATTGCAGCCGGGCAGAAGTGAGAATCACTCCGCACTAAATATAGATTGTATGAAAGGTATTGACTTTGTTTCTATTGCTTGAGGACACATTGATTTTCCTCTTTGTTTGTGTTTTCCACAGACACAGGAAGAGGAAAAGCGGCTTCAAACTGAGGCGCAGATAGCGCAGACAGTTTCCACAAAGAAAAGGTCCAAAAACAGATACCTGGCAGGACGGAGCAGCCAAGGACACACGGTGCAAAGCCGCAGAGTTAGAGAGCAGTGACATGAACCTGTTGAGCGACTCTTCCGCCCTCGCGCTCAGCTGCTGGGAGGAGGACACTTGTTTCTCCGCGCACAGGGGTTTTGATCTTTTTGCATTGGCATCCGCTTCCTCCATCTACAAAGGCCATGAAAGAGAATGAGTAATTCATCTATCTGTGTGCATGTGAGTGTGTATCTGTGTGCGTTAGGCTTGACCTATTTCTGCTGCACTGACACGAGGCTGGCATTTCAGCCTCACAAGTAGAACTGCAGACGCAAGCACACGGTTGCATAAGCCACTTGTTTTCCACACGTTAATAGTAATTTGAAAATACTAAATATGAGCATTGCAGGACGTTGTAAAATTTTACTTCATAAATGTTCAGGGGCGTTTCTAGACACTCTGGTGGCCTCAGGCAAAAGGCATCTTGGAGGCCCCTTGCAACCCACCCCCACCCCGGCCACAAACATCAACTGTTAATTAATCCAAAAATCTAAAACCATTGATGATTCAATTTTGCAGTAGCAACTTCAATGCTTCTTGTTAACATTCATACTAGAGGATTTAAGGAGATATATCTGCCTCTTCCAAATATAAAGTAGTTTGAACAGAACAAGCTGATCTACTGACCGCTGAACAGATGTTGGTATTAATAGCATTTGACAACAAATGCATTATTCTACTGCTAATGGGAGAAATTAATATTGGCATTGGTAGCAGTAACTTATTGTATGCAGAACATACTATGCACATTTTTCTGTTTATACAGCCATTGGCAACATCATGTCATTGATATGGACCAATGTCAGCTGTCTCTGGGGGCCCTCTTCCAGCTCGGGGCCCTAGGCAATTGCCTGGGTTGCAACACCTCTGTTAGTGTTCCTATGGGTATGCAAACCACCTCTAACTGGTCCTGCGTCTCCATTCAAATGCAAACATGAAATGTCTGATTACTGCTGTGATACTGGAGGTTTATGGCATTTAGTATGAAGGGCCTCTAAAAAAAAATCATCTTATTTTTATTTTGTGTACTTTTCATATTTCCTTATTTAAAAGAAGGCAAATTATTTAATAATCAGAAATGAACACAAACAAAACGAGAGCAGGCATGGCTGCCTGTGTTTAAAAAGAAAAATATGTAAAAAAAAAAAAAAAAAAAAGAAAAAGAAAAAAAGTGCATGTTCATAAATAAAAGATGATTGTGAATTGGTGCAGATATTTCAAAATGGGTTCCAGCTTCCACCAAACAACCAAGGAAAGACTTGAAACCACATTGACACAAACCATTTTCCCTCTCTGAGAGTATGTGCCATGTTAAAATAGAGTAAAGGATCAGTCTGGTTGGACATGTGTCTATTTCTACGTCCACACTAATACATTTTTGTTTTAAAACACATCTCTTTTGCTATGTTTTGTTAGGGTAACAAGGGAACTGGACCCAAATGCAGAAACCGAAACAAATACCGGTAAGGTGAAGCAAAAACTGATTTCGTTTAACTCACAGGGGAAAAGAACTTGCAGGAACACAGGAACTCAGAGCACAAACAGAGACGATCCAACAAAGGAGGACGGGAAAACACTGAGGTAAAATACACAAGGGAGAAACAAGACACAGGAGAGACACATGAGGTAATCACAGGAGGGAGAGCACAAGAAGACACGACATGGGACTTCAAAATAAAACAGGACATGAGCAGGGAACAGGACACAGACCATGACACATTTCATAACCTCGTCCTCATGACTGTGAAAAAATGTACAGATACATCAAAAACACTGGTGATCCTGTTCTGGGTCCATTGTAGTCTGGATGTAGCTTGGTCCTAACGTCTAAGTCTTCTACACTCTCTACTGAGAAACGTTTTACTTCCTGGTAGGTTTAAAACTATTGGATCTGTCTTTAACCAATCGCTAACGTTTGGTCGTGATGTTTGTCTTTTGTCAGAATCGGTACATGACGTGCGTCACGAGTGATGATGTTTGTGGTGAATACAATGGAGCTGCTGCCTGCTGTAAACAACAACCATCCTCCATTGCAATAAGCAGAGCGAAGCCACTGTGTGTTAGATGTCAACAACAGCAGCGATGCTACAACGGAATGAATGGCTGCCATTTACCTTCCAAGTTAGCGCTCAACATCATTGTTCTCAGCCATTCCCTCTGTTCACTGATTGGAAAGCCGAGAAAGCATTTCAATCCCAGGAGTACTGCAGGGAAATGGAAATTGAGCAGAAATATGTAGGTGGGCGGAGCCAAGCTCATCTGGATGGGCCAAAACCGAGACATTTGAAAACATTGCCGTAGACACAGTCACTTCCCAATTCTGTGTTTTTTTTCAGTCTGCACTAGTAGTGCTGAAAGCAACATGGATAATAAAATAAAATAGTTTTGGACTTAAACTCTTTGCTGTTCTTCATTTGTAGTATTTTACAACTAACAGACTGCAGAGTAGACGGTTTACTTCCTGTTTACAGCAGCCTGAGCTGGCCCAGTGAATGTGATTGCTAAGATATGTACTGAATGTGTTTTCAGGTAGAAAATAGATCTGATCAGCTGCTGATAAGAATTGGTTTGATTTAAGCACAAACAATGATTTGGTTTGATAATGAGAAAGATGATGGTTTGGTTTAAAATGAGGATCTTGTTTGGAATATGGAGCGCCACGGGGTTCATATGTTTTTCTGCAACACAATTTTCATAAATAAATTATTTTACATCTCATAACAGACTTGGTTGCTGACCAGAAGCTGCTCACACTCAACACAAATATACTCACTTGTTAACTATTTCTAACTTTGTAAGAGGAAGGCAACGGTTAAATCACTTCAAGATGGAAGCTAAGTTGTGGTGACGTAGAAGTGTTTAAGTTAATACTTCAGTGTTTTACTTCTCTCGCCGTTGTCTTTGGACTTCAAATATAAATAGAAGTGGTGTTGTCCATTTGTGGAGATCATTCTGTAAAAACATAAATAAATAAAACATCTCCTTATTCTGTCCAACAACCCAAAAGCAAACAAAAAAATCCAACAGTTTTCTTTTTGTTGTTGTTGTCGTTGAGGGAACAAGGGTTCTAACTTCCTGGCCTGAAAACATATATCATCCCTGCAGCACAAAAAACAAAGTTTACAGTCATGTGATCCATCCTCCTACATTTGTGACCTCTCTCTCTCTCTCATTCTCTCTCTCTCTGTCTACGTAGATTTAGAAAAGTAAAACTAGTGTTATACAGATTTAAATGTGTGATAGTAAAGAAAACAAGACAACACAGTTCTTATGATTAATAATGCGCAGAAAGACTGTTAATTCAAGGTTTTGGCCGTCTCAGTCATTTTCAGACACACGTGCACATGTAGCCAGCGCTTCACCTTGAGAAGAGGAAAGAGGAAGCCTCTATCAAAGCTTTGATGTGGGACTGGAGACTGAGGGAAGTTCAAAGGGCATGTCAAGGAAGAGAAACAGAGGGAATGAGCAAGAGATGGTGGAGGTTGGGGGAGGTAGGGGGGCGGGGGGGTGACATGGGAAGACTCTCAGCAGGCTTCTCCAGGGGATAGCAAGGAGACTCTTAATAAGGACACCAAGCTAATGAGTTCCAGTGACATTTGATATACACACAAACGCTCGGAACGGTCCGCGCAACTTCTGATATTCCCGTTTCTCCGTCGACGTGTTCCTCATGATCTCATGAAAAACAGGTTCTGGACTTGATATAAAGGCCACTAATAGGAAAAGCAGGGCCATGTGAGGAGTATGTTGTTGTTTACCAGCATGCGGTTCTCTTCATAGCACATTGTTATTCAAAACAGGATGCTTTTTTTGAAATAATTATGCAGAGATGTTTGCAATTTCATCTGGCCATATAAAAACAATCCTCTTTGCAACCAGATGGAACATATCATTTCAGAAAGCTTAAGGATGGAAAATTCACTGTCCCACTTTTTTTTTTTTTTTTTTTTTGTAGATATGACTGCAGTAAAAGCATTGGAAGATGTGTGCTCATGATCAGGAACTGATTTGGGAAGTTTAAGATGTCAGGAGGAACACATTTGCTTTGGGATATGTCGCTGCATCATCAGCTCTGGTGGAAAATATTAAAATTGTTTATGATTTTGCTAATGATCAGGATGAAGTTGTTTAGGAATCAGTTTCTGGCCACAAGGGATGGAAAATGAATTAAAGACCCCATTGTTTCTTCCTTATCATTCCGACAAAGCCCATGGGGAAAAGGTGTGTGGTGAGAACTGACATTCCTACATGTAGCCCTCATTAAGCCAAGTGCAGCGAGGGAGAGACTGGTTTAGATTCATGGCCATTCCCAAACCCCGGCTCAGTTGATGCATCTGAAAAGACCTTGTGATAGAAACAGCATGCCACAGGAAATTGAATGCAGCTGCATCACTGTTGTTTGTTTCAGTATTAAAGTAACTTTTTCCCCTCCTTTTCGTTTCTGCTTCTTCACACCTTCTTCAGGAAATGGAGGGGAAAAGAATTACCTTTTTTTCTCCTTCTTCTTCTTTTTTTCCCCTTTATTGTCAGAATACTGGGTTGAACTAGAGGTTCTCTGCATATTCAGTGATGTTTTCATGGATCTCATTGGATGGTATCATCTGCCCTCCCCCCACCCTTGAGGTCTCTGTGGGACTTTTGCAGAATGCCTTCGTCAGCCGTTACTGGAAAAACCTGGAATTTCACAATCACGAGCCCGTGTCTTTGGAAGTGGGTGTAGGACGTTCAGTCAATCAGCATCGGAGGCTCAGTTTGATCTTCAGTGTGAGGCAGCTTCAGGCTGTGACTAATGTTGCTGACACATATCCTCGTTGCCCCGATTCCATCTAAACCAAACCATGGGAAGTGGATTTGTTTATGCCAACTTTAGCAAGTGGATTTTTTTCCCGTTATGTGCTGGTTTTAATGATGCCTGTTGAATGGCATAAAACTGCTTTGTTTGTTCACTCTAAAGGAAGAAAACAAATTTTAGCCTGCAGGTTAGTTTGACATCACATCTCAACCTTTTTTAATGTCTGTTGATTGTCTATTGATGAAGTAACTGTGAAGTGCAGTGTTAACTAGACATTCTTCCTTCCTTTTATCATTGTTATTTTCATTAGTCATTATGTAGTTAGTTCATCATAGGGAAAGAGACACTTCTGAGAGGCAATTACATATATACTGTGTAGATTTGTAGATATGTAAGGCGCATAACAGTTTAAAGTGGTAGTTCAACATTTTGGCAAATCTGCCTATTGTCATAATGCCTATAGTCATAGCAGTATTCTTACCTTTAATTATCGATGCATGTTGTTTTGAGATCCGCGGGGCAGAGATGCTAGCTGCTCAGCTAACACAATGGAGGTGAACGTTAGAGGTCCCTTGTCCCTCAAAACTCATCAATACACACATATACAACCCAACAACTCCAAAACACTCTCATGGACTAGTTAAGACCTGCACATTCACCACACTATGAAATAATCATAATTATGTAACATTACGACACATGGAGCGAAGCCTGCGACTCTCAAGACATCATACACACCCTCTCAATCTGGCGGTCTATTTAACATGGGTGATTTACCCATCGTCCTCTCTGCTCCTCTATGACACAGCAGCATCTCTCAGCGCTACCCTATTTTCTGCCCCACCTCCACCCCAGCATCCACCTGTAGGCTCCAGGTTAAGATAGTCACTCATCACTCCCATATACTTTAATGAAATCCTATTCTCAGGGAGCGATGAAGTCGGAGCCTTGACGCCAAACTCAAATGTATAATAAAGCTGCAATAAACATTTTTAATCATGAGTTGTCACTCCACCCAGCAGCCATATCTGGGATGTAGTTCCGGCTATGCATTTACCTCAAAAACAACTTCTCCACAAGAGCATCTTGGAGTTGTCGGATTGTGTATTTGATGAGTTTTGAGGGAAAGGGGACCAGTACCGTTCACCTCCATTGTGTTCACTGAGCAGCTCAGCAGCTCTCAAACCAACATGCACCGATAATTAACCTACTCCTAAAACTATAGGGCTTATGGCAATAGGCGAATTTGCCAAAATGTTGAACTTTCCCTTTAAATATAGAAAGTCTTGTAACCTGATTCATCATTAGCTCATGAAAGAACAAAGGCTGTCCATATATGCGAGGTCATAATAAATATATAATGTAAACCTTTCTGTGTCTAAACACAAACCTCAGTTGAAGCACAGAGCTTCTTCTTCTGCACCTGCTGCTGCCTGTCAGCTCTGCCCCTGCCCAACACACACACACACACACACACACACACACACACACACACACACACACACACACACACACACACACACACACACACACACACACACACACCTGCTCCATGTGGTTTCACTGTTGCTCCTACCTGCTGAGTGAACAGCTGCCCACAGCGCCCATAAACCCCCAGTTCCTTCACATAGACACTGCTACCTACTGTCAGCTCTCTGACTGAAGGTAGCCTACATGTCTGCACTGCTTTATTTGAGCTGTTATTCCTGGAGTTCGTCTGGAGCCAGTGTGTGATGGGGTCATGTTTAAGAGATAGAATTTGGCAATGTGTGATATGAAGTGAAGAGATGGATCCACAGAGACTTATCACCCAAGTCTGCTGTTCTCCTCAGATCAGTGATTTTTTTTCCCTGCATTTTTCAGGTCATTGTTTTGGTTCACTTTGCTGCTCTCAACTGAGAACAGGGAACGGAGAGGATTGTAATGTGATGTAGACCTGAGGCTGTGTTACCTATCCACAAGTTTCCGAACGTCATCTATGGTCAAAACCGGAAGCCGGTTTTGCATTTCCGGTGGAATTGTACGTTTACGTTTCCATGGCTTTCAGTCGTTGTCATAGTTGCAGTAAACGCATGGATCTATTAAAGCAGAAGTAAGCGGAATGTTTGTGTTAATATAAGTCTTAAATAGTTCTATCTTCCGACGGCAATCACTTATAGAGTGGTTGGTCTGAAACACGGGTCTGTCAGTCACTCTGCTCTGCTGTAAGCCGAGGAGAAAACTTTCCTTGTATCCTACAACCTTTATCCAATGAGGAGAGAGAGCGGCATAAAGGGGCGGTCCTCTCTGTGTGTGCAGCCAAGGGATGCGCGTGAATGTGGTGATGTAGGGACGAGGGCGGGGACTGCTAACTCCATCGGCTGACAGGAAGTTAGCCAAAACCACCGGACCGCTTACTTCTGCTTTAACGCTGGCTTTTAACACAGATGTCAATTTGTGTGATATCCATTGTTAAAAGCTGGTGTGATGATCCATGCGTTTTACAGATTTTCATTGAAAAAAAAAAAAATCCATGCATTTACCACGACTACCGAAACCATAAACCATAAACCATAAACCATAAAATTCCACCGGAAGAGCAAAACCGGCTTACATTTTTGACGTTCGGAAAAAGGTGGATAGGAAAAGCTCCCTGTGTTCTGGGCACTAGCTGTTGGTGGACTGGAGATAGGTGGAGGAGAGGCTGGAGATCTGATGGGGGTGATGAGCTCGGCCTGAATGCACATGAAGACTGGAGGTGACAGCTGACAGCAGTGGCTGATGGGAGCTGAATGATACTGAGCCAAAACATTAAAGCCACAGATCATAAAACCAAAACAATGAGCTGAAAGAAGCCAGAGGGCTCTTAGAGTCTCTGTTGGTTAATCACTGCAATACTAAAATGTCCATGTGCAGCACAGATAATGAGAAAAAAACAAGAAAGAAAGTGCAAAAAAAAAAAAAAAACTTGAGGTGTGACATTAGGTAAAAACAGGTAGGCCTATCCCTGATGGAGCGTCAGATCTACAAGCTCAGAATGTGTGTGTACTGTACTGTAGCTGGTGATGAACCCTTTTACCTCCATCACAGACGACAGTCAGATGGGCTCCATATGACAGGATGTTCCAATATATTTATTTTGTTGTTTTCCCACAGAGGGCTCACCAAAACTGTCAAGACGGCTCCAGATGACTGTTGTGTTTTTCAGAAAATACTGTACATCTGCAATGACGCGCCAACATCCGACAAGCAGGGAGCTTCGCTGTCATGATTCAAGCGCAATGTGGCTTCCCTGTGTCATTTTAGCTTTGACACCTCAGTTCCTGTTGTCACAGTTAAAGCACACAGTGTAACACTTCCAAACAGATTTTTTGTTTTTAAAGGAGTGGAGAAGTCTTTCCTTACTGACACCTGTCAAATCCACTGCTGTGTATCCAGAGTGTGAGCAGTGGAGAAGCTGAGTGCAGCAGGTTGAAGACTGATCTCCCCTCCTGTATTCTCACCTTACTGCCGTGGTTTGGTTTATGGTTATGAACATCTAGACATGTAGACTACCGCACCTCTTGCCTCTCTGATTAGAAAATATATCGGTAACACTTTATAATAAGTACACACTATTAAGCATTAGTTAAGCATTAAATACTGAATTCATCATTTATAACACATCACTCTTTAGTATGTAGCTCATAAACACAGTTAAAAAATGATTAACTCATCATTGATAAGCACTAACTGTATGTGAGTATTCATACGTTATAAATGAAGAATTCAGTATTTATTAATTCTGTACTAATGCTTATTATAATGTGTTACCAATATATCATTATATTGTCTTAATAGCAATAAATACATAGATAAATAAACAAAATAAAACCTGAAAACTAATTGATATTATGAATCACAGTTTTCCAACACATTCAAATCTTTTTTTTTTTTTTTTGAACATTCTGTTTATTGAATTTTTCCATATTCAAGACAAGTGTTTCAGTGACTTATTGTGAACATATTTTTTCTAACACATTCAAATCTAACCTATATGTATAACTGCTTAGTTTTTACCCTCCATGTTTGCAGTATCAATGGGACAGAATGAATTGTTTTCTGGGTCCATTTGCTAATTTTACTTGTCTTGTCACCAGGGTTGGGGATTAGCATTGCTAGGTGCTAATTATCCCCCAGTAGTGTTGGGTGTTTACTCCTTGAAAAGGAAATATACAAATACATTTAAGCTAAAATTGAATTATATTTAATACTGGGAAGTGGGAAGCATTCATAATTATACGTCAGTGTGTGATGAAAATAGATATGATTTTCTGGCAGTGTCTCTGTGAACAGGACACACACATGTGCCTCAGGACAGGATTTTAGTCCCTGACCACAACTTCCTACCATCATGTGCATCTGCATGCGTTTGGTTTCACAGTTGGTAGTCTAATAGAATATTCCTGTATTAAATTATACCTTCATGGATGTCATAATGTGGAATATATTGTATAACAAATGGAATTAGATCTGTTATATTTGTTTCTCAGGAACAGCAATGATGTTTGTGGGTCAGCTTGACCCGGCATAAAAGACTCAGAAACCAAAAAATCCTAATAAACATCCCATTACCAATTCCATCCAATGGTATAATGGTTTAGTAAGGATAAACCGTGTGTTTTTCATTAAAGAAATTTATATTAAAACCTTTTTAATGTACATATAACATTTAGCCTAATAGTTAGTTCTACATCACAACAGTTTTTTGTAAAATTTCCTAGTTATTTGTTGTGTGTACTTTCTGTTTTTTAGTTATTATTAGATTGGCCAGTGGATGTATGACAAAAAATGGGGAGAGAGAATGGGGAAACATACAGGCAGAACATGATGGTCATAGTCGGGAGTCAAACCAGTGATCTCTGGCCCCAGTGCCAGAGCCCATATGGGATGTGCTCTCTGACTAATCACCCACCAGAACACACACAGCCATCGTTCTCAGTGTCACTGCCTGTCACTCAACACACACACACACACACACACACAGTACGTATCTCAGATATTGGAATCGACGCCGGCTCCTGGATGACGATGATCACAAACAAGCTTCGACTCCAGCAGGAGAGGCAGTTTACTAAAGAATCCCAACCTCAGTGAACCCCAGCTAAGTGCAGTCTTTTGTCAGAGGGGATTTGTGAGACTCCACATGAGGCATGTTTGACTTTGTGTGAAGTTTGTGGTTGTCACTTTGTTTGTGATTTGTTGGTATTACTTCATATTACAGGGCGGCCAAGGGTAATCGCTCTGTATTACACAAGACAAAATAGCGTTGGTTCAGTGAAGTATAAGACAAGAGAGACTGTAAATTCTCATTCCAATGATCCATGGTTTCTTCAGTTATAGGGAGCTTCATGGCGAAGCAAAGGAAAGAGCACCCTAGACCTTTCAATTACAGCCCATAATCATAACTCAGGGCCGCGACAGCGCTGTCCTCCTATATTTGGCTATGGTTTCTATTTATGCTAATGCTACACAAAACAAACAAACAAACATCTCATCAGCATAGTGATCTTCCCACTGATTTAAACAGATGGACCAAATCCTATGAAAGATTATATATAGCTCCCTCTCATCTTCAGTGACATTGTCACAAAGAATAGTTGCCATGCCACTTCTCCGATGTGGCCCTCCAGGGGCAGACGCCTCTGTCTTTTAAGTCCTCCTTAATGTTTTTAATGCACTGCGAAACAGTAGAAAGCAACAATAACAGGAAAGACTGCCAAGAGAGAGGCAGACAGAAAGAAAGACCATCTTTCAAGACCTTTCCTCGTCATCCTTTTTTTTCTTTGTAATTTTGGTTTCTCTCATGTTTGACATCAAAGATGTTGAAATTGTTTTCCCCAATGTTGTGTACTCTGTAATTATTAATCTGCCTTGCAAGACGACTGCCTTTGGGGCAAAGTCAGACACAAAAGGCCCCTCTCTGGATCTCTGATGTGGAGCAACACACAAGGAAGGAAAAGGAAAAATGGAGAAGAAAAAAAAAGTGCAACACTGCCACCAAACTAAAAGTGTAAACTTTCAGACAATAGTTGTAAACTTTGAAAGACAGAAAAAAGAGGAGCAGCACAGAAGGCTGAAAAATGAAAAGCACAAAGTGAGACACAGAGAGAAAGAGAGGGTGAGGCGAGGCTTTAAAAGTGCAGCGTTGTTGTGACAGCGCCAGGTGAAGGAATAGTGACTAGATGCAGTAATGAGGTACTCTTTTCTTCCAGGCTCACTCAGCTCCTGCACTCTTCTTAACACCTTGAACTGATTAGTCCTCCATTCACAAAACTTCAGCCTGTGGATTTTGTGGATGTGGCAGCGAAACACTAAAAGACTGCGGCAGCTTTACACCGGTATATTTCACTATTTATACACAAGTTGATGCCAACCGTCACTACTCTGAATCTGTAATTGTAGACTGTAAGTTTCCTGGATGTTCAGCTCAACCACAGTTTTACAAAAAGAAAGGATCATGAGGAACGGTCTTCAGCAGGGTAACTTAACAGCAGTGTGGAAGATGTTACGTGTAGGCTATTAAATGACTCATCATTCATTTTGCATTGCCTTGCTAATTATTATTGTTTGTTGTTGTACTGTTGTTACTGTTTTACTCAGGCCATCATCATAAGCTTCGGTAAGTTCTCTGTTACTGAACATGAAAAGATAAAATACAAACAAGAGTTAACTTGGTATAACATGGCTTTCTAAATGTCTCCACACTCTAAAATGTGACAACTGTGCTTACTTAAATCATAAAAGTGTACTTTACTTATCTGTCCCTATCCTGTTGACTTAACTCATGGAATGTAAGTATGTAGTCATTTTTCCTTAAAGAGGTTTAAAACTAAGTTCATCTGAGTAAACTGGACTCGTAACATTCTGTTGCTGGAGTTAACGCAGAGGTTCGGCAGTGCACATGCGCAGTAGAGCAGCACAAGGGAAGTTTCCAGAAGCCATGGACAAAAGCCTTGGAGGAACACCACATTTTCTGGGTCTCTTGGTAAGTTATTCAAAGTCTTTTGTCAGCTATAATTTCATTACTTCGCGTACAACTAAAATTTTGGCAGGACATTTTTTTCTGAACGTGGGAAATATCTCTGGAGATAGGCTAATGCTATTGTTAGCTAACATTAGCCAAGCCAGCTAACTAAAACCCACATGTCGACTTGTGTTGGAGCAGCTGCAACAGGGAGAGAGAATGTAAAGGAGTGAGAAGACAGAGAAGTGAATGTGTGATGCAGTGGCGAAAGTTGTCTGCTACGGGCCCTAATGCAAAAAAAAAAATTGCGGGCCCTATAATAATAAGGGGGGGGGGGGGGGGTGTTAGACAGTAGTATAGGCTACTCCAGGCCTGTGTGGCGCTATAGCGCTGCCACACATAAACACTAAAGACAGAGAAGAAGATGGAAAGTCCCCCGCTGTATTCAAACTCAAATTTGGGATTAAATGTTGACAGGGAGTCGTGTCAGAGTAAATATCACTGATGATTAAACAGGTGTGATTCAGCTGCAGCGTCTGAGCGCTGTTGTTACGTCCAATGTGTCGCCTGCTGCAGCGGTGTGTGTGTGTGTCTCAGGTTACAGGTAGAGTGAGTGGTGGGGGGCATGACATTATCGTTTTAGAAAAAATCCGTTTTGGCCGTCCAGACGGATACGCTGGGGCGGCGTTTTCAGATTTTCCCACTCTGGGACACGTTTTAAAAAATACAGTTTTCACCCCCCCGAAAACGCCGTCCGCCTGGACGCGATGCCGATCTGATAAAGTATTTATCCAGATTCAAAAAAGCCGTATCCATCTGGACCGGGGCCCTGAGTGAGTGACAGCACTGTCCGCTGTCTCGGTGCTGAACGTGTCACTGCTCGTGAGGGACAGAGAGAGAAAGAGTCAGGGAGAGACGGTCAGGGACGCGCTGCCGACAACAGGAGAACTGTCACCTGGCTATGCCCGCGCGCATGTTCATAATCCAGAATAACGTTAATGAATTACAGTAATGATGTAAAAGCCAAGATGATTTAATTCAGTAGCCTATACCACCAATTGATACTTTTTATGTTTTATAATTATTATTTTTTTTTTTACCGTTCACCGCGGGCCTTTTTTGGCCACGGGCCCTAATGCAACGGCATTACTTGCATTAATGGTACTTTCGCCACTGGTGTGATGTGCCATGGTTTGTGCTAAAATATAAATTAATTGTAATGTACCATCAAATTATAATGCAACTTAAACATGTGCTAGGAGTTGTAATCATAATTGATTGTGTTTGTGATTGGGTTGTGTTTGTCTTTCAAGGTCTTTGCAGAATTCACAAGAGTGGCAAGTAAAGATCTTGTGCGGGACTTCTTTGAATAATTGGAAGGACACTTCAGGAGATCCTTTCCCAGGTTGAAACAAAGGTAAGCACTCCTTCTCATTTTATATAAGTGCAGGAAATCGTGTTGTTCCTTTCTGACAGTGTTCCAGTTTACACACACACACACACACACACACACACACACGCACACACACACACACACACACCCTGATAACAGACATGAAAGTGATATTGACCTTATAATCTAGCTCAGCAAGCAAATACATTTCCTAACATGTCAAACTATTCCTTTAAATAACTTAAGTTGGAAAAATGTGATGCAGTTTCTTCAGAAAATGCTTTTCCATATTTATTTGCTTTTTCTTTTCCTGTTTTCCTCAATTGTAGACCGATGATGTCGAAGCCTTGAGGACTGCTGTCCTGCAATGTCTCCATTCAATGTCCCATTTCCTCGGGGATGATGGAAGTGACTTTTCCAAAGTAAGTATTTCATGTTACACACTGAAATGAGATGCTGTCGTTTCAGGTGTTATGGGACGTTTATGTATTTATTTTTTTAAGTATATTTTGGGGGCTTTTTATTGCCTTTAATCGACAGTACAGTGGAGAGAGGGACAGGAAATGGGGAGGCAGAGAGGGGGAATGACATGCAGGAAAGGGCTGCCAGATGCAGGATTCGAACCAAGACTGTCTGCAGTGAAGACTGTAGCCTCAACATGGGGCGGCAGCTCTACCAAAGTGAGCTAAACGCTTTTAACCTTCCTTTGTATCTGCCGGACACCGACACCATTGCAGACGTCACTCAAGTCCCTGTTTGGAGTCTTAACTGTCATACCAGAAGACAGACAGCAGCCAGGTCCACATGTTCTGCACCTTGAACCCTCCAGCATTGCTATCATACTGGAAGGTAATATCGTCGTGGATGACGTTGGAAGCCATGCACAAGCTTTTTGTGTTACATTTGGACTAATATACGATCTTCATTTGGATGATCCAAAAAGACCAAAGAACACCTTTGACTTCATTGTTGACTTCATAGGTTGTTAGGAGATATCCTTGGTGTATTTTATTGTGTCATTTGATGACAGAGTGGCCTTGGTATTTTGGTTCAATAAAATAAGTCTGCAAACTTATCATTCTTTGTTCTGCTTGCTTGATTTTTTTAGTGCAATCGGTTTCCTAGATTCTACTAAGTAAACACAACTGTTCAGTTAAGTCTGACTAACTTGACTTACTTAAGTTAGTACCACTTAGAAAGATCAAGTTTATTATACTTAGTTTTTTAAAGTTTGAATAACTTCACTAAATTAAGTGAATACAACTAGATTTAAAGTAAACTTAACAAGTAGATATGAAGTAAACTTAACTTAAGACTATTAGTTAGAGTTACTTACCTTTTTTAGTGCAATCGGTTTCCTAGATTTTTTTAAGTAAGCTGAACTTGTCACATTTTAGAGTGCAGCTGCAGACAGCTGTTAGTTAGAGTAGCTATAGAAATGAAGTTTGTTGAACTCTTCTGTACAATCGACACATTACATTGTTTAGAAACCCTGCAGCAGTAATATGAAGCAAGCACAGAAGTGCTAAAAACTGCTCTTCTTCAGTGTGAGTGTGGCTCAGAAAGCAAGTCAGGCTATAGACACGACACACGTTTACAACCGGATATATAGAATAATTTTGGTCTCTATATCTTATTGTTTCCTTCATGATGACTGTGCAGGGATGAATTTCCATATAACTCACCAGTTCATAGTTTAAGGGCTAAGGATTTGCATAATCCAAGTTGTGGTTTAATCATACTGACTGGTGGAGAGTGTTTACTTCATGCACCAAAGTCTCAGTTCCACCTCTTTGCCCATTTTTTTTTTTTTAATTAGCTGGTCAGGTGAGTCAGGAGTTAGGTAGGCCTACTGCCAAGATGGCAACAGCTGAGCAGCTCACTCTCACTATAACTATTGCTGGTCATGAAGCCAAGTCAAGTCAAGTCAAAGTTTATTTATAAAGCACATTTAAAATAACCGAAGTTGCCAATGCTGTACAGGTAAAAAAGAAAAAAATAATTAAATGTGAACACAATGTTACATACATACATGTGGGGCCAAACATAAAGCAAAAGGAATCTACCTCAACTTGAAGGCTTGGTGAATAAATTAGTCTTCAGAGAGAACATTTCCAGTCATAATCAATGTTTACCTCAGATATCAGGTCACCTATGTATCATTAAAACCTGCTAAAAACCAGACCTGAAGACATGCAGAACAATCACAGAGCCACCACTGCAGTAATTATGAAAGAATATAGTCATATTATATGTCAAATTAAACAGCAGAAGCTGGCCTACAACGTGTAAAAACCATGTTTTTATGACCCAAACACAGCCCAAACACTACTCAAATAAACAACTAAACATCAAACTTCATGAAGCACCTCTGTGTGGACCCAGTCGCCACATTTCTGGCTCGTATACTACTGTACATTATGCAAAACACATCAGCCACCGCTCATATGAAAGAGCCGCCCGGCTACAAAGATTGGAGAGATAGCTACATAACCGCGGCTGCACAGAGGCACGGCAGAGAGAGAAGCCAAAAACGAGCAAAGTCAAGCAAACACAGACACTGCTTGGCCAAAACATGGTTGTACATTTCCTCTTACCTTTGCTATTTTATGGGTAAATCCACAATATTTCCAGTTGAACTTTGACCAGTGTTACATCTAAATCGGTCCAGACGGGCTTTAGGAGCCGGGGAACCTTTACGAGCGACGCACACAACAGCCTGTGCGTGGATTCTGCTGATGCTGATTGGCTTATGAGAAGAATTCTGATTCTGATTGGCTGCCAGTACTGTCAATCACATCAACGTGGGTATAGCCTCATTCTATTGGCTCTAATGGTTCAAATGAGCTGTCAATCACTCGAATCAACCAATCCGCTGCAGAGATAGAGCCAGGCGTAACTGCACCCAAATAAGCTCTCAGTGCAGATTTACGCAGAGGGACACAGAGGGCCTAGAAAGTAGTTGTTATTTAGTCCTGGTTGATTTTTTTTCAGTTAGTTTATGCAAATTGTGTGAAAATAAAGATTAAACAATGGTTTATAGTGCCAGTGGGTTCCAAGCTGTGCCAAAAATGGACATTTTGGAAAGTTCGCCTGAATATTTTGTAGTAAAATCTCAATAATTTTGTTTTTCTGTTAATCAGAAACAACCACTGCAGAGATAATGTTCATACATTGTACAATCATTTGATAGAGGTTTTGAGCTTTAGCAGCATCATTCTGAAGGACACTCATCCAAAATATGATTTTTTTAGGCAAACATTAAATTCTTTGCTGTGTGTCATCTTCATTTACTCTTCACCAGTAACACGTATACTGAAATTTACACATCTCAGCAATTTCTCAATTTTTTCCCTTTACTACGACACCAAAAGTATTCAAATAGACCTTGTGGTTGCAGAGATATACAATTTTTTTTATATGCAATTTTCGTGAACAGGCCTAGAAAATAGGCCTGTGGTCGCGAGTAACGTCATTCTGACCATCATTTAAATTTTAAAATTCGCTTTACAAATAAACTAAAGTAAAATTCGGACTTACCGCAGCTTCGGCATTGTTCCTTTCTGGCTCAGAGAATACGTTCCTCATAGATATCTATGAGAGTCCCCCATACTCTGACCTGGAAACGAACAATGCGGAAGCAGCGGTACATCCAAATTTTGCTTTAATTTAATTGAAAAGCAAATTTAAATGATGGTCAACCACAGAACAATTTAAAAATTAGTCCGGAGCCCATTAATGAACATTGAAAAACTATAGATTCTTGAACAAAAACGAATATAAACATCCACACGCTGCAGTTGGGAGTACGGATGGTATGAAATGAACTGATCATAGGTGACCTGACATCTGAGGTAAACATTGATTACAACTGGAAATGCCCTTTAAACACCTTGGTCTGGGCAGATTTTACAGTAAAAGGGCAGGCTATTCCAGAGGCTCAGTCAAGACAAGCAACAGCTGACTGGCTGATCTCAGTGTTTTTGAGGGAACATAAAAGTGCAAGAGGTCAGATAAACACTGTACCGATTAATAATACAGGTGTTACTGACAGGTACATGGACATTTTCAGCAGGAACAAACTTTGGGTAGATACTTACCCTCACCTCCGACCCCTGCACTGATCTAATGGATGCTGCTTATTAGGATTCCTGACTTTGAAATATCAAAAATGAATTGATGCGTAGTCCTAGTCACTGAAGATGTAACCACATTACAATGATGTATTACTCAGTGCCACCCTGCGCTGTGGGACCGGCTGCGGTGCGATAAGGTGACTGTGACAGTTTTCAAGTTGGGTTATTTCTGGCCAAACCCAGCACCTCGATTTCCTATGAGTCAGTATTTGCTGTACAGTGTGTGTTTTGAAAAACTGCATTATGCGGTGTTGAACATCTTTTGCATTTCACACTTTTACCTTGCTTGACTACGCGTAGCGCTATGGAGGAGGGAGAGCTGACATGGTGGCTACACTGAGGTGCTGATAGCGAAATCCCATTAGCTGCCCTCCCACTGACGCCGAACTGACATCAATAGGAAGAGCCAGAGCAGGTGGGTGGTCTGTCACTCTCTCAGCGCTCACTGGCAGGAACAACCTGCTCGTACACACACACAGCTGGGAGTCAGCTCGCACGTTGCTGCCGTGCCTGTCACTGATAGTGTCTGTGTGCACGCGGAGTGGCATTGATGAATCCCACGATTTAATATGACGGACAATAATACAGAGAGGGAATAAAAAAAAAATTTGCCTGCTAGTTTTCGAGCCAAGACAGAGGTGGAACGAGACAAGTGGGAATGAAAGAGAGAGACCCACAGAAGTGAACAAACCATTAAAAAGGAGGAAAAAAGGGGAATGCCAGCTCCTACGTGGCCACCAATTTAAAATGGTTTCTGGTCAGGGGAAGTGGCAGGAGTGGATGCCCAAATTAGAGAGGTCCCGGTCGGATCTTAGGAAACCCTGTTATCCTCAGCGTGCCGGCATTCCATTGAGCGAGGAGCATGGGAGCAGGAGCCACCCGGACAATGTTTGGTTCAGTCGAGATGGGAGGGCCCCTACTTCGTGGTGGATTTTCCAAAACTCCCAAACCGCAAGGCACTTGGGAAGACAGGGGCTGGGACTCTATCGATCACAGCCAGGGCTGTTTGCTGTCAAACACGCTGCCAGGGAGGTCCCTATCAACAGTCACTCACGCAGATGAATACACTCTGCGCCCTTGTAAATGTTTTCACGTACATTCGCATGGATCCCACATGAAATGCTCGGATTGTTTATACTTCAGGATCAGGGTGACAGTTTTAATTTGCGCCATGAACACAACATAATAACACATTATAAAATCTTCATAGTATTAAATCTCTGCTGATTTCATTAAAGCAAGTCCAACATATTACACCGCCCTGTGAAGAACTGAAAGAGCATCTGTTATTCAGTGTTAGATTCGACTGCTCTGCTTATCATAGAGAGTAAGTGTGAGTGAAATGCATTCGGTTTAAAGTAAAGCACATGAACATATGGAATTTGTGAAGAAATGCCTTTATTTAAGTGTTTGTGGAGCAAGATTCATCCAGAGTGAACTCATCCAGATGGTATGACATTCAAACCAGAGTCAGATCAAAAGAGGTAAAGGACGGAGAAAGAAAGAGAGAGAGAGATGACTACAAGGCAGGCGGCTTGAGCTGAGAGAAAAGAAGAAGAGGGAAAAAAATAATGGGAATATTATATATTCATCCTTATCAAAAACAAAAAAAAAGTGTCTTCTTTCTTCCAACCCGTGAGACTACAGACTACCACCATCAGCTCTGCTTCAAGGCCCATGTGTGTACGTATGCATGCATACATTAGCCAAATGACAATCACGACTATAAACAGGAGCCGAGAACAAAACCTCCTCCTCTCACTGTACGCCTGACAGCGAAGGTCGCAGGAGTCAAGATGAAAAATGACGCAAGCATGAAGCGACCAGACAGCTCGCCACAGATATTACATATCAGATGAAGAGCCGCCGAGAGAAAACAACTCTCCTTGTAATGAACCAAATCTTCCTCCTCTTGTTTACAGCTGAAGGGGCCTTGATTTACCAGTGGTAGGAGGGGGGGGGGCTGGTAATGGCAAGAGGAGGGTGAGGCGAATGGGTTGGGAAGGAAAGGGGAAGGGTGAGGTGGGGGGGAGGAGGGGGGAGTGGGGTGGATGCACAGTGAAGGGGGCTTATGTTATCTGTTAGGCTTTGCCTGTCCAGTGCATTACGAGTCCTGCATCGCTCATTTCATGGCAAGTGTACTGGAACAGATTATCGCCGGCTGGAGAGAGGAGGAGGAGGAGGAGTGAGGGGAGGGGGGGGGGCTGTCCGGGCCTGGTTTTGTAGTCAGAAGATGAGCAGCAGAGTGAGCAGCCTCCAAATCCCTGATTATGCACACCCCTACAATTGCCTCACATTATCCACCGATTTATTTACTTCATTTATTTACCCCAGCATTCAGCAGGTTTCTCTCCATCTCTCTCTCCACCGCGATGACTCCACAATCATTTCTCACAGAACAAAAAAAAAAAAAAGAAAAGAAAAGTTGTCTCCCTGTCTGAATAAGCAATCTAACTTTTCTAAACTCACTGTCAAAACCATGGAGAGTGGTTTCTTCTGCTTTCTGTTGCATTGTCACTGTGTCCACATCACTAGTTGTCGCCGGTTTTCCCCCTCAAGAGACAATTTCATTGAGGCCCAACCTCGGCGTGCCGGAGGACAAGGTATTGTGTTGTGTGCTGTGTGTGTTGTTTTGAAGGTTTTTTTTTTTTTTTCAAAGGTTTACAATCCCAGCCGCCACATGGCCGGCTCAGGAGGAAGCCATTTTGTGGCTTTTCTCCCCCCCCCCACCCCACCCTGCATCTGTTGATCCCTGTGGATACTTCCTGCCTTTTGTGTTCTATGAAAGATGAGATGAGCGCGGACCACCGGCCGAGGAAGGGATGCCTTCGCCCTGAGGGAGGCAACAACTGGAGTCATCTGGTGGCCTAAACTTGGCCAAAGGGCCAGGGGAGGTAATACAGTTGTTTGGGGGGGGGGGGGGGGTGACCTGTGTGCCGTCTGTGGCCGCTCTCATTTAGTGTCCACGGCTGTCCCGCCTCTCAGATAACATGTCTCTTTACATGTTGAGCAGCAAACCCTCAATTCTCAGGTGACAGAGAAGATATCAACTGTTCATATAATGATGCCACGGCAACTTAGCATCGATTAAAAACTCATTATAAGTATCTAGTATTCTCCATGGTTTTCATGTTTGGGTCAATCCTTACTGCTCCTTAGTGAGTTGTGATCAAATATTAGAAAACATAGCTCCTTCTTTTATCCTTTATTTCGATGACAGCTCGTTTCTCTGCCTTGTCTTTATATTAGAGCTTTAGTCAAGTTGTTTTCTCAACATTTCCCGCTGACAAATTAACTTCTCATTAGAGAATTTTCTGTCAGCTGAAGGAACAAAGGCACACTTACTTTTCTTTAAACTAAGAGGTGCTCAAGATGGCAGATAAGTTGTTGTTGTTCTTCCTCATGACTCTAAAAGTGAAATGAATATATTCACAAGTCTTCTATGTAAAGAACATGTGTAGGCAGGAGACGTTCTCCTCAGGATGATTGAACATGACGTCTGGGGCATGGTGCAGATGGTACAATGACAGTCGCTTCCATTAACCTCAGTGCTAGATGCGACCCTGGGTTGGTATCAGGCTTAGATGTTGTTTGGACTGTATCAGCTAAGGTAAGCGGATAAAAACCTCCTCCTTTATAAACTTCTTAAAGCAGAAGTCAGCGATCCGGTGGTTTTGGCTAACTTCTTGTCAGCCGATGGAGTTAGCAGCCCCCGCCCTCGTCATGGATCTATTGGTCCTCGTCCCTACGTCACCACATTCACGCGCATCCCTTGGCTGCACACACAGAGAGGACCGCCCCTTTATGCCGTTCTCTCTCCTCATTGGATAAAGGTTGTAGGATACAAGGAAAGTTTTCTCCTCGGCTTACAGCAGAGCAGAGTGACTGACAGACCCGTGTTTCAGACCAAACACTCTATAGAAGTGATTGCTGTCGGAAGATAGAACTATTTAAGACTTATATTAACACAAACATTCCGCTTACTTCTGCTTTAACAAAACCCATCTCAGTCTCCTAGTGTCACAGTGCAGTGTTCAAATGACTTAACAGTTATTTTGGGTCCAGACATTGAGGCTGGCATAAAGCATGGGTACAAGAAGAGGTCAGGTAGCACTGTAGCCACCACAGAGCAAATCAAAGCTGGGCCAGGGGCCGGGTCAATGATCGGGCCCATTAAACCCAATTTGATTTCTCAAAAGGCTGGGCCGGACAGATCAACCCTAACCGAGATCAACCCTGTTTTTTGGCCGGGTTCGGGCCAAGGATTAATGCTAGAGAGCCGGGCCGGGTCGGGTTTTAATTTTCAGGCCCGATGAGAACTCTAAACCCAATAAAGCTTGCCATCACATCACTTTACAACATACACATGCTCGACATACATTTCAAAGCATTGACGATCAGTGGTTCTGCTCAGTATCACGGGGGTGGGGCCGGCTTCCTCAAACAGAATTTGTGGTACGGAGTCATATACTGTAGTTCACTTGATAGAGCAGACGCCCCATAAACAGGCATCAGACCTGGGTTTGATTCCACCTGGTGGCCCTTTGCTGTGTGTAATTCCCTTTTTATATGGTCAATCCCCCTTTCTTTCTAATTAACTCTTACTGTACCAGCTGTCCTGCCAAAATAAAGGCATAAAAGCCCCCCAAAATACCTACCGCCCTTCCAGTCCCCCCTGGAGTCATAGAAGAAGATGATATATACCCTGACATTACCCATCACTAAGCTGATATTACCAGTCTTTAAGTATTTTGGTGCTGTGAAATGGTGTATCACCTCATATGGTTTAAATATCTAAAAATATTGTGATATTATATACATTTTCAAAACCATTTCCCACCACAACTTTGGTATCAATGTAACAGTGGGTGTTGGGTCCAACCCACTGCTGAAACCCTTGATGTTGACTTCCTGGATATTAGTACTGCTGATTTTACAGTTGAGGTTAGAGTTTAAAAACATTCCTTACCGTATAAATTCAAGTTTCTACCATAGAAAATTGTGCTGCTTTCCCATATAATTAACATAAAATCCACATTCATCATATTACAAAACAGCGTTGTTTTTTTTTTGTTTTTTTTAATGGCAAAGATATGAACTCTAAATCATCTCTACTATCTTATTACCGTGAAAGTTCTACCTTATTTATTATGGTACAGATCTGGCAACATAGCTGCCAGTTTTTTAGAGTGAAATTCTTTTTTTCTCACCACGTGGAGTGTTTTAGTTCCAACAGAGGGATACATCCTTTCTATCTTCTCACTGATCATGTCACTTCAGTTTCAGGGGTCACATTCTCCCAGTCTAACTTTCATCCATGTATCAATAATTTAAGCTTATCAGTTTCATATTTTTGAACCAGGACCTCCAGTATTTCAATGAAGTGGCTCATAAGAAATAAATTGTGACAGATTAAGAAGCCTAAAGCTCTGCTTTCAATGTCCTTTACTTATTCAAGGTTAAAGATCCATCCATCCATTGTACCACTTACAGTATACCTGCAGGGTCGTGGGGTTCGGAGCCAATCCGAGGACAGGACAGCCTGGACAGGTCATCAGTCTATCACAGGGCCACATATCGAGATATACTGTATATGGCTGGGATCAGGGACAAAAAAACTCTGGCATCTTTACAATCATAAAGTCACGTAATTGTGTTAAAGGGATAGTTCAACATTTTGGCAAATTGGCCAATTGCCATAATCCCTATAGTAATCGCAGTAGGTTCGTTACCTTTACTTGTCAGTGCAAGCTATTTTTAGAACGGCGGAGCAGAGCCGCGAGCTGCTCAGATTTACGCTACGGAGGCTAAAATAATTTCTTGGTTTCCCTCATCAAACTCATCAAATACACAATCCAACAACTCCAAAATGCTCTCATGGACAAGTTGTGACCTGCACAAAGCGTGACAGAGTTGTTTGTGAACCTACTCCTAAGACTAAAGGAATTATGGCAATGGGCCAATTTGCCAAAATGTTGAACTATCCGGCCAATAAGCAAACATTTGGACAATACTGGAATGCATTTGCTAAAAATCTCTTACATTATCCTTGTAGTGTTGTCATGGTCCTTCATTTGTTTGTGGATAACTGTTTATTTATGTCTGTTAGATTTCAAATTACTTGATGAAGGTTCAGTTGAAGTAATGATATCATTGGATATATAAGACACAGCTGACCCTCAGCACAGTTCATTCAGCCATGGATCAGTCCTACACAATTCTCTTGTGCTGCTGCAAAATCATGCGGCGCAGACGTGAAAAGAAAGACATGAGTTTTAAGTCTTGTGCGTGCTTCTTGTCATTGTTTCTGCTGGTTCTCATCATCAAGAGAAGGCATTGATGGTTTCCAGCTGAGAGGACTGACCAGCTGCTTCAGTGTCAGCACGCAAAGAAGCTCATGAGAAGCATTGTTTGATTAATTCTTACGTGGTTAGTGACCATGCTTTGCTGTAAGTACACAAGTGACAGATAAATTATAAAATAGAAGACTTCAAATTATATGAAAATGATCACAAAATGGATAATCATGCATCTCCTCGCTATTTAGCTTTGCTGTGGTTGTCTGGTCCTTGTTTCTGATGCTGTCTCAGCCTTGTGTGTTGATCCTCCGTGGGCTCGAGAGGAAGAGCACCACTTGACTTGACAGGGAGCGATTTGATTCAGTGTTACTATCAAGAAATGTCCTTTAATAGAGCTTTAAAATCTCTTTACACATGTGTTTAAATGCCCGGCGCACTGTTGTAAATGAAGCACGCCTCTCTAGGCTAGCATCGCCCATTGTTCTCCTTCTCTGTCTCCTTTTGTATGAGCAGCCACCACAGGGGTGTGCCAGAAAGAGAGCTCTCCTCTTTCTTCTCTCTCTTCCCCTGATCTGGCCAGGAGACAAAGTATTCAAAGCAGAAGAAAGGTTCTTATCTGAGGCAGGGAAAAGGTTTTAACCCAAGAAGCCGGAGCAAAGAAACTCAGAGGTTGTTCAGCCCCCCTCTCTCTCGCTCTCGCTCTGTCTCTCTCTCCCTCTGTCCCTCCCTCCTTTAGTGTTCCTGAGGGGAGCACACAGTGGGCTGCATATTTGTGTTGCTGTGTGCCCACTTTATACCGCGCTCCCCTGCCGAGCAAGGCTGTGCGGCGCGGAGTGAAAGGCCATGTTGGAATGCCTATAATGCACTGTGGAAACTGTGACTGCTTTTGATTTAAATGGTTTCAAATGCGCCTTTTTCGGAGGTGTGCAGTGAGAAAACAGCTGGTTGCTGCGGCGATTGATATGCACAGAAAAGCACGTTCAGGCTGTTAAAGTATAGCCTCGTAGGCAGGGATTCAGGCGGGGTCTTGCCAAAGCACGGCGTTCATCCTGATATATCCTGTTTTGTTATGTAGATGGATGTTTTTAGTAGATTATCATGATACCGATTTGTACTACCCAACACCCCTAGCTGAAAATATATTATACTGTCAAATTACTGTATGAAAATTGCAGCTGAGCTTTTAAATGCAACAATGGGCAACAGTGGATCTGCTCCTCATCTCCTTTCAAGATATGGCTTTGAAAAATCTTCTGAAAGACTGTAGATTGCTTTTGATTAAATGGGTTTTTAGTAGATGCCCCAAAGGAAGTAAAAACTAAAAAAAAAAAACATCATGGCAACTGTGGAACATATACTAGCATGATTCTACACTGTCAGTGCACTTGAAGGCATGGTTGGAATATGGGAAAAGTTTGTCGCTGAGTTTGTGACTTTCTTGATGAGCACATAAGAAGAAAGAAAGCCGATGAAGTTTCTGTCTTTCGGGGGGTTTAGGATTCAATCAGCTCCACTGAAGTTCAATTTCCTTCCGGGTCCTTTGGCTTTATCACTGGATGGACTGACCTGATGCGATTGTTACGACTCAGGGCTTGTAAGAGGGATTTTTTTCTCTTTTCGGGAGCACAAAAACATACTGCCGCAGAGAGAAGAGCCAACTAGGACACAGTCTTATTCCCAATCACCTTTGATTGTTCCCGGTCACATACTGCTCAGCTCAACCAGCGGAGCTCAGTCAGTCTCAGCTCCTCCCAGCTGAGGTGAAAGTGGCTGAGCACGGAGGAGATGTTGAGCTTATTATTGCCTACCGCGCTGCTCAGAGGCTTCTGAGGTGTTTTTAATGTTCCAATGGCATCACAAAGAAACAAGACTATGAAGTTATATTTGTCTTCAGATGAAAGGCTGCACTGTATATAACAGCACTCACTTTCAAAGATGAAGAAAAGATATTTGTTGTCCTTGCTTTTTGTCATTTTAGCTCAATGTAGTGGCTCAAATAAAATATTTTTTTTATTTCTGGAAAATATATATATATATTTACAACTATGATATGACAGTCAGTGAGTTTAAATTGCTATCATGTCTTGTATGTGGTGTTTTGTGCTGTATTTTAATATGTGGTGAGTGTGAATGGCTGCCATCTTGGACAGGTCTCTCTTGCAAAAGATGTATTTCTATTTGGTAAATAAAGTAAGGCAAAGCAAGGCAAGGCAATTTTATTTGTATAGCCATTTTTTACAAACAGTTTGTCTCAAAGGGCTTTACATGGCATCATAACAACATCCTCTGTCCTTAGACCCTCACATCGACTGAGGAAAAACTCCATAGAAAACCCTTTTAACAGGGAAATATCGGAGAAACCTCAGGGTGAGCAACAGAGGAGGGATCCCTCACCCAGGACGGACAGACGTGCAATAGATGTTGTTACAGACAAGAAAACAGTTTACATAATTACACCCTGCATCATCTTAATTCCATATATTCATGTTGGTCAATAAAGAGCCAAAGTAAAACCTCACTTTAAGTCCCATTGAAAAATGCACAACCATAATCAATCAAATAGCTTTGGACCAGAGCATTGCACACTCTAACGTCAGTGTTTTTTGGGGAAATAAAATAATATTGTTGTAATACTTCTCCCTTTACCTGCTAGCATCTAGGGATTATGGGAAATGGTGTTTGCTACACATCATAGCCAGTTAGGAACCACTTTGGTGAATTTGATGGATACGGATGAAGCAAAGTTTGGGTGCCAGCGCTGCTGTGCCTGTAGTTTCTTCATGGGAGCAGTAGTTTTTTTTTCTGTGATTTACACAGTAATCGTTGATTTTTTTTTTAAATTACGAGGGGTTTAATTTGCTTGAGCAGCTTCTGCTGTGAATGTTGATCAGTCTCGCAAAGCAACATGCTCCAATCACAGAAACAGTGTTGAAAAGAAATGAGAACTGAGCAACTGAAGCTAGTGGTACGGAGGCTAGCCCAGACATGATGTCATAACTTTGGCTCAGGAGGGTGTTTGGTTTTGTTTTTCCCTAAACAATCAGTAAGAAATGACTCCACCAAAGTCATTTTCAGTACACAGGGAAGTTAGCAGTTACTACCAGCAGTAAATGTTTTTAAATCCATCAAAGAAACTCTGATGAACAATTTACTGCTTTCTGTTTACTGTACCTTATCACCTGCTTATCTGCATTTTCTTAGAAAGTAGCAATGGTTGCTAAGCAGCTGTGAGGAAGATGAGATGGGAGACAACATCAACTGATAGGCTACTTGTGTCTACAATATTAAACTTATTTAAATAACAGAACCAATCAGAAATTTGGAGGCTGGTGTGCAGGTCTGCAGCCGGTCAACTATTTGGAGAAATTGTTTTACTGTTATCTCAACACGCAAACATTTTTTTCCACAATTACACACAAACTAAACTGAATTTTCTTTCTTTTCCAGTTTGCAGATTCTCATTTCAAACTGTTTGTCTGTCTTTTTTTTTTTTTTTGTCTGGCACACAAAAGTAATTTATTTCATGAAGAGGAACTATTGTTATGTTCCACACATTGTGAGAGACTGTTAGTGTTAAGGGCAGATATACCCGCAGACGCACACAGACACACATACACAAACCTCCCTTGCCTCTACCTGCAGACTGTGTGGAGAAGAGATAAGGCTGCATCAAATGCACAACGCAGTATTGATTTCCATGCCAACCAATCTCACCCAATCAAAAAAGGTCACGCTGTGTAGAAATCAAAAAGAGGCCTCTTTGTTTCAGAATTGCATGCTGGGTAGCCTTCAGGCAGACAGATTCAGTGAGTGAGACAGTTTGAAGCGTAACGTTTTTCATCTGTGGCTAACCACCTCGTGCAGCAGGCAAAATTGGAAAACAATATTGATATCTGACCAATGTAATGGCTCAGATACCGGTGTGAGAAAAGGCTATTTTTTTTTTTTTTTTTACTTTTTGTCTCCTTTTCAGAAAAGTAGTCTGGGCTCGCTCTCATGCATGGCGAAAGTGCACCCATTACACACTGGTGTTGGTGTGAATCTAATTCTGTCCGCCCCTTGCCATGCCTTCCAAACTCAATCTGTAGCCTTTGTCTGTCTCTGCAGCTCACCGAGAGATGATAAGCAGAGCAACAATTCAAAATCTATGGGGCCGGTGGGCGGATTTCACAGCCAGTCCTATGGCTCGGTGTGATGACGGTCAAGATGGGGGGCTTTGGAAGGCGTTTTTGATGTGTTTGTGTTGTTCCGTGCTGCGGGTCCAGGTCACCCCTACATGCATTAATGAGCTGATGCGGCTTTTGATGTTGGCCTTCAAATCTCCTTTGGTGCTCTGGCCCCGGTGTCCACCCCTCTATCCTCCCCTCTTTCTCGCACACAAACGCACCCTTTACACAACACAGTCAACATCACACGCAGGCGGATGCTCACTCATTTACATCGCCAGCAGGAGACAAGCAGCTCGGCTCTCCCGCGGCGCTCGGCTCTGCTGCTGATGAAATGGAGGAGAATGTGCACCTATGTTTGTTTTTGTATGTTTGTATGAAAGAGGGAAGAGGTGGAGACGGAATATGTGAGCAGTCTGTGTGTTAACATGCACATGTATATGTATGTGTGCAGGATGACACTGATACATACAGTGGGAACGCTCCCTGCGATGCTACAGTACAGTATGTAAACCTTTCCCCGACAAAGAGATTTATTTTTTTCTTTTCCTCTACTTGTCTATATTACCCTCGTGATTATTTCCCTTTTTTTTCAGTGTGTTTTTTCCCCACTCGTTCGCCAAGTCCCCCCAAAAAACCCCATTTCTGTTCAGGCAGCCAGCGAGGCCTTCCAAATGCACAATTACTTTCCTCTGTGAGCTCTCCTGTTTCCCGGTATGCTAATTTCCTGTGATGATCAGAGGGACACAGGGATAAAAGTGCTGTGCTTTAAGCACTTTGTAGTTTTTATGTTGTTGCCATAGTAACATGAAACTGGAGGCCAAATCAATGTGGCTTCTCTCATTTGCATGGAGAAATAGAAACCTTAAACAGAAACAGAAGGGATGGAGAGAGAGAGAGGGGAGAAAATGAGGCCGATAGAGGGAAAACAAATGCCATCCCTCACTGCAGAGCATCGCCCTTTCCTTTAGTACAAGCTGCTTTAACAAGAACAACTGGCATTTATGCACGGCAAACACTTCCTCATCACCACCAAGGCCAATGGCTTATTAAAGTGCACTTGCGAGAAAACAGAATCAACCCAACTCTTTCCCCCCTGTCTGAGAGCTTTTAGCTGCTCTCCACACACCCGTGCAGCTCCCGTTCACTTGATATGCATCCTGCATGCTGCTCCCTCCACTTTGAAGTCGTTCGCAGGGCTATGGAGCTATGATTATCCTGCCCCTGACAAACCCTCCTCTCCTCCTCTGAACCGCGTGCTGCCAACTGCAGGAGCCGCCGCGCTACACAGCCCGAGCCCCGGCCAAGAAACGGCTCCTGCTACACCCCGCTCACCCACTCACGATGTAGCTTGTGAATGCTTAATTACTTGTTAATTACGCCGGCTCCTCGGTACGCCACTCGCTCTATCTTGTCATTTATCAGGTTCCCAGACTGGGCAGCTGCTAATGAATGGTGTAATTTATTCAGCCCAATCTGTTTGTCCTCAGTGCTGCATGAAGAAACGCATGAAATGATTAGGAAACATCTTACTGCGCCATTAGAGCGGCACACAGTCGCAAAGTGTGTGCAGGTATAGAGCGCAGATCTATGCTCTTTCTCCGGGTATTAACGCACCAACTCTTTCGCGTGACTATCATTCACGCAGACAGATTGGAGGTGGCACCAGATACACACCTTCTGTCAGCAGTCTCCTCCCATTCATCTATCACTACACCCAGCTGACTCTGGGGGGTGGGGGGCGGGTGGTACTTACACAAAAACAGTTCGACTGCGCCTGCATCAGCTTTATAATTCATCGGGCAACAGTTGAAGTTAGTGACAGAAGGAGGTTGATGTCAGATCAGCGTTCAAAGAGCTCCCACCCATGAAGAGACGTGGAGGGAGGTGATAGATATGAAACGAGGGGAATGGGATCAGGAGGTTCTGGGTGGTACTTGCAGCAGAACTCCATTGGATCTCATTATCTCGACTCTGGGTCAAAAAGTCATTTTGTTCTTTTGGTTCAGGCTCGCCACACAAAAGGAGAGGAGATAAACCCATTCACATTCAGAATCCAGAGGATAATCATGTAGATATTTTGAACAAAACAAAGGCCCAGTGGACCAACATTAGCAGGGATCATGGGATACCCCCCCCCAACCACCACCACCACCACCACACACACGCCCTCAGGTTACAGCCAGGGGTGAAGCCAGTTCAAAGAGGAGAAGTGAAGCAGGTTTGGCAGCATCTCAAGGAAACATGGTGTTTGTGAGGTTGGCATGTAATTACCTCCCAACAGCCCTCTGATTCCACTTAGCACTGGGCTTAATCTTTATAGTCCTACATAATGCATGGCAGCCATTAGTCACTTCACATAAGTTATTTGTCATCTTGCTGCAACATGGAGGCTTCAAGAGAACAGAAGTTTGTCCTTTAAGCCAGAGGGGAGGGAGCGGGCACGAGGCTGCATGGAATTCCTGCAGCGGTAACAGAATTTCAGTAATCCCAAGAGGGAATTTTGTAGAAACAGAGTCAGAAATTTGCGGTGAAAGGGTTTGGGAATGGAATTCAGAGATGAAAGCCAGACCCCCCCCTCCATCCCCCGCCCCCCGCTCCACCAGTACTTCACACAAGGGGCCAAATTGCCAACGACGTCATCATTGTTTTCTAGGGCCAAACAGATTAGTCTTAAATGAGGCCCTGGCTCGGTAACTGCAGGATCCACTCATCAGGCCGGGGTCCACGTGGAAGCCGGGTGTGATATCTCTCAGGCAAGAGCCGAGTAAACACAGAGTAAACACTGACATCATCTGTGGGAACCGATCGAGTGTGACATCAGCGGGAAACATTCAAGAGCAGTGCCTCATTGTGTTTAATGTTAATGTTTTACGTTTTATTACAGCTGCTCATGTGAGTCGACTTTTTAATCCGCGATCCCTTTTTTCTTTTTTCTTTATTCCCTCTTTTTCAATTTCATTCTCCATACAAGCCTAACTGTAAACCTGATTAAACATATTGTAGAGTACACTTCATCAGTCTCGCTCTTTCTCACACACACACACGCACACACACACACACATCATATGAAAGCCTGACCTTATGTTAGGTTGTGTCTGTCTGTGTTAAATCAGTGGTTGGGTTTGTATGATTGAGGATTTATGACTTTATAGCCATTTCAATGTAGTTGATTGGAAATTGCTTGCAAAAACAAATGAGAAACCTCAAAGCTTCATAAAAAAACAAGTGGTAAAAACAGGAAGTGACCACAATCAAACAATAACACATAAAATAATAATGAATAATAAAACAGAAATGAAACAATTGTTGCTGTAAAGTGAACACACAGACGCACAACAACCGGGGCCGTGTCACCACTGAACAGCTCCATCTTACATCAATAGGTTTTAGAAGATGACATGAGTTGAGTCTTTCTAGAGAGGAAAACATGATTAAAGATGAACTTAGTCTCTTCATCCGTTGAAGGATTGAAGTTCCTGCAACTTGATAAACTGAGCAAGATTCATCACAGCGGGCGTGGCAGCCAATCATGGTCCAGTATACAACTAAATCAGGGATAAAACAGAGCTTTCACCCAATTTTATCTTTCACCTCAGTTTTATGTGTTGAATAATTTGGGTAGACTACAGTATATCCAATTCATAGAGTTATCATCACACTTATGAGTTGTTTCATCATGTTCATCATGTGTGTATGTGTGTTCCCAAATCTGAGCAGTTTAACTCTGAGCTGAGGTTTCTCTAGTTGATATCAAAATAACCAATAACAGGAATCAAAGATAAGGCCTGTGTAAACACATGTACTGTATATATATCATTTTCCTCTAATTTAAGAATACCAGGACAGTGGTGCAGGTGTCCTCATTCAAAGGAAAAGTCAGGCGTGCAAACAAGGACACACACACACACGCCCCACACACACAAACACACACACTCTCCTCAGTTACAGCTTAATTGACACTGCACCCCAGGACATTGACCAGGTGTTGCCTTATTGCTGTTCACATACCTGTCTCCTCTCAACCACCTGACTGTTGAGAATAAAAGCCCTAATTAATTTAGGCTGCAGCTTCCCCTTTCAAACCAGTCCGGTGCTCACTTTGATCTGTTTGCACTGCATTTGATCTTTAGTGAGGCTGTTAACAGCACCACTGAATTAGACCATTGGCCCCAGACGAAGTCCGTCCTAATTACCGTCCCCTCTATTTAACAAAAGAGCCGGAGGCCTTGGGCCTTATAACCGGTCTGCCTTCTTCAACACACACACACACACACACACACACATTCATAACCTCAGAGACAGCATGGGCTTTCAAACCTGTGGAAAAATAAATGGTGGTCGACATGAAAAGCACATTACATGGTATCAGTATGGAATATTCTAATTCATTTTCATGTTCATTTCCACAAAATGACAATTTATGAAACTGTATTCTACGCCGTGTCTTTCCTGGAGGTTAGTATTATAATTTATTGCGTCTTTCAAAAAAAAAAAAAAAACTGTTCTATTTTATTGTTTGATGTCCTGTAATTTAATTCCTGAAGCTCTATCGTTGATCGTCCTAAACTAATTCTGTCTGCCAGATGCTTGTTCAGAATCAAGGAGCATTGATTCATATATAAAGTTCTCTGCCTTGTTATACACTGTTATATAGCTACTATATGTCTGCTGGCTGTTTTCCATGGTTTTAAGCAATTGTATCATTTAAAGGCTGTTTTTATGCCATTGCAGACAAGATATATAATTTATGTGAAAGCATGTATATGACATCATACTATTACCCCATTGAAATGTAAATTCCCTCTGGGCTGCACATAATGAAGCCGTTTGGGAATCTCCATAGTGGAAACCTAATCATTTCACCCTTAGGTATAATTGTATTTCTTTACAGGCTGATACAAATAGTAGAAAGTACACTGTGCACTGTGCTTTATATGCAGTGTTATCTGAAAATTGAAACCTTATTACATGTCAGAAACTGTGGAATGAATTCATCTTTATTATCTACTCATATATACCGTGTGCCTTCACATTTAAACATATCAGCTCCCACTTTTCCGCTGCAAATCAGATAACATGGACAGCAGTGTTAATGTTGAAGAAACTGTTAAAACACTGTGTGTTTATAAAAGCTGGTCCTGCTATAATAAGCAGTTGTGGCCTCTCAGGTGAAACCTACACATGTGAATCATGAATCTTGCTCACAGATCACAGGCGCGCTCTGAAAACCTTCAACGTCTAATCTGATTTTCTTTTTTTAAACATGTCCTTTGATGACTTTGCAAAGGACAGTTACCCCAGAAAATTCCCACAAAGCATCATGGGGGCAGCTGAAAAGGAAGAGCAGAGTCACACGGTCGGGCCCACATTGTCTATTCAACAGAAAACCCTCATGTTTCCTCATTCCAGTAGAAACAAGGAACAATGGGAACGTTGGTGTGAAAGTAAGAATTTATAAATTCATGATACTTGATGAAATAAAATAAAAAGAGTTTCCCACAATTTAATGAATGCGTGTACTGTAAACAGTTCTTCATCCTCTAATGACACCCACATAGGTACGGACTCATCATAAAAGACTGATGATAAGACAGAAGATACTGTATCTCTAAGTTTGAACTAAAGTTGTTTTGAACAGGAATCTACAAGAATAAAACCAGTGTGTAAAAGATTAGATAAAATCAGATTATCATACAACAAGCATGTCGACTTAACATGCAGCAGCAATGGGACGAACACCTTAAAGCTGCACAATCAATGTGTTAGTATTAACCATGGATCAAATGATCATGCTTAAGCAAAATGTTGTTTAACGAACGTACGAAACTGGACAGAACCACTTTGTTCGGTGATAACATGTTATTTTTGTGTCTACAAAATTCACACATATTTTGTAAGATCACCATTTGAAATAATAACTTTTACTGTAAGAGCCTGCATGTCTAGTGATACTGTACTCACTGTATATATATATATCTTATTCCATCTACACTCTTTTATTACTCTATACAACCCTCATTCTCTTCAGAAACGCTGCTGTGCGAGTATATGAAACAGAGTTATTGTTGCACACATTGTTCCCGTCCGTTCTGCTTGTGTTTTATGTTGCTGCAGTCCAATAGGTTTGAGGGCTCCAGTGAGGAATGTGGTGTGTGGGCATATGGATTTGATAGGTATACATTTTTTTTGAGCAGCGAGCATGTGTTTAGGCCTGAGCACAAGCACACAGTGGTAGAGTTTTGGAATGTTGAAGGTGCAGGTTTGTACACCTGACAATGAAAGACTTGTTTGATTAAGGCTTTTAACTTCAGAGCCAAGAGCTGATGTTAATGGATGGTGTTGATGGAAGGTGTGCACGCCTCTCTTTAAAGTAATTTTTTTTTTACAGCCTTGGTCTTTGTGTAGCTACTTTGGCCGTCATTCATATGAATTGTGATTTCACTGGGACAATAACGACACTTCTGACATTAGAGCAGCAGTCGAGTCGAGAAAATGAGGGGATGGTGCCGACAAGGACGCTGTTTTTGCAGTTGGGTTGTTTTTTATTTAAGTCAGTTAGATTGAGTTTGAGTTGAAGAAGCATAACTGACATCATTATCATCAAGTTGTTCTACGTATGTGAAAACAAGTCTTTAGCAAACATTATGTATGATAAGCCAGCAAAAAATGTTTGAGAAAACCCAAAAGATAAAGACATATTAGCTAAAGGACAATCAAGTTTAATCAGGGATGTCACCTGAAGAAAGACTCAGGTAGTCCCACTTGTAGAAACCTCAGTAAAGTACAACTGGTGGTGATTCATATTTAACGGTATCATGACAAACATGTTCATGAGAAATTGCTCATTTCCGCAGCTATTTTGTATCACATTTTTAGGCTCAAATAAACCTAAGTTCAACATTCATTCTCTATAGCCTGGTTTATGCTTCTGTTGACAAGAGGAAAATGAAAAGGTCATAGGCATCTTCCTTACAAGATGACAGATTTAATGCGGCCAATAAAAGCAAGTTTAAGACATACTGTAAACAGTGTTTAACTGTACAATATTAATATTCAAGAGAGTGATTAATGGCAGCTTTCATTTTTGTTTCTTTTGGGAAGCCCCCCCAGATACACTGCTGTTACCCCCTCTGCCCCCCACCAGAAAATACTCTGGACCCGCCCCTGCTTGCCAGAAGAGAGTAGTGGTGGCAGTGGTTTGACAAAACCTTCCGCCCCACACTGTGGGTTCTCATGGTGTCTTTCAGCTGATTGTTTTGGTTTTCTATCAGCAGCTTCATTTTGATTTGTTTTCACTTGTCTCATTGTTTTCAGCTACAGTGGAGGGCTGTTGTCAGTGAAGGGAGGGTTCCCTGCTCTGCACCAAACTTAAACAAAACTTAGCAAGAAACTGTGAGCATTGAGAGCCTTTAGCAAAGCAGATATTCCCCTATATCGCGTAGGGGTCCGCGTCGACGCCGTAGCCACGCCGCAATAATAATTAATAATAATCAATAATCAATAATCAACTCTGTCTTGTAAATAAGAAGTCTTAGTAGAATAAGCAACACAATAAATTATCGCTGTTAACAGCAATATCTTATACTCTTACCCAGTAGTTAGCGCTCAGCTCTGTACAAACATCTCAGTGTTTTGTGTAACAGTCAATATTTATAGAATAACCAGAACAAGCATTGATCAAATGGTGAAATTGAGAACAACAACAATCGAACACCACTTTATTTATATAGGCTACAACACAGAACACTAGGATGTTTGCTGTACAGAGTTGATTAAGAGCCTTTGTCGGAAGTTAGTGCGTATAGCTTTGTACAGTGAATATAAGAGCTTTACACAATGATTAGCATTACAAAAAGTCAATGACCATTGGGGGGGGCACACAGGATGGCCAATCAGATTGCATGGGGGGGGCGGGTGCCCCCCTGTGCTACCATGGAAGACACGCCCCTGCCAGCAAGAACCCAAATTCAAGAGCAGAGAAAAGCGACAACATTATTATAACATTATTCAATATATTAGTGGTACCAAATGAGTGTTAGCATTAAACCTGGTAACAAGAAACTCCTCCCCCCCCCCCCCCCCTACCTGCCTTTTCACACTCTACATCGCCCCTCCCTTACATCCTGGTTGCTTTCATTGTTTGCTGATGTTGGACTCAGAAGCTTGCTAGACTATGGCCCTCTCCAGTTGGTTAGAGGCATGAGGTTCACTCAAGACCATAAGACACAAATGCATTCAGGTCTTTTCACATTAAGGTGTAATAGACCATTTGATACAGTATCAGAAAAATGTTATAAAACATTGCATCTAAATGATTCTTCAACAATTTACTGATGAGATGTTCAATAGATTTACTACAAATTCATTCTAGTCACTAGGACAAGACAACACTCTTTGAATTGAGCTTAGTTTGCTTTAGACTTCCTTTGTCTTCATACCTGACCATTCCATCCGTCTGTGTGTGTGAACAACATGTTATTAAACTGACTTACATGCCCTTGAGGAGCTTTCTGCACATACACTTTCAAGTCATCACCATCCGCATGTGACATCATCAGAGCGCTCTTGCATACCTTTGTTGCAGCTTCTTCCTCGCTTTAATTCACAGCCACAAAAGATAAGAGGAACCCATAGCGTATCAGCCACAAGAAGAAGGGCTCTGAAGAAAGAGCAATGCAAAGGCAAAATAAACAGATTTCAAAGCACTTTTATATCAAGATCATCAAACGTCCCATGCGATGAAACAACATGCCGCAGCTCGCTTTAATTGACACACTGACAACCTCAAACTTATGATAAGAAGAGGAGAGTGGGGGCAGAAAGGATGGATGGAAGGAGGGAGGCGAGAATAGAGGGGCTGAGGAATGAAAGGGAGATCAGCCTAAACTAACAACAATAATGGAATGATAGAAGGGCTTAATTTTGCCTGACAGACGGCGCTTTCATCAGATTGTGTGCCTTGAACTGCACCTTGATTAATTATTAAATAAGGAGGCCTGCTCTTCAGCTCTGGCCCTCATTTGATGCTCCTGCAAATGTGTTTCTGCTGACAGACAGAGGTCCACCACTGGCCCCTGTTTACATATACCAAAATAGAACAGCAGGCAAGTCCTTATACTGTGTTATAAAGCATGACTGGAGCTTTGATGGTATTACAGCTGCCTTAGGGAGGCTTTTCTCCGTCCGATTTCAACCTTACACATAGATATTCTTCATCGTCACCATGTTTACTACTGTATGTTGATTCATTTGTTTGTACTGTATGTGGAGAATTTGAAATCTGTACTTCTAACCATCTTTTTTGATTAAAACTTCACAAAAGTGTGTGGTCCTGTTCTGTACACTGATACTGACGTGACATTTCCATATAGAGTTCAGCTGGTTCTAGCTTGTTGCAGCACTATTTGCTGGTAGAGAGTATCATACTTACAGTTTTGAGGGACTTGTCCTTACTTGTGTTATGACATTTTCGTAAACCCTCTACTTAAACATGTTAGATGGGAGTCTTTTTAATTTGTTCCCAGCTCATTCATATGTCATATATGACATTTATTTGACGGCTGCAATTACTAACAACTCAGCAATCTAGGATTTTACACATAAAACATATGACCAGTATGTGCTAAACCAGGATCAGAGAACTTTATTCATCCCTTGCGTGAAATTGTTAATTGCTATGTAAATGCATTTGTGCCATTTTAATGTGTTTCCATTTACAGCTGGTACTGCGTGGGTGCATATGAAATGCAATGTACATTGTACTGTATGGATAAATACAGTATGTGCATAAATAGTAAATACAAAGATGCAAAGATATATCTATTCATAGGCTGTCGCTCCAAATCCACACCTTCAGGTTCAAACTCCCTTGGTAAATGTGCTGCACGGTACCGCAGATAGAGTTAGAGGATGAATTATATATATATCCATGGATAACATCAAACTGCCTGCATTTGTCATGCTAATAAATGCTCCCTCCAAATCAATCAGACATGGGAAACAATAACGCAGCCCATCATTCAACAAATCAAAACCTCATGATTTTTCCCTGAAATGGTCACAGCTTTCTTTTCCGCGCTGAAATCCGTGCTCTTGGCCTCGATCTGACACGAGATTATGTGGGATTGGCGTCTACCTTTCTCCCCCCCCAATGCCCCCTCTCCCCTTTTCCTTTGATTTGGGAGCCCTCTGTGTGCGGCCTGCGTCTTTTCAGCTGCTCTTGTTTGGTTTGGGCATATCTGGCATAACTGCGGTCTTGTTAATACCTCACCTCCTCCACCCCTCTCCCCTCCCCTACCCCCAACTCAGTGCATCTGGAGAACATCCCACACGCCCCCATGGCTGTATCAGACAACCCATGTGTACACTGTATGCGCACACCTTTGAAAATAAATACACTATGCTCACATATATACATACGGCACAGTACACAGGGTTTGTCCTCAGATAAACTGTCCGGCTTCCATTCTTCACTTCTGTGAGGACATCCACCCGCAAATCGGCTCGCACGTCTGCTCAGTTGGGAAGAAAGAGAAGAAATTAGCAGATATACACAAGTCTTCTTGGAATGAGAGGTAGCAGGATTCGGTTTAAAAAAAAAAAACCTTTGATCTAGCCTTAACAAGATCGCTTTGACAAGTCCAATTTATGGCTGCTGCTCCCAACAATAGCTCATTGTGTAGAGATGCTGGAGATGATCTAATCACCGTTGCCCTCAGAAGTCTGAGTGAGGAGATGAAGAGGAAACATAGTGGAAACATTGTCATCCATCACTTTTGATGTGAAAACACATGATGGCTTCACCTTATCTGATTTCTTTCCAAATTAGTAGGACCAAATGAAATGGAGCAGATCAAATGAGAAGAAGGGAGTCGTTTAATTGCGTTACACACCCACACTCCACTTCCTGCAGTAAAACTGTCCCTCTCCTCTGCAGGAATGGACATAGCGATGAATAGGTGGAGAACAATGCAGCCGCGGACGACGCTTTTTTGTCCGACGGTTTACACGGTTTTATCAGTTCTCTGCTCCCTGTTAGCACAGCTACGAACACACAGGCACGTCTCGCATACAAATACACACCAGAAGTGTTTTCGCACACAGATTTTTTTTTTTTCAAACTTCAAATAAACCTGGTTACCAAAAGACAACCAATGTCTCCTTATCGTCAGCAATCCTGCGAAAACCCTCCCTGCTCTGGTGAGAGTTCAGATGTCAGCCACGCACTGAAAGACAAAGCTGAGCACAAATACTGACTCATGCCATCCTCTATCTATGGCACCGAAAGAAAAAAAAAAAAACACAAGGCAGATTCTGAAATGCCACCTCGTGACTTTTTGGAGGAGCTAATCTATTCTATTTAATGTAGTTCAGAGGGGCCCCGGCTCCGCACTGAAGACACAAGGCAGGATTAGTCCTCATATAGCGGTGGCAAGATGAAAGGAGATAAACCACTTAGCCTGGTTCTTGGATGATTTTATATATTTATTTCCCACAAGTCTCTTCCCAACGTTTGAAAAGGGATTTAGCAGCGAAGACACTTAAGTCTCTGGAAGTTAATCTTTTTTTTTTTTTTTTTTTTCCTCTTTCAAATAAGTTGTGTATGGGTTTTTTTGTGCACTGTTGAGTTTTATGAACTTTCAACAGTATTTGAGTGAGGGTTGAGAGACAGAATTCCCTCTGCTAACTATGGCCTTTGTAATAAAGGAATCCGAAGCGTCGCCTCGCCTTGAAACTGTCATGAGAGCAAGTTTCAATCAGAAACACTGGATTCTGTCGCAAACCGCTTTGACATTTCAATGTATTTAACAGGTCACTGTCTCTGAATCATACCTCTGCATAAATAACCCCAATAATTTAGACGCACATTTCCCCCTGACCCCCAGAATGTGTCGTGTCGTCTTCATGTCTGGCTGTGAGTCTGACCCATCTGCTCCTCAGTATCTTCCCACTCCTCTATTGACTCTGCAGACCCTGTGCTCTGAGCTAAGCCCGCCGAGGGGTGCCGACCCAAGGCTTTGGCCCCCTCACATCAAAGGCTCCTTATGGAGGATGTTAATATTTGCTCAGGTGCATCTCGCGGGTCTCCCTCTCTGAGTGGAGACTGCTCTGAGCATATAAATATATCAGGGGCCAAAGGGACGTCTGGTACTGCTGTCCCTGTGTGTGTGAGAACCGGTGGAAGGGGAGTGGATGACAGCGTGTGTTGTCGCAAAACACACACACACATATACACAGACTCCACCCCCCCCTCTTCCAGACTCCTCCGGCTTATAGCCTGCATTTGAACCCACTCATCTCCCTCTTTTCCTTTCTTCTTCGTGCCCCCTCTGACCCGGGGCTGACCTTAGATCATGGGGGGACATGGACAGGACAGCTGGGGACAACAGGAGCCCTGTCCCAACCCGAATCCCCCTCCTGCCTCCTGCCTCTTCCATCCCATGACCCCTGCATTGCCTTTGAACTTCTGTCACCCAATACCAAGGCAGGACGTCCCTCCTGAGACGCGGCCTGTTTACCCAACAATGTTACAAATAAGAACACAGTGGCAAGATTAGATATAACTCTCCCTCCCAGCCTTTTGTTTATGGCGCAAGACCTCCATCTCACATCTGCTCCGATTCCATCTCGGTGTCACTGATTACGAGCGGCTTACAGAGAGAGCCCGGGCCCCATCTCCCGACGCCTGCTTTTACACTCCTCTTCTTTGGATGTCAGGTTGACTTGGCTCGCCGCGACCGGCTTGTTTGCGCTGAGCTCCACAAATAAGATCTAACCCCTCGGCAGCCTTCGTCGTCAGCCAACGCAGATAGACAGACGTGGAATCTAGAAACTCCGGCGTCACATCAAAGGAGCTGGAAGCAAGTCAGCCCCACATCTGCGGAACAATCTGACTGCGAGACTGATGTGTTTCGTAACCAGCTCGCTGACAATACACAGACTGTTGAGGGCCTGCAGAACTGCTGCTGCTGCAGGCCTCAGCCACACATACAGTACATGCTGGAGTTTAGGATCCCAGGCAACTATGGAGTCCTGGTGTAGGGTGTCTATGTTGTTGTGTCCGATTCAGCAGTCCAGAATAAAATCATGATCGTTTAACGTATATATAACGTATATATATATATATATATATATATATATATATATATATATATATATATATATATATATATATATATATATATATATATATATATATATATATATATATATATATATATATATATATATATATATAAAAATATATGTTTTATGTTTGGAACACACTGACCAGATGGGAAAGTTATCTATTTTTCACACCTCAGAAATACACATATTCATACAGAAATGAGTGAGACGAGACAGATTGTACAGTTAAGTAAGTAAGTAAGTAAGTTTTGTGAGAACAAGGTCGATATACACAGTCCCAGTGGCAGAAAATTACCTTTAAGCTATGCATATTGTACATTTACCCAATGCCCGTGGCTGAAAATCCATTAATGCTGTGACTGTCGGTTTATCATCGATGTGGAAATGTAAAAAAAAAAAAAAAAAAAAAAAGTCTTTCACAATGACTTTGTCTCTCTATCTAAACTCAGCGCTGGTCCAAGGACGTGAGCAGAGGGAAATGTCATTCTTTGATGGCATTTTCCTGTTCTTGCCTGTGAATAACGATAACATTACCTGAGCAAAATCAAACAGGAATGGTAAATGATATAATATTGATCATCTGGTCTCATCAGTGGAGCCCAGGGCTTGTGTTTCCTGCTCATATTGTCCTCTCTGCTTGTTGTAATCATCATTTTCTCAAAGTTAAACAGGAAAATATTTCAAGGCATTCAATAGAGTATTGGAAAAAACTGTTTCCAACTTAACTTTGTATATGTACAGAATGTGTATGTGAGTTCCTTTATCTGTCAGATAAAGTGCAGTGTTGGGCGGGAGGCTTCAGTTCAGCTGGAGATGTTTGTTGAAAATTGATTAATTGCTAACATGAAATTCAGCAATGAACAGCAGAGCGCAAAAAGTTGTTCCTGTTTGTGACCTATAGTAAAAGTTCAAAGAAGAAGGAAGAGCGCGCACACTCAAAAAGAAAAAAGAAACAGTCAGGAGGTGCTCGGCTAACAAACAATGTAAAAAGAACAAGAAGCCAGCAACCAGTGTCTTACTGATGTCTTTAATGCCTCACGGGTACAGGCAACCTACTTTTTCTATAGTGAAAGTTCAACATATGGCTTAAAGTGGAACTTTGCAAGATTTTTTCCTTAAAGGGACAACGAGGAGTTTTGGAAAAGCGAAGCGTTTTCACACTACATTTATGAGCCTCCGCGCGCACCGTAAAATTCTTTTGACCGGCGCAAGACGGACTCATGTTTTCATTCATCAAGAATTAAAGTCAGAGGTTGGAAGAGGTTCACATACCGTTGTAGTTCCGACCATAAACGGCGATTCAGCTGCGTTATTCTCATGATTCGTTGCGAAACCGAAAGTAAAAAACGCTGGTCGGCTCGACCAGCATCTCCGCCACCACTAATAATAACAAAATAACGATAGAGACAGAACGATATATTTATCGAAAATGGGCCCATTAACAAGTGTGGGTAGCGGAGATTCATCCACATTAACGTGAGACTTTTTTATAACCGAATAGAAACTCCTCGTTGTCCCTTTAATTAAACAGCTTAGGAGTAACTGTGACGGTTAACTGACTCGTTGTTTGTAGAATGGATCCTCTCTGCCGTCCACCTTGCTTCTCTTGCGCCGGAAACCAACCTTGCAAGATCAGCACCTCTGACCCCGGTGTCCCAGATCTTGTCTCACCAGAAACATGGACTGAGGAGGGTTAGCTCGCTGTGAGTTTTTACAACAGTGTTCTAAAATATGCATTCCAAAAGGGTGGGGGGAACTCAGTAGAGGAAAAAACTGTCATGTCCTTTTACTTCCTGTTTTATATTGAAGTCAGTCTTCCTTTGTGTGCCCTGCTGTTACCTACTGTAGTGTGTCTCATCTGTGTTGATTTCCCCACATGTCCCTTGTTTTTTCTTGTGTATTTAGTTCCCTTAGTAGTTCCCTTTCAAGAGAACATTGCATAAAGAAAACAGCCTCATCAATTTAACAACACATAGCAAATCACATAAATATAATGCAGAGATATTTCCAGAGGACACTTAAATGTAAAGAACCTGCTGTGACACACTTATTGTTCAATGCTTTTAACCTTAAATGTCACAAAGCATTGAGCAGTAAGTAAATAAGTAATCATTTTATTACAGTGTCCTGCACAACAAGGTGCCCCAGCCCACACAGGCTTACAAGACTCATGTAAATCAAGTATATTAATATCCAAGACAGTCATAAAAAGTTATCCCGCGCAACTGCCATGCCTTCTCCAAGAACCTATACTTCCCCCCCCCCCCCCCCCCCCCATATATCCACCTTCCATTGTTGTTAGTGTAACATGTGACAGTTTCTGTTTAAAGCAGAAGTAAGCGATCCGGTCGTTTTGGCTAATGCTGCGTTCCAGGCAGGCTTTTGAAACTGTAAATTACAGCTTCAAGTCACGACTTACGACTTTGTAGCGTTCCAGGCAACGTTTCCGACCTGTTTTACCTGTGAAAGTCACTATAACGGCCACTTGTAACTTCCGACCCGTGAACTCGTACCAAATCAAACTGATACGACTTCACAGGTCGGAAAAACTCAAGTTACGAGTTGCCTTGAACGCACCATAACGTCTTGTCAGCCGATGGAGTTAGCAGTCCCCGCCCTCGTCATGGATCTATTGGTCCTCGTCCCTACGTCACCACATTCAGGTGCATCCCTTGGCTGCACACACAGCCCTTCATGCCGTTCTCTCTCCTCATTGGATAAAACTTGTAGGATACGAGAAAAGTTTTCTCCTCGGCTTAGAGCAGAGCAGAGTGACTGACAGACCCGTGTTTCGGTCCAAACACTCTATATAAGTGATTGCTGTCGGAAGATATAACTATTTAAGACTTATATTAACACAAAAATATTGCTTACTTCTGTTTTAACCACCTTTATTTTACACTGTATATTGTTCATAAAATATATAATCTAAAAGCGAAAAAATGTAGGATACCTCTCTGATCCGTGGATGGTTATGCAATTTGTTCCAGTTAAATATGCTCCTCTGGCAGTTGAGTTAGGCGGTTCCACAGTTTCAGTTCAGTAAACTTTATTGTCAATCACACAATGTAACTGACAGTTACACAGGGGATCGAAATTGCGTTTCCCCAAACTCCAAATGTGCAATTTAAAAACATTAAGACATTTAAAAATTTCAACATCATCATACCACACATACATGACATAGAAAACACAAATATACTGACAGATAAGAGGCCTATGATATTGTGGGGAGGTAATAAAGTGCAATATGAAAAGTGCAAAGTGCATAGCAGCAGAAACAAGTCCATATGTTATGTATGTGTATGTTCATATGTGTATGTGTATGTTCATGTGTGTATGTGTATGTCCTTGAGTGAATTGAGTAGTCTGATGGCCTGTGGAAAAAAGCTGTTGCTGAGTCTGGTTGTCTTGCACCGCAGGCTGCGGTAGCGTTTGCCGGATGGTAGGGGGGAGAACAGTTTGTGTGCTGGGTGGGTATTGTCTTTGATGATATTGATGGTTCTCTTGCAGCAGCGGGATGTGTACAGATCCTGGATGAGTGGTTGGGCTGATCTGGTGATCTTTTCTGCTATCCTCACCACCCTCTGTAAGGCCTTTTTGTCCGCAGCAGAACAGCTGCCGTACCAGACAGAGAGGCTGCTGGTGAGGATGCTCTCAATAGCACCCCTGTAGAAGGTGGTGAGTGCAGAAGGGGGAAGGTTGGCTCTCCTCATCCTGCGGAGGAAGTGGAGGCGTTGCTGTGCTTTCTTGACAAGGAAGGTGGTGTTTGTTGTCCATGTCAGGTCATCTGTGATATGCACCCCCAGGAATTTGGTGCTTTTCACAGACTCCACAGCACTGCCATTGATGGTGAGAGGTGTGTGTGACATGTTTTTCTTCCTGAAGTCCACTGTTATTTCTTTTGTTTTATTAACATTGAGTTGCAGGTTGTTCTTGTCGCACCAGTTGATGAGTTGATGGACCTCCTCTCTGTAGGCAGAGTCATCATCGTTGCTGATGAGGCCCACCACCGTTGTGTCGTCAGCGAACTTGATGATGTGGTTCGAAGTGTATTTGGCACAACAGTCATGCGTCATCAATGTGAACAGCAAAGGGCTGAGCACACAACCTTGGGGGACCCCGGTGTTTATGGTGGTGGTCTCAGAGGAATTGTTGCCAGCTCTTACTGTCTGTGGTCTGTCAGTGAGAAAATCCAATATCCAGTTGCAAAGTGAAGTGCTGATGCCTATGTTCCTGAGTTTGTCCACCAGATGTTGAGGAATGACTGTGTTAAAGGCAGAGCTGAAGTCGATGAACAGCAACCGCACGTAACTGTTTTTGTTTTCCAGATGTGTCAAGCATAGATGGAGTGCTGTAGCTATGGCATCATCAGTGGAGCGCTTGGGGCGATATGCATACTGGAACGGGTCAAGTGTGGTGGGGAGACTGGATGTTATATGAGCCTTGACCAACCTTTCGAAGCACTTCATCATGATGGGAGTGAGTGCTATGGGTCTGTAGTCATTCAGTCTTGTGGCTGGGGATATCTTGGGTAGTGGTACAATGGTGGTGGCTTTGAAACCTGCTGGTATGATGGCTTGACTCAGAGAGGTGTTGAAGATATCTGTGAGAACATCAGTGAGTGAGTCAGCACAGTCTCTTAGCACACGCCCGGGTATATTGTCAGGACCTGCAGCTTTCCTGGGGTTCACCCCGAGTAGGGTCCTCCGCACATCAGCTGGGTCCAGTGTGAGTGTTGCATTTTCTGGACCGGTAGGAGCTTTTGTTGGTGTGGTGATGTTGTTTTCTTCAAACCGGCTGAAGAAGGTGTTAAGTGAGTTAAGAAAGTCTATGTTATTTTCACACGGCGGGGGTGTTGGCCTGTAGTCGGTGACTGACTGGATGCCTTGCCACAGGCGTCTGGGGTCTTTAGAGTCTGTAAAGTGAGAGTGGATTCTCTGTCCATAGGCCCGCTTGGCTGCTCTCACGCCCCGGTTTAGATTGGCCCTGGCAGATCTGAGAGCATCTTTGTCCCCGGACTTGAAAGCAGTATTTCGTGCTCTCAGGAGCTCACGTACCTCCCTGGTGAACCAAGGTTTTTCATTGGCTCTTGTGGTGATGTTTTTGAAGACGGTGACATCATCCATACATTTGGATATGTATCCCGTCACAGACTCTGTGTATTCGGTCAGGTTGACGTGCTGGTTGGTAGTGGCAGCCTCCCTGAACACAGACCAATCTGTGCTTTCAAAACAGTCCTGGAGAGCTGAAGTGGCTCCCTCTGGCCATGTTCTGATCTGCTTCACGGCTGGTTTGCTCCTGGTTAATAGTGGTCTATAACCTGGAATTAGCATAACAGAGAGATGGTCTGAGCTCCCCAGGTGAGGGTGGGGAACAGCTCTGAATGCTTGTTTAATGTTGGTGTAGACCTGGTCGAGAGTGTTCTCTCCCCTGGTCGCAAAGTTCACATGTTTGTGGTAATGTGGAAGTACTGTCTTGAGATTGGCCTGGTTAAAATCGCCAGCGATTATGTCGACCAAGTCCGGGTTAAAATTTTGTAGTGAACTCACCGACTGATACAGCGTAGACAGTGCGTCCTTTGTGTTTGCACTGGGTGGGATGTAAACAGCTGTGATGTGGACGGCAGTGAATTCTCTTGGCATGTAGAATGGTCGGCATTTAAGTGTTAGGAATTCTATGTCCTCAGAACAGTGACTTGAGACGACCACAGCGTTTGTACACCAGTTGTTATTGATGAAAATACACACACCTCCTCCCCGAGATTTACCGCTGAGAGCTTGGCTTCTGTCCGCCCGGAATGTTGTTAGTCCGTCCACCTGAATGGCGCTGTCCGGAACGGTGGGTTTAAGCCACGTCTCAGTGAGGATGAAGGCGTTGCAGTCTCTCACCTTTCTTTGTGTAGTTAGATCCAGTCTGAGGTAATCCATTTTGTTTTCCAGCGAGCGCACGTTGGATAGCAGGATAGAAGGAAGTGCAGGTCTGTATGGATTAGCTTTTAGCCTGGCGCTGATGCCCGCTCGTTTGCCCCGCTTGCTCGGTCTAGCACACCGCCTGCGCCGCATGCTAGTTCTTCCACACCGCGTGCGCCACCTCCAGTGTCGGCCGGTGGTGGGAGGGGAATCCGCTGCCTTGCTGGCCCCTTGGTCTTGCTGGTGTAGGATGCCTAGCTCGCGGAGTATTCCGGGTTCCACAGCCAGATTAACTCCAGAGAGATTTTTTGCACAGATGGAGTGACGTAGTCCGAGGAGAGAGCTTCTATTGTAGGCTATTTTCGTGCAAGACTGCAACGGTACAGACAACATATTTAACATAAAGCGCACATCGCTATCGGGAGCTGGAGTAGCCGCTGCCGTACAGGGCGCCGCCATCTTTAATCATCTCATCTCACATCACTGTCTTGTCAAACAGCCTTCCCAACGTGTATCACCTTCTGTAGCTAACTTACTCTATAGTGTATTTATGCACTCCGAGGAAGCACCTCAAAGCTCTACTCTGAATAGTTTTGCAGTGGGTGGCCTCCTCAGAGCCCCACACTCCTGCTGCATAGAAGAGAATAGATGCAACCATAGAGTCACATAATTTAGTGTAAGTAGCAAAACCTAGATCGGGACATAGTTTCATTTTACCTAATATGGCACCCAGAGCTCTACTGTAGCTGCTGAGTCGGCCAACATTTTCCTTCCCTCTGAAAAATTCAGAAATTCATTGAAAACAAAGCCTAAATATTTATATGAGGGAGTATAACTCAGATTGCAAGTGCATGGATGTAAGATAATACAGTATTTCTTGATGAAACCACTGTTACCCTCCCCTCCAAATTGGCCCTCAGTGAGTTTCAGGGCTTCAAAGTGTAATTTCAACAACCCTGGGACTTGTTTTATTAAATCATATGAACAGCATATTTTTATTCAAACTTGAACTTGAACACATATTCACATTTTAGCTTCATAAAGATCACAGATCAATTATTAACTGCTACCAAATCTTCAATACTTACACAATACACAATGCATAGAGTGTGTAGAGAGGGGTCAACAGGAGCCCACAGCTCATTATTGCCCCAGAGTCATAAATCTGGCCTATTGTGCTGAAAGCATTCATCTATACATCTATACATTGATACTGCTTACTGGTTGGATCCAGTCCCGTTGGGTGCAGGCACGGTGAGAGTGATGATCACTGCGTCACCACTGTGTAATTGAGTGTGATGGGGGAAAAAAGAAGAAAAAAAACCCAGCAACCTGACGCAGACGGACCAACAAAACTAACTCATTAATGGCAGAATGTTTTTTAGTCTGTTTTACTATTCACTTTTACAACTTTATGTAAATCTATTGTGTGTACTCTACATATTACAACCCCCCATTTACTACTGGATTGCAATGGCATAACAGTGCTATACATAGTTGGTACTGTACAAACCACACCCCTCCACTTCTAATCAAAAATTCTCTTTAACATACTCAGATATAGGAGTGAGGGGGGTTTTCTACCACACTTCACGAGATCCAGTTAATGAGGATACCACTCATGAGTCAGAAATCTAAAAATATCTCTCGGCACTCTTTCCCTGCCCCAATTCAGGTGGCTTGTTTTGAGGATGACCTTCAACTGAGAGCACAAATATTTGCAAAGATCTATATTACTGTGTTGATTTAAGTTCATGGCCACCCTTAATAATGCATTAAATCCAATGTACAAAGGGATTGATAATAAAACTATGAGATATTGCCACCCCCCATACGGAAGACACCACAGCTGCTCCTCGCAGTGCTTACAGTACTAATTAGTAAAGTGTGAATAGGAGGGGAAGACATTTTTTGAAATCATCAATGAAGACCGACCTTGTCACTTTTATCAGTGTGATGTGTCACCATGTAGGGACAAACATATTGAGTTGACTGGAATTAACACAGATTCCCAGAAGGAAATCACCAAAGTGAGGGGACCATCTGCTCAGCAATATGGAGATAATTAACTGCACATAAATGAAGTCAATAAACACACAGTGGGTGAAACTACGTCCATTCAAATTAGACGGAGATGAATATTAGATAACAACCTAGTGAAAAAAGGAAGCACATCGTGTAGGCTATGTATGATTGGAAATTATCTATCCCATGTGACCTCTGGCGTTTGCATAAGAAATTTCTCTCTGTCTTTCTTGTAGCATCATGTTGTAATTGGTACATGTGGGTGTGGACGTGCAGGCTGCTTTAGAAGAAAATCCACCCACAAAACACTTTTTATAAAGTTGTTTTTAATAATTCGGATCTGTTGCACAGAATAGTGAGTGTTCACTGTACTCCCACTGCTACTGGTGAACTCCTTCCATGCTCAGAATGACTTCCAACCACCACTGGAACTAGTCATAAGCTTATGCAGCACTATTATGTATAACAGTGAAAACTGACAGCCGGGTATGCAAAAGGGGGGTGTTTCTAAGAGTCACGACCTAGTTAGTTTTAGGCCATTGCCTCCGTGACATCGTTTTGAAGCTCAGAATGAGTTGCTCCACTGCTGCCATCTTGGCTGTACCTGACACACCTGAAATGGAGGGGTGTATGCAGCCAACACTTGTGTCATTTGTGTACATGAAGTCATCTTGTCTATAGAAAAAAGAATCATGATCAATTTAATCAAGGTTCATTTGCAGCCAAATTTGCTCTCCTGGAAACACATAGGGCCGACTGTTGCACACTTTCCTTGTTGTACAGTTAGCACGTTAGCCTGTTAGCATGCTAAAAGTAATTTGATACCTCCGATTTGCTAACATGACCTGTCTGTGCCCAGCCTCAGGAATAACTGTAACCCAGATGTTTTGCCATGTTTCATTGATCCAACAATTTTGTTTTCTTATCTGTAAGTGACTATTCCAGCCTCACGTACTCATCTACACTTTCTTACTTATTGTAGTTGAAGAAAGCAGCATCATACAGTTCTTCATAATAACAGTGTTATGGTAGGTAACAGTCAATATGTTACCTCCAGTAATTTACAGTCATATAGTCTGTAAATTACAGTCATCTGATGAACTTTCAGGATAATTCATTAAATAATGCAAAAATCACTGTATGAATAGTTACTGAGAGAACAAAATCAAAATGATGGTGTGTCAGTCCTTGGATCAGTGATTCACATCACATGAAGTAACTTCATCAGCACAGGATGTTAAATAATGAAATACTGGTAATTATACTTAGTACGTTTTTTACTTCTCAAAAAAAATGGGTTTGTTGCATTTGTTTCATGATGTCTGCCTTCATTTCATTTCAGTCAGTAAGTTGTGTTCAGTGTCATAACAACAACAACAATTAGCGGCTTGCATTTTATTGGTTAATTTATTAATTGAGCCTTTACAAGTGAGGGTTTGATGGACGACAGTGTAAGATGAGTGAGAACAACAGGAGAGAACAATGAACAGTGGTGATGATTTTACAAATCCATAGTTATCAAAGATTATCCAGAAGAGAACAGCAACTCCTGAAAGGATGAGGGGGGGGAAACAAGCGCTGGAGGATAAAACTGACAGTCAGGAAAAACCTCACTGATACCACCGCACGTCACAAACTCTCCTTGTCAAATATTCATCACAGCTTTTTTTCTCCATCCCTGTTTCATTCCAGCTTCAATAGTAATAAATACATTAGTGGATAAAAGGAAATCAAACCGGTTCCCGGTGGGAGCGTGTGAAGCCTCACAATCTCCATGCTGTTTGTACTTGGGAAGAATCAATTAAAAATGTACAGCTGCCATAGATTTATTATTCATACGCACATCTTTTTCAATTCATCGATGGGCCGACGTGTATTTGTCAGGCGGGTAAATACATCAGCAGAGGAGGAGGAGGAGGAGAGAGGAGAGAGCAGGGATCGTTTGGGAGAGGTGGGGTTTTCACTGGCTCCTTCCATCTCAGATTTATAACCTTTTAGAGGGTAATGATTGTCCTTTAGCTGCATGTATCTTTCAGAGACACTCTCTGTCCGTCTGCTGTTCTGTTAAGTAAGTACCCCCCCCCCCCCCCCCACACACACACACACACACACATACATACACCTCTCTTTTCATTCTGCTGATCTCTCTTTGTCTCTTTCTCTTTGTCTGATTGTCTCTCACAACTCAAACTGCCGGCTGCTACACATGGATTATTGACCAGTGCGTGTTTTTTTTTTTTTTTGTTTTTTTTTTACATTTTTGACAGATTCCTATCTGATATTTTATCATTTTGTCCTCGCCCATCTGCCTGCCAGTCAGGTTGCTGGTGCTATAGATCCCTTATGGCTCATCCAAAGAAAACCATTGAAGCTCTGCAACGCAACCTTTCCCCCCTCGCGCTTTGCTTATAGGATCCACAAGCAGACCTACAAAGACGTGATTGAAGTGAAAGAGTCAAGTCAATCTGAGCTGGCTCACTGGCACGCACACGCACACACAAACACATGTGGGTGTTTCGTCTTGTAACATCTGAGATTCTTCAAATGCGCTTTTAAAAAAAGTTTCTCGCCAACCACATCAGTAGAGGCGAAACTTGAGAAAAGGGCTGCCAAGTAAGACACAAACACACACACGCACGCACGCACAAACACATGCGCTACAACGCACCTACCTCCAGGTTTCTCCTCCATGAGAAGAGTGTCCTTTCTTCTTCCTCCTCCTCCTCCTCCTCCACTTCTTTTCTCCTTATTGCATTTTTATTAAAAACATCAATCTGCGTGACGCTCACTTGACATCTGTTCTGGGGAAAGTTGTGGAGTCTTAATGGGGGATCAATAGAGGGAAGATTACTCATGCTCAGGTGGAGGGTGAGGAGTATAGTTTAGCAGATGTTCCATACAAAGATAAGTGTATGTGAGTGCATTAATATGAGCGTGTGTTTGAACACGTGTGTGTGTGTGTGTGTGTTGTGGTATGTGTGAGATAGCAGATATAGAGGATCCCTGAGGGAACCCTCTTCCTGAGAGTTTCATCCTTCAGGCAGAAAAGCTTTGGAGGAAGCATTTCATACCTTTAAAAATTACACGCTTTGAAATGTGAGCGACTGATAGACAGCAGCGTTCAGGCTGAACTAACACCTTCGTTTAGCCTTAATGTGTTGCCCCTGTCAGGTTGGATCTCTCTATATCGTGTCTTTTGACTAAACTTGATGGTGGAGTGTGCGCACGCATCTTTGCCCATCTGCTGTATAAATGTTCCTTTTATCTCCGAGATGTGTTGCCTCTCAGATAAGATGAGATCTGAGATGACTTTGTCCAAATCCCAAACCAAAGGCATGCAGGTGAAAGAGAAGCTGAGATCTTCAATGTTGTGGATATGCTTCCTCTTTCCTCCGGCTGTCGTTCCAGCTCTCCACCCCTAGAGGGCCATGCAGCCAGAAGCCTATAAGTATATACTGTAGTTTGTGAAGCTACTGGGTCACTGGGTGCTGGGCTGAAGGCTGGGGCCGTCCATACGTCAGCTGTTGGGAAAAACAAAAGTAAAACCTGATATGATCTTGGATGAAGCGATGTGGTTGCTGCTGATCTCTCTTCCATCAGTCCGTCTCATCACATGCAAGAGCTGAAGTGATGGGTCTGAAAATTTCAACAAAAGTAAAAAAAAAAAAAAAAAAAATTACCGAGAGACGGAGAGGAAAAGCCAGGAAACACATGATGACCTGCTAAAGCAGCTTCTTCTGGCTCTTTGCCACAATTTTTCGCTGCTTCTTTCCACATCTGGAACATAAAGGAGCTTTTTGAAGGCAGGAGATACTGTAGGTTACTGGATGTTCCTCCACCTGCAGGTTGCTTCAATCACTCTCACACATACACACGCACACACACACACAGTAAAACAAGCTTTATCTGGTATGTTAAAAGCACATCCCAGACGCAGGAGGAGCAGCTTGGATGTTTCCAAAGGCGCTGTTTTAGAGAGACAGCAGGAAAGGTGTGAGGAGGAAAAAATATGTGGCCTTTGACCTCAAAGGAAGTGATTTATACAGGACTATAAAGCGAGCCCTCAGGATCAGTGTGGGGCTGTGATTTCGGAGAAATGGCCACACTTAGAATTAGAGGAGAGTCTTCCACTGATCCTGAAACCTTCCTGTCATTGAAGACATTAGATCCAACAAAACATAGTCTTGTAATGGTGATTAGGTTTATTAGTAATTAATTCATTAGTTATTTTTGGCATGTGGAGTGAGCAGGAGGCCAGTCTGCTCAGCCAGAGGAGGGCTCTGTTGTCTGTGGGAGGAAAAATACTGAAAACAGAGGGAAACTGAAGAATACAGGATGAATCCAGTCTGCCTTTTCTACTGGAAAGAACTGAGAAACACAACTCCCAGTTTTATTAAACATATAGTTAATAGCACAGTAATGCAGTGCAGCTACTCTTGTTCATCCTGTTTTCTCCTTTACTGTAGCTACTTCATTTATTGTTTGTATGAGTTACCAGTGACACCTGAGTCTATGTTGCTTCTCTCCTAAAATAAGACACATTACTACTACTACTATTACTACTGTATTACAGGGTTCTTACGGATCCTTAAAAAGTCTTAAAAGGCATTGAATTCATTAATCTGTTTTTTCTCCAGACTTTTTATGCATTTATTTTGAAAGGACAGCTGGAGAGAGACACAATCCAATGTTCATGTAGCAGTCACTTTACCTTGGATCACATAGGAAAGTGGGTAAAATTGTCACTAACCCTATGTAATTGATGTGGGGTTTTTCTTCTTCGGTCTTAAAGTCGGTCTTAAATTTCATTTCAAGTGGCTTTAAAAAAGTCTTAAATTTAACTTGGCTTAAGCTATAGGAACCCTGTATTACTACTTCTACTACTCCTACTATTACTACATAACTATTACTATTACTACTTCAACTCCTACCATTACTACTACTACAACAACTATTACTATTACTACAACTCCTATTAACACAACTATTACTATTACTATTACTACTACAGTACTACTACTACTACAAATATTGCTATCACTATTACTACTACTACAGTACTACTATTACTACTACCACCATTACTACTACTACTACTACCACTACTACTACAAATATTACTATCACTACTACTGTTACTACTCCTACTAGTCCTATTACTACAAATTTAGCGTAGCGTTAGTTCTGGCAGGCCATGACGTCAAGCTCTTAATCAGCACAGCGTAACTGTCTTCACCTGTGCAGATCAGCTGATGGCTCAGCTGACTCCCCGTGGCTGCTTCCTATTGGGGAACTGCATTCAGGGCGCGCTATTTAAACTGCTCTAGTCTGACGTCACCTCCCTTGCTGCTGCTGCTGCTTCCTCTGCCGGCTTTTTTGCAACCCACCTCCACCCCAGCTCCTCCTGTCATTGTATCTTGTTGGTTGCTCTTCTCTGTCTGGGTTTTCTTTGCTGCTGCGCTCCCTGCTTATGCCGTTCATGATGGCTCGTGAAGGGCAGGAAGGTGCTCTTCCTGCCTCAGGCTTTCCACGCAAGCGCGTGGAAGAGCAGGGGGTCCCAGAACAGTACCATACCGCCAAATTAAACTGTGCAAGTAAATAAATATTATTTTGACATAGTGGTCCTGACAGAACTATTACTGTTACTATGACTACTACAACTGTTATTTCTACTACTACTATTATTACTTCTAATAATGATGATAATAACAATAACAATGAAAATGAATGTACATATATGTATCAAAAACAAGGTATCATCACATCATGACATTCTAATTTATTAGTGGCAGTGTTGATTTACAGAGTTTGCTTCTACTTGGTCATTAGACATCCAGATCCAGAATACAGCAGGGTCTGGGTCCGACCCAACCTGATAAGACTGAAGATAATTTGAACCCAGACACAGGATCCAGGACCAAACTTCATGTGTTTATTGCTGACCACAGTGGAACTTGGATTCATTTTAAAGGGGTAGTTCAACATTTTGGCAAATTGGCCCATCGCCATAATCCCTATAGTCATAGCAGTAGATTCGTTACCTTTAATTGTCGGTGAAAGCTGTTTTTAGAGCAGGCTGCTCAGACTCATCAAATATACACAACCCAAAAACTCCAAAACGCTTTCATGGACAAGTTGTGACCTGCACATTCACGGAGCCGTGTTTGAGGTAAATACAGAGTCTGCTTGCTGAAAAACTGTCCCTGAACGCAACTCGCATCAGCGGTTTTGCATGAATTTCCCTCTAAAACAACTCCATCTCGTAACGTTCTGTTATTATCTCATAGCGTGGTGAATGTGCAGGTCACAACTTGTCCACCAGAGCGTTGTGGAGTTGTTGGATTGTGTATTTGATGAGTTTGATGAGGGAAACCAAGAAATTCCTTTAGCCTCTGTAGCGTAGCTCTGAGCAGCTCACGGCTCTGCTCCGCCGTTCTAAAAATAGCTTACACCGACAATTAAAGGTAACAAACCTACTGCTATGACTATAGTGATTATGGCAATGGTCCAATTTGCCAAAATGTTGAACTATCCCTTTAAGCATTTCACATAAAAATGGGAACACAGCCAGGTGATCAGTTAAAAAGCTCCAGGGCTCTCACCCCTATGTCACAAGCTGCTCCGACCAGCGTTTGTCCAGCTTCCTACATGTCACTCAGTGTAATTTACACATGCACATGAACGTGGAAATGCACCCTCACACTCCACTCAACACAAACACACACACAGACACACAATGCAATTAGAGAGGAAAAATCTCCCTCTTTAGCTTGTTTTCTTTTCACTGCATCGAGCAAAAAAGAGTAAAGCAGAGAAAGTCTGCCTTTCTCTCTCGTTTCCCTGCCTCTCTCTCTCTCTCTCTCTCTCGTTGCCCTTGAAAGAGAAAAGGACAGGCTCAGACAGCCTGGGAACGGCTAACTACCAGAGGATCCGAGCAGTGCTACATCAAAGGCCACCCCATTTGCACAGCAGCTTACACACACCCACACATACACAAACACTGGCTTACATATTTGGGGTTGCTTTCTCTGAAGTTCATTAGGAGTGGCAGAACTATTACCCTCTTTGACAGCATGTGTGTGAGTCAACTACAAGAGGGGAGAGTTCAGCTCATAAACAGCTTCGGCTCGGGCCAAAAAAAGTTGGGAGGCTTTGGAACAGTCCCTGCATTATCTTTGGTTTTTCTCTTATTTCCGGATTGTGAGAGCGAGCCGACTGTCTCGCGTGTGAAAATGTTTTATCCACAGATGCTACCAAAATGTGTCGTGTACAGTAAATAGCTTTCACAAGTCATTTTCCGTGACTGGTGGTTTAAGTTAGTGGAACAAAACGGCAAGAATCATAAGTAGATGGATTAGTGGACATCTCCTCCCACATCCTCTGATCTTTTGCTACAGCCTCATGAGAAGGAAGCCCCCTTCTACAGTCATCTAGTACACTTAATCTGAAGTGGCAATATTAGAACTCTGAGTCTGTGCCAAGACAAATGCAGCTAGCTGCACACAACTGGCTGTTCTCAATGCTTCCCGGTGTACCATGTCTGAGAAAGCAGAGGGGGGGGGGGGGGATCACACATGAGTAAATGGTTGGAGGAGAGTGGAAATGAATGAGGGAGGAAAGGGCAGATTAACGTGAGAACAGAGGAGGAGTGTACGGTGTGTGGGAGGGACAGATGATGGATACAAGATGTGTGAAGATCCTCAGACAGGATGAAAGAGTTTGAGGAGTCATATTGAGTTATTGGGCTAAGACTTTGAGCAATATGATAATAACAGCAGAGGCCAAGAGAGCGGAGGTCACTGTGACATCATTAAAAGAGAGGATTAATGTGCAGTTTCACCTTAAAAGTTAAGGTGGAAATGGACTCTAATTGGCCGGTCGCCTGTTGATACTTAAGCAGGCTGGAGAGGCTTCATTTCAAGGCCGGGTCTGGTCAAAACATGAAATCTAAGTCCAGATGAATGGGAGCTCAATCAGGACTCAGACCACAGTGGTTAAGGTGGACACACACACACACACACACACACACAAACTCGCTCTGTTGTGAAGTGGAGCTTGCATTCCAACATCCACTGGCTGGTTGGATACAAGTCATCTCACCACATGTTGGAGCCATTACATGATGTCATGGTGGTACCATTTCCCACTAGCGCCTGCATGTGTGAGAGGAAGTGATGTCACAGGCCCAGGCCGAGCCTTGCAGATGGCACTCTCATAGAGCAAGAGAGATGCTATCTAAAAACTGTTTGCATAATATGTGTGTGTGTGTGTGTGTGTGTGTGTGTGTGTGGGTGTGGGTGGGGGGGGTTCAATGAGACATGTTAGCAGTTGCACAGATCAGTTGGTTTATATCCAAAACACCACCCAGCTAAAAAGACATTTCCATCCTCTTTGCTTTCACTTTGAAAACGAGGGTTTGTAACTTATAACACAGGGCTGGTGATTTAATGCAACCTTGATTAGTGAACCTGGAACTCTGTCCGGTTCCCTCGTCTTACAATCAGTCGTTTTTTGAATTGGATTTTGGTAAAATACCTCAAATTAGACCTGTGGTTAACAAAAGCTTCAGCGAGTTTCCGGTTTTGTTCTACGACATAAAACACGTCAGTAAAGACACTACTTGTGAATTTTGAAGCTTTGTGGTAAAAAAGGTGTGGTAAAAAAGGCGGTTGCTAACAAGTTGCTTAATACGACTACAAACCCTGTCGGGGTCATTTAAAGGTCATCAAGAGTGTTCTTATGTATGTTATTTTCTGTTATTTATGGGTCTTCAACAAGTAAAAACAGTCCAATTTCCCCGTTATACAATGTTTTTAAAATAAAGCAGCCAAAATCAGTGGAAAGCTTAGTGGTTAGGGGTTAGTTTTTTTTTTTTTTTTTACCTCTGGCGATTACATTGCTTCAAATACGGTAGAAAAGGTGTTCATATGTGAAGATTATCTCACTGAACAAAACTTTTGTTAGCCACAGAGCTTATTTCCTGACATAATCCAAAATGCAATGCAAAAATACCATTCTTTCTTTTCCGGGAACCAGCGCGATGCTAAACTTCCGGGTTTTGACGTCAGCCCTGGCTAAGTCACTCTGTTGTTTTATATATCATATGACTATATGTAATATGAATGATGACAACCCCACAGAGAATTATCACAGTCCTCATTACCTCTGCAGTGCGTTTTAATGTTTTTTGTTGCTCATTGTTATGGTTCCCTCTCACTGCTCTCATCAGTGTTGAGCCAGAGATTCTTTTTTTCAGTGTGTGTTCTCCCTGCCAAGCAGCAAACAGCAGACTATTTAGCAACTACAGACAGCTTTTAATGCCAAAAGAGGCAAAAAGCTGAGCTGAGTGTCAACATCTGACTGAGATTCACCAAGTGACCAGAGACACAACCACAGATGGATGCTGGACATCAGCTTTATAAGATGCTAATAGCCCATACAGTATGACTATGCTGCCCTGCCCTCAAGTGGCCACATTAAATTTACTGGTATATCAATATGTTTGATCAGCAGTGCAGTTTATCAAATGTCAGATTTATCAGGTAGGTGTTTTCAGTTTGAAGATAAAACAGAAGGGTTTCAATGCCATTGTAGGAGCCATGAATTGGGTTTTCTGTTAGTTAAGTTTAAGGGTTGTTTTGGTGTTGTTTGTTTTGAATATGATTTAGTTTATGTTATTATTTCAGTAGCGGGTCACGTCATTATGGGCGGGGTTTAGCACTTATGTTCACCTGTTGCTTTTCCTTTGTTTCAGAGAGAGAGAGAGGGGGTGAGCGTGGGTTGCCTTACTTTTTGTTGACCGCTATAGTTACGTTATTTTTTGGATTACTTTGCTTTAGTTTGTAGCCTACACTTTATTATGAGTTAACCTATTTTGTTTGGTTAATAAACACTTTGATCTTTAGTTCTGAATCTCAGTGAGTTTCTTTTTGATAGCGCGTCTGACAACCGGCCCATGCTTAGTCTCTCAGCGGCTCTTTTGGCTGAAGTCGCTACATTTTGTCAACAAAAAAGGCATTAATCACAAACATCAAGAGACGGATCAGCGGAGCCGAAATCAAGAGGACGAAAAGAGGAAGAGGACGATATAAACAGAAACCGGAGAAAAGGCACGGAGGTAGGCGCTGGCTGTGAAACAGTTTAAGGAGCCGCTGCGAAAGCGAACTACAGCCAGGTAAGTCCACCTGTGGATGTGCGCATTGAAGCCGTGGATCAATGGAAAGATCGCGGCGTGCATATTGACTGTTGTTGTTCATTGGGAACGATTGCCTGGTTAATGGAGGATTGGATTCCTCAGCGCAGTGCATCCGATGCCGAATTATCTCCAAGCTGTAAATGTGACTCTTCACTCTGTCTCTGAAGTTGATGTCGCTCCGCTGCTGTGCGTAATGTGGATGATGTTTGTTGAATGAATTTCGCTTCTGTTCTGTGGATGTGTCTCAGGTGCACAAATAATATCTTGTGGAAAATCAAAAGGAAATGAAAGAAGAATTGTGTCAAATTAATGCTGGTGTTGGAAGTTCTGAAAATCTAAAGGAAATCAAGGAAAATGAGTGAAATAAATGCTGATGTTGAAATGGAGTGTGGGAAAAGACAAAGCAAACTCACAGCCAAGGCATGGGCAAATAAAATCGAAAAGCTTCAACATGAACGTAAAATCACTGTGAATAAAATGAAAGCACTAATACCAGAAATGAAAGCCCTGATGAAAACAAAGGAAAATGTTTCACATGTTCAATCTCATTTTGACAAATTAAAACAACTGTGTGAAAATGCCATGATGTCACATGATGCTTTGATTGCTTTGCTCATGGAAGATGAACAAAAAAGACAGAATGAATGGTTTTCCAGCATCATGAAATACAGCCACACATTTAAGGAGGATGTTGTTAAGTGGCTGAGTGAGCCAGAGGAATCACAACAAAATGGCATCCTCAATCCATCTCATTCTGATTCAGCTGCTGCATTAAATGAGGAATTGTTTCAATGTCCAACACAGGATGAACCTCAACTTCCAACTCAACCTGCACCAAGACTCAGTACAGAGGAATTGCAAATTGACATAAAACCAAGTGACAGTGTGTCAAACGTGGGAAGCAAAAACTCTGCTACTGGAAGAGGGTCTGCTGTTTCTACTGCTTCTTCTGCACGTCTGATAGCAGAGGCTGACCTGGCAGCATTAATGGCAAGACAGAAATGGTTAAAGGACAAACATGAACTTGAGGAACAAGAGGAACGCCTGAAAAGGAAAAAGGAGCAACTTAAAATGGATGAAGACATTGCAGCAAACATGGCAAAATTAAGTGTGCTGAGGTCTCAGAGCATCATAAGTGGAAAGAGCTTCAGGTCAAGGGTTTCTGATGGAATGAACTCTTATTTGGAAAAAGAAAAATCTAAACCAAGAGCTCTTAATGCAGATGCAAACTCATTTATTCCACAAATGTCTGTGAAACAAAGGGAAACTAAACATGACTGCTTGGATTCAGGAACAAGGCCTAAAGAAAATACTGCGCCTTCATTCACTCACTGTGAATCTGTGTTATTGCATGAACCCAAACATCATTCAGTGAATCGTATCACCAATGATGACACACACACTCGATATGGAAACACCTGGAACGCAGGATTTGGGTCAACAGATGATAATCAAAACAATATTCTGGGAATTATGAGAAAGCAAAATGAAATAACAACTCTTTTAGTCCAACAGCAATGCCTCTCATCATTACCCAAAAGAGAAATTCCAGTTTTTGAAGGTAATCCATTAAAGTATCATGCATTTATGAAGGCTTTTGAGAATGGTGTGGAGAGAAACACTGACAACTGCAGTGACAGACTCTACTTTCTGGAGCAGTACACTAGTGGCCATCCGAAGGAACTGGTGAGAAGCTGCCAGCAGCTCAGCCCAGAAAGGGGCTATGTCAAAGCTAAAGCATTGTTATGTGAGCACTTTGGAAATGCGCAGAAAATTGCCTCTGCGTATATGGACAAGGCTCTGTCATGGCCGCCCATCAAGCCAGAAGATGTCCAAGCTCTCCAGGACTACAGTCTGTTCCTCAGAAGCTGTTCTAATGCTATGGAAGGAGTGGAATATTTGCATGAGCTTGATCTTCCTGCCAACATGCTTGCTATTATAAGGAAACTGCCTTATAAATTGCGAGACAAGTGGAGAACTGTAGCCTGTGAATTGCAGGAGAAACGCAACATGAGAGCCACGTTCAGTGACATCACCAATTTTATTGAAAGACAAGTGAAAATCTTAACTGATCCAGTGTTTGGGAACATACAGGATGCGCCCTCAGCGACAGTTAATAAATGCATGAACAAAGTCAGACCACAACATCGTTCTGGACATGAAGGAGCAAGCTTTGCCACCACGGTGGCTCCTGTGAACAAAGCTCAACCAGTAACTAAAGGAAAGGAACAAACCTTGACAACAGGGAGGACATGTCTGTGCTGTGGAGGAGGACACGCCTTGGATTTGTGCCCTCAGTTGGAGAAAAGAACCCACAAAGAGGCTTCTTAAGGGAAAATGGTCTCTGTTTCGGCTGTCTGTGTATTGGACACATCAGCAAATATTGCAGAAAACGGATCTCCTGTGCAAAATGTGGTCTCCAACATCCAACCATACTTCACATTCCTCCAAAAGAAAATGAAAATAATTCCTGTGAAGAAGAAAAAGAATCAGAGGTGGCAGTAGATGACACCTTGGTATCAAGTGGGCTCACCGGGGCTGGTGACAGTGATTGTAAACTTCCCATTGTTCCTGTGCAGGTCAGGTCCAAGAAAGGAGGCAAGATCATCACCACCTATGCTTTCTTGGATCAGGGAAGTACAGCAGTCTTTTGCACAGAGGGACTGATGCACAAATTAGGCCTCACAGGAAAAAGGTCACACATCCTCTTGAGAACCATGGGCCAAGAGAAGATTGTGAGTAGCCACGTTGTCTCAGGACTGGAGGTTGCTGGTTTAGGAAGTGACAACTTTTGTGAACTGCCAAAGACTTACACACAGGAGCGTATGCCCGTCCACAGGGGGAACATTCCCACGGAGAGGGATCTTCATGGATTGTCTTATTTGAGATCTGTGTATCTGCCTGAGATGGATGCAGATGTGGAACTGCTGATTGGAGCGAATGTTCCTAAAGCTTTGGAACCACAGGAAGTCATTCACAGTGTAAATGGTGGACCTTATGCAATCAGGACAAGGCTGGGCTGGACTGTGAATGGACCTGTAAAAGGAGATTGTGAAAAACAAGAATTATCAGTGAATGGAGTCTCAGTTGTGAATCTGGAGGAAATTCGGCAACAGTTCAAGATGGATCTTCCTGAACGCAACATGGATGAGCAATCAAGAGAAGAGAAGTATGTGGAGTTGGTCACACACTCGTCAAAGAAAGTGAATGGTGATTACAAGATTACTTTACCGTCAAGGAACCAGGAACTCAGTGTGCCAAATCATGTGAAAATTGTTGATCAGTGTGCTTCATACCCGAAGAGGAGGCTTCATAAGGACTCAGCATCTCATGCAGACACTGTGCTCAGTCCAGCAGAGGTCAAGAGGGCGGCAGCGGTGAGTGCTCTGCAGGCTGCGGAGGAGGTTGATACTGCGACTCACGTGATGAAACGTTTCTCATCTTGGACTCGTCTGGGGAGCATCTGCCTCAACCGACCAATAACAAGGATCTGCCTACCACAGGGAGCTGAAGCTGGATGAGGAGCGGATGCTGCACAGTGACACTTTGACTCGTTTGACTTGAACTTTTGACTCACAGACTTTCCACAGAATTGTGGTTTTGATGGACTCTGACAGTCAAGAGACATTTGACTTTATTGACTTGTGACACAAGAAGAACAGGAAGAAGGAAGAAAGAAGACAAAAATGTGCATTATGAATTTTGAATGTATAGCATATTGGTTCGTGTCTCCTATTAATATGAATATGGGTAATTATTATGTGTAATAACTTAATAATTAGGGGCTGGTATGTAGGAGCCATGAATTGGGTTTTCTGTTAGTTAAGTTTAAGGGTTGTTTTGGTGTTGTTTGTTTTGAATATGATTTAGTTTATGTTATTATTTCAGTAGCGGGTCACGTCATTATGGGCGGGGTTTAGCACTTATGTTCACCTGTTGCTTTTCCTTTGTTTCAGAGAGAGAGAGAGGGGGTGAGCGTGGGTTGCCTTACTTTTTGTTGACCGCTATAGTTACGTTATTTTTTGGATTACTTTGCTTTAGTTTGTAGCCTACACTTTATTATGAGTTAACCTATTTTGTTTGGTTAATAAACACTTTGATCTTTAGTTCTGAATCTCAGTGAGTTTCTTTTTGATAGCGCGTCTGACAACCGGCCCATGCTTAGTCTCTCAGCGGCTCTTTTGGCTGAAGTCGCTACAGCCATATCATTTAGACTGCTTGTTATAATGTGTGTGATTACAGCAAATTACTGAATGAAAAGATAGTTTTCTGTGAGGTCATCCATGAGGTTGTTGTGTGCTGGAACTGCAAGTGGGTAAGTTGTGATGAAGATATTTAATGAATGACTGAAGTGTGAGCTTAAGATGGAATAAATATAACAACATTAGCATTAACAAGCCAAGCAGTGATGAACAGTGCAATTAGCCAAATGTTGATGTGCGTCAGTAAATTACATTAAAGATCACATTGAAACACATTAAATATGTTACACTAATTGTTTCAGTGTTTTGGACATTTAGCTAGTCCATACTGGAGTAACATGCTGTCATTTGTTTGTCTGTATGGTACAGTTAGAGAAAATAATTAAATCCATATTGTTCGTACATTAAACAGAGATTTAATTCATAATAAAGAGATTTGTTCATTGTAAATGTTATTTTGAATCATTTGCACTAAAGAAATGTATGATTGACATTTAAGAAATAATTCTGATGACTTTTGGATGTCAGGTTGTAGCGGTGACCCTGATTACAGTCCTTGTTCCTGATACCTGGGATTTGTGGAATGAGGAACAAAAAAACAGGAGCTGCCATCATCATCCCTCAACTGTCACAGATGGGAAGTCAAAAACTGGACCAGACCAGCACCATCCAGATTCAGATCTGACCCGCCTGTGGACCTGACTCAGACAGGTAACACAACTTCACTATTCACCTGAAAACACCTTCAAGTATCATCATTAATCCACTGTACTAGTCTGCCTTTGAACTGAACAAAGACTTATGAATTCAGCGATTTTATTTCATTATTTTATGATTTCATCATTCATAATCCAGTTATTTTGTTCTTGTGTTGTCATTTAATATTGCAAATAGCCTTTCACAATTGCCATTACATCATAATAATAATAATGATCAACTCACTGTATTGCTCCCATGTCCTGCAGTGTTAGGTGCTATGTATGAATACCTACATGTACAAACAGATGCTAAGATAATATACGTACATGTTCACTGACCATCCTAGAGGTATAAATGAAACTCTATTTAAATATTCACCCTGCTTTGCTGACAATTTATTACAGGCTTAAGAATGTTATGATGACTAAAATGGTACAGATACAATTACAGCTGCCTACAACCGTTTACACGTACATGCTGATAAAAATTTGGAACTTAATACCGCCACAACACCTCATAAAACAATGTGCGCAACTTCAAAAAATCCCAGGTGTTTGTTTGTTTGCATTTCAAACACATCCCCCTTTGTGTGGAAACTGGTTAAGCACTTAATCACTAGTTTCAGGGGAAGGCAAAGAGAGGAAACATAGTGGGATGGCTAAAGTGGATTATTTTGCAAGAGGGAAAAAAATTGGGGGTTGAAGAGGGAAAAAAGGAGAGGGAGGCTGAGCAGCAATCGATGTTTTTTTTTTCCCGAAGGGCTCCACAGGGATTTGTGCTGAGTGATCTGAAGTGGCGCCCTGCTGTGCAAACCTGAGTGCTTTGACTCCACATAAAACCGTTCAATCACAGAGAACCATGTTCTACTAAAAAGCCCCTTATGAGATCATTACCAAGGATGAACAAACAGCCACTAATGAAAAGAGCCAGAGCACTTTCCTTGTGTGAAGCATAAGGGGGAAAGTTGCAGTCGGAGCTTCAGTCACAGATTCATGAGTTTGAACTGGTTTCTCTCTGTCGCCACGCTGAGAGGCTGGAGAGGCTTCTTCACTAATGTCCTGCTTTAAGATGGAAAATGTTCTTACTTAAATGGGCTGCTCTCAGATAATAACATCACTTTACTCATCATGAGGAGCCAGTTTTGTGTCTGTGGCCGTGGAGGAGCATCGTCATCATCTGAGAAAACAGCCCTGATGACATCAACAGGGTTATTAAACTTTGAGCTGGAAGGCCTATAGATTCATTGTGTTTGTGTCTAAAAGACATTGAAATCACCATGCAAAAAAGGTCTGATAAAAGATTATATTGAAATGAATTATGGGACCAGTAGGTCACCCCACTCACTTCTGGAGCTTGACCTATTCAAAAAACCATCGATCAGGCCTGACATTCTGAGCAACGACAGGTGAAGTGCAGTATTTCGAGCAAAAATGTCAAACTTTCTCTGGTTGAAAAGTGTTTTGATTGATAAAATAAGCACTTTTGTTTTTTAATACTATATATGTTAAATTAATCAAGGTAAATAGCATCAATTTGATCAATAATCACAATTATTTGTTGCTGCTTTAAAGGGATAGTTCAACATTTTGGCAAATTGGCCATTGCCATTATCCCTATAGTCTTAGGAGTAGGTGTGTTACCTTTAATTCTCGGTGCAAGTTATTTTTAGAACAGTGGAGCAGAGCCGTGAGCTGCTCAGAGCTACGCTATGGAGGCTAATGGAATTTCTTGGTTTCCCTCATCAAACTCATCAAGGTAATGAGGTAAATTCATGCAAAACTGGTGATGCATGTTCCCGTCGGGGGCAGTTTTTCAGCAAGCAGTCTCTGGATTTGCCTCAAAAACAACTCGTAACGTTCCGTATCTCATAGCGTGGTGGATGTGCAGGTCACAGCTTGTCCATGAGAGCGTTTTGGAGTTGTTGGATTGTGTATTAGATGAGTTTGATGAAGGAAACCAAGAAATCCCATTAGCCTCTGTAGCATAGCTCTGAGCAGCTCGCGGCTCTGCTCCGCCATTCTAAAAATAGCTTGCACCGACAATTAAAGGTAACGAACCTACTCCTAAATCTATAGGAATTATGGCAATAGGCCAATTTGCCAAAATGTTGAACTATCCCTTTAATGATTTCTCTGAAGCTATTCATGATACGGTACACTGAGTCAAACATGACGTTAGTGTACCCTTAACCATTTGAACAGAGGACAGTATTTGCTCCTGGGAACCTGCTCTGTTGTCAAATGTATTACAACTTGAGATGCAGGCTGGACCCTGCAGATATCAAACCAACGCAGGGGCCCGTTACAAATGAGCCTCAACAACTCCAAACCACAACAAAATCTCTCTTTGTTTGCGTGGCACCCGGGACCCGGGAACACGAAACCCTAAACGGTCGTATTGACAGTTCCTTCTGTTAGCACACACAGAAAAACAATGTAGGGATAATGATGCAATCCATCAAGAAGAAGCAGCAACAAGGGGCAGCCCCTATGCAAAGTGATACCTCTCTACTTTAAGGCCCCCATAATGCACCTGTTTGTTTCCACAACACAGGAGAATAGGTTCACATTCGAGAGCCGGTGGCTCTTTTACATGTTGACCTAATGGCTCCGGACTGGTGCCTTGTCTACAGGCACACTAAAGCAGAGAGGAAGTGTAACATCAATCACAAATCCAAACATGCCCAAACTGTGGCGGCCCAGGACGGCATCTTGACTCCACTTCTGTGTTTTATGTGCCTGATGAAATAGCGTCTGCTGTCCAGGATTATCTGAACAATTCTTTCATCTTTCCTAATACCATTACAGAGGGCTGTCCAAGAATAACCCACGAGAACAAACAGGAACAAAGAAATTGTTATAAGGCAAGTGCCAGTTGTCGTGGACAGGTGACAAAGACTGGAGCAACATTACGTGTCAAAAACACACAGAGCAATACATATGTCAGTGGTGGATTAAGTAGCAATGCCATGCGCAAAGTCCTGTGACTGCTCACATAAGCAGGGTGGGTGCACATGAAACAGTCAGCAGCAGCAGCAGAAACTATATCACAGGTCTGCCAGTAAAGAGCTCTTGGTCAGCGTACAGTGTGCCCTGTTTTACAGCCACATGCACAGATTAAAAGCCTAGGAACATTAAAGGGGTTGACCACCTGTCTCAGTCCTCTCTCTCAGGCCTGAATGAGACCACAGGGAGATCCTCTTCCTCCAGAACACCACCTGCTACCACTACGTACCACCCCCTTTCATGTTCAGCAACTCTTTAAAGATCCCACAATGGCACTTTGTAAGAGTGCCCAGTTTAGCATGAAGGCTGCTAGAAAAATCATGTCACACTGTGCTGTGACTTGCCGGAAAACTTAAAAAAACAAACAAACACAAGTGTTTACATTTATTGATTGCATGTGTGTATATGTACACCGATCAGGCAGAACACATTATGACCCCCACGTCCGTTTGATATCTGCAGGGTCCAGCCTGCATCTCAAGCAAATACTCACCTCTGTATAAATGGTTAAAGGTACACTAATGTAATGTTTGACTCATACTACATACTGTAGTGTAGTGTAGTAATGGATGCGCCTTTCCGTCAAAATAAAAGCACCAAGCTAATAAAAATGCAGTGAAACTTTTTAATTTAAAGAATATAATTTACAAGAAAATCCCAGAGCCATTAAGTTAACCCTTTTCTTTTATTGTATTTAATTGTATTACAAGTTATTGTCTATTTCAGTTGTATATTTTACTATTTAACAGTCACTTGATCTTAGTTTTGTACGTCATAGTTTGTAAATGCATCTTTTCGATATAGTTTGAGGCAGTGGGGGCGGAAGAGAGATAAATTGCGTGATGCTCGCCATGTAGCATGCTCCATCATCATCAATAACAACAATATGGCATTGCCGACATTGCTGCCCAAGATGGATATCGATGGTGGGCCAGAATCTAAAGTTTTATTTTGGTGAACACTTTTACTTTGGTGAATTTGGTGAATTTTAGATCTGCTCTCTAGACCGGAACCAGAATCCAGACAAAATTCAGACTGAACAGAAACCACACGAGGCTCGTATACTGTTACATGGATACGGTAGCTTCAGAGAAATCATTAAAGCAACAACAAATCATTGTGATTATTGATCAAATTGATGAGAATTTTCTTGATTTATTTAAAGCAGAAGTAAGCGATACGGTTGTTTTGGCTAATGCTGCGTTCCAGGCAGGCTTTTGAAACCGTAAATTACAGCTTCAAGTCATAACTTACGACTTTGTAGCGTTGTAGCGCAACCCACTTGTGTTTTTCCGACCTGTTTTACCTGTGAAAGTCACTATAACGGCCACTCGTAACTTCTGACCCGTGAACTCATACCAGATCAAACTGGTACGACTTCACAGGTCGGAAAAACACGAGTAACGAGTTGCCTTGAACGCACCATAACGTCTTGTCAGCCGATGGAATTAGTAGCCCCCGCCCTCGTCATGGATCTATTGGTCCTCGTCCCTACGTCACCACATTCAGGCGCATCCCTTGGCTGCACACACAGCCCTTCATGCCGTTCTCTCTCCTCATTGGATAAAACTTGTAGGATACGAGAAAAGTTTTCTCCTCGGCTCAGAGCAGAGCAGAGTGACTGAGAGACCCGTGTTTCGGTCCAAACACTTTATGTAAGTGATTGCTGTCGGAAGATATACCTATTTAAGACTTATATTAACACAAAAATATCGCTTACTTCTGCTTTAACATTTATCTGTGTAATATTAAAAAACAAAGTGCATATTTTATCAATCAAAACACTTTTCAACCTCTTCTGTATTTTATTATGTTACGTAATCAGTCATTCTAAAGGACACTTTACTAAAGTATTTGCACGTCCACAAAAAAGGAAATTGGAAAAGACTGGTGCAACATTAGGTCAGAATATTCTGACTTTTTAAATGGGTCAAGTTCCAGAAGTGAGTGAGGTATCCTACAAGTCCCATAATTCATTTTAATAGAATAATTTTATCAGGCTTCTTTTGCCAGGCAATTTCAATGTCTTTTAAACACAAAGACATACAGTACACTGATCAGACAACATTCTGACCACCTCTCTGATATTGTGTTGTTCCGTTTAGCTGCCAAACACACTGACAGCTTTCTATCAGAAGCAGCATGAACCTGTTCAGCAGTCTGAGCAACAGTATCTGGTGTGTTGGATGGGAGCACACGGGCCATGCAGCCTTCTCTCCCCACGTGTATCAATGAGCCTGTGGCCGCTTCACCACTGTTCCTTCCTTGGACCAACTGTTGATAGATCCTGACCACTGCAGACCGGGAACAGCCACAAGAGTTATTCACTTTACCTGTCAGTGGTCAGAATATGCCTGATCAGTGTTTGTCCTTGTGAGGGTGTTTGTCAGAGTGTGTTCCAACTTGTGAATGTGACTGTTAAAGTTTCAAAGGTATTTTTTCGCAGAATTTATTCTGTTACATTTCCAGTATTAAATAAATACATAAGTGTGTGTTTTTTAAACCTGCAATAACTGATTTTAACCGGCTGTTTGATGGCAGTGGGAAAAAAAAGCTTGGACATATTTACATATTATCATTTTTAAGTTGGCAAGCTTGTTAGCAAACAGTTGCCTATTTACACTTTCAGCAATATTAGCATTCATTTGGAAACATGTTTCTGAACACCTGGCGAACGGTCCAATATCCTCTCTCCTTTCACCAGTCCTCAAGGGAAATATCTATCTTTGTAGCTGCCAAATGCTAATGCTCGTTGTTTTATTTTTCAGTCTGGTGCTCACTGCTGGGCAGGTAGTGTAGAGGTTTATTAGAGCTCTTTGTGTGTGTGTGTGTGTGTGTGTGTGTGTGTGTGTGTGTGTGTGTGTGTGTGTGTGTGTGTGTGTGTGTGTGTGTGTGTGTGTGTGTGTGTGTGTGTGTGTGTGTGTGTGTGTGTGTGTGTGTGTGTGTGTGTGTGTGTGTGTGTGTGTGTGTGTGTGTGTGTGTGTGTGTGTGTGTGTGTGTGTGTGTGTGTGTGTGTGTGTGTGTGTGTGTGTGTGTGTGTGTGTGTGTGTGTGTGTGTGTGTGTGTGTGTAAAAAAAAATGTGTATAGTTTTACAGTAATTTGTGAAACCAAAACACTGAGCTCGAAAACAAGAGGTGATCTTGTCATCAGCACCATGCAAACTTTTGTGATCTATGGTTACTTTAAAGACATTAACTAGAGCAGCTTTAGATAGTTCAACATTTGGCCCAAATTGGCCCATTGCCATTATCCCTATAGTTTTAGGAGTAGGTTCGTTACCTTTAAAGCAGAAGTAAGCGATATTTTTGTGTTAATATAAGTCAGTTATTATCTTCCGACGACAATCACTGCTATAGAGTGTTTGGTCCGAAACATGGGTCTGTCAGTCACTCTGCTCTGCTGTAAGCCGAGGAGAAAACTTTCCTTGTATCCTACAACCTTTATCCAATGAGGAGAGAGAACGGCATGAAGGGCTGTGTGTGCAGCCAAGGGATGCGCGTGAATGTGGTGACGTAGGGACGAGGACCAATAGATCCATGACGAGGGCGGGGGCTGCTAACTCCATCGGCTGACAAGAAGTTAAAGGTAACGAACCTACTCCTAAAACTAATGGGCCAATTTGCCAAAATGTCAAACCATCCCTTTAACTGTTAATCATTTCCACCTGAAAATGTCTTAATCGGACATATGGGACATAGTTCATTTTATAGACATTTTATATAACAAACATGTACTTGACATGTTTGTTATATAAAATGTCTCTTTCAGTAAGCATATATATGTTACATGAGAGGCCAGGTACTCTGGCTTTGGGAAGCTGATATGTGGGTTGAAGCCACAGTACATGCATGACGCGTCATGTAGAATGAGATGAAAATAAAGTGCTGGTTGTGCAACTGCAGCCTTTGGATGTCAGCTGCAGTAAGAGGCGAAGAAACAAAAAGTGAGATGGTGAAGCCTGTTTCGTACAAAGATCAGCTTCTCTTTCTGACTCTGCGCGCCGCTCTTTGCTCAAGGCAAACCTTTTCATCTGCTGTACCCACCCAAACAGCCGTCCGTGACACTTAGGAGGCCATTTAACTGCAATGGAATAATAACGACCACAAGAAAAGAGCCGATTTCTCCAGAAAAAAACTCAATTACATTAATAATGAGAAGCGTGGGCTATATAAGATGTTTGATGGATCAGTGCGTGCTCTGTGATGGAAGTTTATCAAACCGAACACAGCACAGTGCTAACAGGGAAGAGAGGAAGAGAAAAGGAGTTTATGCCAGGTTGTACCCAGTGTTAAATTTAATGGTACAAGTCAGAAAGGAGTCACATCAAAGGACACTTAAAACAGGGGTTTGCTTTTTTTACTGGGAAAATAACAGACAAACTGTCATCATCATTAAACTTGGCCACAAATTGTTTTTTTTTCTTTGTTTCGGGTAAAGAAAAAACGGTTTATTTATCCTCCTTTCCTCCCACTGCCATGTAGGTCAGAGTCAGTGAATCAGATGTAACATATATTAGTGGGGAAACAAAATGCAGAGCTGCAGCCAGACCCAGACAGGCCATCTGGCAATTTTGGCAAACGCCTGAGGAGACCGTCCAATTTTGAGTCATTACTCACTGAAATGATTTAATGATAGATATTTGTAAAATACTGTAGTGTGAATGTGATGTGGTGTTTTCACTGAGCTGAGCACCTCCACAGCATTTCACTGTCAAATGAAAACACTTGGATGAACCCCCGTGGAACAAATTGTTACACATTTGCAGGTTAGACGTTTATGCGTGCAACACTTTTAAAAAGACAGCCCTCATTGTTAGATTTTAAGAGGAAAAATATCTTTCATCTCAGCTGTATTATGCAGTAGTTAGTGTGTTACGACCTCTCATGAAAAGTAGGTAGCCATGCCTATCTGAATATTTCCCACTTGGTAGATCAATGAACCAATAACAAACAGCCAGAGATTCATACACATAATAAACCAGTACAGTCTAATTTCAGGGATGGGGAGGGCTAAATAAACCTGAAACCTTGTCAATACAGAGAATGACTTGGCATTTCAGTCAGCCACTGCTAGTTACAAACTAACAAACAAATAAAAGATACTTATACAACCAGTTCTGTCTGCTGGTCTCTGATTCTGGTGCAATACAGGCTCTAATTGAGGCTCAAGACATGGCTGAATTTCTCCAATTAGTGTTGTGTTATGTCTGAAAACAACACTAGGTTATAAAGTCGATACAGAAAACTGTCAGAAACATTAGGTCACATATGTCAAACTCAAGGCCCAGGGGCCAGATCTGGCCAGTGATACAATTTCATGTTTCATATTTCTATTACAAATGGCCTGTATAGCGCTCACACTACAAATCCCATAATACACTTTAACAGCTACCGTACGGCCGTGACCCAAGCAATAATAGATGGACAAACGCAAAATCCCTATCTGCTGCTCTGTGGACAACAAATCTGCACATCGTCGTCTCACTGATGCACAGCTCCACTCAGCTCAGGACCGAACCCAAACAGACATGAACCTGCAGCCAAGAAAAGAGGCCGAGATTCTGGCATGGACTAAATGACATAATGTAGAAGATAAAACCAGGCTAAATGTGTGTTTTCTTCTGTTATATATATATTTTTTTTTTTTATTATTATTATTATTATTTTTTTTTTTTTTACACCTTTTCTGAAATCACAATACAGTTTCATCCTCATTTGTTCTCATTTTGCTTGAAGGCAGCGTTAATGAAAAACAAAGTAATTCATATTTTTATTCAGTATATTCTTATTTAATTTTATTTTTATTGATAATATTTACAGTATGCTGACTGTTCAAATTCATATTTCTGATTAAAACAATGTCAGATTTAGTCTTTTCAATAAATGTCAACACTGTTTGGAATGTGACATTTGGCCCCTTGTGTGATTGAGTTTGACATCCCTACATTAGGTGAATGATCCATCCAGACATGCATTATTAACCAGCCTAATCAAAGTCCAGTATTCACTCTAGTTCTAGCTTCGTGCCTGGCTTTATGCCTGCTAAATGTCAGCTAGCTTCTTCGCTAACTGTCTTTGGCGCTGGGTGTGTGCAGCGTACCATGGTTTTTAGCAGAGTGAGAACCAAAAAAGAGAAGTTTAGCACCATGAAACCATGTCGAGCTCAAACAGATGTATGTTGTAATTGTCATCATTGTCATTTGAGCCATTGTTCCTGGACTTCTGTACAGGTTTTTCACGTCTGAGCGCACCGTTTCACAGACACACAGTCTTCACAGTCCTGTCTCAGCTAAATGATTTATTGCTTTGTGATGTTTCCTCTGCTGGAGGTGCACATGCAAAACCCCGGTTCAGATCATCAAAGGAGGCGCTGCCCGTTCCCATGCTTGTTCCTTAGGTCTTGCTATTAAATATAAGTAGATCAGGTTAAGTGATCAAAGACCATTGGTTTCTGCGGCTTAAGTGTTGCTCCATTTCATCAAAGGCCAGCAGTCCTTTTTAACCTCCCCTATCTCAAGGTAACATAAAACTAGCAGGTAATGGAACTTTGCCTTTTCCTGTAAATATTGTACGTGCCGTTTTCAGTGGGAACCAATATGAAAGAGGATATAATGACACAAAATGGTAGCTCCTTTCACACATTTCATCCGCCACCAACAAAAAAAAAAGGCACCTGTCTCTTTTATCTGCAAGAAAAAAACAATACAAATAGACTTCAAAAGCGCATCCGGCTGACACTTTGTTTTCCTCTGACCAAAGTGTTTATCAGACAGGCATATATCAGGACACTCTGGGGCATTGTGTTGCCAGTAACCCACTTCCTCCAGGCCCTGGATAATTGTCACGACATATGTCCTTCAAAAACCACAACTTGGGAGCCATTAGCGTCAGTTTCCTGTTGATGACTAATGTATTCACTTTGGTGCTGTGTGGCACCGCTTTCAACATAACAGCAGTTAAACACATTTGTTTCATGTTACTCAGCTGGTAAATAAATCAGATTTTTTGAAAAAAGTACAAAGGAACTATTAGATGTAAATAATCTTATGTGACATCATTATTTTCAAGTAGCATGCACGTTAAGTGGGCATTATGGCATAAGCACTGCCACAGTAAAAGAGTCAGGTTTTATACAAAGACCACACATGCTGGATTTATGCATCTTCAAGGAAATTACCCCCTAAAACATCTTGTTCAGAAAGTCTAAAGGAAAAATTGAAGGTAACATTCAGGTAAACAGATCCTTAGGGGCGCTTCGCCTTCTCAAGTTTTTTCAATGGTAAAGAAAAGGTTGTTTTTTTTCAGTCACTGTGTGATTTACTGCACTACCCATTTGCACGCCAGCTACAGTACAGCTCTTTTGGCCAGATGGAAAGAAAAATGAAGGTTATTTTCTCTTTGTCTGTCTCTCTCTTTCCTGTGTGTGTGTTAGAGAAAAGGGTCGAACAATGTGCATTGAAGACAGATATCTTGAACATAAGGCCAGCATGTGTTGGCGTGCTGCACCTATAGACTGCTTTGTGTCCAGTCTGAGTCCTGATGGTATGCACAGCCGCCACGTAATCACTCAGCTAATGCCATTCACTGTACGTCAGTTTCACTGAAGTGCAGCTTTACTTCTTGTAGGCTAATTGCAGCGTAAACAATCCCCCACTACAAGAAATGAATAAAAATCAATTGAGACCATAACATGGAGTATTACCCATCCTCCTAAACAGCTATAAGTGGAAGGTAAGGACTCATATTCTGTTGTTGTTGTCTGATTTTCTTTTATTTGTTACCCTATTTAAAGGGATAGTTCAACATTTGCACATTCAACACGCTATGAGATAATAACAGAACAGAGTTATTTTCGAGGCAAATGCAGAGACTGCTTGCCCAAAAACGTCCCGTTATTATCTCATAGCGTGGTGAATGTGCAGGTCACAACTTGTCCACCAGGGTGTTTTGGAGTTGTTGGATTGTGTATTTGATGAGGGAAATCAAGAAATTCCTTGAGTCTCCATAGCGTAGCTCTGAGCAGCTCGCGGCTCTGCTCCGCTGTTCTAAAAATAGCTTGCACCGACAATTAAAGGTAACGAACCTACTCCCAAGACTATGGGCCTATTTGCCAAAATGTTGAACTATCCCTTTAAAGTGGATCAGAGTTACAAAACTCTGGTTATTCAGAGACACATAAAAGTAACTTTCTCTATACTCCTTTCTCTTCTCAGTGAAATCAGTGCTCCCATAATGTTGACCTCATGTTTGGCCTTGTGTCAGTACATTAAACGTGTTTGTGAAGGTAAGCATCTTTGGGATCCAAGTCTGAATTAGTCCAAATTTGCTTCAAAGTCGAGTGGAAAATCACAGCACAGCCTTAATGGCTCACCTTAAGCACCACCACTCACCACAATAATGGACAATGCTGCGTCTGTGTGTATGGTGAAAAAGCAAAAACAGAGGCAGAGGTATAGGCCTAAATGAATCCCTTATCAGGCCATCAGATATTGTCCCAAACCTCTCCAGCCATACGTAAATGCATCATATTACACTTTTCTATCATATTCCCAATCTTGAAGGTAGGTTCAACCTGTTTTGTGAAATTTTGGAAACTGAATATGCAACATTCACAGTTGATGTTGTGCAGAGGTGAGACTGTTTACAGGAATCTGGATGTCTCACTGTCTTCAATCACACAACTACTTCTGTCACTCTGTGTGTTTTTACCAATGCAAGAAAATGAAAGTTATAGCTCAAAAGTGTCCTTGGTTTGGCCAACTGAAATGAGTCACTGCTTCTCAAGTCGCTCTATAACAGCAAGTGTTTGACATGAGAACACGCATAAACACTTTTGTATTTGCATGCGGTCATGCAACTCTTTCCTGTTGATAATGATTGGATGATAGATTTAGCATATGAACTCTGTACACTCTGCTTGTTTCTTCTGCACTAATGAGCACCTTATTTCCCTACAAGCATTTATATGTTCAAAAAAAAAAAACACAGCTCTCCCTTTCTTCAAGTTGTCTCATTGTTGCTGGCCTTCCTCTACCTCTTCAGTATCTGATGCCAGCTGGTCGGGAACCAGAGCCGTGCTCCGTGTGACTGTAAATATTCCATACAGTTCTTTGGCTGCACATTATCTGTTAACTTCACAGCACTAATCAGATGTCCTTCAAACTCCTCTGATCTCTCTTTGTTGCCAACAACAAATAACATGCACTTTTATTACTTGCTAGACATTTCAAATTTCCTATTCTTCTATCCTTCTGCAGTAATCCTTTCAAGTTAGTCCTCAGCAGCACTTGTATGTGCTACGATCCGCCTCTCGCTCCCTCCCTATCCCTCATTCCTCTCTCCCTCTCTCTATCTAATCCCAGACGAAAGGGAGTTGGACACTCATTCCAAAAGTTGGAATTGTAAATAGCCCAAACCACATCTAAGGGAGAGACAGAATTAGCAAGAAAACACCAACTCAAGGCAGAAAGAGGAAAGAGAGAAAAATGCCATATTGTTCAAAATTCATCCTCTAATGCAAATCCCACACAAGAGGTTCAACAGTGGTAAGTCCACAGTAAACCTTGGAGCTACGCACAATTTTCCATCCTCACTTAACAAGGAGTTTTGTTTGATCTGTGTTATTCTGAAGAAATTGATCAAACTTCGATCTGTCTTAATCACATAACACAGATTAATCACGACATTAATCAATCAATGCTGTCCAAGTGAGGTGAGGAGGTGTTCATCTAGTGACCACAACTGACAACAAAGTGATCCATAGTGGCCGTCGCAGCGTCTTCAGACTCTAAACTGTCTCTTTCATGTGGGTGATGTGTCCTGCCCGCTTCTCCAGGAGACGCCAGCGAGGCACCATGGTCCGATTAGGGAGCTGCTGGCAAACAATACCAGGGCCCTGTGCCATCTCCAGCTGCTTCCTCCACACAAAGGCCTCACTGAAGTGGAGTGTACTTATTTATTCCTCTTTTATAAGGCTGACATGAAAGACAGAGCTGTTTGTGTCTGTTTGTTATGACTTGGGTTTACAATGAGAACCTTAAAGAAGACTCCCCCCAGAGTCCCATCAAAGTGCTGATGTGCATTTGGTGCTGGGCTTAAGTGGTCACAAATGGTGGGATCAGCTGGTTGCTATAGGTGCATTAATTCTGCTGACATCCTGGCATGATGTAAGCATGACTTCAGCCACAGCAGCGTGAGCTCCCCCGCTCCTCATCTAAGCAGATCTTAGGGAAAAAACACCAGGTGACAATGCCTTCTGCTTTTGTTGCACTTCGTACCTCTGCACTCTCACTCTGAGAACTTGGCCATATCCCACGTGCAGCCCCCGTGGGGAATGGCAAAGCCTCACGTCTGCAGCCGATTAGGGAGAGAGATTAAGGCCTGCCAGGAGAAACCGGGCCATGGTGGAGGTGTGGGTACTGGGAGAGATGGAATGAATAAAAAACGAGTTCAAACCAAATCAGGCCTGCTGGGCTTATCCGCCATCAACTGCAGCAGAGTGGTTGGAGCATCCTGTTAAAGATGCAAAGAAACCATGTTGAGAAGAAGAAGCAGAGGGAGAGAAAGAGAAGAAAAAAACTCTGAACCATTAAGTTTACATAACTTTCAACCCTCACCGCTGATTGTTCGCATGCATACTATCCAAATGTTCTCTTCTTTTACCTTCATCTTATCTCACCTGATGTGATGCACCCTTGGATCCAGAGTCAGGCTGCAGCTTTAAGCTCTTAACAAGCCCACAGAGGTTTTCCAGCCCTCGCTGTAATTTACAGACAGAGATATTTCTCTGGTTGTATTAACTCTCTGATAAGACTGTCTCATCCATTTATTCATTAAACAGACTACTGACAGTAACATTTGGTCTCAATAACATCTTTATTCCCATCTTTTCCTCAGATTATGATGGAAATGTGCTCTTCATGTATGTATGTGTTTTTTTTTACTTGAAATCTACATTGAATTATTGATGTCTCCAACTTGTATCATTGTATTTAATAATTGCACACTCACGTGCACACAACTGATGACTTACTGCTGCAGCCACTGTCTGAACTCAGTGTATACTTTGCCTTGTTGAGTCATCCAGTTACACTCTGCCTTGTCTCACCTGATAATTTAATTTTAAATGACTTAAGTTACAATACAGCACATACCACCAGTGGGCACTGTGAGGATGCAGGGGAAAGAGCTTTACAGTGTTGTATAGGGCATGCTTCAAAAGAGTTTGGGAGATAAAATGTAAAATTTGGAAATATCTGGAGTCATACATACATACAGTCAGACATGTGTTAATATGTGATTGTGTGGTTTTAAAAAAAATCTCTCCAGTAATTCCACCAGAGACTCTGCTCCTGCTATTCCACCTCGTCTTGTCTTGAATCAGGAGTAGGTCCACCATCTAGTGGCTGCATGGGAAACACAGCAGCTTTCCTCTACATGCACTCACCCCGTTCTAAATGCGATGGTCTTACAGTAAATGCAGAACATAAAAAAAGTACTCATGTGGCTTCTGTGGTAACACAAATAACTCCGAGACAGTTATTTGAAGTTCATCCATACTGTGCTAATGATGCTAATAAGGCTAATGACAAAGAGGATCCTCTGTTCTCCTTTCATGTCAGCCACGAAACAAGAACAACATCTTCCTTCCTTAGGACAGTATTGAATGGATTTTTGGCGTCAGAGCAGCAGCTCAATTCGCTTTGAAAATGTTGGGGGTTTTTTTTATCATGAGAGAGGAAGCAACTGGAGCAAGTGAAAGAAAGCGGGAAAAGGATTGTTTGGAGTCAGAAACACATTTCAAAGGCTTCCCCAAAAACAGCCTGCGAAATCTGAGATGAAACCAGCTAATAAAGCGCCACAGTGCAATAAATAATGCAACAAGAGGAAACAACATGAAAGATCTTTTCATCTCCATATAGAGAGGAAAGGGGAAAGGAAGCAATAAGAATTGTGTATACGCTCAGTTCTGTAGTCAATACAATAGTTTGTTGGACTTTCCTTTGAAACTTTTGGAACATTTGGTCAGGAGGAGAAATGTATCTCTGGTTTTCAGTATTGACGGTGTGTTCAATTAAAGCTGTGGCAGAAAATGAAACAGAAACGACAAACTAAAACGTGTTTGAGTTCAGCCCGAGCCACAACAAACACAGCGACCTCTGACACCGCTGTCTTTCCTTCTGTCTTCACACACCTTTGTTTATCCTCTCATCTTCTCTTTGTTTGATCATCCTTGTCTTATTGTCATCATTCCATGTGGACAAACTCCTATTTTTCCCTGATTTTGGCTCCAGAGTATGCCTCTGCTCTCACTGCAGCCTGTCTCCTCCTCCGGTTTAAAATGCACAGCCAAATTCTTATGACTCAGTACAATCAACAGGCCAAAAAATCCCCTCACACCCACCCAAAATAGTTCTGTCCACCAGCTGACGGCCAAGGACGGAGATCAAACCGACCACAAAGCGTGGGGGTCGAAACAAGAGCAACAAAAGAGTTTCCTCTCCTAATCTCTGTTAAATTAGACTAGACGTGCGTAGCAGTGTGGGCTTCCTGGAGAGGATAAAGGGACTTGAGCGCTGACTGGAAGTGGACTGTGTGGTTATGATGTTATTAATAAAGGCGGCATGAAGGGTGGACAAGTGCTGAAGCTGCATGTGTGTGTGGTGTGTGTGTATACGTGCATGTTCATGTGTTGGTGGATAAAAGTGACAGAGAAGGCAAGACAAAAGGAGAGAGAGGGGGTAGTGGTACAGTTGTGTAACACTGACATCTTGTGACCAGATGTACAAAATGAGTCAGTTGCACCACAAAAAAAAAGCTGTTGATTCTTGTTCTGTCTGTTCCCTAAGAGGACTTGTGTAATCAGACAGCCCAACTCAGCACCACAATCCTCCCTGCTCAGAATAAAGACAACAAAATCCCTCAAAACCATGTTAATGCATAGGCATTGGACTATGTGTGGTCTCCTCTGTAAACTTGACACATCCATTTACTATCACAGATATTTATTGAATTATCACTTGCTGCACAGGCAAGCAATATTGACAAAATCCTCTATCACACAATACAATACAATACAAATTTATTTGTAGCACATAATAAATATGTTAAAAATAATAGCTACAAAATACAAAATACAAAATGTTAAAGCAGAAGTAAGCGATCCAGTCGTTTTGGCTAATGCTGCGTTCCAGGCAGGCTTTTGAAACCGTAAATTACAGCTTCAAGTCACGACTTACGACTTTGTAGCGTTCCAGGCAACCCACAACTCACGTTTCTCCGACCTGTTTTACCTGTGAAAGTCACTATAACGGCCACTCGTAACTTCCGACCTGTGAACTCGCACCAGATCGAACTGGTACGACTTCACAGGTCGGAAAAACACGAGTTACGGGTTGCCTAGAACGCACCATAACTTCTTGTCAGCTGACGGAGTTAGCAGCCCCCGCCCTCGTCATGGATCTATTGGCCCTCGTCCCTACGTCACCACATTCACGCGCATCCCTTGGCTGCACACACAGCCCTTCATGCCGTTCTCTCTCCTCATTGGATAAAAATTGTAGGATACAAGAAAAGTTTTCTCCTCGGCTCAGAGCAGAGCAGAGTGACTGACAGACCCGTGTTTCAGACCAAACACTCTATGTAAGTGATTGCTGTCGGAAGATATAACTATTTAAGACTTATATTAACACAAAAATATCGCTTACTTCTGCTTTAAGACAGATTAAGAACACACAATTCAGACCACAAAACAACCTGCTATTACACAGAGACTGATAAGGCCTGCAGGGAAAACAAATGGGATTATGACATATTGTACTCTGTATTATGATTCATGAGTCATTGTAAAGTCTAGTGTACAAAAACAATCCAAACCACTACAGACCACAGATTGTTTTTTGGTTAGTTCTTCTTTAATTATGTCAGTTCTCTTACATACCGGTATAAAACATAAATGAAAATAATTCTGATAGATCCACAAGATAACAGGATAACGAGGGGCTTGCAGCCAATATTGTATTTTGTGCTGCTGGTTGCCTCAATGAACATACGAAACTGTTTTTCTGAATTACTAAAACACTAAATTCCATTGTCTGAACCAAATCAGCAGCCTGAATCCATTTATTGAACCAATCACTCTTTTGGTGAAATCAGCAGTATAGGCACGAGCTGCAGATGATATGTAAATGCAAAACTCTAAATATACCTTCACCCATATGATGCATAATGGTAAACAGAAGTTGTAGAAGTTTGGAAGTGAAGCACAAGTACCTCTAAGTAGTAAAAACAACAATCACATTGACACAACAAAGTGAATATACTATGTGCATGTGTGTGTAATGTATGCATGCATGTGTATATGCATACGTGTATGAATTGTATGTAAATTACTGTTCTTGATCTTGTCTTGCTCTTATATATTCAACACAAATTTAACTGTTTTGAGGAGTGTTTGGTTTTGCAATGAGTAGGATGTTCAGTGAAAGTAGTTTGACTACTGAGATTTATGTGTGAATGGTATTAAACCACTGACGCCAATAGGAGGCGACAGAGGACAACTAACGGAGTCTCTATCTATCTATCTATCTATCTATCTATCTATCTATCTATCTATCTATCTATCTATCTATCTATCTATCTATCTATCTATCTATCTATCTATCTATCTATCTATCTATCTATCGACACTTGGTTATATTTACTGGACTGACCATGTTGTTGTTTTATTACATTTTATTATACCGTAATCACGTTAGCCTCTACATGTGTGATGTAATTGAATTTAAAGCTGTAGTAATTTTTTTTATATAGCGATGTAGGTAGGGCGTATTTCACTGTAAACCAGCGTTAGGTCTCCTGGCCTCTTGGGGTCTTCACGAGATCAAGCACGCACGCACGCACGCAAGCAAGCACGTGCATGAATCCCTCGGATGAGAGCGGACAGCCACGCACAGAGTGTGAGGTGCGGGCGCATGCACTGTATCCTACACTGGGCTCGCGGGGTGCCTCACAGTTTTGATGTCTCTCTGAAGCGATGGGCTCGTCATCACTATCAAAAGTTTAAGCGCGCACACGCGTGCGAGAGAGAGCGACGGCCAGCGGGAGGAGAGAGAGAGAGAGATAAAGAGAGAGAGAGATGGAGGAGTGTTAAAGGAGTGAGAGAAGATTACTGTCGTTAAGCCGCGCGCCGCTCCCCGCTCGCATCTCACCTGCTCTGGGACTTTTATCAAACGCACCTTTTTTTGTTGTTGTTGTTGCTTGTTCCCGGCACAGCTCGGGGGTCCTCGTGCCGCCCTGTCGCCAGGTGATGTGGATTAACTGACCTGAGGACAGCTTCGGCTTTTTTTCGGGCGCTTTTCGAAGTTGTTCCACATCCAGGAGGACCGGGACGGACCGGGACGGCCCGCCCTGCCCTGCGCTCAGGAGGGATTAGACCGGAGACAGCCGCCACTCAGTAAGGTCTTTACACCTCACTAATGTACAGCCAGCTTGACTCAATTACATTCATATGTGCCTGTAAGTGTTGACAACGCTTCGTCAGTTGATATTGTATCTGTTTCTGTTCAGTTCCAGGCTGAAAACTAGCTAGCAAATATTGGTGCTTTGGCTCCATGAACGCCAACATTTGAAAAATAAATAATTTAAATTTAAAAAAAAAATTGACTTGTGCTAAAAGTCTTTAATTACACCAGCCTATTGTAAACCCGTTAAGTTTAACAATGATGTGTAATGTGTGGCTTAAATGAGCAAAATTGTCTTCATCAATAAAGTAAACAAATTGACACCCACCCACTCTTCCACCCCCCCCAGCCCCCTCACACACACACACTGCCACCTCCACACCACCCATTAATAAACAGATGATAGAAAATAGTCCAGCAGCAGGGGTAGTGCAGGTGGAACCAGGCACCCATTCATGACTTCACCTGGGAAAGTGCGCCTTAGTCATATGATGAAGGAGGGGTGCACGTGAAGGGGAGGAGACAGGTCGATGAGAGACTTTTCAGCTTAATTGTCTGAGAAAGGACTGGAAGGTACCGGGGTGGTGGGTGGTCCTAGTGCCCACGGTGTTTGACTTCATTCAGTTCAGACGCAAACAGACCGAGGCATCCCCCTGACTCCTTTCAAAGCAAATGACTCAGTCATTTTCTATATCCAACTGCTGCTAAAGAATTGATGAACACACTAATAGTACGCAGTCTGTGTGAAATCAAAATGCGGTTTACTAATGCATCGCTGCAAGCAGGAACATGCACAGCCACATAGTCAAACACATATTGTGCACAGACACACACACAGGCACTCATTATTACTACATGCATTTCACAGTGAGATGTTGCTCCAGATATTTTGCTGCATCATGCTTCAGCCTCTTGGAACACAGCACACACACACTGTGTCGATTCCATTGTAACGTGCCAACACAGGGCATACCCTGCAGTCGTGTGTGTATGTGGGGCCCTGACCCCGTTTTGCATGTGAACTGTGTACACACAGATCAGGTGTGTGCAGTTTTTACATGTGCGTCTGTGTTTGGTGAAGAGAATACAGAATACAAAAGCCAACCCTGACACCGAGCGCAGAATTGAAACAGAGGAAGAAGAAGCAGAAGAAGAATATGAGGCCGGCAGCGTTCTGACGGCCCTCCCAGGCTTTACTAATTTATGATGTTATTTTTAGGCTCGGCTACATTTTTGATGCGTCGTATTTGTCAAGTTTAATACCGAGCGAAAACTTGGGGTGTGTCTGTCAACCTCTTTGTACGTAACTGCGTGCATAGAAAAAAAAACAGAACACAGTCATACAAGCACACTCAGACAATGTGTGTGATCTCGGTAGATCATTGGTACTGCGATACAAATAATAATTGTAATAATAATATGTATTAGCAATAGCATAGTATTGTTGCAAGAGCAACTGCTTTACACGAAGCTACTGTATGCACACACTCACACACAACTATGAAACCAAGTTTCCCTCCTTACTGTAGCTTCTTATTCCCTGTCAATGCCTCAAAGCTTGAGATTCAGTGGTGAAATAAGCAGCACAGTCAATTTCTTTATTTCTCCAAACTCATTAAGTTCCATGTTGAACTCTTGACCCCAGTGCTCAGCAGCAGACCTCACATGGCTCTGTACTTAGGCTTCTTTTGAAACCTGAATATTGTAAGAGGTAAATCCCTCTAAAACGTCTCTCAAAACATCTGAAGTGGTCAAATCTGCTACTGCCATACACACCAAAAAATTCCAGCTTTTCTCCTGACTTATCACTGCACAGCGGTGAATCGGAAAGTAAGCAGGTTAAGAGGAACTGCTCTAATGAGTTCTAAAAGGTTTTGGGTCACCCTTAATCTCCTCTGCCATATAGACAGCACTTTCAGCCAAGTTTGGCTTCCATCTGAAAGAACTATTTCCGACAACGGTAGAAATAGTTCTTTAAGCGCTTTTAGTGCAGGAGGCCTATCAGAGGACAGGTTATCAATCAGCCCTTACTGGACAGAGCTGATCAATAAACCGATACCTGTCTGCTGAGTCGGTCAATAGATCCTACTTTATATTTAACCAATGTATATTATAAATGAACAGATGTGATAGTGGCAACCTGTAAAACCTGTACTCAAGTGTGTAACAGCACATCAAAGTGTGGCACCTTTTAGGGAAACTCAGATAAATGCATATGAGGGTGTATTTGTAATTTCTTTAAATTTGTAAATAATAAATGACTCATTGGCACTTATTTTAATTAAAAAGTCACAGGCATAGGTCCAAGAAAGACACGTAACACAACCAATAGCAGTGTGTCAGTAATGCTTCAGCATTTGTCAGAAAATACTCTCACTTGCATACCCACAAATACTAAATAAATAAATAAATACGTCAGGAGAAATATACAGTAGTTGCTTACACTGTAGTAAATAAATCACTAGAGGCAGCAGTGCAGTTTAAGCTTTCTGCAGCTACCTCAACAATCTGTGCTCATAATCTCAGTAAAAAAAAAACACACAGTTACATAGATTTATAAAACCTGGAGATCCATCCATTGATGAAGTGAGATCTCACAATAAACAATAAATCCAACCATCTATCTGTTTCCTGCTGCTTGTCTGAGGTCAGGTTGCAGTGGCAGTCGACGTCGTCCTTCCTCCTAGCGATGCTTTACAGCTCTGCCTGGGGGAGCCGGACGTTTTCTCAAGCCAGATGAGATATATGATCTCTCTCCAGCATGCTCTTAGTCTGCCCCCGGGGCTCCTGCCAGCTGGACATGCCTGGAATAATGCCAACGTAGGGCGTCCAGGAGGTACCCTACCCAGATCCCCAGACCAAAGGAAACACATTGTGATGGTCACAGGTGCTCAGACCTGGGTATAGGAAGAGTTTGGTGAGGCCATGGAGAAGGACTTTCAGCCTACCTCAGGGAGAGTCTGCAAATCATGGTCAAAGAAAAGGGGAAACTGGACTTTTAGCAGGGCAGGAGAGCGGCTAACTCAGACCAGGGATATTATTGGCTGGCATAAGGACCACTTGAAGAACTCCTCAAGTCATTGAAGCTCCTCTGTGGAAAGGTACCAGGTGTGGATGAGATTGATGCTGAAGGGCTGAAGGCTCTGGATAGTGTGGGTCTGTCTTGGCTGACATACCCCTACAGTGTTGAATGGGGGAAAGTGCCTGTAGACTTGGGCAGACCTGAGTGGTGGTTCCCATTAAAAAAAAAAAAGGGGACCAAAGTGTATCACACTGCTCAGCCTATACCATGGTGCTGTTTCAGAGACCTGGTGTTGTATGCTGGCTGAGTGACATATTTGAAAAAGCTGAATAGGGCTGGGTATCAATCAAAAATGTTCGATACCAGTACCAATACCGATACCTTCACTTCGATACCGGTTCCTGTATGATATTTTTTCGATACCAATTTTATAATATCAATTTTAACAATAAGAAAATTACATTTTCCATTCCAACCAGCGGCTTTTCTAGGGTCAACAGGTAGAACACCCTGGCATGTGTTACAACTACATTGCAGTCACTTTGTTTAGATGAATTTTGCAACCTGACTATATTACTTAAAACCACTTTCATACATCATTTTTTGTAATTCACACATTACATTTTCATGAATTTATGAAAAAAAAACATGGACGCCCTGGACAGGACATAAAAAGTGGACATGTCTGGGAGGAAGAGGACATTTGGTCACCCTATGCATGCCGCAAGCACATTACAGCCAATCACCGACAGCATTATCAGATCTTGATCACTTGATTAACCTCTGGGCACTGAAACTTGGCACCGAAAGACGAGGCATGTTTTGATCCTCGGTACTACCGAAGCATTTCAGTCGGTGCCATGAAAGAACCGAAGTTCGGTACCCAGCCCTAGAGCTGAAGCATCATTTGTGAAATGTGTTCCCTGTGCTTTTTTTTGCTATGAGCAGTGAAAATGTCTGTCATGAAACAAGGTTTCCCCTGGATGAATAGCCCTTTGCGTGCCTGTGGGTGTGTGTTTTATGAGACATGTCCCAGTTGCTGCCGTAGTGTCCTTGGGCAAGACACCTTACCCACCTTGCTCCTGATGGGTCGTGGTTCGCGCCTTGCATGGCAGCTTCCGCCATCAGTGTGTGAATGTGTGTGTGACTGGGTGAATGTGATGTACTGTAAAGTGCTTTGGGTATCGTTCAGGTATAGTAAAGCGCTATATAAATACAAGACCATTTACCATTTACCATAACATCACTTGAGCTTCGTTGAACAATGTGGATTTTGTACAGTGTGTTAGTGCCAGTTTAACAGCTGAAAACCTTTGATATAAAAGACTGACCTGAATCACACCAGAGACACACCCAGCCTTGGTTTCTTATCGCTTTTTACCTTACACTTATGCAACTATTAGGTCTTTAAGTAATAACTGATTTTATCATTGACTACTCTTGCAATTTCCAGTTGCTGAGCAACTTCAGTTTAATCACTGTAAGTAAAATGTTATTTCTGTTCTTGCAGATGAAGTGAAGTTTGTAAATAGCAAAAAGTCTTGGGATTGCCAGCTTATATCATCTGACAAGGGGAGACATCAAGGAAAGCAGTGTTGGAACCATCGCCCTCATTAATGGATTTAGTTACCAAACTCAGTCTAACTGCTTACATGTCAGTGGATTAATGACCCTACTGATCAGCAAAGCCAGTCGCTGTGTGTCTGTGTCTCACCAAAGACTAATGGCTGTGTGGCAGTGTGTGTTTCTGTCTTCCCCCTCTCCCAGTATTGTTAGACGGATATTTCACTAATGGGATGGAGGAAGATAGAGATTCACTATCTAAGGCTGTTCACAAATGGATGGAATTGGATGGAATAAATAAATAGAAGCAGACTTAGACAAACATTAGACCAACAAAAATACACATGAATGAAAACGATAGCACCGGTGACACCTCGTGTCCTATTTTCATATTTGCCGTAAACACCCATTTACTTTATTGACGGAGTGGAGAATCGAAGTTAAATGTGTTTTCTGACTCAAAGCCAGCCGTCTAGCTCCTGAGACTTGGCCGTCATTAGAAACGGCAATGAATCAGCGAATGAGAGAAATACTACACGTCATATAAACATTCATTCAGTTTTGCTCTGTGAACAAGATCAGTCCTCTTCAGAAATCTATGTAAACGTGTTCCTACAGCAGAATAACCTTTATGTAGGTTAAGCATGTAAGCATGTCCTGTAACATAAGAGACTGTTCCCAGCTACCCACTGTCTGAGTCAACAAGCTAAATGATGGACGAGACATTTACCTTAAAAGGTCATTAGGTTAAGGTGTGTGTGTGTGTGTGTGTGTGTGTGTGTGTGTGTGTGTGTGTGTGTGTGTGTGTGTGTGTGTGTGTGTGTGTGTGTGTGTGTGTGTGTGAGAGACTACTATGTGAGCTGCTAATTGGATTGGGTCCCCTCTCTGCTGCCTTAGTGAAAATACATGTGCAGTGTAAAATATGGTGACTGTATATTAGATAATGTACCTCACCATGATGTGAATATGTATTTCAAAGTTTGTTGAGTAAATTCTCATTTATACAATTTCCTGTGACAATGACAGTTTTGACAAAGCTTTAGCATTTTCTGTTTTTCCTAGACCAAAAAACAAAATAAACCCCTAAAAAACACATGATTTTCCCAAAGAACATCTATGTAACTATGTATTTAAAAAAAAAAACAATATATTGTTTTCTATAGTTTCCATATTAGAAGCTCAGTATTCTGTTATACTGTACAGACAGAAAACCAAGCAATAGAATGTGTGTCAAAGTGTACTGTAGTGTTTATTACCTTATTATTAAGGTGCGTTCACACTGGACCTTTTATTTTTGTCGCTGGCGACAAGTTTACATATTAAGTCAATGAAAACGAGCGACTGAGCGTTTAATCGCACAGGCGACAAATCCCTGGGGCTCAGAGCGACAGCGACGGAGCGAGATGAGATGAGAAATCCCAACTCTCTGGCCGTCAATCGCGTGTCGCTCAGCGCTGATTGACTGCCGTAATCTATGCGTAACTATGGCAACTACTGAAATCATGGAAACGACCGGTCCGGCAGAGCAAAGCCGGCTTCACGTTGTACGGCACTTGTGTGACTTCCACAACAGGTAAACGGCGGCAGCAGGTACATTGTCAACCGTGCTGGACCAATAAAAAAGAAAAGAGCGACTCCGAGCGAGGTGAAATTAACTGGAATCACTTGAATGACGTCATCAGAGCGATCTGTTGAACTGACGAACAACTGCAGCTGAGTGACAGCGATTTTTTTGGAGCGACAGCGACAAAAATAAAAGGTCACACATAAACATAAAACACACCTTTACACAGCTCTATTGAATGCTGCTCTCTGATTGGTCCATCGCTGCATTCTACGGTCCATTATTTCTGTATAATGACCATCGTCAAGTATAACAGACCGTTGCTAGGGACGCCGCTCTGAAGTATGGAACATACATCCAACCTCCGAACTATACATTATCCCTTACAAGTTTTTCTTCATTTTTACAAACAACAACAAACTTGCTTTCACTGGCAGATTTTTCTACTTATTTCAAGTGAAAACGTGTTTGAAACAAGTGGAAATGATATAAAAACAAGTTAATTCTTAGGTGATGAGTCCTGTTTTAAGTGGAAAGAGATTAGTTTTGACTAGAAATGAGACATTTTGACAAGAAATAAGACAAAAATTCTTGGAAAGATTTTGAGTTTTTGTAGTGCAGTCCCAGTGTAACTGGAAAAACAAAATAAGTGAGTAAGTCAGTCTCACTGGTTGTGATTTCCCCTTTTTTCCATGGAATGACAAGGTGGGTGGACACCTTTTCACCGGGTTTTCCACCCACACAAGTGTTTTCACACATGTGCTGTGATTAGAAGGGCACTGTGTTGCCTAGGAATACACCACTAGATTGACATCTCCCTCACGCTGCTGCTTCGTTGCATCTGTCAGGGTCCGGACAGTTTACACCTCTGTCGCTCTGACCTCACTTTGAATGTGTCCAAGAACTTCAATCTACTCATTTTCAGAGGAGAACACTTTCACCAAATCATAGCCAGATATTCTATCCCCCCACATATCCTGAAAGGTGTGTGTTGTGGTGTTAACAGTAAATAACATGCCCTTACAACAACACTAATAGAAGATGAAGAGAAGAATCAGCTCGCCCACAGTACAGTGAAGCCTCACAGCTGATTTCAGTCACTTAGCCTAGTTGATTAGATATCAGGACTGTGTGGGCGTGTACAAGCTGCGTTTGATTGACGTCTCCCTCACTCTTCAGTTAGCTGAGGTTGGATGAATCACATGTTTATTGTTTAAATTGGCACACTGAGTTAAGTAACCTTTAGTAATCCCAGCAGAGTTCCACCTTCCTTCTGCAGTGCTGCATTATTATTCTATTGTATTATTATATAAATAGGTCTTTTCAACAAGTCTTCCATTGGAACAACCATGAAGGCCATTTGTCCTTCTGATGTTTGATTATGGTGACACTGTACAAACTTCATCCTGCAAGACAAAACCATCCTTGGTCTGTCAGCCTACCGACCCCCTAACATCATGGATTTCTTATGTGTTTTGTTTTGAAAATTGTATGATTTTATTATTGTTTTATAATTCTACTTGTATGCATAATCTGTTGATGGTGTGCCAAGAACTTTAACTTTGTAATCATTTTTAGTGCCTTCCCCCTCTCACTCAAAGGGCCTTGCCCATTGTAAAAAATAATTTGTTCTTAAAGAGGAACTATGCAAGATTTTTTTTATTTTTTTTTACCGTAATTAAACCGTTTCAGAGTAATGGTGATGGTTAAATGACTTGTTATGGGGTGAATGGAGGCTCTCTGCCTTTCACCTAGAGGCTTTTGGCCGAAAAACCGACCTTGTGAGATCAGCACCTCTGACCTGGTGTCCCAGATCTCATCTCAGCAGAAACATTTGCTTACAGCACTATGACCAACCCATAATCCATAATCTCTTGTTAACGTTACCCACGTTGGTAGACATCGCTCCACGGATTGCCATCTCGCCAGCTTCGTTGAAAACAAATGCACATGGCCAGGCAGGGGAGGGAGGAAGGTTAGCTGGGAGTTTTTACAACAGTGTTGTAAAATATGCACTCTGAAAGTTTAGGGGAAGCTCCACAAAGCAGCGCAAAAGCGACTGGACTTGCATAGTTCCCCTTTAATGGCTTACCTGGTTAATAAATATAGGTTCAATGGGCCTCATTCACGAACTGTTCTTAAGAACAAATTTGTTCTTAAGTCCTACTTACGAAGTTTTTACGAAGATTGTGGCATTCATGAATGTTTTCTTATCCAAAATTTGTTCTTAACTAAGAACAAAATCTACGAACAGTCAGGAGTATACTTACGCACTTTTAGGTGCTGAGACTTCTGCAAAAATAACCGATTATAGCGTTTTCTTTTGTTCTGCAGTTGTATGATATTATATGATTTGAATAAGAATTATTTTCTTATCTTTTATGATGTTTTTAATAATCATATATATTAATAATAATAATTGACAAATCATTGCAGTCTCTTAAAAAACATTATAGACACTTAATTCATATCAGTTGTTGTTTTTTTCTCTTTTTGGGGGGGAGCATACAGCTGCCGATATGATTTTTTTTTTTTTAATTGCGGGCTGCAACAGTGCACACAACAGTTTTTTTTTCATATGTGATAATATGATGATATTTATGATGGCACACGTGAGAGTGTGGTCTCTCTGATAACAACCGAAGAGCTGCATCCACTGCTGACGCTACTAAATATAAGTATAAAAATATAAACTAAATATAAGCCTTTTGTTTGTTTCTTTGTTTCATTCCTGCCGCAGTAGCGCCACTTCACTACTTAAGTTCTTTTTTACGTTTGGAGTCTGGTGCTCCCTCCCAGATTTTAATTTGCACATTTCAACTTTCTTTCTCACTCCACCTTCTCTGCTCAGTGCCTGTGGGTTCTGTGTGCACACGGCCCTGCAGTCTCATGCCCTTTTACGGGCATTGATGGGGCAGTTACCTATGCTAATCATATGTTAATTAGACTCACCTGGCACACGCCCTCAACTTACGAGGAGTTGGCATAAGAACACACCTGCGAACAATTCTGAGGCTCACGAACGCGTTGATGAATCTGACGTAGGGTTTTCTTAAGGAACCTCTTAAGAACAACTTAAGAAAGAATCTAAGAAGATTCTTAAGAAGATATTGGTGAATGAGGCCCAATGTTCTTATATCTCTAAAACAACCCAGTAGACGGTCTCCAGAAAAGGCTTCCCTACTGCAGCAGTGAAAGAGGAACTATGCAGGAATTTTAGGTTATGCTACATTTTTACCTTAATTAACAGCTTTGGAGTAATTGTGATGGTTGTAGTACATAAATTACTTGTACATTAGGTAGTTCCAGGGAGAATGGAGGCTCTCTGCCTTCCACCTAGCGTCTCTTGGCCAAAAACCAATCTTGCAAGATCAGACCCTCCGCCCCGGTGTCCCAGCTCTCGTTGTGGCGGCACGGTGACACAAACGCAACCTGTAATCTCTTGTTTATGACACATAACTACACAATTGTACATATCGTAACGCGTGTATGATATGTAAGGGATAATGTATAGTTCAGAGGTTGTTGGAGAGATGGAGAAAAAAAGCCAGACGGAATGGAACATTACATTCTGAAGGGGTTTATTTCTCCATTAACAACTGACGAACTACTGTATACATTATCCCGCTTAGAACACGGCCTACAACTAAATTAATTAATTTGAAACATAATGTTGATCAAAATACGACTTTCATCGATTTTCAACTGCATCATTTAGCGAATCTGCATGTCCGGTCACGGCCGCTGTTTTGCTGAGCCTCCCCGTCGTGCTTTTGAAGCCTTTGATATCAATCAGTGGATCGATGGATTACCATACACATGTTACGATGTGTGTATTCTGTGTAGTCGTATCTGTCATAAACAAGAGATTACAGGTTACGGGTGCGTTTGAGTCACGGAGTCGCGGTGCCACCGAGACGAGAGGAGAGCTGACACCGGGCCAGTCGGCCGTTGCTATGGAGTCCCTAGCAACGGTCCACTCTGCGGTGGTCTATCGAGAAATAAACACCGCAGAATATTGGCGATTGACCAATCAGAATCGAGTATTCAAGAGAGCCATGTTCTAAATAACGTTATCCACTGCTCCATGGATTGATATCTCACTGGCTTCACTGAAAACAAAAGCACATGGCCGGGAGGAGGGTTAGCAACACAGAGGAAAAGTGACTGAACTTGGATAGTTCCCCTTTAAACAGCACTTTGTCATCATAAACTATCACTAGTAGGTTTAGTTTTGGCACAAACATTAAAAAAATATCCTTGTTTGCGTTAAGAGAAGTAGGCTACTTGTCATCGTCATTGCTTTTGACAATAATGTCTATTGGTTTCAAACAGAAAAATAATCCTATATAATGACAATAGCTGCATTTAGAGTAAGTGAAAGTCAGTTACTGATAGTGCCTAAATGAGCTTCATACATAAACCACACCCACCTGCTCTAAGTGGGTTCCTGAGTAATATTTAAACTCTTGACATGTGTTCTTATACCAGTCACACCCTCACCTTCATGTCGCCCACATTCCCCTTTCTCATCTTTCCTCTCTTTGCTACCTCTTGTCTTTTCTCTCTCTCTCTCTCTCTCTCTCTCTCTCTCTCTCTCTCCATGTCTCTCCCTCTCTTTCCCCTCATTCTCTGTCTTCCTCTGTGCGTTGGTGCGCCTGTTAGTTGTTGTTAGAGTGAAGCGGCTGCATTATCTAGATACATTATTGATGCACGCAGCACTCTGACCAGCACGCGCAGGCCCACGCGCGTGCACACACAAACTTCATCCACTCACTCACATAATAAAAACATACATACACTCATAAAATCAAACACATCGTTGCACATAGACACACATACACAACCTCGGAGCATGTGCCTCAATTTGTTTTTGAATGCGAGTGGCTGTAAGGATGAAAAGGAGAACGGCAGCACACGTGCATGCCGCTGTTTCCTTATGGCTGAGAGAGCACAGCTGATTCTCTGCCCCGTTCTTAAAGCATAGAACGAAGATGTCAAGCTGTTTTGAAATACACACACTGAAATTAAGCTAACACTGCACTGGCAGCTCCATGCTGAGCTAATAGTTCAGAGTTGTGTGCTCGCTTAACACCCTGTCGCACTTTGGGAGGAGTTGGAGGCACAGAGGAGCTGCAGGAAACAATCAATCTTTAAAAATAGCTAAAGAATGATGAAAAGAGACAGATTCAGAAAAGCTGAGAGAGAGACGGCAGGAAACAGCGAGAGGAGGGAGAATTATGAAAGAAGAGAAGTACTGAGGGGTGAGAATTTGAGTGGTGGGAAGGCAGAGGGAGGGAGGGAGGGAAAGAGGGAGGGGGACAGAAGAGTTCCCAGCATCTCTTTTTCCCAGGGCTTTGTAAGGGCCTCATTAAATATGGATGGTGTTTGGAGCAGTGCAGGGGCAAGTGGGACTCCACAAACAGCACATGCAGCCCAGGCAGGCCCGTCCCTGCTGCGACGGAGCCCTGCTGTCTTTTTCTCCTCGTCTGTCTCTCTGTCTTCCTCCTCTCATCCCCTGACTCACTTCACTCTCTTCCCCCTTTTCTTCCTCCTTTTTTTTTTTTTTACTTCCCATCCCATATCTCTTTTCCTGACCTCTCTCTCTCTCTCTGTGCCACCGTGTGTGTCTGTCAAACTCTCTGATGGGAGAGTCAGTGTGCCTTTTTTTTTGCTGTCTGTTCTTGTCTTTTCCCTTCACTCATTTTCCTCTCATCCTTCTCTGTGTGTCCTCCTTTCATTCCCTCCCTCTTTGTGCACCTCACACACTCCGTTTCTCACTCTCTGTGATGATTACCGAGCTGTTTGATTGGTGCATGTGAATGAAGGGGGAAGCACCCCTCCATTGTTTACTCTAGCTTCCTCTTCCTTTCAGATGAAAATCATGAGCAGTGCATGGAACACTCATATAACAGATAATAATACCTCTGCACCTGCACCTATGGAGCTATATCTTTCCGCTGCACCTTTATTGGTCCATCTAACTACAGGACAATCTTTCCTCTTTCCTATAAGGGATGACAGTATGATTACAACTACAACTCTTAACTCTGCCCTCAGGAGATGAAGACAAGCCACCCTGGTCCTCTTCAGCAGAGTGATGGACAGACAGAGAGCAGAGCGGGACTGTAACTGGCGCCCTCATGGAGCCCTGATACGCAGGGCAGTGAGCAGGTGAGTGTTTATACACTATGTCCATCCTGATTCAGTAGTCACAAATGTTTAACAGACTGCACGCAAAAAAAAGAGGGTGACATTATGAGAAGATTAAGAGAGAGTAAGGAGAAAGTGAACGAGACAGGCAGAGAGAAGCGTCTGAGTTATAGTTTGAGCCGGTCTGTTACCCTAAACAGACCTGTAAGGTTGAGGTGAAGCTCAGTCTAATCTGGCTCAGCAGGAGTGACGCACAAATGCACAGCCTGCAGACACACACTCTAATCCCATTTGCCTGCTCTGTATGTTATTGTGTGTGTATCCATGTGTGTGTGTGTGTGTGCATTCAGAGCCTTATGCAAAACCTTTAGAGAGAAAGAGAAACAACCAAATCAGTGGCCTGGATCCATTTTATTGAGTCAATCACTGTTTTGGTGAAAATCATAAACAATCTGCAAGCTGCAGATCTCATTTGACCTTTTTACTGAACTCCAAACACACTTTCACACATTTACAGTAACACGCAGGTTGTAGAAGTTAAACTCAAGTACAGCACAGGTGTCATCGTTTTGACAGAACAACTCAAAACACTTCACTAATGATGTGATGAAACCAGCATGAACCATGAAACATGGAGGAACATGATCTGAGAGGTGTGTGTGTGTGTGTGTGTGTGTGTGTGTGTGTGTGTGTGTGTGTGTGTGTGTGTGTGTGTGTGTGTGTGTGTGTGTGTGTGTGTGTGCGTGCGTGCGTATACAAGTCTGTGGGTGTGTATTCACAATAGATAATACTGTAACTCTCACTGAGTTGTGAATAATTTTTTTTTTAAATATATAAAATACCTCTTCTCAGTTATAAAGAATTGATTTTGAGGTCAGATAAGACTGTTTTGAGGTGTGTGTTTGTTAAAAGCACAGAAAATTTCAAGAAATGTGTTTTACCAGTTGTTAAAAAAACTGTAATATCTCCATACATACAGCCCAGCCACAATATAGTTATATAGAAGCCCATTCCACTTTCAGTTGCCAGTGATTTTTCCACCAAACAACCGTTCAAAGTTTGATTTGTCACATGCAGAGCTACAACATACAGCCAGCAAAGCCGTGAAATAAGAGTTAGACATGACTACAGACAGAGTGGACTGAGACACTTCACAGAAAAAGATTTTTTTTTACATTTTTAAGAAATTGCATAATTGGGGAAATGTTATAGAATATTAACTCAAGCGTATAAGCTAAACCTATATAACATAGTTCAATACCAGTTCCTAGGCTGGAACACACTGGTGCATGGTGTGAGCCTGGAAGCAGAGGTAGCTGAGCTGCAGCAGATAATCAGCCGTGTTCACATGTCTCTGCTGCGTCACTGCAGCAGCTCATTGTCTCTATACGCATTAGTATTTGCACTATGTGTTCATTATATAAGTTCAGCATGTCAGGTAATATTAATAATAACATATTTTGACCTCATGGTGACAACAAACATCAGAGGATGACCAAGGTCATTAAAGATATGTAATAAGCAGTGTTGGGCCCGTTACTTTACTAGTTACTTTCCCCAAAAAGTAACTGAGTTAGTAACTATTGCATTACTTTCTTATAAAATGCTCAAATATATCAACTTACTTGGACTTCCCTTCCTAACCCCTGTTTATCTAACTACTGCATTAAACAACTCACTCAGTATTCCTCCACACAGAGAGGCTCCGAAACGCCCTGTATCACTCCGCCTCTTCCACACACCGCTGATCCAAACAGCTGATAGGCGCAGTGATACAGGGCGTTTCCGACCCTGTCTGTGTGGAGGAATACTGAGTGAGTACTAGTAAATTGGTTAGTTCCAGATAAACAGTTTTTACAACCAGTAAAACTGAAGAATATGTGTATATAACGTCCTACACTTAAACAGGTGTATTATTTTCTGATGGGACTTCTTGAGTCAAGTAACGACGTAACAGCACACTGTCATAACGGCGTTATAACAGGGGAAACACTAACTTTTTTAATAACTCGTTACTGAAAAAAGTAGCTATTTTAATCACTGGTAATAAGTAACCATCAACATCAGATGTTTCCTTTCGCCAAATTGATTAAATAAGCCAGGCAAGTACATATCTAAATGCTAAACTTTTCAGTCTCTCACTGCCAGTTGTGAAACCACAGTCACATCAATAAATGTCACAATGTTGTGCTTAAAGCAGATATCAGTGGAATGTTTTTGTTAATATAAGTCCTAAATAGTCCTATTTTCCGTCAGCAATCACTTACATGAAGTATTTCAGCCTAAACACGAGTCTCTCCGTCACTCTGCTCTGCTGTAACCCGAGGAGAAAATTTTCCTTGTGGGATACAAGTGTTATCCAATGAGGAGAGAGAACGGCATGAAGGGCTGTGTGTGCAGCCAAGGGATGCGCGTGAATGTGGTGACGTAGCACGAGGACCAATTGATGCCTGACAAGGGCGGGGGCTGCTAACTCATGGTGCGTTCAAAGAAACTCGTACTTTGTGTTTTTCCTTCCTGTGAAGTCATACCAGTTCGATCTGGTACGAGTTCACGGGTCGGAAGTTACGAGTGGCCGTTATAGGGAACTTTCACAGACAACAGGATGGTAAAAACACGAGCTACGGGTTACCTGGAACGCTACCAAGTCGTAGTTGTGACTTGAAGCTGTAACTTACGGTTTCAAAAGCCTGCCTTGAACGCAGCATTAGCCGAAACGGCCGTGAAGCTGATATCTGCTTTAACTGTTTGTGTGTGAAATGCAAAGACAGAGAAGAATATGGATTGAGTGAAAACAGATGAATAAATGTACAACAGAGATTGTAAGTGTGGGCTGTAGAGAATAATCTATACATTCTGCTGCAGCCAGTGTGTGTGTGTGTGTGTGTGTGTGTGTGTGTGTGTGTGTGTGTGTGTGTGTGTGTGTGTGTGTGTGTGTGTGTGTGTGTGTGTGTGTGTGTGTGTGTGTGTGTGTGTGTGTGATTCTCTGCAGCATTTGTTACCCTGCCCAGCCCCAGTCTTAGCATTAAAAGGAAAAAACCCAACATTTCTGGCAGATGACTTCAAGTTTCTGCAGCAGTTTTATTGGAGAGGAGTGCCAACTGAACTGAAGCCTGCACACTCTGATACCTGACAATTCAATAAGTTAGAAACAGTCAGATAAAGAGAAATTAGTCTTATAAATTGAGGAAAAACAGAGAAGGAGTGTAAGCAGCAGGGTGCGTAACCAGGCTGTAATTACTTTTAGATGTAGTTAAAATATAATAAGCTTAATCAAAATGTAGTTTATGACAGATATTTGACTTGATCAGGCCAAAGCAGCCCGGCTGTGTGGGTGTGGACACAGTAACACACCCAATGAACACAGCTTGGGAGCAGCAGGGATAGATATGTTTGGTCTGGTCAGGTCATTCAAGGATTAAATATATTTTAGAATAATAGATACAAAGATCAGCCTTTTAATATAGAATAAAATATGGATCATGTTGTTGAGATAAGACTCAAAATAAGATGATAGGAAAGTGGGAACATGGTGATGTGTAACTCTTGTAATGGAAGCACAGAGAAACAAACAAATATGAGAAACCCGATTCCTCTCCCAGAAAGAGTAATCTAATAGAAAGAGAGGGAGAGTGACACAAGCAAAGGATTGCATGGCAAACAGTGGGGTAGCAGCACAACAATGAGATGAGACAACAGAAGATTATCTAGATACAATCCAAGGATTAGTTGGGGAAAGAAAAAAATGTTACTCTTGCGGGCAGACTGAATGGATAACATGCCAAAGTAAGAAAGATGATTCAGCAGACTGGAACTTTCTTACACCTGTTCTCTCTGTGAGGTTGCCAGGTTGGTTTTGTGCTGTAACTCTGCCAGCGACAATATCCAGGTCAGTAGTAGAGCAAGTACCTGGCAGCACACGTTGTGGCTGTGTCGTGGCGATGATTAAATTTCTGTTTGACGAGATGAATCTCTGTTTAATTAACAATTTTCCTCAGGGTGATGAACACAAACTGGATACACCACAGGATTGTGTGATTGGTGCTCCGTAGCCTCCATGTATCCTGTTCTGTGGACAGTTCATATTATGATTTTTCTAACTTGTTACGAGCTGTCCGGCACTGTTTATCACATTTAAGGTCCATTTACAATTGCTGACTAATAATGCTCACAAACACCTACTTTTTTGTTTCAATTTAATTCTAAGAGTTTATTATCGTATGCACAGTAGTAATGTGTTTCCCTGTACAATGAAATTCTTACTTTTCTGTCCACAAAGAATGACAGCAGTCTTAAAGGGGAACTATACAAGTCCAGTTGCTTTTCTGTTTTGCTAACCCTCCTCCTGGCCATGTGCGTTTATTTACAACAAAGCCGGCAAAAAATCAATCAATATAGCCATAACGTTATATATCGGTCCCTCCAGGGACGATCGCAGCAATTAACGCAAATTCAGCCAATCCCCGCAAATTTTTGCGATCTTGCAATTTTGTACAATCACCACAACTTTTCCGCAAATTGGACCAATTGTCGGTGCTTTCCACGAGTTACACAGCAGAGAGTGCGAGTCTTGACGGAGCGGTGGTTGAAAGTGAGTCCACGGAGGAACAGCGTGGCTGGGCTGACGGCAAGAAACTTGATACAACGTGCACAAAGTGATAAGTAAAGGAACGCAAGCTAAGTTGAACGTGTTGAGTGTGTGAGTTGTCCTGGTTGACCACCCGAGGCTGTTTCCCCCCCGCACCGCAGCACTCGCCGAGGGGGAATCCTGAGTGCGCCACTGCAGGGCCGGAGCGAAGCAGCCGGCGGCCAGGTGCCCCTTCCCCCATCCTAAGGCCCTGGCCCTGGACTTGAGTAGCCACCCTCCCCTTTTTATTCAAAGACTGGACTGTTTTAATGGAATTTTAAAACAGTTATTTTACCACGATTTTTAAACAGACATTTTAATTAAAAGTAAAACAACTTTCAACTCTATGTAATTTTCCTGTGCCTTTCTTAACAAGTGGAAAATTGCTGGTATAACAGGACCTCACATTATTTTGTGACATTTCAAAATTTTCAATTTTCCTTAGATTTTTAATTATTCAGAACAAAACTGCAACTTTTTTTTTTGCAACTTTCGCTGTCTCCCGCAATTTAATCACAACAAAAGCGCTTAAAACATCGCAACATGCACCGCAATTTTTTCAAAATGTGGCTGCAAAATCAGGCATTTTAGGCCTTAATCCTGGAGGGACTGACATATGATGTACGATGTTACGACATGTGTATCTGTGTAGTCTTACCTGAGATTTGGGTTCCGTGGCGCATTTGTGTCGCAATGCGCAGAGACGAGAGCTGGGACACCGGGTCAAAGGCTCTGATACAAGGTCGGTTTTCAGCCAAGAGACACTAGGTGGAAGGCAGAGAGCCTCCATTCTCCCTTGTAACAAGTTACATGTTAAAGGAATATTTCACCAAAAAATGAAATTCAGTCATTATTGACTCACCCTCATGCTGATGAATACTAGTAGTAATAATAGTAGTTTTTGAGGAATGTCCTAAATGACGTTGTTTTGAGTAAACTCGAAATAACGTAATTTAGGACATTTTTACAGCCTAAACAGTCCTGGATTGGATTTGCCTGGGGCGCGCTCTTGCATTCACGCGACGCACGCGTGCATCATGCCCGACACAAACAGGTCCATAAAACTACACAAAAACCATGAAATATCCCTCCACATCGCTCGGCCGCGGCAATCCAAGTGTCCTGAAGGGATACAGTCCAGAGTTTACCCAAAACAACGTAATTGAGGCAAGTGCGGTCATGTCCGTGTGAACGCGAGAGCGCGCCCCAGGCAAATTCAATACAGGACTGTTTAGGCTGTAAAAAATGTCCTAAATTAAGTTTCAAGTTTCAAGTAAACTCTGGACTATATCCCTTCAGGACACTTGGATTGCAGTGGAAGGGCAGTATGGAGGAATATTAAATGTTTTTTATGTAGTTTTATGGACGTTTTTGTGTCGGGCCCTATTGACTCTCATATAAGGATTTTGTTGGACTATGAACCCCCCTCCCGGGTCTCCAGATGCACTTTGAGGAATAAAAAACTACTCCGGAGTATTCATCAGCATGAGGGTGAGTCACTATAATGACTGATTTCATTTTTTGGTGAACTATTCCTTTAAACCATTACATTATTCCAAAACTGTTTTAAAAAAATGTAGCATTAAGTTAGTAAGTATTTAAGCTGATAATCCTGCAGCGTTCCTCTTTAAATCTAATTATAAAACTAGATACAAAAGAAGCATTTCAAAAGAAGCAACTATACTACAAGAATAAAAGCAACAAAAAAAATGCTAAGGACTTTTGATGGAGCCATTGTGATCAACACTAAACAAACTGAGAGTGTCTAATGTCTGGTGACTGTAGTGAACTACTGGGTGTAGTGTATAGGAAACAACCACAAGCTTCCCTTTCCAAATATTTTCAAATAACTGTATGGATGTCTTATTGCATACAGTATGGACAACGAGACGAGGGAAATCAAAGAAGTGCTTAAAATTCAATCTTCCCATGATGAGAAAGCAGAAGTGATGATTGCAGGAGTCAGCTTAGGATACGCACTGACAATATTTACTGAGGTGTTAGACTGAGAAATGCAATTTCTCTGAGAGGGAAGTAATGTATGATGTTCCCCACATCCTCCAATATTACATCTTAGAAAAAAGAAATGTCTGGCAGTATTTCCTGACTTGTATTAACATGAACACTCAAATCAAATAGGAACTTTATTCAGAGAGCGTCGGTGCAGGTGTGGACACACAACACGATAACAACAATTTCAACAGCACATCACATAACAATGGCAATATGAACGCACATTTACACACGTTTACACAGCAGACAGGCACAGCATAGCCTTGTGTGGTGTCTGTTGCAATCTGAATGCATTTTCTTCTTGACTCTTGTATTGTAGATGTTGACAAGTGATTCTTGTTCCTCGCCCACAATTTTATTGCTGATTTTGATTATTTAGTCTGGACTGTTACGGTGCAACACTGTTGGGGTTGCTGTGCTGTCTCAGGTCTGGTGTATCAGAGTGGATTTGACCAGACCTCTTGGCTTGTGCTTCATCAGTATAGTCAATCAAAGCCACTTAGGAAGGAAAACACGTTTACAGGATTAGGAGGGGATTGGCTGTGTATGAAGGCTTTGTCCCAGTGTTTGACATTTGAAATGCAGACATCTGGCCGTAATCCATCCCAGATTATCCACTTTTAGAAGGAAGTAACTCCTCTGGAAAATCCAAGATTCCAGAGCTTTGGGGCGGTTACGGCTCTTTGTATTTGTGTATATATTTTGTTTCACTTGTGAGGTCACTGTGCTGGTGAGCTCTAGTTGGATAATTTTGACCCTAAAATAACCAGAGTACATGGCATTGTGTCTCCGTAACCTGAGACGTGGGGTAGTGTGAGAAAAGGCAAACAGGAAGAGTGAGATGTGGACGAGCTAGAAGCGAGGATCAGAAAGGAAGAACAGAGAGAGAGAGAAATAGAAAGACAGATAGGGGTATTCACAGACAGATGGATGGATAATGTGCTTATGACTCAAGATCCCCCAGGAGACTTTGCTGTCTGGCTGTGTCACTCACCACTTTCATCACCAAGCCCTCCCCCTTTCTCACCTGCTATCACACTTGTCTGTTTTCTCCGCTCCCCTCATTCACTGTCCTGTGCTTGTTACATCACACTGTGCCTGAAGATGCACTGGACTGGACATATTGCTTTTCTTTTTTTTTTACACAGACACTTAACCTAATCCTCCTCTCCTCTCCTCTCCTCTCCTCTCCTATCCTCTCCTCTCCTCTCCCATCCTCTCAACTAAACTCAACTCCTCTCCTCTCCTCTCCTCTCCCATTCTCTCTCCTCCCACCCTCTTGTTTCCTCTAATGGATGGTGGTAATGCCCATCATCAGCAGCCAGCGTCCTTCTGGGGGAGATTCCTTCCTGCAGCTGCTCACTGAGACACAGAGCAGACCTGCTGAGATCACTCATTCACTCCCATCAATCCATCATCACTCCATATACAGTATGTGTGCATGAATATAGCTTTACAAAACTTCCTCCAGCAACATACATTCATATCTTCCATCTTTCATCCATTCATTCATCTTTTCATTCAGAAATTTGTCTAACTACAAATTCCTTCTTTATGAACCTGTTGATCTTTTTCCTATGTGGGATTTATCCTTTTTTTTTTAAATAAATGAGTCATTCATTCACTCATTCATTTGTTCACTTGCTCATTCACTCTATCATTCATAGTAAGGCGATTCTACATGGAGGCTCATTGTCAGAGTATCTATTTCCCAGTCACAGTCTAGTGGATTCACCCTTTGATGATGTGAAAGGGGTATCAGCTATCAGCTAATGACCAAGTCTTTGTCTGACTCTGTGTGTGTGTCTGTGTATGCGTTCTTGCTACATAGTGAGGACCCAAAAAAGTATTGTCTTCACAGTTTTGAAAAAAACATGGAAGGTTTCAGTAATGAGTTTTAGCAGTTGTGAAAATCTGTAATAGAGTTCTCATATGTATTAGGTAATAAACAGGAAGCTGCTGTGAGTTTCAGAGTTGTATCACTGACAGTTTCACAACCTTACATGTAATGTGTATCATTCTGTGACAAAGGGTGCTGGTGGTGGCTCATCCTCATCCCCAGTCCTTACCATGGCAACCCTGGTTCAGATCTTAAAGGGATATTTCAACATTTAGAGATAATAGCGGAACGTTACTAGACAGAGTTGTTTTCAAGGCAAATGCGTAGCCGGATCTACATTCCCGACACGGCTGCTCGGCAGAGGGACTTCAAAAGCGCAAGTAGTTCTGAGTAATTGCTTCGTGCGTCGTAAAACCAAGAAATACCATATGCCTCCATAGCGTTAGCTGAGCAGCTCGTATCTCTGCCGATCGAAAAATAGCTTGCACCGACAATTAAAGGTAACAAACCTACTGCTATTGCGATTATGGCCATGGGCGAATTTGACATATCCCTTTAAGAAAAAGGAAGAAAGAAAGAAAGAAAGAAAGAAAGAAAGAAAGAAAGAAAGAAAGAAAGAAAGAAAGAAAGAAAGAAAGAAAGAAAGAAAGAAAAACAAAAATAAAAAAACAAAAATAACAATAACACCGGTTCAGTAATAGCTCCATTTGTACACCTCTCTGGGCTGTGTCTAAGACTTCTATTTGTTTCATGTTGGATTGGGCTGTTGTTCTTTTGAATGCAGTGGACTAGTCCTCCATGTCTGACATCATTCTTAAAGATAATAACATCAAGTAGTAAAAAAAAATCCAGGAAGGCATCAAGGGTAACATTTACTCAAGTCTGGAGGCCCCATGTGTCTGTGCACCAGCATGACATGATCTGAAATATTGTAAGGTTCCACAAGGACCCATTAACTCACGACTGTAGGCCCATGGCCATTAGCCTGACTAAACCACACAGACACCAGAGGCAACACAAGTCCATTACATCCATCTTACCAGGCCACCTCGGCCTGTCAGCAGTCATTTAGAAGAAACACCTGCCCCAGAGCAGACAAAACAGGGATCCATTTGAAGGAGACACCATCATTATTGGTCAATAGAGACTATTGATATTGATTTCTTATTTGGATATGAATGTAAAATGCTAGTAATTGCCTCATAACTCTGGCTGAGCACATATTAGGCTGCATGAAGCCACTAGTGACATCATTGTTGGCCTCGGCCCAAGTCAAATACCCAGAAGTCTAATTTCCTGGACTAATGGGTGTGTGCGTGTATGTGTGTGATCTACCGTGAGCATTGTAGTTTAGTTTGTGTGTTCTTAAAATTGAAAGTTGTATTTTGATCATAAATGTCTTATGGTGTTGGAGTTTACTCTTTCTCCCTCTCTTTTCTCTTACTCTCCTGTTGGCCTTTTCATTACACCATTACATGACATTTATTACTGGCATGGAGGCAGTTAACCTCTCATTTAACTGGCAGTAAGACTCCTCTGACCTTTTCTTCCATGGCAGGTAAATGGAGGCGCAGGACAGAAGCCGCTCCCCATCCCGCAGGACCAGCCGGGTGGAGCAGGTGGTGGGACGATGGCTGAGACGGTCCCGAGACTTAGGCAGCAGGTCTCACTCTCTGAGCAGGTGAACTTCTTTTCTTACTGAAATTTGTGATGATGGATTCTCTATTTTATTCATCCTGCCTGTAGGGAACCTGTCTGAAAAGATGGTGTCCACATTAGCAACCACCCAAGACATTTGAATGAACTATTTCCACCAGGACAACGTTTTGCTGCTGTCTATGTATCTACAGTAGTGATGCCCCATAATATTGGCCGACCGATGATATAAGGATAAAGATGTAATATCTGTTATCGTTATTTCTGCCGATAATGAAAATCCGATAACGTAATGCTTGGATTCCGCTGTGAATTAAGTAGCGGTGGATCGTCGGTCTGACTTTCTTTCTTTCCGTCTGTGTGTGTTTCTCTCAAAGTGTGTGTGTCTGTCTTTCTGTCTGTGTGTGTGTGTGTCTACTAACAAATAAACAATGTTAATTTGTGAAATGCATCCAATGGGGCAGCACAATAAAAGTAGGCATACAGTAATGCGTTAATTCCCGACAGGAGATATGCTTAAAATTAGTTTTTGTGGAAAAAAGCCTGCATATCGCTATCGGTTAGGCTATTATCGGGAATCGGAAGTTAAGGTCCTCGGCTCGGCATATCGGATATTGGCAAATTTCCAATATCAGACATCCCGAATTGTATCTATTGTATCTTTTGAGTGTTGGAGTGTTTCTCCATGAGTGTGTGGAGGCTTCCCCTCCTCACAAAGACACCTATCTATACTGACTGGACAACAGATGATAAATCTTTCTCTCCAAGTGATAGTACACGTGAGAGTAGCTGAAATCACAGCGCCACCATTGTTGTTCAGGTTATGTGAATGGGTACCATTATTTCCTCAATTATAAACCGGCATTCAAATAAGGACCGGGGGGTCGTTGCTTTACACCAACAAATAAAAGCCAGCCCCAAAAAACAAAACAAAAAATCCACTGGCTGGGACAGTCGCTATGGTACTGCCTGAGCTGTGATGGACCAAACAGCCGGCAGGGCACGCTGTGGAAATGCCCTGATTGACTTGAATGGGATCCAGTTAAAATAAACGAATAAACAAAATGGAGCAGATACAGAGCATATGGAAACTGGGGGTGACCCAGCTCCAACAGAGCAGTGAGGAGAACAGGTGCCAAGCTGCCCAAGAGGAAAATGAAGATGAGCTACGGAACAGTGAGCTTGTTATTGTATACTAATTTGTAAAAATTAACAGAGCAATTGGAAGGAAAACAAAATAAGAAGGAGTTTTTATATTAAAATATGGGCATATATACTTATAAAACACAGGGGATTAGAAATAAAGCCCTCTTCCAATAAAACCCTGCCTCCCATAAGTGCCAGGTGCCCTGGCCAGTTGAGTAAATAAAGGCCCCGGTCACTACAGTACTTTGTCAGATGACAGAGTTATAAAGTCAGGATTTTAGCAGATGGCAAACTCTGGAGCTAAATCATACTCATTCGCAAGAATTCTCTTTTTTTTGCTCACGTGGACATGTACACAAAACACCTTCAGCATTCATTTTGCCAGTTAAAGGTCCAGTGTGTAAAATGGGGGGAAAACCGTGACATCCAGCGTTCAGATTCTAGTTTGCAGCACTCACTCAGTCGCTCGCACTCACCCCTCCCCTCCTGACGGTGGCCTCCGAGGACAAAAAAAACTTGTTTACCACGACTGGGACGACTGGGAGTATTTCAGGAGCATGGAGCGATGAGGTGAAGATCTAGACCATTTTACTGTCTGCTGTTTCCTTCCTCCTTCTTCTTCATTGGTCTATTTATGAATGTAAAACTCTTGAAACGTGCTCTCTGGTTGGCTGGATTTTCCGTTCGGGCTGCCGTACAAATATGGCGGCGCGAGATGGCGACAAACCTAAAGCAAGACCCTTGCTATATAAAAGTATAATTGTGAGGTTCCGAAAACCAAACAAATTTTATTTTATAGCGATTATATACTTATACAAATATATTCATGGGTAGCATACTCAGATTTTGCCAATAAACCTTGACAGTTATTACACACTGGACCTTTAAGCATTTGTCTTTGCATTTGTAACATCTGTCATCTTGTCTTACTGTGAATTTGTCTCATCACTTACAGTGTGTTGTGGTCTCTGTTGTGTTTTCATTGGCTCTGTCTTTTACCCATATTGTGGTGGACACGAAGTGGAGGAAGACAGTTGTCTCTCTGAACACACAATTGTCCCCCTGCCCAGTGTTACATCACAAATAGACATATTTACAGCCGGCCTGTTTCGGTCTCCAGGAGGAGGAAGAAAGAAGCAAACTAAAGGGCTGAAGTAGCAGAATGCAAATAGCCTGTAACACAGTCCAGCCGTGCACCAGTTTTGACCGACTCTTTCTTTTTATTTTTGTCCCACTGCTCCTCTTCAGGGACCGGGTTGCAGTGGACGGGAAGACAGCGGAGTCCAGCATCTCCGATCAGAGGAATTATCCCTTCCGCTTTAACGTTCAGATTCAAAGAGACGAGGCGCTTAACTCCCATGGCCTCACTCTCTCCTCCCAACCCCCCATCCTGGTACAAGAAGTCACCACAGGTATGACATCATCAAATGAGTGGAAATGAAAAAAAAAATTGTTTTGAGACAACCGTCTGCTTTGTGTTTGAGGTGATGACTGTATAAACCTTGTTGTGTTCAATGTTCTTGTCCCTAAACTAAATGCAGCACTCACCTTTCACAACTCACAGCTAGAAGAAAAACACAGTATTACTCAGTATCAGGGGGTCTGGTCTCACAGCTGACACTGCACCTTCAGCTAAGCAATGTCTGCTTGGTGTCTCTCCACCAGCTCTGACTCCCTCTCCCACAGAGATCTTATTCTAAGTGCCAAGAGCCAGTTTCCACTGCCAGGGTCGTCAGTGTTTAGGTCTGCCTTGTCAGTACCGTCTGGCCAACAGGCACAGCTGCCGCTCTTCACCTGAGCACCCAGCAGAGCTGCAATTATCCTGTCCAGCCAATTGGACGGAGAGTAGATTTTGGACTATTTTGCTTCCTTAACATGTATTCTTTCAGACTAGAGGAAAGAAATGGTAGAAAATACACATTAAGGTGTTTATTTTGTCTTTTTTCATCTGTAGATTTCTCCTACATTCACCATAAGTTTGCAGCTACTGTGGCATTCTGTGCTGTGCCTGTTGTCCCATGTGATGTCAGGTATCATTGTAAAGCTCTCTCTCTCCTGCACAATGATGTGGGCTCCAAAAACTGCCCTTTGTATCAGCAACAAATTGTGAAAATACAATTGACAATAACAATCTATGGAATTTTACAATACAAATCTTTAATGGCCGTTTTTCCCCATACTCTGAGCCAGAAATCTCCACTTCAGTGGCACTGACCTTAGTTGTATTCCTTTCTATATTCTGAAGGTTTTTACAGAGGGGTTTGTTGATATATCCTGTATATATCCTAACATTTTATTCCAAAGAACATAGCAATATTAGATCTCTCAGGGCTGGTGACAGTATTTTCTCATGAGTGATAAAAAATAGATATATCAACAAAAGAATTTTGAAAGTACCATTATATTGTTCAGATGTATGTTCTGGAACTGTATGCAAATTAGTGCATATTTAATTAGCTATTGCCTCATTTTAAGTATTTAAACATACAATTTGACAAAACTTGTGATACAAAAAATAATTGTCCTAATGTTAGTGATACACTTGGGAAGTTTCATTGTGATATCTGTTAGTTTAATTATTTACCCTTTTCACCTGTAGTGTCTCACCTTAAAGGGCTCATGCTGTGCACTTTTCTCTGGGTTTATTTACCTGCCGGTATCCCTAACAAGATGTATCATTGGTTTTGAGTACCTGTGATCTGCTTAATATCGTTTCTACTGCCCCTTTCTGTTGCCTCTTTCTGGAGCTCTAGCAGGCACAGGTCATTTGGCCAATCAGAAGAGAGAATGAGAACCTCTCCTCTGATTGGCTGACTGTTTTTGAGTGGCGTGTGGTCGGGCCAATCGAAACAAAACAAATGGTTGCGGTGGGCGGAGTTACCTTATGTGTGACATCACACAAAGGAGGAAGTGCTATCCGCTCGTCTTAAAGAGACAGTTCCTACAAATGGGCGGTGTGCGTTTCTCTGTTTATGAGCAGTTTGATACATGGGGCAGTAGCATATATACGTGGCCCAGAGTCCTCCTCAAGCACAAAAAATAACCAAAATCACATTTTTCATGCCATGGGGCCTTTAAAGCAACATTGCAGAGTTTATCGGCCTTAAAATAATGTTTCCAGACTCATTGCAATGGTAGAAAAATGGTTAATAGGGTGAATGGTGCTGCCGCTGCAGCCTGAGCCGGGTTGCGTCAGCTGAAACTGTAAACTAACCTCCCTGGTTAACCCCCCCCCCCTCTGCGTAGAGAGAGAGATGTGGCGGGTGCATGCCAGCAGCAGTGCACGGTAAAAGCAAAACTCATACGGTTCCCCTCCGTCCGTCCCCCCCCCCGGGCGATCCAACCACCCGCCACACAGTCTCCTTGCAAACATGTGAGAAACAATGTTGTTTATTAATGGCAAACCCTTGATGCGCTGGCTGATAAGTTTCGTTTTTACCGCGCTTCTCAACCAGATGGTGGAAGCACTGAGCTGAAACTCTGCAATGTTGCTTTACAGTAATGTAACATGGTGACAACCTGGTGAGGAGCTCAGCAAACCTCCAGCACCTTGTGTCACACCTCTGGGCATCTTGTAAGGACATAGGAGTCTCATGAATTCTATCCTCAGCTGAGTCGAGGCAGAACTCTCATTTTCTAGACTGGATCTCTTTCTAAAGAAACAACCCACCCAAATGCAGTTATATTCATGCACTTGACCACTAACATGTATTTAAAAATGTACGCTCCGAGATAGCTTTACTGTACAACACAGGCATTCACTGAGGCAGACAGAAACACCATCCTGTTAAGTATATTCGCTTCTTCCAGGAACAGAAGCTTTTTTCATCTCCTTGTCCCTGTTGTCTGTAGCGCGGGGCTCTAATGTTGCATAGAAGAAGCCTCCTCAGCAAACGGAGCGGTGGAACGCTGCCAGACCACTGCAGGCCTCTGGCCAGTGTACAAAACAAACTGTAAAAAGTGGAACCTCCAACAGAGGCTGATACATGATACATGCACACAAAATCACATTAGCAGAGGAAACGCACTGTGGCTTTGATGTGTGTGCATGTGTGTGTGTGTGTGTGTAAAGTATCTTCAGGATAATGAGGAGGAAAAAGCAAAGAAAGAGCTTTTCGAGGAAGAGGGACTTTTTAGCCCTTGATTGAGATTTTCAAGCAGCACTTCCTCCCAGGCATTACACCGCCCCTCTCCCAATCAAATATCTAATGTGTTTTCTGTTAGGCAATACATGGTTATGGTTGGAATCAGGGGTGTGATCAGGGTCTCTGTAAACATGGCTGGAGACGCATACAGCTGGAGGTGTGTGCCACAAGCACAAGACACAGTGAACAAATGCTCTGACTAAGATATACAGGATCTACAGAGGCTTTACAAGGTGTCAGCTGCAGCTCAGACCACAGCATCTCCATCTCATATACCCTAAATACGAGGTTTTACGCAACTCTGCATCCCAGTAATGATGCTCAATAACACAGCTGTCTATGCTGAACAGGATAAAGGCCTGAAAGAAGCTCTTCCTGCTGTTGTTAGTGTTGTTGTCTAAATCAGAGCTTCAGTCTTACAGTCAGTAACTCTATCATCACTTACAGTTATCCTGAATATGATGTGCTTACAGCTCTCTAAGTGAAGAGGCGATGCCCTGCGTAGTCAACCAAATACAGTAGCTGTCTCTGCTTCTGTCTCAGTTTTTTATTTTATATAAAAAATAAAAAAGGGTGGTACTAGTTTTATATATTCCTTTAAAATCACATAAACGTGTTCTGGCTTTGCTGATGTTTTGCCAACAGCTAATGTTACAACATTTACCATAAATCAGTTGTTCTTCCTCTCATGGTTGTAGGCTACAGTGGCTGCACAGTTTAACTTCCTGTGTAGCTTCTGTTTTAAAGCAGGAAAACAGCTGTTTTTTCCATGAAGTTCAAAAATAAACCCCATGTCATTGGATCAGTGTAGAGTACTTGTGTATAACAGTGGATGCTGAATATTCTTCATGGCAATTGCTTTGAATGGTAATATGTCCACTTCAGGATATTTTTCCATTCTGTGTTTTGATAAAGTTGAATCATATTATTTATTCAGTCAAGAGCTGAAGAAATCAGTGATACAGATACAGGTGATCACCATGGATACAGAACCTACTAAAAGCACTAATTACTGCTGCTGCCTTTATTCACCAATGCACTTTAGATCCTCTATTTACTGTTTTGTTGGTATTTTATCTTTCCTTTCTAGCTTTCCTTTGGATTTTTTTTTCTTCTGTCTTGCTGCTTTCTTTTTGAGGGGGGCCAACTGAAATGTGGCTGTGTGTATGCAATGACAATGAACAACTGATTATTTCATCAACTTTTAAATCTTACCATGTATTGATCTAAAACAATGGATGGATCAAAAGTTAGAATTAAAAATCCCTCAGTTTTGTGGCATCAGTCAATGCTGTTGATCTGCCTGTTCATGTGCCAAAAACACAATACCTACAAGATGAGGTGGGATTTAAAAAACAACAACAGCAACAACAAAAAACAGACAGTTTGCGTTAATTTATTTCTTATTACAGAAAAACTGATTCTTATTGCCTCATATTTTTCTTGATAGACAGGTAGTATATGATTATTTGGTAAGGCAGTCCTATAATAAGTAGGCTATACATAATGACTCCTACATTCTGAATATCGTAATCTGCCCATGTTTGTCCTCTGGAGTGCAGTTTGTAGCTGAGCTGCAGAGACGAGGACCTGAATCCCCCTGAGGTCCGCGGGGCAGATTACCTCGCTCTCTCCTGTCTGGCTGAAGTCTGCTCTGTCACCATCTGCTTGTGTCTGTCTCACTCTCCCTCACACACACACACACACACAAGCTTGCACGCACACATACATGGTTTCACTGTCTCCAGTGGCCCGACTGAGCCTTGGCTCAATTTTGCCTCAGTGTCTCTGACACGTGCTGCAGCATCTTGACAGTGAAATATGAATCCATTATTTAAAAGCTTTTTGAGAGGTATCAGCTCCCGCTGTCACCTGTGCTATCTGATCGTTTGGGTTGAAACAACAAGTAATATCTTGTTTCATGATTAAATAACAGAGCAGTGAGTGCTTACTTGATGTTGTGGATAAAAAACATTTGCTGATGGTGATTTGATGATGATGGTAAACAAAGTGAAAGTGTGGGAAGGAAGTGTCTCCTTTCTTTACACAGTATTTACTATTGCAGTTAACATACCTGTATAATCTGATGTAAACTAGAATTACAGTTGGTTAGTCATTCAGCATCAGTGTGGTAAAAACCATGTGCACACACACATCATTACCTGGCTACATTACACAATGCACTTTTAATATTCTCACAGAATATTAATGGTAAAGAAACCAATATAATCCATGTAATAAAATCTGAATTTTTAATATAAAAAGGGAGGTATTTTGTTTTGTATAGATAAAAAAACAAATCTATATATATATCTATATACATTTGGCCTATTGGAATAAATAAAGCACTAAAATTGAAAAGCTTCTGTTATTGTGAAACTCCCAGCAATAACTTCTTCTATAACTGTATCTTTTAGCCACACCTGTGCTGAGCTGAAACAGAGCAGACTCATCATTCAGCACATAATTCAATGACTACTACTGTCTCAGTACAGTTTTATCTGCACCATCAGCAGTGACAGCAAGCATTGAGTAAATATGAAGAGCAGATTGCAGCTGCTCTTCAACTCCCACACTGATATCCTGATATCTAAATGGTTGTGGTTATTCTGCCCTTAACTGTGCTTACACAGCAGATGAGATTGATGCAGATGTCAAAGATTGGAAAGAGCTGAGGGAGTCTGGGTCTCTAAATGAACGAGGCAGAGAGATGTGTACAGTAGTTTTTTTTTATATATATAAAGTGAATATTTAACAGTGATTGTGTTTGAGAGCTGTGTTAAAAATTATGCGCGTGTGTGTGAGATGAAAGGGGATCAGTGGAATACAAGCCACTGCCTGTCATCAGCATGAATGCAGGCCAGTCGTACACCCTCAGGCGTGACCACACAAGGACATTTTGTGTGCGCAGGTGGTCCTGCAGATGGCCGGCTCGTCCCCGGCGACCAGCTTGTGAAGATCAATAACGTTGCTGTTGATGACCTGACCCCGGAGCAAGCTGCTGAAATAATCAGGTCTACTCCGACAGCTGCATTCACAAACACACACACACACACACACACACACACACACACACACACACGTGCACAATCATGGGCCACAGAATGATTCTTAACGTAAAGTTATGCGAATCACGTCTCCCTTTTTGTTTTGTTTCAGGGAGTGTCAAGATACGCTGACAATGACGGTCCTCAGGACAATGCTGGTGAGTCCACTGTGTACGACACAAACACATTTACACACAGCGTTACACTGATGGACACTTAACAGGATAATGGCTGGTGCTCTGCCAGCAGTACTTAAGCTGATCTTAATGTCTTCCATGTTTCCTTTTTACATTAGATTATAGGAAAAACACATCAGCGTGCACAGTACATCTACACACTAGTGCACACTGTACATACCATCTAAAATGCTGCTGTCAGTAAAAGCCATCAATCAACATGTCAGTGGGCCCTCAGGGTCAAGTGTCAGTGATAACAATGATCCTGTCACCATGGTTTCACCACTGCATCACTGCTAACAGTGACAGTGTTACACCCGGGTAAACTCCCACACACACACACACACTTTATTGCTCCTCATCTGGACACATTATGTCATGATGGGGTGTGTGCGTGTATGTGTTGGTGTGTTTACAGTAGGGATGTCACATTACCTGTTTATTAATCGCAGTATTAAACGCCACAAATTAATGTATCGCAAAGATTCCTAAATACCGTCACTTTCCAAAAAAGATTATGTCGGAACCATCTCGACAGATGTGCGCCAAAGTAAAGGTAAATGCACAGATACTGGTCCATTTACCTAATGTAACATTGAATCGGTAGGAATTTAAAGGTTTGCGTGTCATTTGTAATTAAAAAAAACAAAAAACGATTAAAATAAACTTAAACATTTGGTATAGATGACAATTAATGACTTATAATAATTATATCATAATAATAATTATGATAATAATTCAAACTCTTCCCCTGGGGAATATAATTGGTCCTTTATTAAAGCAGATATCAGCTTCGCGGCCGTTTCGGCTAATGCTGCGTTTAAGGCAGGCTTTTGAAACCGTAAGTTACAGCTTCAAGTCACAACTACGACTTGGTAGCGTTCCAGGTAACCCGTAGCTCGTGTTTTTACCATCCTGTTGTCTGTGAAAGTTCCCTATAACGGCCACTCGTAACTTCCGACCCGTGAACTCGTACCAGATCGAACTGGTATGACTTCACAGGAAGGAAAAACACAAAGTACGAGTTTCTTTGAACGCACCATGAGTTAGCAGCCCCCGCCCTTGTCAGGCATCAATTGGTCCTCGTGCTACGTCACCACATTCACGCGCATCCCTTGGCTGCACACACAGCCCTTCATGCCGTTCTCTCTCCTCATTGGATAACACTTGTATCCCAGAAGAAATGTTTTCTCCTCGGGTTACAGCAGAGCAGAGTGACGGAGAGACTCGTGTTCCGGTCGAAACACTCTATGTAAGTGATTGCTGACGGAAAATATGACTAATTAGGACTTATATTAACAAAAACATTTCACTGATATCTCCTTTAATAAATACTTAAAATATTTTGTGTAAATAATTAGCATTGTAATTATTTAGACTATATTTGATTTTACACATACATAGCGTTGTGAAATTAACTCATGCCAAGAAAATCTATAATTGTGACATCCTTAGTTTACAGTGTAACAGTTGTTCACCTTAGTCCAGTGTTTTTCAACCTTGGGGTCGGGTGCCCACATGGGGTCGCCTGGAATTCAAATGGGGTCGCCTGAAATGTCTAGTAATTGATTAAAATAAATTACTGATAAAAATATTTTTTTAACTAATTATTATTATTTTAAAATTATGACTAAAAACACCACACACAATCTTAAACAACTGTATTCTATACTTTCACTTTCTTGAATTCAAATAGAGTTCAAATAAAATGCAGCATATAAAAATATCTGAGCTGGCGCATCTTGATTGACGGATGTGGGGTCGCCAGAGATTTGTGATGTCAAAATGGGGTCACAAGCCAAAAAAAGGTTGGGAACCACTGCCTTAGTCTGTATCTGTAAAGTTGAAGTATGTGTTTGCACTAAGGTGAGCTAGATCAGTAATTAAACGGCCGCTCCTCTGTGATTCTCATCAGCGGCTCTGCTGATGGAGGCAGCTTCACCACCTGATTGATAGCTCACACCTCCTCCAACAAATCATTATTGAGCCATGAGGAATTATTAGCATTTCCCGGAAAATATTCATCTCTGTCAAACATCAAAAGAGATTGGAACCAAGCGAAGACTTTTATTGTGATCACATAGTGATATAAAGGATATAAAGGCTTCAGGACTGTTTGACAGTTTCTGCTGCCTTCAATACATTGACTGCAACTGGTTGTGCAGTAACGAAGGTGCTGGCGTGTGTTTATACCTGTACATGCATTGTATATCTATGATCTGTTCGCTGATCTAAATGATACAGAATTCCTGAAATATATTGGATGTTTATTTTGCATATTTAAAAATTACTTTTACTTCTCATTTTAATGCCTGTTTTCTGTTTTGATGATTGATACTGCTGCCCAGTATGATCTTTGACACTATTATTCACCAAAGTTTAAACAGCCTTTATTTATGTAATTCAGCCTCATTCTTAAATGGATAGTTCTAAATTTTGGCAAATTCGCCTATTGCCATAATCCCTATAGTCATAGAGGTAGGTTCATTACCTTTAATTATCGGTGCATGTTGTTTTGAGATCTGCGGGGCAGAGAGGCGAGCTGCAGCAACACAATGCAGGTGAACGGTACAGGTTCCCAAGTTGTGACATTCACCACGCTATAAAATAATCATGTAACATTACAAGACAGAGTTGTTTTCGAGGTAAATGCATAGCCGGAACTACATCCCAGACATTGCTGCTGGGCGGAGTGACTTCAAAAGCGCAATTATTTGAATATTTCTCTATTTTTCTTCATGTCTTGTGATGTTACATAATTATAGTACATGATTATTTCATAGTGTGGTGAATGTGCAGGTCACAACTTGTCCACCAGAGCGTTTTGGAGTTGTTTGATTGTGTATTTGATGAGTTTTATGAGGGACAGTGGACCTGTACCATTCACCTCAATTGTGTTCACTGAGCAGCTCACGTCTCTGCCTCGCTGATCTCAAAAGAACATGCACCAATAATTAAAGGTAATGAACCTACTGCTATGACTATAGGGATTATGGCAATAGGCGAATTTGCCAAAATGTTGAACTATCCCTTTAACATACTACATTGCCTTAATGTTCTTAATGTTAACAGTGCTCTACAGTGCCATACAGCACATGCTACTGTTTTTCTTCAGTAACATGAGGCAACAACCACATTCATACCAAACTGAACAGCAAGCTGTAGTCCACTGCCTGGGGTCGTGTTATCCTAACACAACTGAATACATACACTCAATTCTTTACATATTGTTTTTTATCTGTTTTTAACTGGATGGTTGCTGATATTCAACATAAAGCAGAAGCACCAGGCAGTATCTTCTCTATCTATCCCCCCATGTGTATAACCCCTTCACTGAACCATATGAAAAGCTGGTTCATTATGAAATAAATACCTGGTGTATTGATTTGTGTTCATCCCAGGGCCCAAAGTCATCATTCATCACCCCGGAGAAGAGGGCCAAGCTCAGGTCCAACCCTGTGAAGGTTCACTTTGCAGAGGAGGTGGAAGTCAATGGACACTCCCAGGTGAGTGAGAGAACATGTTGTGCAGATTTTCTGCTGCAGATGCTCAGTCTATGGTTTTATCTCTGACATTATTCTACCATATAACATACTGCAAACTGGTATCACAACCTTCTCTACTGTACACGTTTTCTAAATGCTATCGGGTTGTTGAGGTCCGTACGCACTCTACTAGGGGCAGTTTGACAGATTTTATGCCCCCAAGAGTATGGGGTAATGTGGGAAAAGAATCTTTTCTGTATGTTGGAACCATCTTGTGGAATCGCTTACCCACTGTTAGCAGTACAGAAAGGTTTAAAAAAGGAACAGAAAAAATGGCTCAGACACCAATCATAGTACTTTTACTGTATGTAGGTATGTATGTAAACTCTTGGAGTACTGTGATATTGTTTTTAGGGACCACAATGGAAATAAGCCCTGTGGCTTTATTGTGTTATCCCGACCTTCTGTTTTAACTATGGTGCAGAAATGTATCATGTTTTATAACAAAGTGTCAAATAAAATCAATCAATCAATCAATCAATCAATCAATCAATCAATCAATCAATCAATCAATCAATCAATCAATCAATCAATCAATCAATCAATCAATCAATCAATCAATCAATCAATCAATTTGCAGAGTCATTTGGCTCAGTCACAACTTTATTATTAACAAAATTATTTTTGGGCACTGCTCTTATCTTTAAGAGCAATTAAAACAAACATAAATATTGAATAATCTTCTTACTGTGACTGGGAGTGATTGATGATGAATAATTCCACGGTATTATTCTGTACTGCGTGCAGTTTTCTTATATAAGCCTTGTTAGAAAGAGTTCCCATCCTGCCAGCGGATGTGAAATTAGCTGGGTGAAGGAAACCACAGAGGCCGGAGTGCCCATTACTAATCACATGGAAAACACAGATCGATATCGGCCTCATCCTCCAGTCCTAATGTCTGTGATTACAAGACAATAAGCATCCGATTAGAAAGAGAGAGGGAGTAGAGACAGAGAGAGGGAGGGGGCGTTGTTAAAATGGAGAGAACAGAAGAGAAATGAAAGATGGGAGAGTGACGAGGGAGGGGCTGTTTTAAAATTTTGAAAGCTCTCCATTTGAACTTCAAAACATACAGACATCAATGTTACATTAAATCACAGTGTCAATACAGAAGAACACTTTCTAAAATCATGAGACAATAGGGACGACGCAGGGAGAGATGAGTCACGGCGGTGAACGAGGCTGGCAGACAGAAACAGGCCAGAGGAGATGATGTGAAAAAACGCTCTGTGAGAACAGCTGGGAATGAGACCAGGCTCACGTCTCTTACACTTCTTTCTTACCGTGTGTTGTAATGTGCATCTCATATACCACACAGCCACATCAGATACACAAACATGTTTTGTTTTACAGTACGTCATTCCTCTTAGTACATCAGTGATTCATATAAAGCCCTTGAACCAGCAGGTTTTACAACGCTCACATTTTCAGCTGACGTTTCCCTTGACCCTAGACCCTTGACCTTTGACCCCTGTGTTGTTTGCAGGGGAACTCGCTGCTCTTCCTGCCCAATGTTCTCAAGGTTTATTTGGAGAATGGACAGACCAAGGCCTTCAAATTCGAGCCCAGCACCACAGTCAAGGTACTGCACAATGATAATTATCACATTCACATCCAGGGCCGCCCCATGCAGAATTTAGATTTTTTATTTTTTATTTTTTTTAAAGGGACAACGAGGAGTTTTGGAAAAGCGAAGCGTTTTCGCACTACATTTATGAGCCTCCGCGCGCACCGTGAAATTCTTTGACCGGCGCAAGACAGACTCATGTTTTCATTCATCAAGAATTAAAGTCAGAGGTTCAAAGAGGTTCACATACCGTCGTAGTTCCAACCATAAACGACGATTCGGCGGCGTTATTCTCATGACGCGCCACGAAACCAAAAGTAAAGAAACCGCCACCACTAATAATAACAAAATAACGATAGAGACAAAACGATATATTTATCGAAAATGGGCCCATTAACAAGTGTGGGTAGCGGAGATTCATCCACATTAACGTGAAATTTTTTTATAACCAAATAGAAACTCCTCGTTGTCCCTTTAATATAGATTTTCTAAGGTGTTTATGCAGACAAAGTTTTACATTTTTATTTCAACAACATACCCACCTTCCAGTTTGTTTGAATTCTTTTTCATCTTTGTTGCTCCTGATTCCTGATGTCTCTTCATCTTCAGCCAGTGATCGATCAGATTGTTTGCTGTCAATCATTGCAGCGACGTGTGCAATGTCAGATTATAGCTCTCCTTGCTCTCTTGCCTTGTACTGACTTGTTTCCCTTTGCGAGCTGCTGCTGATGCTCAAAATGCAGCCGGTTGAGCAAACATGAGGCCATACTATGGCAAAGCCATTTTAACATTTAAAAGCCAGACTGGATATGTGTTGTAGATACTGTATATGTAAATCAGTTTTGCCTAGTCAAAAAGAACATTTCAGATATCCACAACTACAGTACATTCTTCCTACAGTAGGACAAATGACGTCACTTTTGCCATTCATGTGTACGGGCCGGGGTTTGTCATTACAGATATCTACAATTCAGTTGCAGATATCCACTATGTGAATTACAGATATCTGTAACTGAATTATGACTAGTAGTAATTCCAGTTTGAGATATCTACAATTTGATTCTGACTATAGTCATATATATCTTATATATCTTTAATTCACCTCAGTTAAAGATATCTACATGTCCCTTTTCAGATATCTTAAATTAAGTTTTGACAAGGCGAAATTACGTTGTACATATCTGTAACTGGAATTATGACTAGTCAAAATGACGTTGTAGATATTTCAAACCGGAATGAGGAATGGTCATAATTTAATTGTAGATATCTACTATCAAGTTATAGATATCTTGAACTGATATTTGATTAGAGAAATCTGAAATTGGAGATATCTGTAACTTTCATTCCGACTAGTCAGAATGTAATTACAGATATCTTGAATTAGAGTTTTGACTAGGCGAAATGACGTTGCAGCCAAAGACAAAGACAAATTTCCACATTGCGGACAATAAAAGAAAGATTTAAGGACAAAGACATGTCATAATGACGTTTGAGATATCTTTAACTTTCATTCTGCCTAGTCAAAACTGAATTACAGATATCTGCAATTGTCATTTAAAATGTTTGACGAGCTTAATGACGTTTTCAGTGACGTCATCGCAGATCTGTGATTCAGTTGTGCCTTGTCAAAACTGAATTACAGATATCTCTATATGTCGCTTCGACTAGTCACAATTACATTACAGATATCTTGAATGAAAAATCCAACTATTCAAAATGCAATTACGACCAGTCAGAAAGAAGTTGTTGATATCTACAATGATTATTCTGGAGAGTCAAACTTAGCTTTTAAATGTTAAATCCGCTGGCCATACCCTATGCACTGTGGTTAATCTGCGGCCCTGCTGACATTCATTCCTCTGTATCAGTCGTGTCAAGGGGCCTGTAGTCAACTTTGGCAATGTTAACGGATGTAATATAGAGCCAAAGTCCATTTTAAAACACAGCCGTGTATGTTAAAACCTACAGCGGTTGTGAATCTCTCAGTCTTAGCCGGTGCTCCAGGATCCCAGTTTTGCAAACTCTTCAAACTTTCTTTTCAAACCTCAGCTCAGCAAATATGTTTCCTGATGTTATAAAATATTGTCTCTCACGTTGTGCACATCAGGACATTGTGATGACACTGAAGGAAAAGCTGTCTCTGAGCCGTATCGAACACTTCTCCCTGGTGCTGGAGCAGCAGCACAGCATCAGCAAACTACTGCTCCTGCACGATGAGGAGGAGATACAGCAGGTACACACACACACACACACACACACACACAAAACATTATTTTACATTTTACATACCTTCTCAATTGTAGGCTACATATTTTCACAGTGGCTCTGATGCCAAGTTGGTTTGATCTTGTGCGTGTGTGTGTCTCCAGGTGGTCCACAAGAAAGAGGCCCATGACTACAGATGTCTGTTCCGTGTTTGTTTCATGCCCAGAAGCCTTGAGACTTTGCTGCAGGACGATCCCACAGCCTTTGAATACCTCTACTTACAGGTATTTATGTATCTATATTTGTATTTGAAAGAGCCACTTACCCCTTGTCTTGATAAGTATTTTTGTCAGATAGACAAAAAACCATAGATAGAGGATTGTTTTATGTCAGTGTTAATCATTCATACTGTTTTTGTACTGTGTGTGTGTGTGTTAGGGGGTGAATGATGTGCTGCAGGAGCGCTTTGCAATAGAGATGAGGTGTAACACCGCGCTGCGACTCGCTGCCCTGCACATCCAGGAGAGGCTGTCCAGCTGTGGACAGTCACCAAAGACCAACCTGAAGAGCATCACGTGAGACATTAACACACATTTCTGGTCTCTGCATGTCGTGCAAGACTGCAGAATATTTCATTTACATTTCAGCACCCATGGTTACAGGTTAGATTACACACACACACACACACACACACACACATAATGCCTTTACAAACCACACTAAGGTGCCTTTAAGGCGAGACACTGGTGAATAGGCAAAAAACATATTTTAATAGATATGAACAGCAACAGCAATAGATGTGTTGCTTTTCTAAATGTTATGTTTATATATGCAAATGAGGCTCTAACTCATTAAATATCCACTCATTTGCATATGTCACTAAGAACAGAATCACCAACATTGGATGATGCCAGATTCAGAAGCTTGGTTTCATTTTGTTGATGCATTCCACAAAAAAACTTTTTACAGAAGGGATTGTTGCTATGTCCTCTTATCTTATCAGCCCATACATCAGGAAATACCATCTACAGTCATAAAAAAATACATTTTCGCTATGTTTTTGGTATAAAATGTACTTTAAACCTGGCTATGAATGGTATATCAACAAACCCTTTTGTAAAAAGAAGCAGGATATAGATAGGAAGAAATGTGGAAAGTTTGGTGAGTTTAGGTACTAGGGAAATGGGTATTTCATATCTTGTTGTTTAGAAAAACTTTTTTTCATTTTTGAGAAAACAGCCTGAAAGTTCTGTATTGTAAAATTCCATACATTTTTATTTGAAACTGCTATTTACAACATAACCCCTAATCAAACCATTAGTAATAGACATCCTAAACACATGACTGATAACTGAACAACACAGCATGATGTTATTCATATGAAATGAACAGAACTACACACATAGTACAGCTGTGCAAAAAGTACTAACTTTTGGTGAATTTATGAGGAATTTACGGACGCAATCAGGCAAAATGAATTATGAACAACTAATTGTGTGTTATTGACATTTTATTGCCACTAGTTTGAAAGAAAACATGTTAGGAAGCAAAATATCACAAAATCGACCAAAAAAAGGGAAAATGGCAATATCAGGGGCTGCACGACACTCAACCCACAACCAGAAACAGAACAACAAAGCCCAGAGAGTTAATCTGATACAAAGGTGCAAAATGACCAGGACACCAAATAAAGAGGATGAAAGACACAAATCAGAAAACACAGACAAACACACCCTCCAGGCTGAGGGGAAGCAGGACTGTCAGTCTCCAGGCCAGAAGCTTCTGACTCCTCTGATCCCAACACCAGAGCTTGAAAGGTGTGTCTCATCACAAACAGACAACTAATAGGGGACACAGGACAGGGACAGGATGAAAACACCAGGACCACATGCCACCGTAACATCTAGAGCAGGGGTAGCAAACGTACGGCCCGCGGGCCAAAATCGGCCCCTCAGAGGGTCCAATCCGGCCCACAGGATGAATTTGTCTAGTGTGAAAATTACATAGAAGACAAAAGAGGCATAATGTTGTTGAAATTGCAGATAGTTAGAGTTCTTGTTATTTATAGGTTATTATGTTATTATTTTACTGGTCTGGCCCACTTGAGATCATATTACTCTGTGTGTGGCCCCTGAACTAAAGTGACTCCCCTGATCTACTTATTTGATATCTCATCTGTTCATCACATGTGATGTGAGCAGCTCCCAACAAATATAGTCATGATAGGGGCTCCGTATAGCTCAGTGGGTTGAACAGGCTCCCCAGATACAGAGGCTATAGTCCTCGCTGCAGCAGGCTCAAGTTCAAATCTTGAATCTGGTGGCCCTTTGCTGCATGTCATTCCCCCTCTCTCTGCCTCCCCATTACCTGTCTCTCTCAACTATCCTATTAATTAAAATCCCCCAAAATATACTTGAAAAAAAAAAGTCATAGTCATGAACACATCATAACAGCAACATTTTTCACTTTTTAGGTTCAACACAAACATGAATAAATCTAAATGTTAGATTTTTTAAATCATTTTAGCAGCTTCATGAAAAGACACTTTACTGCCATTGTATGTGAAAAACAAAACAAAAATTAATTAGTAGGATAACACTGATGCCTGTTTTTTTTAAGGCAAACAATATGCATGTAGACAGACGGCCAGCGTGTGAACACACACTCACGCGAGCCCTGCAGCTGCCACACACGCACATGTTTCATCAAGATCATAACTGTATTTATAATACTGTAATAGCATTAAATTCATAACCATCTGAGGTCCAGCCAAACTGAGGTCTGCCAGCAATCAATTAGTCCAGATCGAACAGTGTTTCATCCAGTCTCACTGCAGACATGAAACGCTGCTCAAGTAGAAACAACAACCAGTGACTCTAAATGTTAGACTTCATATTTTATCTCTATTTCATGTTCATGTTTAACATACATTATTCAAATGTGTATATATTTACATTTCTTCTTATTTATTCATTTTGTCTTAATCATAACCTTAATCTATTCTATTACAAATACTGCTTTCTTTTTACTGCTATTGCTGTCTGCTATTTATGATCTGTCCTATACATTTCTTTGCTGTTGTTTGCTGCTGAAACCCTGTAAATTCCCCCATTGTGGGACAAATAAAGGATTGTCTTATGTTTTCTTATCTTATCTTATCTTATCTTATCTTATCTTATCTTAACATACAACACAAATGATATCTCTATTAACTAAATGTGTGCTTCAGTAAAGCTGCAGTCCTCTTTTAGTTGAGCACCTGTGATGCATTTTAAATAAATTGTATAGTCCTTAATAAGAGATGTGGTCTGATCCTAAAAATTGGTTCAACCCTCCAACAGTCTTGAACACACAAACTGACCCTCTCAGTCTGTGATTTTGTGTTTGCTCCAGGAAGACGTGGGGCATCGAGAACTTTGTGTCATCCACCCTGTTGAGGAACATGCGAGAGAAAGATCTGAGGAAGGCCATCGGCTACCACATGAAGAAGAGCCAGATGCTGCACGATCCCAAGCAGAAGGGCCTGTCGGTGGACCAGACCAGGATCAACTACCTGGAGGAGCTGGCTGACCTCAGGTCGTTTGGAGGAAAATCCTTCAGCGCCACCATGATGGTGGGTCTGTCGATTCTGTTGTCTGGATTTGGTCGACTGTAGTTTTGGTCGTCTTTTGTTCTATAATTTGTCCTTGTCTGCTCCTCCAGCTCCAGGACAGGGAGTCGATGGTGACCCTGCTGGTGGGGGCCAGGTATGGTGTGAGCCAGGTGGTCAACCACAAGCTCAGCATCCTGTCCGCCCTCACAGAGTTCAGCAGTATCACACGCATCGAGCTGCTGCCCGAATCGGAGAAGGTCAGCCTGGTCAAGATATACCTGCAGGACATTAAGGTGAGAGCAAACATCATCAGAGAGCCTTTTATGTCTGAGGAACTGAATCAGCAGCACTGGGTCATGTTAGGTTGTGTAGTAATTATCATTATCTCTTCATCTTAGAATGCTGCATTCAGCTTAAAATGACCTTCTACTGTTTTGCAATTGTGGGGAATTACTTTGAAACTTCAAATTACTTCCCTGACCTGTTTGCATTGTTCTGCATGACATGCCGACTCAGCATAAAAAGACCTGGGGCCTCATTTATCAACCGTGCACACACACAGATGTGTGCGTAATGAGTGCGTAAGGAATTTGGAATTTATCAACTTGTACTTGTGCTTAGGAACATGTGTAAATTTAAGCACAACTCTGACCATGCTTACACAAAATCTAGTGGTAGAACAGTGAAACTACAAATAGAACCCAGTGGAGGAGTCACAGTGTTCAGCAAATCTCAAACTTCACACATGTTCCCTTTTTCCTAATTAATAAAAATTATCAATTAGTAATTCAGCAGACATTTTGAATGATTGGTGTGACAAGCTGTAAAAGACAGCTTTTTTATTTCACAGTGATCTTTCCTCTGACCCAACAGAATTAACAGCAGTTGTTACTTTCTCCTACGCAGCATTTTTCTTTTGTTGGTCAAACCTGCATTTAGTGTTCCAAACAGTATTTTTTGGTTTGTTTCAACTTCTCCTACAAGTACCTCAATCTCGGTATCAGAGAAACTCCTCTTCTTCGCCCTCTTTGACCATCCATTCACACATTATTAAAGGGATTGTTGCTACCATATATGGTCAATCGGAGGCGTTTCTGAATGCAAATGACCCTAACCACGCACAAGCATGGTAGTTAGGAACAGGTGGGATTTATCATCACTGATTACTTAGTAGTGTGCGTACGACCGGTGTCCGCACGTTTGATAATTACAGATTTTTTTGTACTTATACATTCCTACGACAGAATTTAGAACCTTTTCTACGCACGGTTGATAAATGAGGCCCCTGGAGTTGCTTTTCCAGTGATATTCAGACCATTTTGGATGCAGAACCATTAGTCTAATGTTCAGTGTGTCTCTACTGCTGAAGCTCAAGTCTCTCTCTATCCTCTGTCTCCTCTCTTACACAAAGCCCATCACATTACTGCTGGAGTCAGTGGCAGCCAAGGATATGTCCTGCCTCATAGCGGGGTACTGTCGAGTTTTCGTCGACCCCAACCTCAACATCTTCCCCTGGATTGATGAGTCCAAGAAGCACAGAGTGTCTGCTGAGGAAGGTACAAATAAATGACACACACACACACACTCTATACATCCATACAGTCAGGTTCAGATCCCGCTGTTTGTTTTAATACAGACGCATGTTCACAGGTTACGTGTCCCGGTGCGGCAGCGACTCCAATGACTCGTCAGACCTGGACATGGAACCGCTGGTCAACCTGGTGTCCGTCAACGAGAAGCCGTGTCCCCGCGTCAGATCCTCATCAGATCCGGACGGAAGAAAACGAAAAGACAGAAGGAAAAACAAAGACGGCAAAGAAAAGGGAGCTCAATCTTGGGAGGATAAAAAACAAAAAGAAGAGAAGGACGTTGACAATGAAAAGGAAAAGAACAGAGAGGGCGTGAGAGAAGAAGCAGCGGAGCACATGGGGGAGACGGAGAGCGGCGGCGGACGGATGCAGACCGAGGGGATGGGCGGCGACCCGAGGGAACAGCAGAAAAAAGCGGGAGATGGAGACGGAGACGGAGCGAAGACGGGAGGTGGAGAGGTCGCACAAGCAGCCGAGGAGCAGCCGTCAGCATCGGAGGCGTCAGATTCCTGTCACACCGACTCTCGCGTCCTCACCAGCCCGTCCAGCGACTCCCTGGACGCTCTGGAGGAAGACGACTTGCTGTCATGTTCCTCCAGCCACCCCAACGCTCCCTCCTCCCACCTCAATCCTTATCTCCACAGGCAACTTCAGTCTCACTTCCTCGCCCCCCCACCAGCCCACCCTCACCCCCTCAAACACCTCACGCCTCAGGACGGAGATGGAGACGGAGGAGGGGGCTGCAGGAGATCGGGCGACGGAGCCGATCCTCAGCTCCTCGTCCCGGCCTCGGCCTCTCAGGACCTCCTCTACCACGCCCTGAAGTGTTCCACCGACCCCGGCACCGACGACAGCTCCCTGTGCTTCGCCGAGCTCTCGCGCCTCGTGGACTTCCTGCCGAGCCCCCCGGAGGCCAGCGAGGACGACGAAGACGAAGAAGAGGAGTTAAGGAGGAGGAGGAGGAAACTGTTCAAAGAGATGGAGCAGTCGGTGAGGAGAGCAGGTGAAGGAGGGAGCGTGAGCGGCGAGGGCGGCGGGTTTCAAGAGTTTCCGCCGCCCCTCTCCCCGTCCTCCTCCTCCTCCCACATGGAATTCGTCTTCAACTTTGACCAGAGCGACGCTCGCTGCTACTACAAACTCTGCTCCAACATCACCCCGGACAGCGCCCGCAGCCTCTCCCAACCCCCGAACAGTAACGAGGGAGAAGACTCGGAGGAAGTGAAGAAAGACGAGAGCAAGGCCGAGGACCTGGAGCCCATCCCCATCCTCCACCCGCCGCCCGGCTTCGGAGACAGCAGCTCTGACGAGGAGTTTTTTGATGCCATAGATCGCTTCACCTCGCCCGAAGACCCGACCTCGGGCACCGTGCCAAGAGGTAATATAGTCTTCATCGTTCACAAGCACTTACTGTCAGGTTCAAGCCCCGTACAGCAGTAACAACACAGGCTGGAGATTGTGCTTTTGCTACCATCTAGTGGTTAACTTCAGAAATTATTCACTATGGTCTCAGAGAAATGTAGCATGATTGCCAGGAAAGAAGTGGACTGTGACCACACCTCACAGTGATGGTGCTGCACTGTTGTATCAACACATAGCCTATACTTTACCCTGAATACTTTCCCCAGTATTGTGTCAAGTCACCAAACACATAATTAAAGCAGCTGTTGTGTTTTCTTCAATTATGTTAAAAAATAATGTGATATAATTCACAAATCCTACTTGCAAATCACATGTAGCTACACTGATAGAGACCTGGTGCTTCATGACTCATGGCAGGTGTTGCATGTCCATCAACTCCATAGTGTCATCTTGCTGATGCTTTGATTCTGAGTCGGAGCATTCTTCTAATTTACCTTCTGTACTCCCCCATAGGTCAAATGACAGGAGCTACTTTTTTTACACAATTGATGTTTAATGCAATTTGTGATGTGCTATGTTTGTGCACTGCAGTAATACTTTACTTTAAACAGCTGCCAAACACAATATTTAATGAATGAATTAAAAAAAATTAATGATTTCAAAAGATATTACCATAATAATGATCTTAAACGATAATAAGTATTACATTTTCTTACCTGGACATTCGCCTATTGCCATGATTCCTATGGTCATAGGAGGAGGTTCATTACCTTTAATTGTCGATGCATGTTGTTTGGAGATCAGCGGTGCAGAGACGCTAGCTGCTCAGTGAACACAATAGAGGTGAATGGTAGAGGTCCCTTGTCCCTCATCAAACTCAAATATACAATCCACTAACTCCAAAACACTCTCGTGGACACGTTGTGACCTGCACATTCAGATAATAATGTATAATTTTGTACAATAAACTTTACGACACATGAAGCAAATACTCAGAACTACTTGCGCTTTTGAAATCACTCCACCCAGCAGCCATTTCTGGAATGTAGTTCCAGCTATGCATTTACCTCGAAAACAACTCTGTCTTGTTGTAATGTTACATTATTATTTCATAGTGTGGTGAATGTGCAGGTCACAACTTGGGAACCTGTACCGTTCACCTGCATTGTGTTGCTGCAGCTCGCCTCTCTGCCCCGCAGATCTCAAAACAACATGCACCGATAATTAAAGGTAATGAACCTACCTCTATGACTATAGGGATTATGGCAATAGGCGAATTTGCCAAAATGTTGAACTATCCCTTCAATGAGTTAACCAAACTCAGCCAATGAAACTACACTCATGGTACCAATAGTGATGAAAACGCTATTAAAAGATGAGTTGATCAAATGGTTTAATTAAAATAAATATGACAACTTTGATATATACCTTAAAACCGAAGTATCAAAAAATGTATTATTAACTTGATAATTATTATCTGTGAACAAACGTATCATAACAGCAGAAAAAGAAAAATGAAAAAATTAATGCAATTTTGGTTTTCTTGTTTTTTATTATTTCTCTTGTGTTACTGTCCTGCAGATATTTGCACAGAGATGAAACTTGACTTCCTCAGCACGTTGAGCCTCAGTGACATCAGAGTCTCAGTGTCAGACAGAGACCAAACAGCAGAGCAGGACCAGAGAGGAGAGGCGGAGGAAGGAGGAGGCCGAGAAACGTTGTTCCAGCTCAGGAAAAGATCTCGCAAACGTCGCTCTTTCATGGAAACTGATTATACCTCTACGGTGTCATACCCACAACCAGATCCAGAATCAAAGCAGGCCGTTGGTTCCAGCAGGCTTCATAAAAAGCTTTTTGCAGAAGCTCATGATGCTCAGATGCTCAGCTCAGACCCCGAACCTTCAGAGCAAACCCAGAATACCAGCCCCACTGTCGCCTCCCTGACCCACTCTGAAGGAGAACCAGCTCAACTCGAGTCAAAACCCATTCAGCCGAAAGGCAGCTCTCATGCCCCAGGCTCTGGGCTTCATGAGCAGACTAGAGACCCACAGCCCTCAACCAGGACCAGGAAGCAAGACATGGAAATGGAACCTGACGCTATGGAGTTCAAATCGGTCACAGATCTGGTGAAGGCTGTGTCTCCTGCCATCACTGTGGTCCGCTGCAGGGTGGATCCGGATGGGAAGGAGAGCGCCGACCGTAGAGGTGATGGAAAGGAGGAAGGGGAGGGACAGGAGCAGGTGGGCGAGGGGAAAGAGGAGGAAGAGGAGGAGGGGGAGGTGGATGAGGAAAAGGAAGGTAATGAGGAATTCACCAGTCATATGTTTTTCACAGATATTGCTGAGGAGGAGGCTAAATTAGGGGACACAGGAGAAGAGAGGGTGGAGGGAGTGAGAGGGAACAGCAGCCAGAGGCCAGAGAGTCAATCAGAGGCCGACACACTGACGCCATGTTTGATAGACCTGAATAAAAAAGGTAGTAACGGCTTTTTGGGAGGTCATCTAATCAACCAAGAGCTGAACTCGTATGAAGAGGAACACATGACTGAAGAAGGTGTGAATGACAAGTCAAACCCACTGTCATACTCACCCCCACCCCCTCCACCCTCAACCCCTCTACCTCCAGTACCAGTGTCTCAAATATCCCAAAGTGACTGTTTAGTGGAACGCACAAACATGGAAACGCTGACCACAATGTCTCCATCGCCCTCTGAAGAGATGTCACAAAACCACACAAACAAAGCACAACGACATTTAGACGTCACAGCCAGTGTCAATGAAGATGAAGCTGCTGGCGCCGTGACGACCAGCGATGACACTACAGACAGCACTAATTCTGACAATGTTTTCGATGACGACGAGGTGAGTAACTCCTTAATCCCTAGTGCAAGTGACCAGAGGGACAACTGGAAGGACAGTTTGGCTCCGAAGCCCAGCATCAGATCCAGCTCAGCCACGGCAGGTGAGTCGCTGACGGGCGTCAAGTCTCTGACCAGCCCTGACGCTCACAGACGGATCCATTCAGTTACCTCCGAGTATACTCGTGCTATAAACTCAATCACAGCAAAGCTAGGAGCTGCCACTAGCATCACGTCTCCAACGTTCAGCTCAAGTTCAGGATTTAAAAGTGAAGCCACTCATGAAAATGCTTCATGCTCGAATCAAAACACAGACAAACCAAGAAGTTATTCAACCATACCGAGGGTGGCAGCTAAAGAGAGTTTAACTAGTTCCAGCTTGGTGAAGGCCAAAACAGCCATAGTCCAGAATCTCTCCAAGGAACCTCTTTCCCCAACTCACTTCCTCTTCCAGTCCTGTTCCCCCGGCATCATGGGCCGGTTGTCCGCCTCGACGCTCAGAGGGAAGATTCAACAGCTGCCCCTTTATTTGTCTCGCTCCCACGAAGCCCTCCACCAAGCCGGGACGGGGAGCGCAGCCCACAGTCCCGTTGAGGACAACATCAGCAACAGTGTTGAGATCACTATCAGAGTCACGGATGTTGACGATGTCACACAAACGATAGATTTTGACACGGGCACAACCGTGGAAATGGTGGATTCAGACGATTCAGATGTGACGGTCACAGGCTCGGATTTGGACGGGGAGTATTTGGTCGAAGCAGCCTCTCCGAAGAGTCTTAATTCAGATGCAGAAGTGAAGGAGGTGAAGGAGGTGAAGGAGGTGAACTCTGCACTTCCCGTCCAGGCTGAGCCCAAACCCCAACATCGCAATCAACTCCCGTACTCCAGACCGGTCGAGAACACACCAGGACCGATAACAGAGCCTCCGGTACCCATGGTGAACAGCATCCAAACAGATCCTTTAGGCCTGAGGGTAGATACCCCCGGCCCCATCAAAGACGCTCCAGAACCAAACAGGGTCACGAACCCAGCTGAAGACACTCCAGGTTATAGAGCCAACAATTCGTCACCTTCCATTCCATCGCCGATAGTGGTGACCACGCAGAACCTGAACAGACCCGGACTTCCATTTCACAATCAGTCACAGACAGTAAGACGGACCAGTAGCGACAGGCCTTTGGTGGGTTTGTGCAGACCTTCGGAGCAGAAGTCGGACTCGCCCAAACCTCTTTCCTCAGGCTGCAAGGTGTTCACAATCTGCGAGGGTCCGTCTCAAACGGAGCCTCCGGCCGAGGTCGTGACCGCCCCGCCGTTGAAGCCCGACTTTGGCTGCAGCTCCATGTTGGCGTCCGGTTGCGAGTCGGTGGTGGAGGGGGTGCAGGTACCGCTGGATGCCTGCGGTTGCCCGGCGGTCTACACCAACTGCTTCAGCGGCGGGGACAGCTTCGACGAGGAGCTGACGGTGTACGAGTTCTCGTGCCGCAGCACGCAGAGCAGCGGCGTGACTCAGACTTCGGGAAGCGTTCTTCCACTCATGACCTCTCCGCCGGTGCCCTCCTTCCTCTCCCCCTCCTCCACCCACTCTCCCTCTTTCCCACGCTCCATCCTCTTCTCCTCCACCTCTACCTCTGAGCTCAGCCCTCTCCTCTCACCGCTGTCCGACGCCTCCGACTGCTTCCTGTCTCAAACGCACAAGGACACCATCGGTCGCTTGGGTCGGCAGCGCTACCCAGAACCTCCCGCGGGCTTCCAAGTGCTCCGCGTCGACGTCGACCAGCTCCTGTCGATCCTAGAGAGCAGCGGGAGCGATCGGTCGACGGCGGGCCACGGGGGTCGCCACCCGAGGGACACCTGCCCGGCCCATTTCACGGAGAACAAGCGGGTGCTGCAGTTGGAGGCCCGGCGGCTGATGTCGGGCTGCCAGAAGGTGGTGGGGATCGGACAGAGCCCGGAGGAGATGCTCCACTCCCTGGCGGACAGTTTCCGCACCCTGGTGGAGCTGGCCGGCATCTGCCTCTGGTTCTCCGGCTGCGACAGGTGCGACCGGAGGAACGCGGAGGCGGTGGCGGGTCTGGCGGACGTGGCCCGCTCATTCAGGGACTTCTGCCTGGCAGCCGAGCGAGCCAGCAGCAAGCGCAGCTGCCAGGACCTGAGCATCAAGCTGCTGGCCAAACAGTGCACCGCCCTCACCGCCTCCGTCTTCTGCCTCACCCAGCTGTTCCGCACCCTCACTGCACTATGAGCGGACCGTGGGCCTCCGGAGAGACTTTTGAGATGACCTTCTAGCAACCTGCGGCGTATGACCTCGAGATGTACGGGGTCACGATGAGCCACGGTGGCAGAGCGGGACCTGAGACGGACGCTTGCATTTAGGATGGGGCCGTGAAGCGGGAGGGTGAGGTTACCTGGGAGCTCCATGATCATAAAAACTCTCAACATCTTAAAGCCAGGTTGCACTCGAGTGCAGGTAACAGGGCGGAGATCTTTGAGGTGCATGTGTGACTGACTATATGCTGTGCACATACTGTAGCCCACAAAACCAAACAGACTGTAGAGTGGTGTAAGCTGCAGAAGCAAAAGGCCGCTTGCATTCCAGTATTGAGGAACTGATGTACTTGAATGTATTCTATGTCGTCTATTCTGTTTATTTATTTATTACGTCATCTCATTGATGAGTTACTACAATGTGTTTGAGCAAGCTAGGAATGTAAAGATAAGGACGGACGAAAAATGGAAATGTTTACAGGCATACCTTAAGGCGGGAACGGTAGTGTGTGAGAGAAGTAAGGCCTTTTACACACACACACACAAGCACACACACTGAATGAATCCGTCTTTGACTCATTCATTCATACACAGGCCTTTTGTTTGACTGATGTTAACTTTCTGAGTCCTCTGATGAGAAACACTACAGTTTACTGACGATCCTCTACTGTATCTTCATATTGTCCGGGGCCGTCAGCGAGGACTCCTCTGAATGTTACTGTTTACAAAACCAAAATACTAGAGGGAGAAATAACCCCCGAAAATCAAAATCACACCGATCCATCCCGAGGTTTGCTGTTTTATAACTCTAGTCGCAGAATGCTGATGTATGCGCATCGTATGACTTTATAAAGCAATCATTTGAATGAGGTGCAATCCTTCTCACGGTCGATTTTGTGGTTCTTTTGCACAGACGTTTGGTACGTTTTCTCTCAAGTGTGATGCATTTGCTAGCTTTTCTCTCCTTTGATTTGTCAGCACTTGATTTCTCCACCTCCAGAAACACTGAACCTTCCAGTGCATGGTGATGTGGACGTCCACCACTGGTCTTTTCCATACATTTGTTTTTGTTTTGTTTTTTACTCTAGTTCTGACATTCGTCCATTGAGAATAAGGATCTCCATTCTAAACGAGACCTGCTGAAGATGCTGCCCAACAAATATCTATGCTATATAGTTTTAAAGTTTGGAGTATTGTAAATGCACTGGACACTTACGTCTAAGCTTTTGGGACAGTCAGGACTTTACACTGACTTTGACTACACTGTCCCTTACACTAAGTGCATTATTAATACAGATTTCCCAGTATGGCCACAAATAGCAGTAAACCAGTGACTGAACATCGGCACAGAGAGCTCAGCAGTGCAGGAATACGGTCCGCAGCACTGCTGGCTGTCTGTATGTTCAGTCTTAGCCTTTGATTGATACTCTGGGTGGGAGGGTGTCACACTGATCCAATCACCGGGTGGCAGCCTCTCCTCAGAGATCCTAAACTCAACTCGTTGAGAAGGAGACACTGATCACAAACCCATGTACAACACTGATTTACCTGAAGAACATTTTCACTTGGAATGTTTCTTAAAATTAAAAAAAAAAAAAAGGACCGAAGCACACTGGACCTGCATGTTCACTGGAGAAATTCAAGTTATCTGAAATGATTTCACTACTACAGTACTGGGAACACAATGTATTGCAAACAGTGTTTCTATTTATATTTATAACAGAGATAGAGCCACTTTTATTTGTCGACTTGTAACGTTTGGTTGCAGAATATGTTTTGTTTTGTTTTTGGTTTTTTTTGTCTTTTGCAACAGAGAAAGGGTGAATTCCTTTGACCACTTTCTCCATGTGGAAAAATTTGCCCCTAAACAAATCATGGGAAAAAATCTTTTTCTTAGATCATCATCTGTGCTCACGAAGCATGCTGTGATAAGCCATAAAATGCATTGTTGTTTCATCAGGGATTTTATCTGTGAATGACTGAATGATGACATCTGCTCTTGCTTTGTAATGCTCAACTTTCACCATTAAAAATAATATCAGCATTTGCTCTGTGGGATTTCTTTATTGCTCATCCTCCCACTTCTTCTTTGCTCATTCAGCCAAAAAGCCACAAGTACACCGTCACTTTGTGTCTCAGAACAGGGAAGAATTAGCAAGTATTTCAAAGAACGTGCCACTGTGACACTAAAAATAGACGAGCACGTAAAGGATGACAGATTTTACAGATACATATTTATTTACCAGAACTCAGAATTGACAAAGCAATTAAGCAATTACATTGACTTTACAATTTACTTTCTTTTTCTCAAATGCCACTGGCCAATTCAATTTCTGGATGAGCCAATATGAGTGAAGTCAAACTCCTTATTGTCCATGTTTATAGTATAAAAATATATTTATCCAGTTAAAAAAAAAAAAAAAAAAAAACTCATACTGTATATATCCTGCTATTTCTAATTGTGAGTCAGTAGAGGAGAGTTGTGCACAAAGGGAAAACCTCAGTGAAGGTGGTGCATGTAGGTCATGGTGAAACATTAACACATCCATCACATCACATCTCTCCAGCTTCAGTGAGACTGCAGCTGTTACATAATTCTCTACATTCACTGTGAAGAAAAATGAAGAAAGGAGTTGTTTTCTGTCTTCAGGATTTAGTCAAGTATTTAACCACTAGAGGGCAGAAACACTCTGACACAAGCAGCTGTCCTGTGAAGCCTTCCTCCATGATAAGCATCATTATCTGATTCATTCAAGCAAGAAACATTCATTAGATAGCCAGTCCTGTTCTCAGGTCTTTGTTTTGTATCCTTAATTTCCATGATGGAGGAAAAAAAAACACAGATTCTGGTGACTCTTATTCCTTTGTGTCAGCCAATAAGCACTGTTGTAAACACGCACAATTACTTTCATGGATAGTCACCATTCAAGACTCAGATTTCCTCTAACAACTGAGGTGTAACATGATTTAGACAGTTATTTAGCTCTTACTGACTGATGATCTGTGAACCAGAACAAAATCTGAAGCCTGTGAATATTCTCATTTGTCCAGGTCATAGTTATCTCAAGGAAATTTAAATCAAATGCAACTGGACTAGGTTATTTGAAACATCTTCCTAGACAAATAACCAGTCCAGTTGCATTTGATTTAAATTTCCTTGAGATCTGACCAGATGTGTTGAAGTGCTGACTGGTCGTACAATTACTGTGATTGATCAAAATACACTACTCACAAAAAGTTAGCGATACTGGGCTTTTGGATGAAATTTCAGAACACCTAAAATGCACTCTAACTGTTTCAGGTGAATTTAATTTGACCTTCTCTAAACGTTTGTTTGCACATGTCCAACTGCTCAGTGTTTCAGTATAATAACATAACATGTTGTTCTCTAACAAGGTGATTAACCACAAACATCACAACAAGGTCTGATCCATGAATCCACCACTAAATGTTCTGCTTGTCCTCTTCATCCTGCTGTTCACATTCTGACATCATGAGACCAAGACCACACCTGTATAACAGTCCATCAACAGCAGCTGGACATGTGGAGGCTTCAGAGAGGGAAGTGTCCACTGAGCTCAGTGCCATCAGCAGGACTGGAAGAGTCACAGAAAGACAGACAAGTGGACGTCCTCTGGTCACAAGACAACTTATTGACACATGGGCATGTTTTGTTGTGGTATACCCACCCATATTTCTACTTAAATTACCTACTTTCATAATATAATATCACTGTAACATCAACCTTTTACATTTTTCATTTAAAAAAATTACCCCAAAGTTAAAGCAGAAGTAAGCGATCCGGTGGTTTTGGCTAACTTCCTGTCAGCAGATGGAGTTAGCAGTCCCCGCCCTCGTCCAGACACACAGAGAGGACCGCCCCTTTATGCCGTTCTCTCTCCTCATTGGATAAAGGTTGTAGGATACAAGGAAAGTTTTCTCCTGGGCTTACAGCAGAGCAGAGTGACTGACAGACCCGTGTTTCAGACCAAACACTCTATAGAAGTGATTGCTTCTGAAATTTAAGACTTATATTAACACAAATATCCCGCTTACTTCTGCTTTAAGTATCACTAACTTTTTCTGAGTTGTGCATGTTTCCTTTATCATTCTGTATCAGACATGTCTAACACTGTGTTTAGACCTGACAATGAATGTTTGTGTGTCATAAAAAATTACCTTTTTATTTACATCATGTTCTTTTAACAGGAGGAATACAGAGAAACCTTAATGAGAGGCCCCACCCCCGACCCTGGATTTTAATATTACTGTAATCAAGCTTTTGTCAGTCGGCTGGCTGTTATTGACTGAAGTTCCATCTCTGACTGAGACTGTGAATATTTGAACCTCTGTCAGAATCCCCCAGGTTAATGACAGTGAACAGTGTCATTGCTGAGCCTGTAGTGTAGATGTTCCACATCTGCCTTCTCTCTTATGAAACGTGGGATTCCAGCCGATTAAGGGTCAGTTATGACCTGTGAGTTTCTCACCGCAGCAGGTTGTGAACTGAGAGGGACAATTTAGCATCGAGCAGGTTGCAATATGTGATGAAGACAAACTAAGGGCGTCTGGGCTTTATGTACGTTAATTATGAGCTGATGCTAAATTACACTAATTTTCAGAAATTTTTTATTTTAGATGCTTTATCTGCAAATTTCAGTTTTAGTAGTGTATAAGCTGCTCTCGTGTGTATGTATATAGTATATATATATATATATATATAACATGAGAGCAGTTACATACAGCCTGAGGTGTTTCTGTGTGGAGGAATTTGTATGTGTATTACCAACTCCACATTCATGCCTTCACCCTCCCACCTGTGTTGCCCCCTGCTGGTAGATTTACATTAGTCATGTTTCTGTCTGCAGCAGCTGTGTCTTCAACAAGCTCTTTACTGTATGTACAGGTACATGTCGGTAAGTTTCTCACAAATAAATTGTCAGTCCAAAAAGATTGTTGTAACAATGATCCACATCTGGATTTTTTTTATTAACATTTGGGATCTATGCCAGTGTTGATACAAAACATCACAGCGGGAAGCCCAGAGACCCAGTCTGAACAGATTACAGCAGATTGAATCTATGCTTTGATTGAGTATTTGGTACAATCCTGGTCTACCAAAAAACCTGCAACTATACCTCAGTCCTCAGACCTGGTCGGACACAGAGAAGGAACGGTCCAATACAAATTCTGTTCTTTAACATGCCAGAAGATGTTATTCTAACAAACAAAAGAGCAAAATGTTAAAAGGAACTTTGTATTTGCAGGCCATGCATGTACTTAGCAATATGACAAAAAATAAGCTTTACAATTGGGCCTCGGAAAATATAATTGTTATGAATTAGTGTGTGTGCAGAGGGGACAATCGAACAAGTGGCAAAGTGAAGAGCTGAACTGATTCCCTGGAGGCCACAGTTACACAGCTGATCTCTGTCTTCAGCGGAGAAGACGTGGTTCACAAACAATGTATGAGAAAAGAAAATATGAAAATCATTTGCATCTCGGATAATGAAATCACCTTTAGTGTTTTTTTTTTCTTTTTAAATATTTATCAGAATGAAACTGGAGATGAATAACAACCAGTTTAGGCCGATTTAGCTCCGTCTTTAAGTGGGTTGTAAATAGAAAACCTTTCAACTAATAAACCTAATGTTTTATGTACAGTGGCTACATCTGAGGACCAAGTGTGTGATGGCTCCAAACTGATCCACGCCAACGCTCCCTTTCACAACACCAGCAGCTAAGTGAGGGGGAACAGCGGCTACACATTACAGATGCAAAGAAGTCAACTGTTTTCTTTCATTTGGTTTTAATACAAAATTCCAGAGATATCATACATCACCATCTCAGATTTCATCTTTCACATTAGATCCCAAATTAGAGGAAAAAGGGTAAGAAAAAGAAATTACTGGGGAAAAAAGGGAGAACAGAAGAAGTAAAATAAATTCCAGATGTTTAGTTTTTTTTTTGTTTGTTTTTTTTAGCCGCTTTGTAACATTTTTCGCTTCTGTCATCGTTGGGCAACAGGCTTCGATGCTGAACTTTAGAGGAGCCGTGTTTGTTTTGCGGAGAGGAGCTCTCTGAAGTGAGATGTACTGGAGGCTCGTTTTTTTTTTTTTTTTCCCACTTGGACTGTCAGAGTCTCCGTGTTAATGCGCATCGGACCGTTTTTTTTTTTTTAACGGTGGCGACGGCAGCGACACAGGCGACTCTGCCGGGAGGCGAGGTGTGACCGACGTCAGGCAGAGTTTCAGTGATCCGTTAAGGACAGGAAGGTGTCTATGGTATTGCTTAGATCTATCCAACTGCCTCAGAAACTATGTAAAAAGGTCGGTGGGGGGTTGCAGTGTGTGTGTGTGTGTGTGTGGAAACGGAGCACTAACGCACAACCTTCATTCTGTGTTAAAAAGGTGCTCCGGAATAAAACAGACAGGATTACATATTCCCGTGTTGAACCAGGAACAATGAGGGAAGCACAGTCTGACCAACAAACTGTTAACATGTGAGGGCAACTCTCTCCACTTTCTCTGGGCTGTGGCCCCCCCCGCCGCCCCCTCCCCTACTGCACTGCCACATGTAGACCTGTAGCTCTACTGGAGTGTTAACAGCAGATACAGATGCACCTGTGGCCGCTGGACGTCCTCCGTTAACTACTTAAAAAAAAAAAGGTCCTCATCGACTCTTCCTCCTCAGCTTCCTACAGATCTGTCGGGGATCAGATCCACTCAGCTCGGTCTCCCGTCCCCCCCGGTGACAGTTGTGTCCTATTTTCATTTAAATTAGCTTTTCTTTTTTTTTCTTAAAAATAAGGGAACAACAGTTATGCGACAGGCGTGTGTGTCGGAGCAGCACCGAGTCGGACTCGAGTGGTTGCCGTTGCCGTTATCGATCGTCTGAGGAAACTGAAAGTCCGTGTCCCAGCTCATCCCAACAGTTTTGCCATTAGCTATTGTTTGTTTTTCATATTCAGCATGGTTGTCAGCTTGATTAAAAAAGTAAAATGGCCGTTCTGTTATCTCCCTCTCCCCCCCCGCCCCCACCCTCTTTCCCGCTAATATACACAACTGCACACATGCACTCGCACACACGCACGCACGCACACACACTCACTCGGATACACATGCCCTCAACACACACACAGTCCTGATTTTCACCATGTGGGAGAGAGCCAAGCCATGCCAGGTCAGACCCTATTAAGATGAGCCAAAGAACAAAACACCCATTTTTGCTTCCCGCGTTTGGCTCTAACAAAAAGGCTGCCAGGCGTACCACAAGGCTCCGTGCTCGGCCCAATTCCTTTTCTCATCCGCTGTTGTTCTGTCTTGCTCACATCTCGTTGGCTAGCTCCTCCGTTTCCGTGGACACGTCTCCGTTGGCGATCTTGGTGTTCTCCTCGTATCCCGGGGGCATGAAAGCTAACGTGTAGGGGTAAAGCTTGTGACACTCGGCGCGGTACGCCTCCACGCGCTCTTTACAGTCGCCCAGGACGCCGGTCCGCAGACACTCCAGGACCTCTGTGCAGATCTGGGGGGAGGGGGGGACGACATGAGAAGGAGTTGGTTTTCCTCTTAGTCCACAGTACGGTAAAACACATTTTTAGCCGAATCCAGCAACTGTTTATCTCAGGGTTCCTACACATTTGAAATGTCAAAATTCTATACTTTTTCCAGACTCTAATTTCCTGACTTTGCAGTAAAAAAATGTTTGACATTGGCGTAAATAGATGTGTATCATGTAAATAAATTATGCAATTAATGGTTTGTTTTCATTATTCTGAATTTGTATGCCATTATGTCACCAAATAATTTCCAGGAGATTATAATTAACCTACCGTAAATCATTTCAGATAAGACCAAACCCAGATAAGTATTAAGATAAATATACAAGGGTTAAAGCAAAAAAAATCTTTTGACTGACATTTTTTTTTGTTCCTACTGACTGAGGTTCCTATCATTGTAAGGTAACAAGGCAAGAATGGCTGGAGTGGATAAAACTTAAACTGAACTCAGAACTGGTCTAGTGGGGAGCAAAAACAAATCTCATATTTTAAATCTAGGGTTCTGGACCAGCCATTCAACAGCAGCAGGAGACCCAACGCTACTACGTACCGGTATCTGCCTCCAGCGAGTGACAGGCCAAGGTTGCCAGACAGTGCGAAAAAATATCCCCCACAATCTTACTTTTTTTCCTTCACTGATTAGTGGGAGAAATGACAGACCGGGAGCCGGCTAAACCACAACAAAAACACGTGTAGCCTTTTTTTCTCCCCTCATTTTTTCCCATTGACGGAAATCCGTCGTGGCGACAGAACTTTAACCCCTGAATATATTTCCATCCAATAGTTTCCATTTTCGAGACCTTTCCAGACCTGGAAATGTATAAAATCTAATTCCAGACATTTCCATACTTGCGTAGGAACCCTTAGCTGAAATAGTGGGAACAGAGGGAATAAGTCCCTGAACACACACCTGTATGGTTCTGTTGTTGAGCGGCTCGTCTAGTGCAGTGGCCAGCTCCGCTGCCTTTGTTTCTGTCGATGAGTCCAGGTACGCCATCATCTTAGCAGCTGCAGGAGAGACAGAGGAGCAGAAGAGTGTCTGTGAGTCTGGGGGACAGTTTGTGTGTGAAATCCTTTTTCAAAAACTAAACACAAAAGGAGAAATTACTTTTTCTTTTTCTGGTGTTTGAAAGTACGATTATTTTGAGAAAGAACATGTGTGAAAGGGAGCGGGATTTCAGTGCTACACAATTGTTTACCGAGCAGAGGGACAGAGGAAGAGAAGACAACCCTGTGTACAAGACATAAACAGGAACACATGGGAACAATATGCAACTGTTGTGTTTCCAAGTCAGGCCACACTTATCCACTTTTCATTTGGCCAATGTAAAGGGCAGCACAGCATGTTAACTACTGGCCCTTTTTCACTAGCACTACTCTGTTTCCCTGTTCTCTCCCTCTTTCTCCAACAGGATCATATCTGATCAGACCTGGAGTGACGTGTAAATGCGAAAAAAGTGTTTCCATTACACTTTTGCAATACACTTTGATATCGGCACGTCTGAAAAACTACCTCATGAGCGTAAAAATGTTCTGGCGATATTTGAGAGGTTTTTTGAAAAGTAGGCGTTTCCATTACCTGTTTTTTATTGCGATATTTGGGTTTTGCTCATTTATTTTTCTTATTTTATTTAATTGTTTAAGGGGGACAGTGCACATTAATGAACATAATAAATGTAAAGGTGACAGTGTTAGCCAAAGGCTAATTTCAGACTGTAGTCCTCCTGGCAAGGTGTTAAAAGCCATTAAGCCATCTAGGGGTAATGGAAACGCGCCTATTCATGAGTTCAACAGGTGGGAAAGGAAGATGTGTGTGTGTGTGTGTGTGTGTGTGTGTGTGTGTGTGTGTGTGTGTGTGTGTGTGTGTGTGTGTGTGTGTGTGTGTGTGTGTGTGTGTGTGTGTGTGTGTGTGTGTGTGTGTGTGGTCCTACCAGCCAGTCGGTGTGGTATGGAGTCGGAGTGCTTGGTGAGGTAGGCCTGGTTGAAGCTCTTAGCATTGCTATCTCCAAACAGCCGGGTGATCTCCTGCTTCAGCACTGTCCTGACCGTCTCCGGCAGCTCCTTGCTCTCCGAGACTGAAGGACAGGAGGAGAGGGGGATGAGACACTGACCAAAACCAATGGATGGAGGAGTGTAGAAAGCATCAAAGAGGATCATCTTACCCCCTTTAAAGAAGCGAACTAGACACTGGTGTAGCCATGGGTGGTCTGGGTCGATGGCCAACGCTCTCTTCACTGACTGGAGCATCAGCAGGTATTTTTCTGAAAGGAAGCATGACGGTCAGTGTGGAAAGGACAACTGCAAAGAAAGAGATGTACAAAACAAGACAAACAGGTGTGTGTGCTCACCTTTCCTGAAGTAGATCTCAAAAGCCAGCAGGTGTGTGTCGATGTTGTCTTTGACCAGGTGTTTGAGAGGCATCAGGAACTTGACGGCTTCTTCCAGTGGATTTTCTACCTGTGAGCGTCACACAGAGGAAACAATGTCAGGAAACAAACTCCCACTGGGGGGCTTCACAGATTCAGCTGCTGGTTTTTCCCACACCTACCTTGACCAGTTTGTCTGGAACCAGCTCCTCTTTGGGCCCTCCGATCTCCTCGTCGTCGTCCTCCTTCTTCTTCTTCTGGTTCTTTAGCTGCTTCTCCTTCTCGGCGTTCTTCTTCTCCTCCTCCAGCTGGGCCTTCTTCTGGGCTCTCCGCTGCTTGTTCCTCAGCTTCTTCAGCTCCTTGTCAGAGAGATTCGCTGGGGGGGGGGGGGGGAACAAATGATGAGTTAATGACGGATCGCTGCTCTAATGTTTTACTTTTGAACAACAAAGTGTCTCTCCGGTCCGGTCCACATTCTAACTCCCCGTCCTCTCACCGGTGTCGGCCTGCAGCTCCTTGCTGTCGTCGGTCAGGGGATTGTCGTGGAGGCTCAGGTAGATCTGGATGGCGCTGATGGCGGCCTTGTAGTAGAAGGGATGCATCCGCAGCACGTCCTCCAGCTTCAGTAGGTCCACGTAGGAGCGTAGCGTCATCTTCCTCATGCAGTAGGTGTGGAAGTCAAACTGATCGTCTGTGATCTCCACAAAATGCTGATAAGGAGAAGAGAAGGGGAGAAGAAAGTTAAGATAATAATAGAATAGTAGAATAAAAGGATGTGACAAATAAAAAAGGAGAACAAGGCTTCGTCATGATGATGAGATGTACCGACCCTTTCGATCTCGTGACACTTCTTGAGGGCGTCCCCGAACTTGTTCATAGCCTTGTAGGCCAGTGCACATTCTGTCTGGAACCACATACACTGCATCTCATTCAGGTTCTCCACTGCCGACGCCCCCTCCTGAACAGAGACACACAGCAGTCAGCATAGACAATGACACACAATGACATCGCAATAACACATCAACATGTTACTTTGACACTCGTTCATCACCGAGACATTATTTTTGTTTATGTCTAGAATTCTGCTGGCTTGGTCAGATCCAGCCTGTATGTGAACTCACTGATCATTCCTGCCAACACTTGTTTGTTCAATCATGTGCATATAGGACATAGACATTCAAGATTCATGTTATTTTGAAGATATTAAGCTTATAAATGCCGCAATTTTCCCATTAATTTACCCTTTAAAGCCATGTTGAATGTCTGACGATGGCATTGCAGACACAAAGCATAAACATATCAATATTTATATATATTAAACCAATAGCCCATAAGGAAACAATGACCCTATAATCATCAAATGAAACCAGACAAATAATCAGCAGATTATACAATAAATAAAACAAATATATATATTTTTAGATGTAGGTTACAAGCAAGGCAGCAAAAACACATAAATTCAATCTTGTTTATAATTTCTCTGCTTTAATTTATTTCTAAACTGTATGTAAAATAATATAATAAGTATATTATTAATGAGTTGCTGTAGTCGCTCTGTGTAACCCTGTCTGGGCCTTCAGTCAATAATAAGTGAAAGACAGATCCAGCCTCAGTGATTTACACTCCCAGGGCCACAGGGTTCATCAACAGACTTAGCAGGAAATCCATCCCGGACTTTTGTTTTCAGAAACCCCCTCTGATCTGTGGACGTGGTTCTCTCACCCGTGTGAACTTGGAGCACATCTCCTCCGCCTCTTTCACCATGCCAGCCTTCAGCATGTACTTGGCACACTTGGAGTTGATGAATCTGTCGGCCGTGTCTAGAGCCTGGGCCTCGTCCATCCACTGAGCGGCCTCTTTGATGTTCCCGGCGTGCTGTGGGGAGACGGAAGGCAGACGCCGCGGTCAGGAATACAATTCTCTGGTCACTACGCCGACGGTTAACAAATGTACAGGATGTGTCACCTTGTAAATCTTGGCTTTGATGAGGAAGAGCTCGATGAGCGTAGGCGTGCTCTCGATGGCCGCGTTGATGTATTCTAGAGCCAGAGTCTGCTGGCCCACCATGTCGTTATGCTGTGCCAAGAAGTACTGCACCCAGAGCAACGTGGTCGGTGGCTCCTCCTTTCCATCATCTGTGACAGTGCAAGCACATCCTGTAAGTCATGTGACCAAAGCATTTTAATACTAAGGACTAACTTCATCACAATCTTGATTTTCCTCCTCACCGTTCTGGCTGAACATTCTACAGCTTTTTAATGAGGTTTCATAGCCAACCACCAACTCCTCTATTATGGCCACCTGAGGGGAAAAAAAGGAAGACAGACCTCATGAGCTGATGCACTGCAGGAAGGGACAGAGGATTTCAGAGTATCTGATCCAACACACTAAGGCCTGTCGCAATTATTTGAGCTGACTGCAATTATTTTGCATAAAATGTTAAATTTTTTCCCTTCATCTGTATAGAAACAGCTGGATCAGGGAACAGAAATGTTATATTTCATCACTATTTCTTCATCATTTACTGAGCATCTTTCCTTCATTTTGACCTCGGTACGTGTCAGCTGATTATGAATGAAGAGAGGACAGAGTGTCACAGTGACACAGATCAGTCAGCAGACTCTCACCTTTTCTTTGTCGTTGTACAGTGATTTGAGTGTGGTGAAGACGGGCGGACAGCCTTTACTGAAGTTCATCCTCAGATACCTGTCCAGACACTCTCTGAACTTCTCACCTGCAGACAAACAGGGCGAGAGGGACGGGATCACAAACCTTCCACACAGTTCATTCCTACTCATTCCATTAGACGAAACACTTAACGACCACAGACCACTAAAGCCATTTGTTTGATACTAGATTAAGTTGAAGCAGAGGAGATGTATCATTGCTCTCACCAGTGAGGAAGTTGAGCGGCAGCCGACGAGGAACGAGTCCTTTGGGAAACTTCTCCCAGGCGTCCTCATAGATCTTGTGTCTGTCCTCTACGCCGCCTGGAAAGTCAGTACAAAGTTGTAGATCTTGGAGCATAGAGATCTCGTGGAGCATAGAGTTCAGACCAGACATGGTGAAGCAGCATTTAGCTGTTATGCTGCTCACAAGTGGAACAAACTACCAGCAGAACTGAGATCAGCCCCAACTGTAAACACTTTTAAATCCAGGTTAAAAACATTTCTCTTTTCACGTGCTTATAGCTGAGAACTTAAAACTTTATCTTTTTTTTTCTTTTACTTTTATTTGCTCTTGCTTTTAACTCTGTTTTTAGTGTTTTGTTTGTTTTTATTCTGTCTTATGCTTCTTTCTTTTTTTTTATGTTTTGTCTTTATGTAAAGCACATTGAGTTGCCTTGGTATGAAATGCGCTATATAAATAAAGATGCCTTGCCTTGCCTTGCCTAGATTTGGGTTCATGTAAGATATTTCAGCCAACAGTGATGAGAGGATGATGCTAGAGGGAATTGTGTCACACCTGGTTTGAGGGCGTTCTCCAGGCCGCGGTAATAGGACCAGTTCTCTGGGTTCCTCTCCTGCAGACGGCGGTACACCTCTGTGGCTTCGTCCAGACGCTCCAGCTTCAACAGCAACTCTCCTACAGAGGCAGAGAGGAGAAGATGCTGTTAGAAGCTCAAAGTCGACCAACAAAGCTTCAATTTAACTAGAATCCTCTCCGTATCAACACCGTTTAAGTGTGATGCAGCTGGTATGATGCAACTAAAGAGCACGAGAGGCTGAATCATCAGGTGTAGAGTGGAGCATTGACAGAAGGCTCACCTCGAGTCTCCTCCACTGCCAGCTTATCACAGATCTGCTTCTCGTAGTTGGACAGATGTTCCAGGGCCTCCTTGTAGAGGCCTGCCTCCCTCAGGACCTGGTTCTGGTAGAGCAGCAGCTCGCTGTACTCGTAGTCAACCTTGTCTGGAGATGTCTGGACCACAAACACAAAAGGAGGGAGAGTCGTTCAGCATCAGACATTGAATATGTAACACTTCTCATTTTCAGCCATGTTTCATTGTCCTGCTTATTGAACGAGAGACAGAATGAATGATATACTGAGTTAAGACAGTTTGTTATTGGCTCATACGCTGAATATTACTTTTGCTGAACACTGTTGGTCAGATTATAAATGCAGCTGGAAGAGATGATCTCGCATCGGTTCACTGTAATGACAATAAAGATTTCTTGAGGCTGGATATTGCTATGGATTTGCTGAATCAATTTAATTTCGATTCAAAGAGATATCTTACTTATAATATCCTGGACATAAAGGAGATTCTCAGAGAACCAACGCTTTATGATGTAGCTCCTCTAACCTAGAGCATTATTAAAAACATAATTTTTGAGGATGGATCTAAAGCAGTAACATTAATATACTTTCTATTTCACATGACCAACAGTTTAGACATGCATCTTAACAATAACAGATGCAACAGTAGCGCAGATCTTCACAACCTCTTCTTGCACATCTGACTTCAATCCAGCTCTGCAGTTTTTAATTGACTTAATAGTTTTTAAATTCGAAAGGCAATCAATCACACAGCAGCCCTTACACTGATCTTTTATAACCTATTTAATCAGGTTTGTCCCATTGAGAAAGATCTCAATGGGACAAACCTGGGAGAGACCTGGCCAAGGATGGCAGCACATAGAGTTTCAACACATAATCATAGACATAAAAAAAAATAATCTGTGGTCACAGTGATGTTTGTTTGCAAACACAATGATATTCAAATAGTATTTTTGCTTAAAATGCCCATTCCTACTGAAGTACAGGTAATGATTTCAGTCACTATACAACCAGAAGCTACTGGACGCTTTAGAGGTGGAAGGTTTGTTGGTTGACATATGGAAATCAATTAATACACTTTCAATGTCTGTGTGATAACTTTGACCATTTCTTTTGTTTTTCTTAGATCTCTTGCATTACACATGCTTCAGTGACTGGGTTTTTGTAGAGATAAAAATGTTCATAGATTTTAAGTGGATTTTATTTAACTTTATCGTTTCAAGAAAAACTGGCGTAGCTTCACACCTGTGGTGCATTAGCTGCAGGAAAATGTATTTATTGATAAAATCAATCTTGGATTTTATGAACTGATAAGAGAATCGTTTTTTCCACCCCAGCCTTGTACTTGTTATATCTATCTCTCTCTCCCTGCATGTTGTGCTGCGAGAGCTTTTCTGATTGTCTGAAATGACTCAGAATTGATAGTTGGGATCTGATGAGAGCTGATACTTTGGCACCAAGTTGATGCCAACATTTTTTTTGTCCACGGCACATTAGATTTCCAAAATACTAGATGTGATTCTGGGGCCGTCGTTTTTATCTCACGAACAAGACGTGTAATATCGACATTAAACAGTATGGAAAATCAGTGGATGATGTGATATGGATAATCAGTTACCATCATGGTTAAAATGCAAACACAATGGGAACATGAAACACAATCTGGAATCATTTCATCAAGTGGATATTTGCATCCACACATTGAAATCATGCAATGACCAAATAAGCTGATCATCAGGGACCGGTAGCAGCACTGGGTGTTACCACTGCATGAACCTCTCTGCAATCGAGGGAACTGTAATTTCCTATTTGTCCTCAGATCCCCATCTCCAGAGCAGCGCTGTCGCCTTGTTTTGAATGACACGTAACAAACCCACCAAGCTGTCTGCACACACTGTTGATGCTGTACAGAACCGAATGCGAGTGGAATTAACCAGAGTAATTAACCTCGGCAGTCACCCGTTGTTAAAGTGGTAATTAAAATTTAAACGGTAATGCTAACCGTCTGGCATTTCTACCGTGATATACCGTCAAACCTGTAACCAAGCAACAGAGGACCGCCACGACTTGCTGAAAGTATCTCGGGCTCGAGGAAAGGAATCCTGGCTATTTCCTCACCAATCATGTTGCCAAGTAGAACTATCAACCGTACGCTGGGAGAGACAGGAAAGTCAGGCAGAGAGACAAAGACCAGCAACCTGACTGGTGAGGAAACGGCATCACAATGCTAAGCAATGTTAGTAGTTGCAGGCGCTGACAAAAACCATGATGTAAAATTGCCCTTGGGTGAACTTAATAGGCTCTGAGATGGGCTTCACTATCAGTGACCACCAGCGACAATAAGAAGTGACTGGAGCCACTGGGTGGACTTCTGGATCTTTGCCACTGGGGAAAAAACTCAGCATCAGACACTGGGTATATGTGCATTTGTCTTTTCACACCAGTTTGTTGTATTATTTAGTTGATACAAAGGCAGGAAGCAGACTGGTCTTATCAGGATCACGGCACGGAGAGCGTGAGAGCGAGTGAGCGAGAGAGAGAGAGAGCTCTGTATTGTGGATGTGGCGATGCAGAGTAGGGCTGGGCGATATGGACCAAAAGTCATATCCCGATATATTTTGTCTGAATATCGATATACGATATATATCCCGATATTTTTCCGCAAAGTGAGAGCAAATGTTCAGTCAAAGTTAAAGCCAAATATGACAAGTCACAGGTAGTTTTATTGAAACCGGCTATTTCACTGAACAGTTGCAAAATCAAATGAATAAATAATAAACAGGTTTCTTCATCTGGTTCATGAATAAATGTTCAGTTGCTCAAATAACAAAATATAAACATAAATACTGCCTGACAAGAGTACCTTTTTTGAAATCAAAGTAATGGAGTAATGGATTTTAGAAGGCGTGATTCCATAAGGCCTCTTCTAAGATCAATGTTAAAAGTTGGCTGGAAATTTGAAAATATTGTCATTATCATGTATAATTTATTATAAGACATTTCTGTAACATAAACACCAGCTATAGCAGAGTCTTATAGAAAGGCACTCTTGAAATAAAATAAAACTATCAATTGTCTGCACTAAAAACTAAAAAACAACAACTGCCTTGTGTCTCTGTTATTTCTCAGAGATTTTTTTTTTTTTAACCTGGAGTCACGTGACGTGCCCCACGTCTTTTCCGGTCAGTCGTCATGGAAACGTCACGTTACACTCACGGACCCACGGTTTGGACCAGAGTGAAAACAAACGTGTGTAAACCATGGATGTATTATATTATCATAGATCCATGGGGTAAACGCGAACCTTACGAGCTGAATCTGGTGAAAGCACCGCGGCTCACAGAGGTCTGGAGCTCTGACGCTGCTGCAGGGGCCGGCGTGCTAACGGCTAATAACAGCTAACGGCTAACAGCCGTGCTACAGCAGCTGACTGAGCCTCTAGAGCCGCGGCTCGGCTCGTTAACGGCAACGAGGTCGACGTGGACTCGGTGCGTTCCTCTCGGTCAGCTGGTGAAGCAGCGGTCTGATAAGCATGAATAAAATAGTTAGAGGAGGAGCGGAGCGGAGCGCGGCGAGCAGTGCAGGGAGCTCCAGATCAGCAGCCTGAATGGAGCAAGGATCACAGCGCAAATTTGAACTATATCGATATATGCGATACGGTCAAATTCCATATCCCATTAAAAAATATATCGATATATTTTTTATATCGATATATCGCCCAGCCCTAATGCAGAGGTGACCAAGACAACGCCCATGTCCAAAACTCCTTTAAAGACCCCCTCCAACCATCCTCTTTAGTTATTTTAAAGCCTTTCCAGTGATCTTTGAATTGTGATTACGAAGTTTTTAGCCAAAATCACAAATCCTGTGCCATTTCCCAGGGCAGAGCACCAGCGGCTCATTAGCAATGCGCCTCCGAGTGGTGGGCGGAGACAGCGCTGCTCTGCACCCAAGACCCCCTTCTCTTGGTAAGGGACTATAGTGGACCCAAACCAGACTGTGACAGGCCGCTAGACTGGAGGAAAAAAAGGCTATTGTGTAGACTAACTGAATAGTCTTTCCAAATTAAACGTTTGTTTTTGGATTCCAATGAAATAAATGTTTCAAAAATAAAAGCGATTTATAGACCGCTGCGACTTACATATGTTTTTTTCCCTCTTCGCAACATATTTTTTGACAGATGGGACTAATACCCCGGTGCAACATATAGTCTGGAAAATATGGTACTTTTCTTCTAAAAAAATGCCACAGGAACTATTTTCATCAGAGGGGGTCTTTAAAGGGAACACTGACCGGTCACAAATCACCACAACTATGATCCATCAGTCAGTAAATTAGACACCTCTAACATGACAGGAAGTGTCAGCTGCCTTGTCACTCATCTGATGCTGCAGTGCGCTGCATGCTCTCTTCTAAACACTTTGTTAAACCAGTTTCTTTGCCGTTGCTATGAACGATGAAAATATCAAGACTTTCTCCAAGTGCCTGGCTCCGACTGGGTCTGACCTGTTGTGTTTTCCTGAACTCCTCGATGATCTTCGCCGCCATCTCGTAGTCCTCCAGGAGATGGTAAGCGATGGCATATCCGATCCAAGAGGCCCGCTGGGCTGGACGCAGCTGCAGCAGCTGGTAGCGCGTCTCCTGGAGGAGAAAGAGTCAACACAGGTTTGTTTTAGCTTTTAACACGAGTGAATTAAGATTCAACTGCACGTAGTGATGTGTGGCTGAGGGAGATGAGCAGGGAAGACGCAACAACTGGCAAGAGCAATTTTGCTGATTCATGGTTTAGACACCAGGATGCTGCTAGCTGGAAACTGAAAAAAAAAACATAATACGTTCCCATCCCTGTTTTCTCTCTCATCCATATTTGTGTTCCTTTCATCTTGCCATTTCATACCTTGCACTAAATAAGCATCTAAATCCCCGACTGAGTCCCAAGGGAACTGTTCTACATTGTGGAGATTGACTGTAACCTTATATCTGGCTGCTGATAGGCTGCAGCCACACCACATCAGCACCATAATGTTCCCTGGACCAGGCAGTGCCAAGGATGGCAGCGTGTGTAGTCCACAAACTGTAGAAGCCTGTTTTATTTGTGTATCAAAAAGAAAAGCTGCCGTATTTCTAAAATCTGCTTCTCGTTTATTTTAACCCCTTTCATTCAAAGTAGCTTCATCATGCAGCCAGATAGAGGCCATCGACCCTCTGATGCTCCTCACCCGGTAGCCCTCCAGGTCTCTCATCTGGATCTGAAGCAGGGACAGGTCTCGCAGGATCTGCAGGTTGTCCTTGTCCCACTTCAGAGCATTGCGGTAACACTTGATGGCCTCATCATACTTCTTATCCGAGCGCTGCAGCAGGCCATAAACGTGCCAGCCTGGGACACACAGGAGGTTAAGGAACACACACACAGTCCATCCGTACAATCCACTGTCAAACTAATTCTAAGGACACATGTTTAAAGGTGTGATCTGACATTTTCAAAGCTGTGTCAACATGTGTTCAATCTTAGTCGTAGTCTGAATAGGGTTTAGTATTGTTTGGGTTTTTGGTAACGGTGAAAAAAAAAAACTTTCAATACAGTACATTTAAGTGCTTCATTGTAAGTAAAAAAAAAGAAAAAAGAAAAGAAACTTGCACTGTCACTTTATCCATACACACATACATACTTGTTGATTGTTGAAGACCTGAATGTCGGCACTGATTGCGTTACCGTTATTGTTTGTCTTGTTTCTATGTGTGGTTGCACTTTAAGGTTTAGCTTTTAATCTTGTTGTGTTGTTGTGCAATGACAAATAAATTGATTCTGATTATTATATTAAATTAAATTTTCCACTTGGGGATTAATAAAGTCATTATTCTCCTATCTTAAACAGCATCAAAGCCTACACTTAAATCATCAAGTCAGCAAAGGTGAAGACAATGAAGCCATTGTCATCAGGGGACCCAGGGCGGACCATGCTGCTGCTTGATGTGCTCCAGCTCACAGTTACAGCTTGGACCGGATTGAAATTTGAAAAATGTACATGCGTAAAGAAAACTGAGTGTGTACACACATATTGCAGATAGCTGCCACAGTTAAGATAAGCTTTTAAATAAGACTGAATTATATGCAAAACAAAAATCATATTGCGTGTCATGATTTTTGTTGAAACTGTCATTTTTACACTGCACACAGATGTTTTACGGAGATGCTTTCTGAGTAATGAGACCAGAGACACAAGTAAATGCATAGTTTCTGGAGTTAATCCCACAGAAAACACATGAATGACTGACTCATGAGTTACGTGAAGGGAGGTCCACCAATGTCAGTTAAGGAACATCACATGCTATTGCTCCCCACAGGCTTCATGTGCGGTTTGTCTGCAGTTCAGCTGGACTAAGCTTGATCCATTCTGAAGCATGAGCTCTTTTTAGAAAGCACTTCATATATCAATATGCATCTCTCAGAATGGAGGATAGCAGTATGTTGACTTTAGTCAGGTCTCGGTCTGACGGTGCTTATCTACTGGAAATAAGCACAGATTTCTCTCTGACCTGGGAGTCAGAGAGGGGGGGGGGGGGGGGGGGGGGGGGGGGGGGGGCAGAAGGAGAGCAGCAGAGAGCTGATGTGCTGACTGCGCTCCACAGAGACAAGAGCTCCTCTCCATAATGTGTGGCATCTCAAGGTCCTATGGCGTCACACACTTCCACCAATTTTACAAAAGTCTTCATCAGAGTCGACCTCCTTCACCAAAACGTGTGTGAAATACGCATGTAAGGATACAGACATGGCTCCTGAGGTCGTTGCGCAGGCCTCTCCTCACCAGGTCGTAGGCCTCCTCCTTTTTCCCCAGACAGTTCAGGGTCAAGCCCTTCATGGCCAGGGTCTCTGAGGGGGAGATAAGGGGAGAAAGGAGACAGTGAGGGACATGGTAGATGAAGACTACCCATTTCCCCTCACATCTACACATCTGCTGCTGCTGCTTACCTCCATGCTCTGCAAACTTGGGGTTGGACAGGATTTGTTTGCAGAACTTGAGTCCGTTTCTGTACTGTTTGTGTTCGTAACATCGCTGTCAGGGGGAACGAGAGAGGAGCCGCATTAGACAAAGAGAAAAAGTAGTGTCACATTACAACAGAGCATTGTAAGATCATGTCTTTTAAGAATCATATTAAAAGGTATAAATAATCATTTTAAAAAATGTCATACTTGTTACGTTCTTTGTAGTTAAACCACATACAGCTTTAGAACATAACATTATGGTGTAAAGATAGAGTTAGGTTAGCACAAACAATATGCTCCCTCTGTTTTTCAGCTGATGACTGGCTGTCAAGGAAGATAGTAGATGTGTGTGTGTGTGTCATCTTTACTAATGATGAAAGGATGGCAGCGACATCACAGACTGGTGCAAAGGTCAGTTATGAATTCGAAAGTAATTGACTGTTGAACTAAGTTAAGAATGACACCACGGGCGTGGAGGACAGTGGAGACCTGACCGCTGCTTTATCTTTACCCTTCTACATACACATATACACACACACACATGTACAGTAGCATGTAAAAGTTTGGGCACCCCTGGTCAAAATTTCTGTTAATGTGAACAGTTCAGCAAGTGCAAGGTGAAATGATCTCCAAAAAGGCATGAAACACTGCAATATTCTAAGCAATATCAGTGTATTATTTTGTTTTCTACAGTTTTAGAGTGAAAAGGGGAAACAAGCAGCCTGCAAGAGAATGGGAAACCCAGGAGACTGACCAAGGTATCAGACAAGATATTTACTATTTACACACTGTGATTTTGTGAGGGGGGGGGTACTAGGTACTAACTATGCAGGGTGGTCAAACCTTTGCTGCTTTTCCTTTTCCGTCATTTTAAAGAGGAACTATGCAGGATTTTTATCTTAACTGTGCTACATTTGTACCTTAATTAAACAGCTTTGGCGTAATTGTGATGGTTAAATAAATGACTTGTAACTTGTTCCAGGGAGAATGGAGGCTCTCTGTCTTCTTCCACCTAGCGTCTCTTGGCTGAAAACCAACCTTGCAAGATCAGCACCGCTGCCCCGTTGTCACCGCGACACAAACGTGCCCCATAACTGCCGTGCCCCTTGTTTATGACAGATAAGACTACCAAAATATATACACGGCGTAACATCGTATATGATACATAACGTTATGTACTGGTCTATTGATTGATTTCTCGCCGGCTTTGTTGTCAACAAATGCACTTGGCTGAGAGGAGGGTTAGCAACACAGAGGAAAAGCAACTCGACTTGCATAGTTCCCCTTTAAAAAATGTAAAAGATGAAAATAAAAAAATAGAAATTATATTGTAACTTTATGCCTTTTGGAGATCACTTCAGCTTCCACTTGCTTAACTGTTCACATTAACAGACATTTTGACCAGGGGTGCCCACACTTTTGCATACCACTGTACATACATGAAAAGACCAACTGCTCTGGTTTAAGGGGCTCATGGACACACATGTAGAAATCCCCCCCCCCCCATCAACAGCACAACCTTGTCACCAGCATCTTATTTACCCCCCCCCCCCCCCCCCCCCCCCCCCGCTCATTACACCATTACCATGAGTTATTCTATAGTCCACGAGCATGCACAAGGTCTCGGCGTTGCGATGAGTCTTGACTAATAAAAACCTCGTCCTTCCACGGAAAAATAATAAACAAAACAACTACTACAATTGTGCTTTTTCTTTTCACAGAGAAAAGATGGCATTTAACATGAGCCAGTGAGTTTTACAGCGCGTGTAGTGGATGACCTGCGGCTTCACTGTCATTAACATTTAGAGAAATAATGCCAAGAATGCACAAGGCATCCAGTAAGCCATGCCAGCCCCGTTAAAGTCAAGCAGCACATATCCACTAAAGTATGCTGCTGAATGTAGTGTTAACAGTCAAACCGCTGATCAGGAACTCTAGGAGCTGATCAGTTAACTCACTTATATAAGCTATTTCCCAATCCGAGGTTTTTAAACACTTTTTAATTTGAAAAGGGGATTATATTTCTGTGCCGAAAAAAAGTGCTACATGTGATGTATGACGTACAGTTTAGACCAGACATGCACCAATCACTAGCTGGTGAATACAATCAGCCACTTTTCAGTTTGATTGACCATCAACGGTGACCACCTGATCCGTCTCACATGTATCCAATTCTGTGTCCATCACATTTATAGGCATGCACCATACAATGGTCACACTCACAATAACACAGTCGTTTTACAACTCTTCAATCACATGTCTTTGTTTACCCTTTGTCTAGTTATTTCATAGTGTGTATAGTCAAATTGCAGTAGTTAAAAAGAAAACCAGTTGTGAAATTATCATAAAAATATATACAATTAGAATCACTGCATCTCCACTTCAAACTGTTACAAACAAAAGTCTTCATCACTGGAACACATTACCTCTATCACAATCTGACACAGACAACAATAGACAGTGTGCTGTCAGCAGTGTTGACCACAAAATGACTATTCAAAAGAGTTGCATTATGCACGTACACCGATACTACTACTACAACAGTCTCACATACAGTGCTGCATATTTAATGTAATTTTAGCAACATTAACACCAGCAGCTGTGCTTATCCAGCATGTTCTCTACTTCACCCAAAATAACTCACCCCCCCACCCCACCCCACCCCACCCCCTGAGTTACACAGAGAATGTGTCTGAGCAGTGGCTGCGAGCTGCAGGGATCACTGCAAGGAGCCAGAGGGACAAAACAGTAGAGTTAGAGGTAAACACAAATCACAGCTCGCACCGAAAGCACCGGTGCCACTTTCATGACATGTTGGGAGGAAAAAGGTAGTGACGGGGAAGATTATGGTGATTGGGTTTCAGCCTGGTTGAGGTATTCATGTTCACGAGCTTTTCACCACCGAGTCAGATATTTACGCCATCAGCCCTAACACTAGCACATAGTACGCTCAGACAGTCCTGGTAGAACCTTAACCTGCAGTTAAACTCCCAGTGAAAGTCTCACTGTAATGATCTTGTAATTGTAATGAGGACAGAAAGTAAGGGGCATGTTGCTACAGGTATGAGTCAAATTAAATGGATGCAGTTTTAAGTATTCCATCCTTCCAGGTTTAAGTGAAGAGACACTACACACTGTAATAGTGATTTACACTCCTTTGAGACAGTCAGGGTTCTACAATTGTCAGTAATGAGGCAGTTTCCTTGTATGTCTACATTACTCAAGTGAACTGTATCAGAGTTGTGTTTTTCACTTCACTACTTTGCCTATCCTAATATTTTAACAGGGAGAAATGAGGAGCTCCAAGTTGGATGCTGTGCATTTACCCCTTCATGCAAAAAGAAAATTGTGATGAAGTGTTGATGACCATCGCTTCTATAATAGTAATGCAATGTCCAACATTTGGTCAGGCTAACAGGAGGAGAAACTGTCCCCCCTGTCCCCAAATGAGCAAAATGGAAACTCATCCAACTCCACTGCCAACCAAAAGTTGGAAAATTGCCAACTTCTAATAATGCATTTGGGCACCCAGTCTGGGAAAGCAAAAAATAAAAGAGGGGTGTGGTCATCTCCCAACTACAGCCAGGGAGAAAACTGTTTCAAGACTCGTATCACATTCTCACTGCAGGGAAGTTGATAACGGTAATTTTATTCACACATCAATCTCTACCAGACAAAATTATTTTAGTCATCTTTACTGTAAACACACATAATTTAAAGAGTAACTCAGATTTTTTTTTAACTGTTGAAAATTAAAATAATTTTGAAGATTTTATTAACTCTAAAAATGCCAACAGTATACTGTACAAATTCCTGCGGATGTTCATGTATAAATTAAAAATACCATAATTGTTGAATCTGTAACTACCACTTTAAAAGGACAAATAGTAGAGTCCCAAATGTAAGCATTTGGTGGTGGAGTTATTCAACTCTAATGTCTCCTGTGTTGTTATCCAAAAGATCCCTGTCTCCACTACTATTCACCAAGTTATTTAACTGTATTTGGCACAAATTCCACAATGATGGAGTGAGGTGTGAAAAGCACTACTTTCAATCTAACTCATTAAACAATACCTTCCATCAAGATTCGGGGGGGGGGGGGGGGGGGGGGGGGGGGGGGGGCAATGCCTGCTCTGAGGTATGCAGCAAAACGCAGCCTCTAACTTTTCTGGTGCACTTCACAGGTCTGTTCTCCCTGCCAGAGGTCAGTCCTCTCAGTCCAACATGTTGATAAACATCCACCAACCTCCTTCAATGTCTTTGCAAAAGGAATTGGGAAACATGTAGTGATTTGATTCTGTGGGGGGGCGACAATTAGCTGATCACTGCCTCTCTTTTTTTTTTACACACAGTTCCTGGAAAGTACGAAGCTGGATGTCCATGCAGAGATGTTGAACAACACACACTGACAACTACAAGCATGGCAGCAGAGGGAGGGGGGGACTTCTGTGCAGCAAAAGCTACGCTGAGTTCATAGACAGTTCAGTTACTGTCACACTGCAAAAATTAGAGCTCAATCTAATCCGCACCTGCCCGACGATTTCTCTGACCTACATAAAACTGTGTGCGGATAGCTAAACAGCGGGGCGACACAAGGACTCCAATACGGAAGAGTGGGGTGGACGGATGATGGGTGGGTTGCTAGCAGGCCTGAAGCACATTCAGATTTGCTGACACAATCACGCCGGTCCTCCCCTTATTCCCCTTGTCTTCACACATGCACTAACAGTTCGTCTACATCCAACATAGACCGGCGGTGGTAATGTGTGCAGCCCGTTGTCCACCCCCCACACATACACACACACACAGATGTGGACTGACAGTCACCTAAAGTCTGTTCCCCTAAAGATATCTCGTTGGCTAATGTTAGCCGATTAGCTAACGTCAAATGGCAGACCAGGGGGCTGAGCTCGGGGTGGCAGGGTAACATGGCCCGGGGTTGGCACCAAATAAAAGGTGCAGTTGAATGCAGGTAAAACCGCGCATTTTTGCATCCAATTAGCAACAAATGCTATCTAATGCCACCAACGTCCATAAAAGCACACCGAGAAGCCGATTTACCACCACGCACGACTGCTAGCGTGCTAGCCATCGTGGGACCTAGCATTGCCGCTAAGTTAATGGTTGTTGTGTTTGACAGGCGGTGAGGCCTGTCCTAACCAACGAGCTAAGTCATACTACATACACCAATGCCGACACAGAGTATGTGTGTTATGAGTGGTGTGTTTTAATTACTATTAAAAACATGTGTCCGAATAACCACGCGAGTCACGAACAACCGTTATAGCTTCGCGTTACAGTGACAGCGCATATCAGGGCCGGGCTAGTTAACCCATTCAATGATACCATTTTATGCTAACCCGTTGAAGCTAACGTGAACACCGGAGAGCTGCACTGACACTCCGCGAGCCGCCGACGGACCTTCCAGCCCGCCATCTGTCCGTAAGAACCGCTGCTGTCGTTAAGCGGCTCCTTAACGACCAACTCACCAGAATCCTCTTAAAGAGAGCGTTCTCTTTCGGCGGTAAAGTAACTGTCGGCATTGTTGCGGTTGAGATCAGTTTCCTCCTCGACCTCAGCACATGTAGCTAAAGTTAGCCCGGATAGTCCAGACAAGTAGAGCGGAGTGGTGGCCCTTTAGTTCGCCTGTTTCAGCTGCTCCGCTCGATTGCTCCGTTTTCTCTACGCACTCACTTCCTCCTCACGTGGGGACGGAACATGGATGTATCGCATACATGGGACGGAAGCTCCAGCTGCTTTCAAAATGGCGGCGGTAGATTTCTATTAGAGAGCGAACTACACACAAAAAGCAGCCTGAATATACACTGTAAATCTAATATGGGCACCAACGTTACAACAGAAAACTGAAGATGCAGAATCACTAAAGATGCATTGTTCTATTGTTTGACATGTTAATAATCTTCTCTATTGTGGATAGTTCCAGCACCATTTTATGCAAAATCCCCAAAATAACATAGGATTTTATCTTTATTTATCCATTGCCATTCAATGCACCAGCAATATCCAATATGCACTGTTTACTCAGAAGGTGGCATTCTAGAGAAGTAGTAGGGAACTTTATTAGCCTATCAGAAAATCAGCCCCACTCCTGCCTAATTTTTTATTTTTTTGCAAATTGCATGCATTTCTTTCTTAAAATTCCCACCAATGTCATATGTCAGTGTGGCATTGCCCTCTGAAACAAAATTGACAAAAAATTCCAGCATAAATCGGTGTGTGACTATTGAGAAATGGCTCAAATAAACCATATAAGTGACAATGATGATGATGAGGCAGTCAAAGTTATGAATAGCCTAATTATGACTAGAACAACATAAAGGTGATACAGGACTGGTCTTTGTTCATTTGTTTGACATGTGCGCATGTTCTCCAACTTGTTTAATGAAGGAATCTCTACTTTTGCAAGAGAAATTCAGACTTTATTATTCCAAGTAAGTGCAGGGCAGCAGGGAGGGGCCACATGAAGCGAAGAATAGGCTACTACTCTTCTAAATACTTTAATGGTGGTGGGTTAGTCAAATTAGAGCTGAAACAATTAGTTTAACAGTCAACCAACAGCTGCAGCTATTTTGAAGTGATTTTAAAGGCAATGATTTAAAGGGACAACGAGGAGTTTTGGAAAAGCGAAGCGTTTTCACACTACATTTATGAGCCTCCGCGCGCACCGTACATTTCTTTGACCGGGCGCAAGACGGACTCATGTTTTCATTCATCAATAATTAAAGTCAGAGGTTCAAAGAGGTTCACATACCACCGTAGTTCCGACCATAAACGGCGATGCGGCTGCGTTATTCTCATGATTCGCAACGAAGGAAACGCTGGTCGGCTCGACCAGCACTTCCGCCACCACTAATAATAACAAAATAACGATAGAGACGGAACGATATATTTATCGAAAATGGGCCCATTAACAAGTGTGGGTAGCGGAGATTCATCCACATTAACGTGAGACTTTTTTATAACCGAATAGAAACTCCTCGTTGTCCCTTTAAAGAGACTGAATGTTGTTATACAAGTAGCCTATGTAGTCTACTCTCAGGGAGTTGACCAGTGAAGTAATTTTCCTCTGTAGCCTACTGCACATTTTTATGTTTAGTTACAGTTCAGAAGAATAGGGATAATAAGTAATATCCTATCTAATTAATCGATAATATTTATTGATAATTCATAATATTCTAACTAAAACTTCTTCAATAATAGAAAGGAGAAGGCTGAAGATATGCAGGAGACTCTCAGGACATTAAGACAGTCAACACAAAATAGTGAGACAGACCAGACCCTGCATTTCAGAGCTATTTTCTCTGGGATGGTGTTTTAGTCTAGTCCATATCTTCGATGACGAGGAATCATGTTCTGTCCTGCTTGCTTAGGCCTATTTATAAAAGCCACTGCACCCCACTGAATTCAATAATTATCAATAATTTATATTTTAAAGTTAATCTGTTTTCATTTTAAATTACAATCTGCATTTGTCCGAATGATTACTGCCAAATTGATGTGGTCAAGTTTAAATTATGCAATTTCCTTCTGAAATGTGGGGTAAAAGTGTAAAGCAGTTGTAATAACTCTTTTAGGCTACCTTGAAGTAAGCTATACTTGGGTACAGGGATTCAATTCAGGGAGAAACACTTCAGGTTGTATTTTATTTATGTATTTATTGGACAGGTTTTAAAATCAAAGGAATCTGTTGCTGGGCTATGGTAAAAGCTGAAATGCAGGCAATTTCATTAAGGTTCATGTTCACAGGAGCCAGAGTTTTGCCTACTCCATTTTTAAGGTTTATAGAATAAATGTACATCTCATTGGGAAACCAAAAGTGTAACTTCAGGCTGTGATTTCCACATGAACTCTACGTATTTATACAAAACAATGAAGCTGAAGCTATCAGGGTTCAGTTGCTGTTGATGAGGGGCTTTTCAGGGTGCTGTGTGTTGTTTTGGCCGCTGTTGTAGGCCTCATTGAGTTGGTGAAGGTCCTTCATCAGGCCGGCAAACTGCTCCTCCTGTGAGCACATAGAAAACATTCATCAGTATGTTTCATTCAAAACTGCATACTCAGAGTTTGATGGTTCTGTAAAGTTTAGCACAGATTTGGCATAGGTGAAGTGGGATAGATGAATTAGGCTTTAAAGTCCTTTAGCTGTAGAGGTACATGTCACATCTTCTCTGTTAGGTTGTTGGCAGTCTTTCTTTTTTCTTACCAGAACGTTCATTCGCTCCGCTGCTGCAATGGCAACACTTAGCTTCCTCTCATCTTCTTCTCTTTCTTCCTCAATCACCCCCAGCCTGTGACACAGATACAAGAGATGTTTCATGTTGGTAAAAACAGAACAGTTCAGATACGTGTGATATGAAAACAAAAATAATTCACTGATAGGTTCATTTTTCTCAATCACTTTGATGCATTTTAAGCAACACAAGCATCACTGTCAGCTCTCTGAATGCTGAACTCAAAACACATCATCATTTCCATGCACACATCAGCACTCTTCTGTGTGTTTGTGCAAACTTCCATGATTCTAATGATATATTTCCACGACTGAAGTTTATTTTTTTATTATTTTATACATTGATACATATCTCATCTGACACTATCAACTCATATGAGTATACAGAAAAAATTATTTCGCATATTTTTCAAGTCTCGACACACAAATTCAAAAATGTCTGTCCTCCAGCTCTTCCGTCCCTACAAGCTTGTACACAGTGTTGTTGTTGGTTGAAATCTTCACGGTGCAGTAAAAACTGATGTAATGTTGTAAAATAATACAGGCCTAGTTATTTCTCCAACAAGTTACAGTTGTTTGTGTCGATGCAATATCAAAACTTTTGGTGTCTCTGAGCCATGAGGCGCTGGTGAAAAACTTAATAAATGGTGAGAGGTTTGAACTAGTTTTGATTGTTTCCGTTTTGGGTAACACTTTACAATAAGGGTCCCTTAATTAACGTTAGTTAGTAGATTATTAAGCATTAATTAACTGTTTACAGATCTATTAACAATCATTATTATGTATTACATTAATTAATGTAGCCTATTAGTAAGCAGTTAATTAATGTTTACTACTCAAAGTTAGTTAATAAATGATTAAGTAATAATAAAAGTTGAATAATGTAATTAGTTATCATTATGTATGCATTACTCAGCATTAATTAACACATTAGTTTATATATTAATGCTTAATAATGTACTAACTAACGTTAATTAAGGGACCCTTATTGTAGTGTTACCCAGTTTTGGTGATGGAATTGAAATGTTTTGAGAGCTGCATCAACAGTTGATACAGTTCTGATGTGACACATACACACATTCAGTTGAATATATCAGGCTGAACAACGATGAATGCACATGACTGTTAAACATGTTACCTGAAGGTGGCACTGGCAAGCTGCTCTTCTCGCACAACCAGTAGATTCCGGAGCTCGGTCACCTCAGCCTGCAGCATTGTATTCTGGTCCTGGCTTTGGTTGATGAAGTCCTCAAGACGCTTTGCCATGTCCAGCTCACGCTCTGTCACCTGCTCGATCCCGACACGAAGCTCTGACAGCTCCTGGGCATGCTGGTGTGAGAAATACAGTCCACATTTTTTTGAAATGTATGAAAATGAGGAAATAATACACAAAACAAAGTCAGAATGAGTTCACCGTCCTCAGCTGGTAGCAGCTTTGACATACCCTGTCCAGTAAGTTGAACTCGGTGCTCTGGGTCTTCATCTCACTTGACTCTTTGTTGTCTTTGATCCAGGGAACTATCGCAGGTGGACGTTTGATACTGGGATTCTGAAACGAGATCAAAGATTTGTACATGATTTTAACATAACATAACATAAAACATGCAATATTTTAATATAGCCTGTCATTTTATGTTTATTTCAGTCTTATGAGCACTAACAAGACTCACAAATCCTCTTTGCACTTGTACCTGGACACTCTCTGGATGTGTGATAAGTGGCTTCTCCTCGATCTCTTCTTCAGGGTCAGGTGATTGTATGGCTTCAGAACTTGCCTGCCTCTTCATAGGCTTTGTATTACCGGGACGTCTATGTGGAACGCTCTGAGCTCTGGCGACCGGCTTCCTCTCTCTCATACTTCTCTTTCTCTCCCTGTGGAATATATAAATGTGCTGGTTATTGTATGAAACAATGGCAACTGACAAATATGAAAATCATTTTAGCAGGTTAAACCATCCTATATGTGTATTGGGGAATATACTTTATGTAAGTGCATAATCTTGAACTGAGCAAAAGATAGGCTACTTCCCAGCCAGTGTTGTCCACTAATAATGTGACAGAGATTTATTGCAGTAAAACATAACAAAATGTTGTGTTTGCACATGGTGCATTTTTTTTTCAGAGAATCCTTGTGTGTTGGGATGAATAGCAGCAAATTCTGTGTGTTAGAAATTCAGAAACCATATCCTCATGACCTTTCTGACATTGGACCTAGGGGTGGCCATGGCATTCACACCTACTTCATGTCAAGTTAGTGACAGAGTAGCTGGGGTGAGAACAGCTCTCTAAAATTATCCTATTTCTCTCCCAACACAGCTATCTGTAACAATTAAAGCCAGGTCCAAAACTGAGTATGCTCTCCAGGAAGGCTGTCTACCATTACCCACATATGGAGACATACAGTATGAACTAGCTCTGATTGAGCATGAACAAATCCTTAGACTGACCTATTTAAAGGGATAGTTCAACATTTTAGCAAATTTGCCTATTGCCATAATCCCTATAGTCATATAGGTAGGGCCATTATTACCTTTAATTATCAGTGCATGTTGTTTTGAGAGAGGCAAGCTGCCTCAACACAATGGAGGTGAATGGTACAGGTTCCCTGTCCCTCATCAAACTCATTAAATATACAATCCAACAACTCCAAAACGCTCTGGTGGACAAGCTGTAACCTGCACATTCACCACGCTATGAGATAATAATGTAACATTATGAGACAGAGTTGTTTTCGAGGCAAATGCATCGCCAACTACATTCCAGACACGGCTGCTGGGCGGAGTGACTTCAAAAGCGCAAGAAGTTCCTAGTATTTGCTTCATGTGTCGTAATGTTACATAATTATACATGATTATTTCATAGCGTGGTGAATGTGCAGGTCACAACTTGTCCACAAGAGCGTTTTGGTGTTGTGTTAACTGAGCACTTTGTGTCTCTGCCCCGCGGATCTCAAAACAACATGAATCGATAATTAAAGGTAATACTACTATGACTATAGACCCTTTCAGAGAGTATAAACAAAGACAGGTGTGGCTCATTAGAAAACGCTCTGGTACACTAAATGGAATGGAGCCTTAATTAGTATCCTTGGTAACACCTGTCTTTGTTTATACTCTCTGAAAGGGTCTATAGGGATTAAGGTAATAGGTGAATTTGCCAAAAATGTTTAACTATTCCTTTAAAGAAGTCTAATTACCAGTCGATCAACTTCTAACCTCAACATAAAGTCATGAGCTCCGGGTAATAAAAGAAAGAAGAAGAATATTGGTGTAGTAGACAGCTTGAAATATTCCTTGGCATTGAAAAGAACCTGTTAAGGCTCTTTCAACATCCTTCCCATGCCAGTATTCTTTGCTGGTCCAACTGACAGACCCAAGGTTTGTTAGAGGGTTATACATATCCCATCTAGCTTGGGGGTACCTCTGAATTTCTTAAAATGTTCTGGAGGACATACAGTAGAGTGGCTGGAGGTCCAGCATCTTAGTGGGTCTGGCCTACTCGCACAACAACTTTAGTGCAGCAAGAAGGAAATCAACTTCATGATTACTGACATCCAAAAAATACAAAAAGATATATAGGACTATCATACGGTTCTCGTAGGCTTTTGGGGTCCACAGGGAGCTGCTGGAGGGATGACTGGTGAGGGCTGTACTTGCCCAAGTCTTTTGGAGGAACATACGCTGGCTTAGCTTGTCCCGCAGGGCTGCAAGAAAGAGCCTGCTTAGGTAACATGTAACAATGTAAACTTTACTTATTGCTGTTAAGTCAAATAAGATATACATGTGTAACAAACCTGCTGACTATGATCCGAGTTGCCTCAGGGCCAAGCGACTCTGTGATCTGGTTCAGAATTGAAGGCAGAGGATGCAGCCTGTCGATGGTGCTCTGAGGAAGAAACAAGCTGTTAGGCCCCATTGAGTCATATCAAACATGTCAATCGGAAACATCCGAACATCATTTACTGTATTCAGCTGTACCCAACTAAGGTCCCATATTTTATACTTGTCTGATGATTTATTTGAAGTTGTGATATCCATAAGAAGATACATGGTCTAGGTTCTGGGGGAAAATATTAGGCTACAATATGTCCTTTTATGGTGATATTTGGGCTTTCTGTAGACTCCTTTCACATTAACCTATAGTCTATATATTAGCCTTTACATCTCTCCTTGTTAGACACTGTATGTTATTTTTAATGGAAATCCCCCAAACCCCCATCTATCTCCCTCTGGCTTAGAGATGTTATTTTTTTTTTATTAGAAAAGATTAAATACAGTCCAAGGTTCCTCAGCTAAATTTCTTAATAAATGGCAATTCTTCATGGATTACTTCAAGTTTTTACAAACCTTGCCCTCGGACTGATCTCTCACACCCCCACCATGTTAGGCCCCATTGAGTCATATCAAACATGTCAATCGGAAACATCCAAACATCATTCACTGCGTTCAGCTGTACCCAACTACAACTTGAGCAGGTCATCATGAAAATTACAGATTGCAAGCTTGGACTTTCATCAAATGATATCAAACTATAGATCTAGTGTCACCTGCTAATGAAGTCTTTACAATGGACATCTGAGGCTTTGTATTTGTTTAGTACGCCCTATGAGCCAAACTAGTTCTGTCATATACAAACTCTGTGTCAATGTCTTACCATTTTGACAACATGAATTGAAAAATGCCATAATAATTTGTCTAAACCAGATAACTGCACGTGTTTGGTGCATTGTAAATTCAGATTAAACCCTCAGCACTTGAAGTATAAGGGAGTTAGGGTCAGTGTAGCGTAGATGTAATATAGAGTGGTGAATGTGTCTAGTCTAGTGTATGACTGATTAGACTATAAGAAAATACTTAAATGAATAGTAGGTCAAGATGGTTGAGACTACAGGAAATGTCAGAGAGACTCAGCCTCGTGTTTGACACAGTTCAGACCCAGACTCAGATGAGGAGTTATTGTGCACTAAAATTGGTATCAATGTGCTTATGTGTGGCTAGCATCTTTTATTTGAATATGTTGTGTCTAAGCTTGTAACCAGCAGTGGTTGACACAGATTCAGTGGCTGTGCTCATGCAAACTCTCAACTTTGCAAGTTGACAGGATTGATATATAACGTACGAATCCCTTGCTGTCTGAATAGTTTTTTGTGAAACTGTCATGGCAGCTCCACCGATAGAGCTGACTCATTGTTCAGCTCACAATGTACCTTGTATCACACCAACAGCATATGGACAGCTAAGGTTTTCATTGGAGCGGTTCACATACACATTACAACTAACGACCAAACTGGACCCATTGGTTTTCCGTCCTACCTGGTCTCTCTGATAGATGATGTCCACCAGCAGGCCATGAAGCACAGCCAAGCGCAGAGGCAGATCCACATAGCCATCAAAGGAACTCATTGAGATTTCAGCATCCATACTGGACACTGTTTGTAGAAAACCCCTCATTCCATCCCAGTGTTGCTGAAGGAATTCATTCATAAAAAGCATGTACTCCTCCTTCTCACCAAACCTGGACAAGAACAAAATACAGAATATAATGGCACAAATACACACACAAGTGACATATTTGATTTTGTCTATGAAGATAAGAAGCTGCTCACAGGGTGAAGTTGGCCAAATTCTGGATGACTTTTGCAGTTAAGGTGAGGGTACGGAGGATGTTCGGCTCCGGATAAGGTTGTGCCAGACCAAAAAGAGAAGGGCTGAGGATAGCAGGGCATAAGAAGCGAAGGAAGAGAGACGCAGAGATGAGACGCTGGCCGATCTCCGGTCTGCACTGGTCCTCACACAGCTCCGCCCAGTTGGAGAAAATCTTGTTCAGCTCTTCAGGAAAGGGTCTGGAGGGAAAGATGTCAAGCACCAGCTCTGTGAATTCCATTCTGGCCTTATTGCTTTTTATCTCTTTTTTTTTTTTTTACATTATACACTTACCCATGAATCTCAATAATTTTCTGCACCACCTCCTCACAGGTTTCCCTCAAGTGCCTCTGGTTGTTTGACAGCTCGGAGGCAGGGCATTTACGTGGATCAACTTCGCCGTTCTCCACCGAGCCGTACAGGCGGGTGATAAAGTTTCCTGTAGTGAGAGAGAAAAGGCAAAAAGTTTGGCAAAAGCACCGACCCACACCAACAACAGGAAGCCATGTTTACCACTGATCTGCCTTACCTAGTGTGTCGATGAGGTACTTCTGGCCGACCAGCTTCATGTATTCATCTATGGCTTTGGTGGCCAGTGTGTTCTCTCTGAAGATCAGTGCCTCCTTCTCGCCAAGACGCTCCACCTCTGCACCACCCAGATCAATGAGGAACTCCTGAATCACACGTATTCAGTAAAGAAGACTGTTATGTTATCATTCCCTTTAGTTTCGATTGCATTTTCACAGTGTGGGACGTCAATATTACGACGCAGTGAGCTCATCATTCACCTTGGCTTTGCCGATGCTCTGCAGCACATGCACCAGAGCTCCTGCCAGCTCCTCCTTCTCTTTGACATTCAGAAGTGGCTCCAGATTTCGGCACATTTCTACGTAATCCACCGTCACGTACTCGGCGAACTCTTTGTATTTCTCCATTGGCAGCACCTTTAGATTCTGAAGACGGGCCTTGATGCGGAGTGAGGCCTGCGGCCCCAGCAGCTCTTTGGTCCCCGCTGCGCCTGGGGCCTTGTAGGGACTGATCGGGTACCACTTCTCCTGGTAGGTCCTCCCTCGGATGTCGGCTAAAGGTATGGCCACGCTGCCCAGCGGGTGCAGGCTGGTGTCATCTCGGGAGTAGCGTTTTTTCTTGGGGTCCTCTTCACGGAAGAGGTACAAGGTGATTTGGGAGACAGAGGGCAGGTTGTCAAGCTCAAAGAATTCCCCCCAGAACAGCTGACAGCCTCCAGCCATGCCTCCGCTGGACCCCAGGCCTCCTGAAGACCCAGTAGAGCTGTCCCCTGCCAGGCTGGAGCGGTTGGATTGCTTGCCTACGGCTCGGGTGCTGGTGCGGGCGAACAGGGTCCCGTCAAGGTGTACCTCGCAGTAATATCGCCGTTTGGGTGGCAGATCCTTAGCTTCATTCACCCACAGGCTGAGGGAGTTCTCTGTGCGCTCAATGTTATCCTGTGAAGAGCGATGTTCTGTCTTTTTTACTAACCTTTTGATTTCGTATGACACATTTTTAGAACAAAAGGCTCATAAAGCTTACCTTATTGGGCTGAGCAGCCCGTCTCAAGTCCTCAATCCAACGGTCCCGTTCAGCAGCTGAAGAACAACCGAAGCAGTGGGTGTTCTCAGAGTTTATCACCTGGAAGTACACATAAACCATCAGGGTGCTGTGAGCCTTTACTGGGATGGAGAAGATTCTTTTCTTTGACTCAGTGGTGAACACCATAAAGTAGTCAAAATTTACCTCAAAGCAATACTTCTCCCCCAGAATGGAGCTGTGCACCGGCCTGACCACGGTGCTTGTGTCTGCGCTCAGATCCAGACTCCCCATCGCACCAACTGGAATTGACACAGACTCCCGGGAACCATAGTGCCTTAGAAATAAAAGAGTGGAGGGGGTCATAATAGAGATATTGGAAATGTTAAAGGTCCCATATTTTATACTTGTCTGATGATTTATTTGAAGTTTTGATATCCATAAGAAGATACAGGGTCTAGGTTCTGGGGGAAAATATGTCCTTTTATGGTGATATTTGGGCTTTCTGTAGACTCCTTTCACATTAACCGTATAGATATATTAGCCTTTAGATCGCGCCTTGTTAGACGCTGTATGTTATTTTTAATGGAAATCCCCCAAAACCCCATCTATCTCCCTCTGGCTTAGAGATGTTATGTTTGTTTTTTTTAATTAGAAAAGATTAGATACAGTCCAAGGTTCCTCAGCTACATTTCTTAATAAATGGCAATCCTTCATAGATTAGGCTACTTCAAGTTTTTACAAACCTTGCCCTTGGACTGATCTCTCACACCCCCACCCTACCCTCTACTTTGTCTGGGTGTTGTTGTTGTAGTTCATGTTTGTTTAGCTACTATTTTTTCCATATTACATATTTGTTACTTTTTGTACTTATTTAATTCAATGTCATGGTACGGATACTTTGTTCTATACTGTTTCCTGCTGCCAGCCCCTCTGGGGTTGTTTTGAATATTGGGAAAAAATTGAAAAAGGCAATGTGATATGTGTGTAACTTAATCTCTTTGTACTTACTGTTGCATTTCTTAAACAAGATTAATATTTTTTCTTTAAAAAGAAGAAGATACAGGTATGTGGCTGACTGCTGGCTGGTTTAGTCATAGAACAAAAATACTGCAGATTTCAGGTAAACACTTTGGAAAACCCAAACCCTGCCAGTCTGATGGCTGCCTCATCATGACATCACAAATTTATAAAAATCCTGACAGCATTTCTCAACACAGGCTGTGTGTAATTCTCAGTTGACTGGGCACCTTGATATAAGACTATATCTCCTTCATAATCAAAAAGAGATGCAGAAATCTCAATGCTCAAATTCCATGATTTGTTTGGAGTAACACGATCAAGCTGGAATACGGATGTTTGCATTTTTTCCCCCCCTTCCTTTCCTTATATCCACGATGTAGCCTACTATACCTGCTTCCTTTGTTCAGTGAGTTGAGCTGGGGGTTGGTGTTCTTGGCCTTCTCCAGACGCCGCCTGATCAGTCCCTATAGGGTGAAGAGGGCAAGCTTGGTGTTATGACTTAAATCAACAGGAAATGTGAGGCAAGTCTTATCTCTTCCATGTGTAAACTACTCACCCTCACACCACCATCTTGGTTCTTTGGTCGGGAGCCTCCGGGCACACCCACATGGTCAGGGCTACATTCTTAGTATAGAACAACACAAACAGTTTGATAATGACAGTGATATTGACTGTTCTAATATTGTTGTTAGCTTCGGAAATATGGTTTCTTTTCATTATGGGTTTGCAGGATAAAATCTTACTACATGTTTTTATTAATTGGTATATCCTCTCCCTGACTTCAAGTGTGTTTCTTAAAACAGCTCGAGCTCCATTGACACATGTGTGCATCTCAAATGAAGATTAAACCCTCTAAACATTAGTCAAGGTTTTGATATTAGCTAACACAATCACATTAGCCCATACAGGATGTGGTTTTCGGTTGGAACCTCACAGCTGTAGTTTGGCAAGCTGTGTAGTTTAGTGTTGCCTATTTCACCACCAGACACTCTCATGAGAAAACACACAATCTGCCGTTTTGCCATTTTAAAGTTACATGGTTAAGACATCTTTAAAGTCAAAGATGTAAATGGATACATTCATTAGCGTAAAACACACACTACTGTCAGATAGCTTTTCTGAATGTTCCTGTTTTGCTTACCCAAAGCCCCACCACAAACAAACCAGCGTCTAAATCCCATCATTTAGCCTGCAGGTGCGGCCACAGTCTTGTTACTTGAACCTCTGTCCCTTTAACATTGCCCTCCTCTCTTCATTAACGCATGCTGACGGTGACACCAGGCCAACCAGCCCAAATCAATGCAGGGTTCAGTCACTTCCACAGAGTCGCCTCAGAGCCTCTTCTGAGATGAATGGAAGCAGATGAAGTTGTGAAGTGATAGTGACTCTCTCTCTCTTCCTCTTCCTCTCTCTCTATCTTTCTCCCCCTACGAGCGCTCATTCGACTGGTAGAACACCCAGGCGCGATGCTATCTTCCTCAAAAAACGTAGAGGAAGCAATTTGACAGTCACTCGCACGCAGAAATGTTCAGCTATTTCCTCTGTGGCTGTCTGCAGAGTCTTGGCCAATGTGGCTGTGATGTCAGTGTAGCTGATGGTCAGTCATAGTTTGTATTACTCAAATGCACCCATGCTGGCTGTGTGTGGTGAAGGGGTGGGGGGTGTATTAACTAACCTGTGTCGATATCTACAAGGTTCTGCAGACTGAGATTGGACAGGCAGCTGCTGACACGGTTCCGGGTCCACATCATAGGCTGAGAAAAACACACACACACATTTTGTCACTCCACTTTAATAGTCTGAAGACTTGGCAGTATAAGGTGTAATAGATTTCATGAACGGTGGTGTGTGTACATGTGTGTGTTGGTACCTCTTCCTCTGGGGATATGAGGATTTGTCCATCTTCGAGCAGGCAGTTGGTGATGTCCCATAGGGGGACCTCCTGAGGCGGGACCCATGGCATACTACGTGGCAGTTCAGTGGGTGCAGTTGTCGCTTCAGCATCTCCTACATCTGATACACAAACAGACATGTGCACACACCCATCACATCAATATTCACCACTGTACATCTTACAGAAATACAACACTGCTATAAGCTCTCTTACTTTGAAGGATCCTCCATATCCTTCTTAACATACTATAGGCCTATTGAAGGAGTATAATTGCAGGCACATGCTGTCCCTTTTTTGTTTATTTATTTATTTGATTTGATTTGATTTGATTTGATTTGATTTGATTTGATTTGATTTGATTTATTTGATTTATTTTTTTTTTTTTTTTTTTTTTTTGGGGGGGGGGGGTAATTATGGCATGATGGCACTTAATCTCCTGCAGCACTTGGCCACTCCCATCAGTGTAGCTGCTAAAGCTGCAGATGCTATCGCTCTCTTGTTATGACACACCAGGACGCGCACATCCTGTGCTTCTCAGTAGTTCAGTTCTTTCAGCATTTTATATGTATATAGATTCATATGTATTCTTATGTATGGGTGTGTGTATATATACTGTACCTATGTGTATATTTACAAAGTGCTCTGGCAGATTTTGTCCTATTTAACAGACATTACTGGAATTTTATGAATTTTACTAAGAGTGAAGTAAATTCATGTAGAAGTAAAAAAACAAAAAAAACAATACAATATACAAGGTAAAGAGAGCAGCAGGAAGTGAAGTTTTTCAACTGCGCAGAGAGGATTTTCTCTCATTTACAGTCACCCAGGCTCCATGTTGTCATTGTTTTTCTGTTTCTGTGTATATATCTATGCGGTACTCTGTGTGTGTCTGTGTGTGTGTGTGTGTGTGTGTGTGTGTGTGTGTGTGTGTGTGTGTGTGTGTGTGTGTGTGTGTGTGTGTGTGTGTGTAAATGAACTCTTTTTATTTTCAACCCCTGTGTTGGTAGACAACTTGTATTTTGAATCACTCTTTTATGGATGCTTAAGAGCAAAGAACATCATATTGATGTTTTACTGTAGCCTATAGTGCACACTTTTTGCATTTCTGCACCATTTTGAGTGCTCATTTGCTTATATGGTGCCACACACCTCAGTGAATGACAGTGCCTATTCTTTTCTAAATAGTCTTTTTTTGTTACATATATTGGTTTAGCTTTAAGTTTCTTCTCAGGAGGGAAGAGCTTTCCTCTGGGAGTGGTTTGTAAATCAAAGTAATTCAGGGGAGGGGGTAAATGTTGTTCATTTACTGCTCCTTTCATGTCCTGGGTCATTTCACTGCATATTAGACCTTTTTTGGAATATGACTTTAGTAGGCTACATCACAATGATATAGTAAAGTATTTTAGTTAGGAAACCAATAGCAGTAATGACACAGGTTTAGATTACAGTGTACCTACTGCTCCACTTTGGCCTTTTTGCTCTTTTTAATACACATTAGTGTGGAAATATCTCAGGAACTTGGAGTCAGTATGTCCTGATTTGAGAATATTAGCAACAGCCTGTTGAAGTTACCAATGATGCAAAACTCTCAGATTTGTTGTCAGGTGTGATCACACTCTGGAGCCATCCCACAGGGCCAACCTACACTAAATTTAGTTCCCCTCTTATTCTCAGTCACAGCTTTTTGCAGCTTTTATTTGTAAACTAATAAGTTAACCCTTTCTGCACATAGCCTAATACACTTTTTGGTTCTTTTAATTTGAAGGCCTCGTTAGATACCTCAGTTATTCTCAGTTTGACACAAGTAGACGCTGAAATGTCACGTGTGATTGTGAGGAAGGTCACATGTCTGCACCTACTCAAGTGTGTCACTGATAGTACGTACAAGTGACCAAAGTGAATTATGCGTGAACCACATGGGGTAAGCATTCTGATATGTGAAAACAAAATGTTGCTCATGTGATTATCATATATCAAAGTGCATCGTTCTATACATCAAAGCATCTTTATGAATCACATGTTGTGTTTGTCTTAAACATCAAAGTGGAAGTCTGACTGTGAGCACTGTCAGATTGTGTAATGTAATCTTACCTGTCAGTAAAGCTGAGGTGCTATTCCGACTCTGCAGCTTGGGCCTCTTGAACTTCTGAGAAACAACCCTCATGTACTTCTTTAGCCGGGCCCCTCCGCCGGCTCTCTGTGAGGCGTCTGTGGGCGAGACCCCCGAGGCCTCCTCAGCAGCTGAGGACGAAGCCACATTGGCTGAGCCGGCTGCATTGGAGCCGGAGGCCGAGGTGGCAAACAGTGACCCCGGGGGCTCGGACAGCGCCCTCCTGAAGGGGTTCTTCCTAGCTCCTCCAGCGCCTTTATCCTGCTTCGCCGCCTCTCCAGCTTTGCCACCACTGCATGAATTCTTCTCTGTGACCTCCTCGCTCAGGGCCTTACGCCAGTTCTGCATCTTGTTCCATTTGTTGGTGGAGGCCTTCTGGATCTTGTTGAGTGTAGAAGTGTTGGAAGCTGCTCCTCCTTCTTCTTTCATCTCATTCAGTGTCCCTCTGGAGCCGGTGTGCCACTTGTATGTATTGAGGGGGTCGGTGGTCTCAGACGTTTGCCCTTGAGGAGGCTCTTCTGGAGATTCCTTCTCCTTCTCCTTCTCTGGCGATCGCTGCTCCTTCGCTGGTTGTTGAGCCACGGGCTCTGGATCTATCTCCTCGGTACCCATTTCAGATTTTTAGGGTGTGACTCAAGTTTGGCCTCTTCTGTCAAGGATACATCAAACAAAAGTTAAATACCTTGGCAGGGGACCTCGCCTGTTTTCCTTCTGATTTACCACTATCTTTGAAATCGTTGCCTGTGAAGGTTTAGGTCGTCCGTGTCTGCTCTGGCTCTACCTCACTGCCTTCTAGTTTCCTGTCTTGCAAAACGCTATCCGGCAACAACATGAAACCTCGTCTGTTGCTGCTTTGCCGCAGCGCCCAACTCTCTCTAACCTCTGATAGGCTGTTTGCTTCCTCATCAGATGGCACAGAGAAGTTCACCTACAGAAATCTCACTGTTTTTGTCTGCTATTTAAGTTTTCACTTAACATTTTGTTTCTTCCTGTTCTGCTTTTATACCTAAGATGTTCCTCTAAACTCTGTCTGATACCCCTCAAAACATGGCATATGACCCAGCGTTTCCTGAGGAAATCAAGATGATGTTGTTTGAGCATTTACCCAACTCAAAGTGCGATTAAATGGAAGTGTGTTGAAAGGAAACCTGCTTGTCTGTTAGTTGATTCTGTTGCAGTATGAGTATGAGACATGCGGTTTTGCACTCTCAGTTGATTTTAATGATGGAGTTTCAGGAACTCACTCTCCAGCTTCTCTTATTAGTCAAGGTACATAATAATTCAAAGAATCATTAGAATAACACAAATAATCAAGGACAGCTTCTCTTTGTTCAACAAAAATTAGTAATAAAGCATAAATAGTTGAGTTTGACTATGGCTGTTATGATCTAAAAGCACAGAGACAGTATCCATCTGTTATCAGCTACCTGTGGGAGTGTGGACTGTTGACTGTTAAAATCGGTTTCCTGTCAAGGCGAGGCATCGCTTCCTGCTGCGTTCAGTTTGTCTGACTCTAAAAAACCACTTCCTGCCCTCACGCTGTTCTCAGCTTGTACACACCTGCAGGATGGCTCTGTGTCCTACTGGGTAAGATGTAAGCAGCCGTGTCAGTTGTTGTGAGATGGCCAAATAAAAGTGGACAGTGGATTACTGATGCCACTGAAGCATTAGAAACATTAGTCTGTACATTCAAATGCATAAGCGGAGGAGTTGTCTGTTTATTTTAGAATATCTATTAATGCAATATCTGACTCTATCTTTAAGTTATTTTAAAGTATGCTTCAAATGACTGTCTGGGAATGCCACTGTGGACCTACAGAGTAAATCTTAATTTTTATTTTTTCAAAGAGTCAGGTGTATAATTTTCATTTTCATTTCATTTTTATAAAGGTTAATCGGTGCCCTCTGGTGGCAGTGATGATATCGATATTCAGAGTGGGACTACAGTGAAAACATAAAATGTGCATTAACTGTAGAGCTGCAATTATTGGTCAACAGATCAATTAATAAATCAACAGAAAATTTAAATTATTTAAACATTTGTATTAGTCAGCTTGTAAGCAGACGAGCTAAAATATGTGTGATTCTAACCTCTCAAATGTTGAATTGAATTGTATTGTATTGAATTGAACTGAATGGAATAAAATATGCAATTTGAAGACATCAACCTTTAGTGGTGGGAAACAATACATAGAGGAATACAGGGCATGTTTCCCTATTTATTGACATGTTGACCAAATGAAAGGAACAATCTAGATAATGTGTTAAAGGGATAGTTCACCCAAAATTCAAATTTCACTCATTATCTACTCACCCTCATGTCAACTAAGAGCTGTGAGAATTTTCAGAGTCCTCCGTCCCTTCTCTGAGTTACGGGGGGGTCCGCGCAGCAGTATTTGTCCATATAATGGTTGTCAATAGATACCAACTTTCTTCGTCCAAAAAGACACACCAAAAAACATCCAAATACCTCCATACTGCTCGTCTGTAATGTCCCTCTTGTATTGAAGCCCCGACATGAGAAATTGTTCCACCGGTCAGTGCAAATCACACGAGATTTGCACGGACACAGGAAGAGCAGTGAACTGAGACACTGGGACCTTCCACTACAAACAAGCTTAGAATATAGACTTATTTAATTTTTTTCGGAACAATTTCTCATGTCGGGTCTTCAATACAAGAGGGACATACAGACAAGCAGCATGGAGGTATTTGGATGTTTTTTGGTGTGTCTTTTTGGACGAAGAAAGTTAGTATCCATTGACAACCATTATATGGACAAATACTGCTGTGCGGACCCCCCCGTAACTCAGAGAATGAACGGAGGACTCTGAAAATTCTCACAGTTCTTAGTCGACATGAGGGTGAGTAGATAATGAGTGAAATTTGAATTTTGGGTGAACTATCCCTTTAAATTTAAACCATTTTACTGAACAATTGCATCGTATCATACTAATCAATTTGATTCATCCTTTGGGTATCATATTTCCTCGCAATCAAATCAACAGTTGTGAAGATAACTCACTAAAATATCAACTTTATGGTAAACCACAGGGTCAGAAAATGAAGGGATCAGTTTGGTAAGTGGACCATAAATGTACAAACAGGCCATAAGTGGTAATCTATCCAATCTTTAGGATAGCAACATGAACAGCTATTTCTTTGCATTTAGTTTTCTTGTTTCTCTTAGTTTTGTGTATGTGGTTGTGGTTGTAAGTGGTGATCTGCACTTAGCAAAAAACTCTGAGCTCACTCCACAGGCCTGGGAGTTATCACCAATGTCCTCCTACAGTCCAAAGACAGACAAAGACAAAGATGGCAAGTCTAAAGTGTATGCCAGGTCGTTTGTGTCTATATGTTAGTCCTGTGATAGACTGGATTAACTCCAGCCCCCCTGCAGGGATAAGCAGTATAGCCAATGGATGCTCCTGCTGTTACAATAATAAGATGTCTGTCTGTCGTGTAACCACATTGTTGCTTAAACCTGTATCTGTGTGATACATTTTAAATGAGATGAAATTGTAGTTCATTTACTTCATGACTTTTGTCTCATTAGCAGCCAATGTCCAGTAGAGGGCACTGCACATCCACGGAAAATCCTCTGAAGACATGAATTAGTTATTTTCCATTTCCACACAGACAGTAGGCCTACGTTTACCGGTATTTGCTTTTTCAGCGATTGATCCAATATGGCATACCACTGTTTACCCCAGATACTTCTGTGAACAAACCCTGCAAAGCTAATAAGACTGAGGAAGAATCAGAAGTGGTTGCCTGTTTTCACCCTTGCTTCATTTAAATGTGGGACATAGCAGCAGCAGCAGCAGCAGCAGCAGCAGCAGCAGCAGCAGCAGCACAGTATTTGCCTTTGGCCTGGCCGGCCCCCTGCACAGCCCATTTAATAACACCTCTGTCCTGTTTTCACTGAAGGTGACGTTCAGCCCTGCGCTGAATAACATTCAACACAATGACCTTTTGCAGTGACCTTGATGGAATCTGAAACACACGCTGTGGTATTTCACTGTTACATCCTGTTTTCAAGTTGAGGCAATGGTGTATTAATTTTTGTTGTGATGAATTAACAATGGACCACATTCTTCACGCATTCAAACATTTTGTTTTGTGTTTTTATGTAACTGCCGTTGTTCTTTAACATTTGGTAGGGAGGAGGCAGACCTTGGTATAAGCCTCATAAACTCAACTAGCCTGCCCTTTGAAACACAATCGCCTTAATGCAATCATCCACCGCCATCGCTGCTAAACCTCTTACATAATTAGGATGTGAGTGTATTTAACCCTGAGAAATAAACAGAAGCTCATAGGCCACGGCAAAGTCCAGACATATTTGTGCAACAGGAAAGGAAAGCAGCACTTGATTAAATAAAGATAATTAGTTGATAAACATTTAGATTTGATTATGAATGGATCAGACACTTTGCTCACCTCTGTTTAAATGTCTTTCACAGCAGAGGTTTCGCATATCGGGTGTGTGAATTAGCTGGTTCGTGCTATTTGTAGTAAAGTACTTGTTTGTAAAGCTCATTTTGCATGTGACTTGATACTGTAGCTATCAGATTCCAACAGCCGCAGCGTTGGTTACAGATGGCTTAAAATGGCTCACACTGTTCTCCACATGCACAAGGTGTTTGGGGGGTTTGGCACCTTGACAAGGTCACACACTGTGGGGGAGATGAAACCAGAGACACTCTACTGACATGACACACTGTGGTGTATCTGTAACCCAGTGCAGACCATTATCTTATCAGTAATTAAAGCTCGAGCCTTTAATCACAACCTGAACAGACAAGGCTGTACACTAACTTTACACATGAGGGGTTTTGTCAATATAGAACGTCTCTGGTTTTGTGTAGCCTACTAGTCGTGAGGAGTATCAGTTAAAAGCATTGCAGTGTCATGTCATTTCAGGGAATGAATCAGTCTGAGGAAATTACCTTCATCATGTCATCACATGACTTCCCCCATACATCTTACTCCAACCAAAAATTCAATATCTTTGATACTTCAGTTCAGACCAGTCTTTGCAAAATATGACTCTGAGTCTCCCAACTTCATGGAACTGCAATGCTATACATTTCTGTGGTAAACAGGTTTGCTTATCTCAGCAGATCATGCAGGCCAAGCCTACGTTAAGGCACAAAACCAGTATACTGGATTTCAATTGCAACATACAGCACTTGGACACACAATCCCATTCAAGTGAATTGGAATTTTCCACTCTGTTGATGATAAGAATGTAGCCAAACACATAGCACTGCCTTGGAAACATATTGATTGATTGATTAACTGATTTGTTTATTTAAGTGGCACGCACTATGCCCAGCCCACATGAGCTTACAAGACACTAACAATATAATTACATACCTTCAAAGATGGCTAACAAGTCTACTCATATGTGTTCATAGGCTCATGCAACAAAAAATTCAAGTCAACACAAACAGGCAGTTTTCAAAACAATAGGACAATTGTAAGTACAAGCATGACACCTAAACAGAAACAGTTCTTGGAGATGTACACCAAAATGGGATACTGTCAAATCTGCTTTAATTTAGTCAAATCTGATTTTGAGACTGAGTTTCGATGGCACTGGATGCAATATCAATGGGCTATTGAAACTTGAGTTCTAATTGTGTGACCAATAGCCTAAAATAGGCTATGTAGACATGTATTGACATTATGACATGTCAATTCTGCATACCACTGACCTAGGGAGCTGTCTTGTTTGTTTGTGTTTTAACATGGATTGTATTGTATGGGACATAAATTGCATTGATACATTGTAAAGATGTTGTATGGACCCCAAGAAGAATAGCTTTGGCATTGCCATAGCTAATGGGGATCCAAATCAATCAATCAATCAATCAATCAATCAATCAATCAATCAATCAATCAATCAATCAATCAATCAACCAAAACAATAACAGTAAGTAGTCTTATAATGTTTTCTGTCTCAGAGTCCATGCTTTTTCAATAAATCTGGCGAGGACATGGATTTCCTCTTTGAAAACCCAGCTAAGTTGGGGCTCTTCACCAGAACTCTTTCAAACACATGAAATTCCTCAATTCATAACACAGAGGGCATTGAAAAAGAAAGGGAAATTCATCCTCCACAAAACCCTCTGGCCTCTTCCTAAGTTTAATGGTAGGCTAAATAAGGTGAAGGTGAATTTGGGCTGACTCCACATTTCCTCCTTCCATTGTTTCTTATGGAGTTGACATCATTTTTGCTTAACTGTAGGCCTATTTATATTACACTGCAAATTATTAGGCTACTAATGATGTAACTCACATATGCGGCCTGCAGTTGATCTGACTGGTTGCATAGCCTAATAAAACTGAAAATAAGCAGCGCACTGTCAGCCATGACATCATGGCAAATTCTTCAAAATTATACAGTCATGACTTAAAGACTATATTTTTGTTTGGCGTCATCCTTCGCATTGCTCACAGATGGTTTTCCTCTGGTGCCTGGCCCTCTCTGGAGCAGCTTTGGTCACAGGCAGGGAACTGCTCTGCTCTGACTGCGCTGACTGCCGCTCTGCTCTGCTCTGCTCACTCAGCTCAGCTCACTCAACTCACCGGTGGAAAAAACCAGAGCGTAGGAAAGTGGGCGGGGCCACAGCATCATCACAGGCGTGACGCCGAGAGGAGGAGGAGAGAGGACCGAAAGGAGCGCTGTCCTCCTCCTGTCGACACCTCAGCTGTCCGGACGTGTTCGAGCCTGTGAGACCGTGTAGGATATTCAGTTTATCGGTCTTGTTTTTTCTTTTCAGGTCCGTCAGTGTCTGGCCGTGTGATTTATCCGACCGTCAGTTTGATACTCCTCCGTCTATATGGCCAGCTATCGCGGTCGAGCTAACTATTGTTAGCTTCAGCTCAGCACCCCGGACCCGGCGAAGTGACGAGAGCCGAGCCGAGCCGAGCCGAGGAGGGGGAATGGCAAGAGTTGAGCCGTACAGCCCTCCGAGAAGAAACCACGACTAACCAGACGGAACAAGTCCACATTTCTGTAGTTCTTTAAGTCACAGGTAAGCTTCAGCTGAGAGATGTATTGTAACTTTGTGACATGAGAAGTTAGCGCTAGCTCGCTGGTTATTCTCAGTGAAGACAGTGGTGTTGTGTGTGTGTGTAAGCTAATGTTAACAAGTCGGCGTGGCAGGTCTTCAGCATCACAGAGCTGACTGTATTGACATGTAAATCTATCTGCTGCACTGGTAACGTTAAAGGAATATAACACCCGATAATTAATATCCAGTCTCTCCAGATGTTGATACGTTCAAACTTCACACGGTTGAACGTTATGTTACCGGGACAACCAAAGCAATTCACTGAAGACGCAGACGAAGCAAGTCATAACAAACATGAAACTACTGAAGAACAGAAAGGGTTAACGATGATAGAGAAGATAATTGGATGTTTCTCAAATGACAGCTGTCAGTCATTTAGTCTTAATTAGATAGAACCTGTGTGAAAGTGTCATATCTTAATTCTTTTTCTAAAGTGTTTGTTTGTTTTGTTCTGACGTGTTTTAAAGTTGCTGACAGATCCTGAAGCATGACGGTAATTGTATAAACTAGTAGCCATCAGTACATAGGTGTTTACAGAGGAATAGTATTTCCGACATGTTTTTGTAGAGTCTCTGCCCCAGCCCGGTTATTATTAGTCTCCCCTGCCCTGATCCCCTGTCAGAGTAGTGCTCCTTCCTCGCAGCCTATGGCCGCTGGTAGAAACATGTATCAGCACGCTGAACAAACACAACATGGGGTTCAAGCCACACACTGCACCTCTGCTAAATTACCTGTGAAGAATTAGGAGCCTTTGATGTTGATCCATATACAGAGGCATGTAAAAGTTTGGAAGATGAAATGATCTCCAAAAGGCATAAAGTTACAGATGACACATTCCTTTTACATTTTAAATAATACAGTTTTTTTCATTTTCATCTTTTACAGGCTCAGGGCTCCAGATAAACTATTTTTACTAGGAGCACAGTGGCCCCTAACTTAAAATTTTAGGAGTTCAAGCAGAAAATTTAGGGGCACACACTGTTAATCAACTTACAAAGCAAATATTCACATTTTCTTTTCATTCATGAACCTCACACACCTTGTCCTGCCATCCCTCATGACAGATTCCAGATCATTTGAGTCGCTTCTTCAATGTTTCACCAGTCAGTGTGTAAAAAAAAAAGGGCAAATTTACTGGGGGCACATGTGCAGGTAGATGACAAATTTACCTGCACTGTTCATTAGGGGCAGTCTGAAGCTGCTGCTTTGTTTCCCCCTTTCACTCTAAAACTGTAGAAAAACTAAAATAATAGACTGATATTGCTTAAAATATTGCAAAAGACTGTTTCATGGTTAACTTTGTCTTTTGGAGAACATTTTTACACATTTTCATCTCTCATACCGTGACGAAGACCATCATGGTTGAAACGTTGGTCTTTTTAACACAACTTATATTTAAAAAAAAAAATCCTGCATCTAAGCCTACACATTTTCATTAAAAAAACCTACCTGTGCTTAGTTACATCATTAACAGTAGTTTGCATGAAAAGCCTTTTGCAGCCACACAGTGTGCTCGATAAAGAGCAGGAAACGCTGCATCCACTGATCATTCAGCTCAGGAGATTTGATCTTTGCGGCCCGTCCCTAAACACGGTTCTCACGGTTCTCGATTCAGCCTAAACACTTTTTTATGTAATAACAAGCTGAGCTGTAGTGGCAGATGTTGCTGTAATTGTGTCATTCCGGCACTTGGCATACCATTATGGTGATGAAGCACAGAGGGAATGAAATGCAGCTTTTTTTTTTTTTGTCTTTTCACAAAACGCCTGTGATCACAGCTTCTTTTTCTTCTTTCTCTGCCTGATTTGTTCCTCAGGTTGTAACTGTAATCCCCATCATGGTGCAGAAGTACCAGTCACCTGTGCGGGTGTACAAGCATCCTTTCGAGCTGGTGATGGCGGTAAGTGTGTTTTTTTTTTACCTGTCCACATGAATACTGCATGCTGTGTGGAGTTATGTAATGCTGGTGGGTGGGTGGGCGCTGCAGAGGTCACAGTAAGAGGCTGCTGGTCATCTAATTACACACCTTGCAAGTTATTTGCCCACACATTGGAAACGTCATTGCACTACACAGAATGTTCTGTGAACACCACTGCCAGCATAAACCTGTATTTATCAAAACAACCATCTCACACACAGTGTTCTTGCTGTGTGACCACATTGACAGTAACCAAAACCAGTAATTCACCAGCTGGAATGAAATTATACCCCCGCGACACACACCACACTATCATGTAATGTGGGCCTGCTCCGTCTAGCTTCCTGTCTTCTTGAGGTTTAAGATCTCTCCATTGTTACCGGGCTGTCGAGCCAGCCATGGCGCCGTACACGCGCACACTCTTGCATCTTAGTGTGCGACGTCGGTGTGCTGTTATGTCAAACAGTGGTCGCGCTGCAGAGCCGGCAGCGTTAGTCCATTTGCACTGTAAAAAATTCAGTGTCTAGCAGCACGGCCTTTAGCGGGCCACTGCGTCTGTGTTGTTATGTTGAGTGCTGAAGGAGTGCAGATTCACATGTTCCTCTTGTTTCCTTTTGCTCTGCTGTAAAAGGCCTTTTCAGAGCGTCTTGGCTCCCATTCGCTTTTCTGGTCTGAAATTTCCGATCGCGTTTCACATTATCTGTCTCTTCGTAGTTTACCATGTGTAGCTGCCTGTCAGTCTGAACTACAGTGGTGCAGATTGTCAGAGAAGATAAAGTGGCTGAACTCTTCAGCAGCCACTGAATAGCAAACACTAACTGATTTCCCACAGTGCAGCGTCTCTGTATGAAGTCTAATCTAGAGCCGCAACGATTAATCGATTAATCAAAAATAATCGTCAACTATTTTGATGACGAATCATTAATGGGATTGAGTAGTTTTAAAGAAAAAAGTCCAAATTCTCTGATTTCAGCTTCTTAAATGTGAATATTTCTGTTTTCATGTTCCTTTACAACAATAAACTGAGTCTCTCTTTGGTTTGTGGACAAAACAAGACATTTGAGGATGTCACCTTGTGGTTTGGGAAATGCTGATTGACATTTTTCAACATTTTCTATTACATTTTATTGACCAAACAACTTATCAATAATCATTTACATAATCAACAGATTAATCGATCGAAAATAACGGTTAGTTTCGGCCCCAGTCAAATCTAATTTCTTTTTAAAAACAGTGGGAGATAAAGAAAGAACAGTGAACTACGGCAGGGCTTATGACGACACGTTCGTATTTTGACCTGGGCTTCTGTCAGTAATGTGGTGTTACTGCACGCCTGCAGAGTCCCAGCCTGATTATACAACCGGTAATTTCAGCCAAACAGTTGCCGCACTCAGAGATGCTTTATCGCCGTGCTGATGATTTCTGCAATGTGTCCCCGTGTCCCTCATTTAAATGACATGTGAGAACCAGGAAGTTAGTCAGGAATGGCTTTTCCCTCTGCTGCCTGTCACATTTGTGTAAGCATAAGCACCCTAAGTTTCACGCAGTTGCTCTTTTCTTTAAATGGAAATCAGCTCTCTGCACCGGCGTGAAGGAGGACACAGGAAGACTAAATCTCCTTAGCACAGACTGGATTGAGCACCAAGCAAACAGATGGCTATAAATAGATGACTGGTACCTACACCTGGGTCTACACATGCATTCAAAGGTGGTGGGAAGTGTGTGTGTGTTGCACGATTTGTAAGCAGGAGATGACCCACCTCATGGCTTTCTGTAGATGGGACAGGCTTACTTTGTAAAACTAATGGAGTAGCCCTGGGTGCTTTCAAACTAGGGCAGTAACAGATACAGTGGATGCAGAAAAAAACATGCTTTGTGTGCTTGTGTGTAAGCTATGTGGTCGGAGAGAGCTAATAAGTGGTTAAAAACATAGTTGGGTTAGTTTGAAGAGGAGTTTGGTGCATTTGGATCCATTTCCCTTTCTGTGACTTTTCTCTGCAGTGGGCATTTTTGCAGACACTGCAGAGCAGACTTAATGGTGCGTCACAACACTTTCTCGCTCCTGTTTTCATCAAAATCCAGTGAAATCTTTTCCCCCTCTCACTTCCCCCTACAGCAGGTCTGTCACTGTTGCAGCTTAGTAATGTAACAACATCCTGTGTCTGTGGGGAAACCGTCACGAGGCTTTGATGCAGTGGACTGTTTATCTACTGTGTGAACAGAATTCAGCTTCTTTGAGGGGCTGCTTTTACCTGTCAGTGAGAAGAAGGCATACATGTCATACACACAGGGCAGAGTAGTAAAGAATAAAATGCACGTTTAGGGCTGCAACTAATGATTATTTTCCTTATTTAAATTATTGGTCAATAAAATGAAATGAAATGAAAAAAAAACGTTTAAAAATGTCAATCATTTGATCAGTGTTTCCCAAAAATGTCAATCAGTGTTTCCCAAACCACAAGATGACGTCCTCAAACGTCTTGTTTTGTCCACAAACCAAAGAGAGACTCACTTTATTGTCATAAAGGAACAAAGAAACCAGAATTATTCACATTTAAGAAGCTGAAATCAGAGAATTTGGACTTTTATTCTTAAAAAAAATGAATCAAACTGATTATTGAACTATCAACATAGTTAAGGATTAATTTAATAATTGATTATTGTTCGATGAATTGATTAATTGTTGTACTCGGCCATGGCTTTCTAAATGTACAGTATGTCAGGTATTGGAGCTATTTGCCAGGAATGGCTTCTCCCTTTCAAATATATTTTTCTGGAATTTGGTACTCTCTCTCTACTTGACTCTGGAGTTGCATACCATCGTTTCTTAGAAATAACCATTTACTCTTGTGAGTAAAACCCAGGGCTCAACATTCCTCTGTTAAAGCCCATAAATGCATTCCTTCAGTCTGGATGAAACCCAGCCTCTCCTCACTCGGCCCCCGAGGAGCCACTGGGCTCCCTGACAGGTGCTATCAGAGTGTTTCAACCTCTGGATGACACTGCTGTGGCTTGAATGCACTGTTGCATAAGACAGAACTCAGATCCCCGTCAGCTGTTAATGTACCAAGCTCGCACGCTGTCGGCGCTTTTGTGCTTATTTGACTGTTTTCAATGGTAACCAAGAAAATTCACGAAAAACATTCAGGTACTGGGACTGATTTATATTGCTGGGTGTTGTCCCGTTTCAGTTCTGGCTTGTTGTGCAGCTCTTTGATTTTGCAACACTAATGAGAGCGTTACAAGTAAAACCCGACAGGAGCAGACTTGACACTCAACTGAAAATTCTGTTATGTAATGTGGTAATGTAATGTTCCACTCTGGGACTTATTGCAGAAACAATGTTTGGGATTGCACGGAGACCGGCCCCTGAAAGTCCTGACTAGATTAGAACGGCGCCAGAGCGTAAGACACACCGCAGCACCTTCAGTATGCGCCCTAATAGGAAACGCTGAACTTCCTTTGGACATGTACCGCAAGTGAGATAAGTAAATAAGTCAACACAAAACTCATCCCTCTGAAAGCTGCACCGTGCCATCAGCTGCTGTGTGTCAACACCACGCTGACTGGGTTTGTTTAAGCTGCCCCAAAAGCACACAAACACTATTACTTTGACCTGGATAACCTTTTATCACTCAGTTTGTTTGTTTTTTTTTGTTTTTTTTTCAGAAGTACGGCTGTAGTTTGTGTCTTCAGTTTTTTTTTTTTTTTTTTTTTTTCTTCAGCCGTGGCGGTCCCTTGGGTCCGCTGCCGCATATCAATAACAGGAAATGCTGCTGTTGCTGTTGCCGCTGTTATCGCAACAGTCCAGTCTCAGAGCCTCTTTTCTATCCGCAGGGAGTCACAGGAATGTCCAAAGCACAACACAATACCCCTCATGCTGTTGTTTCAGGCCTGAAGGGACAGTTGCATCTGGCACACATCCAACAGCGAACAATGACTTTGGTGCGCCACGAGAGGAATAAAAACTCTGGCTGACCTAGAATAATAGATAACTGCTAACTTCATGTTTTCTGCAACAGTTGAGTGCGAAAAGACAATAACTATCCCCAAGCCAGTGTACAGCGGGGAGGGTATTAAGTGAGTCAAAGCTTAACCTGCTCCATGGTAACGTACGGGTCTGTAGCTAATCCATGAGGCCTAAGCACTTTGGTCCTGCCCCTGTCCCAGTAGAGTTTCTACAGAGGAAGGAACAGGATGTGCCATGTAAGGGTTGTAACCAGCAACAATGTCAGGGGATGCTTCCTTCTTTGTGACTAAATCCCTTTTTTTTATCAGTGGTAGCAACACACACAAATATGAAGTCTTAATATACTTAATGTTTGTGTCGCAACAGAGTGAAGTTTCAAAAGCAAACCGGATTGTCTCGAAATACATAACCAGAAATGTGTTGTCGCTTGTTAAAAGCTTGTGAGGTTGAAAAACTGATGACAGTGTTGTGACAAAAGAACACAAAGAAGGAACCGGTTAAAAGATGAGGAAACCACAGCTTTAAGTAGAATTTTAAAGATCTAGACTGAATTGTCACGAGAAAGGCAGGTCCACCCAGAGCCAACCAGAATGTCATGTCCACCTCTACAGCCTAGTCCCTGGAGCCTGTGGTCTGCTCTGTAAGAAGTGGCTCTTTAAACCTCAGCGTACGACTGGGATGACTCATTGGACGAGCTCCGTCCAGGTGTCCTCTCTGGCTTTTTGCATATGCACAAGGTGTTTTGGCCGGTGAATAAAGCAGCAGTGCATTCAGAGTGGTTCGGCAGGTGGCCTCATCTTTGAACTGCTGTTACTGTGTTTAATCAGCTCCATGCAAACGAAGGGCAAACATATTACCAGCTCTGGGTGTGATTCCTATCAGTGGAGTGGTAGTGATCCTGTGTTGTAGACTGGCTCTTTCTATATCTCTTTATCCCCCCCCACACACACACACCCACACCCTATCTCTCTCTCTGACGGCTTCATGTATCATCCTCTTCCAACTTGCCATGAGAGAGTAGTTTTGACAATTGATCAGGGGAACATGTTTCAGAGTCGATCTGAGCTTCCATCATGCAAAAAACAGAAATGGGTTATGAGAAAAAAAGTTTCAATCATCATGCAACAGTTTGCATCATCACACAATTGTTATGCAGCAGTTGTTGTTTTACTGCTCTTGTTGTTGTTGTTGTTGTTTTTTCCCCCCTGGCTTTTCTAATAATGCTGGGTTTTAAAATGCTGCTTATTTTCGGGCTTTCTCTTGAGCTGTGTCTCAATTTGAATACTTCCGTAGTGCACAAATTCCAACAGTTTGTGTTTTCTCAAATCAAATACTGTCGTCTCGTGCGCTTACCGGAACTGACAATCGCAATGGTTGCCAACTTCTTCTTCTTCTTTTTTGGACCGCTGTTGTCGCCCATCAACACATCTACGGGCTTTTTTGTTTGTTATTTAAATTAGCAATACTGAGCGCCTTACATTGGCCTACCGGTATGTTGATTTACATAGATTATATTCTGCTACGTAGCCAAGAAGGTCATCATTGGGGGTGTGAAGTATCCATTGTTCCACACTCAACCTTCTGACCGTTATGAGTGCACCATCCGGGTACTTACAGTACACTGCATTTTGACATACTTGTCTATATTCAAATTGAGACACAGCATTGGCATCACATCCCACTTTGAGTATGCCCAATCAGCACAGTAAAGCCCCATCCGCTCCGAGTACCCACCCCAAAGCAGGGACTCTTTTAGCCCCCGTAAAAGTTCCAGGAGATGGTCTGCTATGGAGACACATGCTAACAGCCCCGGCCTGTAAAATTACCCCCAAGTTCCTGCAGTGGAAATGTCCCTTATGACAGGTGTTGTCATGTCTTTGTGAGGGAGACCAGGCTAAGGAGGAGCTGGAGGAAGCTATGCTCTGTTCACAGCTTTACTATAACCAGGATTTATGTGTAACATGATATGATATTAAATACAGCAGCTCCAAACCTATACAGTGTATTAATCATGTATCTGTTGCACTGTGATCTTCGTCGGTCTACATGTAGGTCATAACAAGCATGTTTTTCCAAGTGTTAGTCAGGCCATTGTGCTTGTGCCTGTTTACTGCCAGACAGTGTTTCTAAACATGGCTCATCCCTGCTGTCCCCCTTCTCTGTGGCTAGCCTGGCTCAGCGCAAATCAGCTACGCCAGGATGATGTCCCGTCCCGTCCCACCACGTCCTGACCCACTTACGTCCAGGTCTGGTTAACGCTTTTGCAGCCCAATTCTCTTGCACCAAATGATCCCAGACCAAACCCTGTTATTGTAATCTGCTTGTGATCTGCTGGCTGGTCTGTGTCGGCCCTACAAGTGTGAACGTTAAACAAGCAAACAGAGAAATTGGGTCATTTTATTAATTCATGTAGTCTTTTTTTTTTTTTTTTTTTGACAATGTGGTCCAATGAAAAAGATGAATAGAAAGAAACCTCATTCCTCTTCTTTCATATTAGTTACACAGGCAAAGCTTCTCAGGGGAGAGAAATTTAGTATGCCCGCTCCACTGCAGGGTTTGCTGGTTTAATTGTTTACGTATGCTTTTCTCATCATCATTTCTCAGCATTGCAGCCGTCGGTTCTGATTCAGAGAATTCCCATCTACTCTCCTCAATGAATCCGTCAGGGCTCTGCCTGCAGTGTCTAATTCACTTACTTGGCGAGATGCTATTTGCCAAAAAGGGAAGAGAGGAGGGAGAGAGGAGCTTATCCTCCGGCTCGCTGCTTCAAATGGAGGACCGTACCTCCAGCCCCACGTGGCGGTGGGAGCCTATGAGAGAATTCTGGAGCCGGTTTCATTCACCGATCGCCAGGACACTCATTCACCCTCTTTGCCGCAGCAAGGTCGAGATGCTGCCCCAATAGTGCCCCTCCCCCACTCTGCTTTGCTCCGCTAGACACAGATGAATGTGTACACGCATACTCTTGCACAATGACCCTTTAGCGTATTTTACACTGCAATCATGCAGCATCGTGGCAGAAGACAGTGACGCAGATCTATGCAGAAGCTACACGACCCCCACAGGAAATGCACATAGTATATTGTAACATTTTTTTTGCATATTTGTATTTTTGCCATCATTTTTCTACCTACACGTGGTTGCGTTTTGTGCTGTTTTAATCCGCTCTAGGCTCCAGCTTAAAGCCTGGACTGGCCTATTTCTGACGGGAATTTAATGGATCGCTCAGATTTCTGATAGAACACACTTTTTTCTGTTCCTTCCTCGGTGCATATTTATATTAGCATACAGTCCAGCAACAGTGATCAGAAACCAGCAGTCATTCTGACCTTCCCCCACCACCCTCCCCCTCTGCCTTCAGCTGTCAGCAGAAAGAAACCATGCCAGGGAAGCTCCAGCAGTTTTGACCGCGGCCGTTCAATAAGAGCGTCATCAGTTGATAAAATGACTGAATCTTGTAATCGTGGTGACAGAGCACACAGCGCGCAGTCAGTATGCTGTGCCAGCCTGTCTCTTTACTGTAAAGCAGTCCAGTCGATAGTGCTGCAGTTTCCTGTGACTTGCTGCTCATAGTTGTATACGCGGGGTCTGGTGCTGTACAGAGAAGGATGGAAAAAGGCGAGCAGTTATTAAGGATGTATAGATATCAGATGTATCTCATAAAATGCCCAGGCACTGAGACCATATTCACTTGTGGTAATACTGTAAATTCTCTGCTTTTATTTGCTTAAACTGCCAAACTAAACCGGCTTATATTTGAGACAGCCATCTGTAATGGACAGACTTTTAAGTCATTTTGCAAAAATTGCTCAGCAAAAGATGGGAAAATACTGTAACCGAGGGTCCTGGGTTCACCTTACTTTTTAATATAGTATAATTGATATGATAGTATTGTGGCAGACTGTTTTGTCTACAAAGTGAATTTAACAACACTTGTGCCCTAACCTTTCCACTTTAACCGACTAACCCAAGGAAAGAGCTAGAGCACGCATTTATTCAGAAGAAGTTCAATATCGGTGCAGATTAAACTTCTAAATGAATGGAATGCTGCTGGGACTTAAGTGAAGGTAGGGAGTCTTCAGAAAGGACTAACGATGTGTAGCGGGTCCATATTGACAAAATCTTAAACAGATGGCTGTAACAGCGGCACCAAGGGGGAAAAGAGCAATTTAAGCAGTGCCGTCGAACTATTGTATGCACGAATGAAGCGGCTTTGTAACAGCTCAGACAGGCGATCTAGTGTCTTTGAGAGGTTTTTGTACATTCACAAGAACTTGCATAGAAAATAGACCCGACTTCTCATTGAGACCGGCTTTTATTTGCTCAAACCTGTAGCCAGATCCAGCCAATAGGAGACCTATTACAATTAAGAAAAATCCTTGTGTGTGCTATCGTTTTAAAGTTATTCTTCAGCTGTCTCATAAAAATGTGTCTGCAGAAATTGTCCCATTTCACCACTTAAGAGCATGATTACTCAAGCAGCTCCTCAGTGTCTTTTGAATGATGTGACAGTGAAAGCTTGGTGTGGCGGAGTTATGTCTCTATAAGCCGTATCCCAGCTGTAATGTGTAAACTCAGCAATTCTTGTTGTCATTATGGTGTCTTTTTGATGGCCAACAGATGGCCGTCCTGCTGCTCTCTGTTCCCTGGTGCACACACACACACATCCAGTCATGCATACATAACCCTGTACTGCAGTTGACCATATTGCATGGCCAAATAAATATTTCCGACCGGACATTCACAGAGCATTCCAAAAATATTTAGACCCTCACACATTTTGTCATGTTGCAGCCCTATGCTAAATCTCTTTAGATTCATTGAATTTCTCATCTATCTGCACTCAATACGTGGTAATGACCAAGCAGAATGAAATCGCTCTGTCAGGTTGTCCGGGCGTCAGTGGGACAGACTTTTGGGTTCAAGTCAAAACTCTGACAGAGTTGTCCCTAAGCTGCTCCTGTGTTGTCATAGGCAAGTGCTCCGGGTCATGGCCCTGTTGGAGGGTGAACTCTTGGCTCAGTCTGAGTCTTCAGGATTAGGTTTTCTTCTGGATATCTCACTACTTTGCTGCAGCCAGCTTTCTCTCCACCCTGACCCGTCTCCTTGTCCCCTGCTCTGAAAACCACCCCCACAGCATGACGCTGCCATGGTCATACTTGTTTGTTGGTATAGTACAGGGGAAATTATGAGTAGTGCCTGTTCTCCTCCCAAAAATGACAGAAAGAACCGAGGCCAAACTGTTAACTCTTAGGGTGTATTCAGACATGTAGCCTGCTTGCTTTGTTCATCAGACCAGACGTCAGTATGTCAGTGTGATGTTTCAGTTTTCTAAAATCACATTTTCACTTTTAAATGGTCGTGTAACGTTGCTGACTGATGACATTAGACAATAAAGCTGCAATATAGTAAAAGTAAATATGCATAGAAAGTTCTCATGTAAAGTTGACAAGTTGTCCCTCTGTGACTCAGCCGTTCCAGGCCGTTCTACCATTACAGTGCACACTGTAGCAGTGAGATCAGTGGAAGAAGAGTTGTGGGTGGTATGGCATTCACAGACTAAAGGCTCTATTGTTGCATCTTTTCAATCAGGAGATTGTTCTCTCTCCTACTCCACATCCAGTCCACACCTAAGCTCAGATGTATGTGGATCCCGTGGATGGAGAAACTTTAGTATTCTCGCCGTCTGACATCGCCCTTGATTTATAGTGACGATGATTCTAATAACCTATATTTATGACAGCAGCGCAAACATTTGATATTGGTTTAAGTTAAGTGCTGTGCAAATGGAATAGTATTAGCAATATGCCAACACTGCAGGGCTGTATCCACAGCATCCCTGTGGCACTGCAGGGTAAAGCCGTCGAACTGGTTGGCCCGCCGACAGAAAGGATCTTGATACATCACAGGATTTTTTTTTTCCCAGTGTGGTTTTACCTACTTCGGCTCACACGAGCGCCTTCCTGTTGAAATGCTCAGCCCGTAACCTGCGCACAGGATGAAAGGAAGAGATGAGTCATGGTGAAACCCACCTTGTTTAAAGCCCTATTGGACAAAATGAAGTTCCTACACCATTATCTGGATACTGTGGCAAGGATGATAGTGGATTTTACCGATCAAAGCTGTACTCGGTAACAATGAACAGAATGTCAAGTAGTGATTTATGTCATATACAATATTTATTTGTCATTGAATTCCCTTGGTGTGTGGTTTGCTCTCACATGTTTTAGTCCGTTTCTTTCATCTTGATCATCACCAGTATCCCAATGAACCAGTCCCACCTGTCTAAGTTGAAAGCTGACAACTCTCATGTAACAAAAAAAAAACACTGCACACAATCTGTTTCCCTTTGCACCCAAAAGGTGCAGAAGGGACCCAGAGTTGTGAAGCTTTCTTCTCTGTAACCTTCCTCCTGCTCCCCGCCCCGTCCCTGTCGATGACCCAGTTTGCAGTTTACAGCTTAGCTCTCAGAAATGAAAACCAGGAGGAATTTTTCCTTTCCATAAGCCGCTCTCCGTGCCTCATTCTCTGTAACTTCCCCACCTCAAATTATGTCAAAAGATGCCAGCAAGGTTTTGTGTGTCAGGATCATTATTTTCAGCAGAGAGTCTTGTAGCTGCAGCAGGATGTCTAAATGAATGAGTGTGACATGAGCTGCCATTTGTTATCCCACTGGTGCCCAGTGACGGTAAGGAGTGAGGAACTGATCTGTAGGCCCAATGGTTTCAGATGTTTTTGTGACCACTCCTCTGCTCCTCCATCCTTCCATCCACATTGACAACACAGAAAGTCCAAATGTGACTGTACCAGTGTTTGATCCGTCATGAGGTCCCTAACTGTCCAGGGTGGTGAACTTGTAAAGATTATTTCCACCAAACGTTGGCTAAATGACGTCATGGCGCTGCCTCTGGCCCTCATTCAAAGCCATGTTTTGTTTGTATGTGATGTCAGGGGGGTGGGGGTGTGTGTAGTCAATACACAATCTGTATCGGGCCGTTTTAAGAGGGAACACTGGAGAGCGGCTTCATAGCACGGCTGAGGTGTGGCACCACTCCTGACACTGCAGCCTCTTGTTAGTTGTCTGTGCATGTGTGAGACAGAGAGATGCTGGCATGATGGGGCCGACACATGTTGGTAAAACTTTGTGTATTCAGTTAGGGCTGTCACTCACAATCATGAAATGTCGGTTAATGATTAATTGCCATACAAATAATTGTAATCAACCATTTAATAGTCTTTTTTGATCATTTTATGATGTTTGACTTAAGAAGTTGCAGCTAAACCCATGATGCTAATGTCAATAGATGCTCATCGAAATGCAATCGCCGAATATTAGAAATAGGATGAACAGTTTGTGTGCTCCACTCATGTGCAAATATAGCGAAGAAGAAGAAGCAGCAACTTGATGTCATCAAGAGGACCAGTCAAACCTCAAACAGTGGAAACGACTTGGAAATAAAACATTTCTGCTAGTTTCATCCAGATGAATGGAAACCATTTTAACGATTATGCAAAATAATTGCGGTCACCGGTCAGGCAATTATGTAACAATTGTGACGGGCCTACATTCAGTACGCGTATGCTGCTGGTTTATGACTGAAACCAGATGTGTAATTCATCCGGACTGTTCCTGATTTGTTTGTTACTAGAGAGACTACAGGGGTTGTTTACTAGTATGATTGAATCCATTTGAAATGATCCAATCAACTGTTTCTTGTGCATCACTCATAGGTATCGGTGCAGTTTGTCACTTCCTCCTGTGAATTTCCTCGAAGTATTTAGAAAATGCAGCCTTATCGACTGCTGCATCTCAGGCCTCGATGTACTACTCTGTGTGTTTACATTTCATCTCTTAACTGACCTCAATCAGGTATCTTCATCTTAAAAGTGTGCACAACTAAAATGTTCCCGTTTTCCCAGGCCAGGCATCAGAGAAGCCGGCCGATATAAATAGCAGGGGCTGACCTCTGGGCAGCTGTTGTCTCTATTACACAACCATTTTCATAAGCTCCAGAGATGTAACACTGCTACTGAGGAAGTTGGAAGTGTTCTCCGGTCATTGTGTCGCACCTTGGGGACCTAATGAGCCTGCGATTTTCCCTTTTAACACCAGCAGACTGACCCTCTCTCACTTTCAGTATTTGACCAGACAAGCAAATGATATTATCAAAGATAACAGCAGTGAGAGTTGGGTACTTCCACAAACTTTTTTCCGACCAGCTGATACATTGTAAATTTTTACTTTAGATGGTATTCTTGAACTTGTCTGGTGTATTATTTAGAGACGGAGCTTCTCGTAGGCGGTGAAAATACGCTGATTAATCGTCCCCCATTCACAACAGTGTACTGCTGTGTCTCTGTGCAGCGTGATGCCCCGGTGTTTCTCAGTGGATCTCACTGCATCTAGTGTACTTAATGGGCATTTGTAGCTCATACAACCCCACTTCAAAAACACTGAACTATCCCTTTAAATTGTCATTGATGTACAGCACTCAAACTTAAAAGAATGAGATGAAAATACATTTTCCTGTGTTTGTTTACGCTGTGCCTGTAGCTATATTTAAGTTAGTTTTTTAATGCCAAAACTTCAAAACAGATAATGGCTGGGCTTCCTGCCAGTGCTCTTGTTTCTTCCCCTTCAGTACATCACACATACACAAGCACCACGCAGCCCTTTGTGGTCCTGGAGTCTGTTATGAATCCTTCGGAACTGCTGGATTTCCTGAATCTCCCTCCTGAGCAGAGCAGGTCTTATTTTCCAGACCCGTGCCTCTCTCCACTCTGCCGCTTGTTCCAGGAAAATGTTTTCCTGCGTGCGCAGGAAGGGTTTAAGGAACCATGTATTGTTTTTAGATTTTCTCTCATGCGCCCCTGGAAAGCATATGTTCCGGCCAAATTCCAGGGACCTTTGCTCACGGCTTGGCCAGTCGAGGTGTGTCTGAACACATCCTATCACCATGGCGACTTGGAAGTTCTTCTTCCAGTCGAACACGCACACTGGTTTTTGAGCTTTGAGAAAACAGAATAGGTTTTGTTTTGTCGTCTTTGTGCTGAAGTGTTCCAGGAAGGAGTTAAAGCTCGGGACAAATGAATATTTACTGCCGTGGAGCTTGGTTCCCGTGGCTGTTTGGGTCCATGTGTCATCAGCTCCTGCTCCTTATCCCAGAGACCGGCTGAATGAAAGGGTGGCATCATGTACAAACAGGAATGTTTGTTGTTAAACCGCTGCTTTGGCTGTCTATGGAGAAGTCACTTGGGAGTCTCGTTGAAATGTTAGATGGAGTTGAATGGATTATCAGCGGTGTCAGGTGTACTGGATGTTCTGAAGCTGTAGCTTTTTGTTTGTTTTTGGTTCACCTGCCGTGTAATAATGGACCCATTATGTGCTGTTGAGTTAATAGATTGAGCACTAGGCAGAAAGGCTGGGTCGTGTCTTCCAGGGCATCAGGGCCATGTGTGCGTGCAATGGTGGGGGAGAGGAGGAAATAATGAAGCGATGGCAAACAGTGTAGGTCAATATAGACTTAAGTAATTATTTGAATGCCAAATGACCTGAATATGACTCAGTGTTATTTTAGCCATGTTTAGCTGTGTATTGTGACTCATGCTTCACAGAACACTTCATAACATAATGGATTATTGAAGGAGGTTTTCAATAGAGGGGACACGAGTTTGTTCACCACCCTGTTTTGTTGACACACCTGGAAAGACCAGACTGGACTTAAATGTGTCTTAAATAACTTATGCAAATGGACACTGAAATACTGGTTTACTCAGGTCAAGGGTGTGAAACTCAGTTTAGTTCAGGGGCCACATACAGCGCAGTTTGATGTCAAAGGGGCAGAACTAGTAAAATAATGGCATAACCTGTAACAACAAGAATTCTAAACTTTTCCTTTGCTCTAGTACAAGAAGTATTAAGATGTTAACATTTAATGAACTATCCTTTTAAAAAACATGTAACATGTTACCATGTAACCTGATTTTTCGTTTGGAGAAAAATCTGTCAACAATATTATACCTCTTCAGTCCTCTATGTAATTTTCACACTTTCGCAGGCCACACGTTTGACACCTGTGGCTTACTACTTAGATGGAGAATTTCCTGTTTTCAATACTAAATCATTCACAGTGTTTTCTGTGCTCAAAGAGCAGATAAAAAAGTAAAGTGCTATTTGTTTAGTTCAGGCTGTGGGTGTTTGTTTGTTACTCGTAGAGGTTCATTACATCTGTAAAGTAAAGCCTGCGTTTTGAACAGCATGTCAGCCCATTGTCTGAGTGACGAGCAGCAATGTTTTTGACGGGACCGTTTCATTTGTGGCGGAGTTTTTGTCGACGTATGGTCGTTTTTTAATGGGCCAAACTAATGTTTACAGTGGGTGGCGTTGTGCTGACAGCAGTACAAAGCCTGCACCCAGTGTTCCAGAGCATTAGGGCTGAAAAACAGAATTCACTCAGCCAGCCAGCGGACAGCGCGCAGCTGAGTGGTTGAGCGGCCCTGGCAGAGGCATGCCAGGAGCAGCTGAACCCACTAACTCGCTATTTGGACACCCAACAATGGCTGCCGCTGCTCACCATGCATAATGTTCTAAACCCACTCTTGTGTTTGTTTGTTTGTGTGGAAACGTTCACAACAAGGCAGTTTGGATTGAACAAAACATTTTTTATCAATTCTACCTTGCATCTAACTCCAAATTTGTTCAGATTTGTTAAATGTTAAGAGCTATTTAAAGGGATATTTCAACATTTTCGCAAATTTGCCCATTGCCATAATCCATATAGTCTTAGGGGTAGGTTTGTTATCTTTAATTGTCGGTGCAAGCTATTTTTCGATCAGCAGGGCAGAGATACGAGCTGCTCAGGCTAATGCTACAGAGGCATATGGTATGTCCGGCTTTCCCTCCCCAAACTCATCAAATACACAATCCAACAACTCCAAAACGCTCTGGTGGACAAGTTACAGTATGACCTGCACATTCACCACACTATGAAATAATAACGGAATGTTACCAGACAGAGTTGTTGATGAGGCAAACGCATAGCTGAAACTACAGACACGGCTGCTGGGCGGAGTTATTTCAGAAGCGCAAGTAGTTCCGAGTATTTGCTTCATGTGTCATAATGTTACATAATTATATGTAATACCGTGGAGCTTGTGTTCTCCCCCACCAAAAACAGCTTGCACGGACAATTAAAGGTAATGAACCTACTCCTAAGACTATAGGGATTATGGCAAAAAGAAACAAATTTTCATATTGATCTCCTGTTCTCATGGGTTTTCAAAGGTCCTCAAGGACATAGGTCGTCCTGAGCTCCACAGAACACAGAGCCTTTATCAGCGCTGCTCAGCTGACACTAACTGTGCCAACCCCAAACGTCTTGTGAGAAGCATTGCTCTTTCTTAACACAGTACGTCCCAGCTCTGGCTCCCACTTAAATCTCAGCTGGCACTCTCATTGTCAGGCATACTGTTTATCTCCAGCCCGTGTCTTCGTACAACAAGTGCAAGATTTGCAGCTGATAGGTTAGCAATGCTGCATTCCTTACAGTACATCTTGTCTGAGAAAGACAAGATGTACTGATGCGATGTGATCTCCATTTTTTATTATCTCTGTACTCCACCACTCATTTGCTTATTTACTAACAGATAAATGCATTCTTTCACATCCTGGAGAAGCTAATTGCTCAGGATTAAATATGCAGGGTACATGACATTAGAGTCTCAGACTAGTTCAGTGTTAAAACCAACTTTTATCATGAACACTAGCCTGTGTTTGGACTTGCCAGTTATGCAGCCAACGCCAGTCAGATCCAAGATAGAGGAGAGCTGTGTCGATAAAGAAAGGGGAGCTGCTGCTGCTGCTGCTGCTGCACACTGTCGCAGCCACAGCCCAGTTGCATAACCACTGGCTGGCTTCTCTACAAGTGCAAGTGCTGAGTTTGCCTGTGTTTTGCATTTTATGAGAACACATAATTCGGAGGCGCATTATTGCCCCAGGGCTCAGAGCCTGTTATTGTGTGTTGAGCCCTTTGTTATAAAGGAATTAAAAAGTGCTTCTGCTGTGGCTTAACTCAAGTTTGGACCGGAGCTTTTGTTACCTCACTTGTTTGCTTGAGCGATTCTCTCGGTGCTTGCGGTCTTAACTTCTTCTTTTTTTTTAATGAATATTATATAAGCTGGTGGTTCAAGACTTATTCCAGCTGTGTACTATTATTCTTTTAAACAAAGCTGAATTTATCCTGAGCCTTTCAATCATATTTATAAAACTAAACATTGATGGGCAGAGTTTAAGTAAAGGTTTTTTCCAAATACAGGAAATCTTGAAAAAGTGTCCACTATGCAGTTTAAAAAAAAAAAACTTGACTACCCTTCTGGAATAAATGAGTGGTTTTAATGGGATATGAGCAGCTATATGATTTTTAAAAAAGTTTTGTTTTGTTTTCAACAAAGCCTTTTTCTCAAGAAAAGACAGAAACTTTTGACACCTGATGTGTGCTCCTGACTACTATCATGAATACACATTGATGCAAATGTCAACCTCCTTGTGTTACAATACAGGAAGACGGATGCTTCTTTATTTACTAGAATGAAACTTGAATCCTATAAAGATGATTTCCCGGAGTGAAAGCCGTCGTGTTAACTGAAGATTATGTTTCTATTTCCTCTCTCAGGCCTACGAGCGCCGATTCCCCACCTGTCACCTCATCCCCATGTTTGTGGCGAGTGACGTGGTGAACGAGGAGAGCAGCGAGGACGGAGCCACCCAGAGGGTCGAGCGCCGCTGTGCCCTGGATGTGGACGCCCCACGCCTGCTCAAAAGAGTATGTTGTACATCAGATCTTCAGTTCATGCATTGTGGTTATTGTTCTTCTTTCAAGCTCCTTCCCTCACTTGAAAAGATTAGATTGTTTAGAGTTCTCAAAGGGCCTGACAATTAAAACCCGGCCCGACCTGCGGGTGTTGAACCGAACCCGGTCTTATTACATTCTACATACCTTTATTAGAGGAGAAGCCCCTTGAGCTGCACCAACTCGTTTTGGAGGGGGTCCTTAAGGGGTTCTAATAAACTAAACGCATGCTTGATTATAATAGTGATGATGACATGTAGGTTAAAATTAATTTTCTATTGCACCAACCTTACTGACGTGATGTAAGTTGAACGAAATACCAAATCAGAACCAGCAAGAAGATGTGTTCAATCAAAAAAAAAAAAAAGCCCAAGGCCGACCCAGGGTCAATAACGTGATGAAACCCAATGTCAAGTGGTGTAACCGCCTGGTATTTTTTCATAATAATCTGACTATATACAGGAAAATAAATCTGGACTCAAATGTGGAATAAATTATATTCACTTTTGCAACGCCACACTAAGTTTCTTAACAAGTTTTACATAATTTGTCACATTATTTAGAAGAAAAGCGGTGGTATTAGGATATGTCCTGCTCAGTGTTGCCAAAATGCAATAAAATTTAAAACGCAGCAAAAATCTATTTCAATGTAATGTTTTCAGAAGAAAGTCTATATTTATGAACACTTAAATCCAGTGTAGGTGGATAAAATATTTAATATTTATCATTCTTTTGACATTTTCAGGGGCATTCAGTCAGCCTATTAAAAAATGTTCAAATGACATAAAATCAACAGGAATACAAAATGTACATTTGAACAAATCTAATACTTTTAAAACATTTTTAAAGGTATTTCTGAATTGCTCATCTTGCCAACCCAAATTTGTCACTGTCACCAATATGTTGTCGGTCCGTTGTATCGTTTTACAGCCTTTTACCAAATATGGTGTGTCATATCGGTTTAGTAACTCAGTTTCTTGTAACACGAGTTGCTGTGTGTGTGCTCGGCAGATCGCAGGTGTGGACTACGTGTACTTCATCCAGAAAAACACGCTGAATCGAAAGGAGAGGACGCTGCACATCGAGTCCCACAATGAGACCTTCTCCAACAGGGTCATCATCCACGAGACCTGCTGCTATTCGGTCAGTTGCACCTCTGCGTTGTTCATGAAAAGCAGCTTGTCACACACATCTGAATATTCTCTGGATAGGTGGCCACAGAGAGCGGATATAACCGTGATCCTGGTTGTTTAGGCGACACGCTTAACCCACTGTGTTGTATACAATCACTCACCTAACAAGGAAACACACATTCTGTGAAGCTGTTGTATGTCTGCTAAATAGAAAACTCTTGCAAACACACCCATGTTAATGTTTCTGCTTCCTCCAATCTCTGCCCAGCTTCCTCACAGGAAAACAAAATCCATGTTTAAAGCAGCGCTGAGCATATTGCCGGCCTTGGCAGTCCATATCTCTGTGAATTATTCAGTCCTTTTACACTCCGGCTGCTGGACGCCCTCAAAGACTGATCTGAAACCAGCGCTGCTTCCTTTCATTCTAGCTGCTGCACTTTTGTGCACTGTCTATTCATGAATGGATGTGCTCTGAGTTAATGAGGTCAAGCACATTGTATTAGCCTCCAACCAACTAGTGTGCTAATTTTAGGTCCAGGACACACACAGAGGTTCTTATTGTGTGCTAACAGTAACTGGGAAGGACAGCTCTGTTGGACTGAGCTAATGAACCTGGCTAAAGCTGAAATATTTTGGTAGCCAGGGGCAATGAAGCTACCAGCACACTGCTTTCAACACTGAGTTGCACTTTTTTATAATGCATTTGTATACACCAAAATCTGTAATTTTTTTAAAGTCAGGCCTCACATCTGTAGAGCTTCCACAGCTGTGCTACACACTGAAACAAATACGACACTGATGATTTTCTTCAGTTTAGTCTGAAAGCAACTCTGTTCGGCTGTTGAGATTTTTCTTCATAACCTTCACACCACACACCACAGATGTGTGTACTCTCGTACGTTCGCATGCTGTTATTTTTAACTCCACGTTGTTTATGTGTAATGTGCTGGCTAATTTTACATGGACAGAGTGACACACTGTGTGAAGATTACTCTCTGCATGCGTCATCTTCTAGTGAAACCGGGTGTACTGTACTGTACAGTTGCCATAGTAACATGGTGACCCTGTTTCTGCATGTGTATACAGTATAAAATACAACATGTGCTTTAATGTGTGTGTAAAGGTTCACCCGGAGAACGAGGCCTGGACGTGCTTCGAGCAGACCGCCAGCCTGGACATCAAGTCATTCTTTGGCTTCGAGAGCACAGTGGAGAAGATTGCTATGAAGCAGTATGCCAGCAGTATCAACAAGGTGTGTGTGGGGGTTGTTGGATCTAATGATGACATCTACATATTCACTGGTACTGTAAATCCAGCATAATGGCTGTTATTATGTGAAGTCTGGCGGTAAGAGGTTTCTGCTGCATGACTCACTCGGTCCAGCTCATCCTGTAAATAAACTTGTATAATCTGTTAATGTGGACAGTCTTCTATTGTTGGCCCGGTCAGTTATCTAGCTTCATTTGAGGTGAATGCGGGTCATGTTGAGTGTACTCCTTTAATTTAGTTCCTCTGTAGGCAGAATTTTAGTAGTCGATACCAATACCAGTACATTTCCACAATTCTCGATACTTCTTCGATTCCATGATTAAGAAGAAAAAAAACCAAAGAACCCATGTGTTTCTAAATTTATTAGGCTACTTTATTAAAAAAAGTTAACATCAAACATTAAATTTAACATCAAACTTTCTTGTATTCAAGCTCCACTGAGCTTCAACAACTTCTCACACTGCACAGAATTTAAAGAGCAGACAGAAACATGAAGTAAGAACAGAGTTAAAATGGTAAATATGGCTCAACACAAAGTGTTGTCATTACTTGTATCCTTCAAGTAGTTCAACAAAAGAACTGTTCTCATTTATTCACTTTTAGGCTGTTTTCACACAGACTGGTGCCAAGATGATACACTACTCCACTTTTCAGCTCGTACGTTTTGCGTTCATACACGTTTGTTTTTTCTCTGGTCCAAACCATCATGGATGTATTATGATCCAAACGCTGCACTACTGTCAGAGTGTCATGTTTCTATGACAACTGCCCGGAGAAAGACGCTCGTATACTGTCTGGTCCACGCCAGTCCCAACAGCGATCAACACAGGGAAAGCTGTATTTTAGGTACTCACAGTACCAGCACAATGCAGATACTGACGTATTTTTTGCGTGTTGGCATCAACTTGGTACTGGAGTATCTGTTCTTGTGACAACCCTATCCCTCTGTTTCCATCCCCAAGTTTGAATACAGCACAATGAAGGTATAACAGCAGTAGGGCGGTTGACCTGTTCTAGATTCCTCTGTTCCCTCCTGCTTTTCTCACCCTGACTCTCATGCCTCCTTCTCTTGAACGTATCTTCCTCACAGGGGAAAGAAATCATTGAATTCTACCTGAGGGAGCTAGAGGATGAGGGGATCACCCAGGTGCCCCGCTGGTTGCCCTCAGCCGCTTCCCTGCCCCCCCCAAGGCCAACCACCCTCTCCACCAGCCCACCTGAACCCCCCAAGCTCGTAGTGACGCCCGATGTTTCTGCTCCACCGCCCACCAGCACCAAGGACAGCACCTCCCAAGACGCCAAGCAGGACAGCAGCACACTGCAGGCGGACAGCCTCACTGAGATTCTGGCTGGTACACCTGAAGGTGTGTTCCTGCACATCCCAGCGCTCGTCATGTTCACATTTTCAACCAGTGACAACAGTAGAGGAAAACCACAAAAAAGTTTGTTTTCAGTGTTGTAATTTGAGGTGTCATGTCTTTCCCTCGCAGACAAATTGGATGCAGATTATATCAAACGTTACCTAGGCGATCTGACCCCCATGCAGGAGAGCTGTCTGATTAGACTTCGCAAATGGCTGCAGGAGACACACAAGGGAAAGGTAACACGCTAATTTTCCACGTCCAGATTTTATCATCAGGTACACAACACAGAAAGTTAGTTTGTTTCAGACTTTGTATCATTTTTTACTCTCCTAGCTACCAGCTACTTTTTTAAAGATTCTGTTCATTCATTGTGTTTGTGCTTGTTTCAAATTCTCCGCCTGCCGTCCAGATCCCCAAGGACGAGCACATCCTGCGTTTCCTGCGGGCCAGGGACTTCAACATGGACAAGGCCCGTGAGATCCTGTGTCAGTCGCTGACCTGGAGGAAGCAGCACCAGGTGGACTACCTGCTGGAGACCTGGACTTCACCGCAGGTCCTCCAGGACTACTACACAGGAGGCTGGCACCATCATGACAGAGGTAGGCTTTGATGCACAGCCACACTCAACAAACTTCTTTCTCTTCATGTGAAAGCACATTTAAGAATGACAAGAAATGAACATAGAACCTTGAACCTTACAATTTTGACTTGCATAGACCTGCACCATGGAGACCTGCACCATGGAGGAGGGTTAGTTTATGCTGTTAACTAGAGGAAGATCTCAGTTTCTTACTCTCTCCACTTACACACAGACACACTAGAGTCATTCTTAGGAACCTGCAGCTGTCAGCTATGGACGTGAATTCAACATGAGACCAATTTAGTGGCACCACTTGGTTACCCAAACTCACATACAGTCAAAATCTTCAATTTGATATGTCTGTGGATCCCTTATTTACAACAGGGGGGCAACTGTTGACAAAACAAATCAAATTCGAGTGGCTTCTAGTACTGTATGTTCCCACAACAGTCAGCAGTAAATCTTTTCATTTCATTCTCTTGTCAAGTGTTTTTATGGGATGAGCAGGACAGAACATGAAAGCATTCCTCAGTGTACACAGTCACTTACTGTCTCTCACAACTGAGGAACTCACAGGCAGCTAAAGCAGCGCAGACCCTTACACTTAACGTACAGGCCCCTCAGAATGTAAACAGCGTGATGGATGGTGTAAATGTTTGTTCCGTTCTTCTAGATGGCCGTCCACTGTACATCCTGAGGCTGGGCCAGATGGACACTAAAGGACTGGTCCGCGCTCTCGGAGAGGAGTCTCTGCTCAGACACGTACGTAACCCAAGCCGCGACGCACTTGAAGTTTGCATTCACCAATGTGGGTCAAAACATTTCTAGGTCAGGCTGCTGCTGGTTGGATTACAGGTTAGGGCATTAGTGTGTGCTGGCAATGTCCCGACAAGTGTATTAACACCAGGATGTATACACTATAGGATATGTATAAATAGTCAGTTTATTCACAGTGCTGCCCTCACTGTAAGGCCAGGGTCAGACCTGAGATTAACCTGCATCTTCAGGGATCTGATTACAAGTGGTCACAAGTACAGGACTGTGCAAAGGCTTTAGGCACTATAAGTAAAGTGAAGATACAGTGTCTTCAGTGTCTTCTGTCTCTTCATGTAATCCCAGACTGACTCCATAATGTTGAGATCAGGACTGTGTGGGGGGGCTATACCATCTTTTTCAGGACTCTGTCGTCTTCTTGTGAACTAAATTTGTGGGTCATTGTCATGCTCAGAGGCCTCTCGGATGGTGGTGCATAATGGATAAGAATCTAAACATCTGAGCCTGAAACTTTTGCACACTACTGTATGTCCGCACAAACCTGCTTTAAAATGTGTCTCAATTGACCACATTTAATCAGATCTCACTTTGTCCTTTTATATGCAAATGAATGGGTGTGTGTTGCCCCCCCCACACTCCCCACCCCACAAACAAGCAGGACAGGTTTTGAGAATGAATGCACTATGCACAGCTCTTACAATGAAATGCATTTTTATCTATTTAAAATGTTAAATAATTGTTGGTTTGTAATGAAAATGACTGCAACTGGGGCAGAAGAAGTGAGCCCCCTAACCCTTCACACTTGAACTTAGAATTGACAACATGTAATCGGATGATCAGAGATGGATGTTGATCGCCGGTTTGAGCTGGGCCAGAGTCACTGGTTGTCTGAGAACTGTGAGAGCCAGATGCGTGAAATCTAAGAAAGAGAAAAGACTGCTAAGTTCATAATGTGTCTCTTTAGGTGCTGTCCATCAACGAGGAGGGTCTGAGACGCTGTGAGGAAAACACCAAGGTGTTTGGTCGACCAATCAGGTAAGCCATCATGAAGCAGTAACTATGATCATGTGTTATCAGGGAAACGTCATTGTCAATATTTGTCTAGTATTATCAGTCTCTCACATTACAGCTTTTCTCAGTTAAATATCTATGTCTGAATATCTTGTGATTCCTGGACTGTTGGTAGAACGAAACAGGCATTTTGAAATCATCTTGGACAGTTTTTTTTTCTAACATTTTAGACTAAAATAAAATCCTAAATTTAGCATTGTGGAGTTTTTTTTCTTCTTCAGTGAAACATGTGATGGTGTGCACTTAAGGTGGTGATAAAAAAAGAGTGTGTTAAATATGAATAAAAACAAGCAAGGGCAAATCATCAGTTTTGCTGATGATTTGCAAAGCTACTTCCACTGTAAAAAATATTTGAATAGTTTTAAGTGCAGTTGTAGATCGATCGATTAAATATACTACTACTTTTATCACCAAACAGCATAGAAGCTTTCTGGATTCTGTTCAGATGTTACAGGTGCACACACACACACACACAGAACATGGAGTGTTATCTCCTCCAAAATGGAAAGAATGTGCGAGGGTCCTCTCTGGGCGCAGTGATTCAGATGGCGAAAGAAGAGAGAGTGGGAGAGAGTGAACAGAGATGGAATCTGTCGGAGGAAGTGGCGGGGATAAGAGCAAGACGGCATGTGAACTATGAACGGCCGTCACGTCACAGCTCTCAAGCCAGAGCAGATAAAGTGAAAGGGAAGACGTGCCGGGCTCCAGAATTAGCAAGCGTTGCCATCACCACTTAAGCTTCACTTCAGAGTGACAGGTGCTAAGTGGTCAGAAAGAGGCTGCAGCCCAGTAGTGCATGTCAGTGTGTCTGTGTGTGTTACATGCAGTTATCCACACTCTAATCCTCTGACTTCCTGTCCTGTAGCTGTTGGACATGTCTGGTGGACCTGGAGGGGCTGAACATGCGTCACCTGTGGCGACCGGGGGTCAAGGCGCTGCTGAGGATCATCGAGGTGGTGGAAGCCAACTACCCAGAGACTCTGGGCAGACTGCTCATCCTGAGAGCGCCCAGGGTCTTCCCTGTCCTGTGGACACTGGTGAGGACCAGGAAGGATGCACATTAGCTCCAAAAATACCTAGTCGTGCTTTGAGAGTGGTTCATCCACACTCTCATACACAGAGAACCTCATCATCACATCACAGCACACCATAACAGCTGTGTTGTTAAAAATATCAAAGTCTCTGTGAGAAACGGGAAGCTTAACAAACTGCTAACCGTCACCCACACAACACATTGTTCTGTTCCTGTTATTCCACTGAATTCATACATTTCTGTCTGGCAATAACTACAATTCATCCAGTTTGATGTGTCCCTGACCCATATGCACTTCTGCTTCTGGCTGCAGGTGAGTCCATTCATCGATGAGAACACCCGCAAGAAGTTCCTCATCTACGCAGGCAACGACTACCAGGGTCCTGGAGGTCTGGTAGACTACATCGATAAGGAGATCATCCCTGACTTCCTGGGAGGAGAGTGCATGGTGAGCATCTGAAGATTGAAACTGCAAGGTTTTTTATTTTGAGAAAATGGTTTAGTTCAGGAGTTTCTGGGACACGGCATCGCCCTTACACTCTTCTCTCCTTCACTGACCTAATTCACATACGTGCACATGCTGCTTCTTCTTCTCCGCAGTGTGAGGTACCTGAGGGCGGTCTGGTCCCCAAGTCCATGTACCGCACAGCTGAGGACATGGAGAACGAGGATGTCCGCCTGTGGACAGAGACGATCTACCAAAGCGCCAGCATCTTCAAGGGAGCTCCACACGAGGTGAGGCTGAACGGCACCAGGGTGGGAGGGAGAATGCTAAGTATGTGGTGGTGGAGGACAGGAGAACAGAGAGCTGCCTCATCTCTCTGATAGAGGTTTTGTTGCAAATTCTGCCACCTAGTGGTTGTTACACATTGATGACCACTTAAAGGGACATTTCAACATTTTGGCAAATTCCCCTATTGCAATAATCCCTATAGTCATAGGAGTAGGTTCATTACTTTTAATTGTTGGTGCACGCTGTTTTTAGATCGGTGGGGCAGAGACCTGAGCTCTGCACGGCGTGCAGTATTTTTGCCTTTCCCTCATAGAACTCCTCAAATACACAATCCAGCAACTCCAAAACGCTCCAAAAAAGTTGTGACCTGCACATTCACCACGCTATGAAATAATAATGGAACGTTACAAGACGGAGTTGTTTTAGAGGCAAATATATAGCCGAAACATGTTAAATAACGTTATTATCTCATAGTGTTGTGAATGTGCTGGTCACAACTTGTCCACCAGAGCGTTTTGGAGTTGTTGGGTTGTGTATTTAGTTTGATGAGGGAAATGTGGAAATACCATGAGCCTCTGTTGTGATAGCTGAGCAGCTCGCACTGATCTAAAAACAACTTGCACCGACAATTAAAGGTAATGAACCTACTGCTAAGACTATAGGGATTATGGCAATAGGTGAATTTGCCAAAATGTTGAAATATCCCTTTAACGGGTAGGGAACACAGATGTGCACCAGATGTGGCACGGCTTTCTCACATAATCTGCTATTAGGGTCATGTTACATAATTCAAATTCAAAAGAAAAATGCAACAATTGTATCGCTGTAGCCTCTGAAACGGCCACAATCCACATTTTTAAATACACCATAAGGAACATGAACATTGATATAATCTCTGCCAAAGGAAAATAAGAGCACAAGCTTAGGTATCTCTTAGTTACAGTTTCTGTCTCTCCTCCCTCTTCTCGTTCCTCCAACCAGCTGCTGATAGAAATCATCGACGCCTCCTCTGTCATCACCTGGGACTTTGACGTGTGCAAAGGCGACGTGGTTTTCAACATCTACCACTCCAAGCGCGCGCCCCAGCCGCCACGCAAAGACCCCCTGGGCGCACACGGCATCACCTCTCCCGGAGGCAACAACGTCCAGCTCATCGACAAGTCGTGGACGCTGGGGCAGGATTACAGCATGGTGGAGTCTCCGCTCACCTGCAAGGAGGGAGAGAGCGTGCAGGTCAGTGTCCAGGATCACAAACTACACAATTAAAAAAAAAAAAAAAAAAAAACCTCCACGGCTTGTCACTTTGATTAACGCCGTCCTCCTCTCCTCAGGGCTCCCACATAACGCGATGGCCAGGCTTCTACATCCTCCAGTGGAAGTTCCACAACATGCCGGCCTGCTCGGCCACCAACATGCCCCGCGTGGACGACGTGCTGGCCACGCTGCAGGTCTCCTCGCACAAGTGTAAAGTCATGTACTACACCGAGGTGTTGGGCTCCGAGGACTTCAGGTTGGTATATCTGAGACAGACTGTGTGTGTTTCTGTGTGAGTGAATGACCGGAAGACAAAGACATACATTTGTGTCCATGCTATATACACGTGACGTGCGTGAGTCCATATTTTGGCTGTTTTCTCAGGTGTTCTACCATGATGTTATAGTTTTATTTCCATTATTCCTTTGATTGCTCATGTTTCACTCCTGTCTCCTTTCAGTTTTCCCCCTCTACAACCTTCTACATAGCGACACGTATGATTTAGGATTAAATACGTAATGCCGCTAAAACGACCTTATGAAAAGCCTCAGGAGCATCATGAGTTTTTTGTAGGCCCAGAGTTTTCAAGAGGATTGCTTCCCTGCCTGAGAAACTCCTTTTTAATCCTACTTTTTCTGTCCAATCCGCTTCTGTTCTATCTCTTACACTCCCCCCCCCCCCCCCCCCTCCTCCTCCTCCTCCTCTTCTTGTCTTCCTCCTGTGAAGAACCGCTTGCTGTGATGTGCAGAGTTTGTAAGTGGCTCAGTGTTTGCCCCTTTTCCTTTAGCTCAACCTCATTCCCCATCGCTGCTTTTGGCTGCTGATCTGAACGGCCCCCTCCATGGCAGTCTTGCTTCTAACGCAGCACAGAGATGCCCGTCTGCATCTGTTCTTGCTCATGATTTACAGTTTTGCATTAACAAGAATTTGACGCTTTATTCACACTGGAGAAAGAGTCCCTGCACTGAAACTACAGTCTTAACTCACTGGCTTCAGTTACTGTGCTTGCATCACTAACAGTATTAGCAATTTGAAATTGTGTTGCTTCCAGCACACTTGTGATCAGCTGCTGTATATCCAAGTGTACACCCACACACACACGGACAAACCAACACATGCACTTGTTTACCCTCCTCAAAAAGACATTTTCTTGGTATTTATTTTTCTCATCCACTCATCCACGTGTACTACCAACCTACTGAATCTCTCCGTTTTTGCTCAGTTCATTTTGCTTTACGTTCTAAAACAACTTTGAGATCACCATCTAACTCTTTATGGTAGAGTCTAATGTGATGTTTTCCTAAAGGTTTAATATTTAGTGTAGATCTGAAACACCTTTATACGAGGTGGTTCCTTCTTTTGTCATCTCTGTGATTTATTATAGGAAGCTGCATAGCAACCTATAAATACTGTATAAGATGCATTTTAATGCAATAGGACTCTGGCTCACGAGTCATGACCCCTTAAGCTTAATGGGATAGTTCAGCTCTTTGAAGTGGGGTTGTACGAGCTACAAATGCCCATTAAGTACACTGAATTTTGAATTTGAGTGATTGGATTGATGGAAAATGTAAAAGTCTGCAAATGTACCTAATGTGATGCAATAGAATACCTAAACATCCAGTGACCCGTGTGGCTCAGAGCTGGTCAGAACGACTCTTTGTACTCATCGATCGCCAATAACAACAGAGCAATACAAATATGATCATAATACTACTACTGTAAGGATAAGTCAAAGATTAGTTGCCAGGCAGAATTCTGCTCTACATAATATTAACATTTTCCAAAGTGAAGTGAAGAAGAGTTATTGTACCGTCATATGTTCCTGCTGTCATATTTGACTTTCTGAAGTATTATGATTATGTTTGCCTTTCCTTTCAGCTGTTAATACTAGACATCCTAATGCATAATCATATCTTGTCATGAATTATGTAGATACACTCAGTGTATTAGGTACATGATAAATCCTCACTTCATGAAGATTATGAAGTTTTGGAGTCTGCAGCTTGTGGTGCTGTTGAACTGTATTGCAGTGTTACAAGCTGCAACAGGACTCCTGTATGTGTTAGTTTTAGCAACATGTACCTAATAAATCTGCAGCTGAGTGTATGTGATTCATTGAAGACATGAGCTTCAAAGACTGTCTTGGCAAAAATGTCCATATTGATTTCTTATTGACTCTTTGCTCCAAGAAATGTGCCAAGCCAAGCAGCCTCCTACTACAAACTGTAACAAAACTTGTTTTTGCTTAGTCATACAGAACGCAATGCAAAAAGAAACAAGGCACAAACAAGAAAAATAAATCTATGCTTTGCCATAGGCAGCCAAACCTTCAAACATGCAAAGAAGCCAAAACAGCAAAAGCTGGTTTGGATTTGCATGCAAGGAGTTCTGCCACTTTCCTCAACAAAACACACTCACAAACTCCAGTCGCAACCATCGCCCCAGAAAGTATTCCTAATAAAAGAATCAGTGGAACGTAGTAGTAACGAGTATTTGGCATTTTGATCTCCTAATTCTCTTTTCCCACACACTGTGGGTTGCTGCAGCCTATGGCGGAGCCTCAGTCTTATGTGCCACACACACACACAGTGTGAATTAAAAGCCCTCCAGTAAGTTTGATTTGGCTGCATGGTTGGTTCTGCATCACAAGCACGAGTCGTGCACCCCAGAATGCGTTCACGATCAGACCGAGGCTGCGCACGTGTTGCATACAAATGACCTGCTGTGTCCCCCTCCACGTCTCACATGTAATCCTGTTCTGTCTCTTTCCACAGGGGTTCAATGACCAGCCTGGAGTCGAGCCACAGCGGCTTCTCCCAGCTCAGCGCCGCCACCACCTCCTCTAGCCAATCGCAGTCCAGCTCTATGATCTCCAGGTAGAAAACTGAAGAGAAGGACTAAAACATCCCCCCACCCTTCACTGCCTTTATCATCAACACTGAAGCCAACTCTTCTCCTGCCCCTGCCCCTTCCTCCAATGCGTCTTTGGACTCTGATCCTATTGCACAGCCAGTCTGTATGGAACTGAAGCATGCTTGCACAAACAGAAGACAAAGAATTTAAAAACCATCTGAGGCAAAAAGAAAAAGAAAACCAGACTGTACAATTTAAAGGGCTGATTTTTGCACAACGGTCATAGATTTCTCGTGTCTGGCACTTTCTGACAGGCAGCAGTTTGAATCATTGAACGTGTTTGTTTGCATCATGTCGTGCGCATGGTAGACAAAGTGAAAGGCGGAGAGTTGGGTGGAGGTGCCCCCGAGGCACCGGAAGCTGAACGAAGCAATATTCTCATCATGAGAGCGACAGGACTGGATGACGACCCTGGAGACACTGTTACATTCATTGCATTTACATGTACATCCACAAACGGTAATGAGGCGACGCATACCTCACTCATGTGCGTCTGCTAGGAAAAAAAAAAAAAAAAGACTACATGTGCTGTTACATTCACACGGACATTCGATGACTTGCAAAAATTGACAGTGTTTGCCATATTGTTACCAGAGATGTTTGTCCGTTCTGGTGAACTGTTTATAGGTCAAGTGGGCGGGGTCAACTCTTTAGACCAGGTTGGACCATCACCTGCAGATATATTTTTACAAACTGTAAGGAATCAACGGAGCGGGTGGAGCTCAGCGGATCACGACGACGCAGGCGGTGTCATGAGCGTTCTGACATGTCATGTGGCGTCATGCGGCACAGCCCCACCCGTCCGTCTCAGGAGGGCTCAATCACACCTTGAAAAGCATTTGACTATTTGACCTGGGTCCGACTCTTAGCGAAGTAAATCCGCTAGAAGCAATAACACAAGTTTGACTTTTTACTGTGTGAATTATTTCTATTTATCATGAGGGTTGTACGTGGAGGATCATGGGTGCTGATTTGCAGATGACCATTTTGTCGTGTACAGGCAGACGAGTCAAACTGAGCCAGTAAAACCGCTACACTCCGTGGCATCTACATTATCACATTATCCTCTCTGTTAACCATTTTGTCAGGAGAGACACAAATTGAACTGGCCAGATTTCCTGCTGGACACAGACGGTTTATTATCCTCTTCAGTAATCAATACCCAGAATCAACCGCAACTTCGTTTGCTTTGTGTCCGGCGTCTGCACAATTGAGGAACTCAAGTCAAAGTCAAGTCATCGAGGAGATGCCTTGTCACTGATATGTGAATGTGCTACTGATTGGTTCGCTGGCGCTGGCCAATGAAATGCGCGAACCTGGAGGGTCGTGGTGTAACTGGGCGGAAGCGCCATCGTTGTCTTTGTTTCTCTTTCAGAGCGATGTGGGTCCTGGTGTGCTTTGGGGACGAATGTTTGTGATTTATCATTTGATGGCGCGCCAGTAGACGACATATTGAAACTGTACATGTGTTGGTGTCGGTTGGAGTTTGTTACTGTTTTATTTCAGAGATGAGTACTTGATGGGGTGAAGCGGTGTGGTGTGTTGCTGCATGCTCACATGGTGATTGGGTTTACAGATTTATTATTTAAGAATAAAAAGATAGCCATTCTAAGAGCCATGTGTCAATAAATACCATTTTAGCCTTCGTAAGCATTAACTTAGAAATGTACCTGCTTTTTTTCAAGGTCACCACTGTAATAGATGAGCGATTGTGAATTGAATGAACATTTCTAAATGCAACACATCCATGCAACAGATTTTGTTTTTGTTTGTTTTTAGTTTTTTTGATACAGTTTATTTGGTTAATAAGCACCGATGACTTCACATAGATCGGACTCCCTGTCGAGGGCAGAAATGATCACTGTTGCCAAGAGTCACCGGCTGCTGTTGCCATGGTAAACGAGTGCAGCTGATAGCAAAAAGAAACAAAAACGACAAAAAACACAGATCAGATGGAGACTTGCTCCTGTACTAGTTCTGGCCCGGCCTGTTGTTGTTTTTTGATACATGAAACTGCTTGTTTTTAACTGTAAATGAAAGGTTAACATGTGGTCACTGTTTGTCATTAACTGCAATAACATGAAATGCTTTACTGAGAAAAGGACCTCCTCAGATTGAGGGCTATTGGGTGTGTGTGATGGTATAAAAGGATGAATGTCAGGAACTGTGGCATAAAACACATGCTTGTAAAGTGTGTATTAACACTCCTTCTGAACCCTCAGGGCCAGAGTGTGTCACCACTCGGCCTCTTCCGCATGTCTACAACCACACAACTAACCTTCCCTCACTCGGTTATTTCTCCAGGAGGCTTTGTTTCCTTTTTCTTCAGTGGTTCAACCGATGAAACGAGCAGCATCACTGCAGACCTAACTACTACTACAACTATATTTCCTTCTCTCTATCTACTCCTTGTCATTTGTACTCTCCTGTTTTGCAGTTTTGCTTTCAAACACTTCATTGTGTATATCTTAGAAAGCAGAGTGGACCTTTTGATTGAAGCCATAGGCATATACACTGAACTCTTTTCATCAAGATCTCATTGGCAAATGAGGGCTATAAGTGTTTGTCTTGACCGGTCAACACACCTGTCTGTGTCCCTGCTTCCTTTTCTCACATGGTTGCATATCTTCTCTTTACCTTGGTGTGAAAAATTATGTAAAAAGTACATGTTTGAATTAATGAGAATACGGCGCCTTTACATGTTTTGAAAACATTAAACTTGAATAATGAGAAAATACATGCTATTGTGTCGCATTGATTTATGTCTGCATCTGTGAATTTGCTGCTTTTCATCATGTGATCATGAACTAAAGGTTTCTATATTTCAGAACACAATAGAGAATATCACATATAGAAAAATAGCATTAGTTTAGTTTTTCCATCATTTTAGATGACCTGTCTGAATCTTCTTTTGGTATTCTGTCAGTACAGACAAATAAATCTCCCTTTGGGGATTAATAAAGTCTTTTCTTATTCTTATTCAGTGCTTCTGTGGGTAAATAAAGGTCACACCAATTCTGTATTTAGACAGACCTGCTGATGTTTTGCAGTGCAGACCACAAGATAGAGCAAAGCAACACTATGTCTTACCTCATAAGCAGTTGTCATTAAATGCTATTATCTAATTAAAAACCTGATTTTCCAGAAGTTAAAAGCAGTAAGACTCAGTTCCACAGCAGCCAGATGAAACTTGAACTGCTAATTCTTCCTGCAAATATGATTATCATGGGATTTCATCATGGCATTTGAAATGTTTTCTATAACTACATGTGACTTACATGACTGACAATTGATTGATTGATTGAAACCTTTATTTATCCCCACAGTGAGATTCAGGTGTCAGAAAACAGCAACAGTAAAAAAAAAAAAAAAGTGTCAAGTCCGTGTGCAGTTCTGATTTTAAAAATACAGTATGTGCAAAAGGTGCAGTTCACTATGCGGGTAGGTACGGACGACCCTCGTATTGTTTCATAACATATCATTTACCATGAAAGTTTAACAAATAAAGTATGTTTTTGTTATTGTAGTTTCTATTCTAAAGATGCTATTGAAATGTGAAATGTAGCTACCCTGCTGTTTTTATGCACATATTTTGTTACATAGGCTAGGCCTACATATTCTTTTTCACAAATCAGTGAAATGCTTCTATTCTGGATTCTTTAGTGAGACTGACTAAGATCTTAGAAGAAGTACTAAGTAATAAAGAAAGAAAGAAAACAACAAAACAAAGCATGGTGTATTGCTGTAACTCTATGAACCACTAGATGTCAGTATTTACCCTCATAACACCACGGTGACGTTTGGCGCAGGCTCCGCCCCCATAGCGACGTCACAACCAGGAAGCACAACATGTTGTTTGGTGTTCACGTTGCTCGTATGAGTTGAATTTGTCTTCAACACCTTTCTGGGCTGAGCGCGTGTCCAGCAGGAAGACACTGATGTCCGCGGCTCCTGCAGAGGATCTGGTCCAACAATGGGAACGGTCAGACGCTTTTCTCTCTCTGTGTGTGTGTGTGTGTGTGTGTGTGTGTGTGTGTGTGTGTGTGTGTGTGTGTGTGTGTGTGTGTGTGTGTGTGTGTGTGTGTGTGTGTGTTGTAACTCTGCCAGCTGCCATGGAGCTGTGCCATCACTCCTCAGCAGCCATTGATTTGAGAGTTTGTCAAGACAAGACCATTGATAGAACCATGATTCTGAATATGTCCTTAAAGGGATAGTTCAACATTTTTGCGCAAGCAGTGTTTTGACAAGAGCAGAGTTCAGCTGACATATCAGCAGTGTGTGACCCCTGACCTTAGTCTATCTTACAGTTTCTGTCACCAACAATCACAAAGTCTACCTCGTGATCCCTGTCTCCGAGTAGACTAGGTTTTGTGTAGCTAAACTCTTCTACTGTAACTTACAGTAGATTTTAGTCTGTAAGAAAGATTTGGCAAACTGTAGGCCTACAGGTCTCCTTATCCTATCTTGTCTGTAGGTAATTTTGATGAATGGAATAAAAAATGCGTCATGCATTCTTTACTTTACTTTACTTTATTTGTTTATTTAGTCAGGACAATGCATATTAATGAACAGTGAGTGCTAGAGTACCCACAGTAAATACACCAGATTTAGTATACGCTAAATTACATCCGTAGTCCCCAAAACAATACAACAATTAAAGCAGAAGTAAGCGATATTTTTGTGTTAATATAAGTCTTAATTAGTTATATCTTCCAACAGCAATCACTTACATAGAGTGTTTGGACCGAAACACGGGTCTGTCAGTCACTCTGCTCTGCTCTGAGCCGAGGAGAAAACTTTTCTTGTATCCTACAATTTTTATCCAATGAGGAGAGAGAACGGCATGCAGGGCTGTGTGTGCAGCCAAGGGATGCGCCTGAATGTGGTGATTAGGGCGGGGGCTGCTAACTCCATCGGCTGACAAGACGTTATGGTGCGTTCAAGGCAACTCGTAACTCGTGTTTTTCCGACCTGTGAAGTCGTACCAGTTCGATCTGGTACGAGTTCACGGGGCGGAAGTTACGAGTGGGTATTGTGTGAGCTCACACTATGGGGCATTATAGAGTCACCAGTCAAACAGTGTGCATGTTTTTGTCTTTTGACTGTGGGAGAGAACGTTGGAGAACCTGAGGAGAACCCGTACAGGGAGAACAAGCACAAGTAGCACAGGGACCAAACACAGAACCTTGTTGCTGTGAGGTGACAGTGTAAACCTGGCATAAAGCATGCCACAGTCAACAACATACAGCAGGTTTCTTGTGTTCTGAGGAGTCTTGCTTGGTTTACCATTAATCAGAATCTGTTGACTTACTAATCTCTCATGCCAAGCCCCTTTTCATTTATATAGTGTTAGATCACAACAGAATTTCTGTAAAGACACTTTTCATACAGAGCAGGCCTGGAACACACTGTTCATATTATTCATTCCAGAAACCCAACATTCCCACCAGGTGGCAACACAGGCGAGGAAAAGGTGCCTTAAAGAGGGAGAGACCTGGAGAGAGAGACAGAGAGAGAGACAGAGAGAGAGCACAGGAGGAAGGGGCCGGTCCCACATGGTGAAGACAGTATCAGTAAATGTAATGAGTAGCCTAATACTTGTACTAGTTGTAACAACAGGTGCTGCACAGGATGACTGGGCAGAAGGCTGTTTACAGGACAGTTCTGCAAGGGAAAAATCTGAGATATGCATCAAAATGACTTTTACATTTGGAATTAAAGGTCTTAACAGATTCAACATGGAGGATGTTCTTACAAGAGGCCTGATAGGAAACGACCCTGCAGCCAGCAGACAGACAGGACACAGACAACTCAGACAATGGGATGGAATATACAGTTAAATGAGATCAGGCAGGATTATAGGCAGTATCAACATTCAATTACTTTTAGCACCAGCAGCAAATTGTTATGAAAACTGTATAAATGTATAAATAGGCCTATATGTGTTGTTTAGTTGGCTTCAAACTGATGTGGATCTTGTGGTAGTAGCAAAAATGTTACTAAATAATGATTTATTATTTGATTTAGTTTGAGTTGCCATCCGGTGGATGCAAATCTGATGTAGTAGCAAAAATCTACAACTGAACAATGATCCGCAATTTGTTTTTGTTCATATCTTAAAAGGTTGCAGATCTAGTGGTAGTGGCAAAAATGCTCTTTCTAAGTTAGTTTTGTATTTTCTTCTTATTTTTATTCATTCTGGGACTTGAACATGAATGACTTAGTGGATTTTCTGTTGGTGAAGATGCTGTAATGCTTTTTGCTGACTCTCTTGGATTGGATTTGATGTGGACCCTGAGAAGAATAGTCTTCATGTCAATGAAGACTGTCTGAATGACACAAATGTGAATTGGGATTTCAGCTTCTGCCACAGAAAGACGTGACAGAATGTGAAAACAGCTGATCTCGGTGATGTCATGTACTGGTCATAAGTGAGGGGAGGATAACTCTTTCAGTGCTGAGGCAGGGTGTACAGGTGCATCTCAATAAATTAGAATATCATGGAAAGGTCCATTTCCAGTTAGTTCAGGTCAAACACCCCCAACCAAGTATTGAAATGGACATAACTTTTCAGAAGGGCAACATTTCTGTATTAAAAATGTTTTTTTTAATTGGTCTTTTGTAATATTCAATTTTTTTAAGATGCTGAATTTTAGGTCTTCATTAAATGTAAGCCATAATCATTACAATTAAAATTAATTAAACGTATAAATACATGGAATGTTTAATTCTGTGTGTAATGCAGTGGTTCCCAACCTTTTTTGGCTCGTGAGCCCAGTTTGATTACAAATTTCTGGCGACCTTCTCTTCTGGCGACCGTCAGTCAAGATGCGCCAGCTCAGATATTTTTATATGCTGCATTTTATTTGAACTCGATTTATATTTGAGAAAGTGAAAGTTTGGAATACAGTTGTTTAGGATTGTGTGTGGTGTTTAAAATCATAATTTTAAAAAGAATAATAATTAGTTAAAAATATATTTTTATCAGTAATTTTTTTTTAATCAATTACTAGACATTTCAGGCGACCCCATTTGAATTCCAGGCGACCCCATGTGGGGTCCCAACCCCAAGGTTGAAAAACACCAGTGTAATGGATCTATATAATGTATTAGTTTCACTTTTTTAATTGAATTACTGACATAAATAAACTTTTCCATTATGTTCTAATATATTGAGATGCAGAATGCATACAGTATGTGTGTGTGTGTTTGCACATGTACCGCGGCTTCACAGTACCACTCCTGTCCTTACTGTGTGTGTGTGTGTGTGTGTGTGTGTGTGTGTGTGTGTGTGTGTGTGTGTGTGTAGTGAGCAGGCCCGTCTGAGACAGCTGGTGGTGGAGGAGGACACCTCGGCCTGGCAGCTGAGGCCAGACTTCTCTGGCCTGGAGAGAGTTGGAGGAGTGGACCTCTCCTTCATCAAAGGAGACGACATCAATGCCTGCGCCCAGCTTGTGGTGCTCAGCTACCCAGACCTGGAGGTGAGCCGGCCCGCTGCCGTCCCCTCGCTGCACCCACAGCTCACACACATGAACTCAGAGCATCAGCATCCACACCCCAAAGAGTAGACACTCCCACTTGACAGAAAAAGTCAAAAGAATTAAAATACTAACAGCAGACCTGTTTGTGTAGCAGCCAGGTACACATTTTTACATCACAGTACTGCTACACTTTAACCAAGGGCATTGGGGGGGTTAAGATCTCTGTGTCCATACAAGTCAGTGTAGTATATGTTAAAATCATTAACTTTGATAAAAGGACATGGCTAATTTACCTCTTTATTTTGGCATTCCCATATTCGTTAAAGTAAAAGCTATTTCAGTCACCATTATTCTTCTTAGCACATTTTATTTTGTTGTTATTGTTGTGGTAAATAACACATTTATTCTGACAGGACTAATGCTTATTATTAATTTTTGTCATAACACCACTTGCCACTGTGTAGTTATTTCTTACCAGGCACAGTTTGTGATTCAGGCAGCTATGACAAGACTAACAGTCAGTCACCTTGTCATTAATACAATGTAAAGACCAAATATTCTAATATTATTACAAGTTACTGGGGGCTTTGTAGATGATGAGGAGAATCTTGAAGTGAAGAATCAGCGAGTCTTGTTGTCTGGTTGTCACTGAGTGTGAATCAAAACAGCTGTGGCCACTAAACCAAAACTAGGAGTAAAAAGATCCTGAAACGTTCCTTAGGGCTGAGAAGGATTTTTTAGGCTCATCATCACCATGAGTACAACCACCACTCCTTAAATTCATTGATGGCATGGATTTATTTTAAACCTCTATTTCACTTTATTTAAAAAAATGTTTCCATCATGTGTGAGTTGTACTTTGTTTTGTTTTGGATTTTTATACTTTTGGGAAAAACATGAACTATTGTTTTTTGTTTATTTATGCTTAAAGCAGAAGTAAGTGATCCGGTGGTTTTGGCTAACTTCCTGTCAGCAGATGGAGTTAGCAGTCCCCGCCCTCGTCCCTACGTCACCACATTCACGCGCATCCCTTGGCTGCACACACAGAGAGGACCGCCCCTTTATGCCATTCTCTCTCCTCATTGGATAAAGGTTGTAGGATACAAGGAAAGTTTTCTCCTGGGCTTACAGCAGAGCAGAGTGACTGACAGACCCGTGTTTCAGACCAAACACTCTATAGAAGTGATTGCTGTCAGAAGATACAACTATTTAAAGCAGAAGTAAGTGATATTTTTGTGTTAATATAAGTCTTAAATAGTTATATCTTCCGACAGCAATCACTTACATAGAGTGTTTGGACCGAAACACGGGTCTGTCAGTCCCTCTGCTCTGCTCTGAGCCGAGGAGAAAACTTTTTTCGTATCCCACAGTTTTTATCCAATGAGGAGAGAGAACGGCATGCAGGGCTGTGTGTGCAGCCAAGGGACGCCGTGAATGTGGTGACGTCGGGACGAGGACTGTTATGGTGCGTTCAAGGCAACTCGTGCCACCTGTGAAGTTGTACCAGTTCGATCTGGTACGAGTTCACGGGTCGGAAGTTACGAGTGGCCGTTATAGTGACTTTCACTGGTAAAACAGGTCGGAAAAACACGAGTGGGTTGCCTGAAACGCTACAAAGTCGTAAGTTGTGACTTGAAGCTGTAATTTACGGTTTCAAAAGCCTGCCTGGAACGCAGCATTAGCCAAAACGACCGGATCGCTTACTTCTGCTTTAAGACTTATATTAACACAAATATTCCGCTTACTTCTGCTTTAAATCATAATGTTGTTTATTGATGTGTTTACTTGATTTTTCAAGTAAAAAAAAAAAGAAAAGAAAAGAAAAAAGACCAAAAATAAACTCACTAAATTAAATTACTTTGACATCAACCATTCTGATCAAGACAAGTTCTCTTCCCATGGCAGATGACGGCTGGTGGCTGTAAAAAGATATAGACATGCAGTGTAATGGTAACTCTCATCTACAGTAACAACAATGTTGAGACAGTTCCTCCAACCATATGTCAAAAACTTAAAAAACAAACTCATCTAAACAAAATGGACACTTGTTATTGATTAGTTTTTGTAAAACTATCCTCTATAATCACTAACACTGTGCCACCTTTGACAAGCGCAATGGATTTTTAATATTCTTCACCAATAAAGCGGTGGATGTCTGAACGAGATTGCATTTTCAACCTAAGCGCGACAACCACCTAAGTGGACGTGTCAAGTGCAGAGAGCGGTGTTGATCCACAGTGAAGCGGTGCTTTAATCTACAGCGCAGCTCCAGTTCAAGTCTTGTTAAAGTGGCTGTTGTTATAGTGACCTTGGCAGTCGCGATTTTCATATCATTAACCTTCCGACGCGGGGCTTTCACCAGCTCTCCTCCGTCATGCTGTGTGTCTGTGCATTACCAAGCCGCTGGCACGTTGCAGTTTGTCTAATTAATGACATAAGTCAGCGCTGCGCACGTTGTTGATACATGGAGCCGACAGCACTGATGAAACGCTGACCAACAGTGTGACACCTCAGGCCGTTTATGACGCACAGCAGCAGCGGTAACATGACACGCAGTGTGGCGGCCGGCGCTGACGTTAAACAGGAAAAAGGCAAAAGTTTACATTTAAATAAGCCAAGGTCAAATAGAAAGTCGTCATCTTTGAAACTGTGAACTGGAAGAAAAAATATCTTTTCATTATGAATAGAAGAGCCCCACTTATTGAAAATCACATCTTCCACACAGGAGACAACATTTTACCACAGCTATTTAGCAGAGGGGGATGAAGGTCACTGCTACAAAGACATAATATATCCCTGAAACATCATGTACCTGAAAGAGAGCTGACATTTCTGATAACTGAGCAGATTCAGAAGACGTTCACAGGTCAAGACTCTGTGGGCTTGTCGTGAGCACTTGTGTCTAATGTTACATCATCTGAGGCTGCGGCGCATGCTCGGGCTCTGAGCACAAAAATATTTTTTTGAGCCGCTCAGAAAGTAGTTCAGCAACTTGAGCACCGCTGCTCTCCTGAGCCATGTTAATGCTCAGTGGGACACTGGAGCCAGAAGGTCGTCAAGGAGACATGGCTGCACCAAAATAGACAGAGATAAGAGCTCAGGGGTACAGATATGCATGAAGCCTGTCAATGTGTGTTAACTATTAAAGGGATAGTTCACCCAAAATTGAAATTTCGGGGCTGGGAGAAGTTTCAGTTTCAGAGTCCTCCGTGGCTTCTCTGAGATACAGGGGGTCTCGGCGTAGCAGTGCATGTCCATATAACGGTTGCGAATGGATACCAACTGTCTTCGTAACAAAAAGACACACCAAAAAACATCCAAATACCTCCATGCTGCTCGTATGTAATGTCCGTCTGGTATTGAAGCCCCGAAATGCGAAATTGTCCCGAAATTTTTTTTATAAGTCTATATTTCAAGCTTGTTTTGTAGCAGAAGCTTCTCGAAGCTCCTCTTCCTGGTTCGTCAAATTTGGACGAACTGGGAAGAGGACAGACCCTGGTTCGTCCAAATTTGACAAACCGGAAAGAGGAGCTTCCGCTACAATATAGACTTATTTAATTTTTTTCGGGACAATTTCAATTTTGGGTGAACTATCCCTTTAATGCAGCATGGACAGAGAAGATGTAATCATTTCATGAACCCAGTGTTATTTTAATTTCTCACTGTGAAATCATTTAAAGCAGCGGCCCCCAACCTTTCATCCCCGCGGCCCGGTGGTTGGGGACCACTGATTTAAAGTGTCAGTAAGACTCATAATATTCACATTTATAAAAGCTGTCTGTTCTGTTTAGTCTTACAAAATACAAAAGATCTACAAAAAAAAAAAAAAACATTTACAACAATTGTACAAAAATTTTACAAAATACAGTGGCAGACAGGGCAGTTGCTAGGAAATCTGGCCCCCTGAAAGAAAACTAAAGTGGGCCCCTGCCCCCTGACTTTTCATTGCCACTATTTTCTTGGACTACGTATCCATTATCATTTTTATTTATTTACTTAGTTTTAAGATAAGATAAGATGAGCCTTTATTGTCTCCTAGAGTAGAGAAATTTGTCATGGGAAATCGAGAGATGAAATAACAATTTCACTTGCACTTTACTTGACGGGTGGGTGCATAGCAAGACCAGGCTGTTTGTAATGCATTCATGACGACTTCATATTGCATGACTCAGCATTCATACAGTACATCAGGTTACATTGCTATTGCATAATGAACTGGGATTTTTTTTCAAAATAAAAGTCCCCTAATTGCGCCTGGAAATACAAGAACAATATAGCCCTATTCAGCATTCTATTGCAATGGTTCATGAAGGCTCCATGAAACAGTTACGAATGCACATGTGTGTTACCCAGATGCTTCATCAAAGTCCCTCTATGGCACCTGGAAGTAGGCCTACTGGGACAAAATACAAACTTAGCTGCTGGTGGCAGACACTAACCCAAAGAGCTACCGTCAAAACATCAGATATTACACATCAAAGTGTAACACATTGTTGAGTGTTTTCCAGTCCCAGTATGAATACTGAATAATGAATAAACAAGAAATAATACACATTTTAAATACCAGTATATTGTTGATGGGAACTTACAGTAATGACTTGAAACAACAATGACTTCAGAGCCTGATCCTAATCCTCAGTTGTGACTTGCAAAACAACTGTTGCCTCCTTAAAAAATAGTAGCATAGAGACTTTGAGTGCACTTATGACAATATTGGATTTAAACTACACAATAACAATATTACTGTTTTATCAAAAGAAAAAACAAAGCCCAAAACAATTTCTATCAGTCGAATTCAACTCTATCTTTGCTTATTGTTAGTTTAGACTCAGATATAAGTGTCTTCACAGTCACAACACCTCTACTACAACCCCACATACTAGGTGATGCTGGTATTTGATCTGTTCTGTTTTCAGCCAGCCGACTGGAGCTGTAAAACCACAAGTACAGGAGATCATCTTAATACATTAACTTTGTCTGCTGCTCACATTATGTTCACAGCCTTTAATCAAGTAACAGATGTTTCATTTTTTGCCAGATGGGCGATGTAAGTGACCATCTTTCACAGCTTGCGTATGCGTCTGTGGTCTTGCCCTCACACACACACACACACACACACACACACACACACACACACACGCACACACACACACACAGGGTACACGCATTTGTCCAAAGCATGCAGGCCCCGGAGCCAAACACTGTCACTGTCTGAGCTCCGTCCACAGGCACTGATTTATCTGTTTTTATCATAGTCACACATTTATGAAGGAAGTTTGCTCGGTTGTGGTTTACAAGGAGATGAAGAGGGATGTGTGATTGGAATAGTGTCTACAGCCAATCATTCACCATACTGCCCTCTGTCTGTGCCCCCCCCCCCCCCCCCCCCCCCTCCACCAGGTGCTGTATGAGGACAGTCAGATGGTGACCCTGACTGCCCCCTACATAGCCGGCTTCTTGGCCTTCAGAGAAACCCCGTTCCTCCTGGAGGCTCTGCAGCGGCTTCAGATGAAGGAGCCATCACTTCTCCCTCAGGTCAGCTTCTGCACACTCACATTCAACATTTTGGCAAATTGGCCCTTTGCCATAATCCCTATAGTTTTAGGAGTAGGTTCATTACCTTTAATTGTTGGTGCAAGCTATTTTTAGAATGGCAGAGCAGAGCCGCGAGCTGCTCAGAGCTACACTACGGAGGCTAATGGGATTTCTTGATTTCCCTCATCAAACTCATCAAATACACAATCCAACAACTCCAAAACACTCTCATGGACAAGTTGTGACCTGCACATTCACCACGCTATGAGATAATAACACAACGTTACGAGACAGAGAGGTAAATTCATGCAAAATCACTGATGCACGTTCCCATCGGGAGCAGTTTTTTGGCAAACATTCTCTGCATTTACCTCAAGAACAACTGTCTCGTAACGTTCCTTTATTATCTAATAGCGTGATGAATGTGTTGATTTAAGTATGACTTGATTTAATTGATTGATTGATTGAGTACATTTAAAGTTCAGGTTTAGAGAAATATGCTTGTATGCTTTCTTTGCAAGAGTGAGATGAGATATCTGTAAGATGAAAACTGGCTACAGACCTGGCAACCCTGGTTGGCTACACAACGGCATTTGTTACACTAATTAAACATCCTTCCAATATTCTCTCTATACATATTGTTTGGGGGTTAGGGGTTGTCCCAACATGATACCTACAGTAATGTCTCAACAGAACTTCATCAGAATTTGCACAAACATTCACCAGGACTCAAGGGTGAACTGATTAGATTTTCGGTATCAAAGGTCAAGGGCTTAATGACCTCAAAAGACACAGTTTAGGGCTTGCTAGTCTCGCTGGCCAGACCCTCCTCCAGAGAAGAAGGGTCTGGCTGGTCCGCCTATGATTCTGCGATCGGAGAAAAAAACGCTCGGGCCGTTTTTCAACCAGTCACAATCGTTGTGGTCAGCGCCGTAGCAACGGTGCACTTGCAAAATATTGCCGGTTGGAAACTGGATTTGGGTCCGCGGTGTAACGACGGTCGGCAACCGCTGACGGATATTTATTCTTTTGTTCGGTTTAACGGCGGTTGGCAACCGCTGACGGATATTTCTTCCTCTGTTCGGTTCATGACACGGATGTATAATAGATCCACGGTTCGGTTCCTGTTGTTTGTTGATGTTTCCCTTTGCCGGGCGGACTGTGAAAGCTGCAACATGGAAGCGGGACTTCCGCCGGGTGGCTCGTTCCGACCAATCAGAGGCTAATCGCAGCAACGCACTTCCGTCAGGCCAGACTAAGGCCTTGCTAATGTAATTTTCCACTCTACTCAGGACCCAATGCAGCAATTATGAGAATATTTCACATGGAGGGTTGATATTTGATTGGATTTAGGATACACAGGGATTTAACCTGAAACTAGTCTGACAACAGTGGTGGAGGCAGACGACTGTGAGCTGGTAATTGTAGTTTGTAAACTTTACTCTAACATATTCTGTGTATGTGCTAGCATGGTTTCATTTTGAACAAAGTTATTAATAACTGTGGTACTGCAGGAGAAGCCATGTTGCGCAGTGTTTTTTAGACACTTCAGAGGTGATAAAAAGACTGACATCTGAGTCTCAGCTTGTATTGTGTCAGGGTCTGTTGTCAGATTGTGTTTGTGTCTCTCCGTCTGATTATTCTTATTTCTTGTGGGAACAAAACTTTTCCATGAAATACTGAAGTTTAGTTAAGCTAAGTAGTTCTTTTGGCATAGTTGACTGAGTGGAGCTGTCCATGGTACTGAAAAGGACTTAATCCTGGAATCATAGATTAAAATTTAATATTTTGTTATGTTGCAATCAAATGTATCTATGATCAATAATGCAGGGATAAGGAAGGACAGTGTGATGTGGAAGTCCATATTTTTATTTTTATTGAAAGTTCATAATTATTTTATATTAGCAGACTTGTAGTGCCACATTATGTAATAATGCCGCATTATGTAATAATGTAATACATTTTCACCTCATGATGTAATAACGCCACATTTTGTAGTAAAATTCTTGAATGCAATATGTAATAAACTTTGCCGCATTTTATAATAAATTGTTACATAATGCACCGACTTATTACATTTTTTTCATAAAAAAAGTGCAACACTTGCATTTTGTTATAATTAGGTGCATTATGTTACAACTTATTACAAAATGTGGCAAAGTTTATCACATATTGCGTTCAAGAATTTTATCACAAAATATGGCAGATTATTACAAAATGCGGTGTTATTACATCATCAGGTGAAAATGTATTACATTATTACATAATGTGGCGCTACAAGGCTTGATAGTCTACACAGGACCAATGTAGCTAGAGCTCACTGGTCCTCAGGAACACATCTTTTACTCAGCCTTTATGACTGAAAATGAACTGTTAAATCTTTGTCTTCATAGTGCCTCAGATGTATTAATTCCATCTGTATTTGCTGTGTTCCCTGTGTGCAGGTGGTGTTTGTGGATGGGAACGGCCTCTTCCACTACAGAGGTGAGTCCAGCTGGTCTACACTCACCTGCTGATGAGTGGCGTCTGTGATTTATGGAAGAGCACGTAAAGTGACAGCCAACAAGGAAAGCACGGGTCGCACTAATTCCCTCTGTTTGATTAACGCTTGTTAAAACTACAATCCACATCTGTCTCGGGGAATTACTAGACCCATTTATTTCTGAGCAAATGAAAGTATAACTACAGAGGGGACCAGAGGGCTGAGCGAGTGCAACAGTGAAGTGAAGTCTGAGAGCACGTTCAGAGTAATGCACTGTCAGGTTGTACTTGTTTCAGAGGATTTTTGCTGTGAGCTCTCATTGAGAAATCAAATTAAGACTCCATGCACATCTATAACGTGGAGAACAGGAGAGGGAAGACAAGACCAAGTGATGTACATGTTATTTTAACAAACATTTTTGAAAGTGACAGCACCATAATGACATTTACAGTAATTAAATCAATTTGATGAACAAGAGCTCAGTTAGGAATTAATTAAGAATTGAAGGTGAGCCCATCGAGCTGTGTAGGTCAGTTGGATGAATTTTGACTGCTGTCTTGATGTTGACTACAGACGGGATGAACTGCACTCACATCTGTTTTATATCATTGTTGACGTTTTGTGGCTGTTTGGGCTCTGCAGAGTTCGGCCTGGCCTGTCATCTGGGAGTACAGTCTGGGCTGCCGTGTGTGGGCGTGGCCAAGAACCTGCTGCAGGTGCAGGGGGTGTGCAAGAGTGAGGAGCACCAATCACAGGTGAGATGGTCACAGCCTCACCAGATATCAACCATGGTGGAGTGATTGTGTTTTCATGCTGTTAAGCCACTTATTAAACCATCACAATTACTCCAAAGCTGTTTAATTAATGTATTTAAAATGTAGCATAACAAATCCTGCTTAGTTCCTCTTTAAGACCCTTTTATCTGGGGACACAGATGGACACCCGCCTGTCCTTTCAAACACACTCCGATACCATCTACAACAAAGCACTCCAGCGTCTCCATCTTCTTAGGAAGCTGAGGCATTTTAATGTCAGCAGAAAGATTTTAACAATGGTTTACTGGTCACTCATAGAATCCATTCTCACCTTCAATATCATATCTTGGTGCAACTTCCACACCAGCAAACAGAAAACAAAACTATCACGCATCACGGCTCAAGCCAGCAAAATAATGGGTTCACCACAAACCCCACTGTCCCATCTGTATGAGCGCTCTGTGATCAGGAAAGCCATCTTGATCACAGAGGAACCTTCACATCCTCTCCATTCCTCATTCACCCTCCTCCCTTCAGGCAGGAGGTACAAAGTCCCCCTGGCCAGAAAATCAACCCACAAAAAATCATTCATTCCATCTGCAGTCACAGCCCTCAACAGTAGAAGAACTCCAACCTAAACAACCCTATCTATCTATCTATCTATCTATCTATCTATTTATCTATCTATCTATCTATCTATCTATCTATCTATCTATCTATCTATCTATCTATCTATCTATCTATCTATCTATCTATCTATCTATCTATCTATCTATCTATAAAGTCCACTTAAAGTTCATATAATCTAAATATCTGAAATAATCTCTCTGGTACCTCCTTGACAAAAGCAGTTGTCCACAGACAAAGACATGGTGGCATCCACTCAGTTAGCCACAATCAGTCCCAGGTGTGTCTCCTAAATATATAAAATAAGGGGCTTTATAAATATCCACTGGCTGCTAAGGATACATTTATCAGATTTTGCTGGTCGAAAGGTCAATGTCACTGTGACCTTACACTGACTAGAAATAGTCATGTGCTGCAGTTTGCTACCCCTAAGCTGTGTCTCGATTAAAAACATGAATTCAGTTGAATACTTTGCTGTCATGTAGTATTAGGGCTGGGACGATATGCTTTTCTCCCGATTCGATTCTTCTACGATTTTTTGGATGGCGATTCGATTTAAATTGCGATTCTACGATATTGCCGATTCTCTCGATTTTTAGTCTGCATTTTTAACATTTATCTGCACACAAATACTGTAGGAGCCTATAAATTAACATACTCCATTATAAAGTGAACTTAAACCCTTTTCAAAGCCTGTACTCTCTGTATGTAAAAGAGGCTAACAAATACACATTGCACAATATTTAAACAATTAAAAAAAAAAAAAAAAAAAAAAAAAATCGATTTAAAAATCGTCAAAAAAGATATCGCGATATCTATGTGAATCGATTTTTTCCCTATGTAGTATACTACTTCTGTAGTGCGCATATTTCGACAGTTAGTGTTGTCTCAAATCGAATACTCTGGTTGTGCACTTACTGGAATGATCGCAATGGTTGCCAACATCTTCTTCTTTTTTGGACCCCTATTGTCGCCCGTCACACATCTACCAGCTGGGTTTGTTTGTAATTTCGATTAGCAGTACTCTCTTACTTTCTTGTTTTTGCTTGTGTGGGCCACCTGTTTCATGCGAGGTCGAGATGAGATCACGCCGCCGTCGTGTTAGCCGGCTCCTCTTACGTGCAGAAAACATTGGCCTGCCGGTACGTGATTTACATTTATTATATTCCGCTACGTAGCCAAGATGGCGATCATTGGGGGTGGGACGTGTCCATTATCCAGGTACTTAAAGTACACTGCATTTTGACATACTTGTCAGTGTGAACGCACTTACTCAGAATAGTAAGTGTAAGTTAAATTGAGACACAGTCTGGTGTCTTATAGAACACAAACAAAGAGCCTGAGAAGCTGCAGTGCTGCATTGTGATACTTTAAGATGTGAACAAATGCCTCTGCTGTAAAAGAGCTGACGACCCTGACCAGAGCATCATTAAGTTTTAAAGTGTAATCACTTTTTCCTCTTGTGTTCATCGGTGACTTTTTTCATGGAAAAACAAAGAAATGTCAGAGAGACGGGAGGTAGAGGACAGAATCCACAATTGCTCAATGTGTGTGTGTGTGTGTGTGTGTGTGTGTGTGTGTGTGTGTGTGTGTGTGTGTGTGTGTGTGTGTGTGTGTGTGTGTGTGTGTGTGTGTGTGTGTGTGTGTGTGTGTGTGTGTGTGTGTGTGTGTGTGTGTGTGTGTGTGGCACCGCACGGTTGTGTGTAACACTGTTTTGACAGTGTTTTATTGCGAGCCAAAGCCTCCTGTGTAGCTAATGCTAATGTGACTTTTTGAATACAAATCAAGCTGGAACAAATACCTGTTGGTCAAAGTGTACCTGTGGGACAACACAATCTTGATGTCATTAATATGCAAATGTTCACGCTGGTTCAGTCTGGAGCCTCGGTGACCTGTCGGGGAAGGAAAAAAAAATCAAAAACAAGTGAAAGTTAAGTGGAATGCTGTCTGCAACAGAGGGAGAGACATACTGAATGTGTCCTCTTTTCAGAGGAGGGTTTATTTGAAAAGATAAAACCCCCCCAAACACACAAACAAATAGACAAAAAAGCTTCACACACTGTTGGCAATGCATGTCATCCTCTAATGGGATCATTAGCATGTGGGGGTTTGCCAATAATGTAATAAGATATTACAAATTAATAAAATATTACACTATTTTAAAAATATATTACATAATTGGCTGGTTATTACATTATTGGCCTCGTATTAATAAAAAACTTTTGACATTGTGATAACTGGAGCCAATAATGTAATAATATAGTACAGTATCACTATATGTTTTTTATTTTCAGGGTTGAAGATGTCACAGAGTTGTGAAACATTTGAAGTTCTGTGTCGTGTGCCTGTGTCTCAGCAAACTCCTACTGTACCATGCTTCATGATAATGTGATGTGCTTGGCTGTTTCTGGTTTGTAAATGGAGGACGTAAGCGTAGTAGGCTATCAACAACCTCATTGTAACACATCGACATGTTTTACCCTGAAAATGAATAAAAATAAATTGATACATTATCGACACCAGTTATTACATTTTCAAAGGCGTTTTTAATACTTGGCCAATAACATAATAACGTTAATGGCCTAGTATTAAAAAAAGTTACTGTCATTAGCCATATTCACAGTGTCGCCATCTTTGCTAACCGTCATCATCACTCAGGGTGGGATGACACATAACAACCGTTGAGCTCTTTAACGTTTCCGGTGTTCACCACAACATCTGATATCGGCTAAAAATACAAGCTTGTTAGCATCTTCCAGGCTTGAATAACGTGAAATGAATCTCGGTGTGCGTCGACTATCCACAGTTTTTCTGCTTTCCTATAACTTACATAACATTAGCAAGGGTGTCAAATCAACGTTGACATTACCGTTACCGTTAGCAGTTGCAGCTAACGCCGGCTAACGTAATTCAAATCACCCACCCCGAGGGATGACGGAAGAAAAGATGGCGACGCTGTTAATATGGTGAATTGACTCAAGCATTTTATTACATTATTGGCAAATTATTACGTTATTGGCTTCATAACATTTAAAATGGTAAAATTACATCATTGGCTGTTATTACATTTTGGTTTGCTACAGGGCGTAATGTGAAGGAAGCCTCCATGTACTGTATGGCTGATGCAGGCCAGGTCCTCCTTAAAAGGACAGTTTTTATGTGACAGTGATAATAATTGAACTTAAGTGCTTTTCATTATGCAGATTCTTTGTAGACGATGTAGCTCAGTAGTGGAGCGGTGATGGACGTCTCCTCTAATGCTGATGACAAGAGCTTCTCCAAAGGGAACCAAAGTGGAGGCTCTAGCAATCAGCTGATCCACTGCTAACTCAATTAGCAGGCCGTAGCCCGTCTGTTTCTAACCCCAGCAGTCTCCACGTCGCTGTGTAACATGCTAATTCAATTCTCTGTAGGAGTGTATCCATCTCCCTCAATTACTGTTTGTGGTTTCGGCGTCAGAAAATTGTTTCTGCTTGGGGAAGATCTGATCTCTTTGTTCACACCACACACAGTCAACGTCTGAGAGCACGCCCACACACACAGACACACACACAGCTACTGATGCATCCAGAACCAAAATCTTCTAGTGGCTAGGACATGTTGAATTTAGGTATCAGTGGCATCAGCATTACACGCCCATGCTGCATCTTTGGATCAGTGGCCCAGCATGAAATTTAAGAGCACCCCTCCCATCCACGTTGATGTAATTGTCACCCTCTGGGGCTCCGTCTCATCTGTCAGCAGACGCGCAAAGTACGGCGGCGCCTCGGGTCGGCTCCATCGTCGGGGTGGGAAATTAGTTTTGAAGTTATCTGTGGAAACACAAGCCATATCAGGCTCCACACCAAATTTCTTGAAAAATTTTAGAAATAAGATTAACCTGAACCAGATCCGAATGTCGACCGTCGACAAGCGATGTGCCGCCACGCTCAATTAAATGTCATTGAACGCACCAGAAAACATTTCCAACTGGCTGACAGTTTTTAATAAACCAATAAACTATCTGAGAAGTGTCTCGGAAAAGTTTCAGAGTCGACTTTCTCACTGTTGCAGTAATTAAATGTGTGAGCCTCAAGAGTAAAGCAGTGTGTACTTTCAATATAAAAAAAAGTATTGTGTGGTTCTATTGTACAAATAGACATAATTTGTAGCTGGAGGCCTTGTTATTTCCGAAATTCTCCTTTATCCACCAAGTTAGAGACAACACATTCATCTTCACAGAGAGTGGAAGAGCTTCTTAAAGGAATAACTCAGCATTTGGAGTGATACACTTCTTCTTTGTTTGTTTGAGAGTGAGATGAAAAGATCGATATTAATCCAGACCTGGAGTCAGGAGCTGATAAGTGGTGAACAGCGACTTTCTGCAGTCTTATGGTATGTTAGGAATCAATCGATCAATCAAACTTTGTTTGTAGAGCACTTAATAGCAACCCTAAGTGCTTTACATGATAAACTGGAAGATTCCCTTTCAGAATTTTTGTGAGTGCCACGGGGGCCGCTGCCCGGGTCGGCATCTCTGTCAACATGGGAATCAAACCCATAACCTTAAGGTCAAGACAGAGCTGATCAGACAGACACATGGTCATCTTTCTCTGAGCACTGATATTAAGGAGTCGACCTGTGTGTGTCTGTAACTGTAACCACAGAGTGTTACATATTTCCCAGTTCATAGCTGTACAGGTCAGTGCCTCGGAGCGTTGCCCCATGACATTAAATAATAAACTAAAAGGACAATTATGCACATAGACATACACGCATTTTCCTACACACGTGCATTCACACACAGAAATTAAAACACTGAGGAAACGCTATCTTACGCTCAACAATAACAACAAGGAAGGAAAAAAAGATAAATGGCATAGAATAAAATAAATAGATATAATAAATAGATAATACAAAGGAATGAAAATAGTAATTTTGCATCAAATTAATAATTCATGTTATAAATCTAAAAATAATAAGGAATGTTACTTGTACATTCAGTAACACAGCAGTGACTTGAGCACATACAGTACAGTGTGGTTGTAACAGACTGTCCCTTCATTTGTGGAAGAAGGAAATAAACAAGATCCACCCTGGTGATTTGTGACCGGGTGGTTTGGTGTATTTCTCTGGTTCAGACAGTCCAACCACATTCCAGCTTTATCTTGATACCCTACTTATGCAGCCTCCCCGTGATGTTTGCAGGATGCGAAGATCAGGAAAACATCAATTTATTCTGATATAGAAGTATGCAAGCTTCCTTTACCCCAGGCTAAATGAGCTCATTTAAACTGAAGTAGCATTTTTTTATATATAGTATTACAAATTTTACAGGTGAAACCAGGCACCAGCCAACAGCAGACTCATTGGCTGCTTTTAAATCAGTCAATTGTAATATCTTAATGTACAACTCAGACTAATACAAATGCAGCATTAACAGCAAGTCTAAGAACTTTTTCTTTTATCTTCTCGTCTCACTCTGAGAAAACAGATAAGTGAATTTACCAAGAACTCCAAGTATTCCTTTAAATAAGACACATCTCGGTGCAGTTTGTTAAAACTAAACAGGGTGAAATGGTGTTGAGCCACTTTGCTGCACACTGCTGGAGCCAGTCCCAGTGGAGAGCAAATCTTCCCAAAGTGTAACTGGCTTTAAAAAGAGGCTGAAAACTGCTCTGCTCCGCTCTCGCTTCTTCTAAGCACTTCATCTGGCACTTAAATGATCTATTGTACACTTTTAACATCTATTTGAATGCATGTTTAATACCTGGTAAACACTGAATGACCTCTAGGTGAGCTAAACTAATAGACATGCCTTGTTTGCCTGGTCTGAGGAACCTTACTTATTACAGTTTCTCTCTCTCCCTATAAATAATAAACCACATGACCTGATGAGAGGAGAAGTCTTTGCAGTGGCCACAGTGTCTCCATTAAAATACACGCTTCATCCTGCTGAAGTGTCCTTGAACAGGAGCTTTGGTCTCTAGCTGCTCTCTGCTCGCTCCGTGTTACCTGCAGCTCAGTTCCCACTAGATGTAAATGTAATGACGGGGGAGCGCTCTGTGTTTCTGTCTGTGCCAAGTCTGAGGCAAAACAAACAGGATGAAAATGTTTCCATTTTGTCCTTGATTCACTTTTTGGAAAATTCTAACCTTGTTGTCATTCACTCTTTTTTTTCTATCTCCAGTGTAGCTCTCCTCCCTCTGTCCTCCTCTCACTTCTCCTCCCATCTCATCTTCTCATATCTTTTCTTTTTTTTCACTGTCACTGTCTCTCTCTCTCTGATAGCCTGGCTCTAACTCAAACTAGTGTGTTATTGATGACTTGCTCTGTGTTTCTGCTGTTCTGGCTTCTGTCCTACACTTGCTTCATAGGAGCCAAATCTCTTGCTCCCGTACAAACACACACACACATGCACACACACGTGCACACACACACACTCTCTGGCACACTGTTGGCCTCATCCCAGTCGGGATCAGAGGCCCCGTGCGGCCCGTCCTGTCTCCCTGCCGGCTGCTTGCTGTAATCAGTCATTGTGGAGTGGACACCCCATCCATCATGGAGGCTAAGCTCCCTTCATGGCTCTGGCCCATAACCCACAGCACACCTGTCAACAGCGGTCCACATCACCGCTCTGACTTTGCACTGTCTCCTCAACTCTGTGAATAAAACTTAAGTTCTCAAAGAAGAAAATGAAGGTGTCCTTTCAAAATAAAGTTGCCCTTAATTCATCATCAGCTTATCATTAATCTTGTGAAGTCTAATCTAAAACATTGAAGATGAGTCTGTCGCTGCATCAGGTCTTATTGACTCCTATATTGTTTTTTTTCTTTGAATGATTTAACGCCAGATGGAAAGTCATAGCTGAGAATCCTGACTAACTTAGAAATTACTATATTGAGAATACCTGGGGGGGCGGGTGGGGGATTTGATTTATCATTATTAAAAACACACATAATTATTTTAGTTTAGTTGATTCACTTTAGTTGAGTTGCACATGGTTCAATAAGATAAACACAGTAAAAGAGTTATATTCCTGGCACAGGAGAGGAAGGAGTCCTCCCCTTCATTTCAACAAGTCATTGAAAACTTATGGTTCAATAACGTGATGCAACCAAGTGCCAAGTGGTGTAACCAGTATTTTTTCATAAAAATCCGACCAAATACAGGAAACTAAATCTGGCCTCAAATGTGAAATAAATGTCAATCACTTTTGAATGCAACACTATGTTTCTTGACAATTTTTACATAATTTGTCACATTAGCAGTGGTTTTTAGGTTATGTCCCAATCAGTGTTGCCCAAATACATTAAAATTTAGATATAGACATACAGAAGAAAATCTATTTCGATGTAATGTTTTCAGAAGAAAGTATATATTTTTTATAAGAACACTTAAATCCAGTGGTGGATCAAATATTTATCATTCTTTTGTTGTTACACCATTTGACATTGTCAGGGCATTCTTACTTTTTATTTTTTAATGGTTCAAATGTCATTTCAAATGGCATAAAACCAATGTGAATTCAAAATGTATATTTTTTTTAACAAACCTGATGCTTTTAAAACATTTTTTAAAGATAATTCTGAATTGCCAACCCTTGTCTCTCTCTGACCCTTATGTAATCAGGAAGAAGAATTAAGATAGAGATTTTAATTAAATTTTTTAAAACCTAACTACAGAAAATAAAATGTCAAAAAGAAGTGTGAATATAATAACGTTTGTTTTACAATAAATTATGTTGTTATTTTGTAAAGTTTGTATCTTTTTCACTATTGCAATGTTTGTTATGTTGTATTTTGTGGATTGCATGTATTTTTTAATTGAGCATTCTTGAGTCCATCAGTTTATATTTTAATTGATATAATCAAAGATCAGGTAAACAATAAAATGATGAATCACACATGTACATTGATGTACATTAACAGTAGTCTGAGAAGACATGATGTAAGACAGTTGACTGTGTCACCAGCATCCTGAGTCAAACAACTGTACAACATCAAATGGACAGATGTGTAAAAAGAAGAAGAATGTGTTTGTGATGTAAGTCACAAATTTGCTGAAAAAAAAGTCACATAAAAGGAGGTTTTTGTGCAACATTTCTATCAATTTTGCAACATGTCGACTTTGAACTCTCAGAGAAAAAAATATTTGGATTTTGTCAATCAAAGAAACTTTTAAAAAACAAAATACAGATGAGTTCATTCCTATTTTAGAAATTTGAAAGAGCTTCACTTGGAAATGAAAGATGAGACACACAGAGGTCACAGAGAAAGTGAAGCCTCTCCAGCAGGTTAATAGCTTGTCTCAGTTTGCTGATGTTTGCTCTGCCCTGCTGTACATCTTTTTTCTTTTTTTTGACTTTTTGATTTTTGTTTCTTTGCCTCCGCAGATAGCTGCTCTGCAGAAAGGAGGAGACAGCTTCCCACTCACAGCCGCCTCAGGCAAAGTGCTCGGAAAGGTGCGGCAAAGGACAGACGCGCAAAAATAGAAGCAAATAGTTCTCAGATCTTGTTGTTTTGTTGCCGGCTGACTTCAAAGAACAAACACCATGCTAAAAGTCAAACTCAACAAAGTGTGTGTGTGATGAGAACAATGACAGAGAGAAAGAGAGAGAGAAAGAGAGAGAGGGATGGATGTTGAAAAGTTACCAGAGTCTCTTTGTGTCCAGGCGCTGCGCAGCTCTGACAGCAGCTCCAAGCCGGTGTACGTCTCCGTGGGACACAAGATCAGTCTGGACACGGCTGTGCGCCTCACACACTCTTGCTGTCGCTACCGTGTCCCCGAGCCCATCAGACAGGTACACACACACACACACACACACACACACACACACACACACACACACACACACACACACACGACAAAAACACACAGAGCCACTGAAAGTAAAGAAGCCTGCCACAGTGAAAAGGCACAACTCTAAAGACTCTGTGATTGGATGTAACAAAAGTTACAACTCCTCAGCTGTGAGGGAGAGTGAACGGTGATCATCGCTTGTGTAACGGCGTCCTGCTGTGAGGCAGGGAGCGTGTGATCATTACACTGTGTGCGCCTTGCAGCAGAAGGGCCTTGGAGAAGTGGAGGAAATAACATGCAGTCGAATTAGGGATGTGTAGTTTGTTTTTCTATGAACCAGATAACTGGTCAAAGCTGCAATGTGACAGTGATGGTTTTGTCTTAGACGTTGTTTTTAACTCAAAAGCAGAAAAACGGTAGGCCTCATTCACAAACTGTTCTTAAAGGAGACATATTCTGCCCCCTTTCCACAGATTGAAATAGTCCCCAGGTGTCTTAAAGACATGTCTGTGACATGCTTCAGTCAAAATCCCCCAAGGATCAGACATCACATCTCTTTTCATCCTCTCTAAACAGCCCTGTTCAGAACGGCTGCTTTCAGTGTCTGTCCCTTTAAATGCAAATGAACCACTGCTTGCCCCGCCCCTTCTACCGGTACCAGGTAGGGGTGGGGTTATGCAAATTCGAAAACTAATGACATCATTGTCAGACAACTGAGGGAACAGCTCATTAAACCACATGGATTTCAACCTAGGGAGCCTGAGCATTACAGATTTTTTTTTTGTCAGTTCTCACATTTTGGGGTCCAGAAGGCAAAACAAACACCCATATATGTTAAAGGGAAACTTCGTTTTTTTTTCAACCTGGGCCCTGTTTTCATATGTTTTTCTGTATATGTGAGTGATGGATAATACTTTTATTGAGGTGGCTGCAGTATTGAGCCGGGCAGGCAGCCTGCAGCCCAGCTAGAGCTCTTCAACCGGGCAAGTGGCTCCCGTCAAAGTTCGCCCTATAAACCTGCATTTTTTTCACACTGACAGGCTGAGATAGTTACAATGAGTGTCTGACAACATACTGGAAAGGAGAAATGAACGTATGTCTCTACCTTTAGCACGTCTCTTCTTCTTCTGACTGGCAGTAGTCATCCTGGTCAAAGTGGTCACTGCAGACCCTGTGGTCGGCACGGCGACGGCGCAGTGCATCCACAGGAGTGTTAGCATCCATTTGTAGCACAGCTAACTGTTAGCCATAACTTGTGAAAGCTCTGTGAAAGCTGCGTGAAGAGCAGCCCAACATTTTGTTGTTGATTTGTAAATGCTCCGGTCGTCTCTCTTCACCTCAGTCAGGTAACAGTATTCCCCACCGGTGTTTTGCCGCGAGTTATCGCAAGATTTCAGAACGAGATTTCTAGCGTGGTGAGATTTGGACACAGATCACAACAAACAGCGACCTCCAGCTAAAGGTAGAGACTATTACGTTCATTTCTCCTTTCCAGTATGTTGTCGGACACTCATTGTAACTATCTGAGTCTGTCAGTGTGAAAACAATGCCCGTTTATATGGCGAACTTTGACGGGAGCCACTTGCCCGGTTGAAGAGCGTTAGCTGGGCTGCAGGCTGCCTGCCCGGCTCAATACTGGAGCCACCTCAATAAAAGTATTATCCATCACTCACGTATACAGAAAAACATATGAAAACAGGGCGCAAGTTGAAAAAAAACGAATTTTCCCTTTAAAGAGCCTTCAAAAAGTGATATTTCCATAATATGTCCCCTTTAAGATGCAAAAGGAGGGAACATGGCTTTGGCATGTTCCTGGGAGAGATTGCAGGGCAGATAACTGTCTCTAGCAGTATATCTCGGAAAGTGGCATCTAATTCTCAGCTACGCACAGAGGGATTGACCTTTAACCACACAAGACTACACAGGAGATTCAAATTCTCCTCTAACAGTCAGTAGTGCGCTGTTCTCCAGATACAACATTCAGTGGACGACTGACAGAATCCCACGTGCCTTTTTTTTCTGTTACTTTGCATCAAGTGCTGACGGTACTAAATATAACAGCAGGTTTTTGGTTCACTTCCTGCAGCAGTAGCTCCACTTCAGCACTTGGGCTCCGATGCTCCATCTTTAGATTTTCATTTTAACTTTCTTTCTCACCTCCTCTTCTCAGTTTCTGTGGTTTCTGTGTGCACATGGCCCTGCAGTCTAATGCCTTTTTACAGGACTGATGGGGCATTTACCTTTACTAATCCTATGTTATTAGAATCACCTGTATGAGATGGCATTCATCAGTCAATCTAAGAGGAAAGATGCAAACAATTAACACCTTCATGAATCCGAAAGTTTTCTTAAGAAATTCTTAAGAACAACTTAACTCATTGAGTGCCAACCACGTAATTTCTTGTTTTTCGTTCCCATGCGTTGAGTGCCAAAAACGAAATTTTTCGTTTTTTGCTTTTTTTTTAAATTATGAAAATAGACACTTTAATACACATTATATGTAAATTTGGGGACTCTACGACGAGGAGAACTGAAATAGATGACGATCAAAGTCACATGACAGCTCATGATGTGGAAGTTTTTATCATAACTCGGCTTTTGCAAACGGAGTTCTGCATGCAGATGCAGCAGCTGCTGCAGCGCAGCTGCTCTGCTCTCACCCGCGAGGCTCCAGCAGCTCGGAGCCGAAACAGGAAGCTCTCAGCCGACAGTCCGCCCGGTCTTCATCTGGAGCAACACCGTGTCCTCCCCAAAGTCCTCCCGCGGTAAAATCTGATGGTCTCTGGGCCAAAGCAGACCGGCATCACCGACCCGTACCACAGAAGGACCGCGACCACCGGCGGGACCGGTCTTCCCGAGCCGCGGTGGCCGACTGACCCTCACGTTCCGCGGCGAGAGGCTGTGACACGGCACGGTGCGTCTGTGTTATTGTTGTTTAGTGGCGCCCCCCCCGCCCCCGGGGCCTGTTGTTCGAAAGTAGAATAAAGATATCCAGGATAAGTGGAAAAGCCAGGTTGGGCAAAGTCTCATAAGTCCATCCTGGCTTAATTGGTTGTTTGAACGCCGAGCCAGGCTGAGGAGGAGCAGCTTTGTCAAGCCAGGTGTAACTTATTCTCTCGTCAGTAGACCACAGAGATTGATCACAGATTCACCGATGAGAGGACAGGTGTGGCTACTTTCCTCCAATCAACACCGGATCTTGAAGTAAGGTGACACACCTCTTAGAAAAAAAGAAAAAAAAGCACCGCTGCTGTCGTAAAGCTCAGAGAGAGTGGACAACTGCGGACTGATTGAATGTTGGAGTAGCCTAATCAAAAATTATAATTAAATTATTAAATCACAATCTAAGTTCCTTTCACAAATTAACAGCTGTGCACTTTGCCTTAATGATGAGCAGTGGAAGTTGATACATTGCACAAATCTCTTATCATCTAAAGTAAAGTTCATACAGCACAAATAGAAGTGGCCAAAAGTGCAACAGGTGAAAATTAATTAAATATAAGAACATTATGCAGTCTGGTGCTTCAATAAATTGCCGATAACAATGTTCAAATGAGGTGTATAAATTATTTGGAAGGTGCCTGCTCAAACAATTGTATTCTTGTTTTTCTTCCCTCAACCAATATTCGGCCAATATACTGTATTTTGTAACATATTTTATAAAAATAAAAATAAATCTATTGCTATTTTTGCTCCATTGCTTTTTATGAGAAGCCATGTAGTACCAGTGGTCATAGAAAATATCATAGATGGGTCACAGATATCGAAAATAGTGAGTATTGACTGAAGAACAGTGTGCACAATTCTGTGCTAATGTGTTTTACAGATTTCACAAACCGTCAGACATCTTTATGCCCTTTAGCACTGGCAGATGCAAAGATTCAGTGTGAGAAGCACATGAATAGGCCTAATTATGAAAAAAAGAAAAGAAAAATAACCTAATAAATATTGTAAATGTTTCATGTTTTTTGATTATAGTAAATGTATTTAGTTTGTTTAGAAATCAGGCCAATACGTACATAAGAACATGGAATAACTGAGTGAAACACGTTGATTTCTGATCAGAGTGACTGCTGACTTGACAGATAAAGACAACAGAATCAACTTAGCCTGGCTGTTAGCCTGGTCTGGAGCAGGCTAGCTGCAGAGAATAAATCACCATAGTAACTTGACCAGGATAAAGGTATCCAGCTTTCGAACAACCAACTTGAGGCTAAATTCAGCCAGGATAACCAACATATCCCGGCTTAATCCCTTATTAGTGCAGCAGATTAATTGCATATTTCAAGAGAATCGTTCACTTTGGTATAAAAGCATGAAATTTGGCACAGATACTCTCTAAGGGTCACTTTTTGGGAAAAATGTTGGCCGCAAAAATTTTAAATGGCGGCCATTTTTTCAAGATGTTCTGTATTTAGTCTAGTAGGAAGAGGGGGGTATCATGTATCCCCTGAAAATATACTTCAAAACAGTGTTTCTACATTGGAAAAAATGTGTAGAAAATGATGAGCTATGTTAAAAAGTTGTCAGAATGTCCCATGTATCATTTTTATGCAAATTAGTGCTGCCATTATCGAAAAAACCTAATTTCACTATATCTCAGCCAATATTGCAGATAAGTGAACAAATAAGATGTCTACACCCATGTTTTGAGGGTCAGAGGTCATAATAAAACTATTCATAAAGTGATCACATGTTGGTGCCATGCTAGTAAGCAAACCTAACCCTTTTACCAATTACAAGACGCCAATATTGGAGATACCAAATAAGGTGTCTAGACAGAGGTTGTTGTGTGTTTAACCAAGGTTTATTTGGATCAAACATCATAATAGAACTCTTGTTGATGTGACCACTCTTCTCTTTCCCATGCCAGATAAACAGTCAAGTAAATGGTTCTCCACTATGCATCACTCATCATCGTTTTCACTGAAATCATCAGAGGTAAAATCATCCTCTCATTCCTCTTTCTCCTCCTCTTCCTGTTCATGCTCCCCAGTGTCATGGGGATCAACCAGTGAAGTTGGTAGGATAGGACCACAGGACCACACTGGTTTCAAACACTCCTTCATCAGTCTTCATCCATCCCTGCCCCTCATCATAGGGTTTTGGTTTTTCCAGAATCGGTTCATCAGCTTGCTCCAACTGCCTCAGTATCTCAGGCTTGACACTCTAGCAGTCACTGAGTTGACTGAATACGTGAAACCTGGGATTCTTCTTCAAGGGCCCCACCTTCCTTCTCCCTTTGATGGCACTGGTACAGTCTTCTCCACTGAACACATAGAACCCAAGAAGAGTGGTGCGGTGGTCTTCTCCCAGGGATTCTGCAAGCTCAGAGATGTTGAGAAGTTGTTGGTGTTGGGTTAAAGAAGCTTCCTGGATCTTCACACTGTAGGGGTCTGATGAAGTCAGCTTTAGCAGCCTTGCCCACAGCTTCTGCTCGTACTGTAACACGTCCATCTCAACATCAGTGGGGACAGATGCACCGGAGGCAGGCAGTAGTAGTATTGCAGAATCCCTGGGAGAAGACCACCGCACCACTCTTCTTGGGTTCTATGTGTTCAGTGGAGAAGACTGTACCAGTGCCATCAAAGGGAGAAGGAAGGTGGGGCCCTTGAAGAAGAATCCCAGGTTTCATGTATTCAGTCAGTGACTGCTAGAGTGTCAAGCCTGAGATGCTGAGGCAGTTGGAGCAATTCACCTGTCTGATGTTTGGACAGAGTTGTGAGTCTTCAGTGGATGTTGTCCGTGCCAAGTTGCTACGCAACATGGTGGGGGAGGACAAGAAACTCACTTGCAAGTCTAAGGTTGACCTGGCTCGCCTTCCTCCATGCCACTCTGCTCTGAAGCCACATGCCCGACGTGTGAACTACCGTGTCAGTGTCAGTGTCCGTGTCCGTGTCCGTGTCCGTGCCTTGTACAAGCGAGCTGATGAACCTATTCTGGAAAAACCAAAACCCTATGATTAGGGGCAGGGGTGGATGAAGACTGATGAAGGAGTGGTCCGATCCTACCAATTTCACTGGTTGATCCCCATGACACTGGAGAGCATGAACAGGACGAGGAGGAGAAAGAGGACCATTTACTTGACTGTTTATCTGGCATGGGAAAGAGAAGAGTGGTCACATCAACAAGAGTTCTATTATGATGTTTGATCCAAATAAACCTTGGTTAAACACACAACAACCTCTGTCTAGACACCTTATTTGGTATCTCCAATATTGGCGTCTTGTAATTGGTAGGTTTGCTTACTGGCATGGCACCAACATGTGATCACTTTATGAATAGTTTTATTATGACCTCTGACCCTCAAAACATGGGTATAGACACCTTATTTGTTCAGATATCTGCAGTATTGGCTGAGATATAGTGAAATTAGGTTTTTTCGATAATGGCGGCACTAATTTGCATAAAAATGATACATGGGACATTCTGACAACTTTTTAACATAGCTCATCATTTTCTACACATTTTTTCCAATGTAGAAACACTGTTTTGAAGTATATTTTCAGGGGATACATGATACCCCCCTCTTCCTACTAGACTAAATACAGAACATCTTGAAAAAATGGCCGCCATTTTGAATTTTTGCGTGGCCAACATCTTTTTCTCAAAAAGTGACCCTTAGAGAGTATCTCTGCCAAATTTCATGCTTTTATACCAAAGTGAACGATTGTCTCACTAATCTGCTGCACTATATCTAGGTTTCGAACAACAGGCCCCTGATGGTGGTTTTGTGAATAGAACAACAATTGTTGTATATATTTATCTTATACGAGACCTTTGATCCAGAAATGCGAGTGTCAGAAGAGCGACAGGCACAAACAGAGCACCTTTCATAAAAGACGCTCTATCTCCTTTTCCAAAAAAAAAGGAGGGATTTTGGTGAAACCCAGCCATGTTTAGCTTGACTTTTCTCAGGAACGGAGGCACGTAGAAACAAACGGTTTGTGGTCATTTGAAGCATAAAGTTAAACCTTTCAATTGAGCTACAGTATGTGTTGGTGGCAATAATATAGAATACACTATGGCTCTACATAAAAAGTCAAAAATGGTCTAAATTGCCGGTACACTTGACTAAAACTTTGGAAAGGAGCGCGGCACTCAATGAGTTAAGAATATATATATATATATATATATATATATATATATATATATTTATAATTACTTAAAGGTACATTGTGTAAGAATTCCTCCCATCTAGTGGTGCGGTTGTAGATCGCAAGCAACTCAGTCGTATTTTTCATGTTGCATTCACGTGAAATCGGACTTAAGGCAGACGGACGACAGCCGCTGCACAAAACGGCATAAACAAGCCTCTATGTAAACAAGTGGCCCGTCAGGACGAAGCAAAACAATACACTTGAGAATATGTTGTCATGGCGATGTGGTATTGTTTACCTGACCCACGTTTTACCGGCTTTCTCTCCACTTCTGTGACTAAAATGACATCTAGTTTGTTACTGACGGCCGTCTGCCTGACTGCACCTGAATGCAGCATTCAGGCGCAGTCCTCACAGTCCTCACTGCGTTACCGCGGTGACTTTTCACAGACGCCACCTGGACCTGAGCCGACAGCTCCGGTGTCTCCGCTGAGTTTCCGTGGTTTCCTACCGTCACGCTGCCACTGAACGTAAAAACATGGCGACACGACATGGCAGCAGCACCGAGCTTACCCGCTCCATGGAGATATGAATGATATGAACGGCTCATTCAGAGCTGAAAGGAACACTTCACTTTGTTGATGGGGGGGATTATAGATGAATGAAAAACAGACTTTTGAACGAAATAATCGATTTTCGTGAATAGATAACAGGGGAAGTTACACAATGTCCCTTTAATAATATTTACTGCTCATCCTGTAGTTGCTTTTAGTAGATGTCGTATTCAGATAAACTCTGCGAACAGCGAACATTTTGAAATGTTGAACCAGCCCAGTGTTTCGCAAGAGCGTCGCTTTGTGTGTGTCGTCCGTCTTTGTCTGGGTCCATGTCCCTGCCACACACAGTCAGAGATAACAAGCTAACATGCTGCAGGGTAACGGGACAGAGCAGGATGATTGATGCTTCAGCAGGACAGGGACAGGGACAGGGACACTGAGCAGGAGAAGTCCTGAGTACCTGTTAGCCAGGAGTGCCCCACACACAGATTAGTGACAGATTAAAGCAGAAACCTGAATTAATGAGTGGAGAAACATAACAACCACGACCCGAGGGCTCACTGAATGTTTGACACGCAGAGTTATCGTATGGATGTATGCTGCGTCTCTCCTCAGCAGAGTGCAGTGCAGTAGACTCTGTTCTGGAGGCTCATCGTCTTACTAATACATTGTATGAATTATTTGAAAATCATATCACTCCCTGAGGTTAAAATGTTGAGTTCTGGTGCAGTTGCATGAGGCTGAATGAGGCATGGAAACACACAAACCCCGCTCCTCCTCATTATCTGATATCTGAAGAAACTTAAAACAGTGGTGCATTGGTTCTCATTCTCGTACCACTTATATACACAGATTTGCTGTAGAAGTCATTGGTTGCGACATACACAAATGAAAATGTCTCATATTTACAACAGGAAACGTGGTGTCATACTGAGACAAATTACATTTTTGGTCCAGGAATGTCTCAAGTACAGTTATCTGCTTGTTTGACTGAAATGTTCAAATGAGACGCCTGAATCTGGACGGATTACTCTTGTTGTCAAACTTGACAAAAATAAAACCAAAATGACTGTTAATGGTAAATTAATATTCTGTCCACTGTATCAGTATCTCCTTCTTTACTCTTAAAGGTACATTGTGTAGGAATTCCTCCCATATAGCGTTGTGGTTGTATATTGCAAGCAACTCAATCATATTTTTCATGCTGCATTCACGTGAAATTGGGCAGACGGCAGACGGACGACAGCTGCTGCACGTAACGGCGTAAACAAGTGGCCCGTCAGCACGAGGCAAAACAATACACGTCATATGTTGTCATGGCGATGTGGTATTGTTTATCTGATCCACGTTTTACCGGCTTTCTCTGGACTTCTGTGACTAAAATGACATCTGGTTTGTTACCGACGGCCGTCTGTCCGACTGCAGGTGAATGCAGCATCAGTGTAACGCTCCATTCCTCCTCACTGCGTTACCGCGGTGACTTTTCACAGACGCCACCTCCACCTGAGCCGACAGCTCCGGTGTCTCCGCTGAGTTTCCGTGGTTTCTTACCGTCACGCTGCCACTGAACGTAAAAACATGGAGACACCACATGGCAGCAGCACCGAGCTTACCCGCTCCATGGAGATATGAATGATATGAACGGCTAATTCAGAGCTGAAAGGAACACTTCACTGATGATTAATCAACACACTGATTAATGAAAAACAGTCGTGAATAGATAACAGGAAAAGTTACACAATGTTCCTTTAACTGAAGCTTCCAAGTTTTCATTTCATACGCGTGTATTGCACAACTGATCATCACCAGCTTCCAGACTATTGAACTCCACCCATTTTATTCATCAGTATGTGAGCATGTGTCCTGGGCAGCATTACTTATGTGAAAAAGAAAGTTGTATTAATACTTTTTGTATCCATAGGGAGCTTGGTAAAAAAAAAAAAAAAAAATCGGAACAGTGTAGAAAAAGAAAGAAGTGAACTTACTCAAACTCTGCAGCTTCCTCTCAGTTCAGCTGGAGGCTAGACGCTCAAGGCTACATTAGCCACCGCTAGCACAACACAGCACACCTGGTGATGTGGTTGAGTTACATTGAGGATAATGTGTACCAGGTTATCAAAACCTCTGCCAGGTTTTGATAAGGTAGAAAAAAGTGAGTGTTGAGTGCAAAGGGAGAATAATATGTCTCCTTTAATACAGGTGGAATAACATTCCCCCTGATACCTCAGGCAATAACATAGTTACTGAGCAATTTCAGGTTCTGTGTGTTGAGTCTTAAAGAATTTATTCATTCAGTGCTGATTTGATTTCAATAAACCGTTTTGATGATCAGAAACAGCAGAACAAGATAATAATTCAAAAACAGTACTACTGTATGTACACACAGTTCAAACAGAAAGAGTCCAGGGAATAAAACTTTGTCTGAACCTTCCTCCTCCTCCTCCTCCTTTTTTCTTTTCTGCCACTAGGTTGTGCTGTGCTTCTGCTGTCCGACATGCTTTTACCTCTGCTGCACAGAAAACACACTAATACACGTGCCCGCACACACACACACACACACACACACATCTCAAAATCAGTTTTTCACCAAGGGAGCTGCAGTAGCATCGGCTTACTCATCCCCTCCTGTGTGTGTGTTTATTTCATGAAAGTGTGAGTGCAATGTGTTTAGCTGGTAGGAGGAAGAGGAGGAGGAGGAGGAGGAGGAGGAAGAGGAGGAAGCAGCAGGGGCTGAATATGGACAGGGACACTCAAACTTCCTCCCTCCAGTCACTGACACCTCTGTCTTTGTCTTCCTCTCTCTTCTTGCCCTGTGTTTCCACTGTCTCTGCCCGTCCCACAGATATTTCCTATTCTCTTTATCGCTGACATCACAGAAAAAAAAACAGAACTTCACAGATCTAGTCCTGGTGAGTCTCATGTTCACAGCTGAACTCGCCGTTTGTGTCGCTCTTTCGTGGGCAGAGCAAAGATCCTCGTCCCTGGGGCTTTTTGAAACCTCAGTCGAAACTGGTGGAGAAAAACTTTCTCCAAAAAGCTGTTGATCTGACAGGAAGGCTCTGGGTTACGTAACGGCTTCGTGTTTGAAGTTTGAACACAACTGCACTAACTTCCCCGCAGTCCAGACACACGTCATGGACAACAACCGGGACGGGACGGGCCAGACAGACGTCAAAGTACAGAGATGTAAATACGTGATAATGTCAGGTGCACACTAGGCTGTCGCAATCATTACATAATCACCTGATCTTAATTATTTGAGCTGACCACCATCATTTTGTATGATGGTTAAAATGGTTTCTGGGGCGTCGTTCAGCTCAGTTGGTAGAGCAGGCGCCCCATATGCATAGACTGTCCTCGCTGCAGCCGGCTCCGTAGCAAATCACGACTCTGGCGGCCCTTTGCAGCCTGTCATTCCCCCTCTCTCTGCCTCCCCATGTCTCTCTTCACTAAATTATCAATTCAAGGCAAAAATGCCCCAAAGATATACTAAAAAAAATCATTTCCATTCATCTGTATAAAAACAGCTGCAAGAAACTATGTCAAAAATGTCATTACCATCACTATTTCCTCCTCCTATTCCACCGAGGTTTGACTTGTCCTCTTTTAATGACATCATCACGTTGCGCCCCCTTCTTCTTCCATATTTTAATGACACATGAGTGGAGCCACAAACTGTTTATCTAGAGGAGTTTCATTTCTAATATTCTACGACCACATTTAAAGGGGACATATTATTGAAATATCACTTTTTGAAGGCTCTTTAACATATATTTAGGTGTTTGTCTTGTCTTCCGGCCCAAAAATGTGAGAATTGACAAAAAAATCTGTAATTCTCAGGCTCCCTCGGTTGAAATCTGTGTGGTTTTATGAGCTGTTCCCTCAGTCGTCTTCCAGTGATGTAACTAGGATTTGAATTTGCATAACCCCACCCCTACCTGGTACCAGTAGAAGGGGCGGGGCAAGCAGTGGTTAATTTGCATTTAAAGGGACAGACACTGAAACCAGCCGTTCTGAACAGGGCTGTTTAGAGAGGATGAAAAGAGCTGTGATGTTTGATCGTTGGGGGATTTTGACCAAAGCATGTCACAGACATGTCTTTAAGACACCTGGGGACTATTTCAATCTGTGGAAAAGGGGCAGAATATGTCTCCTTTAAATGAACATCTATTGACATCATGGATGTAATTGCAATGCCAATACATAGCTCTTCTTCTTCTTCTTCTTCTTCTTCTTCTTCTTCTTCTTCTTCTTCTTCTTCTTCTTCTTCTTCTTCTTCTTCTTCTTCTTCTTCATAAGGTGTAAGTGTATTATTAAACTATGTTTTGGCATAAAGCAATCAGAAAAAGAACCGCAATTATTTGTATGGCAATTAATCGTCAACTAAAATGTCATAATTGTGACAGCACTAGTAACACACACACACATACACATGTGCACACTTGGCTGGGCACAGCAGCTAAAGGTTGCCAAGGTATCCATGGCAGACATTGTGTTGTGGTTTGTGTGTGTATGTGTGTGCGTCCTGGCGGTGAACCACAACTATTCACTCCGAGCAGTGATGCAGTTTGTCAGACAAGGACACAGCTGACACAACAAGAACACAAACACTCGTCTTATTAATGTTCGTAAACCTTCATCAGGTAATTCATATAGTGTGTCTTATGTTTGTCTATATGTTTTTTACCTTAGATAAAGTGTGGGAACCAGTACCAGGTGTTTGATTCTATGTATTATCAACCTATCAATAACATGGAGGAAAGCAGCAACTTGGAAAAAAGGGGAAATGACATTGATCAGTTCTCAGCTAATCACAGTAATTACCCAGGTCTATAATAACTATTTCAATGTAAGCCAACTTAATATTCTCCTCCGGTGGACGTTTATTAAATTTCAGTTGAAAAATGAGCCAAATCCAATCAGATATTGTCGAAGGTTCTTGGATTAGCACAGGGTGTCAGGTTTTAGTTACAGTTTTAATAATCAGGACTGACAGAGGTAAAGTGTCACTGCAGTTTGGTGATCGTGTCCAAAAATCTGTGAATTAACCCTTTGCTCTGCGGAGGCGTCCTCCTCCTCCTCCTCCTCACCATCTAATGAGATCCTCTCACCTCACATCATGAGTGGAGTAAACCCCTCCTTCCACAGCACACAGACATTCACACAGAGGAAGATAAAAGGGAGAGATGACATCATGGCTGGATTCTGCAGAGAAGGCTGATGTGTGAATGCACTGCAGCAGAATCTTATGTACCACAATGAAAAACTGACACACACACACACACACACACACACACACACACACACACAGGAGCTCAGACTAATTCACGCCCCATCTCAGCCTTGCTTCCTGACACCATTAAATTCTCACACTCCCACACTTCACTTGATAAAGCCTAAGAGTGCATGTGATGGGAAGTGGAAGGCGACCAGTTACACGACTGTGTTATTTCACTCTGAGGTCACTGTGACAGTGAGGGGGGGTCGGAGAGAGGGAGTGACCCAACCAAAGATGACAAATCTAATCCCCGAGCTTTGTTTTGATTCGTCGTCTCGTTGAATCTAACGTCTCTCAGTCATCTGCTGTTTTCCTGGCTGCTGCCTGAGGTGGAGCCCACTGCTGTGTTGATGTATTCATCCTGATCAGAAGAGTTGACTTCAATTTTAAAGCCGTGTCACCACATACATAACCGCGTATTGGCAGATTTAACTGTAAGCCCTAATGATGAAAGCTGCAGGGAAGTGAATGACATAAGGCTCAGTAAGTTCTCAAGCTGCAGGAGCGAACAACACAGGAACACTGGTAAATCACTTCAAGGGATTAAAGTCTGTGCACTTCTTTAAAATCTGACTTTTCATTTATTAAGGTCCATTCGTGATCTACTGTAAGCTGGGTTGTTTTCCTACATGCTCCTGTTTGACATTTAAACATTTACCCACAATATACAATACACTGCACTGTACACATCCATCATTTCCTAATAATCTTTGTAGCAACTCAAAATGTAATAACAGCCAATACCAAATTAATTTGGGCCATTTAAATGTAATAAAGCGTTGTACTAACTTGCCAATAATGTAATAAAATGTTTCAGCCAATAATAACTTTATTTGCCGATAATGTAATAAGTTATTACATTATTGGTTGGTTATGAAGTCAAAAGTTTTTTCTAAATACTAGGCCAATAGCGTAATAACCAGCCAATACTGTAATAATTTATTACATTATTATTATTGGCAAACAAACTTATTACATTATTGGTCCAAACATTTTATTACATTATAGGCTCAAACATTTTATTACATTATAGGCTCTATTGCATTTAAAATGGACAAAATTATTACGTTATTTTGTTTTGGGTTGCTACAATCCTTTATTAAGTTTTATGGAAAGGCCTACTGTCAGTTTCTCAGCACGATTACAGGTTAAACCGAACACTGTTGTGTTGCTGCACGTCCAGGTCATTTCCTTTAGTCAGTGCAGATGAATGCAGGTCAGATGAACACAGTATATCTACAGGCAGACATGCAGTTCAACATATTGTATGATGGATAAGTTCCCAGGAACAATTTGATAATAACTTTTTAATGGAGAACTGGTGTACAGAACTGATACTTTTCTCTGTTTTATGTCATTGGGACTCATTCAATATCAATATCTATTGAGAAACTTGTACTTTTAACTGTTATGTATCTTATGGACCAAATGGTACAGAGAGCAGGAGATTAAAATATAGTAAAAAATAATAGTAGTCCCTAATGGAGTTTTTTAGTTCATAAGTAATGAAATGTGGGAGTCTGATTCATGATGAAGATCTTCCCTTCTCTGCTTTTCTAACTTTTACACATATTTTTCAACTTAATAACCTCAAGGCTGATTTGTTTATTGACTCATTAGCTATGTTCTACCCAGAAAACAAATTTGGTTTATTAGACATTTAACCCAGCATGTGTGTGTGTTTGTAAGAGGCAGTGGTGATGCTTGTTTGTGGAGTTTGTTAATTGAAGTCATGCAGACTAAAGCTGAAGAAGTGAATGCACCAGCAGCATGCTGTTGTGCTGCTCTCAGATGTAGCCTATCTTTTGGAAGGAAACAAAACTGAACTACGAGGATATCAAATCTCTGATATTTGACTTTATTTCTCCTTTTAATTAACAGTTACCTAATTACATACTCTTCCCTGGGGACTGGTTAAGAAATAATCAGGAAATAACGGATAGAAATGAGAGATAAAATAGATGGCACACAGTAACTTTTTCACTTTTCCCTGAAACATGCAGCCCTGTGGTCAGAAGCTCACTCCTCTGACCCCTCAGCTCAGACATACAGTACAGTAGCCTACAACATAACATGTGCACACACACACACACACATACACACACACAAGGGCACATCTCCAACTCCTGACTTCCTTTCCAGCAGTCAGTTAAAAGCCTTAATGGACGGCAATGGAACAGAAACCTAATTTTCTTCAAGCTAATGTTCCTTGACAAACACACTAGTATCCTGTCAGACCCGCTCACTTGGGATTAGAGGGCCTGTCTGTTGGATCCTGATCAAATAGGTACAAAGAAATGTAAGAAATCAAGTGTGGTCATGAAGGCTTGTAGTTTCAAATTCTACACAGAATTACTATTATTTTAGGGCACATTTTATTTTGAAATTCAAATAAATCAAATATAAAACCCCCAAAAATCGATCAACATCAATTTAGTGGTGCTACAAGTTTAATTCCAGTAGGTGTCGCCCGCTCTCGACAACCTTCAATTGGTTGCCAGGTACGCCTATAGGGAGCAGCTAGTAGTTAAAGCTAAGCTAAGGCTAACCGTATTTAACAAGCAGCAGCTCCGGTGTTGACAGCGGACTGGAAACACATCTGAATCATTTCACACTAACTCACCTGCAGACAAACCCGACAAACCTGCAGCATCACGCCTGCACCGGAAACGTTACAGTAGCTACCGGCTGACCGTTAGTTAGCATTAGCATTAGCATTAGCACGATGCCATTTTCTCTATCACGATCTGCCCCCCCACCCACCCTGAGCTCCGCCTCATGTGACAATCAACTTAGAAGGCTACTAATGCTGTTGATGCATAGATCATTTAATTTTGACGTTTCCAACCCAACCAGATGTAAATATTTATATATTTTGGACCTGTCAAAATGTAGTATAAAACAATTATTTATACTATAAAAAAAATCTGTTAACTTAATACTTTTATTCTAAACCCCTCTAGACGTTCTGTGGATATATTATTTTTGAAAAATTAACCGTTTGGATGAAAAAGTTGTAGCTACAACCTTTAAAACAACTTAAATCTTAGAAATATTTAATTTCATAATAATGAACTAATGAAGCTTCTTAAATACATCCTCTTATAATTCACTGTCAAGCCTCAATGATCCAACGCTTGTTTTCAGTCAACAGGTTTGTGTACATTGTCGTTTGATGAGGGCAGTCTTGGCTCACATTTGGTCCAAATGCATTACTCTCAACCCCCCCAGCCCTTCTGCTCCGCATAGCCTAATGGGAAGACATCTACTGGTAATGAGACTCTGAGGAGCTGGCTGAGATGTACAGTAACAGACCTCTCCTGTCTGTCTGAGTGCTCTGCGCCGAGAAGGAAGTCACTAATTATACTCCCTCTCCTTCTGCAGCAGCCACCTGTACTGTAAACCCACTTCATATACTGTGGACTGTGAGGAGTCACCGTGCAGTCTGAAGTTTGTGAAGGCTTCCTAGCCAACAGATACCTGGAAGTACTAGGTTAATGCGTGTTTCCGTGCAGCTGATGTTCATCTGTTGTTGCATAAAACAATCTCCCTGCAGAGCCACGTGTGCTTAACAAAAACATCCTCCTGTACTGCAGCGTAAACCTCTCTGGAAATCGGATGTATACAATTTCCCTGCTAAGAGGGGATAAATGTGGCTCCATGCCCCCGTCCACATTTTGTATCTCCATGCCCCCCCCCCCCCTCCCCTCCCTCCCTTGTAGGAAGACAGGAAATGTAAAAGCTCCACAGCTGCACTCCCAGATTGCAAAAACAGATGGAATTTCAATGTGAGTGATGGCAATAGGGAGCCTGCATGCATAGAATAAAAGAGATTGAGAAATGCATTGTGTGTGTGTAGTGTGTGTGTGTGTGTACAGAGGAGAAGGGATGCAATGTGTTTGTGTTTGTGAGAGGGAAATATTGTGTTTAGTGTGCAGATATTGAAAATAAGGATATATTTCTGTAGGAAAAAAGGCTTTCTGTGTTTTTTTTCTTCTTAGTTGTTGTTTTGTTTTCAGTTTCATCCTGTACAGCAGCCATAACAAAATATATGTTTCTTTGTGTGTATATGTCTATGTGTGTGTGTGTGTGTGTGTGTGTTGGCTCTAAGGTCCATGTGAGTTTGGTGTTTAAGTCCCCACTTTTTCAACTTTCCCTTCCAACTTTCAGCCTCCTTGTTCTCCTCGACTTTGTTCGTCCTCGCTTGTTTTTCTCCTCTCTCGCCTCTGTCTCTCATCCATCCATCTATCTCCACCCCCCCCCCCCCCCCCCCCCCCCTTCCTGCTCCGTCTCCGCTCTTTGAATAATTCAGGCCTGCAGAGCTTGGGTATTTTTGGTTGTTGTCACCTCTGCAGTAACATAAACACAACCCACACCACTGAGCAGACACACACACACACACACACACACACACACACACACACACACATACTGTACACACAAATGAAGCTGTCGACAGCAAGTAGAAAAAGAGTGTGTGAGGCCGCCGAGACTGGCTAACAATAGTTATCAAGAGTAACAAGAGTTATTTTGACAGGGATTTCACACTATCACTGCTCCGTCTCTGCTTTGCTGTCTCAGAAACGACTAACGATATGTCTCACTTTCCTGTTTACACAAAGTTTGACTATAGAGCCAGAGTCTTCACCAGTGCTTTTCCTATTCGAGCTGAGTTTAGTGTTTAGGTTGTTACTGGAGTAAATTTGGGAGTCATTACTGTATGAGCCACACTCTGGTTCTTATTCATTTCATCATTATTTACCTTCATTATTCCCATTGAGCTCAAGGATCTATCATTAAGCAACCTGCAAAATCTGCTGAGGGCAGCAGCAGATTTACATACTGGTTAAAGGCCACTTTGGAATTTGTAGAGAACTCTGGGCTGAGCACCATGCCTTAAAAACAAATCCTCCTATCAAAGCTTTGTATTTGGCCACATGGGGACAGCAGAGCCACCTGAAAACACAACAGTGACATAACCTTGTAATGCTGGAAAAGTGAAAGTGAAACATTAACATTCATATGAAGTTGTGTTTATTTGTTATAGCGCAGGTCAGACCTGGCATTACTACGGTATGTGATCTCATCACAAGTGGTACCTGGAATTAACATGTGTGTCCACATGCATCTCAAGTAACCACTCTTCTGCTCTACATGGAGATGAACATATTCCGGTTGTGTTTGTGTTCAAGAGAGAAAGTGAGAGAGACAGAGAAGGAGGAGTAGGGGTTAAGCAAACCACTGAGTACACCTGTATAATGATTAAGGTTTCTTGGTTCATTATGAAAAAGTGCTGGGATTAATTAAGACTAATTTGAGAAGAAGGTCCTTCAGTGTAGCCCAAGAAGCTTTTGCTTTCACACTGTGGCCCAGTGCTGACCACTTGTCACCGCATCACCTGAGACTGGTGTTGATACCAGGTCAGAGCTCATGATACATGTACATCTGATCTTCACTCTGCTTTTGATTCTGTTTTGGTCTCCACCGTCTCCTGAGGAAAACGTCTGATTTCTAAGACTGATTCAGAGTCAGAGTCAGTTTATTTGCCATTTGTGTGAGACCACATTGGAAAAGGGTTTGCGAGAGCTCAAAAAGAAACACTTAAGACAATAGAACAATAGACAACCAATAAGTAGATAAATAAACAATCAATAAACAGATACAATAGATAAAATAAAAATGGACAATTTGCCCCCATGGATAGGCTGACGGTCACATAGGAAAGTACAGTACTGTACATATTAAAAAAAATGCATACTTTGATTCACTTAGATCACTAGTTAGTGCCACGGGCTAAGGCTCCGAGGCACTATTGTCATCCTGCATGTTTCTTCTTCTTCTTTTTATTATTCCTCTTTCATACCAAATTTAGATTTGCTACCAAATTATGTATCAAAATGTGTGTCTCGATGAGGATCGGTGTGCAACTATGAAAAATTTCCCATGGAGAATGAATAGGAGGGGGTCTGTTTCTGTTTTCAAATGTTTAGGCTACTGCTCTGGCATACTTTCACCTATGGAGACTCCATTTAAACTTCACAATGATTCGATGAATGAATGATACATCTATTGATGTATTTTGATAGGTATTATAGTTTTCAACGGTCTGTTTTGGAGAACATTTGAGATTATAATGGCTGTGTATTATGTAGAATGTTCAGGCTAGAGAGGGTGACATCATTGGCTGGAGTGGGAGAAGCTGTCTGAAACCTTTCTCTCACACTGCTCCTGGCCACAAGTCACCATCTACACACTTGGTTTTTTCCACATACAAATGTATCATCTCTTTCACAATGTGCTCAGAAAAGCAGAGGGACTCACAGAATTTAAACTGTGAAGCCTCTGAGTGCAGCCAGATCCCTCCCTGCTGTACACCGACTCAAATACAAAGATCTGACAGAAGCAGAAGTCGAGTTAAAAAAAAAATCCTTGTTTTTAACTGGAATGAGTATATTTACTGTAGAAAAACCAAAAACATATCAATGTGTTCAGGAAGTCATCTGGATCTGGACTGTTTCTTGTTCTGATAGGAGCAACCATTTTATCAATATAAGCCCAAATGTGAGCACGGATGCAAAAAATCTCCCTCGTTTATATGAAGTCTCTGTGGCCCTCACAATTTCTGTGATTCTATGCAATTTGATACTGGGTATAGGCTAGTCATTATATCACAGCCCATTCAGATAGTAAGTTACCTTATGTGTGTGTAAACAGTGTTTATCAGAGTGTATGTGGGCTAGGAAACCCAAACAATGAGTTAATAGAGGCTGAAACATTGTAGGAGTGAGGGGAGCTGCACTTTGACACAAGCAGCTTCAGTTTATACTAAGCTCATATAGAAATATTGTTTTTTACAGCTTTAAAAATCAATGTTGAGTTTAGAATGTTTCAAATGTTAAAATAGTCGATAGCTTAATGAGTGGTTCCTAAATGTAATGGGGGAGTTAATCCGGGTTAACTTCTGCTGTGTTGATTCATAAAAATAATAAAAAGGGTAATGTATCTGTCCAGGAAAAACACATATTGGATATTGAAATTTAGATGTGCTGGAAGCAATAGCAAAAAGGTCAGGAGATCACCGGCGTCATTATGATTCATCCTCTGTGACCAAATTCCATGCCGATTCATCCAATATTTATGGGGATATTTCACTCTGGGCTGTGGCGCTGGAGCGGCTGTTTGACTGAACGACACGACCCTCGGGCTCTCAAATGTGTTTTTCGTTTTTTATATCTTTGTGACTTGATCGTCTTTGGGTTTTGGACTGTTGGCCAGACCAAACGAGACATCACAAGGTTCTTAGAAACTGTGATGAGTGTTTTTCACTGTTTTCTGACATTTTGTTGATCATTTAAATAGCCTAGACGTTAAACACTAATGAATAGTGATGATAACAGCTGCCTACACTGATTACAGTGATATACGTCACTTTCACATGTGTTCCTCTTGAAGCAGCCTGAACATTGATCTGACAGTGATCACAACACAGGTGTGTAGTGGAATTTAAAGGGATAGTTCAACATCAAACTCATCAAATACACAATCCAACAACTCCAAAACACTCTCGTGGAGAAGTTGTAACCTGCACATTCACCACACTATGAGATAATGATGGAACTTTACGAGACAGAGTTGTTTTAGAGGTAAATTCATATAAAACCGCTGATGCTCGTTCCCGTCGAGGGCAGTTTTTCGGCAAGCAGTCTCTGTATTTACCTCGAAAACAACTCTGTCTTGTAACGTTCCGTTATTATCTCATAGCGTGGTGAATGTGCAGGTCAGAACTTGTCCACCAGAGCGTTGTGGAGTTGTTGGATTGTGTATTTGATGAATTTCATGAGGGAAACCAAGAAATTCCATGAGCCAGCTCACGGCTCTGCTCTGCCGATCTAAAAATAGCTTGCACCAACAATTAGGTAAAGGTAGGTCAAGGTCAAAAGGTAAAGTCTGCTAAGACTATAGGGATTATGGCAGTGGGCCAATTTGCCAAAATGTTGAACTATCCCTTCAAAAGGCTGGTTGCACAGTGATAAGAGTCATGTTTTTCTACTGACAGGGTAAAACATCCATGAAGATTGACACCGCTGCTCTGCTGGTACCAGGCAGCTGCACCAGTAGGCTCATGCAACTTTTCTAAATATGCCGAGAGGATGTGACTGATTTAAAGTGGAGCTCCCCTTTGGGCCCTGAGGCTGTGTAAATGTTAATATATGGCTGTCTGACATTCTAGTGCTGCAGCCACTGGACTCTGGACCTCCACAGAGAGACCGGGGGAAGGTTGAAGAATGACGAAAGTGCAGCCCCGGGGGTGGATATGAGAGAGGAAGGTGTAGAAGAGAGGTAAAACAGAGGTGTGAGGAGGAAGGACAGGAAAGGAAGGAGATCTTGAGGAAAAAGTTTAATGATTAGAGTGATAAAAAGGATTTGGCTTGAAAAAAGTAGACTGGCATAGCTGCAGGGCTTAAGGGGCTTTGTGGGCCGGAGGATAAAGACCTGCCCCAGGCCACTGGACCATAGCCAGGACTCAGACACCGTGTGTGTGTGTGTGTGTGTGTGTGTGTGTGTGTGTGTGTGTGTGTGTGTGTGTGTGTGTGTGTGTGTGTGTGTGTGGCCTGAATGCACAGAGAGCGAGCATTGCACATCTGTTCACCTGAGCATTCCCACCCTGGCAGCGACTGTGGCCAGAGGAATCAAGTTCTGAACTGATGGAAATTTTCAGTGAAGGCTTTTCTGTGCTGCGCAGCACCACAGCTGTCACGCTCTCCTCAGTTCATCACTGTTACTTTCCCTCCGTTTTCTCTCCATCAGGTACACACCATGTGATAATTTATGCTGCGACAAAGCAGAGTGGGGGGATGTCTTTTCTGCATTTGTTTTACACTGCCTAATTACAAACTAACCAGCTTTGTAAATAATTGTTGCTGGAGCTGAAACGTAGCTGCTTTATTGGACAGATTTCTGTCTGTGTGCCAGGCTCAGGGAATTGGTGAAAAGATGAGACTAAACATTTGGGTTTTAAGTTTTAGGTATTCTTCCGTAGCTGTTTCGGTGATGGATACCACTCTGAACAGCAGCAGCAGCATGTGTTGGCTGTTTCACTTCATATTTATGGATGTGATGTAAAAAAAAAAAAAAAAATCTTACAAAGCTGTTTACATGGCTGATGAAGATGGCTCTTCATCTAAAACTCCAACAGCCGTGCACACTGAGTAACTCAGATTGCAAAAACCTGTTGATATCCTAATGTGTTTCTGCTTCCATTGATAAATCTGGGCTCTTCTTCATCTCTACCACAGCCTCACAAACTAGTTGGTTTGTTTACAAGACAAGCAGCTAGCCAGAAATGGCCAAGAGGCTGTGTGTAACTGCAGCAAAAAACCCCAAGTGAGACTGAATGCGTATTCTGAATGTGCTTTTTACACGTCAGAAGACACTTATAGATGTTTGATAGATATCCCACATCTTAAATGTCAAATTTAAAAAGGCCAATTCTGCAATATCCAAACACAGACTTTCCCCTAGAATATTTTTTAGCTCCAGATCACAGCATTTATGGAGAGGAGAGGAGAGGAGAGGAGAGGAGAGGAGAGGAGAGGAGAGGAGAGGAGCACAGCTCAGAGGCTTCCAACTGCAAATAATGAATTCTGAATGAATGCAATAGTGATGATATTTGACATATAGCCTGTTGTTGGCCTGCTGGGGTGTGTCGTTGGAACAGGGTACAGGGGAAACACTGTAAACAGAATATGTTGTGTTTATCAACCCATTTAAATTAGTATTGTCAGATAATGGTGGAATATTTATGATACATCTCCTCTTTCCTCCAGACAAACACTCTGAACAGTATTTTCCTCTCACAGATCCATTACAATGAGACTGTGTAAGTTGCTGCAAAGTCGCCACTGTAGCTACATGTGACAATCACCAGATGATAAATGCAAAAATATAATGTAATGTTTTGTTTGGCACAAGGAGAGAAAATTGTCCAGTCTACGAGTTGCCTCTTTAATATCTGTTATATTACAGTGTCAAGTTAATCTTTGCTCTCTTTGTTTTTAATTGTTCATGAATTCAGCTGTTTGTTTATAACAGACAGACTGAGTTATGTCTTTTCAATCCAAAAGCTCCACGGTCTCATTTGAAAGTAGTAAGCTGACAAGCTGGGGAAGCTGTCAGACAGTAGTCAGTGCCTTCAGCTGTGTGTGACAGTCACATCCCCTCACCTGGCGGGTCACAGTGTCTGTCATTAGTCTCCCATCTCCCTCTATAACTGACACACCATCCCAGAAGAGGGTAGTAGAGGGGTAGCATCAGGTCATACACTAAAAGACAAATTCAAATTTTACCTGATGATGTTGAATCTTACCTGATGGTGTTAAATGAGAACTTCAGGGATCATCAGGCTTATTACAATCCTGATTGGAACGCGAGTGTCTGCACAGAATGTCATGGTGATCCATCTGCAGCTTAATGACGAGATAAATGGCCCCGGGTAACTGTTGTTTTATCTGCCCTGTTAGTTAAAATTATAACTCAAGCTTTTTTTTTTCCTTCATGGCACTCTGTAGATGAGGAGTCTCAGACCTGCTGTTCTGTTCTGTTGAGGTTTTCAATATTTCTCCAGCTGTAGCTTCATCCTGGATCTTTCTCTCAGCTCTTGAGTATTTTTTTTACCCATCAGAGCAGCGGTGTCAGCAGGGACACAGCACCACAGCAGGTCAGCTGGTTAGCCACAGCAGATTAGGCAGCGTAATGAAAATAATTCAACATTTCCCAAACATAGACGACCAGGTGCTTAGGTTTGTGTTTCAAGCTTAGAAAAGCACCAACATTATACTTGAAAAAAAAAAAAAAGAATGTGTATCCTCCAGATGACTTTGGCTTCACCTCATACATGAGGGCTGTGTGCATGGTGAGTTTCATTTATACTGTCTGACAGCAGCTTGCTTCACCTTTTATTGTTGCAAAGTGTTGCTCTCTCATTACACAAATACTGTCATGGAGACATGTGCATACATTCACACATAGACTCTTGGCACGCTCACACACAGTCACACACACATACATATGGCTCCTTGGCAGCAATTCACATATAAATTGCATAACTGTTATGGGATGACTGTGCAGATCGGTTGGATCAGTGGAGAGCAGGTTTATGAGTTCAAACAGCTTCACTGAATCAAAGCATTGATCAAAAGCTGGTTGCAGAAAAACTCAGACTGGCTCTTATTTCTGCAGCTTTTAGTCAGGACCATTAATAGCAGCAGGGTGTCTCAATCCAACTACAAGTTGAATTCCTCCCGGTCAGTAAGTGTCACACTCTCCCACTCTCGCTCCAACCTTCAATTGTACTGGTTGCCAGGTAGCCTAAGACGGTTTATCTTTGAGTACGCCTAGGGAGCAGCTAGTAACTAAAGCTAAGCTAATGCTAACTGTATTTAACAAGCAGCAGCTCCGGTGTTGACAGCGGACAGGAAACACATCTGAATCATTTCACACTAACTCACCTGCAGACGAACCCGACAAACCCACAACATCACGCCTGCACCGGAAATGTTACAGTACCAGCTGACCGTTAGTTAGCATTAGCATTAGAACGATGCCATTTCTCTACAGAGCTATCACGATCTGGCCCCCTGAGCTCCGCCTCACGTGACATCCACGTACTAATGCTGTTAGCACAGAGATCATTTCATGCCGACTTTGCCAGCGTAACCAGATGTAAATATTTATATATTTTGGACCCTTCAAAAAACATTTATTTTATTCTGCACCCCTCTAGACGTTCTGTGGATGTAGGCTATTATTTTTGAAAAATGAATTGTTTTGAAGTTGTATCTATAACCTTTAAATCAGCTGTAAAATACACTAAAAACTTTCCTCCAATTTGTTTTTCTTCTCTTGGTTACATTGTTAGGCCTCCTTATCCATGAAAATCTTGGTTTCAGCCCCTTTTTTGTCAGTAGGCTATACCCCTTGACTTCAATTTATCCTGCCTCTTGTTAGTTTTCTGCTACCATCTCTTGTGTTGGTGTCAGTTTTGACCCGAGTCTTAAATCAGCTGTAAAACACAGTAAAAACAATTATTAATCATCCCATTTGTTTCTCATCTCTTGGTTACTTTGTTAGGCTTCCTTTTCCCTGCATGGCTTTGCACTTATGATTTCAGTTTTAACTCTCATTATTGTTCAGTTGTTATAGCCAGGTCGTAACCAACCCTAACAACACAAATGTCATAATTTTAGCCTGAGCATTTTAGAATTTTCTGAAAAAAAATGTTTGTTTTATTTTGTTTAAATAGAGGTTCTTGACAAAGCCAAAAAGCCTTGAAGCAATAAACAAATTTATGTGGTACTTTTATGCATTAAAAATCTAAAAACGGGTCAGTGGTGACCCTAACACAAGAGGAAGGTTTAGTGGCCCTGTGATAGACTGGGTGACCTGTCCAGGTGTAGGCCTACCCCACCTTCAGCTTATTTCAGATGGGATTGGCTCCAGCCCCCCACGACCCTCACTTATAGGCCTAAGTGTTGGATAGATGACTGATACACAATTTCAGTTCTTTAACATGCCATTTCAATGTTAATGTCTTTTAAAACTTCCTCTTAATAACTTTAGTTACACATGCATACACCGACAGTTAATAATCAAGGAGCCACTCTCTTCCACACCCTAATTCTGCAGTACTTCCTTCTTCCTGGTATCTGTCCCAGTTTGTCTTCAGCTGCAGTTCAGGACCATTTTTAGGCGACGTAGAGCCAAGCAGTCGTCCTTGGGTGCCACCAGCTGGAGGAGCCAGCTGCTGGTGGAAAAACTGGAACGACTGAAAGCATCCACATGTGTTAAAACACTGATCACACACTGTTGTGAGGAAGTGAACTGTGAGATGCAAATGGAGCTGCAGACAACCAGTTCCATTAATTATATTGCAGCTACTACTTTGATTCTCCTAACTAGTGAGCCATTTGGACACCTCTGGACTGCTGCTGTCTGTCTAGATCAGAAGATTAGCATTTTGTTAATAATAGGATGACATTCTGTGGAGACCCTACAACAACAACAGATTTGCCACAGGTGACAGGTCTTGTATTATTCCTTCCTGAGTGATAGATGTGTGAGATACAATTTCAGCTCTGTTTTATTTGTTTGCCCTTTGCGACTTCGTAGTTGTAAATAGGACTGAGTGACTGGAATGACTTGTTCCTGGATGTTGTTTGTTAAGTGAACATGAATAGGATAAAAAGCACTATAGGACACTAAGCAAAGTATTATAGGAAGCCATCGAAGAGAAGCTGTGGGTAATGGTGGTTATATTTTCTTATATCACAGACCTATTAAGTTGTCAAACATCCAAGTTGCATCAGTAAATTTGTGTATGGTAAATGTGCACTGTAAGCTGTGTAAGTTAAAAAGAACTCCACAAAATATTGGATAGTACACCTCAGTAACTCAACAAGCATCTGCAGCATTTACACCATCTTTCAGTCCAACCTGAGGCCACCAGTCAAAGTTAAGTTTTTTTTAAGTATAAGTTTAAGTTTTTATTTGCACAACTGTAGAATCTTCAAAATAAATGAAATAATAAAAATAAAACATGTGTGGGTGAGGTAGAAACCCACTCTGGGCTTATCTTTAAATCTCAACTATAAAAAGTAATTACACAAATAACAAAGCAAACCAAACAAACAAACAAAACAAAACATTAAAGCAGAAGTAAGCAGAATGTTTGTGTTAATATAAGTCTTAAATAGTTCTATCTTCCGACAGCAATCACTTCTATAGAGTGTTTGGTCTGAAACACGGGTCTGTCAGTCACTCTGCTCTGCTGTAATCCCAGGAGAAAACTTTCCTTGTATCCTACAACCTTTATCCAATGAGGAGAGAGAACAGCATAAAGGGGCGGTCCTCTCTGTGTGTGCAGCCAAGGGATGCGCGTGAATGTGGTGACGTAGGGACGAGGGCGGGGACTTCTAACTCCATCGGCTGACAGGAAGTTAGCCAAAACCACCGGATCGCTTCTGCTTTACAGTAAAGCAGAAGTAAGCAGCCCCCGCCCTCGTCATGGATCTATTGGTCCTCGTCCCTACGTCACCACATTCACGCGCATCCCTTGGCTGCACACACAGCCCTTCATGCCGTTCTCTCTCCTCATTGGATAAAGGTTGTAGGATACAAGGAAGTATACAAGACGTTTTCTCCTCGGCTCAGAGCAGAGCAGTGTGACTGACAGACCCGTGTTTCAGACCAAACTGTTGGAAGATAGAACTATTTAAGACTTATATTAACACAAACATTCCGCTTACTTCTGCTTTAATATAGCTTGAATAGCATCACAAACAAAATAATACAAAATAGGATAAAAAATAAAGTTACAATAAACTGAACTGAGCTCATTTCATTCTATAAGTCATCACATGCACAATAGTCTGTTCAGTTGTGAAAATATGTCAAGAACATAATACCATGAATACCATATATATATTTACAGCACTGTAGGCCAGTTGTCCTTGTTTTTTGTTTATGTGTTTATATAACAGTACATTATGCCATATACAGTACATTTTCTTTTACTCTGATGTATGAAAGTTACTTTATGTATGTGAATAGAAATGGTTACAATTTCTTTGGCAGTATGAGCGCAATGTGTGATATCAAACCTTGGAGGCTACTGTAAAATCCTTTTGTTTTTCAGTTTTATACACAATTGTATTCTGTTAGATAGACACAAAAACTACTGGAGTAACCACTATCAATGAACCACTGGGCTCAGACTGAGAGGTGAACATGAGGGATATTTCAATGCTCCTCTGCCATAGTGACAAGACATCTAAACATGTTTCACTTCCAGTGCTCACACAATGCCAAAGGGAAGATGCATTTTGGGGGCACTGACTATTTATATGAGAAAGGAATTCAGTTTTGACACATGAGTGAACTGTTTTGGGAGAGATATGAGCTTTTGCAAATGATCTATGGTGTTGTGCTGAACTGTAACACTGTTTTACCAAATGATCTTAGAGTTTTTAGAATGTAATTTCTGTTTCAATAAATGAGCCAAACCAATGGAGAAAAACTGTACAGTAATTGGATAGATAGATAGATAGATAGATAGATAGATAGATAGATAGATAGATAGATAGATAGATAGGTAGGTAGGTAGGTAGGTAGGTAGGTAGGTAGGTAGGTAGGTAGGTAGGTAGGTAGGTAGGTAGGTAGGTAGGTAGGTAGGACGGACGGACGGACGGACGGACGGACAGATATGACACACAAGAACTAACTCGTGACTGAGTCGGACAGTGATTTATGTTGTTTGTCAGATTTGGCAGCAACTTCAAGAGCTGGGTTCATTCTGTGTAAATTGGGCTTCAAGAGACTTCATCTTCTTTTCGAAGTTCAGAGGAATGTGTTAGGTCTGTGAGGGCGTTCCCGCACACCTCCAATAGCAGCTCAACAACTGCAATCAGTATGTGACAATTTGTTAAATGTGGAATCTCTCTCCCTGTTCTTCCTCTCCTCCCCTGCAGGCCGACTGTCGCTCCAGAGAGTACCTCCGTGTGCACTTCCCAGCTGCAGAAACAGGAATCAAAGAATGAGGTAAGTGACAAAAAAAAATGCATCATACACATTTGCGTTGTCGCACTCCAGAAGACACATTCACACATGCAATTACACAAATAACTTGGCACATGGTGAGAGGAGTGATTTACACAGTCTTAGAATAGGATCAAAAGCCACAGAGAGTGACTCAGTGAGGAATTTCCCCAAATCCTAAAGTAAAGACCAAGTTTGTTGGTAGAAGCCTAAGTGCTCTCATCTCATTTGCTATTTCAAGCAATTGTCTTGTAGAAGAGCATAAAAACTCTGGTATCTTCACAAAACTGATTTATATTGAAGGATTCTCGCAGAACCTGTGAAGATTATTGTTTTTGAGTGAAATATCCTCTCCCTGTCTTATTGGTAGAGGTGCAGCTGGGACATGAGGTAAGTCAAACCCATGAAATTAAACCCATATATTGGATCCAGGGGTTTGTACACGGTATGGTGGCATGCTCATTATTTAGCTTCATCACAGGGAGCTATATGAGGTCATGTAAGAGGACCCCTGCAGTGGCTGGGATTCATCATTTCACGCTTTGAGACGGGCTTCTCATTTCAGAGATCGTACACAACCGCATTCTGCTGCAGAGGAGGCGGAAAGTTTAAGAGTTTAAGAGTCTTTGACAGATTCTCCACATTCGCAGGGAGGGTGTAGAAGGGGCAGAGGTGAGCCAAGGATGCCTGAGGTTAAGCAGACGCACAGGCAGAAAGAGAGAAGTAACGATGAGGAGAGAAAAAGCCTTTGATCCTGTGATTCTCATCCGAAATAACAGGCAGCTCCGCTCGGCTCGGCCCCGTCTTCCTCATTACCAGTCAGAGCTGCAGACCGTTAGTACGCTCACAAATGTATTTTTCAAACATGCACAGAATTGATCACTCACGACCCGAGAGCAGCGGCCGGCGTGGGCCGACACTTATGTGTTCATTTGCAGTTGCTCACGAGGGCTCGCAAGTGTACGCGCGCTCTCTGGCATCCCTGTGTGTACCCCACTGGGAAACATAATGGGGTGTCCGTGTTGATCTGCTCAGAAGCTCCCTGACGTGGTGAATCCTCTGAGCGCAGCCCTCTCTTTGATCAGCCTCTCTACAAAGAGACTGAGACAGGGAGGGAGGCTTTGTGCTGAGTTGGCAGGGCTGTAGCAGGTTCCTTAAGGCCTTAACCCAGCTTTCCCCTCTCGCTCGCTCAACAGGCTGCAGGCACATTCCACCAGACCTACTGTACATGAGCAGTTACAGCTGCTGAGCTCCACTCCTCCTTTCTCAGAGGGCTTTTTGTATCTGAACATCATATGCTGTGGTAGATTTGGTGGGCACATGGTGCCTGTCTGTCTGTTAGCAGGATGTGCCAGAACCTTCTTAGGTTTTCAGCCAGCATTAACATCAACAGCTGTTTACTTAGCAGCATAGAACAAACCACGAGTTCAGCATCAGACTCTATTCATTTACTCATCAGGAGGTGGAGAACAACTCTCTTGTTTTGCTTTGATGTTTACCACTTGAAGTTAAGTTAGCATGCTATCCAGCTAGCCCCGGCCCGGTCGGTGTCCAGGCTGCCCCAGCAATCGCAGGTTATATTTCAGCTTCTTGTCCCATAAACAAAATCAAGGCTGAAGATTTTGCCAAGATCAGAAAGTAAATAGCTGTTAATGTTAATGTTGGCAATGTAGCAAAAGCAACAATTACACACAGATCCTTCAAGATGAAATAAGAAGCGAGGCCATGGGCCAAAAAAAAAGATGGAATTGGATTTGGTGCAGGTAGTGTAGTGCCAGCATGTGGTTATTTACTCTGCAACAACTTTAGTTTCATTTTCAATTTGTACTCATCTACTCATGAGTCACAACACATTTTGAATATTGCATTTTGGGGCTGGGGATCCCTACTGATTTACAGAATCGATTCGATTCTGATTCACAAAGTCCCAATTGGATTCGATTTTCCAATTCAATATAGACTTTCAGTTTTAATACCAATTTTGCTTGGTTATGAAAGAGATTTTCACAGAACTAATGCTGCTAATTGTAATGTACAAAGATGGGACTCTCTAACCTGGTGCAGTGTTAGAAATATTAATGTTTACGTTAAAAATGGACCCTAAAGCAGTTACATTAATTAACATTTATTTATGACTCACTCCAGAAGTAAACAGTACTACTGCAATCAATGTGTTCATTTCAGCAGTGAATGGACACAACAAAATGTAAAGATCATGCTGCTCTGTGATCTCATCCAGACAGGAAATGGCATACATTAAAAGATTGATCTAAGGATTTCATGAATCAATATTGGATCTTTTTCAAATGTAAATTGATATGAATTGGAAAAACGATTTTTTTAAAGCATGCAATATATGGATGAATGAAAAACAAAATATCTAACATCTTACTGTCTTCAGTGGCACCAGATAAATTTGAAATCTTAATATAATATATCATTATTATTATGTATTTCTAGTGACTTTTCAGGGAGTGAAACCAGAGTTTTACATTTGCTGAAAAGATTATATCAGTGTTGATTGTTTTGAGGATGTTCCCGTCCAGTTTTGCCACCAATTTGTTAATTTCAGCATATATCAGATATTACAGTAGAGTGGTGACAAATTTCTGTTACCTTGGACTTGGAGAATTACAAAGAGAGGGTGACATGACCAGTTTTCCTGTTACTGCTCCTATTCAAAAATCACAGTCACCAGCGGCTAAGACTTGTTTGTCGCTTAACAGCCCATACTCAGATGCAGATCCATCTTCTCTTACAGATTAATCATTTATCAACATTTTCTATCATTTGTGTGTTGTGGGTTGAGTGGCCTTGATGGAGATGAATCCTCTCTGAATGCTATTCAGTTTTCACATCATCTTAAGTGTGTGGGGCTTTATGTTGAAGTCTCTTGTGCCCATAGATAACTCAGCCTGCTATGGTAACATGTTTATGTGGGAAAATATTAGAGTAATTTTACGTTGGATTCCTGACATTCGGTTTGTTTGCTGTAAATCATTTTGTGTATTGCTTTAGATTAGAAAGCAGGAAATGATTGTTCATGTGCAAATTGTTATTATCTCTTGTGAAAGAAGACCCTGATTTTGGACACAGGTTCGTATCTGATTTGAGACACAAATTCTTATGACTGAATCAGAAGGTTTGAGAGTCAGTCTTTGGCTCTGAGCTCTTCAGCACCTGGCTGAACTCATTCAGCTGCAGATGGGCTCTGGGAGCGGGGAGAGGGGAGCGGACAGCCTGACAGCGGACTGTGGTGTGTGTCCCTGGGTGGCAGAGGAAGAGAAATCAAGTTTCTGTTTCTGTCAAAGAAAAAGGAGAGAGAGACATGAAAGATGGAGCAGCGGGAGAGGAGATGAAGAGATCCCAACAGAGGGGAGCAGGAGTGGAGGGGGAGGGGGAGGGGGCAGCGGGCGGGAGGGGAAAGAGCAAGAGTGTGGAAAAATCAATGGCTGCGTGAGAGAGAAAAAAGAAACGTCAGGGCAGGATGATAAAAAGCTATCAGTGGTTAGAGTGGCAGAGTGATATGCTGGTTGCTTCTGGATTTAACTCCTATGTAGTGTTCTCTTTGGTACCGGGATCTGTGCTTCTGCCAGCCACCCGGACGGGTGGAGAGCCCACTGGGCAGCGGCACCATGTTGCTGTGTCTGACTGGGCCTCCCCCAGGAAAGTTAACGCAACGGTGCTGGAAAGAAGGCATGGAGCAATGTGGATTCTGTCCTGGATGTGGATCAGTGGACCAGTGGACCAGCTCTTCACCCTTGCAGGAGTGCTGAGAGGGGAGCAGACCAGGTATTCTACATGAGCTTTGCAGACTTTGATGAGGCTTATGACAGTGTGACCCTGCAGGTTAAAGGGATAGTAGCATTTTTTAAAAGTGGGGTTGTATGATCTACAAATAGCCCCTAAGTACTTTAATTGCAGTACAAGACTCTCTGCACTCCTCCCGTTAGCAACGCCAGACCATAATAGCCCTGCCCAGAGATTTACAACATACAGTGTTGTCAACAGACCCAAAGAAACTGCCTATTTTCGTGGCCTAAAAGAGGTTTTACCTGAAAAAAAAATACACAGTTCCATTGTTCACTATAATATAATTTTTTCCAGCCCTTCAAAGTGCAGGAAAAACACAGTTTTTATTTGGAGCTAACCAACTCACGTATCCCTCCGCCCAGGGTTAGCGCCCGCCGATCAGCAGTTGGTTAGGTCCAAATAAAAACAGTTTTTTTCCTGCACTTTGAGGGGCTGGAGAAAATTATATTATAGCGAACAATGGAACTGTGTATTTTTTTTCACATAAAACCTCTTTTAGGCCACGAAAATAGGCCGTTTCTTTGGGTCTGTTCACAACACTGTATGTTGTAAATCTCTGGGCAGGGCTATGGGCTGGCGTTGCAGAGAGTCTTCTACTGCAATTAAAGTACTTAGGGGCTATTTGTAGATCATACAACCCCACTTTAAAAAAATGATACTATCCCTTTAAGGACACAGGTTTCAGTTTTAGAGTATGAGGAGCCAGACCCGACAACTCATTCAGTCACAATCAAAGTGAGAGTTGCGTTGAACATATTCCCAGTGAGGGAGAGACGCCACCATTATTGTCCCTTGTCCATCCTGTTTATGATCTCAAGACACAACTGAGGAAAGAAGTGTGTCCTTTTCGGGAGCCTCAGGATTGCGTGTTTGTTATTTGCAGAGGACATGGTCCCTTGGCTTCCTCGGGATGAGACCTCAGCTCAGACGTCCGGAGGGAGAGCAGAGCTGCTGCTCCTTCACATTGAGAGAAACTGAGATGGTTTAGGCAATGGGATGAGGATTATCCCATTGAACTTGTCTGAATTCTTCTGTATTAAAGTTGAGGGAGGCAGGAATTGTTCTGGTGTCAAAGGGCGAATATTTCGACATGACTCTTCAGTAATAATGTTCATCATTCAGGTGGTGAAGCTCCTCTGGGCCGTGCTTTCAGGCTGTAAAATGTCAAGCAAGTGACGGGAGAGTTTGACCACACTTCTTTTCAGGGAGAGAGAGAGGGAATTCCTATATAGGCTCTTCCATATGTGTGTGTGTGTGTGTGTGTGTGTGTGTGTGTGTGTGTGTGTGTGTGTGTGTGTGTGTGTGTGTGTGTGTGTGTGTGTGTGTGTGTGTGTGCGTGCGTGCGCATATGAATATGAATTATTTCTACATTGTTTATGAGTGACCAGCCATGTTTCATGTTTGAATAGGTCCTTTCTTTTATCATTAATATTATTGGTAGTAGTTTAGTTTAGTATTTTGTACTATTTCTGATTCAGATTCTTTCAGGTTCAACAGGCTGCTGACGGTGTATTAGTGGTTTTAGGTAACTTTCCCATGAGTGTTGAATGCTGCTCAGCCTTCTGTTGCTACTGTTGCTTGTGATTATGATGATGTACGTGTACATGTCCATAACGGGAGGGTTGGAGGAGAGCTGCTGCATCGTCCAGTTCTTTCTCTCTTTTCATCTTCTGCATTTTCATACTGCTCATGTAGTTTCATTTATACACTTAGTCCAGGTTAACTTTGTACCTAGTGGCTCAGATGGTGTCAAACTCCTGAATACTTTCTTTTTCCTTTTCTTTTTTTGCTTTTAATTGATAGTGTGTAGTAGAGAGAGACAGTATGGGGAGGCAGAGAGAGAGAGGGAATGACATGCAGCAAAGGGCCGCCCAAGTCAGGATTCGATACGAGGCCAGCTACAGCAAGGACTATATACTATATATATGCTCTACATATGGGGCCCCTGTTCTACCAACTGAGCTGAACGACGTCCCATCCTGAATATTTTCTCAGATTACTTTTCATTTTCAGTATCCCAAACTTTTCCCTGAGTGAGAAGTCGTTCTGTTTTCATGTCATGTCATATATTTTATGGTAAATAACTTAATTCTTCAAGACCTGTGACAAACAGTTGCTTTCAACTACACCCTGCGACTTAATCATTAAAGAGACAACGAGGAGTTTCTATCTGGTTATAAGAAAAGTCTCACGTTAATGTGGATGAATCTATGTTACCCACACTTGTTAATGGCTCCATTTTCGATAAATATATCGTTTTGTCTCTATCGTTATTTTGTTATTTTCATTAGTGGCGGAAATGCTGGTCGAGCCGACCAGCGTTTCTTTACTTTCGGTTTTGCGGATGCTGCCCTGCGGGTCATGAGAATAACGCCGCCGAATCGCCGTTTATGGTCGGAACTACGACGGTATGTGATCGTCTTCGAACCTCTGACTTTAATTCTTGATGAATGAAAACATTCTTGGCAAGACATCCTTCTTGCGCCAGTCCAAGAATTTCACGGTGCGCGCGGAGGCTCATGGTAAATGTAGTATGAAAACACTTCGCTTTCCAAAACTCCTCGTTGTCCCTTTAATATTTTTTCTTTAAAATGAACCAGATATTCAGTTTTCAGTGTTATAAAAACATTTATAATGCTATTTATCAGAAAGATATTTTCAGCAAAAAGTGTAATTTCTCTAATGTAACTTTATTTTGTGGTATTTAAGTTACATTTCAAGAAAGACTCACTACAAATATTTTTTTAGGATATCTTTGACTTATTGTACAACACTGGAAGGGCAGAAATAAAACATTATCAATGTGCTTATTATTGAGTTATGTTTATTTTTGCTGCTACATTGGTTCAGTCACATTATAACTCTGTTCCCAAACTTTCTGTAAGCCACCAGGGAACTCCTCAGTTTCCATTATGGAGATTGTTTCAATCAGCTTCATGCTGTTATTCAAACTTTACTGCCCTTTTCAAAACCATTTCTAAAATGCCATGGAAAATGTTGTAGAGGCAGTCGGCCCAAGGTTGGACCAAAGAGCTCTGCTGGGAGCAGCAGCTCTCATTAAAAAGTTATGGTGGTACAAGGACAGCGCTTGCTGCTGGAGGTACTGTGTTCAGTGGCAGTATTAACTGGAAGACTGAGCTGCAGAGGCCACTGTTGTTTCATCACCCTCCTCCAACCCAGTCCCTCGTCTTGGAAATTCCACCAATTCCCCCCAAACAGTACATCATTGACTGTCAGTCAGCCCAACACTTTTAAATACCAACGCCCCGGCTCGTCTCACTGTGGACCATGAGCCGCTGTGAGCAAGCATGTGTTTCTTTTTGTCAAATGTCAGTTTGGATGTTGGGCGGTTTGATCGGTCAATGCAATTTGTCAAAGCAGCTTTCAGAGTTTTCTTTTGATTTTGGACAAGGCATCATGCATATTCTGTCTTTTGTGTATGTGTGTGTGTGTGTGTGTGTGTACTTGAGTTTATTATAGAAGGCCACACAAAAAACACCCTGTTCCATTTACACCAACTTTCCTCCTACACACCTCTGCGTCATGACCTCTGTCCGGACCAGGCCGTCCAGGTGTCTCACCGTCCACCCCATCCTGAGCGCCAACTTCTCACAAGCCTCCCCTGCTGTAAACCAGAAAATCAATTGGCTTCTAAAGACGAATCAATGGAAGCCGATCTATTGTCATAAGGATGCGTCAGCCTTGGACGAGGCGGAGGAGAAGCTGCGAACACCGCTTATTAGATTTTCCAGCCGTGGAAAGAAAAGCTCAGCAGACAGACAGGGCCGGGCTTTTGTTTTCATGGAGTGGCTGTTCTGTGAAGTCCACCCTGCTCAGATGTGGATGCAGAGTAGGAACCAGCTACAGTTTCAGCAATAGGTACAGTTGATTTGATATCCAGGACCAGGATGTTGTTAGACTGGAAAGTGGGATGCTGCTAAAAGCTAAATTGCAGCTAAGAGTAAGTAGAGAGGACTCAAAGTCAGAGGCCAGAGGACAACAGTGTTAGATACACCACAGTGTTGAGCATCACAATTAACCACTGTAAGCTGCAGATCATACAGAGTGTATTGAACTTAGTGCTGCTGCATTTTATTGCTCATTTGTTCAGCTTTTATTTTGTAGGGTCAGAATGTGTTTGATGTAGTTAAAGAGTCGATATGAGTGGACAGAATATTTCACATTTAAAGTTTGATAAATCATCGTGGCATTTGTGTGTGTTTGTTTGTGTGTGTGTGTGTCCTGAAGGACTGCAGCCTCTGGCTGTGTATCAGGTGCTCGGCCCAGCCTGACCCAGACTTTGGAGCAAACAGCTCTGGTGCCAGCTCTGTTCAAAGGGGCAGCAAATAAAACATGTTAAGGTGACTCGAGGGCACAAAGCTTTAATGATATTTTTTTCTCTCCATCTGTCTCCAGCTCTCTGTGCTCTGTTCCTTTTTTTTTTTTTTTCTTACACACACATACTGATTCAGAAAATCAGTACCATTAGTACAGAGAATTGAGATGAATTGAATCTTGCTACAGGGAAGAGAAATAAGCGGACATGTACAATGCCCTGTGTTTGTCCACATCCAGAGGACCAGCAGGTACAAACTGACTTGTATGACTTTGCCTCTAATTTAGTACAATTAGAGGAAAACAGCAGGTTAATTGCTGAGATCTGGGAAATCGTTACAGAGAAATCAGATGGAGGAGAAACAGAGACGGCCAGGCAGCTTTTAAACAGAGGTTATCCTCATTTACTGGGAGACAAACACAAAGGCACCTATAGGAATAATCATTATCATTTCAGGTGTCTGGTTTTCTGGCTAAACAGTTGTTTACTGCCTTGTCTGGTCCGCTGAATGGAATATTCTCCCAGAAACTAGGAAGCAGTTTAGCCTTTTTTGTGGTGAAAACTTTTTTTAAAAAAATAGATAAAAGCAGTATTAATATTGTCAGGTGGTCAGAAACTTCTGCTGTTAGCTAACACATTTAGCCAAAACTGTTTGCTGATGTCAGGTGTGCGTTACACCACTTTAACTGCAGCCATTTTTAAAGGTGCACCTCTTTTGTAGACGCTTATTCTTTAGAAGTTCATGATTGATGCTCAGTGCTGGCAGAGCCTTTGCTGTGTCCTCTGGATTCTTGCATCATAAGCTCTCTGTCACACCCTAAAACAAAGGGATTTGAATGTCACTACTGTGTGGACTGTTTTTTTTCTACACATCTGCTCCCTCTCTCTGCTTTCTGAGCACATAGTGGAAACATAAAACAAAGAAGACGCTCCCTGTTCAATTTGTCTGTTGAAATCAGAGCTGGAGTTAAAATATAATTTTCTACTTGCGTGTCTCTGTAGGCTTTAGTTGTGTTGTGCTATTCTTTCCTCTAACTTGTCCCTGTTTCACCATTATCACATATTGTTTCCTCATTATGCCTCTGTGTCACAGTCACAGCAGGACGCATCACGTCTGTCCATCCAACTTCCAAATACAACATTTCTTTGGAGTTGTCGCAGAGATTCAGAATTAAGGATGAACTGATTCTTTTTGGTGGTCAAAGTCAACATGGCAGAGCCCCTACCCTCTTCTGAATGCCCTTCATCAAAGACGCTCAGAGGTGATATCATTAATGTAATGTCCATCCGACATTACAAAAACATAATCTCAAACCTCCTTATCACAGTCTGTGAATTGACCTTTTGCATTTGTGTCCCATCCTGGTTTATTTGTGACCTGTTCTAATTGTGCATTATGTGCTTTGACTTGAATGCTGTTGTGATCTCGACGACATTGCAAGTGAGTGCAAAACCTCAATGTCCTTTTCGAGAATAAATAAAGGTTTGAAATGAAATGAGATTATATCTGACACAAACTTCAGCAGGACTCAATTGATCAGAAGGGGGACAGTGTGATTCCTCCTCCATCTGGCATTCAGATCACACACACATTTTTGTTTTGTTTTTGCTGCTTTCCCTCGACTTAAAGGGATAGTTAAACATCTTGGCAAATTGGTCCATTGCCATAATCCCTATAGTCATAGCAGTAGGTTCGTTACCTTTATTTGTCGGTCCGAACTATTTTTAGAACTGCCGAGCGCAGCCGCGACCTACTCAGAGCTATGGAGGCTAATGGGATTTCTTGGTTTCCCTCATCAAACTCATCAAATACACAATCCAACAACTCCAAAACGTTCTGGTGGACAAGTTGTGACCTGCACATTCACCACGCTGTGAGATAACAACAGAACGTTACGAGACAGAGTTGTTTTAGAGGCAAATTCATGCAAAACCCCTGATTCGCGTTGCCTTCAGGGACAGTTTTTTGGCCAGCAGTCTCTGTATTTACCTTGAAAACGACTCTGTCTCGTAACGTTCCGTTATTATCTCATAGCGTGGTGAATGTGCAGGTCACAACTTGTCCACCAGAGCGTTTTGGAGTTGTTGGATTGTGTATTTGATGAGATTGATGAGGGAAACCAAGAAATCCCATTAACCTCCGTAGCGTAGCTCTGAGCAGCTCGCGGCTCTGCTCCACCGTTCTAAAAATAGCTTGCACCTACAAATAAAGGTAACGAACCTACCGCTATGACTATAGGGATTATGGCAATGGGCCAATTTGCCAAAATGTTGAACTATCCCTTTAATGCTCCTGTCCCTCCTTGTATTCCTTCAAAGTGTGTGTGTGTGTGTATTTGTATGTTTATGAATTGAAGTGGGACATTGGGGAGAGAAGATAGAGAAGGAGATAAATTGCAAAAAGGTCAGGAAGTGTAAGAGTGGCAAAGATGTTTGTGCGCATGTTTGTGTGTGTGTGTGTGTGTGTGTGTGTGTGTGTGTGTGTGTGTGTGTGTGTGTGTGTGTGTGTGTGTGTGTGTGTGTGTGTGTGTGTGTGTGTGTGTGTGTGTGTGTGTGTGTGTGTGAACGTGCTGATTTAGTGGGTTGGTAGCACAGATGACAGGGAGGGAGATGAATCAAGAGATGGTTTGAAAGTTAAAGGGTGGGAGGGAGCAGGAGGGAGAGTTGACATATCATTATTGGACCGTGGAAGAGTTTCTCTCCCTGTTCATTCTGTGTTTCTATCGGCCTTCTGTCATCTGTTTCCACGCCAATAGAGATACAAATTACATGGGAGAAAAAGTGTGTGTTGCAGATTTGTTGAGCACGCCCTGAAAGACTGTCTCCAATGGGCTGGGAGGGGGGAGGGGAGTGATGATGATGACGATGTGGAGGGCGCATAGCCGAGGAAGAGGAGTCGATACTTGATAGAAGAAGCCTGGGGAGACCCTTCCCTCTTCCCTCCCCTCTCTTTCTTCTCCTCTCTCCATCCATCCTCCCTGCTGTCTGTCTGATGCAGCGGAGGAGAAACCGCATCCATTTCATCATCACGCCCGGCCTCACACAGAAAAGCCCCTCGGTGTCGCGGCCCTGCGCCGCCTCGCCTTCTTCCCTCTGCCGGAGCGCCGCCATGCGCCGCACAAGTGTTGATAAATTGCCACAGCCTGCCTCATTTTTCACCGCCGCCACGTCGTCGTCAAACACACTGACACCAAAACCCCGGCGCACTCCTCAGCGATAACAAGAACAATCGCTGAGCCCCAGGAACGAGAGATGGGGAAGACAGAGAGACAGAGAAAGGGCAAACGAGCGGGTGGATCAGTGGGTTGGGGTCCAGGGAGGGATCAGGTGAAGAAAACAAACAGTAGTAAACATTCCTTCAATTGGATTTTTGACAGACAGAGGGGTACGGTCTGCCAACGACAGACAGTCACGCTTTCCAGTTGACCCATTACAGTACATCGCCTAGTAAACAACTGGATAAATGAATCAGGTGGCAAACATGGAGAATCTACGAGCTTTGCTCATTTCATAGTTGTACGTGTTGCTTACAGTACAGATGAGATGCACGCTATCCATCATGGTTCTGCTGATTTCATAAGGCAGACCAGAACGCTGTATGCTACAACAATAGTCTTTCTTCTATGCTACACTTTGTGCCGTCCCTACTGACCCGGACTTGTCAGTGTTGGGTAGACTTCAATGTAGTTGAACTATATGTAGCTTAACTACAATTTGCTGTAACTTGCTGATAGTTAAACTACATTTATGTTTTGTGCTGCGTCAAGTATTTCAACTACTTTCTGGGTGATTGTTTGTAGTTTAACTACTCAATTTACAAACTACAATTTTGGCCGATGCCACTGCTCATGTGTGGTGTCAACAAGAGATTCTGTCCTGGCATCTAGTGCTGGTGTCAAAGCCTCTGAAGTTCCTGTCATGGTTTTAAACATTGTTGTTCAAGACACACTGATCTAGAATGTCAACCTTTTTGTATTGTTTATTACATTTTTTGTTGACTGATTTACAATTCTGATTTACAAGTGTGTATTGGGGTAGGATTTTCATTTCTTCTTTACCAAAAATGTCAACTTTTTGTCTTTAAAAAAATATAACTGAGTTGAGAGGCATATTTCTGCATGTGAATGTTTTGTAGGCCATTATTTTGTTTCATATACACCACATGTTGATTTATTTAACACTGAGTTGAATTAGTATAAGTAGGGCCTAAAACTAAATTTTTCCAGGGGTAGAAATGTAGTTTGTTCAAACTACTGCCAGGCTGTTGTAGTTTTACAAGCTATACGCTTACAAAATAGCTTCCCCAACAGTGTGCATTGCCCAGTTTCAGATGAAGTTGTACATGCAGAAGAAAATTGGTTTCTAATCACATTATCTGGGCATTTTAGTTGGATCTGGAGAAGTCCAGTCTTAAGGCAGGATCAGACTACATGGATTCCGGCCAATTTTTACACAGTTTTGTCGTGGTCGACACATTTCCAACGTCGGGCCAGATTATGAATGTCGGTAGCGATGAACGGACTTGTAGTGTAACATAACTGATGAACAGTGATTTTGCATCTAGGACGCCCTACGACGCCACGACGGAAAGTCTAGCATGTTTGAATTTTTTAACATTTCTTCACCTAGTCTGACATCTCCTGCAACGTGAACCTTGACATTGACCAATAGGATGACACATTGTTTACACACAGTGACGCTCGCAATGAGTGAATGGTTTTGAGGTGAACACATGCGTTAACGTACCTCATGTCCTCTCTGAAGGACAGAGAGTCATACTGTCCTCTTCATCAGCTCCACCATCGTTTTTTCTTCCCTTTTCTTTTTTGTGTCTGAGCTAAAGACGGATCACATCACACTCAGGGCTACAGTATCCATGATTGACAGTTTGTTGTGACGCCCGGCCTATGAACTTGCGTAGGGTTGTGATTGATGATACTTGTAATGTTGCCAAGACACGGCAAGAATTTATGCTGTGATGGTTTAATCTGACATGGTGGTGACCATCTTGAAAGACAAAAAAACAGTGTAGTCTGAACCCGGCCTTCCGCATTTACATGGACTTGAGCTATAGACTGTCATAATTTGTTTTTCTAAGGTGTCATATAAACATACTGGCTGTGTGCTGGAGAGCAAGAGCTTGTTTTATTTCAGTTGGACGAAGTTCGAGCAAATGGCTGTCTGCAGTCAATCCACAGTGAATACCTTCACAGCTACAGGAGGATTTCAATAAGGCAGGGGATGCACTGAGAATCAGGAAGGAGGAGGTAGAAAGCACGAGTGTTAAAAATCCCCTCCAGCTCCTCAGCAGCTGTGAATTTTTAGCAATGCCACCGCCTCAGGATGCTGCGAACCACAGTTTAGTTACCCGCCAACACCCCGTCGTAACCATGGCGTCATTTCCAGAAGCTGTGTGACTGTAAATCACCCTGAGGCGGTTTGAGTCAGAGGAGTTGAATCATGCCATAGACCGGTGCTGCCTGCGTACCGCCGCCATTCAAAAGCTACAGCCGGGACAGAGGCTCTGGATGGGACTGGACTGACACATATAGACAAGATGATCAATAGAAAATCCACTTGTCTGTTTCTGTTTGCTCCCATCATGCTTTGACCTTTTCTTGCAACTGTTGGTGGATGATGTCAGTGTCGGTAAGTGTCTCAGTCTGACGGGTTAACACACTGATGAACCTCTGACAGATCACAGGCTGGAGAGACCTAGTCTCCATGTTTTTGGGTTGTTTTTTTTATTTTGGTGGATATGAAATGAAGCGAGAGCCTTTTCAACACAACCTATTCTTATGCACATTTTCAGTTTGTGCATGAAAGAGAAGCCGAACCCCAGAGACTGAAAAGAAAAGCTGGATTGTTGAAAAATTTATAGTTAGAGAGACGGTGTGATGAAGTGAGGGAATAACAGACTTTTAAAATACACCTTTACATTCCAGTGCCTGTGTGTGCTCACTCTACTGTAGACGGATCATTCAGGTCGTGCTGCTACTCACCTCCGTGTGCCTCCACTCCACCACGCAGTGCCATGAATAAAGATGTAAATCTAAACAGGGGGCTCTTGTTGTATGTCATGCATGCCGGTAATAAGGCAGCACATGGAATGACAGACTCATGAGAAGTTGCGATGAAACATCTTGATGTCATATTTACTGGAATATATTTCTAGTAGTCACTGTCACACACACACATAATGTTATATAGCTGATTGCAATGAGCAAATACATTGGTGACATCTGTCATCTTCAGGGATCTTTGTTATACAACCATGAAAATGCTTTACTTTACAACATTATTTATACACTGTGTCCAGTTGCAGGCCCTGACTGATTATTATTTTGATAGTAGATCTCTAAATAATTTATTGATGAATTGTTTGGTTTGTATTATAATAGAAAACAGTAAAAAAAGATGATGCCATGACATGAAATGTCTTGTTTTGACCAACTAACAGTGAAAAACCTAAACATTGTTTTAATAACTACTAAGATCTACTAACTTTTTTATTTATTTTAATTATTCTACTATTGTTACCTACAATTTTTTTTTTTTTTTACACCTTTCTGCTTCTATGTTAAATGATTTATGATATAGATATATGTGGCAAGGTGAAGAGGGCCCGGGCGGGGATTGAACCCACACCTCCTGGGTAAGAGTCATGCACGCTTGCCAGTCACCCAAAGGGACATCCCCTTGGCCAAGTAGCCAGGGCACATGATTAATTGGAGGCATAGTGACAGGACCACTACTGTCACATATAGATACAACTGAGAATAGAAAAGACATCAGGAGAATTGTATGTAGCCTATTGCATTCAATGGTTGTAAAATGTTTTAAGTCAAGAGCGTTTTTTGTCATTGTTGAAAAAACAAGGAGATAGCATTGGAGCATCTTCATACATGGCAAAGACTGCGTACAATCTTTAACACCGCAAATACAACACATACAATTGACCCTTCGCCAACTCCTCCCACAAACGGCTATTGTCCAATCCTACGTTAGCAACCGTAACTATAGGCCTGGCAAGCTTTCCGCAGTGAGTCATTACGTTTGCTTTTGTGGACACATTTTGAGACTAGGACGAAAAACATTTGTTTGTAGAGAAGGATGTTGTTGTTGCTGCTGCTACTACGGCGGCGGCGGCGGCGGCAGCAGCAATATAGAGATGTTCAGATACGAGCGGACTTTTTTTTCGACTTGAGCAAGTGTAAATATGGGGATAACCATATGTTCACCTCCGAAATGACAGCTGTACTTTTAGGGCTTTTACCTGGGCTTTCAGGCGAGGGATCCTCCAGGCAGGGACTGCTTTCACTGACTGATACAGCGGTGGGAGAAAACAAAACAGCAGCGAAAGCTGTATGTGGTTCACAATCGCCCAAAAACTTGCAGTTTGACAACGTTTCATGACCAGTGAGATGACGTAAGTCTTCGTGGGTTGATAGACGGTAAAATTACCGGTCCTTACTGCTGCTCTGTACATTGTCCAGTCGTGTCGTTGAACAGATGTTTTATCCTCCTGCGCGAGTCACACGTCACTGAAAACTATGAATGATCTTTGTGACTTCTTCTCTCTATTATCTCAGAACAGTTTATCCAGAAATTTGCTGATATTTCCTTTGAAATCGATACCAAATACTGCCAGGAGCATGGCTGGGAGTGAAAGCTTGCCCGCCGTAGCAACAGTAACCAAGGGGGCGGGGCTTACGCGAAGGGTCAATTACATCAATAGAAATACCCCTGAACCCTAGTGTCCAGTCCATTGAAGTGCTCCTAATGATGGATGAGTGTCTGTCTTTTAAAAGAGAAACTGTGCACTTCTGGTTTTGTAATTTTTTTTTTTTCAAAAAGTGACAAAAAGGGTCCCTGTGGTGATGTAGCTTATCTCTGCCATCGACAGCAGCCTCTCACAGCAGTCACTCATCCTGACGCGCCTGTGTGTGTTCCTCTTGAGTTAAAATGACAGGTGAGCTGCTTGAATATCATTTAAAAAAGGCCTTGAAATTCAGCTACAATACACACTCTCATCCACGGTGCGTCCTGACCTCTGCTCAGTCCCAGGCCGTCCAGGTGTCTCACCATCCACCCCGCCAACTTCTCACAGCCCCGCCTCCCTTGCTGTAAACCAGAAAATCAATTGCGCCTTTATTTTCCCCGTGGCTTCTAAAGACGAATCAATCGAAGCCGATCTATTGTCATAAGGATGCGTCAGCCTTGGACGAGGCAGAGGAGAAGCTGCGAACACCGCTTATTAGATTTTCCAGCCAAGGTGAGAGAAAGAGAGAGAGATGCTCAGCAGACAGACAGGGCCGGGCTTTTGTTTTCATCGAGTGGCTGTTGTGTGAAGTCCACCCCTGCTCAGATACTCCAGAGTGGGAGCCAGCGGGCCGCTGCGTAGCCGCTTGTAAGGTGCTTCAGTCAGCAGTGATCCTCCACTTCGTCAGGAGTGGGATTAACGCTCTCAGGAGCCGTTCCCACTGACTGCAGGCTGCAGACATTAATGAGATCCCTGCCTCAGCTGTGTTGTGTAACATTGAACTCTGTGTTAAACTATTCAGGAGCTCTTTGCCAGATGTCTGCCAGATCCCTGATCAGAATGTTAACTATTACCTGTTGTGTATGTTGTGGCCGCTGTTTAGCAAAAAAAAAAAAAGAAGCACACAGTGACAGTGCAGCAGTGTGTCGAGTCCAAGAGGAGGAGGAGGAGGAGGAGGAGGAGGAGGCCCCCATCCTCTCTCTGGGAGACGCCATCAGACAGGAACACTGGTGTCTGACAGTTCTGTGCAGCTGTAGATGACTGCCTCACCACTTGCCGGCCTCAAAGGCAGAAATGAGTTTATGAAAGTTCTTTTTGCAGTGTGTTTTCTTTTCTTTGTAATTAACACCACTGGTACCGTAAACTCTATAGATGTTGTGTCTCTTACACCTTCCCTCCCCTCAAACTACTTTGGTATTCCACCGTACATCTTTCAAAAATATTCAGACAACATGATCCATTACAGAGACTCAGACGTCTTCTTCAAAGCTCTGTTTACTCTCTTTTTTTTTTTCTCCCGGAAAAGTAATCAGCTTTTCTTTTAAACTCACAGTCAGGGTGGAGGCTCGCTCACATCACTGCTGTTCTGAGATCCCTGAGAATGATATTGGGAAAGATGATTTGTGTGTGTGTGTGTGTGTGTGTGTGTGTGTGTGTGTGTGTGTGTGTGTGTGTGTGTGTGTGTGTGTGTGTGTGTGTGTGTGTGTGTGTGTGTGTGTGTGTGTGTGTGTGTGTGTGTGTGTGTGTGTGTGTGTGTGTGTGTGTGTGTGTGTGTGTGTGTTTAACAGTGCATCCATTCATGCGAGTGTTAGCGCAGTTGATCAGACTGGGCTGAAGTTGATGAATACTAATAACCCTGCTGAGAGCGTCCGAGTACGTCAGCACACCTCATCACAGTGAGCTCAGCCAAGCATCACTGACTGAATGAGGGTCTGTCTGTCTGTCTGTCTGTGTCAGCACTGGTCAGTAGACAGACAACTACAAACGTTACACACTGTGTGGGCAGAAGTCGATTACTCAGAAACTGCCCTACAGAACGTAAACTCAGTTAGTTTTTTTTTTATTTGTTGCGTTATTATGACCCATAGTTAGCTTTTGTTGCCAGGCAACATCTAGTGGTCATAGTGATAATGACAAAGGCAAAATTGTGCTGGTATAGAGGGTATGCGTTTACGTCACGTTGCCCTCGGCAATGGCCCTTTTGTTCGGACTGAGTGGCAAAACAAACCTCCCTCAACATGCTGGCGGATAGCGGTGGACTCATAAACTGGATAAAATATCTTATATCAAAACAAATTGATGTCAAAAGGAATCGACAACCAGCTCCCCAAAACCGTCCGCTCCACGGACACTGACATCCTGTAACGCAGTGTGACCACGGTACCTGCAGAGTGACTGACAGGCTCACTGTTTGTGCAGAGGGACGAGATTACAGCTGTTACTGTCGTCTTGACAGTGACTCCCGGCACTTAAACACGAGCTGCTTTTATTCTGAAAAACTCTGACCAGTCAAAGTGTAGGATGTGTTAGAGGACTAATTTATCTCATCATAACTACGACACCTGATACTGTAAACACAGCTGATCCATCGAAAAAAATGACCGCTCCAGTGAATTTACTTTCCGTCATTGAGAACAGGTTCTTGAATGTAACTCGGTCAAAGTGAGACGTATCCTCAAGATTTCTAGCAGCTCTGTTAGGTCATGCATGCTTTACATGCTGACAAAGCTAGACATGTCAGACTTGTATGGGCTCAGAGAAAATCGCTTCGTTACTTGCGTAATTTTTAAACTTTGGCGGCTCTGCCACTCGTCTTTTTGCCACTGTGGACATTCCACAGCGACTTCCGAGTCCAGGTAGGAGCAGGCTGTGGTGGATGGATGGGTCAACAAACAGAGGAATAAACAAAATTAAAGGGATACTTCACTCAAAATCGATAATTCACCAATCTTTTACTCACCGTCATGCCAACGAAGGGTTGGGGGAACATTCAACGTCATCAAAACGCTTTTGGAGTTCCAGGGGGGGTCCTTCTGGCAAGGGATTTTCGTATAATGGCGGCGGATAGTGCTCACTTTTGAATCGTCCAAAACACACACTATGAAACATCCACCTCATACTGCTCGTCTGTACTGCAAGTGTCCTGAAGCCGCCACATGAAAAAGTTGTTAGGAAAAAAATCATTTGATCTCTGTTTTTAGCTTTGTTGTAGTAGTAGCTCCCAGTGGCTCTGATGATGTTTGTGCGATATGTTCTTCTGTGTTTACATCCATAGTTTACAACGATAGCCACTCTAACAACAACTAATCAAAAGTGAGCTCTAGCTGCCTTTATTATATGAAAATCCGTTGCCAGCCGGACTCCCCCTGGAACTCCAAAAGCGTTTTGACGACTCTGAAAGTTTTCCAAACCCTTCAGTTCGCTGGCATGATGGTGAGTAGAAAATTGGTGAATTATGGATTTTGGGTGAAGTATCCCTTTAAACCTTATTTTTATTATTACCATGACAATAAAGATTGTCTAATACTGTGGAAGTACTTATCTCTACCCAAATTGTGACATTTTCACAAAACTGTGCCTCTGTCACGGCGTTCTCTGTGGTAGCTGCTGCTCTTGGCAGTAACACAACACTTTGTTTTTGTGGAAGTAGAGGCAGTGAATGGAACTTTAGCCAACATATTGTGACACCTCAGCATCTCTCTGCACTTATTATTAGGGAGGTGGTTGAAACGTGGCAGGAAGCCTATATGTGACGGTCGGTGTGATGAAAGAGAGAAGGTCACCTCACATCGCCTGTGACTCACTGGCCACTGGTTTGTTCAACCTTGCTGCCAGTAAAAGTAGCTCTCCAGCTGTTCAGTAAAACGATTTAAAGAGCTGGAACGTCTGTCATGACTCATGTATGTTTAATGGTTATTGTTAAAAAAAGATAAAATAAAAAAAAATAAAAAACCCATAAGTCCTGGACCTTCTTCACACTTTAACAGAACAGTCTGTAACATACCTGCCTTATCAAAAAGCATTGGTGGGTTTTATGGATTTGGTTTAGGGTTAGAAATGTTGTGGTCTTTTTTTTTCTAAATGTATTTGAGCAAGAGATCAGCTCCCATAACTTACAGAGTGTTCATGGTAGGTCTCTCAAATTTTGACACAGAGTCAACTCATTTGTCCACTACAAATAGCAGGGCCCAAAACCAAAAAAAACATGCATCTATGTAAGTTTATTGTGCATGTTCCAATACTAAAGCATCTTTCTATGGTTCAGTATGAACAAAAATAACTCATCACTGACGGCTAAATGAAGAACAATGGATCCTAACATTAGAAAGCTGGTGAACATGTATGAATGTAAACCTTCAGCAGGAGGTCAGAAGCAGATCATAGTCCATGTTTAATTCCAGGAAAGATGGTTGACACTTCATAAAACAAGGTAAAAGGTGTTAGAACCATTCCCTGTCAGCCATTGTTTGACTAGCTGTAAGCATGGTGGTTTGAAATAAACATCAATGAAATGACTCATATTTTACCTAAGAACCTGCTCTTTCATCTTATACAAGTTACCTAATTCAAACTTCAACGATATCGATACTAGTCAAAATTTAGACTTGGTCCAAATATTAGTTTCTGACCTAAAAAATGTTTTTTTGGCTGTAAAACCTACACACTTCTTCACACAGCCATGCAAATTCACATGCACCATCAGGGAGGGAGTGGCTACACATGATATTGATCACATAGTCATTAAAAAGAATGACAATAAGAAGCAAAAAAAGCTCCATTTGGGTGAATGACAACATATGTATGCTGCACTGACTGATTTTTTAAAAAGTGGACACAGCTCCGATAGTGGATCAAATAAAGCCAAGCCAACAGCCTTTATTTTTCAGACTCAGTAGAAACTAGTTTAGCCTGAACATGACCTTAACTCTGAGGACATTGAGATCATATTTTGCCAGTAGTCATAGTATTATTGGGAGGTCATGATGCTACATCTTGAAATATACAAAAACTGTGTGATAAGCCAAGAGTGACGAATAATATACCCTGCTATTTATCCTTAGAGTGTGGAGAAAGGAAGGCTTAGAAACAACACTTGTGACCATGTTGAGAAGTGAAAAAAATATAAAATATACCACCATAACTTGAAAAGTTCAAATCCAAACATTTTGAACATTTTTGATATGTCAGTGTCTGGTCAGGATGCCGTCAGATGAAGTTTTACTCAGAACCTTGTTTGTCTTACAGTCCTGATATTCTGTCTAACTGTCTTGTCAGTTCACAGAGTCGCCCACACACTTTACTTTATACACTCTTATATTACGCATACGCCCACCCTCGCGCTCTCAAGACTCATCACAACCCCTGAGGAAATAACGGATGCAGCTCACAGGTTCGAGCCCCCTGTGATAATGGCATGCTGATCTGCAGCATCAGCCTCTCATCTCAGCCGCTGACGTCTCATCAGCAGCAACACTGTCGTTCCCCCTCAGCTCTCACACGTGCCTGCGCCCAATTTGCTCACATTTCACTACATGCGACATGTGAGATAATCTCTGCATGTGTGTGTTTGTATTGCTTTTTTTTATCATAATATGCCATCATGCACACACATCTTTTACGATAAAGAACCCTCCAGCTCTCGGGCTCTTGCAGCGCAGCCCAGTGTAAAGCCCCGGTCTCCCAGGCCATTCATAAGCAGTAATGTACGTTGTTGTGTGTGTGGAGTAGATCAATATGAGTGGTGGCGCCTCGTATCGCCTGCGAGTTTCCCGAAGACACTACATCTAGTTCCACGCCTCACACCCACTACAGCTCATTTGCATCAGAGTTATGTGGTGTTTTACTACAGGCGAGGCAGGAGTGTGATTTGTTGGCGAGATGAGCGGTGAATCAATGATGTGGATATTTGACTTCAAACTCAAATGTCACACGAATGTGTTTTTTTTCTCTCTCTCCCTCTCTCTGTGTGTGCAAACATCTGCTGTGCTCATAAATTTATGAATGACGCACCGGCATATTGCTACATAGTTAGAGAACACACAGTACATGCTGTACACAGTGTAAATCATGGCTGCTGAAAGGTAGCGGTAGCACATTGTTAGATTCACAGATTGTACTATTTGTTATGTCAATTCTCTTCACCCGCTGCGTCTAACAGAGAGACCCTGCATTTCTTCCCCTCTTCCTCACCCTCCTCTTCACTGTCAAGCCTCAGCTGCCGTATAAAGCCCGCGCTTTAATGTCAGACAGGCACTTTCAAACAGCCTTCCTTTCTCTTTCTCCATGTCTCATAGCCGTTCTCACCTCCTCTCCCCTCCCCTGCCCTTTACCTCTCTGAACACCCCCTTTCTTCTTTTTTATTTCCCTTTCCCCCTCCACTGTTAGTGGTATATTATTTTGTCCTCACACCTTGCATTCTCTTTTTTTCCCCTTTTTCCTTTCCTTCTCTACCTCCATCCCTCTCATCTCTCACCACCCAGGCCATCGCTCTTACCCTGCCTCCCCTCCATCAGCCTCTCACTCCGGTACACAGCTGTCAGACATGGCAGTGAAACGTATCACACTGACCAAATCAGAATTCAGTATGAGCAGGCATCTCTTCAAAGCGATTGTCGGCTGATTGGTAAGCAGCTGCTTGTGGAGCAGAAACCAGGGCCAGACAGACAGACAGACAGACGGACTGACTACGGGCAACAGGGACTCAACTTCTTACTGTTCACTGATTTCTCTCTGCTTGGAATTCCTGATCAGTCAGGGTGCCGTAGGTGTTTTTAAAGGGGCAGTTCGCTCAGATGAGTAAAGCTAGGTGTGATGCAAGTAAATGCTTTTAAAGAGGAGCTATGCAGGATTTGTACCTTAACTATGCTACCTTTTTACCTTAAAGGTATAATGTGTAGGAATTCCCTCCATCTAGCGGTGCGGTTGCATATCTGAACGTATTCTTGATGTTGCATTCACGTGAAATCGGGCAGACGTCAGACAGACAACAGACGCTGCATGTAACAGGATAAACAAGCCTCTATGTAAACAAGTGGCCCGCCAGCACGAGGCAAAACAATACAGGCCTGACAATATGTTGTCATGGTGATGTCGTATTGTTTACCTGACCCACGTTTTACCGTCTTTCTCTGGTGGAGTAAAAGGACATCCGGTTGGTTTGCCGACGGCCGTCTGCCTGACTGCACCTGAATGCAACACCAGTGCCTCCGTCCTTCCTCACACTACACAGTGGTGACAGTTTTAACAGGCCGAGCCCACAGCTCCGCTGAGTTTCTATGGTTACCTACGGTCACGCTGCCACTCAACGTAAAAAATGGCGATGCAACATGGCCGCCTCGGTTCGGTGCGTCACCCACTTATGTATTTGTAACGACTTGTAACAACTCATTCTAAGGTACCAGAAAGCTTTCATTTGTATGCGGCTGTGATTCCACTTCAGTGAAATACGTATTTATGAAAGACATATTTGATTTTTGCTAATAAAAAGCCAAATAAGTTACAGACTGGGGCTTTAGTTAAACAGCTTCAGAGTAATAATGATGGTTAAATAAATGACTTGTAACTTGTTACAGGGAGAATGGAGGCTCTCTGCCTTCCACCTAGCGTCTCTTGGCTGAAAAGCAGCTCTTGTCTCTGCGGCAGCGTGACACAAACACGCCACATAACCTGTAATCTCTTGTTTATGATGGATTAAACTACACAAATATACACATGGTAACATCGTATATGATGAATAACGTTATCCACCGCTCTGTGGATTGCTTTCTCATCGCCTTTGTTGTAAAGAATTGCACATGGCCGGGAGGAGGGTTAGCAAAACAGAGGAAAAGCAACCGGACTTGCGTTATTCCCTTTTAAAGAAATGTCTCAGATTCATATCAAGGATCAGGTTGTTTCAACATCCAGAAACATGTGCAAGTGTGTTACAAGTGTGTTACACACCTCCTCTTTAGTCAACCATCACAACAGCAGAGTGTTCCTTCTCATTGCTAGGCTGTTGATGACTACTGACAAAAGCACGTCTGTTAGTAATGATAGATTTCCCCCTGTCACATGCACAAGTATACGTTACTACTAACTACTGTCAGTTACTAACACTACTACTGTACCTGTACAAAGTAGCCTATTACAATCACCAGTGTTGAGCAAATCTTCAGATGAGTCCAAGTTGATGCATCATCGTGTTTCCTGACTGTGATGCTCTGGACTTTTACTCAGCCATCAATTTGATAGTTTTTCTTTTTGGTGAAATATCTCAAATATTGCTCATCAGGATGAATTTTATTTTTATTTTATTAGTGTGATTTACTTTTTATTCATACTGTAGCTCACCCACAACAGAGTCAAACACTTTAATGGAGGCACATGTACAGCATTCAAAATCCTCTCGAAATGTTCAAAATTCAGAACCTGCTTCCAGGGGCTGTTTGTTAGTTTTCTCTGCCACTGCCACTCTTTTGCTGGGAGCAGGTGGTGGTGATTGTCACTCGGTGAAAGCCTCAGCCTTCATCGTCTTTATAATGCAAAAGCTTACAATTCCCAATCCTAGCATGTGTTGTGTCTTCAAGGCAAATTGAAGGCTACAGTGAGTCGCTATCAGAGAGTGACAAAACACACCGGGGCTAATTGGTGAGCGTGCTAACCTCAGTAGAAGAACAGTTCTGGTCGAGACAGGAGTTAACGTTGGTCTTTCTTTCAGCTGCTGCTCAGTAAAGGAGTGAAATTTGATGGTTAATTCACATTATATGGGCAAGTAAAAAGCTGCTAATGTTAACATGAGCTATTGAGCAATGATAAACCTCTACAAGTATAGCTCCTTTACCAGAATGTCCACATTCAGGATGCTGCATCACTATAAACTCTATTGTTTCATTAAATAACATAACATTTTTATATTGGTTTCCCCATTTGTCTCAATGAGGACTGTATTTTAGAAACAGCTCAACATGAAACAGTCAAACTTATAAATGTCATGAAGTCAGGAAATTATATCATCAATAAAATCTCTGTGTATAGACGGGTTTCTTGTGTACAAACAATACTAGGTGCGTGCGCAACCAAGGGGCAAAAGACTGCTCGGAGTGAACTGATATCAATGTAGATGCCGTATTGTTTGTAGTACTGCAGCCGATATCCGAGTACTCGAGTACTCGCTCGGCTTGGGCAGTATCTGAGTGCCATTTCACTACTACGACACCAGTGCTGCACAGACTCTCGCCGCCTTTAGGACGTTCCGCCCTTTCAACGGCCTGGAGCCATAATCTTCTTCTTTTTTTGGCAAACGGATGAGATCCCCTCGGTTTATTATACAATTTTCATCCATCCTTTTGCCAGTTTGTGCAGTTAACAGCACAACAACTCCTTGTCCTTTCGTTTTCTGCTTGACTCCACTTGTAAATAATGAGAAATGTCCCGCTTTCTGCCCCCTGGCTGCGCGCACACATCTGCGATGACGTTGCACAGAAACCCGTCTATATAGACAGAATGATGCCCTTGGGACATTATATCTTATAAGACCCCTTTATAATATAAAATATTGATCCAAAAAAAAGTAAAAGTACGAAGTTACATGTATAAATAGTCAGTTAAAGTACACATACGTCACACAGTAGTGTGTCGTGTCATAAATATTTAGGGAAAATGTTACTTTCTATAAAATATACTGTGGATGTCATTTTGAGTCATGAAGGCACAAGTTCTTAAAAACTCAGCCTCTGATCTTGACTTGTGGCCTGTCACTGCACCACAGATGTCACCCCCATAAATTCAGGTGTTTGTTGTTTATTTTCCCACCCCTGTCCATAAGTCAGTCAGCAGTTTACGTAGGTAGTGAGCATCTCCTGGGGAGCAGCTCGGTGGCAAATGTCTCTGTCACGCTGCCATGTCCTCATCAGTCAGGTCACTGCTGACGTCACGCAGCAGCTCTGAGACCTGATACTGCAACAGCTCATATTTTTATACTCCCCCTCTTTATGCATTCATAAATAAACCGATAACATGTTTTGATGTTGTTCAGCGAGGGGTAACACCAATCAGCTCGTGTTATTTTAGATATTTTTTTTTTTTAAATGTGAAAAGATGCGATTTTGAGACCAAGCAAGTCGTCTTTTTTTCTTTATCAGGCTCCTCAGATGAAGCCATGAGAGAGAGAGAGAGGAACTCAGTGTGGGGTAGGTTAACTCACTCATGTGGTTAGTTGACGGTTGAATTAAAAAAAAAGTGGAAACTTTGATGAAAAGTTTTGGGAGGATAAAAAAGTAAAAGAGTGAAATGAAAAGGCCTTGAGGCAGATTTCTAACAGGTTTATATGAAGCCATCTATTCAAACAGGATTACACAGAGACACATTTGCACATAAACACATCTGCAGTGCAAATTGGGTTTCATTCAAAATGTCCCTTGTTACACTTCACTCATACATTTCATACTCTGACGAGCAGCAGAGAAAACACTTGTTGAATGTCCCATGTAGTTAAAATGATCATGTTGTGCATATGACACACAGAACAGAAAATAAAAATGTCTCCATTCCTTTTGAATGGTCAGAAAGAAATACATTGTGTATTTTTTAGCTTCTGTTGAGCACAGTATTTTACTCTATGAAACCTGGCTTCTTTAATAACACCGCACATGTCAAAGATCACCTAAGCACAAGAGTTGAAAATAAGAAACTATACTATCTATTATCTCTAATATGCCCAATTCTATCATCTGAATTGAATAAATAAACCAAAACTAATGAAAAACATGCAATACGGAGGATCGTGTACAAATATTAGAGTGGTGTTACTGTAATCTCTAAACTCTCAGCAAAGCAGCACATAAATGAATTTCCCAAAATGTTAATCAATTCATTTCAGCAATTCGGAGTAGTTCTGTTCTTAAATGAGTGTTAATCTGGTTTCAGTACTGTGCATCTGTTCTAGAGAGAGTGAAGGCTGTGTGGGTGGCAGGGACCACAGAAATACTTAACTGCAACAAACCATACAGTCATGTCAACATGCTTATGTAAGAATCCACTTTTTATATTTGTATTGTGTCAGTTATAGGAGGATTGATATGATATAAATTGTTGAATAACTCCAACCTTCAGATTACTATTGTATACATACTATGCTGAAAACATTTGTGTCAGTCTGAAAAACTGCTGGTTGTACACACAACTGTGTGGCTCCACATAACCTGCCTCATGTAAACAGCAGCGTGCCTGTTCCCTGCTCACACCTTGACCTCCCTCTGCACCTCTGATCCCATCCACTCACACTCACACAGCACAGGACCATGACGGCCAGCCTTTGCATGGTCCCCCTTCCCTCTCTCACACACACTGACCCCATCTACCATGATTCATCTCCCTGGCACTGTGAAGTGTAAAGGAGATTATTACCAGTGAAGGGCTCAGCCCCCCCTGAAGATCTACTGCTCTCCTGTCTGCCCTGCAGAGGAAATGGGAAAATATTGCTAATGTTTACAGCCCCGAGAGCGTGTGCGCGCGTGTGTGTGTGTGTATGTGTGTGTGTGGGCTCATGTTATGTGGACTGGTAATGCCTGAAGCCTGACCAGCATGGCTAAGCAGCTCCAGGCTTGTTTGCCATCTAGAAATGTGCTGACTTCAGGGGATTTTATGTGCAAATGTTTCTGTATGCCTACGTTTCTCTCTCTCTCTCTCTCTCTCTCTCTCTCTCTCTCTCTCTCCCTCTGTGTGTGTGTGTGTGTGTGTGTGTGTGTGTGTGTGTGTGTGTGTGTGTGTGTGTGTGTGTGTGTGTGTGTGTCATCATGTGTAAATTTATTTTTGCACATCAATAAATCCAGCAGTCAGCTGTTGTCGAAGGCTGCACAGTCAGTTGTGCAGCCTCTTTCTTCTTCTTTTCCACCTTTAAATGCCTCACTTGTTTCGTTCTGATCACAACGAGACCGAGTCCTATTAAAACTACAGCACCAAACAATCATCATCCTCGCCTTCCTCAGTAACTCTGCTAAATGAGAGGGACTCTGACTAATGTGCTATAAATGAAAACCTATTAGCACATATCATGTAAATTATAGGTCAGCCTCATTATTTGGTAATGAGTTGGGGGGGGGGGGGGGGGGGGGGGGACCTATATCCAGACTGCACTCAGTTCACCAGTCTCCTTAAATTAACATAAAGATATTGGACAAGTACCTAGAGCGGTGGCTGTGATTGCAGTGTGTGCATGTGAATGGTTTAAACAGGGATGAGGAGAGTCTTCTCTCTGAGGGGCGTTAATGTCACCGCCAGATTTACATACATTCTTAAAGATGAAATCTGATGCAACTTAAGCACCAAAATATGTAGAAGTCTCTCCCTCCAAATGAAATCTTACTGAGTACAGAGATGAATATAACATCCCCTCATTATGAGCAGACGCATAGTGCTGCGATTTAAATGACACTCTGAAATTTGTGAAGGGCCATCGTTTATAGTTCTGTATCAAAGTAGCCGTTTGTCAAAAGAGAAGGCAAGGCTAATGTATTTGTATAGCACAATTCATACAGAATGCTGTTCAAAGTGCTTTACAGAGGCATAGAATTAATTTAAATCATAGACAATAAAAATACATTTAAAAGAAGAGAAATAAGTCAGTAAAAGGGGGTTTTAAAAGACAACAATATTAAATACTTAAGAATTAGAATGATAAAAATCATTCACGATCAGATACCGTCGTAGTTCCGACCATAAACTGCGTTATTCCCATGACCTGCCGAGCAGCATCCACGAAACCGAAAGTAGGAAATGCTATAACAAAAAAACGATCTAGACAAAACGATATATTTATCAAAAATGGATCCATTAACAAGTGTGGGTAACATAGATTCATCCACATTAATATGAGACTCTTTTATAACCAAAAGAAAACTCTTGGCTGTCTCTCATTCACCACTATCTGCTCACTGAGAGAGTTATATATGTACAACAAAATGGTGAGTTCAGCAAAGGGTCTGCGGTGTAATCACTTTGTCTGTTAGTGACAGGGAGAAGACCACTGAGACTACTTTCTTTAACTTCCTTTGAGTGATAGTTCAGGTATTTGACGTGGGCTTGTGTGAGGTAGTTCAAGTCAAGTCAGGTTTCTTTATTTGTCTCCATTGGCTTGGGGGAAAATGCTGCACAACACATAATAAATAAATAAAAACACAGTGAGTCGATGACAACAGCAAGGACAAATGTGCAAATAACATTCAAGGTGTGCAAAGGCATCATACATACATGCAAGTAGGTACACACATACACATTCAAGGACGCCAGACATTCAGCTCTGCTCATTCATGAGCTTAACTGAAAGAGGAATAATCTATAGTCAGTGTTTTACACGTAGATTTGGATGAGTCCAGCTTAGGAAAGCAGGAGCAGCGGTACAGATGCTGAGTGATGTGCTGCAGTGGACAGGGTCAGCAAAAAACAATGTGTGAGTCACTTTAAAAAAGTGCCCACAGAAAAAAGCTGGTGCATTTTGAATATTTTCACTGCTTCATCTTCCCATCAAAGAGCTGCTGAACTACTATATTCCTATAGTCCAAGCACACACTGTATTATTGTGCTGATCAGCTGCAGAGGAAACTGTGCCGGTGCCCCCGGCTACTTCTCTAATCTGGGAGCACACTGACCTGAATCCACTGCAGGTAAAATATGACTTTGAACAGTCAATTGAGCTCTCAACAAACTCACCGCATCAGAAACGCATGGGGAATACACAAATAGATGTAAAGCAGCAACATGAATCAGTTTTATCCTCATCATAATTCCACAACAAAAGCCATAATAACCAATAATATCCATTGAATGTTTAATTCCAGTCCGTCCAGACATGTATAGATTGTGTTCCACAGACTGGACTGACTGACATTGCCGTCTCTAGATCCATGCTCTAAGAAAGGGATCCTCAAACTGTGAAGCGCAAGCTGCTGCTAGGGGGTGCGTGACATGAAAAGGGTAATGGCGACACTACAGTGGTGTTATATTTTACTGATAAATAAGTATATAACTTGTGCATATGGGGTTTTCACAGTGTAAATAGTATATTTCAAAAAGATCATTTGTAAACCTGAATTAAAAACGTTTCAATAAAAATAAAAATTCAAGTAAAAATGTACCCATAATCCAGCTGATAAATAGACTATAAGTCTTTTTTTTCAGCATTGGAGGTGCGTCAGCTAAGGCGGAAAGTAAAAGGGGATGCACGGCCTAAGTTTGAGCACAGCTGCTCTAGGACAAAGATTTGATCCGTTTAAAATACATTTTCCTTCAAGGTGTTGTAAAACAATTAAAACATGAATGTAGTGTACTGTAGAATATTTCCCAGTAGCTTTCAGTGACACACAGATCCTCCCTCTCTCTGCATGGTGTGTGTCTATATTATTGTGTGTGTGTCAGACACTTTGACTGTGGCAGGCCACTGAAGCAGACTTGATGTTCGCTCTAATCCTCAATGTAATGGTCAACTTCAACACTGCCCTTTAATGTGAAATGTTATTGTAAAACCATTATGCAGTTCCAGTTCAAAGCTCATTCAACGGCAAAAAAGACTCAAATAGAACACAGGCATCAGCAACATGATATATACACATGGACCACTCAGCTAACAGCAAGTTATGAGAGCAGTGAGTTTAAAAAAAAAAAAAAAAAAACAATGATTTCAATGAACCTGACTTCAAAGTAAGACATAAATATGAATAAATAAAAATATATACAAACCTACTTTTTATGGCCTGAAAGTATCCACAGGGGAGAAACTCAAACTCTTTACACAGAGCATTGGACAGAACTATTTTTAGCCTTTGAAACAGCTCTTTTGGTGAAACTGTGAGACACAGGAGTATTTGAATAATGTCTGTTAAAGCTTCAGATCTGGAGTTTCACTGTTTTAGGTGCATAAATGCTAAATGTTACTACCAGAGTTGTAAAAAGCTCTAAGATACTGTATGTCTAAGGCACATTGAGGGTAGAAGCGACAATCATGTCTGTTACATGGTATACCGAAATGGAATCTCAGAATGAATTTAATTTTGAATACTGACAGTAACAACAACCCAGTAAATACCCAGAGGCATTGCAACAGGGCAGGCAACCCGAGCAATTACCTAGGGCCCCGAGCTGGAAGGGGGCCCGCAGAGACAGCTGGCATTGGTCCATATCAATGATAACATGATGCTAACAATGGTTGTGTACACAGAACATGTTGCATATGTCAAATTAAATCATCACTGGTTTGAGATTTTAATTTAATTTTTTTTTTATAAATTAACGGTTAATGTTTGTGGCTGCGGTTGGAAGGGGGGCTCCAAGGTGCCTCTTGCCTGGGGCCTCCAGAGTGTCTAGAAACGCCCCTGCAAGCAGCCACTACCAGTTCATCCAGATAACTCTAAATGAGCTGCAGTCCATGAATGTTTTTTTTTTACCAGGAAAACCAACTGAAATGCAGTAATACAACTCATTCAGATCACTTCTATCTATCAGTTTTATAATCAGACGAGGGCAGTGGTCATCTCTCTCACCTCTTAGGGAGAACGTTCTGGGTTCAATTCCTGGGTGGAGTTTGCATGTTGGAAAGTGGAGTGACATACTATGTATATTGTCCAGGTGTTAGCACGTATAAAGAAGCACTGCAGCAATCAGACTTGGATACTGGCTGTTGACATGTACAGAAAGTGTTGAGGGTGTATTGGTGCTGGTGCAGCAGCAGCTGAGTCCACTCGGGCACAGGAGTTTGTGGTGCTGAATGATCCCAGCAGCGAGTGTGCACTGCTACAGAGAGTCTTAAAGCAGAAGTAAGCGGAATGTTTGTGTTAATATAAGTCTTAAATAGTTCTATCTTCCGACAGCAATCACTTCTATAGAGTGTTTGGTCTGAAACACGGGTCTGTCAGTCACTCTGCTCTGCTGTAAGCCCAGGAGAAAACTTTCCTTGTATCCTACAAGCTTTATCCAATGAGGAGAGAGAACGGCATGAAGGGCTGTGTGTGCAGCTAAGGGATGCGCGTGAATGGTGGTGACGTAGGGACGAGGGCGGGGACTGCTAACTCCATCGGCTGACAAGAAGTTAGCCAAAACCACCGGATCGCTTACTTCTGCTTTAAGGGAAGAATGCGTCATGTTCCAGTGAGTTTTTAGGAAGACAGCAGGACAGCCAAGATTGACGTCAAATTGCACAATGAAATGGAAGTGAAGCTCACCGCCAAAAGCTGCCTCTGTAGTCACCATTTTTCAGCAGAGCAGTTTTGAAACAGCTTCAGAAACAACTGGGATTCACTGATAACGGTCTGAGGAACAGAGCAGAACCAACCATCTCCCTCCCAGACTTTCCACCTGCTGCTAGGCCTGCACCCTGAAAAACCAGTCTGTTGCAGAGAGGAATGAGGATGCTGCTTCTCCTCTGGCTCCGGCTCTGGTGGCTCATACATGTTGGGCTGTATTTTGCAAGATATTGTTGCAGGGTGAAGTCATATTTTGTTTTTGTATGATAACTGACGGGGATGTGGAGCTGTTACCAGCACTGTAGTTTCAGTGGACACACCCCCAGCGTTCCAAAAGGGAGAACCAGTGTTTGTTTTTTTCAAATGTTTGAAACCTTTTTATATATTTGGTGATACTTTAACTATTTTTTTGGTAACACTTTATTATAAGTATACACTATTACTGTAAGCATTAGTTAAGCATTAATAATTACTGAATTCTTCATTTATAACACATGAATACTCATTAGTATGTAGTTTATAAATACAGTTAGTGCTTATCAATGATGAGTAAAACATGTTAAACTGCGTTTATAAACTACATACTAATGAGTATTCATGTGTTATAAATGATGAATTCAGTATTTCATGCTTAACTAATGCTTAATAGTGTGTAAAGTGTTATCATTTATTTTTTACAAATTCTATGGCCCAACCAAATTTTATGACAAACTCATATCACAAAATCATATCTGTTCAAATCACCTTCAGACTCGGTGGCTTTTTAAAAATGTATTAGACCGAGAACATTTTGTTGCCATAGATACACTGGCCCGCAGACACATACAAACAGAAGAGACAAACAAGTACAGAAAATATCTTCATTGATTAGACAACACATGTGCTGCAAATACCCAACAACAACACAACCAACCCTGCTGCAGTTAGCACAGAGACAGCAGCACAAGTGTTATCAGGAGGCACAGGAAAGTCATGAACCCAGCTGGGATGTGCTTGTTGTTCAGTGCTGCTGTGTGACGTTTGAAGTTAAAAGCACTGAACAGTGAGTATGCATAGATGTGTTAAAATACATCCCAGCCGGTTCATCATTTTTGAATCCCTTGGAAACACCGTTGTTGTCTGTGATCCTTGCAGCTTCTGCAGCTTCTCCGTTTTGTTTTGTAGTGTAAATTTGGAGCCTGTTTTGTCAAATGAAGATATATTCTGAATTCACAGCACATTTGCGTATTTGCCTGTGTTTTCTTAAATTGCAGTGTACAATTTGAGCTGTCAGGGCCACCGTACATGTTCTAATGCTCTTAGATTTTTATTGCTAATTAATTAACCAAATCAAAGCTGCAGGTTGAAGACGATCACATTAAAAGTGTTTGTCACATTACAGGATACCTTAGCCCAGCTGTTTGGTATTATTTCAATCACTTGTTTACTATTTCATTCCAGAAGTTTCATCAGTGTTTCTGGACTTATAATCGTCTTTCCTTTTTGAAGAACACCACAGTGTTGCTCAGCACAGGTCGTGGGGTGTGACAGCAGAGCAGAAACCTGAGGATGCTGGCTGATGACACACATCATCAGTCATTTTATCCTACTATATCAGAACTTAAAGGAGATATCAGTGAAATGTTTTTGTTAATATAAGTCCTAATTAGTCATATTTTCCGTCAGCAATCACTTACATAGAGTGTTTCGACCGGAACACGAGTCTCTCCGTCACTCTGCTCTGCTGTAACCCGAGGAGAAAACATTTCTTCTGGGATACAAGTGTTATCCAATGAGGAGAGAGAACGGCATGAAGGGCTGTGTGTGCAGCCAAGGGATGCGCGTGAATGTGGTGACGTAGCACGAGGACCAATTGATGCCTGACAAGGGCGGGGGCTGCTAACTCATGGTGCGTTCAAAGAAACTCGTACTTTGTTGTTTTCCTTCCTGTGAAGTCATACCAGTTCGATCTGGTACGAGTTCACGGGTCGGAAGTTACGAGTGGCCGTTATAGGGAACTTTCACAGACAACAGGATGGTAAAAACACGAGCTACGGGTTACCTGGAACGCTACCAAGTCGTAGTTGTGACTTGAAGCTGTAACTTACGGTTTCAAAAGCCTGCCTTGAACGCAGCATTAGCCGAAACGGCCGTGAAGCTGATATCTGCTTTAAAGAGATATTTCAACATTTTGGCAAGTTCACCTGTTGCCATAATCCCTATAGTCTTACGAGTAGGTTAATTATTGGTGCAAGCTGTTTTTAGATGGGCGCGGCCCGTGGTATTTTCGCCTGTCCCCCATCAAACTCATCAAATACACAATCCAAAAACTCCAAAACACTCTCATGGACAGGTTGTGACCTGCACATTCACCACGCTATGCTATAGTTCAGAGTATTTGCTTCATGTGCCATAATGTTACATAATTATACGTTATTTTCTCATAGTGTGGTGAATGTGGAGGTCACAACTTCTCCACAAGAGTGTTTTGGAGTTGTTGGATTGTGTATTTATAGTTTGATGAGGGAAACATGGAAATACTGTGCAGCTCACGTCTCTGCTCCGCCAATCTAAAAACAGCTTGAGAGAAATGTAGAAATACTATGAGCCTCTGTTGCGTTAGCTGAGCAGGCATTTGTCAAAATGTTGAAATATCCCTTTAAAGAAAAACTCAGTGGAACTAACATTTGGAAATGTTAAGTTTGTATATGTATAATCCTTGGATCTATTTATTTAAGTTAAAGTGTTCCTTGTTGATGATTGTATGTGGAAGCCTGTAATGTGCCCCCCATGCATCATCCAGTCTTAGATAGTATGCTTAATGGCCTATTAGAGTAACACTCCCCAACTCTAATTGCCTGACTCATACCCATCAAAGCTTCACTGTGCACTTTAAACAGGTGCTGCTGCACAAACCAGCTCTCATCATGTGTCTTTTATCAACATTAACCTTTTAGCAGAAACACACACACAGCGTCAGAACGTGTTGCCCTGAGCGTGTGTGTAAGAAGAACGGGGCCACACTCGACAGTCTGGGTATTTTTTACTGAAGGAGGTGTATTAAAGGTGTACAGAAAAGAAAATTGAATTTGAGCCCACTTTGGGTCATAAAATTAATGTGATAACTCATCTTTCAGACGTTGTAGGCCAAACTTTGTGCAAAATTCTATTTTTGAGTAAATCCGGGATGAAAGTGTGTATTTTTTTTTTCGCATTGGATAATGCAGGCGCACGGATTATACGTCAGCCTGTACACGATTCACCAGCCACTGATATTGGATCCGTCATCCGTCATTCAAACGTCTGAGACACGCACACACACACGGAGCTCGGGCTCACCCCAAGCTTTGAATATCCCGCCCGCTCGACAACGACCAATCAAATTCGTTTTCCTCACTCGGGTAAACTCGTGTTGCAGCTCGTGACAACTCGGCGCGACAAACAGGACAAACGGCCATTTCTGTACACCTTTAAGAGAGGTCAGATGGGATAGTGGGAAAATAAGAATATGAAAAGGGATTTGGTCACTTTCCACTGTCTTAATCTGACATTGTCTGCTCCTCATTTTTAAAAGTATACAATAATAGGCAATATGGCATGTTTGAGACACTTCACCTCACAGTAAAGACTCATACTAAAGATACACATGGGGTTCATGACTTCACCCATAGGTTTCTGAAGAGATGTTTTGAATCTCAGAAGTTCTTCTGCCTTCAACATGACGGCAGCAAACTCCGAAATAGGAAAAAACTGCAGTTTGTCCACTGGTTCCAGTGAGTCAGTCTCCATAGCCTGCCATGTTAAAATATCCAAATATACAGCAGAAACTAAAAATATCTACAGCCTGCTCAAAAAGACAATTTCTGTTATTCTCTACAGCTAATTTCGTCCATCAAGACAACTGTAAAGGGATTTTTATATCTATTTATTACACGGTTCTATTGAATGCTGCATTCTGATTGTCAATCGCTGTATTCTACAGTCTGTTATTTCTGTATAGAGGGATTATTTGTTCACCAACATGTCAGATGCGGTGTTAGCTATGATGTTGTCAGCGAACTACAACCTTTTATCACCTACTGATAAAAGTGTGTGTTTTATACATAGACTGTTGGTTTTATAACGGCAGAAAAAAAAGAAAAAAAAACGTCAGGATGGAGGATCGAGTTTGTGCCACAGCAACGGCAACTCGGCCACGGCCCAAGCCACAGATCATCGGTAAAAAACAACAATGTGCATCCCAACCTACCTACAGCTATTTAACAGACAATCATGTTCAGGAAAACACTCTTGAGTCTTGAGTCTTGAGTCTTACACGATTACAAAACTATGAGGCTGTGAGGACTGAGGTGCTGCCCGGTCAGAGACAAGGGAAGAGGACGGACCTGTCTAAAGTCTGGAACAACTGCATCCTGACTGACTGGCTGAGTATGTAATTTAAAACAATATAGCTTAACGTTAATTAATCTTAGCTTGCTTTCCATTAGTATGTGGCCTCGTCTTCAGTCACTGTCGTTATTGTAATAAACTTTTCACAACTTAATAACTGCAGTTCTACAGCTGTGCCTGTGGGCATATCTAGCTTTATCACCATTCAAACCAACGTGTCTAACACATTATATTGATCAAAATTAATCGCCAATGTACTATTTTTTCTCTTTCGTTTGCCTTGAAATGGGTGTGAATTGACGATATTCTGTAAAATTTGCACGTTATTTTATTTTTATCAAAGCGAATAGTGCAACTAACAACCCAATAAGACATGATCGCGGCTCTTGCTGCTCTCTTTCTGCAGGCAACTGATAATCCCTCTATGACACACCATTGCTAGGGAAGCCACCAATAAAATTGTCATCCTGTCCCATTCATCCTGAAGGGGTTTCATCCAATATTTATTCCTCACTCTACATTATCCCGTATATAACTCACCTGATGAAACTTTATTAAGGGTTAAAGTTCTGCATAATTGAGGGCGTGGCCACTTTGAGTGATAGGTGTGTCACAAGCTGCACCAACGTCTCCGCCCCACACGTCCTCCTGGAGGTGTCAGGCACTGGCATTTCAAAACCGCTCTTCACAATCCTGTAACATGACATCATGATACGTCCATGGCTCACTTTTGGAACCAGCCTCTCGATGAGCTGCAGATTGTGATACTTAAGTGTTGGTTGCTTTATATATGTCATGAAATATTCAAACACTAGTCAAGAATGTTGCTACTCTGCAAAACACAGCTTTGGTATTATATTATGCATTCACTGCTTAGTTGAAGAAAAGGAGGGAGAGAAAATCACATTTTATTTTATAACTGTGAAGCAAGTTTAAATGTATAATAAGGCCTGCAAAAAAAAGTGAAATATTACATTGTTTTTTTATGAACCACGAATTACTGAACAACTGTTAGTGTTAAAATTTGGATAAAACAGAGTTTGTCTCATAAACTCAGCTAAACTTTATCAGGCCTCTGTGAATGTGGTCTAATCTCATTTGACTGACCATAACCTCAAACATAAAGGAACCACCATAACTGTCAGCAGACTTTGACTCAAGTTGTACTAAACCCAGAGAGCCAACACTAATGACCCGTGTTCTATCCCATCAAATCAGTAAAGAACAAAACTGAAAGAAATCAAATACCCTGTATTTAAAAATCAAAAATCAAAATCAAAATTGTACCTTTATTTTAAAAAACTGGATGCTGTTTTAATTTGCTTTATATTCACATTCAAACTAGCCAGCAGGTTCACTGCACAAAGTGACATACAGAACTATTTCTTGAGTACCAGCACTAAAAATATTTAAATTGAAGTTTCCCCTCAAATCATAACCCTCTCTCTATATAGAACATTTTCTGGGTATTTCCTGGTAGTCACTAACATACATATACATTATTTGTACAATTTGAATTTCCACAATATCACAAAATTCTTAACAATTAAGACTGAAGTATACTTTTATGTGTAATTTCCACAGTAACTCAAGCTAAAATCAATCAACAGTATATCATGTGGAGTGATATGTGGTCCAGTACCTGCTTTATGTAAGCCAGAACTGAAATGCATCTTTAAAGTTAAAGGATAATTTCCGTTTTTTACAACCTGGACCTTATTTCTAGCATAAAATACAATCATTTTACTCACCCAGAAACTTTGGTGTCATTTGGAGTTGTTTTGACGAAATTAGCCCCAGTGGAGCGGCGCGTATATCCGTATAATGCGAGAGCACGGGGCACGCAATGCAGCCTCTAAATAACACATTATCCGCCGCAAAACTCGTTCATTTCGCCAATATTTTGTTATGATACACTAGTGATATTCCCCTCCGAGCCCGTGGTGGCATGTTATCAACATGCTGCGCCTGTAGGTTGACTACTGACCTCTGACCTGGATGATGTCATCTCCGACCGGTGCCCGGCTCATTCTGATAATAATCATTCTGCTTCGGCATTTGGGTCCATTTTTATCTCAACTAGCCGGAGCTTTAGTGAGTCCAGGTTGAGGAGAGGAAGCCTGTGGAAGCTGAACTTCATCCAGCTGCTCATTTTGTTCTGACAAGTCAGAAACACGCAGAAACGAACCATAGCATTAGCCGTAGCAAGTTAGCCGCGCCGGGCACCGGTCGGAGATGACATCATCCAGGTCGGAGGTCAGTAGTCAACCTACAGGCGCAGCATGTTGATAACATGCCACCATGGGCTCGGAGGGGAATATCACTAGTGTATCATAACAAAATATTGGCGAAATGAACGAGTTTTGCGGCGGATAATGTGTTATTTAGAGGCTGCATTGCGTGCCCCGTGCTCTCGCATTATACGGATATACGCGCCGCTCCACTGGGGCTAATTTCGTCAAAACAACTCCAAATGACACCAAAGTTTCTGGGTGAGTAAAATGATTGTATTTTATGCTAGAAATAAGGTCCAGGTTGTAAAAAACGGAAATTATCCTTTAAGTCTGCATGTTTCATGTGAGGCTTCCAGTAATATTTTAAATCCATTGCCACTGCTTTTTAAATGTGTTTCAATAAAATTACTTTGACTCCATCTGATTTCCACTTTCCAAAGCTCTCACTGTCCTTGGTGAGTACATTTTGTGATACAAATGATCGTCAAAAACAAGAAAAATAATACTCAGGGATGCAGTAAACTGGAATTATCCTTTAATCCTGCAACTGATAGTACTTACAGTAGGTGGAGTAAACAGTGCTAAGTAGAAATATGTGTTTGGAGCATAATGCTTTTCTCTGCTTGTAACAAAACAGGAGAAACAAGCCCTGCTGCTTTACACTGTGCGTGTGTGGTGGTGTGTTTAGTAGATGTCCACCTGCAAAGATGATTCTGCACAAAACTATACAGTTCCTTCAGTCATCAAACACACATGCACATTAAACCCCACCAACAGAACTAATCACAGCTCTTCATAATCACTGGCCGTGCATCTAATATCTAATATGTGCTGCAGTATATTAACATCAGGTCCACTGGGAGCCCCCCCCCCGCTGTTGACACAGTGGGGCGGCCTCATCTTCTTTCCTCCAGCACTGACCCTGGGTCAGCCTTATGGAATGTCCTCTCTCTTGCTGTTACAACCCCATTATGCTGTCCTCTTATTGCCCATTCAGCACCTTGACCGGCTCGGTGGCCCGCCTGTAACATGATAACAGCTCTCCATCTCATTCTCCATCTGGCTCTCTCTCTCTCTCTCTTTTCTTTTTCTTTATCCGTCGTTCTCGCCTGGGCCTCTGACTCTACTCTCTCTCCGCTGCTCTGTTGCTCAGTGACACTCTCCCCCGGTTTATTTGCTGATGCTGATTGCCTCTGTAATGCACTGAAAATGTCCTGGGTGGATATTCAGAGCAAATTGCTCCATGTCGTGTTGCTGTAGGACCCAAACTAACTGGACTGCGGGGGGAAGGGGGCAGGGTGAGGAGGAAAATAACGATGGAGGCTGCTAATGGGCCTCTCTGTTAGGCTCCAGTTTTTTTTTTTGCTGTTACAGCACAGAAATAGCTGTGGCATGATAGTCTAATGTGTGCAGTGCAGTGTGATGGAGCCCCAGAGTGTAAACTCACCTGTAAGTTAAACCGCCTCTTCAGTTTCACATCCACCGTTTCCTACTGCTGGAGTCACGGAGCAGGAAATCACTGTGAACCAATGACAGCCAAGTTTTCACATGTCACACAGCTGAGGAACCGATCCTGTCAGCTGCTGGTACAAAACACACCTGAAAACCTACCAGTGCACAGAAAGGGAATTAGCATTAGCACAACAGTACCACTGAGTCACCCACAAGCCAGCAAACAGCATAAACAAATAAAACATGTTAACCTCTGCTTCTGATAAGTTTGGTCTCTGGTATGTCTGCTGATATGTGGGAGTTTGACAGAATGAATCTCAACCTGCAGGAGATTGTAAAGAAATTCTATAAGAGCAGAGATGTTCCGATCGGGGTTTGATGACAATAAGCTTATTGAAAGATCATTCTTGCACGAAGAGAATAATATTTCAGGCTGACCTTGCGTAAGGATAATACATGCTGTTCCTGAATGTCCTCACGACGTTACCCTTTTTTTGTAAGAAGGAGAATGCAGGTTTACCACAGTGATGAGTCAGAGCCACACTAAATCAAACTTTGCGCTTTATGCATGTCATAAAGATAATGTGCAGGACGAAGGACAGGAGAATAAAACTTATTTAAACACAATTATGTCATCCTGGCTGGATGTCAGCCACATAATGAGTGATCTCTCAATGTAATTACAGCAGGTATAATAATTTTTATAGTGTTTTATGTGGTGCATTATATCTTTCCTTTTTTTTACTTTTGCTTTTACAAATAATAGATTGGGCTAATATGTGTATCATAAATATATGTTTATGTTGTAATTATGTAATTATCATTTTGACCTCATGTACAGTACAAGACACATACATAGTTACAAATGCAGCTGAAAGAGGAATAGACTGTAGTGAAGATAGAGGAGATAGATAGATAGATAGATAGATAGATAGATAGATAGATAGATAGATAGATAGATAGATAGATAGATAGATAGATAGATAGATAGATAGATAGATAGATAGATAGAGTAGATAGATAGAGTAGATAGATAGAGTAGATAGATAGAACATGTTAAACCTGCACATAACAAAGTGGTTCCTACTGCCTATGATCTCATTGCCTCATTATCAAACCATAACTGTAAAGACATCATTTCAACTTTGCTGCTGTGTTGCAGTTGAAGTTGCAATTTTGTACAACAGAGGTGTGACAGTCTCAGAGGAGTAGTAGCCCCTCTCTTTGCTAAGAGGAAGCGCAGGACGCTACAAAAATAACCTGAGAAAAGAGTGTTGTTGGTGTGAGGAGTGACTGTGAGATGCCTGAGAAATAAACACTCATGCTGGACTCGTGTATCTCCGGGGATCATTAGCAATTTGAGCTGAGAACAGCAGCTGAATGCCAAATGACTCTGACTTAAATGCACTTTAAAGCTTTGCAATGTGGGGGGTTTTTTGTCTTTGAAAAGTGGCGACTCAGTGAAAAAGATGTTGAACTATTTTCATTTCACTAAAAAGTTTGTTATTTGTATCCTTTTCTCTTATTTCAGGTTGTAAATGGTACCAGAAAGGATCTGAAGACCTCTGAACACCAGCAACCACAGGAGACACCTACGGCCCTTTCATCTGCAGGCATGTGTGCGTGCGTGTGTGCGTGCCTGAGAGTGTTTGAGAGAGAGAAAAGTGCTGTAACTTTCATGTGCTTTTAAAAGCACAGCTGTTTTAGTCTGGGCCAGGACGACACCATCAGACTAAATGTGTGTCTTTTATGCACTCGCCCCATATTCAAACTGGATATGGGTCAGACTGGCTCTTTTTATATACTGTTCTCATTACATTTTGGGTCACTCAGCTTTTTACACTGAGAGCTTTGTAAATAAATCATAAATGTCCCTGATCATGTGTTCTGTTAATATCTGTGACTTTGCACTTTATGTTGAATTATACAGTGGGCTCCTCCTCCCAATGCCGCCGCAGGTGGGAACAGCAAACGACAAAAACAGCCACAGGCCTCGCCTCTAACGCGCGGCCAGTACCGAGCGTCTCTCTCTTTTAAATGAGTCAGAGTTGGCAGAGGGCAGCTCTGTGCCAGGCTGGTCCCAGCGAGGCGAGCGGAAAAGAAGGGCAGGAGGGTAGGGGGCTGACTCTGCAGGGATGGTGGCCAGGAATAGAAGTGGTCAGATGGGGCAGTATTGATCAGCAGTAGGGGTCAGGGGATCGTCAGGGGAGACCGCAGGCCCAGCCCACGTCAGAGTAATGTACACAGTGTAGGAAAACACTGTACAGTATGGACAGATTGTGAGGGAAGAGCGCAGGTCATTTCCTGTTCACTGCACCAGTGTGCCAAAACCATGGAAGATGCTCGCTGACTGATCAAGTGCCAACTCTAGTACTCTAACCAGGCTGTTGACAGTCTAACAGTTTGTAGCACCTTAAATGCTCATTATTACAGTCAAACACTTTAAAGCAGAAGTAAGCGGAATATTTGTGTTAATATAAGTCTTAAATAGTTGTATCTTCCGACGGCAATCACTTCTATAGAGTGTTTGGTCTGAAACACGGGTCTGTCAGTCACTCTGCTCTGCTGTAAGCCGAGGAGAAAACTTTCCTTGTATCCTACAACCTTTATCCAATGAGGAGAGAGAACGGCATAAAGGGGCGGTCCTCTCTGTGTGTGCAGCCAAGGGATGCGCGTGAATGTGGTGAGGTAGGGACGAGGGCGGGGACTGCTAACTCCAACAGGAAGTTAGCCAAAACCACCGGATCGCTTACTTAAATGCTTTAAATATCTTTTGTTAAAGTTCCCACTGCCACACGACACATTTACAGGTGAATAAATCCAGGTCTGAATGTAATGCTGTAAAATACAAAGTTTAAATCAGCACTATATGTAAACACTGGTAGAAAATCCATATTATGATTTTCAGCAACACCAGGCAATCCTGAGTCTTCATCGCTATGTAGATTTTTTACAATTCCATGGGGAAAAAATCCATAATTTATATGTGGAAGTTGAATCGCCATAACTCATTTTCTTTTTGATTTAAAGAAAAAAACTTTCGACAATGTCAATGTCAAGTTCCTATCTCCACCTCCCTTCGTTTTCAGCTGCACTTCAGCATTATTCAAAAGTGATAAAAAGCTAGTCATTGGACTGCATTAATGCGACAGGGTTTTACATCATCATACATTACCTCTTCATTAGACTTTTGAGTCAGGTCTCTGCTTTAATAATGTACCTCTGTCTGTGCTGTGAAGACTCAGGGAAAGAATGTGACAGCTTCCTGCTCTGTTTGCTCCACAGTTTTCCCATCTGCAATCCCTCCATCTTCTCTTCCAACCCCCCCTCTCACTCACTGAGTTTCAGAGGCCCAGAGCAGTTGAAACTTGGGTGGACATCTTTTGCTTTTTGGTTATTTAGAGCCTGAAGACTCTGACAGAGGGCAGCGATCCTGCTGTCCTGCTCTGACAGTTCTGCCACTGTTCTCTCAGCAGCATTTGTCTCCTCCCTTCTCTCTCCTGCTCCTCTTGGAGAAAACCTGGCTTGTTCTGGCTCACCATCAACTCTGACCCCTTTTATCCTCTTGTCTTCTTCTCCATGTTTCATCTGGTGGTGAAATGTTTTTGTTTGTTTTTTTTCGCTTTAGCAGCTGATAATTTCTATTGCAAGTCTGTGCGCTGGATCTATATAATGTACTATAAAATAGACTGGATTAATAGCTGAATTTAAACTGGAGTGTAAAAACAAAGATATTTGTCAAAATATAATGATTATAAAATATAAAATATAATAATATATATATGGCATAACATTTATCAACTTTGTTGTTAATTATATTAGCAGGTTTTGTGGTCGGCAGTTTAAAACAATTTTAAGTCTTCCAAAGCCTAAACATAATTTTTAAAAGATCATTGCTGTTTTCATGAGGAAGCAGCAACTCCTCATTAGATTATATGCTTAAAAAAGGGATAGTTCAACATTTTGGCAAATTAGCCCATTGCCATAATACCTATAGTCTTAGGAGTAGGTTCATTACCTTTAATTGTCGGTGCAAGTTGTTTTCAGAACGGCAGAGCAGAGCCGAGAGCAGCTCAGCGCTACACTACGGAGGCTAATTGGATTTCTTGGTTTCCCTCATTAAACTCATCAAATACACAATCCAACAACTCCAAAGGGCTCTGGTGGACAAGTTGTGACCTGCACATTCACCACGCTATGAGATAATAACGGAACGTTACGAGACAGAGTTGTTTTCGAGGTAAATGCAGAGACTGCTTGCCGAAAAACTGCCCTCGACGGGAACGTGCATCAGCGGTTTTGCATGAATTTACCTCGAAAACAACTCTGTCTCGTATTGTTCTGTTATTATCTCATAGCGTGGTGAATGTGCAGGTCACAAGCGTTTTGGAGTGGTTGGATTGTGTATTTGATTTGATTTTGAGTGTCATCAGGTGCTGAGTCCAGGGAGGTGAACAACAACGAAAAGAAGAAGGGGACTCGCCACACTGTAGATGCTCCCAAAGTTTACAATAAAATTTTTATTGGAGGACTACATAAAAACGTTTCGAGCATTGCGCTCTTCGTCAGGTCAAAAGTGGGCCAATTTGCCAAAATGTTGAACTATCCCTTTAAGGTAGAGTCTATAGGATTTTCTTAAAAAAAACAAAATATAGACTTATACTGTACAAAGAAATCTTGCTTAATCATCATCTATGTGCTTCTACTCATGTGTGGTGTGTCTGTCTGTATTCAAGGTATCTGTAAAAGCTTGAAACAAGAATCAAAGAAAAGCTAAAAAAAAAAAAAATCAGTTGAACTCCTGATGTCCTGACCACTAGGACAAATTAGAAGATGCCAACAATCGTCCTGCCCTTGAGACGTTTCGGCCGAGCGGTGACATTGTTAACAAGTCTGTAAAGAAAAGAGCAAAGTTTCCAGTTCTCTTCTGACGGGAGTCAACATGTTCCTGAGTCTGCAGAGGCGTCAGCAGCCAGCTGAAGAATTCTATTCTGTGTTTGAAGAAAAAAGCAATCACAGCAGCTGACAAAGAATCCTTCACAACAGTGAATTACTGAAGGTATTTTGTAATCAGTGTTGCAATTTACTTTCTTTGTGCATGAACATAGCTACATCAGTACATTATACCCCGAAGACCCTCAAGCCACAAACCGTGCCTCAAAACAGATATGCCAGTCAGTACACTCATCAGTACTGTAGTCCGCTGTGTATACACTAGACTCACTGGTGTAGTGAGAAAACTTCAACAGCCCTATGTTCCAAAACTGTCACTGTGCACTCAGATGCTGATTGTTAGCTATGATGGCTATTGATGACTATCTGCATCCTGATTTTCTCACTTGGCTTAAAATTGTGAACATTCCAGTTTGTGCATTTTCCGTGGAAACTGAACTCTAACCAGCACTGTTGGCACCTTGGTTCAAAAATACATTTAAGATCCCCCCTTGTCTATGGATATTCTCATTCATCCAGGTCATCATTCTTTTCTGGGCAAATTGAACCGTAGGCAACTGGACTTGTATTTGTCTGGGAAGAAGCTTTGCCTCTTATCCAAGGCTTCTTCAGTTCGTACACAACAAGTCTCACTTGGAGTCCATTGGCTTTCTAGATCAAAAGATTTTATTTTTTAGTATATTTTTTTTGGGCTTGTAGGCCTTTAATTGATAGGACCGCTGTAAAGAGAAGGGAAATGGGGAGACAGAGAGGGGGAATGACATGCAGCAAAGGGCCACCGATGGTATCAAACCGGGGCTGCTGCGGCGAGGACTAGCCTCTGTATACAGTATGGGATGTCTGCTAAACAATGCCACAGATCAGGATTTGTTTAGCCACTCTCCTTTGTCGTTGTCTGAGTTAAGTTTACTTCCATTTTTGTTGTCAATGAAGATACAAATCCTTCATTAAAAACACATCATGACACATTAGTATGATTTAGCACCAAATTAAGGCTTAGTTCAAGCCGTGTTACAGTCAAATCTAAATTCATATAATATCACTTCAAGTCAAGTCCCACATCAGTCAACATGAGTATAAAGCAATTCAAAGCAGCCCCAAATCAAGTCAACAATTTGTTTTAAGACAGACAGTTTCAGTCAAAGATGCTCTAGTCAGGTTGGGGAGTAATTTAAGATCATTGAAGTCATCTCATGTTCATTAAGATGAGTTTAAGTCACATCCCAATCATTCAAGACGAATCCAAGGTGATGTCTGATCACCTGAGACTACCTGAGCCGAGGCCCAAGCCACTGAACACCTTGTCTATGCACTTTATAAAAATGAAATACCTGTTAAGGCCATCAAATCTCCTGGTTTTTGAATATTTTCCTTTCAGTAGTATAACTAAGCTATTTCAAGACAGACAGCCCAATGATTTATTATTTAAGCTGTGTCAGATATGTAGGTCAGGATGGCCGTGTTCCAAGACTTTACTTTATCAAAACATGAAGCTTGGTGTTTTGCTACCAAGTCTAAGTACAGTCGAGTCAGGTCTCCAAGCAGAGGCAAGTCTGAGTTAAGTTCTCTCTTGCAGAGCAAAACCCAGGTCTCTTATATTGTGCTGTAGATGGGGTTTACATGTTTGGGGCTTGCTTTGCATTTTACATACATTATATTTATGTTTTATATGAAGCATAAACAAATATACCCTTCATATTTTGGTGAGCATCTAAGGAGGCTTACTGGTTCTTGGCACAGAGAATCATGGGGATTTACGCTTTACTTTTCTCTGTGGTCCAAAACGATCCCCAATTCTCTCAGATGAATGACTTCCAACAGAAAGAAGAGATAAAGTGCTTTCAGTCCTTTTTATCCTGAGGGTTTCATCCAGCTGACTTCTTACCACTTGGTTTGACCATCAAACACTGTTTCATGTGGTCCCCAGTTCTTTGTGCGCTGAAAATCTCCACAGACATGAAATATTAACTGTCTGTCCGCCTGTGTCTCCCTCCTGGAGCATCCACGCTATACCTGAGCCTCCCGGTGCTTTTCAGCTGGCTGGAGATTAAACAGAAATCACGTCATACAGAGCTACACAGAAGATTGGCAGAACTACTTGAAAGAAGACGCACTCATTTATACATTAGGGACAGTGTGCTCAAGTGGAGGTGGATATTATAAGTATTATCGTGAGTGCTAGCAGCAATTCACAATCCCCCAAAGTATTGCTCAGGAGTCCTTGAAGGATGTTCTGTATTGGTGAAGAGTTTTCCATGTAGCTACATCGGCCGACCCTGTCCTCTCTTTGCATTTCTCCTGGCGGCCTCCTCTTTTATCTCTGATGAGCTGCCGCCCTTCACTTCATCTCGTAATAGATTAAATTCCACTTCATACTCCGTCGTTTTCCAATGCCAACATCCTACATCCAGAATGGAAGTAGTGTCTCCTTTACTTGGTGAAAGTAAGAGTAGTAGGAGCAGGGGTCGCGTTAACCGAATATTTTCTGTCATTTTCCGTCCAGACCATGGATCTATTTAAGAATATAATATAATACATCCATGCTCCAGACATTATAGATTAAATGTTGACTGGGAGTCGTGTCAGTGCAAATATGACGATCGATAATGATTTAACGGGCGAGATTCAGCTGCAGTGTCCGAGGGACCGACAGTAATCAGCTGTTAAGTTACGTCCATAGACTGTAGCTGTAGGCTACACAGCGGTGTGTATCGGTACAGGTAGAGCGGTGGGGGTATGACATCATCGTTTCAGAAAAGATCCGTTTTGGGTGTTTTCGGACCACAGTGCAATGCTATCAATGCTTCATAAAAGTAAGGTCCAGGTGCCTCAGCTGGCCTTTGAGAGGGACTGGACCCGAAAACAACCCAGTGGAAAGACGAGGTTTAACTTAGCGCCACACTCTCTTCTAAAGGTAAGCCTTCTTTTAATGTATTTTGCCCGCAGTGGCATTGTAGGCCTAACACTTAAAGCTGAGTGGGATTTCGTCCTGTCTGAAATTATGCTGCATCTGGCTGTGTGGTCTAGTAGCTTTAGTTGTTTCAGTGATGCGCAATGGCTGCATGCGTGCGTGAAAGAGAGGCTGTGTGTGTGTGTGTGTGTGAGAGAGAGAGAGAGGGCAGTGTGCTCCTTTGGATGTTTTGGTTATGGTAGGGCTGGGTGGTATAACCTAAAATTCATATCACGGTATAAATCAAATCCCTTCACGGTAACGGTAGCCTATATCACGGTATAAATTTTAATGTAAAAATTATAGCGGTTTTCTGTTCTGTTCTCTTGTTTTCTTCAGTTCCTGTTTTATTTTGTAGTTCAGTTCTTGTGCGTTTTGTTCTAGTGTTACTTCCTGTGTTTTCCCTCCACACTCTCCTTGCACACCTGTCCTGTGTTTCACCTCGTCAGCCCTGCCCTGCTCCTTGTGCGTCTCCACCAATCAGCTTTCTCTCCTGTCTCCTCACCTGTTGCTTGTTGGTTTGATTAGTTCTGTTGTATTTAGCCTCAGTCTGATCGTCGTTGTTTCTTCCCATGTCCTGCCCCATGTGTCAGTGTTTCCCCCTGCTAGTCTTGTGAGTAAATTAAACTCTTTTGTGTCACCAAACCTGCGTTCTGGGTCCAATCCCCTGCAAAACCTGACAAACATGAAGCAAATCCTAGGAACTACTTGCGCTTTTGAAATCACTCCGCCTAGCAGCCGTGTCTGGAATGTAGTTCCGGCTACGCATTTGCCTCAACTGTCTGACACACAACTCCGTCTCGTAATATATTACATTATTATTTCATAGCGTGACCGGACTCACGAGCATTAGCTTAATTCTCAGCCCGAATGTGGCCAAAAAAAGGAAGCCCTTGGTCTGACCTTCCCCGCTTTATATATGTTTTCAGCCCGACCCGACACGTCTGTCAGACCGTTGAGTACTCCACCTGACCCAAGGAAAGCGCCAGAGTCAGAGCACGCAATTATTTAATTGATGCCGATTAAACTTCTAAATGAATGCGTGCTCTTATTCTTACTCTTTTAAACAGTAAGAATAGAGCTATTTGGCGGTATTTTCCCATCTTTGCTTTCAAAATTTGAACTTTGAAGCAAATAAAAGCCCGGCCTTCTATTTGAGAATTTACGGTACTTCCTCCATTGTTTGTGTCCTGTCCAATTCCTGCTGTGCGTACACGCAATAACAGAAACATGCCTACGTTTGTTTTTGACAGAATTATAAAGCCAGGCGCATGTAGCCTATGTTTTCTCTTTATAAATCTTTACACATGTTTTTTTGTTGTAGGGCCTAGGCTATGCATCATTTATGCATCTGGCCTCGGGATCCTCCAACTGACTCGCATCGATGCAATACACAAGGAATGTTACAAAGGGGGTTTTTTTTTCAATAATGTCATGACTTGTCTATTATAAATACAGATGCTCATTTTTGGGGCATCGGTAAAGGTTTGTCTCTCTAATGGCAGGAGTGAAAACAGGTGTGCAGGAGGTCACAAGCTGCTCCTACTCCTTATCATCATCATTATGGTCCCACACTGCCATGCAAACCTGGTTCCAACCTCAGCAGCACACTGCCAGATCATACTCTGTTGTACCGTCAGTCATCCTCCAGCTGATAGTTATTGAGCAGTTCTCCAGCTTGGATCCCTTTTCTGGATCCACTCTTCCTCTCCTCCTCTGGATCCAGCTCCAGCCTCCATCCTGACCTCTTGACCCCCTGACTTCCTGCTGCCATGCCTCAGTCCTCATTCGCGGTCTCTCAGCCCCTGATCCCCTCTGGCCATCCATTCTGCTCACTTCATTCCCTGCCTCTACCACCAGCCTGCTCATAAATAATTGGGCCTCTGTTCCCAGACCTGCCTTAATGGTAAACAGTGAATTTGTTGGGGCTATTTTCACATGCGGATTAATACCCATTCGATGGTGTACTGAGTATTTATAGCAGTAGGATTATGTATGTGGGATCGACTCAAACTACAGTTTACTGTGCCCATGTTTAGGAATATGTCTCCCATGTGACAGTGTGACTCACTGATGAGATTTTAATAGTTTTGGGCAACAATAGAGCTCTGTGGCACTAAGGAACAAGAGCTATCAGCCTTGGTAGTACTTAAACAACACTTGTTATGAGCTCAATTAATTATGTTTTTTGTCTTTTCATGGCATTTGATGATAATAAACAGAATGTCTATATAGCTAAGAGACTTTCTATGGTTTTCTTTGCAGTCAGGACAATAAGATACAGTGATCGCTTTGAAGATGCAGGAAAAAAAATAGATACAAGCTTCTAGAAAACAATAAACCCCAGCCACATTGATGCATCTGTAAACCAGTAAGGGAATGCAGGGAACCTAAAATAAGCCCTCTAATTATTTTTCCTTTCCATCACAGGGCTAATTCTCTTGACACCTCTCTCTGCCTGTGTCAACCTGTCAGCCACATGACAGGAGGAGCGGTGGCGCAGGTGAACAGAGGCACATTGTATTTTTCTGGTGTTCTTGTCCTCTCATGTTCCTCAGTCCCTCAACTTAAACCTCACACTGGAGGTGAAGCCAGGTCTTCTCCTCCTGAAAGTCTCTCCTCTCTCTGCCTTGTCATCGTGAGCTTCGCAACCACATGGCTTTCTGCTTGGCTTTCACTCAGTTGCTGAATCATCGCTTTGATTCCCTTCTTTCTGTCTGTTTCCCTCGATCATCTGCCAGCTCTCAGTCCCCAGCCGCTGATCCAAGAGAAAGTTGCTCTGTGCTTGCTTATGTAATTCCAACTTATTTATATGTTATATTATGTAATGTTTTTGCTGCAGTAGCAACACTCAAAACAATATCCTTGCCAGTGAGGCTTTATGCAGAGATGAATCATGTTGAACCAAAACAGTTGTCACGACTAATGAGCAGCAGTGCGTTGGTTATTACCATGAGGGCATTAGCTAAGCATTATTACCGCAGTGGCGTGCGAGCTAACTCTCGTGGCGGTTGCTGTCTTGGATTAACTTGCTGGTGTACAGTTGGAATTTTAGCAAAACTCATTCAGTTCCTGAGATTTTGATTTCAATTCCCTAATTGTTGCCTCTGCATGACCATTTAAACGCTGATTTACGGTTACATCTGCTGTTGCAGACCTACATCTGCTGCTGTTACATCCTCACACTTTAGTGCTGCACCAGTTGAGATGCCTTTACTGGTTTTGTATCAGCAGTACACTTGTTAGAAAGCAACTCTGATGATGTCATCAGGCAGGGGTTGTGGTGTTCGGAAGACTCTTAAAGAGGAACAATGCAGGGTTTTTAGCTTAACTAGGCTACATTTTACCTAATTAAACAGCTTCAGAGTAAATGTGACTTGTAACTTGTTCCAGGGAGAATGGAGGCTCTCTGCCCTCCACCTAGCGTCTCTTAGCTGAAAACCAACCATGTAAGATCAAAACCTCCTGATCTCCTGTTCTGCGGCACCGCGACACAAACGTAATCTCTTGATTACAGTATGAGAGATAAGAATATACACATCGTAACGGGAATATGATATACTATAACGTTATCCACTGCACCATGGATTGATTTTCGTTGAAAACAAATGCACTTGGTCAGGACGAGGGTTAGCAACACAGAGGAGAAGCGACCGGACTTACATAGTTCCATATCAGGTATCTATCCAAAGAATCCATCATGGAAAATGTAGGACAGTGATTTATTTGGAAGTCAGGTGAATGCTCTTCCTAAAACATCTACATGTCGCTCAGTTTTGAACTGTCCTAAACCACAGTTGGCATTTGTGACAGAAAGTGGTTGAAGTAAAAAAAATAAAATAAAGAAAATTGAAAAAGTCAGAGTAACAGCCAAAGCTGTTTCAGCCACTCCTGCAGTGTTGCTCTGGGGCTGCCACTCTTGGCTGGACATGTTGTTTACCAAACTCCAATCACATTTTTCCATACAGTTTTGTACAATGTTAGCATGCTAACAAAACAGTGGAGCGTACTACCTATGTTCCCTCTTTTTGAAAAAGGGTCCTATGTTACCTGTTTTTCTCAAAAAGGGTCCTATGTTCCCCAGTCACAATACTGGGGAACATAGGACCCTTTTTCTGAAAACTTTTTTTCAAAAAAAAAAAAGTCTCCTATGTTCCCCGCTGTTGCCGGTCGATGGACTCTCTCTACTTATCTGGACTCTATCTATCAATCTGGCCTGTCTAACCACTGCTTGGTCTTTTTACTAAACTTAACCAACTCCTTTCTTCACTGCCTAAACCCAACCAATGGGACAATTCCACTTCTCACTCAATGTCACAACTCAACTCTCATTCAGAAATAGGCAAAAATCTGCAAAGTCACAACTCCACTTCCAGGTGGGTACAAAAATTGCATGTTCCCTGGGTCCTTTTGGGGAAAAGCGGGGAACATAGGACCCTTTTTTTTTTAGAAAAAGGGTCCTATGTTCCCCAGTCCCATACAAAGTGGGGAACATAGGACCCGGAGAACATAGGGATGACCCCCAAAAGAGTGAACATCGTAAACATTGTACTTGTGGAATATCAGCATTGCCATAATGAGCTAGCACTTATAAGTGCTAGAATAAATGCTGACTCTTCAACTGCATATCTCAAATATTCTATCTAATTTTGTTACTTCACCAGCTACTAATCAGACAATCCTATACACATACTAGGACTGAGATTTCACACAGAGTGACATGCAAGGAAACTGCGGATCTGCTGACATCGCTCTATAATGAAGCCCCAAACTTTATGGAGGTGCAACTCTAAACTCTTAGAGTAACCTATTAAAACTTCTTGGCAATACTTTCCATTGTGTGCTACTGTGTGGGTGTGAACATGTGCGTATTTATACATGTAAATTAAGTGAATTGCATTCATGTAGTATTTATTATAACTCTATGCAGTCTCACATCCTGCACACACTTTCCATCATTTGCTTTCCCCTGTGAAGTGCAGCTGTGATCCTCTGACCTCTATCAGGTAAGACTCACACAGACACACAACAGATTTCAAATGCATTCAGGTGTTGTTGTATGGTGAAGGTGTGTGCGCCGTTCACTTGTGAATATGCATTGAACAGTTTATAGTTGACCTAATTACTTTGTACATCCATTGGCAATGTGACTGTGTGTGTGTGTGTGTGTGTGTGTGTGTGTGTGTGTGTGTGTGTGTGTGTGTGTGTGTGTGTGTGTGTGTGTGTGTGTGTGTGTGTGTGGGGGGGAGAGAGAGAGAGAACTCGCTTAATGTGTCACTTATGTTCCCTCTCTCCCAGGAGGCCACATGGAGGGGCGAGGAGCCAGCCGCACTGACTGGCAGATTTGGGCCAATTAAGCTGGAACTGGAGCATTTATACACAAATTCACGGACACACACACACACACACATACACACATACACATATGCTGAGGCCAGGCCTGACAACCCCTGCAGGTACACCCCTCCTGCTCTTTCATACACACACACATAAGTTTCCCGTCTGTTCCTCATCTCACAGACACTTAAGCAGGTACTACAAATACATACTGTATACACTCTTATACTGTAGGCACACACATCCACTGCAGTGTCTCTGTCCCTCCCTCACACACTCACACACACACTGCAGCACTCCTGTCTCTTCTTTTCCCTGCACATATAACACACCGACTGCAGCACATTCCTAACTTTTGTCCTCTACATGTGCTTTTTCTTTTTTCGCTCTGGGAAAACTGATTGATCCAATCCTGCACTGATTCCCCCTCCGGTAGAAATCTGCTCAGGAATATTAATATCAAACATCGCTGATCTCACTCTCTCTCTCTCCTCTTCAGGCTCTGACTCTCAGCATCAGCTCAGTGTCATACAAGACAGTGAAATACTGAAGTACATCTGTAGCAGAGTATCCTCCTTCACTCAAATCCCCACAGTGAGACGGCAAACACTGGCTATGCTGTAGCTGACTCGGAGCGGCAGCCCTGCAGCCTTGTGCTCCAAACAGCTGTATTTGTGTGTTTCCAAGGTTATTCTCACATTTGTACAAAAGGTAAAACAGGACAGTCGGTGATTGTGTTTATGTGTCTGTGTGTTTTGTTGTTTTGTTTCTGTCGGGAATGCCTGCCGCACCAGCGGACACACAACCGCAACAGAAATTCTCAATCCCGATTCAAGCTTGTTCAATTATTCATACTGCTATTGCGGTGCTCTGGCACACAGAGAGAGAGAGAGATGGAGGAGGGGTGAGGCAGCAAAGGAAGGGGGGGGTGAAGTGAGGGGTGGGGAGTTGGTGTTCCCTGAGAAAGGCAGCTCTGGAGATGGAATATGCATGTGAACCCAGTGGCAGCTTCTACTCCGTTTCACCGTTTCATCAGCCCGCTTCCCACAGCCTCCCCCATCTCTTCTTACCTCTTCCCCCCGTCTTTTTGTCACCCCCTTTTTTTGCTCCATTTGATCTGTCCTCCTCTCTCACATCTGCTCATTCTTTGCTCTCCTTCTCCCTTTCCAGTCTCTTTACTGTTCACTTCATCTGTCGCTCCCTATCTGCTTTATTGACCACTCTGCCTTGGCTTTTCTCTCCTTTTTTTTTTTTTCTCGTGACACCGTATCTCCATCTTACCTTGAGGTCCTGATCGCAGGATGAGCCTGATCATTAGCACCCTCAAAACTCCAGGGAGAGCTGAGGTGATTATCTCCATCAAGCTGTCATGCTCATATAGCTGACCTTGAATATATGTGATCACTCCCTCTACTTAACCCCCCTGTGGGAGGTTACATCATCCAGTTACACTTCACCCTACACCCCACTAGCCCCTGTGGAGGTGCAGTAAAAGACAAGTCCAGCACCTATATTTGGCCCAAACGGCTTTTTCAAACCTTTTGACCCGCTCGTCTCCAGACGCCTCATTCTCCTCCTCTTGTCTTTGACGCTTTTACTTCTTCATCCCTTCTGTGATCTTCCTGTCCACACCCCTTTTCTTCTAGTTGGATTCCTCAATGCAGCAGACCGCTGAGAGGCTCACCCCCGCCCCCCACCACTCCCCCCACATCTCCCTATTATGGAAATCACTGGCCTCCTCTGGTGGATGGCCCGTTTCTGTGAGATATGGGCTGTTACTGGTTCCCCAGAGAGACAGAGAGAGCAGGCAATGAGAAAGAGAACATGAGAGAGAGAGAGAAAGAAAGAAAGAAAGAGAGAGCGAGAGAGAGAAATGAATTGGTGGGAAGTGTGGGAGGGTGAGCGCGCAGGAGGAGAAAATAAGGCACGAGCGTACGCCTGCTTAGCTGAGTTCACAGTGAGAGAAATAAAGATGATGGAGGAGGTGGAGAAGACTGGGGGGAGAAAATGAGAGAGATGGGCATATAAAGACTGAAAGTACAGGGAACATTTGCAGCAGTGTGTCATTAAACTGTACATTCTGAAGTTCCTGCTCCACTCTCTAATAAGCCATTAAAACCAATAGTTTTAACAATGGCTTAATAATTGTTAATTTATACATGGTGGATCAGTTATAAGCCTTCAAGGTCCTGAAAAACTTTTTAAAATGCAAATTTTCTATAACATTAAATATTCAAGACTTGAATAAACACCAACGTGGAAAAATCTGATATTGTTTAATGAGAGTTTAATAATCTTAATGAGTTCATCAGCTTCATCAGGCCTGGTTTCATGACATTACCATCTCCCAGCTGAGTCCCACCCACTTTGGACCTCCTAAGAAACCACAAGAAAAAAAAAGTGACACAGGAAGGAAGGAAAGAAGACAGAAAGTGAGATTTTTCTAACTTTGACAGTTTGTGTGGTACCACAACAAGCTGAAAGTTTCCAGGGCCTTTGCTAACCAGGTTGTAGAAATGTCTTTGGTTTCTGTGTGTTCAGGTCTGAACATCTCCCTTGTTGTTTCATACACAGTGAGACACTCATTACCTAAATGACTTAGATTAGATTAGTTTTTTATTCGTCATTCTTATGCGTCACATAATTCAAAAAAAAAAAAATCAAATTCACACATCCACTGCTTGGAGTTCTGTGCAATTCAAACAATAAATAGGTAGGTCATAAATCATAAATATTAGCAGCAGATAAAACTGTCAGTAAATGGAAGAAAAATAAAAGCAACAGTTAAAATAGGTGCTCTAAAGTCTGTGTTGTGCAGTTCACACTCTTTTGTTCAGAAGTCTGACTGCTGTGGGGGAGAAGCTAACAGCCGAGTGGTTCTTGCTTTGATATAACTTACTGACTGCATGATTGTGAACATGCTATGACAGGGATGTGTGGAGTCCTTTAAAAATGCACTGTACTCCGCACACACTGTGCAATGTGTAGATGTGGCAGTGAGACACCAGTGATTTTTTCCCTGTTGAGATCATGTCTCTCCTCAGCTGTGCTGCTGCTGCTGAACCAGGATGAGATGCTGAACCTACATAAGAACGTTCTCAATGATGCATCTGTAGAACATGGTCATGGCTGGAATGGGGAGGTCCACCTTTTTCAGCCTGTGAAGGGAATGAAGTCGCTGTTGGGCCTTCTTGATGACAGTCGTGGTGTTGACTCTGGAGGTCAGCTCGTCAGTCAGAAGGACCCCCAGGAACTCTCAGAGCTGTTGATGGTCAGAGGGAGATGCTGCTGGTGCGGCACCAGCAACAGCAGATTTAATGGACTGCTGGAGAGAATTTTCACCATGTAACAGGATAGCGAATGAATATAACATGTAACATAACTTTAATTGATTGGATACTTGAGAGAGACAGGAAATGGGGAGGTAGAGATAGGGACAAAAAAGTAGAAAGGTCGCACACATCCAGTTTAAAAAGGTGCTGGCCTCAAACATAAATGTAGACAGAAAAGAGAAAAGAGGGGACCACACACTTCAGCTCCCTTACGTGCTGTTTATTTAGCACATCCAACAACAAAAAGACAGTAACGTTTCGAGCGTGCTGCTCTTCTTCAGACTAATTCATTCATACCGGACGCCCCATTTTTAGGGGTAGAGATAGGGGGAATGACATGCAGCAAAGGGCCAACAGATTTGAACTGGGACCAGCTGCAGCGAGGACTGTAGCCTATGCATCGGACACCTTCTCAATCCACTGAGTTGTACATTATCTCGTTTTTTCCACCATCTTCTGCAGGGTGACACAAAACACATTAAAGGAGACATATCAAGCCCCCTTTCCACAAATTAAAACAATTCCCAGATGTCTTAAAGACATGTCTGTGACATGCTTCAGTCAAAATCCCCCAAGGATCAAACACCACAGCTCTTTTCATCCTCTCAAAACAGCCCTGTTTAGAACGGCTGGTTTCAGTGCCTGTCCCTTTAAATGCAAATAAGCCACTGCTTGCCCCGCCCCGCCCCCTTTTCCAGTACCGGTACAGGTAGGGGTGGTATTATGCAAATTCAAGACTAATGACATTATTGGATGACAACTGAGGGAACAGCTCGTAAAAACCACATGGATTTGCAAGTCAAACACCCAAATATATGTTAAAGTGCCTTCAAAAAGTGATATTTCCAAATGATGTCCCCTTTAAGGTTCACACATTTCTCACAGTATCTGTGAGGAGAACAAAAAAAAAGTTTCTGAATGCAAACCAATGTTAAGTGTTTCTGTCCTCTCCTCTTCTCCCACATACTCTGCCTGCCTCACAGAGACTGATTTCCACACAGGAGTTCACCCGAGGCAACCTCCTAAATGAGATCAGGACTCCTGGCGACGGTGGCTCCTCCCCCCTCACCTTCCCCGGTGTTCCTCCAGCTTCCTCTTTGACATCCTGTTGTCATGCGTCACACATACATATTTCATGGAGGATTCAGCGAGGGGTAAGTGGCAGTGGGTTAGGCCGAGGCGCATTAATAAATCAAAGCGGATAGGAAGTGGCGTGGTGGGATTTCATACGGAGCTGCCGGTGTGTATGGCAGTGGGCATGTGTGCAGCAGTGATGGTTGTTCGCTTTCCCTTTGCTTGAACCGAAACTTTACTCATTTATGATCCTCACACATAAAAAGGAAGCAGAATAAAACCTCAAAATTACCTGAGAAGAAAATAAACACTCCGTCAAGAAAACACACTTACTAAGAGCGTGGTGTCTGGGAGAAAACTTGGAATCACCTGGGAGGAACTCATAACAAACAGAGGGAGGAAACACCTGAGAGGCCCCAGAACCACAGGCAAGAGCATCCATCTGTGGAGAGCCGAGCGAGAGCTCTGCAGGGCTTCAGATCAAACGCGCACTTCAAAAGGCTTCGGCATCTCAAAGAACGGCCTGAATTGTCAGGATTGTCCAGGCTTGTTTGGGATGCAGACAAGCTCACACAGACACACATGTCTCAAAGAAGAAGGTGCTTTAAATCTCTCATTCAGAAAATTTGCTTGTGGATTACTAAACGAGGCAGCTAGAGACAGACCTCCACAACAACAAGTGTTAATGAGCAAAAACACTGAGCTGGCTCCAACTGAATGAAGTCTAAAGTTTGATCCAAATAATGAAAATAAAATGAGTGGTGGAAGCCTCATGTCTGCATGTAGCACATTGCTACCAGACAGACCGATGATCCAACTGAAACAAGCAGCCATCCAATGTCTGTGCTGCTTGTCTGTGCAGGGTCGTGGGCCTGGAGCCAATCACAGCGTGGGCTACACCCTGGACAGGTCACCAGTCTATCACAGGGCCAATTAATAGAGACGAACAACATGTACAGTATATGACTCATAATACATGTTCATGCAAGAATCGAACATGACACTGTGCTTGATTGATTCCTTCCATTAACACTTCCTGAATCAGATTTCTGCGCTATTATTATCATTATGGCCACATAGATGTTTTATATTTAAACTAAGATCCTGTTACTTTTACTGCTTTATTCTCTCTATAGCACATTTAATTGACGTATCAATTTGTATTTCCAGCTTGCTCTATTTTCTTTTTGTGGACTTTTCCTCTTGATAAAGTCTTTTTTTAAGTTTTCTGACTATGTTGTAATACATTCCCATACTTGACGTTGGACACAGTTCTGAAGCAGCATGGCTGGATTGCCCTGTTAGGGGATGTAGCCCCTGCAGCATGGAAACACATAAACTAAACTAATGAAGAAGCCTGAACTAGATATTGAAATTATATTTCAACAGAACACGACATAAACCTGCATGCCCTCGGATACTATTGCGTAATTGTATTGTGGGTTCAAAAAAAGAAAAAATGGAGCTCCACAATATAATAATGTCTGAACAAACTAATCAACCTCGAACAGTAATTTAGCTGCCAACCTGTAGTCTTCACTCACACCTTGCTCTCACCGTCTCCTTCTGTAGAAGAGTACATGAGACTGAATTAATGACACCATAAAGCGACACTTTGACAGCATATGAAGCCTGGAAATCAAATCCTGAAATGCACCAGGGAACAGAGCGGTATGTGCAGCATATTTTATCCCACTGAGCCACTGTAACTGCTGTACTGCAAGATTAATTAAGTAATTACTTACTGCTAGTAGCTCACAGGTATGTCACCTTCAAAACAGAACACGCAGCCTTGAGATAATCATGGTCTTAAATATTCATGGTATACCTGCTATGTTCCTGCTATGGCTAAAAGTGACAATGCTTTATACTTCAACAATAGCAGGTTACATTAAAGCCTATGGAAAGGGGTCAGTTGCAGTAGTAGTAGGTACCTATAGATGAAGTCTCAGAAGTGTTGGACTTTAACAACTCTAACATCAAAGGGATGTTGCATTTTACATTCAGAATCTGTGTTGGGTAACTTGTCACGACTCACAAGCTGGCCGACACAGTAATGGAAATAAACTAAACTAGACAAAACACTTGACAGACTGAAATGATGTGGGAGCACAGAAGATATTGAAACACATAAAAACCAGTCAGTGTCACTTTCTTTGTCTTCATCTTAGTGATGTTGACTTAAATAGAGTCCTGGCATTGAATTATGGTCGCCTGACATCACAAACTACGTTCAACCAAATATCAATGCCTTGTTGATGGTCAGGTGTGTTCCTGCTAAAGCCACTAATATCTATTAGGTGACTAAACAGCCTCAGACTGATGACGGTGCTCTGTATCTGCTGAATGTCTAGAACTGTGCCAGTGTTTTCTCACATGTTAGTCAGATCTACATATAGACTGCCTGCAATGAAAATGAAGTGTTTAACCTCGTTAACATGTGCATATGCTGTTGTGGTGTCATTAGCGAGATAAGCACTCAGCTCCATGACTGTGTATTGCACCTTAGAACTGCTTTAAACCAATGATAGTTTCACAGGAAACAGATGGTTTCATATATCATATACATCTGGAATGATCACTTGTAGTGATGGGGGTGGGAGCAGCTATTGCTAGTTACAAGCTAACAAACAGTATAAACAGATAACAGCAAACAGATCTCTAACAGTCTTGATAGTTTCTGCTGTCTCACATGTCAACCTAAACCGAAGTAGTGGTGGTGGGCAGGGTACAAGGCCTGATCCAGAATTTATCAATGAGTAGTAGATGTGCTTCTCTGGATGAGTTTCCAATTTGTTTCCAATTGTTGTGAGTGAAAAGCATATTAAAGGGATAGTTCAACATTTTGGCAAATTGGCCCATTGCCATAATCCCTATAGTATTAGGAGTAGGTTCGTTACCTTTAATTGCCAGTGCAAGCTATTTTAGAACGGCGGAGCAGAGCCATGAGCTGCTTTGCACCAGCAATTAAAGGTAACAAACCTACTCCTAATATAGGGACTATGGCAATGTGCCAATTTGCCAAAATGTTGAACTATCCCTTTAAACAAAATATTAATCACAACAGATTTAACATTTTCCTGGACAGGAACTTCTCCATGGCTCCTCAAGAAAACCAGTTCATGCAGTTTTAAGTAGACTTACATGACATGATGGTAGATTAAAGGGAAACAGTTTTATCATAAGGGGCTCAGTACAGAAAGTTGGTATGCAGTCATCCATCCTTTTGTTCCACTTTCCACATAATTTCATTTCAGTTTGTTGCAATTGCCACTTCCTACGCTCAACTTCTCCTCTATCTGTGGAGGAGACTTCTCTCTTTGATTCGTCTCTCCCAGGACTTCTCCCATTGCCACACATGTACTCAGTTTATTTTAGAGGGAAATGTTTCTTTGTTTTTCTCTTGCTAGGCCGAGAACTGTTTTTGTTGTGGGCCTGTGAAGCCCTCTGAGACCTGTGATGTTCAGGGCTGTATCGAGAGAGAGAGATAACACCTTAGCTGTTTAAAGTAGCAGTGGCTCCTCTCAGCGTGGACCTGGACAAGTCTTCGGTTTAGTGGAGAGTTTTTGTCCCACAGTCAGTCCTTACTATAGCAGAGCCAACTCCTGGCATGGCCGACATCCACCTTGATCCCAGCCTGCACAGGAAGCCTCATTATCCTCCCTGCAGCCTTCCTGGAAGCTTCTGCTGATCAGTAAATGCCACAAGCTCCACTCCCTGCTGTCTCTTGGAGCTCTCGCCACGCAAGGAGGCCTGGGAGAGGAGGAGAGCAGAGAAAGGCGAGGAGGCGCTCGTTCTTCCCTCCTCCCTCTCCTCTGAGGTTCTTGATGCTGGCTCCCCTCCTCAGGTATCCACGGCTACCAGTCAAATCCCACTTTAAGCCTTTGGAACTCAACGCATTAAACGGCTCCAGAGCAGAAATAAACATGTCCAAACCGTCCAAATACTTCACCGTTTTCCCTATATTTGAAGGACCACATGCTTTTTCAGCAGACATTCTTCTGGATTTAATTTGTTGAGCACAACGCCCCCCGAAACTCTCATTACATGGCGCTGCTTTGTCACCCCAATGTTAACAAGAGCAATTGCTGCAGTTCTGAACTGAAGCATTATTCCTGTCTTGCCTCTGCCACGGGGGACAGCTTATGAATTAATGAGATGTCAGAAGAGATGTCATGTCTTTATCCACTCAATCTCTCCAAAAGAAAAAACAACCTCCACGGAGGAATTGATGTAATGTAGCACCATGAATCTTGTCTGTCTCGGGTGGCTCGACTCAGGGGACCTCATCTTTAAAAATGCTGCCTTCCTCTGTTTTGTTATGACAGATATGCATTTGGAGTAAGAATGAAATGGAATGAATCAGTGGACGGCTCTTACTTTGATACCAAAATCTAATTAATCACAGATGATTCAGGTCGGATTTGGTTTAATGTGAAGATGTGTAGCAGCTCATTGTAGGATTATTTAGGGGTTGTGCTGAGTATGTTATAAAACCTGGCTGGATGTTGTGTGAGTGCTGCTGTCTCTCTTTCTATTTACGGTTTGGTTAACCTTCATGGCTTCATCATAGCTCTTACTGTTGATGTCCATTATGAATCTGGTTGTGTTGTCAGAGTTTGCCGTGCACGTGTGGGCAAAAGTTTTCTGAATCTGCTTGTGTTTTGTCTATTTGCGTGTGTTTTGTTGCAGTGCTGAGCTCTCAGAGTCACAGCACTATACTAATCCTTTAAACACAACTTGTACTCCACCAGATGTACTGAATCATTTCCTTGTCTCACAAAGACTTTAAACAACATACACATGCACCTAAACACACCTACAGTATGGATGCAAGTTTTGATATCCAACACCACCTCAGTATTGTTTTACTGTGGCATGTAAAAGTTGTTAATGTTAACAGCTGAGCAAGTGGAAGATGAAATGATCTCCAAAAGGCATAAAGTTACAGATGACACATTCTCTTTACATTTTAAACTTTTTTTAAAAATTTATTTTCCTCTTTTACATTTTCAAAATGACAGAAAATGAGGTTAAACACAAACTCTGCACACCAGCAGCAGCTCCAGGGTTATCCTTTATTATCACCTTTGTGAGTGACGTTTCGGGTAGCCCTTCTTCAGACAAGGAAATGAAAAACGGCTGCAGCAAAGGTTTGACCACCCTGCATAGTTAGTACCTAGTAGCCCCCCCCCCCCCCCCCCCCCCCCTTTGGAAACTATCACAGTGTAAATAGTAAATATCTTGTCTGATACCTTGGTCAAAGTTATCTGAGATCTCCAGTCTCCTGGGTGTCCCATTATTTTGCAGGCTGCTGCTTTGTTTCCCCTTTTCACTCTAAAACTGTAGAAAAACGCTGATATTGCAAAAGAGTGTTTCATATTTAACTTTATGCCTTTTGGAGATCATTTCACCTTCCACTTGCTGAACTGTTCACATTAACAGCCATTTTGACCAGGGGTGCCCAAACTTTTGCATACCACTGTAAAACTACACTGAGGTGGTGTTCACATGGATATCAAAACTTGCACTGCAACTTAACAAAACACACGCAAATAGACAAAACACAAGCAGATTCAGAAAACATTTGACCACACATGCACAGCAAACACTCACAACACAACCAAATTCACATAATGGGCATAATTGTGAAGCTATGAAGGTTAACCAGACCGTAAATAGAAAGAGAGACAGCAGCACTCACACAACATCCAGCCAGGTTTTATAACATACTCAGCACAACCCCTAAATAATAATAATAATAAGTATTACATCTCCTCCATCACACTTTTCTCCAGAGCTCTTGAATGACAGGGTGTGTTGACCTGGTGTGTTGTGCTAATCAGAGGAGAGCTGTTTTCTTGTTTTCTAAAGCTGTGCCTCAGAGCAGATACCGCATGTAGACTATGTATACACTGTGTAACCTACTCACTGGCTCAGTGTGTCAGTTTGGACAGGGCGGTGTTGCCCTAAATCAAACACTGTAGTCACTGTAATTCCCGACATATGCTCAATGTTTTACTAACCTAATACGTAGCTACTGCATCAAGCAGAGTGAAAATGAGGCCACCGTCAGCGCTGTTGTGTCCTCCCTTGTTTTACACACTTTACAGCATTTCACACTCCAGGTACTTGTAGAGCGCTGCATCTTGTATTCATGCACTCAAAGCAGAACGTTTTCTTTTTCTTTGCCTTTAATTGCCAGGGTAGTAGAGAGAGACAGGGAAGTGGGAAGAGAGACTGAATGAATGACACATACACAGTACAGAACAGTAACAGCTCAGTCTGGAATCAATCCAGCGATCAATGCATTGGGCATTTTTCAACACGAAACGTGCTCTCATCAACCACTCGACCACTGAGAACCCCAGCTTTATGTGAACTGAGACACTGCACAGATAAGTGAAGGCCCGGCCAACCACAGCTGTGCTGGAGGTATCACGAAGTTGCAGAATCCATGCTAAGTGTCTGTCACCAGTCACTATTGATTGGCATTTGAGAAGCACTTTACCCAGTGAATTTATTCAGAGGTCTTTAAAGGAATAAAGTAGGGCACCTTCTCCTCATCCCCTACACGAATCACAGCATCTGTTTACATTGCCAGGTGAGCCGCTGCCCTAGAATATGTGCTTTGCCAGCAAAACATTGCATAATATACTGTAGCTCAGAAGTAGAGAACCACCAGAAGTTGCTCCGCACTTAGTGTCCTTAAGTCATGTGGCCTCCTCAGTGCTCATGTCAAGGCCTGATGGGGGTGCAACCTGAATATTTTCACTGTGTAATGATGTCCGTTGAGACTGGGTTCATGTAGGGGGCGACTTGATCTTTGTGTGTGTACGCGGGCTCAGATCATCCCTTTTAGGCCGACTGGATCTAGTTCCTCTCTGGATATATTTTGTGCACAGAGGTGTCTGCACAAATAATGCAATTTCACAGAAGAAATGGATTCTGTCAAGGTTTAGCAGCATAATGCCAACAGGGTATTAGCTGAGCGTAGCAAGCAGACCTAGTGATTATGACTGTGTGCCCCTTGATGGGCGCTGTGCGCCGCATCAAAATTAGAGGCGGGTTTATCTGGCTGTGGTCCGTCTGATCGTCTGGTCCTGCTGAGGCCGTTCATACAATGACCTGCTGCTCTCATGATGTTACAGTTCAATAGGTGGATCCCTTTATTATGTTGCAACACACAGTCAGTTGACAGACCTAGCGCTTAAAGGGATACGCCAACATTTTTTTTCCGTGTCTTGCCTCACTCCCGAGTCCATGACAAGCAGATAGACACCATCCTTTCGACTGTGCGTACAGTAACATGGGAGTTACGGGCAGAGCTGGCGCACCGCTAATTAGCTTAGCTCAAATGCTGGAAGTGCATAGTTAGTGTTAGCCTGCCTCCTCATCTCAGAGCTGACAAAACTCTCCGGTAAGGCATCTTGAGCGGTCAAATGCCGGTAACGGGACGAGATTGGTCAAAACGGAGGGTTCAAGCAAAGACGGTTTATTTTGGTTCAAGCTAGCTACATCGAGGGTAGGTTAGCTTCCTATTTTAAAGTTAAAGCACAAATTCTATCGTCATGGTTTTCTATGTTAAGGGCAACAGGTGTTTTATTTTGTGAAAGTAACCGGAAGTGCGTTGGTCACAACGGCTAGCTTGAGTAGCGCCAAAGTCGTCCGAACAAAATTGTAAACAGCTGGTATTTAGACAAATTAACGACACACTGCTGATCTAAACGGCTGCTTTCTCGCCTAAACATGTTTGAAATGTCGATATATTTACAGAGTTAAGAGCTAAAATGAAATCAGTTTCTGACTGCTGATTTCGGCTCAGGTAGGAGGCAGGCTAACACTACCTATGCACTTCCAGCGTTTGAGCTATAAGCTAATTAGTGGTGCACCAGCTCTGCCCGTATCTCCCTTGTTACTGCACGCACAGTCGAAAGGATGGTGTCTATCTGCTGGTCATGGACTCAGGAGTGAGGCAAGACACGAAAAAGAAAATGTTGTAAAATGTTGTATCCCTTTAAATATGGTTGAAAAGTTTCTCCATAGACACAGCCACTTTGGCCTGCACCCACTCATCTTTCAGCTGTCTGGTGGTATATTCTATAAATGTAATTGGCTGATCGACCCAAGTGTTTTGGGATCCATCTGCCAATGTGGCTAAGGGACAGAATAAATTGTTTTCTGCCCTGTGTGTATGTGTGTGTTTAATGCTGTGACAGGAATATGTTCCTTCTATTAATGCCTTGTCAACAGGCCCACGACCCCGGCTGCTGGCTGCTGTGGATCATGGGAGATTGAGATGAGGAAGTGTCTCCCTCCTCAGCTCATGAAAAATCCACTTGAAGGTCAGTCTAAAGGCAGAGTTAAATAAAACAGAAACCCATGTGAAGACCGGCAACCTTGTCTCAAGCCAGCGTTTTAGTCAAGGGAGCAAACCGCCCTGAGGAGGGGGACTTCATCTCAGAAAACACAATGTGATGATTGAGAAAGTTTCTTGGCACAAACAGTGGAAACAAATATAAGAAAAAAGTGGGAGATGCAGTTTAAATTGAAGCACTTAGAGCAGTTGAAGTGTCAACTTACTGTACATAAAAATTACTGTGAAAGTCTCTGTTTATATTTGAGAGCTTTACAATCATGGATTTTAGTTTCACTTGAAAACCACTTAGCTGTTAATTGAGTTAGACATGAAAAGCGGCTAAAATGTACATAATGACATCAGGATGCAGGATAATTAGTGTACTGTACTGTACTGTACTGTACATTATTACTGCATAACTTTTGATTTTAAGTGTAAGAAGTTTATATTCACGTTGAAAGCTTCAAAAGTATTGGTTGAAATGTACAAAGTGAAAGCTGTGCCGTGTTTTGTTTCAGATGTCAGGCCTGCAGGGGGATGACATGTCATTTGAAATGTGAATGATGAAAACAGTTCAACTTTTTTTTTTTTTTTTCAAAAAGTGAGAGATGAAAGCCGCTGAAAATGTCAGAGTAAAACAATCAAAGAAATTTAAATTTCTGTTGAAGTTCATACACCAGGGTGGAAGAGGGTTTTTTTTCCCGAAGCAGTTGAAATGTCAGTCAATGTGTGGACACTGAAATTAGACACTGAAGTGTTGAATTATCTGATTTGAAATGCCAGTTGTGTTATTTCTTCTGAGGCGATGCTGAGAGAAGTGTTAAGATGCCCTGAAAGAGTCTGAAGTGTTTTGGGGTTGAAGCAGTTTAAAATGTAAACCATGTAGGCAGCTGAGGTTTCATTTTGTATGTGCGGAACACTAAATGAGGACACCCATCAAGGTCAAGCATCTACAGAAGAGGATTACACTGTTAAAAAAAAAAAAAGTGAGTTCTGAAGTCACTTTTTTTTTGACAGTGGCTCTAATCCTTTTTGGTAAGCATCAATTGAATCACTAAGGGGTTGAACTTAGTTATGTAAAACAAGGCAAGGCAAACATATGTAATAGAATATGTTCATGACATAGCATGATAAACATACCCGAACTTGAGGCTCTTGATGCAGAAGAATCACAGCAGCAGCTGTCTGCTCAGAGGAGTTTCTTTGAAAAGTCTCAAAGTCAAATATCTCATGGTGGTTTGAGGAAAACAAACAGTGTTTTTTTATGTATTGCTTTCACCACTTGATGCATGAGTAACCCAAGTGTCTAATTGAAATGCAGGAGCTGTCACCACCACTTCCATCACCTCCACGGAGATGTTCGGTGCAACAGCAACAGGTCATCTCATTGAACGGATAATGAAAGTTGAGCCTTTCGGTGCTGTTGTTCTAGAAGGCTGATATGACTCTGCACTTTTCTCCTCAGAGAGCCTCGCTGTCTTTAGTGCAGCCACGGCATCTCACAGCGGGAACAACAAAGCGGCGAGTAGTTTATCCTACGCAGTCAGCTTAAAAAGAAAACACCCAGGCATGAGCACGCACCTCCTGTCTCCTCTGAAGCCCTGCCTGTGCGACCCTCGCCGCCCTTGGATGTTTCACTCATCTTGCAATTAGCTCTCCCTCTTTACTGTGTGGTACGGTGGACGTGTTGTATTTGATCAGCAAATTCTCTCGTCTCCCTTTTACGCTTCCTTCCCCTCAGTGACAATCGCGTCTCTCGTTCACATAACCACAGCCAGGAGAGCACTGTGACATTAAGTATCACAATTTTATTACAAAAATTAAATTCTTCATCTCTCAGTTTTGCCATGCTTGGAGCATATAACAATACAGTAAAAAACCCAGACCCAGAGAAGATAGTAAAGCAGATTTCAACAATGCTTCCACAGCACTCTGTCATTCATGCTGTTACTATACAGATACTGTAACATTCCTAATACAGAGTAGTACAAACACCTGCCAAAACACATCATGTCAGAGAACAAACTGTAATTAAATTACATTTACCAGAGGAACAAGAAACTCAAACCAGCTTCAGATAAATATAAAGAAAAAGAAAAGAAAAACAGAAACCAATAAACACTGAATTTGCAACTGAAAACATACTGAATGTGCTGAATAGTTGTACCAGCCCAAGGCACCCAGGCTTTGTAGCAATGTTGGCAAGTTAACGACATTCTTACAGAAACACTTGAAGCGAACAACGAACAAATTGACTTGTACCACAGTCTTGACTTTGCAGCGTCCTTCGACGTACACCCTCCTCTCACGGCGTTCTCCTCTCCTCAGTCACAGTGCAAGTTCCGGAGGGGTGGGGCAGAGTGAAGGGGGTTTGGGGGTGGGGGGGTTGGGGGAAGAGTGGTGGTTGGATCGGGTGTTGGTGGGAATCTCGGGCTTCGCAGGGAGCTGTACCGCATCAGACATCACTATACAGCGCCAAACACTGACAAGAATTGGACGGACAGCACAATCTCCCACTCTCCAGAGGGAAGGGGGGTGGGAGCGGTTATGTAATTCCTCAGTTGGATATTGAATTGTTCAAACATAAGGCGCAGATTGCCAGCTGCCAGTCCAAGACGAAATAAGCCAAACGAAAAGCTTAGGTGTGCTTCTAACTGAACGTCTGTGGGGGTAAGAAGAAGAAGAAGAAGAAGGAAGAAAAAAAAAGGAGCAACAGATACCAATACTTTCTCACTGAGGTTCCCAAGACAAATCAGATTTTTTTTTTTTTCCTCAAGATGAAAAGTTGTTGTTTTGCACATAAATACCTAAGAATGATAGAAATCCCAGATTTTAAGCTTACCAATAACTCAAATAGTCTCTAACAAACGTCAAATGAAGACAAGAACGACGAAAGCTCAGAAATACAGAGAGGCCTTTTCTGGATGAAATGCAGTTCAGTTGAGCGAACGGCAAGGCTCAAAGGTCCATTTGGTCGCTCCCCCAAACACTTCAATGTTGCTCTCCGTCCAGGAGAACACGTTGCCGGCCGGTGCTTTGCTGTTGCAGGTCGCCAAGTTGTAGATCTCGGGAGTAGAAAGTTTCCTGTTCCAGATATTCAAGTTTGCTAGTTCTCCGACATACGCTTGTGTTGCGTCGAAGCCTCCTCCCAGTGTGTCCTGTGGAATGAGACAAGTGTTTAGCATTAGTGTCACTATAAGTGAGATGTTCACAGTCGGGCCAGACCGATTAATCGACTGGCCGATTATAGCAACACCAAGGTAACACTTCTATTTTCAGTAATAAAGTGCAGGGAATATGACTGGGTTTTACTTAGAAATGACATCCTTGTGCTGTTATTCATCCAGTAGGGGGCGTCGTGCTCAAGTAAACTATAACGTAACAGTTAAAATTATTGCTCCATCCTTTACTCTCCTGCAAAAAACGTTTTGCTACTACTACGTTTCTGGTCGAAGTTTGATTCATAATAATAATCCAATCCAATCCATTTTATCTATAAAGCACATTTAAATAAATAACTTCATGGTTCAGAACGATGGAGGAAAGAAAATGTGAACGCACGTTCAGAGAGGCGCATTACAACAACTTGTGACAGTAAAAGTAGCTGAAAATAGTCAAATGTTCTCCCTTCATTTTCTGTCTTTGTAAGAAGTCTTTGAACGTTATTCAAGGGATCAAAAGCAGCCATTTGTTTTAAATGTTTAAATTTAATCGGACGATATATCAGTTATTGGAATTTTTTTTCATTCCTTCATATCAACATCCTCATCGGCCCCAAAAAAACCCATGTGGGTCTGGCCCCTATTTATCTATTCACACTGTGTCCTGTGAAGAATCCTGTTGTTTGTGTTCACATGTGAGGGTTTTTGTTTTTTCATAAATAACTGAAATAGGTTATGTGTCTTTTGTGAATCAGAATCGAGTGGGATATCTTTATGATTCATACAGTATATAATATTGTCACTTTGCCAACAGTTTGGGATTGCAAAGGTCTCCTTATGTATCTGTATTGAGAATATTTCAGACCAAACTGAGGCAGTATACTTTGTGATGGGATAATATGTTACACACTGATTAGATTGGAGAACCTTAATTGGCCTCTTCCCTGTATCCAAACTCTCATTTCATAAATACATCCACCTTTAATCTTTGTCCAAAAATCAAGCTGATAATTGGCCTGGATTATCTCCAACTGTGTGTGTGGGGGATTAAAGCGCCGTAGCAGCAGTCAGTTATTTGAAAATGTATATCCACCTGCTCTTGTCCCAGGACCAGCACTCCCTCTGGTTTGATGGGATGGTATGGTGCCAGGTTTTCTCCACTGCCCCGCATCACTCCGTCCTGGAAAGCCTCCCACATGCCGTCACGGGTGGTCCATGTGATGCAGAGGTGATGCCACTTTCCGTCGTTGATGAGAAACGGCAGCTTTGCGACCTGCAGCAGAGATATTTCACCGTAAGTCTTTTCTCTCCTTTGAAATTCAGCAGCAGAGTCGACTCCCCACCTGAGAACTCATCGCTTCGCCACCCTCTCCTCTTCCTGCTGAATCACTTCCCCTATCACATATCTCTCCCTCTATTAAAATAAAGCCTGTTATTCACCTTAGCACCTATTTTTATTCCATTCCCAGCTCAGGCAGCAGTGAAGTTGTCAGATTACTCTGACTCAAGCACAAACTATTTTGACTTTCTGCTGTTCCTTACACTGCATATTGGAATCTTTGTATTTCTTTGAGATATTATATATTGTCATTACCTTGTCATTAATTAGAATCTCCATTGGATTGTTTCCCCACTCGATCAGGACCAGCTCATTGGCCTGACCCGGCACAGCGTAGGAGAAGGGCGTCCCCACCCCGGGCGAGGCGTTGGACTTGATCCACAGACACACACTGAAGGAGTACATCTCAGGGAGGCTCCTCTTGGCTTTGGCGTACATGTAGTTGGTCCTCAGGGGGAAGGTGAGCTGGAATTTGTCTCCTGGCCTGGTCTCTTTGCCTGTAATTGATGTTAATATCAGTGAAAGAGTTTCATTACATCAGTCAGGAGCTGTTATGTTGATATACAGCCAGGGTTTTTCAGCATTTTGATTGTATGCATTATTCAACCAATAGCCAGAGGCAAAACCTTCACAAACCCACATATATTTTATATTCTCGAAATGGGGATTTATACGAAAGGATTAGATTATTACAAGGCCTGACTATTCCCAACACCATCCAATCTGATCCGCTGTGAAACACAGTTTTTTTTTTTTTTTTTACAATCATCCTCTGTCTGCTGTCTGTGCGTAGGAGGACTGCTGTCTTCTCCCTATCCCTCCATCTCTCTCTTTCTCCCATAAATCTTATGCACGCGCATTTGCACGTGCAAAAAAAGAAAAAAAGCAGAGCAAGCCATTGGTGTATGCTCCAAAAGGCGCCAGTGCGAGGCGCACCCTCCAAAGTTTCTCTCTGCCTCCATGACCTCTGCAGAAAAAAACAGAGATGACCCTTTGCTACAGGCTCATTTGCAAGTGTGACAGCCTGATATTTTTTTCTTTTTTTTCTCTTTTGGCTGTGAAAACCATAAACTCAGCGAAGAAAAAGTGCTAACAGGTCTTGAGTTATGCAAAGCAATGCAGCTCTCCTCTCCTCGCTCACACTATCTGTGCGCAACGTGACGGCTGCGGCATTGTGAGCGCTTCCACATGAGTGGTGGTGTAGCTACTGTATAACACTGATGGATTTCTGTGGCGCCCAGGACTTAAGAAAAACAAACAAACAAACAAACAAACAAACCCAAAAACAATAAGATTAAACGATATGCTGCAGAGGATTTCTCAGCCACACTCCACAAGTCCTTAAAACCATCCACACGCACCTTTCTCCAGGTCTGTGATCCGGTGGTGCAGAGAGGTGAGGGTGGACTCCACTCTGTTCCGCTGATCGCTGTCGTTCCTGGCGCCCGGTTTGCTTTCCTCTAACGTGTTGACCCGGGACAGAACCTGCTTCTCCATGTCATCTATCTTGTTTTGCAGCAGATCTTTCAGGCTGTTCGCCTGCACGGTGTTGTTCCCTCGGCTGTATTGCTGTATCGGACAGAGGGAGACAGACACTGGGTTATAGGGGGGACATGGATGGAAGACTTTCTCTGGCGCTAAACTCCCGGACTCACGCTGCTCATACACTCCGTCCCTGTCCAAACTGCTTTACTTAACTCTGTGTTTCTATGCTCTGCGCCACATTATCCGAAAGGTATAGGCTACTTGCACTTGGTTTTTACTTTACATGATCCCTGACCGTAGCCCGCTAAAAGGCGTGTGGTTCCAGGCAGAGCGCACAGAGCCAGAACCTTACTGCAGCACTTTATAATGAGTCTGATCCTCATAATAAACACAGATCCCTCAGTCTAATGAACTTTTCACCTGGTCAGCGCTGCGCTCCCCTGCTTGCCTACCTCTAGATTCTCCAATCTCTGTTTGAGCGTCTGTAAAGTCTGTCCCAGCTGGGCCAGAGTGTCCGTGGTGCCCCGGGATACATCCCCCATCGTGTTCTTGGACCCCGGTCTCCTCCCGCCCGGTCCCGCCGCCGCGGGGAGGCTCTGGCTCTCGCAGCGGCTCAACTTGGACGTTAGCTCCCTGATTGTCTCCTTTTGGTTCATAATGGTCTCCTTTTGCTGCAAAACGGTCTCCCGCAGCTGCATGACCGTGGTCTTCAGGTCTTCCGCCGGCCCGCTGTTCTGCATCGTAGCCGTGCACAGGTCCATATCCTTGGGCACCGACGTGCAAATAAACTGCGTCTGTCCGAAGTCTTGCGCGGCGCTCTCCATAACGACCAGGCAAGAAAGTAGAAAAAGTTTCCACGGGGATTGGTCCATGGTTCCAGATAGGTATAGCCTACAGCGCGTGTGTGAGTGTGTGTGTATGAAAGAGAGAGTGAGACAGAGAGAGAGCGGTGGTGTCTCGGAGGTTTCAGCACCACGGAGCTGTCCGCTGAAGCTGTGAGCTCTGCACGGTCGCTCTGTGCACTTTATATAGCGGACATAGCGCAGCGCACATCCACTGCATCAGAGAGGGGAGGCAGCGCGTTTAGCTATACCTACAGAGTCCTGCCCCTTATTTAAGGTCGTACTCACGCAGCCCCTACTGTAACAGAGAGCGCGTGTGTGCACTATACACTTAGAGGAGAGTGAGGACTATTAGACCCCGTCCTGCACTGGACAGGATGAAGACCACTACACACGAATATATGATTTTTAATGATTCTATATATGACTGATCCGGATCCTTAGGGCAGATATGTAAAATACTGAAATCCTTAAAAAAGCTTAGAGTATCAGTATTAAGTAGTTTCTACACATGCTGAGTCTCGCCTCGGGCTGTAGTCTTACAATGTGTAACTGTTGTTTAACCTGCAAAAAAAAAAGAAGATATTTGTGCCGGTAACTGAGTCCTGAATTCTCATTTTTCCATAGACTTACAAATATCTAGGTATATAAGAGCCTGGAAAGAGTGTTTATAGGCTAATGAAGTCACGAGAATAGTAAAATCTCTGCAACAGATATGTTTGAACTGAAATCAGGCTGAATTACGTATTCTTCTTTGTTTCTTTCTTTTTTACATAACCAACTATATTTGAAACACTTGATTCTTTATTTTTGAAAAACCACTCGAACAGTTGTGCCACAGTTAGTATATTAGTATATTTCCCATCCTCCCACTACCACCACAATATTATCCCTCATTATCCCTCAAAAAGTGTCTCCCACTGACAGATACAGGTTCATACAGGCTGATGCACTTTTTTTTTTTTTATGACAGACCGGCTTTATATTTTATAAACCCTCTTGAGCGCATGCAGGGATTGTGGAGCACGATGTGGCGTTGATGATATCGGTCCACCTTAAATGAAAGCCGCTCCCCATTCCTCAGAGGCGTCTGTCCCACGGTCGGAGTCCCCACAACAACCACCTCTCTCTCTCTGTGTGTGTCTCTCTCTCTGTGGCCCGCGCTCTCACCGTGGAACCGTCCTGAAGAAACGGTGCGTGCGCTCTGAACAACTACAACAGGCTGCTGATGCTTCTCACACTGCACCTGTCTCCTTGTACAGTCCACGGTCCGCTCTATCAAGACAAAGTCTTATTCCCAGAGGTGTTTAAATGTCAAACTCACACACTTGTCCCCCCCACCCCACCCCACCCCCCTGACTTCTGGAGAGCAGCGCGCCTCCACCGCAGTGCTCAGCCTGACAGGGACGCTGTGGGCCCGCGTGTTGCGCCGCCGCTGCCGCTGAGCTGACAGTCAGGATGAAGCTCGCCACCTCAGGACGGAGGCGCTAGAAGGAGAGGGGAGATGTTTCCAAATAATAAAACAGACTGTTACGTAACGACCCCCCGCGGCTCCAGCATGAATAAATAAGAGCGCAGCGCGAAAAGGAGCTTGAACACTGACACAGATCATGTTAGGATAACAGATTATCAGTGAGGACATGCAGGCAGGCAGGCCGGTGCCACCTGACTTCACCTGTACTTTAGATACAGCCTCTTATGTTTAGCGTTGCACTGGGGCGAGAGAAGACAAGGAAGTGTTCCATATTCATGAGTGATCTCTAAAATAAGCCATCTCTCAGTGCACCTGCGGGACCAAAGCGTTCCCCTTCAGCAATGCGTTCAAATAATAAGAGGAAAATAAACCCATGTCTGTTTTACAAGTTGTTTTGTTTGTTTCTCCCAGGTTCCTATGTTGAAATACTCGGTAGCCTATTTATTTCCTCAAAATTCTGTTGAAATGAAACAATGTGAGAAGGAGGCATCGTTGTTTCCTCATTCTGCACAGCCCTATCCGAACCTTCCAGAGGTTCACTTCCAAAGGCTGCAGATTTCACAATTTCATTGTGCTTCATTTCAAGATGTCCCATCGATATGAAGAGTTTGGTTGGTTTTAAGAAACAAAAACAATACCAATGCTCTTCCACGGCTCCTATCCCAGGCTCCCTCTGGAGCACACAGGTCAGTCAGCCAATAATACACACTGACCACTGGAATAAAAACAAAAAAACCCCAGCAGATTTCAGGAGAGCACATGTGAGGATGAGCCGAATCTTTCAAGTCTCAGCCTGGGGTGAAGGTGGACTGGGCTGTGGGCGAGGCTGAGGTCAGTCACTGCTTTGTTGTGACATCACAAAGTTACAGAAGTTCTGACAGCTGGTTGTAAGGCTCAGATTCTGAATACAGGCTGTGTTATTTCTCTGTGGACGGACTGAGGTATTAATATGAAACATAGACCTGGTCTATCATTTAAAAAAGGCATGAAGAACTACATTTATACAAAGCCGCAGTCAGCAGGGTGAAGTCAGGTAATCAGGTAAAATGGGACATATAAGGTCTGAGGTATAATAGGCAAAAAATATTACCAGCCAATCCCAAAACCATGTTGGTAACCATGAAGTTCTTGATGAAACTTTGAAGGAGACTCAGGAGAGAAACTCAAGCGTTAAGTGCAGTGACATGTGGAATTTCACTTTTGCATAATAAGGGTTCTAAACAAAAAAACAACTAGGCTATTTAAGCAAAATTGTAGTTTTATGATGTGTTTAATGAAGTCTTATAATTTTGGAGTTAGCAGCCCCCACCCTCGTCATGGATCTATTGGTCCTCGTCCCTACGTCACCACATTCACGCGCATCCCTTGGCTGCACACACAGAGAGGACCGCCCCTTTATGCCGTTCTCTCTCCTCATTGGATAAAGGTTGTAGGATACAAGGAAAGTTTTCTCCTGGGCTTACAGCAGAGCAGAGTGACTGACAGACCCGTGTTTCAGACCAAACACGCTATAGAAGTGATTGCTGTTGGAAGATAGAACTATTTAAGACTTATATTAACACAAACATTCGGCTTACTTCTGCTTTAAAATGTTTGTCAAATAGCACTTTTGGCTTTATTGGGACCCTTTATAAACTGTTAATAATTGCGATACAATCATGATTTATGTTGAACAATACTGTTATTAGTGTTGTTGGTACTTTTTGTATAATTTTTTACCTTGTAGCCTACACATTTTGCCTCATGCAGTTACAATAATAGGCTAATATAGCCAAGGCTAACAATGTGAATAGGGATTGGTTGCTGTGTGTGGGCAGGGTAGCTTTTATTGGGCATTAAATGTGCCAAAGTCAATTTTTGAGAGGATTGATCATTGATTGTTTGCATTGTGTTATTAATTATTATCTTCTATGTTTACAAACTGAACTCAGCACATACTATAGTAGGCTATGTTCAGATAAAGAAAAGAAAATCTGTCTGAAAATGAATGTCCCATATTACCTTCCAGAAGGGGGAGAGAAGGGGTCTCAGTGAGTTAGATCTGTTGTTTCTAAACAAATATACTTTACAACATAATTTCACCACAGAAGTACTGAAGAGATCTGTGATAAATGATAAAAACATCAATATCAATCAATTCACCCCACATGTTCCTGGGAGAGAATGGGAGGCTTCTTTCTATGAAATTATGTTCAGGTAATTCATTTCCTTACAAAGCAATATGCTACAGTCTAGACACAGAGGAAAAATATCCAAATTCTTTGCCCAAGAATATGAAGACAATGAAAATTTCCACAGAAAATCGCATCTTTTTTTTCTTCTTCTTCTTTTCAACAAAATGCAAATGGCTATGTGTATTTCAGTAGTAATAAAATTAGACAGTCCCTCGTTTGACATCTGGCCAGAACATGGTCTTTTTTCAACCTCTACCATTAAGAGTAGGTTATATTCACAGTGTCCCTGGATGGAGTCTTTCTATTTGCTGCCAAGTGAAGAATTACCGCCTGCTCTGAGACAAATGACTTCTCCCACTCTGTCGCATCAGCCCAGCCCAGCTGCGTAAAACTGTGCCATCAAACAGGAAACAAATGTGCCGCTCAAACATTTTTTTTTTAACCCTGCCTTTACTTTTTCATTGTTACACTGTATAACTCGTGTTCGTGACGTGACGGCGCCACTGGCTATGGTGGGATGAAAATTGACCCAGCAGTCCGCTTTAATTTGTTTAATTAGGCTATCGATCCAGCGCATTGTAATCAGCAAGGTGCCAAGCTGAAGGCGAGAAACATTGCATGTAACAAATGGTTAAAGGCAGAGTCTAATTGCTGGGGCCCAGGACAGCCATGGAACACATTCTCCTTATCTCAGCAGCTTGCATGATAAACACCAAGCAATACTTGCCCTGAGCGTTCATCTGAATGGTTCAACAAGTGATGCCTCATTCATCTTCAGCACACCAGCATCACTAAAGCCATTTGTTCACTAGAATGGGAACACATTTTCAATGCTTTTTGATTTGTAGCATTTAATGTTAACGGTGGAGCTCGGCAGTGAGACAGCCCACCTTCTGATAGCTACAGTCAGGTTATGGGAAGGAATGAGCCGCCTGCCACATCCAGCTATTCAATATTCATCTCCTTTCCCACGCGTAGAAGGTGCCTCAACACCATATGTTCAGCCATGTTTTCTCTCATTACAACCATGTGCCTGCCACTCAATCTGCTGTACTACTGAGGAAAAACTAACCCTGCATTGGATTTTGGTCAGCTTTTACTTTTTTTTTTTTACTTGAACTAATCTTAAAGCAGAAGTAAGCGATCCGGTGGTTTTGGCTAACTTTTTGTCAGCCGATGGAGTTAGCAGTCCCCGCCCTCGTCCCTACGTCACCACATTCACGCGCATCCCTTGGCTGCACACACAGAGAGGACCGCCCCTTTATGCCGTTCTCTCTCCTCATTGGATAAAGGTTGTAGGATACAAGGAAAGTTTTCTCCTCGGCTTACAGCAGAGCAGAGTGACTGACAGACCCGTGTTTCAGACCAAACACTCTATAGAAGTGATTGCTGTCGGAAGATAGAACTATTTAAGACTTATATTAACACAAACATTCCGCTTACTTCTGCTTTAAATTTGTTAGCAGAAACTTTGGAAACTGTGGCAGTTTTGCATGTTGTTGAGGTCAACTTCAATTAAAAAAAAAAAACAACCTCTCTGTCTCTCTGAAAGCAAAGTATTCTGATGGGATTTAATCTTTTGCAGCCAGATTTTGATGTGTTCTTCTTTCATGTTTGTTTGTGAATATGTGCAGTCTTGAACTGACCCTCTAACTCCAGTGTTCAGAGTGTTCAGAGCACCAGGTCAGATCTGTACAAACACACGTACACACGCAGCAGCCAGCAGGCCAAGCTGGACTCCAGGGGCTGTGTGGAAAAGGGCTGAAATCCATAATGATCAGTCTCTCTGGCTCACTGAATAATGTAAAGCTTTATAATAGAACCCACTCTCTAATGGCAGAGATAGATAAGAACCATTTCACACGCTGGCAGCACACTGCTTGCTTATTTATCCAGCATCTGCAATAGCAGAGAGAGAGAGAGAGAAGATGCAGAGGACAGGGAGTTGTACAACTGACAATGCAATATAAACAAAACAACAAAGAGGGGGCTGCAGTAAGGGCAGCACAACGGGGTCTGATATGGTTTTGTCTTTGGGGATCAGCACATGCAGACAAACTAGAGTTTTTTTTTTTATGCAATTCTCTTTCCTGATCAGAATCCCTCTTTTATTATCCTCTCACGGCTCAAAGGAACTGCAAATGTAATTCTTAACTTTACTCTCTCTGTTTGTTCTGTGCACGTTCCACAAAGCAGAAGCTCTGCTCTCCCCCCTGTGCGCACTTCGCCACCTCACTTTCCCGACTGCTGAGAATTCAGATGCGCTGCCAGGTAACTGGAGCCTCGGCGCGGCGGCTCTGCTTTCTCTGCCGCGCTGACGTCTCAATTTCAACCATCCCACAGAGAGAGAGAGAGAGAGAGAGAGAGAGAGAGAGAGATGAAGGAGGAGGGTGGGGGGTTGTCCAATGGGGACGCCTGCGATGTGGAGGCAGTCTGCTACCATGCATGCACTCCCTCTGGGGACAGCATGGAAGATGGGAGGAATAGAGTAGGAGAGAGAGAAAAAATGAACACAGACAGTCATCCAACAGTCATGCACACACATTGTAAATAGCTTAATCCACCGACCTGTTATTTCCCTCTACATGTATTCAGATAAGCAGCAGGAGTGAGTTATTTGGCCTTGACTTTCAGCTCCGTAACCAATTCTCATAACTCCTCAGACAGGAACCTTGCTTTATTGATGTCCAGCCACACCAGAGACTCATTTACTAACTGATCCCCCTCTCATTAAAACCCAAAGTGACATAAACAAATACCAGTGGCATTATGCATTCCGCTAGGTGCTACGCTAACCTCATCATAATTCTCCAAAGTCTACGCATTAACACTTTGGCTACGACAGCACTGTTCATCAAGCAGCTTGTGTCGGCCTTGTTGGACTCCCTCCAGAAACAACAATTTTCCCATTAGGGCCTTAGCCTCGACAAGTTCGTGGCCAAAATGTGTCCGAAAGAGGAAGTGGGTTCAGGCTGTGTGAGTGAAATGATGATTTTGTTTTTCTGCAGTTTGCCTGAAGCTATGTGGAGGGGAAAAAAGGATGTTTTTTTCACTTCTTGTGCTATTTTCCGTGAGGAGGGATGACAACCTGGTCAGAGATTCAGGATTTAGCTTGATGTAAAAGTTCTCAGTGGCTGTTATAAGGTTTCTTGTTGCTGCTCTGTCTGTACAGCTCAGTTTATCAAAGCTCCAAATCCTCCACATCACATCCTCTGTATCTCACAGCTGGAAATAGACATGGCAATGAACCTTCAACCAGACTTGGTGATTACTGAATTAACACTGACTCAAGAATGGCTAATGTTAATATATACGTAGCTACACAACATGTAAATAGCATGGCATTTGGAGTAGTGTTGTAGTAGGCTACTTGAGACCAGTCTTGGTCTAAAGACCGGGCTTGTGACCACATTTTCAAGGCCTTGGTCTTGTCTCAGTCATAATTGAGCTGGACTCTGGATTTTTTCTCAAGACCACAGCTGCAGTGACGTCTTTTTTTTTAAGTAGGCTATATTTTGGGTTTTCTATTTTATTTTTAATGGATAGTACAGTTGAGACAGACAGGAAATGGGGAGGCAGAGAGAGGGGGAATGACATAAGGCAGTAAAGGGCCGCCCAATGCAGGATTCAAATCAGGGCCGACTGCAGTAAAGACTGTAGCCTCTACATATGGGGTTCCCGCTCAACCTACTTGTGCCACCAGTGACATATTTTTTTTTTTTAGCCGCAAATGCCTCTGTCACTCACTTACTCTGGTTTATGTGATGTAATTCAGTAACTTTAAAGGTGTACAGAAAAGAAAATTGAATTTGAGCCCACTTTGGGTGATAAAATTAATGTGATAACTCATCTATCAGACGTTGTAGGCCAAACTTTGTGCAAAATTCTATTTTTGAGTAAATCCGGGATGAAAGTGTGTATTTTTTTTTCGCATTGGATAATGCAGGCGCACGGATTATACGTCAGCCTGTACACGATTCACCAGCCACTGATATTGGATCCGTAATCCGTCATTCAACGTCTGAGACACGCACACACACACGGAGCTCGGGCTCGCCCCAAGCTTTGAATATCCCGCCTGCTCGATAACGACCAATCAAATTCGTTTTCCTCACTCGGGTAAACTCGTGTTGCAGCTCGTGACAACTCGGCGCGACAAACAGGACAAACGGCCATTTCTGTACACCTTTAAGATGATTCAAATTGTTCTACTGCTTGTGTAACCATCTGAACAACTTGGTGTCACCAGAGTCAACAGTGAGAGGAGACTTCAGCAGGTTCTGTGCTGTGTTCTTCTGTTCAATCCAAACTTTTTCAATTAAATATGGTTTGGATTTCCTATAAAATAAAACATGTCTTCTTAGCTGAGGAATAATGTAAATATTAAGCCACATGATTATTATGAGGACTACTGGAAACAGTAATGGTCTTGAGTATGGTCTTGCATTGGTTTGTTCTCGGTCTTGGACTTGATCTCGACCCCCTCAAAGTTTTGGTCTTGTCTTGGTCTTGGCATGCTCTGATCTTGACTCTGTCTCGGGTTAGGTGGTCTTGACTACAACACTAATTTGGAGCCATCTCTTGTGGAAATCAACTGATGTAATAGACTTCTGTCTACTCGAAGCAAAATGAGTGTGTATCAGTCCTCCATCTGGAGCTCCACTGTCACACTGCCACCATTCAAACTGTATGGCTGACAGAACTGTAAACATTACCAAGTTATGGACTTATATTTCCCAACACTGGTGACCTGGTTATTTGCTCTCTGCTGTAAGATGATATCAGGAAGACTTGAACCAGAGACAACTAGTTAGGCGTAAGCACTGGAGAAACCTGATTTCTCCTGCAGTGCTAAATAAAGCCAGCATTGCTGTGTGATGCAGGACTATAAGTCAGCCTAATGGTTTGTCCTTTCAGACTGATGAGTGCATGCTAATGGTTCCAGCCCATTGTTTTGATTGGAAATGGCTTGAGTTAGTTTGTCAGACAAAGGAGATGACAGAATTATTTATGACAGTTCACTGACTGTTAACTGATAATATCACAGAAACAGCTTCAGCTGAAACACAATAATAGACCAAACGGAGAAATGAAATCCACAACTGAAAACTAATTTACACAGCAGTTCACACATCAAAAAATATATTAAAAAGAAAATGTACATTTAAGTCCAGAATACTTAAGGATACGACACATGAGGCCAACCAGCTTTTTTTGTTGCCTGATGGTTTTCCATAGCTGATGTTCAGGGAGAGGTAGTTTGGAGTGATGGGAGCATTTTTACATGGGTTGTTGAAGGTCAAGTTGTATGTTTTCACCACAGATTTGTCATCTCAGGATGCAGCATGTTGTATCACTACTAGTTGATAATAGAGGATAGAGGAGAAATCTGTTTACTAACGATCTTGTATGTATACAAGGATTTACAATATAAGCATGTCAGCACATTTTCTGATCACCTACATAACTTGATTTCTTTGGTTCTTGTGTGCATTCACTGAAAAAAAGGATGACGGGTTCTGATTGGCTGTATCCCACAGCCTCACTGAGTAGTAGTATTATTATGGAGAGCTTGGCAGAGGAGTGGAAGCTCTGTTCAAGCCCTTCTCACGCATCTGGAACACTGCTGCACAAAGTGGGTTGTTGGATGGTTGTTTTGGAAAGGTCTGGTAGGATGCAACAGTTCTCAGTTTCACTGTCAGAAATGAGGTATCAGACTCAGTACGGTGGTCCAACAGAAGCACACTGAGGCTTTAGTCTGATTCCTGGTGGACTGTAAACTTCTATCAGTGGGATCAACTCCTCGTCATTTTGATGTTTTCCTTTCTTTTTTTAAAATGAAGTAGTGTCGATACAAGACAAGTGAAAAAGAACAGAAACATATGAAGACATAAAACAAGCTAAAGGGTTAGACAAGACAAATAAACAAAGACAAATGCTATACTGTTGCAAACGGTGCTGTATAAATATGAATTGATGTTGTGGTGGAAGGTGGTCTGTGCATACTGTATGAAAGTGTGTATGTGCATGTCTGTGAGCATGTGTATGTGTTGGTCTGTGCATGTGTATGAGCGTGGATACAGTACGTGTTGGAAATAATGTGGATGAACTGGATTGATTGGAACACGAGAAAGACAAAGAGAAAGAGTATAAATAAAGAAATATACAGTACTGTGCAAAGGTTTTAGGCAGGTGTGGAAAAAAGCTGAATGCTTTCAAAGATGGAAGTGTTCTTTTTTTTCATCAATTAACAAAATGCAGTGAATAAAGAGACGAGAATCCTAAATCAAATCAATATTTGGTGTGACGACCCTTTGCCTTCAAAACAGCATCAATTCTTCTAGGTAGGTACACCTGCACACAGGTTTTGAAGGACCTGGCCCGGTGTTTTTTTTCCAAATATCTTGCAGCTCCTCAGATCCTTCTGACTCTACATGTAATCCCAGACAGACTGGATGATGTTGAGCTCAGGGCTCCGTGGGGGTGTCGGCCACACCATCACTTCCAGGACTTGTTCTTCTTCTTTATGCTGATGATAGTTCTAAATGACACTGGCTGAATGTTTGGGGTTGTTGTGAATAAATTTGGGTCCAATCAGACGCCTCACTGATGGTATTGCATGATGGGTAAGCATTCTGACTTAAAGCAGAAGTAAGCGGAATGTTTGTGTTAATATGAGTCTTAAATAGTTATATCTTCCGACAGCAATCACTTATATAGAGTGTTTGGTCTGAAACACGGGTCTGTCAGTCACTCTGCTCTGCTGTAAGCCGAGGAGAAAACTTTCCTTGTATCCTACAACCTTTATCCAATGAGGAGAGAGAACGGCATAAAGGGGCGGTCCTCTCTGTGTGTGCAGCCAAGGGATGCGTGTGATCGGCTGACAAGAAGTTAGCCAAAACCACCGGATCACTTACTTTTGCTTTAACAGCATTCCTTCACGCCTGCCTAAAACCTTTGCACAGTACTGCACATGCGCCTCACTTGGCTGTTTTACAGAATCCATCCATCCATCCATCCATCCATCCATCCATCCATCCATCCATCCATCCATCCATCCATCCATCCATCCATCCATCCATCCATCCATCCATCCATCCGTGCAGGGTCGCAGGGTGGATGGAGCCGACCCCAGCTGACACAGGGCCAGATACATCCTGGATAGGTTGCCAGTCTGTCACTACGCAAGACAAATAACACACAGAGGGCCAAGAGAGAACATGCAGGCACAGGGAGAACATACAGACACCACCCAGAAAGGCCCCTGTCCAGGGAATCAAACCCATAACCCTCTTGCTGAGAGGAAACAATGCTAACCACCACACCGCTGTGCCGTGCCTTTTACAGAATCATGTTCAATAATTTATTTTTATTACAAAGATGGATCTTTTTCATTTACGGAATTCATGGAGGCTGTGGAGCAGCACCATAAGGAGCTCTCACAGCCCCGCCGCCTGTGTGAGGCAGGATTTGTAACACTAACGCAAAACACTGTATTTTACTTTGAAAGGTCACTTTCTCTCCACTTGTGAAAATGTCACAGTTTGTGCCGACTACATGTGGCTCAGAGGCACACATACCGCATGTTACAACATCTTCTTGTGACAGAGATAAACATTATGCCTTCTAAAATTTTACATAGTGCTATAATGGAGCAACAGTTCCCACAGAGCTGGCGGTCTTAAAGACAAGCCAAAGCACTTAGCGTTTAGTGGCAGAGCGAGGCCGTCACGCTGTGGGAGCAGGTGTGTTTTAGGACTCAATAACGCAGTGAAGATGAAACCCTGTAAAGCAGAAGGGTCTGAAGTGGAAGTGAGTAATAGGGAGGGTGAGCTCTCTGCACATCCCCTCTCAATTACATCAAGTGACCAAAGCGTCTCCTTGTAAAATACAACTTTCCTGCCACACTCCTCCTTTGTGCTGGGTTATTTCTCCCAAAAGGAGATTAAATTTTGACTGAGGCCAGGGTGAGCCTAGTTTACAGAGAGTGGGAAAAAGAGTGTAGGATATTTCATCACCACGTCTTTTCACTGGTGAATGAATGAATGGATGTTACATCGATTTCTTTTTTTTCCTTTTTTATTTAATCATTTTTCCTGTGTAAAGAAGTTTTATGTCCCTCAGCACTTGTCAGACTCATGTTTCCTGTCATGGGCTGATTCTGTTCTGCAGAAGTCTTCGGTGGGATTATTCATTTCCTGCACAGTGATGTTATGACAGATGTCACATCACTGTAATGTGCTGCTGAATGTGCTTTCTTCTTGGTAACATGTGATAGTGACAAGGGTTTGACAAGAGTTTTAGTTGCTATTGTCTTCATGGTGCAATATGCAACAATACACACGCTCAGACGTGTTAAAGGGACAGTTCAACATTTTGGTAAATTCACCTATTGCCATAATCCCTATAGTCATAGAGGTAGGTTCATTACCTTTAATTATCGGTGCATGTTGTTTTGAGATCCGCGGGGCAGAGACTCGAGCTGCTCAGCTAACACAATGAAGGTGAATGGTACAGGTCCTCTGTCCCTCATCAAACTCATCAAATACACAATCCAATAACTCCAAAACGCTCTCATGGACAAGTTGTGACCTGCACATTCACCACGCTATGAGATAATCATGTAATATTACGAGACAGAGTTGTTTGCGAGGCAAATGCATAGCCGGAACTACATTCCAGACATGGCTGCTGGGCGGAGTGATTTCAAAGGTGCAAGTAGTATTTGCTTCATGTGTCATAACGTTACATAATTATACAAGTGTGGCGAATGCAAAATTTTGAACTATCCCTTTAAGTCTTCAGGAAGCTACAGTGAGTCGTGATCAGAAAGTGACAACATGAAATCATGGCTAGCTGGTTAGCATGCTAATGTTATGAGAGGAAAAGACAGAAAATAGAGGTAGCCTAATACTAATACTGATGTTTTTCTGCACCTCTGGAGAAGAAAGCAACGGAATTAGAAGCTGAACTCATCCTTTCCCCTTCTTCTAAGGAAACTTTCACTAATGTTAGATATGCACCAATATCAAATAGCTCCTTTAAAATACAGTGTCATCATACTTCACATTTGCTTTGGTGCCTGTTTCTTCATAATTCATGATGTTGGGGGAAAGCCTGCAGATCTCAGAGTTGTAACACACAGTTTATTTATACACAACAAATGAGGAGTAGTGATGAACTGCACATGAATAATATAAAAGCTCAGAGTTTCAGGATGAATGTTTGTGTTAGTAAGAGTCATGTACGAGCTGACAAACCCTCCACTTATTAACCAGAATGCTCTTCAGTTCTCAGCACTAAATAAAAAACACTGAGTTCTACTGATGCTGTGGCTTCACGCTTTTGGGGTCTGCATAGCCTATTTCAACGATCACCACCGCTGCTTAAAAATGTCTCACATTTGACACCGGAGTGCAGCACGTCCTGCTGGATCTCTCTGTCCTCAGCTACATTTCCTGCATGTGTGAGCGTTTGAGACCTTGAGCAACAACAAGTGAGTTGGTAGGCTACAAAACTGAAATTCAGAGGCAGCTCCTTTAACGTTGCCTTTATTATCTTTTGATATTACGCACGAGGCCACTTGATACTCTCCCACTTTATTCAGAAGGAGCTCACAGCTACACACCCTCCATGCTTTGTTACAGTCATGTCTCATTAATCTCTGCTGTTGTCAAGCACTGATTACGCCACTGCAATTTAATTTCACTCTTTCACCTGTGTTATCCTTCTATCTATCTATCTATCTATCTATCTATCTATCTATCTATCTATCTATCTATCTATCTATCTATCTATCTATCTATCTATCTATCTATCTATCTATCTATCTATCTATCTATCTATCTCTGTCTGTCTGTCTGTCGTGGTGTATTGATGTGTTGATGAGAAGAAGTGATCACCGCTGACACGTCTTTTCTTGCATTCAAAAAAAGGGTTTATTACAAGAAAGAACAATGTCACAAAAATGCCCTAACCTTATAGCCCTATTTATTATTATTATTATTATTATATACGTTTTTCTGACTCCAAAACTCCACCTTCTACAAACAGAAGGACCCGGATGGTCATAAACTACGTAAGACAATACCCAACCTGTCCAATTTACCCTCTGGCATTTAACCTCTTGACCAGACAGATAAACTTTAGGCTAACGCAAACATAGATGAGCCAAACCAGATGAATAATAAGGCTGTCCGAAGACGTCACATAACCTCTGACCTAAGTGTTTAGCCTTTAGGCCAAACAAAGCACAAGTTCACATTATAACGGATCATTTTCCGTGAGCAAGACAAGAACACACCTGGAGAAGAATGTAGTATAAAAGTAAAGCATGAGTGTTTATTTCTCAGGCATCTCACAGTCACTCCTTACACCAACAACACTCTTTTCTCAGGTTATTTATGTAGCGTCCTGCATTTCCTCTTAGCAAAGAGCGGGGCTACTCCTCTGAGACTGTCACACCTCTGTTGTACAAACTGCAACTATCTATCTATCTATCTATCTATCTATCTATCTATCTATCTATCTATCTATCTATCTATCTATCTATCTATCTATCTATCTATCTATCTATCTATCTATCTATCTATCTATCTATCTATCTATCTATCTATCTATCTATCTATCTATCTATCTATCTATCTATCTATCTATCTCTACTGTATCTAGTGGAAGTGGACATCACTTGGATAGATCTATCTATAGCTGTGATGTCCACTTCCAGGCCTTTGTTCATTCTCCTCACATGATGATTCAGTGATGCCCTTTCATAAAATAACAACCTCCACCTCAGTCAGCTCAAGTGGTCTGTACTGGTTTTGCTCTTCAGCGCCCACTCACTCCGCGCTGCCCACACCTCTCCGTGTGTTTGGAAAGGTGAGCTGTGGCTGTGGTGCCACGTTCCTCCATGTTCTTTCAGCTGATAAATGTGGCTCTGGTCTTCTTCAAGGAACAAAGCCTTTCACTCTCAGTGTGTGTGTGTGTGTGTGTGTGTGTGTGTGTGTGTGTGTGTGTGTGTGTGTGTGTGTGTGTGTGTGTGTGTGTGTGTGTGTGTATGTGTGTGTGTCAAAATGGTCTTTTCTATTTCTGTGACAAGAGCCGGGCCATCAGTGTCACACATCCTTCCAGAGTCTCGCTCGTCAAATGCAAAGTGACATCAACATTATTGACGACATCATTTCAACAGTCAAGGTCAAGGTCAATCAGTGCTGATCTGCTCCGTCACCCTCTCCCTGTCACTGTTGATCTGTGTCTCTTTCTTTTCATGTGTTTGTGAGTGAGTGAGTGAGTGTGTGTGTGTGTTATCAAGTTTTCCATGGAGAAAAAAGACAGAGCATTTTTACCAACATGGTGAAGCAAGGAAAAAACATTACACCTAGTAAACTTCTCATTAGAGCTCATGAATTCAAAAACATGTTGTTTTTTTCCCCCCACATAGTAGAATATTTCTTTTCTAACGTGCCTAACCTGACTGTGTGGTAGGTCAGGTGGCATCATGCACATTCATTTTGCTTGAGAGGATGACACACATTGGAAGACACCCAAATTCATTCATTTAACCGTGTGTCGTGTAGTCTCGTATGAGCTCATTGATCAAGGGTTAATGGAGACGTGTCTGGGGGACGTGTGTGCTCCGTGATGCCTGTACGGTCATGAATGAATAGGTACCTGTGTAAGTGGCTATCGATTTACCTGTCAGGAGACGCTGCCAGCGATTACAGGAGAATTGCATGAACACAGAGGCAATTTACATATCTCTCAAAGCTAATTATTGACAAAGCGGTTTGGTAGGTTTTAATAAGCGCCCTGTTGTCAGATTCAGTAATGATTTAAAACCTGCAATTAAGCATTTCTGTTGCTCCACCACACCTCTGCGATATTTAACAGTGCCTGTAACAAACACAACACATGTGTTCATATACTAATATGTCATTATTTAAAATCCCTCTTCTTACATTAACCAAGGTTGTATAAGTCCACAGAGAAATGCACACAGCGTATAGTCTGTCTCAAACGACCAGTCAGTGACCAACTGGTAAGGACACTAAGGACAGAGGGTGTGAAAAAGAATGGGGGGAATTTGTTGAATTTGCACCCTCAGGCCCCCATGTGAGTTCATCCATCCTCACTCATTACTGAAACTGAATATAACAGGCTCCTCTTAAATTCTTCTGTTGGCATGTTTTGTTAAATATATTCATTCAATCTTTTGTTGACTTCTTGTTGAGGTTTTTAATCTCATTTTCAAGGTATAAAATGCATACTCAGGTGCCAGCAGCATAATGAAATTACAATAATAATAATTTAAAAAAGTGAAGAATAAAATACAAGGACAACATAAAGACAGCATAAAGCAGTAGCAGCAGCAGGGGCCACAGGGCTCAGGATATGAGGCAGTGAGCTTGTCAATATCACAGCCTCTGGAAAGATGCTGGACTCCATTGTTATTCTGGGTTTCCTTTGCACAGAGGTGATGAATAAATCAAATATGACAAAGGGGAAAAAAAATTTCAGTGGAAAACTGTAAATTGTGTATGCGTATATTTGGCAGATTTTAGGATTGATTTTCACATTTGTAATGCATCTAACTTGGTTTTGTTCTGTGGAAATGCAGATTGATTTTGCAAACATAATGTATTCAAAATAGGATCGTTTTACTGTAAATAGAAAATGAAGAAGTCACATCTTGGAAATTATGCTGTTAACCAAAGCTAATTTCGGAAATCAAGGTTGATTTCCATCAGACTAAACTTTGCCAGTGCTAAATCACTGGTATAAGGTCCTTCACATAAGAGCAGAATGGCATACAGGTGCACCTCAGTAAATCAGAATACAACTGTCAGGTGAGCAGTCATGACAGAGTAGCTACTGAACCAGACCATTTAAAGGTTCAGGAAACCTTTGCAGGTCTCAGCTGATTAGAGTGAGACACACATGAAATATTTTAGTGAAATATGAGTTTCACTATTTGAACTGAACTACAGAAATACATTTCCATGATATTCTAATTTATTCTGTTATCTGTATATGAGACGCAGTATGGCATGTCCTCATGTCCCCCACACACTGTCGTTATTTGCAAAAAGGATTGATCTCTTTATTCAAGAGAACAATCAAGCAATGTCAGAGTCAACTGATACAAGAAATAATGACAGAGAGCTAAATATCAACAATACAGACATCCATACACAAGATAACATGTTTGCACATATATAAATAATCAAATAAATAAAACATACATTAATATATAAAGTCTTAAAGGAGTTCAACAAATATATTTTATAAATGTTCTATTAATCTTTTACTTTTTTATTGTTTATCAAGGAAAGTATTTGACATTTGTATTAATTTCTACAGAAAACACAGGAAATGAAGATTGGGAACATCTTTTGAAGCAAGAGGCAGGAGGCAGGCAATGTCCAAACACATGACAGAGTCAGGCCAACTGGTCACACCGGCACCGCTCCTCCCCTCAGATTGTAAATCCAGGTCAGTCAAACATAGAGTTCATCAGCAGCAACAACAACAAAATTACATTTAAATAGTTAAGCATTTTGAAACTTTACAAAAGCCAGGTCGGAACAATAAACACTACAAAGTTTTTTGCCCAATTTTACCCACAATTCACAGTCGGGCCTAGTCTGCACCAGTCGGCACTAATGGGGGCAGTCGGCATGGAAAGTTGGCGCAGTAATCTGTTAGTGTGTGTGATGGGGTACAGACTCAGATCGGCAAGTGTGTGAGGCAAACATAAGGTGAGGCAGGAGACGGATCAATCGAAGTGGCAAATCAGAGTTTGAACTAACAGGAGCCATCAGGACAGAATGTCTACATAGCCCCTGGTAACCCCAACAACAACCTGTATTCTACATTATGCAAAATTATTACATCATATCAAAGGAAAAAGTCACAGGGCGACCAATGAGTGATCTTGCCCGGGTCATGATCTTATCTCAGACAGAAGATGGAAGATAATGTCTACAAATGGATAAAACAGAACAACATGAATCCATCAGGCAACAACAGCCAGTAGCTACATTTCTCAAGCAGATGCACTTTGTTATTTTTAAAGGGATAGTTCAACATTTTGGCAAATTGGCCCATTGCCATAATCCCTATAGTTTTAGGAGTAGGTTTGTTACCTTTAATTGTCGGTGCAGAACGGCAGAGCAGAGCCGTGAGCTGCTCAGAGCTACGCTACGGAGGCTAATGGAATTTCTTGGTTTCCCTCATCAAACTCATCAAATACACAATCCAACAACTCCAAAACGCTCTGGTGGACAAGTTGTGATCTGCACATTCACCACGCTATGAGATAATAACAGAAAGTTACAAGACGGAGACATTTTTTATGAATTTACCTCGAAAACAACTGTCTCGTAACCTACTCCTAAAACTATAGGGATTATGACAATGGGCCAATTTGCCAAAATGTTGAACTATCCCTTTAAGCAGATTGAATTTACCTGAGACATCAGCCCCGACCATGGTCCTGTCCTCCTGATGTCCCTGAGGTCCAAGATGCAACCTCCCCTGAGCTGAACCCCCACTGGTGTCCAGAAGAAGATCTACCTCGCTGAGGTCTTTGAAAAGCTCAGGTATGTTTTTGTTTTACCAAACCCCTCTGGGGTGTCCTCTGGGACACTTTTTCTTTTGTCCCATAATGAATGGTTGACAGTAAACACAGCCTCTATGATCATCACATCTGTTAATTGGGTTTTCAAAAATCAAATTGATTTGTTGTTGGCACGGTTCACAAGTATGAAAGTGTGAGTCCCTGGCCGTACAGTATCCTGCTCAGATGAAACAGCTCCACACGGCAGAAATCATTGTCTCTGAGATTTCAGTTGGGGACTCTATGAATTTACAATTCATATCCTGAGTCAACCTTGAGTTATGAAGGCTGAGGCTTTCACTGGACCTGCTCAGAGAGCAAATACTAATCACTAAGCATTCATCACTGCAGCAGTGTTTTCATTGATATGAAGTGTGAACCTGGCTGGAAATCAGCTATGGGCAACAAGATGGTGGACAGAAAATCTGCTCTTTATTGTGAACAAGAAAACTTGAAATAACCTTTTATCTTCCTTGAAACTTTAGTTCTAAGTGTTAAAGCCTCCAGTATCTACCTCTAAAACATTTCTAATCTTGTTGAACTCGATTTATGATGGAAAGTTCCTGTATGTATCCTTTTCAAAAAAAATTAGTGCTCTCGTGTTTCTGGTTTCCTCCATGAGAGGAGTCGCTGGGTGGCATGGCTTCCTCTCCTGACAACGCTCGCTTCCTCCAATCTATCCATCCATCCATCAGTGTCTGTTCTCTCTTGCTCTTTCTCTCGCCTCGTTGTAATCAATCCTTGGGAAAAGGACTTTTAGCCTTTTCCTGCCCCTGTCTTATTTGGCTCCAGCTTCCAGTATCCAGCCCAGTTGATCATGTCACCTTGTTCCCTAGCTGACAGAAAGGTGGACGAAGAGAAAAAAGTAGACTAATCTTCTCTTTCCTGTTCCCTCCGTTGCCTATCAGCTATCCTAGGGTCCCAACCTCTATCACACCTATGAGATTGGATCCTACCCCCCCCCTTACAGTGGACACTGGGACCAGGAGGAGAGATGAACACATTGGGTAGGGTGTACCTGACTTTCTCACACACCAGATTGCTCCTACAATGTTAGAGCAGCAAGCCAAGAGGCTGAGGAGAAGATTGCTGCACTGTCGAATGCACTGAGTGGGATATTCTCGTGCTCCATCCATCTGGTGTAGCATTTTCATGTTTTCTGATGAGCTGACAGCCCAAAGAAAGCTGTTAGTGATCTCAGCGCAGCATTGTCCTTTGCGCCCAAGACAGACTGTGTGCTTGATTAAAGTCATCAAGGCCTTAGAGCAAATCTCTGTGTTGACCACGAACAAACTGGTAAACATGTTGATTGTAGTCTCCCAATTAAAGGGCTCTCGGTAATGTCACGACCAACTGCCTGAGTGAGTGGGTCTACGCAGACTGGTGTTAGATTTGGACTCGGGGACAGATGGGATGGCTTTCTCTCTCTCTCTCTCTCGTTCAAAAACAAACCTTTAGCTCCTGCTGTTTGAGAAATGAGTGTGAAGCCTGACGGCAAAGGATGTTGGGGACAAAATCATGAGCAACACACTTTGTTCACTTGACTCATGAAGGTGCTGAGGAAACAGTAAACACCCCCATGTTGGTGAAAAAGAACAAACATAACACGTGTCATTCTTGGACCATAAGCTGTTTTGTTTGAAGGACATAATATGTTTCTTTGACAATATGAGTAAAAACACAGTTACATTTTTATACCAAGAGAGACTGATGATGAGACTTAAATGAGCTGCTCTGCAATTACTGGATGTTAGTGTTGTAGTCAAGACCACCTAACCAGAGACCGAGTCAAGACCAAGACCAGAGCATGCCAAGACCAATACTTTGAGGGGGTCGAGACCAGATCTAGACCAAGTCCAAGACCAAGACCAAACCAATGCAAGACCATTTTCAAGACCATTACTGTATTCAGTGCCAGAACTCATAATAATTATTTGGCTTGATATTTACATTATTCCTCAGCTAAAAAGAAAAGATAATTTTTTAAAAGTATTTTTTGTGGGGTAGAGCTGTGGGGCTTTTTTGCCTTTAATTGATAAGTTAGTATAAACAGACAGGGCACACCAGTGGATTCAAACTGGGACCGGCTGCAGCAAGGATATGGGGCGCCTGCTCAACTCTGTGAGCTATACGACGCACCAAAAGATAAATCTATTTAATAAGATCTAATCCAAATTTAATTGAAAAAGTTTGGATTGAACAGAAGAACACAGCACAGAACCTGCTGAAGTCTCCTCCCACTGTTGACTCTGGTGACACCAAGTTGTTCAGATGGTTACACAAGCAGATACTTTAGTAGAACGAGTTGAATCATCTTAAAGTTACTGAATTACATTACATAATTCAAAGTGAGCGGGTGACAGACAGAGAAAGATTTGCAGTTAACAAAAACCTTTTGTAGTATCTGGGGAATAAACAGCAGCTGTAAGCTGTGGTTGTGTTTAGATAAACAAAAATTCCGACCTTTGGAAACAAAGACTGCTCGGTTCTTTATCAGCCTTAAGGGTGAATATGACATGGATAATAAATTACTGACATTGTCTTGAGTTGTGGCTGTTGTGAAGTTAAGTCACTGCATTTTAACATTTTAACAGCAGACATTGCTGATCCTTCCATATTAGTATTTTGTGTTTCAGAATGAAAACATAGTGGTGTGAATGCAGTCTGTCCACTCACATTCAGATCGCTGGTACAATTTACTGATATTCCTTGAATGCCTCCTATGCAGGGGCTCATTTACCAGGCAGACATAGTTGTCATTTTAAAATGTGCCAATATAAGGGGCCATCAGGGCCCCCTTTCCCCTTTGGGACCTCATACATTTGCCTATCTGACAGCTGTGTCCACTGACCACTCCACATATTGCATTATAACTTTAAGCTAAATGTGAATGCCAGCATGACAAAAATCTCAATACTGACATTTTGTTTGCTGTTTCTGAGAAACCTCCTAACATTGTAGCGACTGAGCAACCAGTCAGAGACTTAAACACAGTATATAGAAAACATATATACACAGGGGAGTGGATGCAGCTAGGTGAACTGGCTCAAAACACTACACACCACACAGAAGAGAGATGCTGTATACATCTCCACTAGATTTTTAGATTAGCCAAAATCCATACATTTAACACTAATGATGCTGCTATCCCACTCTAATGAGTGGACATGATCAAATAACAAATTTGGATTAGATTATCATTAGTGTAAAATGATGTTTTCTTGAATTGTTCTGAACATTTTATAACAAACTCAAATGCAGTTACCTTTCATTTCACTTTTTTCCGGCACCTTTAATTGTTTATACAGATCACAACCCTTTGACGTTCTTAGGATCCCTGAAAACTCCAAATCAGAGACTGGTCAGGTGGTCTCTCTTTTTGCAGGGTTATGATTTAGATATACGCCACATTAAAGGGCAGGATAATATCCTGGCAGATGCTTTGTCTAGGGCGCCTCTGCCTTAGAGTTAATGGGGTATTGGGTCAGTTGTGCATTGTTAATCTTGTATGTATGATGACATGTAACTTTATCCCCGCTTTCACACTCCTGCTCCTCCGTCCTTTCAAACTCTTAAATAGGCTTCCCCGGTACCAGGTTGCAGAGTTCTGGGATGGCTGGGTGAGTTGGGTTGGGTTTTGTAGTGGGAATTGTTCATGTAACTCATGTTATTTAGAGAATGGTTACAACTGTAGATGGTTAACATGTAGCTGGTCCTGCCACCTTTACTAGCTTGGGGGTTTATTGTGCCGGTTCCCCTTTGGGGTCCCGTCTTAAGGGGGGGGGGTGTGACAACCCCAAGTGGTTGTGTGTATGTGTGAGTGTGTGTGTGCGGCGCCCCTCTCGCTCTCCTGTCTCTCCTTCCCTCAGGATTACTCATGGGCCTCCGGTGTGCGTGCCGTAGGGGGGCGTGGCTATGTTCCTAAAAGCCGGGTGGAGATCGCCGTCTCGCTCTCTCTCATTCCCTCCATGGCCTGGCGTCCCGCAGCTTCCCCGCTGCATCTGCCCTCTTGGTTTTAATGCAAAGACAACACTTACATATCCATCCATGCACCCGCACTCACCACTGATATCCTCCACTACTGATTGTTGATTGTTTACCGTTGCCATTGTTGGCCTTTGGTTATAATAAATGTGATTATTGTCGGCACCTTCTCCTCTCCTCGTTTTGCTTTGTCAGGAAAAGGAGCCAGTCCTGACACTTTAGTGAGAAAAATTGTAGGCTATTTAATTAGTTTTATATGCACAGTGCGGCTTTTCAGAATCATTTTACATTTAGTTACAGAAACAGGACGATAAAATATAAAAAGGAAATGCTCCTTTATTAACAATTGAAGGTTATAGCTTCATTGTGTTGCTACAGTATGTAAGCACTGCAGCACTTACATCAGCATTTGTTCATGTTTGATGAATAAAGATTTGAGTTGAATTGGCCTCACCATTGAATTGCAATTTTTTATACTTATGACATCTTCACTTTCTGCTATGTAAATGTTGATTTGATCTGAAGATTCAGATTTAGGCCTGCATGAACATATTTAATCACAAAATCCTCAGATTAGCTATTCAAATTAAATCCAGATAAAAGCTACTAACAGGGTAAACTGCCAAATAGATATTGAACTTTTACTCTCAGGTAAACATAATAATCTCACTGAATATCTACATTACTGTAGTGGCTCAGTTGTTTTAGCTTGCAATTATTTGAAAGGTACAAAAATCCACAATAGTGTCCCAGTGTTTGCTGGGATGAACAAAAAGACAAGTACAGTCATGTCAAAACTGATATCTTTCTCAGATGTGACATATGTAGCCTTATTTTCTTTTATCTGAAGTTTCTGACTGAGAGCAACATGGAGAAATATGTTGTGTTTTGTCCCATGATGCCTATTTCTTTTCTGTCACTGAACGTGGTCTCCTGCTGGGAGCAGGCCATATTAATTGTCACTTGATTAGGAACATCACTGTGTTCAAAAGACAAGAGTTTACGATACATCCTTTGATCAGTAGGCCTACTCCGACTGGTAAGAAAAAGAAAAAGAAAAGTCCGCACACCAACAAAAGCTCCAGAGCAATAATTTATTATCACCCAAAGGGGGGAGTGACGATTCGGGCTGAAAACCCTTCCTCAGACTAACTACTCCGACTGGTGAATCGCCATTGGAAAGTGTTGGGAAGGACCAAGGCTAACTGACTAGCATTCTAGCTTAAAAGATAATGCAATAGGACAATGTGAAACATTTGTTTTTCTCTACACCTCTGGAAACAGCTCATATGGACCAAAATAATGAAATGTGATACTGAACTGGACTGGTAAGTAGACAGCCGTTAATGCTAACATTTGCTATTTAGCAGTAGGAAAACATACAAACAGCTCCTTTAAATTTTGTTTTTCAGATTCTACCCCTGTTATTTTCCTTTAGTGGCAGCATAAAGAAACTATGTTAAAAGGAATCACAAATGTGATTTTTTTTCCTCACACACTGTTCCTCTTATTTTCCTAAACTCTGGTGACACTGAAGATCTTGGTAAACAATAACATCTTCACATATGAATGTCTCGGCTAATATTCAACCTGAGTAAATTGAGGTAAAATCTTGCAACCATGTGACACTGGATTAGGCTATACCACATAAAACAACATAGATTCCTACAATAACAAAAATTAGATTACACAATTCAGTTAGAACAATTATTTGTGCTTACAGTATTATTATTTAAAGTAATACTATTTTTTTTACTTTATTTACTTGTATAAGCTTAATCAATATTTAAAGAAAAGGTAATAAAATGTCTTGCCCAAATGCCCTTTAAAATCATTACAAGCACAACAAAATGAACTTAATTGTGTTTACTGTATTTTTTATTTATTATAATAATATATTATCATTTTTACTTTATTTACTTTTCAATATTCTAAGTAAAGCCAATTTAAAAAAAAAAGTCTTTCAAACTTATAGGCTTGTGAAAATGCCCTTTAAAATCATTAAAAACACAACAAAATGAATTCGACGGTTCATATTTGAAGCCAAAACCTTTAACTCTAACTATTGAGCAGTAAAGTTATTAACTCTGCTTCATACTTCAGCTTCAAAGAGTGATCAATAACATTGTTTTTTCAAACATTTCTCTACAGTTTCCCATGGAGCCGCTGTGCGTTGTGTTTACATTGCGGCGTGTGACAGCAGGGGCGACCACAGTGACGTTTCACGACAGCCTCGCCGCCCCAACAGTGCATTCTGGGTCCAACCCAAGATGGCTGCGCCCTTGCAGAAGTGCTGAAGAAGTGCTTCTCCGGAGAAATTCTCGGCTTTCTATGCGATTTCCGCCAAAACTTCCTCACCGGAGCAGTTCCTCGGCTCGCTGGTTTGAAGCAGAAGCCCACGGGACCCCCACTCGTCGATAAGCACGGCCGGTGCTTCGCGTGGCTGTGGCAGACTGTCCGTGTGAAGATGGGCCTCGTCTCCAGCCCCTTCCCATAGCGAAGAGCGGTGGGGAGAGGAGCCGCAGATTCCCCTGCAAACACGCACCCGTTCAACTCGGATCCGACGGGTTCGAGCTGCTCTACAGGCTGTGGACGCTGCCCTACAATTTTCTGACCAGGATTGTTTGTGCGACCGTGTCTGTCATCGTCCGGAGGCGGAGAGGTTCCCCAGCCCGGGTAGATAATCCCACAGCACCGAGGTCTGCATCTGCACGCTCCGCTGCCACTATACCGGCGCCATTTCTGCACATCTGCTCTGTCTCCCTCTGCTCTGAGCTCCCGCTGTTTCCGCAGGACGCCCGACCAGAAGCTTTATATAGCCCCCGCTCCTCGTGCAGCCTGACAGCCCGCTTTAATGGCAGGGAGCTGTCAAAATTAGCCGCGCGAGCTAGGCTAACAGTTAGCTAGCTGGCCGTTGTGTGTTGTTAACTGTCGTGCCAGGTGCCCCCCCCCCGTGACGTCAGGACCGACCCACCCAGACCAGGTGAACGGGGACCACAGGTGCACACACTACCCGTAGCTGCTCACCTGTGGTCCCGTCACGGCGTCATCCAGGTGCTGCTTCTCTGTCCGGTCTAAACATCAGTAACTTACCACAGGCAGCAAGGCAGCTAGCAGCAGAGCTAAGTGGAGCCAGGGATGTGGGGTTTGTTGAAGCAGGGGAGGTTCTATTGTTTTGTTTTGTTTACTTATTAGATCCTAATTAAAAAACCCAGCAGTCGTTGAAGTTTTTCCAGATTCTTAAACTAAAGTGTTGTGGCCCTGGCCAACGCTGTGTGTGTCATTTTCAACGCATCACTGCCTTGACACTGGTGTTGAGCCTGGTTTCTAGGCAACAGACCTGAGTTTCAAACTAGTTGCAGTCAACATCACACCTGCATGAAAAGCCCCGTAGTAGGCTATGTGAATAGCATGCATTTCATAGTTTTAGTAGCTACTAGTGCCAGATCTACTATTTTCATATTTGACTTTGATGATCAAAAATGTTTTTCATTTCAAAGTTAAAATTCTCATCAGAAATTCTCAATCTTAGCGTTGTGGTTCTCAAGTCTTGAGACCACATTTTCGCGGTCTTCGTCTTGTCTCTTTTTAGCTGAGGAGGAATAATGTAGATATAAAAACACATGATTATTATGAGTACTGGTAGGCCTACTGAATACAGTAATGGTCTTGAAAATGGTCTTGCGTTGGTTTGGTTTGGTCTCGGTCTTGGACTTGGTCTCACCCCCCCTGGTCTTGGTCTTGACTCGGTCTCGGTTTGGTGGTGTTGACCACAACACTACTCAGTAGTTCAGTGAACCACTCCAAAATCCATAGGTGCAGTCTCAGTGTATTGGTTGGTACAGAACAGTATAATTGTGACGCGTCTGATTTATTATTGATACAACTGTATGACAGTGTGGCCTTACAGACGGTGTGTTAATATCGCACAGTGTCTTCCTCTGGCCTGATGGATTGAACTCCTGCCTGACGAGGAGAAAATGAGTTGACCCCGTCTCCTCCAAGTGATGTTAAAAGCAATTTATGCAAATGAACTATTGTTTTTATATTTCCCTTAGACATGTAGTAATGGCAAATTTGAATATGTTTGCTTTCTTATCCTTTCACAAATTGTCGGTGTCTGTGGCAACAGTCATACAAATAATCTATCCACAACAGTAAAGTCATTATTAAGTCATTTAACAACAACATGCTCCACAGTCCCAAAGAAATTTAAAACAAACGCAACTGATGTACAAGATGTGTACATGAATGAACTGATGAAGCCTCTTGGATGAGAGGTGAAACGTCTTCCTAGACAAATAACCAAGTCCAGTTGCTTTTGATTTAAATTTCTTTGGGATAACGATGACCTGGACAAATGAGAATATTCACAGGCTTATGCTCCACAGTGTCACCTACACCAGTGTGATGCAATCTTGCTAGACAGTATTTTTGAGTTGAGATATTTGTTCTCGTCACATAAATTGTGAAAACACCAGGCATAAAGCAGCATTAGAATACACTCCATGGCATAGATCCACATGATGTATAATCACTGTGGTCCTCAACTCCATGATAGTTTTCATCATTTACTGTCCCTAGATGTTCATATTGTTTTCCATCACCATACTTGCTGCTGTGTTCTTCTTGCTCTCAAATCAGCCTATCATGATATCGATCATTTAGTTGTCTTGTTATTTAGCTGAAGGAAACTAACCTAACACCAAACTCATGTGCAATACTCGTTTTACCCTGATTGATCAAACCATTGATCACTGTATCATCAGTAACTCTGAGACTAAAAGCACTAAAGCAGGGTGGGTTGGTCTGACATTCACACGTTTAAAGAGTTAAAAACCCAGTAGAAAAGATGTTGGCCCCCAGTGTTGGTAATAACAAGGGAAGACAATGCAGCATTTACTCTGACACACTGTCATCCATCAGTCTCCAGGGTTTTACCTGGGGCAGTAACACCCCGTCCATTAAACCTATATTGTATGGTGTGTCACAAAACGTTGTCACTAACGTTGCCATCCTTCCTCCACAGGGCCCTGATGAAAATGGACTCAGACCTGCTTCATTCGCCGGCCATGGGCCTGGCCGAAGAAGAAGAAGCAGACATGAATGACTGGAAGCTCCCCCTGGCCTTCATGAAGAAGAGGCACTCAGAGAAGATTGAGGGCTCCAAAGCCTTGGCGCAGAGCTGGAGGATGAAGGACAGGGTAAGTTAACTGCTCGTGTGTGTGTGTGTGTCAGGAGGTTAAGGATGCTCCCGCTGCCATGGATTTTATCTATAAACTCATTCAGATTCACACTTGGATATGTACGTGTTTGTTATGCAGCTGCAATTGCTGTGATTAGTCTGGTAATATTCAGTATTCTCGTTTTTATTCAGTGCATCTTCCTCTAGATGCTGCTTTGACTTGGTATAATGGAGGTGATGTTTTGACTGGTCTGTTGGTCGGTCTGTTTTGTTTGTGTCTGTTATCTGATACTGGCTTTTTTTAGTCTGTGTGTGCGTAGCTGCTGTGGCATCAGAGTGTAAAGATGACAGAGGTCATCTGTTGTTGTACCAAGCTGGTTCATAGTTATAATGTGGAAATCAGGAAACAAAAACCAGACCTATGCACCTCCTTTTATTATACTGGGCCTGCTTCATTGATAAACCATCAGACTTGTGATGCTTTTAATGCACGTTTTGTTATTTTGCTCCTTTCACTGCAAACCAAATGACATACCTGTTTAATCTCCACTGGGGTCTTACCTCATGTCTGGTAAACTGCTCATGTAGTCCATAAGATTGGTGCTAAATAAACCTCAACAACTGTCGGACAATTTCCAAACTGCCCTGTTTTGCTAAGGCTCTGGAATCTCTACTAAAGCTCAAATCATTCCTCTCACAGAGCACTGTGTTGAGTCCTCACCAGTCTGGTGTCTGAGTGAAACACAGCACTATCACTGCTGTTACATCTGGCACAAATGATTTTATATGTGCTCTGGAGTCTGGACGAAGGGAAGTATTGTGCTGCATGCCCTCTCTGTAGATTTAACAAAAGCATTTGATACTGTTGACCGCCCTCTGCTCCTACAAAGTCTCGGTGATGTTGGCTTCCACTCTGACTCTCATAAGTGGTTCCAGGAGTATCTGTCTGACCGACAGCAGTGTGTGACCCCAGGAAACCAGCTTAATGCTTTCTGGGTCCTGTTCTGTTCACTATTTAAGTCGACAACACAACAACTACTAAAACAAACAGTAACACCCACCTTTATTGCACCTCTAACACTTGCACATTCAAAAACCCTTCAGCAAGCCTTTGACTAGACAGTATCAACTCTTTAACAGCACACAGGATTGAAAGGGTCACAGAAGAATAATTGAATTCAAATTTCACATTGACAAACTAGTGAGTAAATTAAATAAAAAAATAAATAAAACAACAACAGTTACTCTGCCCATCATTGTCTTTTTTATAGCACCTTTGTCTGTCAGGCAAGATAGATTGGTGCCTTTTTATTTATGCACCTGATGAAACTAATCAGACAACAATTACTCAGCACATTCAAGTGATTGTTTAATGCCCCATGTTGCTCAGGCCTTGTTTGCATGGAACAAAGACAATAATGTCTAAGTGTCCAAAGTGGAGACTGATTGGCTAGCATGGTTGTATGGGTTTACCATGCTCATAGTAGCTCTTGACGGTGTATTCATGCGGGTTTGTGTAAATGAATGAATGAGTTTTTTGAAGACGATCTGGTGTGAATGATGTTATTTTCTGAAAACGTAGAATCTGGCTGTGTGTAATCATGACCTCAGATAATATTACATTACATATTACCACTTCAAAAACAATTTCTCAGCTTCTGAATGCAATTGTTTGGACTGTGTTTCGTAGTTTTGTTTTTTTGACTGTTTCATTTTTTTCTGTGCTCTCGACATCATTGAAAATGAGAATTTTTCCCTCAATGACTCCTGGAGACTTCAATAAAGGTTAAAAGAGTTATAGGAAAGGGCAATGTCTAGGATTGGTCATTTTGCCATCTACAAGGTCTCAAAATTCCAGTTCATTAAAAGAGACTAATCAAATTCTCTCACACCACACACTGTGCCGTGAGAGGACATCGGTCTTAAAACAGCCAGGACGCAGCAGCAAATCACTGGCCACCCTCGTCTTTATTATGGGGCCAATTCATTTCATTCTGCTGGAGGCTACCCATACCGCCTTTGACAGGAGAACCTCAAAGCTTTCCCTCACGGACGGCCACGGTGTGTGTCAGCTCTCGTAAAGCTGTCGTTTGATCCAATACAGTGTTACCAAGCTGCCTATTTCATTACCTCGTGGCTACGGAGCCGTGCCACTGTAATGATGGCACATGCCACGCGGTGATACATAACCCTCAGAAACTCTGCACCGAATGAAAAGTCAACGCCTCGCTGCTGCTTGGACATCAGTGGAATTACACCGCAGCGACTGTGTCAGGCTTCAGGGAGGCTTGAATAAGAAGGCATCATTAAGTGTGAGGCTGCTATTGATTTAAAAGAGGTGAGAGGGGCTGGTTGGAATGGGCGTCTCTGTCAGAAACTCGTGCTAAATTGGCCTTGTAGCATTTCATTTTTCATCACTTAAGTATTTCAGGCCATAGACCCTCATTTGTACACTTGAAAGAAGAATGAGTCCATTCACATTTCTGGGTTCAGAGAGCTGCGACTAAAAAAGAGCTTTCTGTTTTGAATGGCTTGGCGTTAAATCCATCTTTTAAAGGGATATTTCAACATTTTGGCAAATTTGCCTATGGCCATAATCCCTATAGTTTTAGGAGTAGGTTCATTACCTTTAATTGTTGGTGCAAGCTGTTTTTAGACCGGCGGGGCAGAGAGCTGCATGGTACCTCCATGTTTCTCTCATCAAACTAAATACACAATCCAACAACTCCAAAACACTCTCGTGGACAAGTTGTGACCTGCACATTCACCATGTTATGAAGAAATGATAACATATACATGAAGCAAATACTCAGAACTACTTACTTTTGAAATCACTCTGCCCAGCAGCCGTGTCTGGGATGTAGTTCATTTGCCTCGAAAACAATTCTGTCTCGTAACGTTCTATTATTATTTAATGTGCAGGTCACAACTTGTCCACCAGAGCGTTTTGGAGTTGTTGGATTGTGTATTTAGTTTGATGAGGGAAAGCTGGAAATACCATATGCCTCTGTAGCGTTAGCTGAGCAGCTCACGTCTCTGCTCCGCCGTTCTAAAACCAGCTTGCACCGACAATTACTGTAAAGGTAACAAACCTACTCCTAAAACTATAGGGATTATGGCAATAGGTGAATTTGCCAAAATGTTGAAATATCCCTTTAAGATTGCAGTGGCTGATAAAGGATGGATTTTTTTCCCAGTTGTTCGTGGGTGATCGTAAACAGAGCTGGCTTTGTAATTGTTTTGGCTGATTTAAGCGGGCCGACAGGATCCGTAGCAGTTGGAATATCGAGCGGTTCGGTACGAGAAGAGTTAATCCCGGTGAGAGAGGCGTGCGGCGCGAGGCTCAGAACGGGCTGTAAATGATGTTCTGCACTGTGGGAAATCAGAGGTCTTGCTCTCGTAGACATGTACACACACACCTGACACACACACACATTCTCAGTATGAGGACAGGAGGAGAGAGGGGGAGGGCGGGCGTACAATTACAAGGCCCATTGGTCAAAATGCCGGTGTGTTTATCCCTCTGCTGGGCCAATGACAGATATCGAGTTGAGTGTGTGTGTGTGTTTGTGTGTCTCACTCCATGTGTGTGCTGTTGCTACACCTGCCACGAGAAATCATGATAACATACTTTATGAAAGCCTGTTGTCGGTATCGAACACGACGAGCAAACTTGAACCTCGACCTGTGGAGATAAGTGACTGCAGCACAGCCTGTGACCATCATTGATCCACAGCGGCTTCAGTGATTGGTCGCCTGGCAGCTCACAAACATCACGTGAAATGACCACAGTCAAAAAAACAAATCCAAAAATAACACTTAATACTGTCTCCGTAGCCTGTGTCAATAATGTTTTGTACTGTTGATTCCTGCATAATGCATCATAAACATACACTGTGGGACACCTCAATTGATTTTTGTGTTTTTACAGAGAGGGGCGAGGCCTTTAGGGAGTCTGAGAGCTTTTGGATCCAGTGTGTAGAGACCATTAATGGAGTTATAGTGGAGGCACTACCACGGGCTTCATCTCTCTGTCTTGTGTTGCTGAAAGAGGAAGCAAAATGTGTTACAGAAAAGGTATTGTGTGAGGCTGAACATTGTAATCCGTGATTTTGTAAAGTGAAATTGTGTCTTTTGACAGCTGTAGTAACGTTGCAGTGCATTATGAGGGATTACAACAACAAGACGCACTGTTCACACTGAAAAGCACCAAAAAAAGTTGAAATAAGAAGCATGGAACACGTTATATCAACTTTCTCAGTCAGAGGCTGTAACACAAGGCTGATTCCCTCAGTGCCGTGTTTGTGTGTGATGAAAGGTGTGCGTGGCTCTGATGATGGTTCAGCAGTAATTTGTCTGTTTATGCTGCACAAAGTATGTTTTTGTAATTACTGATGAAATGAACAGATTATCACCTCCGATCTTTAATTAGAGACTTTCTAGAATAAAGAAAGATAAAGGCAGACGTTTTAACTGGTCTTACTAAGACAAGTGCAGGTGTTTGCAACAACCAGTGAACCGTGACAGTGTGACTCAGTGTGTGCACAGCACCATGACCTTGAAGCTGAAGAGACACAATTCAGCAGGCATTCACGTTCTTATTTACACCCGTGCCTTTATTCTGTGACAAGCCAAAGCATCTTTAGAGAAAAAGATGTGGCCTTAAAAATGTGCTGGAGCTGGAGATGTCAGATAACCCGTGTCAGGGCTGAGTGTGAGCTGACCCACCTACCATGATGCACAGAGTTTCTTTCTCCCCACTTGGTATTATTATACTTCTGCATCCCCTGTGGAGCCGTAAGCTGGATGATGTCAGAGTGGCTTGACGCAAACGTGATGCAAACTTTCTACGCAGGCCCCTCTAGTATAGCAATGTATTCTCTTTACAGAGCCTGCCAGAGTCCTGTCTCCCTCTCAAGCCCATTCGTCCCGGCCCCAATATCCCGTTAGACACAGAAATGGCGTCGTTGGGGCTTATTTTTAGAACTATGGGTGTATGGGAGTTTTTGGAGTGTGAAGGTGGGACCAGAATTGATTTGCCTGCCAATATTAAATGTACAGGAGCTGTGTTGAGACAAACGGACAGTGCAGTGAATGTATAATAGACGATAGGTGAGAGGCCAAACATACAGTGTTGTTTGTGCTGCGCTGGGCCAGCATGCATTAAGGGAGGTCAGGGTGCTCTGGCCCGGGAATGGCAGTTTTAAACATCGTGTATTTAGCATTTTCCCTCAAATTCAAGCACAAGAGCCCTCCAAACATGTATTAAGTGAAGCAGGTGTGTCAGAGCAGGATGATGGGATCCAATTAAAAAAGCCTGCACACTGTCTCAGGCTGCAGTGCTTCAGTGCTGGACCAACAGGTACATAGGTTTGACCCATCTTAGGGTAAACGCTGCACCGCTGGCAGGGTGTCATGGTTCCATGAGGACGCGTTGTACTTCATGTTTCCATGACTCCCGAGACGTAACGCTAAACTGTGAAGAATGAATGAAGAACTACGGAAGCCTTTTTTAGCTCAAACTTATTTGCTTTGTGTGTTGTAACGTTACATAATTATACATTATTATCTCATAGCGTGGTGAATGTGCACACAAATTTTCCACAAGAGTGTTTTGGAGTTGTTGGATGCGATGAGTTTGTGGGGGAAACCCAGGAATACCATATGCCTCTGCAGCGTTAGCTGAGCAGCTCGTATCTCTAATCGATCTAAAAATAGCTTGCTTACGGAAATACCGTCCAGCTCGCGTCTCTGCCCCACTGATCTAAAAACAGCTTGCACCGACAATTAAAGGTAACAAACCTATGACTATAGGGATTATGGCAATGGGTGAATTTGCCAAAAATGTTGAAATATCCCTTTAAATTAACCAAACTAAACTAATCACCTAATAATGTGCAATACTAGATTCAATACATCAAACATTAATTAATGTACCAATATCATAGAAAGGGTTTGAAAAAGCACTCAAATTTGATAAACAGGTCAAGTCAGTATAGTCAAAACCAGCTTTTTCCAACTTTGCACCATCTCAAAAATCAAACCATTCCTCACCTTCACAGACCTAGAGAAAGTCATCCATGCATTCATTACCACCCGCCTGGACTACTGCAACTCTCTCTACACTAGGAATAAATAAATCATCTCTCTCCTGTCTACAATTAATACAGAACGTCGCAGCCAGACTCCTGCCAGTTAAATACCGCGTTGATTTTAAACTTTTTATTTGTATATAAAGCCCTGAATGGAGCGGCCCCCTCCTACATGTCAGAAACCTTTAACCCCTTACTCCCCCTCCAGACCCCTCAGGTCGGCCGACTACTTAAGCTTTGTTATATTGCTTTTATATGCTTTGATCTGTGTTGGTTGCTGTTTTTGTTTATCACATATTTCTTTGTATTATTTCTTTTCTTTTTAACTGTACAGCACTTCGGTCAACATGGGTTGTTTTTAAATATACTCTATAAATAAGACTTGACTTGAAAATAGAAAGTCCCATATTGATAAATGAGTGTGTCCTTCTCATTTTTCACACAGTTAATGACTAAGGCGTGAATACTAAGGTAATAGTTTATGAAGTATACTCATACTAAGATGATCCATACGCACATGTTCTAGTTACCTGCAATGATTAATGCATGTTATGAAAAACTTGCAACAATATATTGGTTAAACTAATAAAGATGTCGAGTTTCAAGCGAGCAAAAATATGTTAAATATAGTCACTAATCAAATGCACCTCTGCTGTACCACGTCTGCAAGTAGGTCGTTATAAAAAGATCCTTCAGGCCCCAGAAAGAAACAAACTTCATTCAGAAACATACACATCTTTATTAGGTCACATATAGGAAGACCTGCGATGGTGTGCAACGGCATAAGCCTCATTTAGCCCACCATGACAGAAGAGAGAACAGGCCCCAACGTCATGTTTAAGATTCTAATATGAACAAGTTTAAGCACTTATAGTGTATGATAGAAATGTTTGTGTCTATTAAAATAATTTAGATGGTGTACACATCAACTGACAGACACAAACTGGTCAAACTGCTTTTTATAATGGCTTATAAGGTCAAGTATTAGGCTATAACACGTTATAACTATATTTATAAATGCATTATCGATGTGGGCATTGTCAGTGAGTTACTAACAATTATAACGTAATACCTGACCTTATAAATCATGAGAAAATGATCATAATGCAATGATCATAATGCTTTATAACAATAATCATAATACACTATAAAAGTGTGTTATGATTATTGTTATAAAGCATTATGATCATTTATGAGTGTTTATAACTATATTTATACAGTGCTATAACTGCATTATAACTCATTACTGTAGAAGTATGCTTATAATGCGTTTAGGGATGCATGATAATTATTGGCCCGATATCAGGAAATTATGACGTCATTCCGAAAAGTCCGATATCATTAACTTATCGGCCCGATAAGATATAGTATATATTTTTTTGTTCTAATTATGGTAACAGTAAATGCACTGTTGTCGAAACACTTTGTTAAACAGTCACAACAGATTGTAGCTGTGTTTGTTTGTCGTCCGTGTGACCACTGTTTTTGTGTATGTTCTAAGGAACATGAAGTTTTTATAACATTTTACTACCAGGTTGAGATTGTACATAATGTTTGGAGACGGTGCGAGCCACTGAGACACATGCTGTGGTTGCCACGTGACCTAATAACATGCAATTATCTGGAAAGCCGTTAGTCACACACATCCAAAGGTCTCATTTAAATTTCACTCAGATCCTTGTTTTCACACATGCACCACCTTCCTGTGTTTTTTCGCCTTAGGAATAATGAAATCAATAAGTCATCAATACCCAAGCCCATGTAATAATGTGGAAATGAGACAGGTGGCCTGTGCTGCTTTATCTTCCGCATCATTAGTTGAATTCAATCAATGTATACAGTTCATTAGGCAGCATATAGACTTTCAGCCATTATGGGTGAAAACAAAACATGTTGGCGACGCTGTAAAAACAATTACATGCCAGTGATTGTTATACAGTATCTTTGTTGTGGCTTAGATGTCCTTTAAACAAAAGCTGCACATAACGCTCCCACCCTGCTCAAGTGTCCTTGAGATAGGTAGGTATTTGATAAGGATGAGAACAAAGTGCTGCTGTGCCTCCGACCTTGTTGAACTGAGGCTGTCACAAGCTGCTGTTTATCTGTTCTTCTATGTCCATAGACTCTGTTACACCTGTGAGCTTTCTGGATTTCTGGGAGAAATCTCTTGGTTCACAAACGTTGTTGTTATATCAAGCCCATTAGTTACAAGGATGTATGACTCAGTCAGTTTACTAATTTCTCATTTCCTCTTTGTATTGTTGCAATTAGGATATTGATAATGCATATGCTTTTTATTGTGTATGGAGATGAATGTGTAATAACTCCTTGTCTTCTGGTAAAGATGGGTGTAGGAGCTGTGGGAAGTGAACAGGAGACTGTAAATGGCCACATACCGGTAACACACAAGGAAGAGTTTAAACATCTAACATCTATAAGAGAACAAACTGAAGTCATCCTTTGCACATAACACTACTCACAAAAGTTAGGCTTATTTGACGTGAATATCCCTATAAAAAGTTCATGCTACAGTGGAATATCACTGAAAGTCTTTAAGTAGAATGATGCAATGGTCATTTCTTTATCTCAAATAAAAGATAACAGCGGTGTCTATAGCACAACAAAAATCTCTATGTCTCAATAACTTTATCAGTTTGATCAAAGTGTTGTCTTGGTCTCATGATGTCAAAATGTGGACATGATGGAGAGGAGAGGGAGAGAGAAGAGGACTGTCTACAAATTGTCATTGAACCAGAACATTTAGACGGTGCTTGTGATTTTTGTGGTTAATCACCTTGTAAGAGAACAGCATGTTATTCAGTAAGTACTGAACAATTGAACAATTGGACATGTGCATTCAAATATTTAGAGAAGGTTAAATTAAGTTCACCTGTAAAGGTATAGTGCATTTTAGGTGCATTCTGAAATTTAATCCAAAAGCCAAACATCCCTAACCTTTTGTGAGTAGTGTATGAGTATGAGACTCCAGTAGCATGTTGCTGGGAAAATAGTTCCCCTCCCTGCATAAATAGTAGTTATTTGTGCAGACAGAGAGCAAATATTGTTGGTACAGTGCAGAGCTGTTTACCTCTGAGAATCAGACAATATGTGCCATGATACAGGGGCTCTGAGTCTATCTACTGTATGTAAACAAGACAACACACTGCAAGGAAAGTGCCATACAAGTGTTGTCATGTCAGATTGACCACAGTTAAACCTGCACCAGTAAATCACATTCATTGTTGGTCTGGGTTAAGAGAGTTCTTTCTTTCTTTCTTTCTTTCTTTCTTTCTTTCTTTCTTTCTTTCTTTCTTTCTTTCTTTCTTTCTTTCTTTCTTTCTTTCTTAGCAGTGTCAGTGCACATTAATCAACATTACTGTAAATGTGTCAGTTTGCTAAATAGCTACAGTAGTTTTCAACTAGTCCCTGGGCAAGATATGAACTGCCAGCCTGTAACACAACAACATTACATACTGGATACATATTACTGTACATAATACATTTATCAAATAATACCACATCTGTCGCTAAAATAATCATATGTAAAAACTCATAGGCATACAACAAATTGAAATACCTATTGGTTGGTGTTAAAGCAGAAGTAAGCGATATTTTTGTGTTAATATAAGTCTTAAATAGTTCTATCTTCCGACAGCAATCACTTACATAGAGTGTTTGGTCTGAAACACGGGTCTGTCAGTCAGTCTGCTCTTCTGTAAGCCGAGGAGAAAACTTTTCTCGTATCCTACAATTTTTATCCAATGAGGAGAAAGAACGGCATGCAGGGCTGTGTGTGCAGCCAAGGGATGCGCCTGAATGTGGTGACGTGGGGACGAGGACCAATAGATCCATGACGAGGGCGGGGACTGCTAACTCCATCGGCTGACAAGACGTTATGGTGCGTTCAAGGCAACTCGTAACTCGTGTTTTTCCGACCTGTGAAGTCGTACCAGTTCGATCTGGTACGAGTTCACGGGTCGGAAGTTACGAGTGGTCGTTATAGTGACTTTCACAGGTAAAACAGGTCGGAAAAACACGAGTGGGTTGCCTGGAACGCTACAAAGTCGTAAGTTGTGACTTGAAGCCGTAATTTACGGTTTCAGAAGCCTGCCTGGAACGCAGCATTAGCCAAAACGACCGGATCGCTTACTTCTGCTTTAAGCAACACAGCTCGACCAGTCTCTTTACTGTGAAAGTCAAAATGAGCCCATGTCAGCCCTGCATGTCTTTATGTATATTCAGCCATTAGGCCTGTGTAGGACCAGTATCGTCCAACAGCTGCTTGACATATGGTGTGAATTGCACAACGGTGCCAGACTCAGGCTATACTACACTATCTGTTCCAAATGAGCTGCTGCAACAGACAGTTTACAAAAGAAACCACTGGCCCATAAGAGAGAGTTGTTCAATCCTCATGTATGGACGGACTAAGTAGTGAGGAGGGACTAGTTCCCTCCAGATGCATAGGGACCATATTGATTGTGGAATCTGCATCTCCTCTGTGGCAAATGTAAATTCCATAATGATTCTTGCTCCCTGGAGTCAAGCAGTAAAAGTAATAATGTGCAAATCCCACTGTTCCATTTTTTTCCCCTTCTTTTTTTTGGTTGAACTAAATATGCAAGAGGATTGTTGTGTCGCTGCTTATAACACAGGACATTTATCTCTCGGTGGATAAAAACGGGTCATAAATGAGGAGTAAAACCACTCGTCCAGGCTCCATGCAGTCAGAAGCTTCAAACATATTGAAGAAAAAGCATTTAGTCTAATAGTATAATAAAAAATAATAATAAAACAATGATACCAAACTCCTCTGTAACTGTTTTTAATGGATGAAACTGTCTGTGTTCTTTCTTTAACTTTCTAAAACTCTCGACCTTTGAGATCTTTGAAAAAATGAGGGCTCGCTCTCAATCATTCTCGAGTTTAAATAAAGGTTTAAAATAAATAAATTATATCGAATGCTGCTGGTATTTTCAAGATTCAGTCAAATAAACAACTCTTCTCTTGATTTCTAGTGTCTAACATCTCTCATGTTGCTGCTGTTGCTGCATGTGGAGGAGGGTGATGCTCTCCACCAGAACCTTCATTTATTGGAAGCCTTAACAAATGGAGAGAGGGTGAAGGCTGGGAAGTCCCCTGGAGTCCAGTGCAGTTATTAATTAGAGGAAGACAGCAACCAATTATGTGCCGAGGCCTAAGCAGGGAGACACGCATGCACGCTGCACACACACTCATCTACCCACACACACTCATAAGACGGTCTTCATTCGTCTCTTTCTGTCCTCCTCTTCCTCTCTTTTCACACAGAAGGAGACTTTATGAGATTATTGGAAATCCATGAGGATCAGAGCTGCCCGTGTTAAAATCTAATTTTGTTTCGGCTTCCCTCACAGATTAGTACTAATAGTCAAATTACAGTTCGGGGGTCGCCCATTCAATAAAGAGCTGCTTGTTATGGGTCAGGAGGTGCTTTGTTCCCAGCGGGGGTCCTGGTTGATCCTGGTTGATCCCGGCCCTGCCCACCCCGCTCCGCGTCCACTCTCTCCTTCTCATCACTCCTGCCTCGCTCTCCTTTTGATGAAAATTTGATTGCACTCCTGCTTTCCTCTGTTTTTGTAGGCCTGCAGTTAATTATGAATTTAATTATTCATTCATCCATTGATCACTTTCTTTTTTTTTTACAAGTTATGAGATGAAGTGAGAAACACCCACTGCAAGGTGATCAGCTCCAAAGTTTGTATTTTTTCCTCAGTTCAAGTGTTTAATTTGATTGATAGATGATCAGGTTATCAGTTCAGCTATTGCCAATAAGATCGTCGTTATTTGTTGTTTTTGCCATCAATTGTAGCTGAGTAATTTTTCTTTTTTCATAGTCAGTGGGTCCAACACCCAGATTCTTTAGTTCAGTCAAATTCATAAATAGAACAGTGGATCTTTTTGTTTAGATGTTGTTTTCACAGTTTAGATTCACATATGAATGATTTGAGATTTGTGATGAATTGAAAACATGATCTACAGCCAGTCAAAAAGTTCAAAGGCCTCTGGCGTGGGCAGAGGAACGTGAAGCACGCTCCATCACCGGGATGTGGATGTGCTCGGAAACACTAAGCCCAGGTACAGCCTGGATTAAAGATTGAGCTGAATGAGAAGGCCTTTTTGTTCTTGACCTTGGAGATGGTGGTTTAGAAAACATAATCATAAACAGTCCACTGATTGGCTTTGTTGCAGGGTTTTCTGACAGAGTTGCTTTTCAACAACATTAATTGGCAACAACTTTGATCAAAGATTGATCATTTTCTGTCAAATGCCAAAATTCAGTGTTCCAGCTCTTCAAAAGGAGCCGAGTTTCCTCGTTCCCTGGGCCCTCTGTGACAGTCAACTGAGCGTCTTTGGGCTCTGCTGTGTCACACTAAACTGGATATTTGAAGATGTCACTTTGAGAGATGAGTGTAATAGACTCTTTCTCTCTTCTCTCTAGCCTTTTTCTTTTTTTGAACATTACCTGCCTGTAGTGATTACATTTACAGTCAACACCTTTCTCTAAAGCTGGACTGATGTTTCCTGAATGTTGTGTGTTAATAATCAGGTAGATTCACTCTCAGTGTTCATGTTAGGTCTTTTTATGCTTATTTTGCTACATTATGGACAAATAATTCCAAATTGCTGGAGCTGCAAACTGCAGTGAGCTGTCATCTGCTGAGGATCAGAGTAGCATCACATGAGCAGTAAAAGCTGCAGGAGCTTCACTGGTTAAAACAGGAACTCAAATGTATCAGTTCTCAATAATTCAAAGGTCATAGGTCAAAGTCTGGATATACTGCCTCTGCTTCTATAGTGCCAACAAGTAAATAGTTTTTCATCATCATCAATAGCATCATGTGAGCTCTGTCCATAAACTGACCAAGCTGTGTAAGAGTGAGGAGAGACGCCTGATGCCTGTTCTGTTTACTTAATTTTTTCCCTCTGCTCCTGTTGCATTGATTTTATTTTATTTTAATATTCATTTATTGTTTTTTTTTTATCATCAATTAATCAATCAGGCTTTATTCGTGTAGCACTTTTCATGCCCACGGCAGCTCAAAGTGCTTTACATGATAAAAACAGACACATACGCATTCACACAAGAATTTTAAAACACTGAAATTTAGAGGCGTCAAGTAAAAACAGTCTTACACTCAATCGTTTGCGATGGGGAAAACACTTGAGAGAAGATAAAATGAGATAAAATAGATACCGTAAGTGTAATGGGATAAAATGAAATAAGAATGAATGAATTAAAATAGAATAACTATAAAACAAAATAGGTAAAGTAAAATAGATAAATATGTATAATGTATAGATCGAGGGGATAGAGAGATACTACAATTAAGATAATAAATAGTTTTATAATGATAAAAATTATAAAATTCAGTTAAAAGCCAGGCTAAAATGGAAGGCCTAGGTACCATGTGGGCTGCCTTGAAAAATATTGAACCATCTAAAATATTGTTAAGAGAAGAGAGAGGAATGAATAGAAAACTGCACCAAGGGTTCAAGTTAATTAATATACATGTTTTATAGATTTTTATCCATTTGAATAGGTAGAATATTTTCAGTTCACTATGAAACTGTGGTAGGACTAATACAGGCACACTTTATGATAATAGTGATGATGACATCACCAAAATGAACAGGGCCAAGCCAGTGCATTTCACAATAAGCAACACACAGTAAGACCAGCAAGAAGATTTGTTTTTATAAAAAAAGGAGGCCCGGCCCGACCCGAGTCATTTGTATGTTTCCGTATTTATTTTCAGTCTGAACCCGGTCGGGTTCCGGTTCATTGAGAACTGGAGCACACATACAAGGAATTTACCACATGAGTCTCTGTGTACTTACTCCAGAATGGAGGTTTTTCCCCAATAGCCTTCTCGGAATAGCGGGGTCTTTAGAAAAAATGGGAAACCCCACTATTACGAAGTCTATTTTCGGAAAGGAAGGGTTTCGGAAAGGCGGGGTGTAACCGATTGGCTCACCTGGACGTTAGAAGGATGTTATCAGGTGTATATGGCCTTGTAGACCTGGAAAAATGTGTGTGCAGTGTTTATTTCTCCACTGACCTGCTTCCCTCACAGTTGAGAAGACTTGTCCTCATATGTCTGCTTCCATTAGTGTCCATTTTACCTTAACCACAACACACAACTGAACCTTATTAACACAGTGTCCCATAAGGGTGGAACTAATTCATCGGTATGTGCCAGGCAGAAAGCTCAATTCCCAGATTGTATCTAATTACTAATTTCCAAAGTTGCTTGATAAATGAACTACCTGTTTGTGTTTATGAGGTAATGTGCAGAATAAACAAGCAGATAAATCACAGATAGTCCTGTTGGACCACAGCTGTGTGCCGTCACACCCACACGCCACGCTGCACCACGGTGATGAACTGGATCAGAAAAGCACTATCCCTCATTCATTTGTATTAATCTTGCGCAAATGAATATTAAATGTATTATGAATTGCCTGCACTGGACGCTGGACACAAACAAATAATTTCATCATGGCTGTTCACATTAGGATGTTAATTATCTCGCCATCTTGAGCCAGTTAGTGATAACGATGATTAACACCAATGTGATCTCACTGTGGTGCCTTTAATGTCGGCTCCGGTCCTCTCTGTGCCTCATGTGACAAGTTTGAGTAGAACTTACCTGTTCTTTTTTTTTAAAGTCGGTATCCTTTTGTGTGTTTTTATGGAGGATGTAGAGTTTGGAAACATGAAGTGATGAGTTACCGCCTCCTCCAGAGAGTCAACTGTTTTCTTTGACATTTCACCTGCCATGACAGTAACATTTCTCTCCCTGGACTTTGCATTACTGCGTCTCTAAAGCCTGCTGTCATTTCTGTTGTTGTATTTTAAAAGGGCAAGCCTGCCCCCGGTTCATCCCGCGTCAGCCTCTGGCTTTGTAATATGTTTTAGATATAAATGTCTTTTCCCAGGTTACTGGACTGGTGTAGATATTATGCAGCCTCGGCAGAGTTGACAGAGAGCAGGAACACTAACACGCACGTTGTTGAAGGGATGGTTTGGCTTTTTGACGTCGGGTTGTGTGAGGTACTTGCGCATCGTCAGAGCGGAGCTGTGTGCTGCTGAACATTGGGGTTTATCATAAGCAGTTTATCTTTGTGCGTAGGGATACAGTTAAGTTGAAAAATGTAGGTCCAGAAACAGTGGCAGCTGCTGGTTTTTCAAAGAGGGAAAGGGGAGGGAAATGTCCGGCCTACATCACCATACATACATTGAACTAACAAACTATATTTAACTCAGACAAGGAAATGTGAGAATTATGTAACAAGGAAATGCTGCAATTGTGTTGTATTCACAGATATGCACAAGTGAAAGATAAATTTCCCTATGGGACCTTAAAGTGCATCAAATTGTATCCTATTGCGTCATATTGAAATAAGATATATCGCCAAGTGAATACCAAGAAATGAACTGCAGTCTGTCTTTTGACTTCACTTGCAAAATCCGCAATGGGACTGAACTTGAAAATGCTCCAATGTTTATTTCAAAATCGCTGTCAAACGAAATGCAGAAGCCCAGCATCTTGGCCCGCCCACTGCTCCATTCACTCCCTGAGATTCTGAGTTTCAGTGAGGGAGGACAACATCGCAGCATTAAAGGAGACATATTCTGCCCCTTTTCCACAAATTAAAATAGTTCCCAGGTGTCTTAAAGTCATATCTGTGACATGTGTTGGTCAAAATAATTCCAAGGATCAAACATCACAGCTCTTTTCATCCTCTCTAAACAGCCCTGTTCAGAACGGCTGGTTTCAGTGCCTGTCCCTTTAAATGCAAATGACCCACTGCTTGCCCCGCCCCTTCTATTGGTACCAGGTAGGGGTGGTATTATGCAAATTCAAATCACTGGAAGACAACTGAGGGAACAGCTCATAAAACCACATTTCAACTAGGGCCCGACCGATTTATCGGCGAGCCGATTAAATCGGCCGATTATAGCCCGTTTGAAACTAATCGGTAATCGGCCAAAACTCGGCGATTGTCGCCGATATTTTCAGGAATAAAATGCAGGGAATAAAACTTGGTTTTACTTTGAAAAGATTCCCCCGCACCGGCGCCGACCTCATGACAAACTCCATCCACTACCACCTCAGTCAGCACACAGCAGAGTGACTGATCTGTCTCAAAACCAGTGTTGCCACTGGCTTTCTGTTTCCCTTTTTTTTTTTTTTTTTTTTTTTTACCGCGGTTTGGTTGTGAATTAATTAATTAATGCTCGTCTCCGGCCGTGTTGGGTCCGAGATTCAACAAGCCGGTCGGGGTCGGGTTTTACCGTTATATACCGGCACGGCAGTATGCTCATTTATCACCAATAAACACAGTAGATGAGGGAGGGAGTGACTGAGCTGAGGCTGTGTGACGGGTGGGGCGGGGGTCCGCGGCGTGGAGCGGTGCGGGACTCTGACTGCAGCGGGGACTATCATGTCTCTGCTCCGTGAGACTGACCGCCGGTGAACGCTTTGACACGGTGCCGGGCACGGCAGCAACCGCTGATCGCTTTTAATTGAAAAGAGAGAGAGAGAGGGAGAGAGAGGGAGAGAGAGATGCCGTGCCGTGTAAAAAAAACAACAACAAAAAAGTATCACGTGTCATGACTTCCTGTATTTGGCCCTTCAAAATAAAAGCCCATATTGATTTTGACTTCATTTTGACAAGACAGGGCTTCAAATGTTTTTTTTTTTTCATGCAACCAATCGACCAATGAAATTTTAGTCGGCTAATGATTTTTTGGTCGACCAGGCAGCCCTAATTTATATATTATATAATATATATAGATATATTATTATAGTAATACAATTTTAAAACTTAATTAAAAAAATAATAATAATCGGCCGATTAATCGGTTATCGGGTTTTTTTTCCCCCTAATAATTGTAATCGGCATCGGCCCCAAAAAATCCATATCGGTCGGGCCCTAATTTCAACCTAGGGAGCCTGAAAATTACAGATTTTTTTTTGTCAATTCTCACAATTTGAGGGCTGGAAGGCAAGACAAACACCTAAAGAGCCTTCAAAAAGTGATATATCCATAATATGTCCCCTTTAAAGAGGAACTAAGCAGGATTTCTCCCATGGCTATGCTACATTTTTACCTTAATTAAAAAGCTCTGGAGTAATTGTGATAGTTGACTACATGACTTATGACTTATTACGAGTGAGAACGGAGGCTCTCTGTCTTCACCTGCAAACCAACCTTGCAACATCAGTATAGTTACTCGGTCGCCCAGCTCTTGTCTCTGCACACCGCGACATAAACGCGCACCGTAACCCGTAATCTTGTGTTCATGACGGTTAAGACTACACAAACACACGCGCCGTAACATAATTTATGTTGAATGTAACGTTATCCACCTCTCAATGTATTGATTTTTTGCCAGCTTTGTTGTAAACAAATGCACAGAGCAGCGTAACCAGAATAGCGGAAAAGTGAGCGGACTTGCATACAGTAGTTACCCTTTAAATCCAGTGACTGTAGTTTCAACAACACCACTCTGCCATGCACGCTGAGCTTCAACAGGTTTAATGCACTGAGAGGTTACGGGAATGTATGAGAAGAAAATCGCGTCAGTCGACCCAATGAAATGTAAACACAACAGTTCATATTTGACCATTTATTTTTTGACATTTAAGAGGACGCAGCGCTTCCCTTGCAGTCTTAGAGCAATCACCTCTGGCCAAACTAGGAGCAGTGTGTGAGCAGAGCACACTGCACGTTTCATATGCATCATATAAGTAACTGAACTTTCCCAATTCAAGCATGTGGCAAATTAAAAAAAAAAAACTCCACTAAACTAAAGTAAATAAACAGCCAACAATCAGGCTAAAGGACAAAGACACAGAATAACAAAAGGTGAAAAAAAAGTAAATATAGGAAATCAATTGAAATGTATACAGTGAGGTCCAGAAGTGAGACACAGCGAGACAGGTGTTTGGGACAAGAAGCTCTTGATGGAGCACCTCCTCTCTAACCCTCTCACACCCTGACAGGACTAACTGGCTCTCACTGTGCACCTTCACTGCTTTTCTTGAGCTCCTTGCACTTTGCCTTATTAAATAGACATAAAACTCAGTACTTAGACCTTGGTCTCCTACTGCACTGAGGTCCATCATTGTAAGATGCTTAGGATAAAAGCATTTGCCAATTGAATAAGTGTGTGCAGCAACCAAAGTTGGGGACTCTGAGGTATTGGGGAAGAGGTCATTTGAGAATGAAGCTGTGAAGAGATTTTCCTATTTTTAGACACATTTCCACACGCAGTGTTGTAAAGTGCCTTGATGGTTATAGCACTTAGAGCACAGGAAAACACCTCTGATCTGAGCTAATGCACAACACGATTACAGGAGCAGGGTGTTCTTTCTGACAGCAGAGAATCTGTATCACACCTTTCTTTAACAAATGTGAAAGGAAACGACAGAAGATAATATGAAAACAGCTCAGAGTGCGAGCTAAAAGAACACCATAATAAAGTGTTTAATAAGCAGTGAAGCAACGCTTCCCAACAGCTTGAGTCTTCATTAGGGTTGCAAAATTTTACTTTTACTTTACTGAATCTGTTGAAATGTCATGTTTTTTAATTGTATTATTTTGCATGGATGTCTGCTAATGACAAAACTAAATATTTTAACACAAATAACACAAATTATCCCCAATTTCCAGTTAATTCCCATAAATTCCCATAATTCCCATGGAAAGTTTCCAATTTGGAATATTTCCAAAATTCCTCAGCTTAACTTCCCATGGAAAGTTTCTGGAAATTTACTGGACATTTTCCGCCCCTTTGCAACCCTAGTCAGTCTTCATTGACTTTCCTGTCATTAGGGGAGGAGCTGTGTGTCAGAGGACACCGGATCATTCTGGACTGAAAGTCTCCACTTCTTTGAAGGATTGAAGGGAGTGAAAATCTGAGATTGCTTTTGTTAATTTTGTGTAGATCAAGATGTTTCAAGGCACGCTGATACATAAATGCAGCCTTTTCAAAAGATACATTTATTTTCCCTTGGCACTAGATTTCTGTTTACGTAACTGTAACTGGACTCTCCTTGTATGAGAACACCACACCACAGCAAACTGTCGAGATTGTAACATGGAGCTGCTGCTTCTGTTCCTTCCCTCACTGATCCCTGTGTGTCCTGTAGTGCTGTGTGCAAACAGCTGTGTACCCAAGCACAAAACCTGCGCATCAGTTCCAATTTACCAGGAGCCAAATAGAAATATTACCATGGGGAAAGGCTGAGGGGTGAGCGGGTGGGTCAGGTGGAAATGAATGAAGTGATGCGCCGCAGCGGCCCGTGTGTGTGCCGATGCATGTACAAGTTGAGTCCGGTCCTGTTGCGTCCCACTAGCACACTGACCTTTCGCTCTGTCGGCGGGGAAACAGAGGGCACCTTAATTACCCTCACCAACTGCCTCCCTGACCGCTCAGCCGTGGGACGTCACAAAATCCACCACATTTCTACAACACATGGTCTACAGGTGGACGCTGCACACTGAGACACTGACTATCTGCTAAAGGTCACTTGACACTATTGCATTGACCTACATGTCGGCTCCCTGCGTGTGTACACTACCAAATGACTATAGCTCTCAATAGATGTTTTATACAGCAGCATAACACACACACACACACACAGCCAATAGGAGTAATGTATCACAACATTCATGAATCTAATATGAACTTTCACAAAACTGATATTTTCAGCTTTTCCTGCCATCTCATGTCCACCAGTGGTACATGGTATTTTAGCCCGTTACAGTAAAAAGCTACAAGTTCAATCAAAATCTGACTGTGTAGCTAATGGCTTAAACTCCCATTTTAAAACTGAGCAAGTTCATTCCAGCTGAAGCTACAGCTTCTATTCGCCACTCACCATTAGCCCCATTTCCACTGAGGAAGTTCCTGGTAAAATTTAAAGAGGAACTATGCAACTATGCCCGGTTGTTTTTCCGCTGTTTCGCTAACCCTCCTCCTGGCCATGTGCGTTTGTTTACCACGAAGCCAGCGAGAAATCAATCAACAGAGCGTTAGATAACGTTATATATCATATACGATGTTACAACGTGTATATTTGTGTAGTTTAAACTGTCATAAACAAGAATTTACGGGTTTCAGGGCGCGTTGTCGCGGTGCCACAGAGACGAGAGCTGGGACACCGGGGCGGCGCTGATCTTACAAAGTTGTTTTTCAGGCAAGAGACACAATAAGTGACACGCACAAGGCAGAGAGCCTCCCTTCTCCCTGTAACAAGTTAAGCCACTTATTAAACCATCACAGTTACTCCAAAGCTGTTTAATTAAGGTAAAAATGTAGCATAGTTAAGCTACAAATCCTGCATAGTTCCTCTTTAAGAAGTAGGAACTTTATAACAACATCCTCTCACTCAGCCCTCTAAGCCTCTAAAATGATCAGTTGTGCAACAGTTTTGATCATCATGCAATCGTTGTGCAGCAGTTTTTACTGCTCTTGTTATTGTTTTAGTATAGACGCGCCACAAATAAATGATATGTAGGAAACACTGTTATTTATATTGTGCGTAATGACAGTATTGTTATTCATTTATTTCTATTTTGATATTTACATAGGTTTCCAGAGTTAGTATAGTAGCAATAATATTTTAAAGTATTAAAATGGACATAGATTGGAGTCTCGCGCTGAATGTATTATTTTTGTAGTAATGATAATAATATGTAATGGAAAGTAATCATCGGTAGCTAATATTTAATTTCATGACTAATTTGATATGAAATGAGATGAGATAAAATGTTATCAAAGCCCCAAACTATTTACAAAGGCCTTAGGTGAATGACGGGCAGAGGGCTTGAAGGGATTCATTCATGAATCCACATCTAATGTTTCAAAAGTAATTCTTCATGTTTCATTTCTTTATGATAATAACTGTAGCTCTAAGTGTCTGAGTCGCCCACGTGGAGTCCTGCTTGATGTGATCTGATGTTACAAAAACTCTGGCCAACGAGCTGCAGAAGAAACAGAGTCCTCTGTGACTCAGCGGGTAGCCCACCAACTGTTAATTGAGCACACACTGGGCCTGACGAAGTCTGACTGCTGTCGATAGCCAGAGTTAATGCTCTCACGCTTTGATTCACAAAGTGACATGATGATGAAACTGTGACTCATCAGCTGGGGTTAAGCAGTGCCATTAACAAACAGTTGTCCCGCTGAGTTTGTGCAGTCAAAGTTCAGACTCTGCCTTTTACACAACGCATGTCTGACTTTTGAATGCAACATGAATACAAACACTCACTTAGACATAAACGTAATCATGTCGAAATGTGACATGTTTCAAAAAGCCAGGGATAATACAAAGAAACTCAACTTAACCAAAGTTTATTGTAGCATTGTTCTTGTTGCGCTTACATTGACTTGACATTTCGTACAAACTGAATAAACTTTCTCACACATTCTGCACTGCAGAGAAACGTGTGGCTTGAACAGCGCATTTCAATTCATCATATAATCTTATATATCTTATATATGATTGCAGTAAGTTGCAGTGTTTCTTTTCTATCTGACCCCAAACATATTTTCCTTATTAAAAGAATGGCTAGCTCTTAAAGGGATAGTTCAACATTTTGACAAATCGCTATAGTCATAGCAGTACGTTCGTTACCTTTAATTGTCAGTGCGAGCTGTTTTTAGAACGCCGTGAGCTGCTCAGAGCTATGCTACAGAGGCTTGTGGAATTTCTTGGTTTCCCTCATCAAACTCATCAAATACACAATCCAACAACTCCACAACGCTCTGGTGGACAAGTTGTGACCTGCACATTCACCACGCTATGAGATAATAACACAACGTTACGAGACGGAGCCGCTCTTCTCAGACGTTTGATTGACAGATGACGGATCCAATATCACTGGCTGATGAATCGTGAGCAACGTGACGCATAATTCATGTGCCTGCATTATCCAATGCGAAAAAAGAAATTCCCCACTTTCACCCTGGATTTACTTGAAAATAGAATTTTGCACAAAGTTTGGACTACGTCATCTGATAGATGAGTGATTACACAAATTTTAAGACCCAGCTCAAAATCTATTTTCTTTTCTGAACACCTTAATATACAAAAAATAATAAAAGAATATTAAACAGAAAAAAAATATTTTTGTGTTGAGCTTTCTTCTATTTACAGTCTCAACCTCAGTATTTTTAGGTCAGTAATTAGCCACAAAGGACTTTACAGATGAAAATATGAAATCACAGATACTCATCGATCAGTCGTGCCAGGAATTTCAAAATATAGGTGTGTCCTGAAAATGACTAATTGATGTCTCATCGATGTTTTCGTGATCGTTCTTTGTTTGATCACTGAAATTGATGTATCGTTCCACCTCTTACCCTCCTTTTTTGCTAAACAGCCTCAGTCAAATAAATTAGGGGGCTGCTTTTTGACCTGTAGCTACAGTAGATCTCTCTCTAGTTCTCTGTCTGACATTCCAGCCAACATTTCTACATTACTCACACTCACATCATCAGAAAGATGATTTCAAGATCACAGTGGTGTGATCATATGTCGGAGGAGTTTTCATGTGTTTGTGTTTTGGCATTAGTCTTCATGTGGCTGACCAGCAGGCCTTTCTGGGCCCGTTGTTTGAGGTCAGCTCACTGTGTCAGCGTCCTCATGAAGCAGAGCTACAGGCCGTCACCACCGCTGACGTCTGCTGTGCTGCACTAGTGTTTCTGAGGCGCTGACGGTGAAGATGGAGCGGTGGCTCACTGCCACTGAGGTGTGTCATTGTGCTGTAGGGGAGCTGCGCTGCCTGATAAAGACTCAATGTGTGTATGTGTGTGTGTCGGGATAGCCTGTCACATAACCCACAGATCAATGATTGCTTTATTTTGATAGCTGCAGTCTTTTCTGCTTCCTGCCTCAGCGGTCAGTTGTTGGGTTCATCACCCGCTGGTGTCAGTGATGCTGCTTTACCAGTTTGATTTTCTATTTCATTCTTCATTCAAAGATGGACTCCTGCTTGATATCATCAGCTTTAAATTCCTACTGCACTGGTACAGGTTCACCTCCTTCATGCAGTGACAGTGTTAGTACAGGGGTCAGTGAGTGGTGGCCTGCAGGCCAGAACTGGACTGCCAGCTTATCATTCAAATGGTTCTATTTTCTTTATCTTGTGGTATCATCATGTCGGCCAACCAAAGAAGAAAAGTCTCGTAATATACTATGTTCTGCCCCTCTTTCACAAGATATTAATTAACAAAACAAATAATTCAGTCACTCACATTCTGTTAGTTCCTTGGTTACAATTTCTTTTTTATTATTATTCTTTACGTTTTATATCGTAATGATTTCCCTATCATAACAAAACTTAATTTACACTTTTTATTTTATTTCTTCGACATATTGGCTTTAATTGTTTTCTTAAACTATAATGTCAATTTTAGATTCTTTGGTTTCTGTGTTAAGATTGTTCCATAAACGGATTCCTTTCACTTTAATGCAGCTTCGTATCAGCTTTGTTCTCACTCTTGGTTTTATAAAAATCCATAGATTGACTTTCATTTTTTCCTGAGTGTTTTTCTTACGAATACTGTAATCTACTAGATCTTTGTATTTCTACAGCTTTAACTACTTAGGACTTAATGGGTTTGATTGATCTCCATATCGACTTCTGCTTATGATTCGTACTGTAGGGCTCTATTTTACAAAATGAAAACAGAAGCAACGGATATTTTTCAGTCACTTCTTCAAACTTCAACTTCACATTTGGAACAATCTTTGATTCATGTGATATTGTTCCATCCACGTCCAAGCTTTATTATGCCGAGTTCAAGTCAGTTGTGAAAACTAACACTAGTTCGGTTATTCAGTCAAGCGTATTAACATGTATTTGTCATTTATTATGATGAAAAGACCCCAGGAAGAATAGCTGCTGCGTGGCAAAAGCTAATGGGGATCTAAATAAACTAAACTAAACTAAACATGACTGTGGGCCACATCGCAACACATGTGAACAGTAACTGAGTGAATTCCAGTTGTAGTTTTATCAGTTTATCAATCAGTATCTTAAATTAGCCTTCTGATTATGCTGCTGTGTGATGATGAGTTCTGGAGGCCGAGCTTCCTCTGCCGACTGCTTACATCGCTGAATGTATTTCGTCGGGTGAAATCCCTGTATCAGATGGGAAGACGTGGTAGTTGGAGGGGAATAAATCTCCTCTCTCAGTAACAACTGTCGAGTTTCCCTGCAGGCCAGACACTTAACTTTCACTGCTTCGCTGGATCGAGCTGCAGGATGTGCTTTAACTCCCAAAGTGGAACTGAATATAAACATTCTCGTTCCAGTTTCTGACATGAATAAAGATTTGATGTGCTCTTGAAAGACGTTGACATTGAATCCACAGTGTTGTGATCTGGGCACTGATGAGTGGTGTGAAAATAATGTGTTGTCCCTCATCTTCTCCCCCTCAGATGAAGACTGTGAGTGTGGCGCTGGTGCTGTGTCTCAACGTGGGAGTGGACCCTCCTGATGTGGTCAAGACCTCCCCCTGCGCCAGACTGGAGTGCTGGATAGGTGAGTCAATCCAAACCTGAACATGAATCAACAATCACACATAAGTGTTTTCCCCTTCATCATCGTGATATGAACATGCACGATAAACAAATTGCAGAAGGTCGTCTGAAATGTGATGAGTAAGTTTTGTACGCAGACATTTCTTGAAAAGGGAAACTTTTTGAGAACAAAGAAGAAGAAAATCGTTTAAAAGGTTATTTCAACATTTTCGCCTATTACCTTTAATTGTCGGTGCAAGCTGTTTTTAGATCGGCGGGGAAGAGCCGTCAGCTCTGTGCGGCTTTCCCTCATCAAACTCATCAAATACACAATCCAACAACTCCAAAACGCTCTGGTGGACAAGTTGTGACCTGCACATTCACCACGCTATGAGATAATAATGGAACGTTACGAGACAGAGTTGTTTTCAAAGTAAGGGGCCGTGTCCACCAAGCACGCTTTAAGCGCTCTCAGCGTCTACTCGATGGAAAAAATGCTCTCAGCGCTGACTTTTTTCTTTTTGTCGCGGTGCTCAGAGCGCTTCAAGTTGAAATCTGTTCAACTTTTTGAACAGCGCGCCACACGTCAGTGTCACTTGGGGGGGGGGGGGGGGGGGGCATGCGCTACCGACAACAACACAACCAGTGGCTTGGTTTATATCATGACCCACACTCGTTTGGAAGGTAGGCCGACCTCAGGGTCCATGTCAAAAGCTGCCGCTAATGTTTCTAATGTATTTCTCATGCTCACTGTAGTGTTTAGCTGTAGCCGACACTACAGTACATCCCAGACACGGCTGCTCAGCAGAGTGACTTCAAAAGTGCAAGTATTTGCTTCATGTGTCGTAATGTTACATGATTATACGTTATCTCATAGCGTGGTGAATGTGCAGGTCACAACTTCTCCACAAGAGCGTTTTGGAGTTGTTGGATTGTGAGCAGCTTGCGTCTCTGCCCCGCCGATCTAAAAACAACTTGCACTGACAATTAAAGGTAATGAACTTACTGCTAAAACTATAGGGATTATGGCAACAGGCGAATTTGCCAAAATGTTGAAATATCCCTTTAAAGAAAGCTCAGTTTCCATGTGGACAAGGCTTTAGCCAATCAGATGATCCCAGGCCCCCTAACCTTCTGTAGGTTTACTGGTGTTCAGAGGATGGTGGAAGCAGGAGAGGGTTAAATGAACATTCTCTTTAATTGATTTGTTATTCATGTGCAATTTGTTCAATAAAATTATGCTCAAAATATTTATACATACGGTATTTTTTATTTTTTATTTTTGTGTCATCACACATCACATTGTATCTCATATGGTGCAGGCCTATATTAGACCTTGACAGCAAAAGTCGAACTTTTGCAGCACTTTGGAATATTCTCATGTCTCTCCCATGGGAGCTCTGCTCTTAAGGCCTCGGCCGTCAGAGGATGAAGCAGTCTGCCCCCCGCCCCCGACCCCCCGCAGTACCCCACCACCTAACTCAGAGCAAAAACAAAAGGAACCATTTCCATTGAATGGGAACCTTAAAACCGAAACCTCAAGACTCCCCTGAGATTCCTCCAAGACAAAGGGAATTTCATTAAAGAATTCACATCTTAACCTCCTCTAACTTCTCTGAGCATCTTCTGAGGACGCTGCCTCTCTGCAGACCTGCCACTTGTTGTGTTTGGAGACATCGTCTGGCTCGTAACAACAGAGGCAGTGTCCATAAATGCACCACAGCGTTTAATTCCACATCTATTTGCTCATAGAAAAAAAAAAGCTGTGTTTGCTTTTCAGTGGCCACTGGCTATTTTTTTAATGGTTTAAAGTGTCACTGTGTGAGAAAATTGTTAAACTGTTTATTTAGCTGCTTCCTTGTTCTACATGCACCTCCACCATTGTATCATACATTTTATTTCACATTTCTCCATGTGCAATTAGAGATGAAAATCTAGACAGGTGAGATAATTCCTCAATTATTATATATATGAAATTACCAAATATACCAAGAAATAGAAGTTATCATTTGACTCCCCACTCTCACCACTGTGTTGTGATAATGCAGTGTAAAAAGGTCTCATTCATCATAAGAGCAGAGGTTTAATTGTCTGCATGAGCCATATCAGTATCTCTTCCAGACCTGCCAATAATATTCTTCTGTGCCTGCTGAGCGCAATCCGATCCATCCTCCATCTATATTCTGCTATTCTTCATGCCGTATTGATTCACTCTCATTAATATTTCAGCCTTAAGGGGCTGCTGTTATTTTCCCAAACACTGCTTTTGATTCATGGAGAAAATTTGCTTTGATGCCGAAAGGATAAACTAAAATTTTCCCTCGTAATCATTGTGCGTTTGCCCGAATATTAAATAATTTGAGCTTTGCGATGTTTTTGATGGCCACTGCCAGCTGAAAATGTAATGAAGGGATGGAAATGCTTGGTATGTGCCACCATCAGATTGAACGTGCAGATTCAGAACGTGTTGCGATGGCTGTTGTGTACTGTTGTGTGAGCGTGATCGCAGTGTGTTTACACTCTGTGTTTGGTTGCCAGATCCTCTGTCGATGAGCCCACAGAAAGCCCTGGAGACCATCGGGGCCAACCTGCAGAAGCAATACGAAAACTGGCAACCAAGGGTGAGTGGGTTCACATGGACCAGTCCTTCCCTCCACACATTACACACTTGATGAAATACTTCCATTAAAACAGTCAGAAACTGAATGCAATTAATCACAGACACCGAAAAGACTTGACCTCGGTCACATGGTGAGTTTGGTGCTCATTAGCTGCACTCTTTTCAAAGGTATCCTGAAAGTTGTTTCATAGATTTTGGCAGCAGTCCTCGGTGTTCAGAGAGTCTTTCAGGTTTTTGCCAGTTCTGTGAGGCTGAACGATGCAGGTAGCAACAGAGGAGGCCATGTTTTCTGTGGCTGTCACTCCCGCAGCCTCTATTCTTTCACATGTACAACTCTTGTCCTGATGCAACCTGAGTGAACAGAGCAGAGGTGCTCATTTTTGGCTTGTTCAGTATGTACAATAGGACCCTATAAAATCTGTTTTATTTTTTCCAAAATTCAATTTTTTCCATTTTAATTTTTTGAAATTCAGTTTTTTTTTTAAAGCAGAAGTGAGTGATATGTTTGTGTTAATATAAGTCTTAAATAGTTATATCTTCCGACAGCAATCACTTACATAGAGTGTTTGGACTGAAACACGGGTCTCTCAGTCCCTCTGCTCTGCTCTGAGCCGAAGAGAAAACATTTATCGTATCCTACAGTTTTTATCCAATGAGGAGAGAGAACGGCATGCAGGGCTGTGTGTGCAGCCAAGGAACGCCGTGAATGTGGTGACGTAGCGACGAGGACTGTTATGGTGCGTTCAAGGAAACTCGTATTTTTCCGACCGTGAAGTGGTACCAGTTCGATCTGGTACGAGTTCACGGGTCAGAAGTTACGAGTGGCCGTTATAGTGACTTTCACCGGTAAAACAGGTCGGAAAAACACGAGTGGGATCACTCACTTCTGCTTTAACTTTTTACTCTTATTTTACCACCAAAAAGAGTGTGTTTTTAATGTTATTGACAAAAATGTACACAAATTAAATGGAAATTACTTAAAATTTATTGAGGTAACAAACAAACAACACTTTTCCTACATACCTTCCACCCAGATTTGCTGTTTTCCCCAGACATATGTTCCTCTTCCACACGAAAACAGCATTTCAGTCAAATTATCTCAAATTCCGCGATATTCCACGTTAAAAATAGATTCCGTTTTAATTGGCCAATTCTGCGATTCCATGATCGTGGAAATCATAGGGCCCTAACTAAGTATGTTCATTTATGTACTGTATGTGTCTTGTGCAACTTGGTGGCTCTGAATGTTCCCCATTTAGTCATCATTTGAATGTGTGAGAGGTTGAATGGATTTATTTTCGACATCTCATTGTGTCAGCTTTAAGTCTTCCTGCGTGCACCGCGCCAACAGAAACACCCACATGCTGCTGACAGTGATTCATAGTTTTATTTTTTTAAACAGATGCATCATGTGTTCTTGTAAATTCAGCTGTTATAAGTGCGAGCGCGTCCGTGGATCGGTGTCACTGCCAGCAGCGGCGGCAGCGCTTCTCCTCGGCTCCTGGCTGTAGGCGAGCTCAGTGTTTTCCCAGAGGCTCCGGGGTCTGTCGTCCTCCTCCGGCAGCCCCCCCTCGGCCCACCGGAACGTCGCAGCCCCGGAGCTGGAGCAGATGGCAGGGGCGGCTCCTCCGTCCTGTAAACACTCCTTCCATGTTAAGACAGGAGGTCTGGGTTCAGGCTGTGGAGAGGAGACGATAGGAGACGAGCAGGAGGAGCTGCTCCCTCAGTGTGCTGCAGCCTCAGGAAATCTGATCTCTGTGATTGACTGCACACAATGTAAATGGCCTGTGTTTAGACAGCAGTCTATCATCTGCTGTCAGTCTAGTATTAGAGTATTATTATAGTATTGATATAATGGTCCATGCTGACTGGAAGTCACTCATTCTTTAGTCTTTATTCAGCTTCAGCTTCAGCTGCTGTGGTTGTTAATCCTCCTCAGCTCCACATAAACGCATCTAATCTAAACAACAATGACATCACTAAAGATTAAAACCTTAAAGCCTTAAAGGGTTAGTTCAAATTGGCCCATTGCCATAATCCCTATAGTTTCAGGAGTAGGTTTGTGTTACCTTTAATTGTCGGTGCAAGCTGTTTTTAGATGGAGAAGGAGTCGTTTTTCAGGCAAATGCAGAGACTGCTTGCCAAAAAACTGCCCCGACGGGAACACGCATCAGCGGTTTTGCATGAATTTACCTCGAAAACAACTCTGTCTCGTAACGTTCCGTTTTGATTATAGGGAAACTAAGAAATCCCTTTAGCCTCCATAGCGTAGCTCTGAGCAGCTCGCAGCTCTGCTCTGCCATTCTAAAAATAGCTTGCAAGGACAATTAAAGGTAACAAACCTACTGCTATGACTATAGGGATTATGGAAATGGGCCAATTTGCCAAAATGTTGAACTATCCCTTTAAACCTATCAGATATCAAACAATAACAAATAATAATAAATACTGAGTCTATAACCAATCAAATGCATTGATAATGAATTCACTGGTCAGTTGAGTCCAGTCCAAACAACAATCACACTCAATGTGGCATTTTCTTTTGGAAGCGGTGGCCCTGCTCTTTTCCTCCAAAGGTTAATGCTTCATTTCAGAAAATTGTATAAATTTTTTATGAACGCAGGAGAGAGGAGAGAAACTCTCCTATAAAACACTGTGGGGAATTCAACGCACTGACAGCTGGAGACTTGAGTCTGTGAACGCCGAATGAATGATGGCTCCATTCTGTTAATGTGCTGCTGTGTATATTTCACCTCTACCGTACTGATGGTAACCAATAGATAACCAGGAAGACAGTCTTATTTCAACTGGTTTGATGTAAACACCTTCCAGTTGGACTGTAGAGTACACTATGCATACTGTGTTAGCTGCTGCAGCACTCCCATTTCAACTCTCCTCCGTAGCTCTTCTCCTCCGTCCTGCGGGGAGCGATGGGGAAAAAATAAGCAAACACTTGAAATCTGATCCGACCGGTCGAGCAGAGCAGATATTGAATTTTAGCTGCATTTCAAACCACCTGTGAATATGTTGTGAGGGACTGGATTTGATCTGTTTCTTTTTCCTGTTGAGATTGGAAAACAGAAATATTCATTTGGTGTTAGATATGTCACCGTGTGGTGTGGTGTCAGCCTCTGACATGGTCTCTGAGGGACTGGAGGAATGCTTTGAATGCTTTTAGGCCTGGTGGCCAGACACTGGACTTTTTTTTTGACTGGTTACTAGTGTTGTTTTTGGCAGTTTTAATTTTAGTTTTAGTCTAGTCTTTGTGTCAAACTGTCATTTTAGTTTTAGTCACATTCATACACTTTTTAGTCTAGTCAAGTTTCAGTCGACTAAAAGTCTGAGCATTCTAGTCTTATTTTAGTCAGAATAACCCATGAATAACCAATAACTGATGACATTTTAGTCAATGATTTTAATCTCTTTCTAGTAATGTCATTCTATTACAAAAACTAATTTTTCTTTTAGTCAAACACATTTCACAATTCAAACATGGTTATCTTATTATTATATTATTGTTACCATATAGACTCAGGAAAACATCCATTCCAGACATGGAAGATGCTGCTCAACATATTTATTTTCAGTTCCAACACTCTGTGTTTAGCAGATATTCTGGAAAAAACCCACTTTACACTCTTTCTGACAAACAAATACATATACACGCTATTCACTCTCTCTCACACACACACACACACACACACACACGCACACACACACATTCGTCAACAATATTGCATCATGTATTTCATTATAGTTATCGTCACACATTACGTTGCATCTCTTTTTCGTCATGAGATAAAGGTTCGTTGTGGACGATATTTCGTCATAATTTTGGTTGATGAAAGCAGCACTACTGTGGAATCCTACACTGCCACCAGGAAATATTCATCATGGGAGAAGTTTAAAAAAAAGTAAGAGTGAGTGGCTGTTGGGTAAGACGGTGGTGAAGTAATGCAGGAGGTACGAAGAGGTGGAGGAAGAGAAGAGACATCCTGAGAGAGAGCTGCTGAGGGAATGTAGGCCCGGGCTTGGCTGACCCGGGAGGTCAGCAGCAAATGTTGGTAGGAGTGCAGAGGGAGGAGTAGGAGGGTGAGAAAGCTGTTCCTTTTTTTTCTCTTCTCTCTCTCTCTCTCTAAAGCCTTTTTCCAGGATCCTGGGCTCCGCAGCACCACCGCAGAGCAGCGCTCGCCTTCGCCAACACACCTTACATAAACAGTTGACGAAGCAATCAATTACACCACCGTCATCTACCTGCTCTGTCACCGCCGCATGAACTCCTGGAGGAAAAAAAGGTGGTTTTTGGATGTGAAGAGTTGAGGAGAATTTTAGACCCGAGAGTGAAACCTGAAATCCGTTCGGTCACATTTGCGGCGGCGGCGGTGAGCAACAGCAGCGGTGATGAGAGAGAACTGGGCCGTGCCAAGCTGCCATCACCAATTCACTCCCGCTTTGCCTCTACACTCTGACTTTAACTCTCGTGGTCAAAAAGGCAAACACCATCTTGGCTGCTGCCTACTCGTATTCTGTATCTCTCTCTCTCTCTCTGGCCTCATCATTACTTCTCACTGCACATGTTTGTACCAGACGTCTCTGCCTGTGGATTGGTTGTGTGTGTGTGTGTGTGTTTGCACCCAGTTGTGATTCTCCTCTGCCTCTGTTTGGCTTAGAGCAGAGAGCTCCTACTGTAACACATTTAGATACAACATTAGAGTTAAGGACTTGCTGCTTGAATCATACGAGTCAATGGCAGCTATGTTTTCAGCATCATGTTTTCTATGCAGAAGCTTTTCCCTCGTCCTGCACACAGGACACAACTATATCTGTTAATAGAAGGGCTGACTTCAAATCAGTTGGTGTATTAAACTCAAGGGTTTATTATTCCAGTGTTGATGATGCTGCATTTTATTTATAAAGCACTTTACATTTTAGGAAGAAAATCTCAAAGTGCTACAGAAAGAAAAGCAATTAGCAGAAGAAAGAAATATAGAAGCAAAGTTTTAAGGGAGGGCATTTCACAGGAGAGTGGTGGTGGAGCAGAAGGCACAGTCCCCGATGGAGCCGGTCTTGGTCCTGGGGGCTGAGGTCTGTGGGGTGAGGAGGTCTTTAAGGTTACAGTATAGGGGGGCAAGGTTATTATAGTTTTCAAATTTCCATTATTTTTTATTTATATTAAGCTTTTTTATTTCAGTTTAGTTTGAGTTAGTTCAACAAGTGATTAAGCAGTTTTAGTTTAGTTTTTATTTTTGAGGAATCGACTAGTTTTTATTTAGTCTTAGACCGGCAAAGATAAACTTCCAAATTTATGGGATTTTTCCCTTTAATTGCATCCCATAATGTTCCCATCAGTCCTCATCATGTTACATTCACTCTTATCTACCTGTGGGTCGTACTCCAAGTCGTCCCGTATTGAGCTGTGACGTTTTCTTCTGCAGCTTTAGACATCTCTAAGAAAACTGCAACTAAGCTGATGTTATGTGACTCAACTTTAGTTTTTGTTCATTGCAATTTTTATTTAGTTCTTGTTTTTGGAAAAAAAAAAAAAAAAAAAAATTGTTTCAGTTTACTAAATTATTTTTTCACTACTAGTTTCAGTCAGTCTTAGTTAACTATAATAACCCCGATAGGGGGACATGGCATGGATGCACTGGAAAGTGAGGAGAGAGACTTTGTATTCTATCCTGGCGGAGATGGGAAGCCAAGCCAGTGTAGAGAGAGATTGAAGAATTGCTGTGGATGTGATCATATTTCTGTGTTTTGTATGATCTTGCTGGGGATCCCAATGAGAAGTGCGTTGCAGTAGTCCAGTCTGGAGGAGACAAAGGCCTGGACGAGTACGGTGGACTGAGTCTGGTTGTTCCTGAGGTGGTGCTATTTTGCAGAGATGTTTGATGTGACCTCAAAGGTTAAAGTGGTTCCTGACCTGTTGGCCACGACCCCCTGGTGGATGACAAAGATGTAAAAAATATTTGTAAAACTGCACAATTTTAGACCGATCAGTGTGATGAGCCAATGATGAGCGCTGTCATGACGCTGGCCTGCACCTCCTATACTTCTATACTACTTACTCAGTTTGATTGCATACTGCAGTGTAACGATCAATGCAACTACTTTTGATACTGTTAACAGTTAATTTCTTTAGAAATAGCTGATATAAATATATTAGTTCTAAATATGATAGTTGGAGTCAGATTCAAATTAGTATTAATGCATTTCCCTGTTAACTGTCACATTTTCTAAAAGCTAAACAGCAAAGAGAAAAACTGCAATGATCATCATAGCCAAAATAAATATCACTAAATTATAAAACTGTGTTTACAGCCAAAATGAAACACAATTAATGAAATCAAACAATATAGAAGATCTAATAGAAGACAAACATGCACATAATTAAGGCCTGCATGACATTATCAATTCCTCTTTGTGATCCTTTTAATGTGAGTCAGAAGTTGTAATTAACGTTTCAGTTAAGACTGAAAGTGTATTTATCTGGAGCTTTACAGTTCAGGGCTGTACATGTAAATAGTTTTTCTCATCTTCATGGATTGATCTACATCATTTTTTTTATCCAAATCATGAAAAACCTATGTGACCAACCAACTGTTCAAAACTCTTGAGTAGTCACTGTAAAATGCTGAAATGTTTACACATACGACCATTCATGTTTTTTTGGGTTTTTTTCTCATTGAATTACTGAGATTATAATCTGATAATGTTAACCCTTCCAGCACTGCTTTATAGAGCCTCTCCTCACACACATTCTCTTTTCTGTGCGTTTTCACCTGTAGCGTTAGCATAGCATGCTAACAGACAGCCTCTGATAAAGAGCTTGACTGAAGGTGACACACGGCGTCGGACAGTCAGGCTGATGTGTGTGTGTGTGTGTGCTGTGGGCGGTGGGCACACTCTGTCACCTGTTTGTGAAGCTCCTTCATGATAGCCTCATGCCAGTTGTGACATTCAGGTTTGATATATTTAGACATATTTTCTCCCAAAACACAAACTCATCCATTGTTTAGAAAAAAATGTTTTTTTTATTTATATTCTCCTCGTGGTCCTCTTTACTTCATTGAGAGTTTTAACTGGGGTGGGCCTGCATGTGTCTGCCAGTATGTGTGACATTCGGCCTGGTAATGGCAGCTAAAAGTGTCCAGTGTTACATTTATAGAGCTCTGTAATGGGCGTCACGTTCCTCTTTAGAAGGACTGCTGTGCTGGTGCGTGTGGTTTCATCCTGTGCACCGCGGCTACAAATGGAGGTTTTGTAGAACATCATGTGGTGCACGCCGGTCAGCAAGGGAACGTGACACTCGCTGCACACGCAACACGTGACTCCCTGCAGAAAACCTGATTATGATATCAGTGCCCTTCTCTCACTCTCTCATTGTTGTGTGCGTGAGCAGAAGGCTCTGGATGTATTCTCCTCACCGGCGTTGTCCTTTATATTTGTTGTCGAGCTTAATCCTAAGACTGTGATTTTATTGGATTTGTCTGTTTTGTGTTGTGTATTAGAGCCCAGAATGAATTCAACTCAGGACGGCCTTTGTTTCATGCAGAGGCATCAAGACATTACAAGTTACTGCGATACCCTCCTTCGCTTTCAATTTCTCTTTTAGTTCTCCAGCTCAACATGCCTCCTCTGCTCTCCTATTCTCTTTTAAGCTTCACTTGTTCTCTTTCATTCTTTTTCTGTATGGCACCCCTATTTCTTTCTCTCTCTCTCTGTCCAGGTCCTCTGTAATGTTTGGGAGTCTAGTTTGAAAGCAACTCCCGCTCTGCTGCATGTTTGGTAGTAGCTGAGATGAAAAGCAGCCTTCATGTCGTGTCAAATGGCTTTTTTCAAGGCCGGCACAGCGCGGCCTAACTAACTTGCTGACCGTGTTGCAGCTACTGCAGAGCCTCACACATCTCTGTCGTTTCTGCTCAGTCTGTTGTTTTCTCTGCCCGTGTTATTTCACAACTAATCTCCCTGTTAAGTTAAAGGGATAATTCAACATTTTGGCAAATTGGCCTATTGCCATAATTACTAGTTTTAGTATTGTTCGTTACCTTTATTTGTCGGTGCAAGCTGTTTTCATAACAGCGGAGCAGAGCCACAAGCTGCTCAGAGCTACGCTATAGAAGCTCATGGAATTTCTTGGTTTCCCTAATCAAAGTCATCAAATACACAATCCAACAACTCCAAAACGCTCTCGTAGACAAATTGTGACTTGCACATTCACCACGCTATGAGATATTAATGGGGCGTTATGAGACGGAGTTGTTTTCGAGGCAAAATGAAAAAAACGGAAATACTGCTAAGACTATACGGATTATAGCAATGGGCCAATTTGCCAAAATGTTGAACTATCCCTTTAACAAACACTGTCCGTCCCACTTTCTGTCTTTCTAGTGTGGAGCATCAGCACAGTGAGGGAGAAGCTGCTGCCTGCTGGGGCCGCAGCCTTAGCTGCATAAAATCTTACAGTAAATGCCATAACAGTTTATTGGCATTGTACATGAATAAAATGTTATTACATAATGTATAATTGTTCAGTCAACTAATCATAAAATCTATAAAATGTCAAGAACATTTTATGGATTGACCAAATTGATTTGATAATACTGAGGATGGAGAAATCATCGTTAGACACCAAAATTTCATACCTAAGGAGCAGATGTCATCAGCCAATAAACATGCAGCATGTTAGGGCCAGGCTCTAATAGTGCTGGCAATTGGCTGTTTGTTTACAGTGTGTGTGAAGAGACCTGTGAAGAAAAACTCAAAGATTAAACGATAGTCAAACTAAAAGGTGTAGCACACACATGAAATAAGTATCCAAAAAGTATTTCAGAGAATCTGTATTTGAGTCATGTTATTGTATCAGCACCAGTATCCCTACACTGTCCCCCCTTTCTCCCTGTCTGCAGTGTGAACCTGCCTCAGCGGTGGATGATGTCCACAAGACGTGATAGACATAAAAAGCCTTATGCATGTTACATACAGTAGAGACAATATGTTATATTGACTTATTGGTGATTCCATCTCCTCCAAGTGAAAACAGAGTGCTTCTTCCTCTGCTGACAAGTGTTTTCACAGTTCACATTAGATCTAACAGGAAAGGCAGTGGGGTCAATTGATGACATTGATAACGAGACAATTATTGGTAAACTGGTGAACTGACTAATTAGCAGGACAAGTTACATAATCGCAGGTCAACGTGTCTGCTCTGCTGGGCTCCATACGGGATGTATGAGCTCTTACTGTGCGTTGTCTTGTATATGTAGCAGGTCTGTCACTTTTTTATCCAGTAAAGACGGTGGGGGACAGTGACGCATCAATTTGCTGCATCAGGATTTTTTTTCCCCTTCCAAGGAATTTCCTTTTCACATTTTTGCTAACTCCGGCTAACATGGGGAATTTCCAGCTGCAGCGCACCATGTGACTGACTTCTTTCATATCACTTCTGAAAACCCACAGACTTGCTTTTATGTGATGTCATCTTTTTCTTCTTGTTGTCATCTTTTGTTCAGTTTTTATTCCCTGTCTGAATGTACCCTTACTGTACTTTCTTCATTTGTTTAGTTTCTCATTCTGCTTTTAGAATCACTGTCACCGCCCCTTCACTGTTGCCTTGTTTCATCTCGGTTTTACTCAGATGCTCTTACTTTATCTGTTCTTAGATTTTTACTTTTACACCCTCGTCTCATCTCCTTCTATCATATATACACTCCCTTTTTATCTAATTAACAGTCCTGCTTTTTCATTTAACTCCTCTTTCCTATGGTTTATGGCACTTTTTTGTGACTGTGTCTCCTATGATTTCTATTATGTGTATCTTGTGCTTTTAAAGGTGCTATATAAATAAAGTTGGAGAACAGTAGTAACAAGAGTAGTGCAGTATAGCTCTGTAAACATGTGACTTTTAGCTGATACTGTATCGGGAGCGTGCCTATGTTCCCACAGCCCTATGTTCCCTCAGCCCTATGTTCCCTCTGGACTCTCTCTACCTATCTGGACTCTACCTATCTGGCCTGTCTAGCCTCTACCTGGTCTTTTTACTAAACTTAACCAACTCCTTTCTTCATTGCCTAAACCCAACCAATGGTGGGACCAAAGGGCTGAGGGAACATAGGGCCCAATTTTCAGTGACAACAAAAGTTAGAAATGAGGGAACATAGGGCTGTGGGAACATAGGAATGACCCCACTGTATCGATGAGAACCCTCTCCAACAGAGTAGAATTTCTAATGCCTGCACTTGATGAAATAATTATAGTGATTGGTTTAAGACAGAATATCAGGTGGAAAACCATGTGAGGATAATGGCCTACAACCCAGTTCATGTGATGATAACAGTGTGGGAGCTTGTGCGGCTCCTCTGTGGCAGCAGGAGGGAAACGTGGTTTGGTCGCGTTCAGCGTGTGAGTGTGTGCTGACAAGGCACCGAAGCTCAGTGTAGGAGTGAGTCATGGACATGGAATACACTGTCAGGGAATGAAACCAAATTCAAATGGAATATTGGCTAATATTTTGGATCTGGAGCCCCAGTATGTAACTTATTTGGCTTTTTATTAGCAAAAATCAAATATGTCTTTCATAAATACGTATTTCACTGAAGTTGAATCACACCCGCATACAAATGAAAGCTTTCTGGTACCTTAGAATGAGTTGTTACAAGTCGTTATAAATACATAAGTGGGCGACGCACCGAACCGAGGCGGCCATGTTGCATCGCCATTTTTTACGTTGAGTGGCAGCGTGACCGTAGGTAACCACGGAAACTCAGCGGAGCTGTGGGCTCGGCCTGTTAAAACTGTCACCACTGTGTAGTGTGAGGAAGGACGGAGGCACTGGTGTTGCATTCAGGTGCAGTCAGGCAGACGGCCGTCGACAAACCAACCGGATGTCATTTTACTCGACGAGAGAAAGACGGTAAAACAATACCACATCACCATGACAACATATTGTCACGCCTGTATTGTTTTGCCTCGTGCTGGCGGACCACTTGTTTACATAGACGCTTGTTTATCCTGTTACATGCAGCGTCTGTTGTCTGTCTGACGTCTGCCCCATTTCACGTTAATGCAACATCAAGAATACGTTCAGATATGCAACCGCACCGCTAGATGGGGGGAATTCCTACACATTATACCTTTTAATATTCTGATTTCCATTGGCTGTTGCTCATTTCCTGTCTTTGTTGGTTGTAGAGCGACAGTACTTCCTGTTCACACTTCCAGCCAACACTCCTCCACCTCCTGCATCATTCCCTTTGAGGACTCCTCACTGCTGCACAATCAGTTGAATCCCATTTGGGCTGAGCTGACGAGCGGCGTGCGCAGGACGCTGCAGAGTGAGTAACACACAGCGGAAAGTGTCTTAATGATCTCCGCTCGCCTCTCCTCACGCACTCAGTCCAATAGGAGCCACAGAGGAAAACCATCAGCCCACTGGAAGCCTTATAGACATCCCACCAATACATCCATAAACAATGTGCTCACGAGGGAGCCCACAGTTCACCGCTGCCATTTCCGTGCGGGACCGAGAGAGAGAAGGAGGGGAAGTATCGATCAGTCCTTTCACTAATGCTGATCACCTCATAAACATCCCAGTAAACGGCTGTTTGGAGACCTCCAGACTTCCTGCGTTGATGGTCAGATGGAGATTAACTCCAGCTCATGGTGGTTAACTGCTTCTTCAGACTGCAGTGCATTTTGGCCTCAGCTTGTGAAGTGAAGAAGGAGCAATTTCCTCTAAAAATGCATTATTAGTTAACAGTTGTAGTAGTGCTTTGTTATTCCAGGGATTGGCAGCTAAAATGAGCACAGGGTCTGTGGCAAATGGGTTCGCACGCAAGCGAAACTTTCACAATCATTTTCACTGCTCCCAGGATAAGAGAGCTGATATCCCATTCTTTTTCAACGGTGTGTGTGTGTCTGTTCTTCTGATCTCCTCTGATGAAGGGAAGATTTAGAAGAAAGACAAATGTATTTCTTTTTTCTTCTCATTCACTCTTCTCATTAATAGCGGAGGTCAGTGCACAGAGCCTTGTGACAGTTGGCTACACAGTGTAATCTAACTGTTGCTCTGATGGTGTCGGTGTTTTGTGTTTCGCTTCCTAAATTGTGTCACCAAGACCACCTGTCCCTACCAGCTTTGTGACTAAATGTTGTGCGACCAGTCATGAGAGCTGAGACGGCACACCGGACACATCGCATTTGCATTTGTGTCACGCGGAAACAGGAAAAGAATTCTAAATGAATAATGTATAATGTTCGTCAATGTATGAAAAGTGTGCCACGGGACAGGAAGGTGGTGGAGGAGGGAGGGGGCTGCAGTGATGTCCAGCGTGCATGGCTGAGATTGGAGTGAAAGGAGACTTTAAAGGGATAGTTCAACATTTTGGCAAATTGGCCCATTGCCATAATCTCTAGTTTTAGCAGTAGGTTTGTTACCTTTAATTGTCGGTGCAAGCTATTTTTGGCAGAGCAGAGCCGTGAGCTGCTCAGAGCTACGCTACGGAGGCTTGTGGAATTTCTTGGTTTTGTTCATCAAACTCATCAAATACACAATCCAACAACTCCAAAACGCTCTGGTGGACAAGTTGTGACCTGCACATTCACCACGCCATGAGATAATAACGGAATGTTACGAGACAGAGTTGTTTTCTAGGTAAATTCATGCGAAACCGCTGATGCGCCTTCCCGTTGGCAAGCAGTCTCTGCATTTGCCTCAAAAACAACTCTGTCTCGTGTCCACCAGAGCGTTTTGGAGTTGGTGGATTGTGTATTCGATGAGTTTGATGAGGGAAACCAAGAAATTCCATGAGCTTCCGTATAGCGTAGCTCTGAGCAGTTCGCGGCTCTGCTCTGCCGTTCTAAAAACAGCTTGCACTGACAATTAGAGGTAACGATTCCGAACCTACTGCTATGACTATAGGGATTATGGCAATGGGCCAATTTGCCAAAATGTTGAACTTTCCCTTTAAGGCACACCAATGAATCTGATGGAGGTCATGATAGTGGAGCTACTGAACCAGACTAAGAGGCCATCTAAAGGCTCAGGAAACCTTTACAGGTGTTTGGAGTCCATCAGCTGATTAGAGCAAGACACCATTAGGTTACAATAGTGAACTTTTTAAATTTTCTAATGTTTTGAGATACTGAATTTGGGGATTTCATTAAATGTAAGTCATAATCATTACAATTTAGAGAAATAAAGACATGAAATATTTCAGTCTTTTGTGTAATGAATCTATATTATGAGTTTCACTATCTGAATTGAACTCCTGAACTGGTTCTGCCCAGCTGAAAACAGCTTCTTCCTGTATCTGGAAGTTAAGTGGACGAAAGCAGTGAGCCTGAACCATAACAGTGAATCTTGTCTGAGGTTGGCGGCTACAGAGTCCGGTGGTGATTTAATATGGGTTTGGCACAATGAGAGAGAGCTTTGACATTCATTGGCGATTCCTGCCATTGTTAGCATAAAAATATTGACCGGTGCAGCTTTAAGCAAAATAAAATGAGAAAAAAATGCGACTATACTTCCATTAGCTGGGTGGAAACACTTCCAAAGGTTTCGGCAAAACAATCACTGGTGAGAAAAACAAAGTCCTGTAAGAATTGTGAGCCTGAGGCACTCAGGTGTAATTGACAATATAAATAAAGGAGTTTATTGTGTATCTCACTGGCATCGTATGCTGGGACTGTTGATGGAACTGAGCCATTATTGTTAGGCCTAAAATAATTTGTTTTATTAAGGAATTTTTTATCACTCAAAAAAGACCAATTCAGTGAAAGGCATCGGAGCTGTATGTGTCCCATGCAGCAGAGTAATGAATTTCTCCTCCCATACTCCTATCTCCACAATGACTCACCTATTTGTGTCTGGACCTGTCGAGCCGTGCTCAGAGACAAATGGCCAGTGTGTGTGACTATTATTATTACATCCTGTATCTGTGTGTGTCTGTGTGTGTGTATCAAGACCACATTAAGTGTGAGTGCATGTGTTGGCATGAGTCTTCTGGAGAGGATGCAGAGCAGGAGGGGACATCACAGGAGGCCAGGATGTGACTCAGTGGACAGAGATTAAAGGCACGCCACCCACCTTTCATTCAGATCTGTTTTATTTATATAATTCTTTAATTTTAGTGATGTGTAAAAAAAAAAAAAAAAGTCGCAGCGGCTGCATGCCGATGCCAATCCACTGAACTTCCAGTGGAGCAGAATGTGGGAACCGGTGCATGGGGGTGTGTTGAAGGCTGATGGTGCAAAAATACGGGGGGTGAATCTCATCAGCATTTGACTTTCCCAAACGGAAAACGGCGGAGGAGCACGGGCAGCGACGAGGAAAACGCTCCATCCGTAAAGACGCTTTTGTGTCTTTGCAAGTCATCTGAGTCACTTCGCCGCCCGCCACCGAGCTCTCCCCTCTGCACACTGATCATCCAGAGTCTATGGTCTGCATGTCACTGTCCTTTATTATTAACACGGCTCTACCCAGCCAGCCGGAGCTGCAATATTAAATTCAAAAAGCTCTTTTCTTCTCTGCTTTGAGTTCAAGTGTCTCTCAAATTTGCCCAGCTCCCCGGGGGGAAACGGGCCGGCGTACTTTGTGTTACACAGAGCACATTTCTTCTTCCTGGAGGATTATGAAAAGCATCTTAGTCGTGTAGGAGAATATCAAAGTTTCATCTTCAAGGTAAAACTTACAGAGGCGCATTAAGGAAATATTATCTCTGATCATCATGAGTAATAACCATAATAAGTCTATCACATCTCACTGTCCTTTTTACATCTTTATGATGCAGTATGCTGATCCCGCTGGGCCGGTGTTCAAGGACACACGGCAGTCAGGTCTGTCTCTTCCTGTCAGCATCATGTGTTAACTGTCGAGTGTGACGACGTGTCTGTACATGTGGCTGTTATTCAACACTGGAACTCAGGAACTAGTCTCATCTAGGTCTGACTGTCTGATAGCACCGTGCCAGAGTTGGAGAATGCTCCGTCTCTAACTACTGTCATTCTGCTGCTGGGGGGGGAAAGGCTCTGGCACAGCTTCTTCTGTGGCGTTGAGCCCAGGATGCAGCGATGATGTGGAGGGAAACTAGTTGTGCATTAGTGAGTCTGTACATGTGTAATTGGTCATTTTGATGAATGCGATGCCAGATTTTGATTGTTTCCTTTTTGCCCTGTTACTGTATCTCAACCCTGCCTGCCACCATTCCAAATTCCACACTCAGTGGACAGAAACACATCTTTCTTAACAGGGTTTTTACTGCTGTGCTGATAGCCGAACGTCTCATTTCTAGGTGCTGCTGCGTTTCTTTTTTTTTCTTCTTTGACACGGGTCTGGTCTGGATTTCTCCTGACGGCCAGTCCAGCAGCCTGCAGTGCGAAACACAAAATCAGAGATTGGCTTTCACCGTCACAGCTTCTGCTTCAATGGCCTAATTATCTTCATGTTGACAGTGCATTATGCTGTTCTGTTGTGAGATTATTTTCTATTAGCAAATGGTTGTAAATGTGTTTTTGATGCCTGGCCAAGTGGTGCTCTCCATGGTGCTGAACAGTGGCTCTCATTCTGGCATGTCACATTAGCTTTCACCTACTGTATTGTTATGTATCAGCCTGTGTGAAGAGAGAAAGAAACTCATAGGTCACAGGTTTAGACCTCGTCCTGTTTCCTTAAAGGGATAGTTCAACATTTTTGAAAATTGGCCCATCGCCATGATCCCCCTAGTAATAGCAGTAGGTTCGTTACCTTTAATTGTTGGTCCAAGCTGCTTTTAGATCGGGGGAGAAGAATACCGAGCGGCGCAGCTACACTACGGAGGCTAATGGAATTTCTTGGTTTTGCTCATCAAACTCAGCAAATACACAACCAAAAAACTCAAAAACGCTGTGGTGGACAAGTTGTGACCTGCACATTCACCACGCTATGAGATAATAGCGGAAAGTTGCGAGATGGAGTTGTTTTAGAGGCAAAGTCGGACTTTACACTCTAGACGGCTGCTCGGCGGAGTGATTTCAAAAGCGCCTGTTTACTGCAGATACGTCCGTATACTACGGCACTGGCTGAGGTGCGCACACTGTGTCCCTCCGACCAGTGGTTCACTGAAGAAAGTAGTTCCGAGTATTTGCTTCACTTCTCTTAACTTTCCGCTATTATCTCATAGCGTGGTAAATGTGCAGGTCACAACTTGTCCACCACAGCGTTTTTGAGTTTTTTGGTTGTGTATTTGCTGAGTTTGATGAGCAAAACCAAGAAATTCCATTAGCCTCCGTAGTGTAGCTGCGCCGCTCGGTATTCTTCTCCCCCGATCTAAAAGCAGCTTGGACCAACAATTAAAGGTAACGAACCTACTGCTATTACTAGGGAGATCATGGCGATGGGCCAATTTTCAAAAATGTTGAACTATCCCTTTAAAGGGATGGTTCAGCTTTTTTGAAGTGGGGTTGTATGAGCTACAAATGCCCATTAAGTACACTAGATGCAGTAGAAAGGTCTCTGCGGGTCTCAGTGGGGGGAACTATCCCTTTAAGTGGCTCTAATTAAAGAGTGAGCTCTTCCAATCATTTGCTCATGCGAAGACAACAATGAGATGCACCTGGTCAGCTTGTTACCCAGCATCCTTCACTCCTAATTCTGTGCCACTGTCAGTCAGCAGCACCGTCCTTCATTTTGGCCTTGATTGCCTGTGAACGCAAGGACCTGCACCTCTCACTCTGCACTAATTAGCAGCACAGCTGTCTGTATAGAACATTAGTGTCCCCTTATACCCATTCAGTCTACAGCTAATGGTTCACCCCCCTGCCCCACACCAGCCCACCCTCTCTCTCTAATGGCTTGCACTGTGTCAAGGCATTGTGGGTTATCTGTATCAACTTGTGACCAGCGGTGGCCTCTTAATGGGGTTATTTTAAATCCTGATTTCTGCCTGGCTGTCCATCTTTTAAGCCTAATCACACGTAAACCTGAAATAAAACAAGACTGTGGATGGCAGATGGCCACTGCTTGTTAGCAGGATCCAAAGATAACGTGGGGCAGATTTCATTACCTTTTTTCCACGAAGGTAATCAAACACCCATCTGGGAAATGTTGAATTAAATGACAAGTCTGCTTGTGTAGTGCTGATGCTCTTAGGTCTGTGTGTGTTTTGCAGTTTTCTTTCAAGAGCACTTCACTGGAATAAATGAACATTTTTTATACTGGCTCTCTGATATCTTAAAGTGACTGATACGGCATCATCATCTGTGAACTTTGAGTTAGCAGTAAGTCGTTCTAATATTTGCAAAAGCTGTAAGGACTTGTGGATATTGACAACTGTTAATTGGCCTCAGTTAAATATAAAGGGTTCTAATCTATCAAGCTCAGAGACTCTTCTGACCTGTAATCCTCCTCCAAATCACTTTATAATGATTTTATTCTTCACTATGGTGTTTGAGGGACAGACGTTTCAAACACTTGGGAATGCATAAGTGACACTAAGGCACAAGACAACAACATAGTATTTTAGAAACTCTTACGTTAAAGAACTTTTAGTCAATGCAAAACTATTGAGATGACAACAGAGTGATGAACAAAACTAGCTTTGGAGAATGAGTACCAGGAGCTTTGGTTTGGGATCACCTCCATGCAGTGCTGACATTCACATCCACAAATAGCAGTCAACACAGGACAACCATCTTCAAATCCTCACCTTGAAGAGGAACTATGCAGGATGTGTTGCTTAACTATGTTACATCTTTACCTTAATTAAACAATTTTGGACTAAGTGTGATGGTTTAATAAATGGCTTAACTTGTGAAGGAGAATGGAGGCTCTCTGCCTTCCATGTGTGTGTCACTTATTGCGTCTCTTGGCTGAAAAACAACTTTGTAAGATCGGGACCGCCGCCCCGGTGTCCCAGCTCTCGTCTCTGCATCACCGGGACACAAATGCGCTCCGTAACCCGTAAACTCTTGTTTATGATGGATTAAACTACACAAATATACACGTTGTAACATGGTATATAACATTATCTACTGCTCTATTGATTGATTTCTCGCCAGCTGTAGTAAACAAATGCACATGGCCAGGAGGGTTAGCAAAACAGCGGAAAAGCGACCAGACCTGCATAGTTCCTCTTTAAATCAAACATGTCATTCCAGCTCCAATATTTGGTTTAGTTTGAATAATGCATTAGAAGTCTGATTCACTATATTCTCCCGTTTGTGGCGCCAAAAAAATGTAGCAGCATGCCACTTAGTGAAGAGGAAGAAGAAGAAGAAGACTACTTACAGGTCAACATAATGTAAACACATCATGCTTTAAATGTATAGGAGGAAGTGCAGTAAACAGATTCATGAGGGATGAAGTGTGTTTGTGCCATAAAACTCCACAGGATGCAGCCATGTTTTGTTATTCAGTGAAATTGTGATTTTGTCTCCGTGCCTGTGAGTCTTGTATTCGTTCATCATTTATGAATACATTAGGTTTGGCTTTGTATCAAGGAAAGTTTATCCCACATTTTAACTAAAGATGATGGAAAAAAAACAAACAAACAAACCTGCAGATGATGTTGAAATGTTGACTAGGCTCTGACTCACTGTTTTTTATTTATTTATTTAACACAGCAGTGAAAGGCTCGACTTCCTTCTTTGTTCTTTTTGCTCTACTGTCATGCATGGCCTTGATTCTGCAGCCGCCCTACAGGAGCAGATCTGAGCCTCCGCCTCTGCAGTCTCTATGATACAGTAGTGCACAAGTTCTGCTGTTCACCGACATTATGCTGATTATGTACAGACAGAGTTCCAGCCTGCTCACCTACTGTACTGCCAACATTTGTAGCGACTTAAACAACAAAAACACAAGGCTAAAAATGACAATGTATCGCAGCTCGTCCTAACATTAGGGAGTCAGGCAAATCCTCCAAAAACCATAAAGCCCATCCATGCGGAGTTTGACGGGCGTCTTTCTTCCTCTCTGTCCCTCAGCACCATTAAAAGGAAGGGAGAGTATTTTCAGGATTAGAGGGGTTTGCAGACTGCCACAGGCTGTGGACAATTGATCATTACACATCCCTGCACTCCACTCCCCTCTCCCTTCCCTCCTTTACTTGCCGTGCTTTTCTTTCAGGCTGTGTCCACAATTACCTCTGCTTCTCTTCCTCCTCTCCATCCTTTTCTTACCTATTCCCTCTTCTCCCTTTTCCCCCTAATGTCATTCCAGCTCATTTTCCGTTACCGTCCAGATTTATCCTCTCTGCAGAAAAGAGCTTTAAACCAAACCGCCCGTAGAGAAGGAACTCCAGTATCTCAGAAAGCAGACAAAAGAACTTTCTCCTACTTTCAGACATGGGTTTGCTCACTAACCCTAATGAAGGACCAGATAAGTTTAGGAGCGTGTTTGAAATTTAATGAAGAACTCATCAGTTCAGATTTCATCTTGCATTTTTCCGATGTGATCTGTCTTTTCAGTTTCCTCACTTCTCACATATTTTGGCCACATGTCATGATGTTTGAGATGCAATTGTGAGTTTGTTGCTGATTTGGAAATCAAACTCATTTTCCCTGAGCAGAAAGTGAGATGATGATTACCTCACTATAATTCTGGAGCAAAATTTGTAAGAGCACATTTTGAAGAAGAAGAAGACTAAGCCTTCCTCTCTCACCTCCAAGGTTCAGTACCAGTCTTAATGATTTCAACTGTGCGCCTGAAACAATCCTGAGGTGCCTGGCATTTTGGCAGATGGCTAAAAATACTGTAATTCCCCTGAACTTTAGCGGCCGTTACCATGGCGAGGAGACCCTTCATAGGGCAGAGAACACAATGTAGATGTGTTCTCTGCAGAAGATAAAACCGTAGTGTTGTGATCAGTAGGGCTGTAGCCGATATCCAAGTACTCAAGTACTTGAGTACTCGCTCAGTGTGGGCAGCATCAGACTGCCCTTTCACTACTCGGATACTCGCGATACTCCCAAATGGGGACATTCGGATAGTAAAATATGCCACTTGTTGCAGCCCTAGTGATCAGCTTCAGCCTCTGTCGGTGTATACATGATCCAAATCACATGTACCTATTCATGTAATTCAGTGGATTATGTGGATTATTGATCCCCATGATGCCTTTGGTTTCAGTTACGGAACCAGACATGATGTGTAACCAGAACATCATGTGTAATTGCAGTTATAGTAATGGAAACATATGAAAATCTGGGAACTAAATCCTTACCAAACAATTTCTTCACCACTGTGTTAACGAAGGTGTGCAATATCACATATTAAAATGGTGAAATTCAACTCCTGTTGGAAACCTCCTAAAAATCTGCTCAAAGTTGGGGTACCCAGAACCAATTTAAAAAAAAATTTCACATAACCTCAACTTTTCTGCAAATTTGCTGTCATAGACCACTGTGGCCAAATTAGTATATTCCGGAAGGTTAAATTTATACTATGACACTTTATATCATGCCTTTATGTTACTACAGTAATTATTAGATACGTATACAATAATTAGAGGCGTTTTCATTCAAATTGTTAATTTAAATCACTGAATTATTCATTAGCCAATAATGTTGAAAATGTCTTTGGACTTGATGACAAAAAGACCTGCTCGTAGCTCCCAGGGGTCATCCTTCTTGTTACAACATTATGACTCAAACAAGGACCAAAAAGTTCAAATCCGTCAATCACAGACAGCAGACAGACACTTCACATGAGAAACCTGTCATGGTTCAGTCTTCTATTCCAGGCACATGGTGTATGTGCAACAACAAAGGCTCAGGGTTGAAGGATGACAAAGCAAAGTGAATCAGAAGAATAAATAAATCAAGCACTTTAAATGAGTAATCAAGAACAACAGAGTCGGATTTACTGAGTTAAAGTGATAGGAATGTACACTCTCATTTACTGGCATGCACAGTCTGAGGGCCAGTCCTTATTTGATCGTATCCACCACTGCCCCGGCCCGTTAAGAACCAGTTTTTAATTGACTTTACAAAGACAGACTTTGACTGTGGACCTCAGATAGTTTCCTGCATTTATCTGGCACACAAAGTAATCTTATGCCAGACTGTGGTGCAATGAATTTCAGTTACGTAGAGACAAAATACAAAGTGTCTGACTGAGGAACAGCGTCCATCCTGTCAGCTGCATTTACCTCAGGGCTTTTTTTGTAGGAATTTCACAGCCACAAAGACAATTATTTCAGAAGATAAATATACTAAAAAGGGGGGGGGGGGGTTGCCCAGGTCAGCACAGGTAATTTGTTATTTCCATGCCATTGGTCTTAGGTAGGGATGCATGATAACTTTTTCCTACTGATAACTACGGATCTAACTATTTCCTACGGATAACCAATAACATTGTTAATAGTTGATAAACACATCTGAAATTAAAAGGAGGATGTGATAAATTTGACATTATAGTTCTGCCTCTGACATAACTTAATATTGTAACTGACAACTACCGTTGTAATCACAGCAAAAACAACAAAAAAATAAAAAAAAATGTTATTGTTCCAAAACAACTTAAGGGGCAAAAGGATTGAAAATGAGCAAAATCAAGGCAGTGTTGACTAATTATAATTGGCTGTAGTAATTAGCAGCAAATGTCATTATCTGAATTATGGTAATAATAGGTATAGATAGTTATCATCCATAGTTTTAGGTCTGAGTCTTATCTGGATAAGACTAATACACTGTACATTAACAAAATTAAGAGTGGTCTAACTCCACAGAGCAGTCTGAAATATCTCTCTGAAACCAGAGAGAACCAACCATATGTGAGTCCAAGCAGCTCCGTTGGCGCAGACATCCAAGTCACAGACAGAACGAACTGTGGTCCGATATGAGAAGCTGTCAGAATATTCTTTGTCTCTTTCCTACACCTCTGTGAGAAGCAGAGACTCGGCTCATCCCAAACCACCTGACCATGACTGCTGCAAGTCACACTCGTCAAAAAAGTTAGACATTTCTAAGATGCCTCATGAATGTGTCACTCTGGGCAAGTTTTCAACAGTTCTCTCTGAGCAGTGTACCATACCTGAATACATTACTAACCCAGAGCAGCTTCACTTTTAATGTCCGTGTGGTGTCGTCATACTTGAAACAGAAGATACAACACCATCTTTGTACAACATGAAACAAGCAGGCTTGTGATGTGCTGCCATGTGGTCTAAGACTACACAGTTGTTTTTGTCTTTCATGGTGGTCACCATGTCAGATTAAACCATCACAGTGGCAGAAACTATTGCCGTGTCTTGGTCGGGAGACTGGCAACACTACAAGACCAATCATCGTTCACGACCGATCATGACCCTGCGCGGGTTCATAGGCCATTGGGGCGGCGTCACAACAAACTGTCAATCATGGCTACTAGGGCTGCCCCGATTAATCGACTTAATCGATTACGTCGGTGATGTAAATACGTCAACATGTACAACATACTGTCGAGTTGTCGATTACGTTGATTAAACACAGCAGACATTAACGTTTACAAACAGAAGTGGACGCTCGTTAACCGATTAATAAAGGTTAAAGGGACAACGAGGAGTTTTGGAAAAGTGAAGTGTTTCCACACTACATTTATGAGCCTCCGCGCACCGTGAAATTCTTTGACCGGCGCAAGACAGACTCATGTTTTCATTCTTCAAGAATTAAAGTCAGAGGTTGGAAGACGATCACATACCGTCGTAGTTCCGACCATAAACGGTGATTCGGCGGCGTTATTCTCATGACTCGCCACGAAACCGAAAGTAAAGAAACGCTGGTCTTCTCGCCCAGCATTTCCACCACCACTAATAATAACAAAATAACCATAGAGACAAAACAATATATTTATCGAAAATGGGCCCATTAACAAGTGTGGGTAACGGAGATTCATCCACATTAATATGAGACTTTTTTATTGTCGCGGAATTTTTCGTTCTGCCGATGGAGAAACTCCTCGTTGTCCCAGTTTAAAACTTCAGTTGGTAACAATTATTCAGTCATATTTGCTGGAACTGTCACTATATTCTAATAATCGGACATTAAATGGGTAATTTAGGACAAAATCCATCTCCTCTGGCTCCACCTACAGCCTGCAATTTGCCAAAATCCACCACGACCGACGATTCTCCTCCAGTCAGGTAGAGGGAGCAGGAGGAGCAGCCAATCACAGCTCCTACACGTCGGAGTAAGACGAAAGTGAAAGTAAACGCCGCGACTTGGTCGGAAATTTCAAGACGATACACCGCCAGCTCCCTCTCTCACCTCTGTGTTTCATGGACTAAAGAGCTGCAGGGAGAGAGGTGTTAGAACCACAGGGGATTCAGTGTAAAATGTAATTTTTTGTAGAGGTACAATATGCCCAGTGTCTGCCCACGGTGAAGAAATGTATCATCAGTCAACGTTTATCAACTACATGACCCTGCAAACATGTGAATTGAATGTACAACTCATATTCGTTGAGCATTAAGCTGACTGACTCACACTCACTCCATCTGTCAGCCAGGTGACTATATGTGTATATTTGTGTGTGTGTGTGTGTGTGTGTGTGTGTGTGTGTGTGTGTGTGTGTGTGAGTGATAGTGTGCACAAATGAAAGGGAAGAGAAGAAAGAGAAGCTGCATAGGGAAGAAAAGATAGGAAAAGAGTACAGAGGAAGCCATTCATCACAGCCAATCCACAGGCTCAGCCAGCTTAATGAAGACAGATAGTGGCTCTAGCTGTCAACACAAGAGAAGCTTATCTCTATATTAACCACTCCCGCCATTAGGGAACACACACCGTCCACATGTTCCAGATTGATCTGGAGCATTTAGCGACTGGGTGGACGCCCTAATTAGGCCCAAGTTTGACACGAGGCCTTGTTTTCCTGTCCCCTCTCTCTCCTCGAGGTGGGGTGACCTTGTCGCTTCAGTCAGAGGAGCAGAAACAGCCCCTTCCTTTTGGTGGGAACTGAAGTTTGAAGGAAAAAACCTCCACCTGCTCTCACACAGATTTCACTGGCCACTGCAGCAGCTGCAGTCCTGCAACACCGTGGCTTCCTGTCTGATGTGTGAACCAGCGCTCGGAGCCACACAAAGTGACAGTGGGCAGCCCTGTCACCGTCATATCAGAAAGACTGTCCTGTAAGCCATGTTCTATGACCCAGAGCATCCGCGGTGTCATGTGACACAGTATTGATCCAGATGGAGAAATTCTATTTTGGTTTTTTTCCCCCCCTCCTGCTTCACAGGAAGGCCAGAGGTCAGGGTCAGGTGCACCGTACTGGCTCATGGGCTGGCAGGGATTCATTGTCTTCACTGCAGATAATGGATCTTGGCGAGACACTTAATTTCTCATTGGCTCAGGGAGATGCACTGTGGTGACCCTTTGTTCAGACTCCTCTGCTGGGAAAAGATGACTTCCCCCCTTTGGGTAAAGAGAATATTGAAACAAAAGGTCGGGGTCATTCTCTGTAGGTGCCCCCACATTGCCCCCAGTGTTTACAGGGAGAAGTTATATTCTCGCTTTTTAGTCTGACAGTAAACACTCACATTTTACGATGGAAGCAGTTGGTTTGATTTGAACCTCTCGAACCTGGAAGATTCACTCTGCAGTACAGTAAGTCTGTGTTAATCCTTCACATCAGCTTTTCACAGTTCTGAAATGTAAACTCAGGCTTCTGACTATAACCGTGTTTCCATCCACACGTTTTTATTCGCATTAAGGAATATTGAATTAAAATGCCTTATGGAAACAGTAAAATTCAACTAAATATATCATGAATATCCATAAAAAGTTAATACGGTCGATCTCATCGGATTTTCTCTTGATCGATACAAAGTTTATGCGACAAATGCAGATGGAAACAGTTCTTTACCAGATAAATCTGAGTGTTGCAATCATGTTTTATGTCAATTTTGCTACGTATTCCCAGCTGATCAAAGACACAGCGGGAGTAAACACAGAAAGATGCAGGTGTACAGGACAGACTGGTTTGAAGTGTCACCTTCTCCCGGGACAGTTTGAAGTGCTGCCGTTCACAAACCACCTCCAGTGTATTTAACATGTGGTGCAACTGCATCTGCATCAAAGCAGTGTTTAGATGACAGGCATGTTGCATTATAAGCACCAGCCTACAGCCTATAATGACTCTAGCAGCTGGTCACACTTGGCCTGTGCGCAGCCCGACCTCGGACAATCGGTTAAAGATGAAATATGGATGTCCTTCTATTTTGCCATTTAGTACAAAAATGAATGGAAAAATCTTAGCTTGCAAGAAAACAATTCGATGCAGCAATGTGATCACAGCACATGACGTGATTACGCAAAGCTTTTTATTTGATTTAAAGGTCTGAGATGGAAACACACTTGAGTCAGCATTATTTGCATTAATATTTTTATTGATCTTCAGATAATTTGATCGACAAGTGGATGGAAACATGGTTTATATCACTAATGGGAATCTGAAGAGTTCCAGATAGACACTGGAATTATTCTTCAGCATATCAGCATGGACTTGCATGGAGTATGTCCTGTTTGTTTCCTACTTCATGAACACGCCTCACCACAGAAGCTGAATCAACCAATCAATGTGTTTAAGTTGAGACACTGTGTGTGTGTGTGTGTGTGTGTGTGCAATTTCAGGGAAGCATCATCTGGTCTTTAAGTAGATTTTTCAAGTATCAGTTTTTTTTCTGACCACTTTTTACTCTTCCTTCCTACATCTGAACACACACATCTGTACTTTCTACTCCTTACATTGTCAAAACAGCGTCAGGTTTCCATGCCGACTGACAGGAAAAAGACGCGTCGTGATTACATGTTTACTCTCGATTGTAAACATGTAAGGCTAACAGTGGAGACACCAGGCAGTTGGAGCAGATCAAGGTCAGGCTGCGTCTGACTGAAGACCGAGACGAGACCAACCCCGTTCGGCCGACCTGAACGCTCCCTGTCTGTTTAGTCAAAACTTTTCATTCATTCCAAATTGCTTCTGAACCATCCGTGCTGTGTTTTGGGTCGTGCTGGACGGAGCCTTGCCCGGACATCTCCGTGTATTATTACTTTTACTTTGAAAGTACATTATAGAGCCTGTACTTTCTTACTTTTACTTGAGTAAAGGAGATGAATCAGTACTTCTACTTTTCCTTATTACTACAGAGTATCTTTTTTACACACGTATCTATCCTTCTACTATAGTATAGAATGTGAGTACTCTTGACACCTCTGGCCCAGGGTGCACCTGTGCACGAGGAACATTTATTTATTTATTTTTTTAAGTATATTTTTTTGGCGTTTTTTGCCTTTTATTTGATAGCACATAGTGAGATAGACAGGAAAGGGGGAGGCAGAGAGAGGGGGAATGACATGCAGGAAAGGTATGCCCGATGCGGGATTCGAACTGGGGGACGCCTGCGTTGAGGACTGTAGCCTCTACATGGGGCGGGCGCCTTAACCACTGCGCCACGCACCGCCCCGTGCACGAGGAACATTTAATGCAACCTGGATAGAAGTTGTTTCACTTGTCCAGCTGTCTCTCACATTCAGATTTTGAATTCCTATAACGTCTTTTCCAGCATGTTAAGCAGGAATTCTATGAAGCTCAAACATCGTCATAATAACCTGGAGACTAGTGTTCCATTAACACTCAGTGATTCATCCGGCCTGAGGTCGATCACTGTGGACTTCATTCACAGACTGATTCTCAGAGTGACTCAAGCAGTTGATAGAAACATGATGCTCAGTCTGAAAGCAGATGACTTGTCACCGTTTGCCCTCTGACCTCCTCTGTTTATATTATCCTCTCAGTCTGATCCCATTTCAGTTTGGTATTTCATGCTTTGCAGATAATTTGCCTCCAAAATCAGTATTTTTCTGTCTTTGAAATGTGTTTGATTAAAGAAATGATACTTTGAGAGTCGTCACACAATAACAGAGGATTGCTGTCTAATGAGCTTTTTGTCATCTAATATCTTCTCCATCTCCCTCCCACTCTCTCTCCTCTCCTATCACTTAAATGCATCACCTCATCCTCGCAGACTATCTGCTGTCTCCTTCAGGATGTTTGAATCAGAGGACGATGATTATTCTCTTCCAGTCCCTCCCATTCATCTTCCTCTTCACCTTGTTCGCAGCTCTTACCTTTCTCAACTTTCTCTTTCTTTTACTTTTTTTCCTGCATTTCTTCCACTCCTAAAGCTCCTGTCTGTCTGCTGCGCTGTGTGTGAAAAGAAACACACACAAAAACAGACAAATACACACAAAATGTAACCCTGGCAGACAAATAATCTTCTTAGGTGATAAAATATTAAACTGCGTTCTGCAGTCAACATTCTGATCTTAATGGGTACAAGTGATGGGAGGCTTTGGATCAACTCCAGGACTTGTTTGTTGAGTCTAGTTGACTTTTTATCTTTCAGTTCTGTTAAAAACAGTGTGTGTGTGTGTGTGTGTGTGTGTGTGTGTGGCGCCTTGTTTTACAAACCATTTATAGACTCTAAGCTGCCTCACAGCTTTTTACAACAAAGTGGCTGCATTTAAGCAGTTTTGTAGGCCTCATCAGATATCCTGGTCCTGGGTAGGGATGGGAACTGAAATCTGAGTTTAGTATTGATTCTCTCCAAAGTTATTGATTGGAAAAATGAAGATGATCGATTTCCCATTTATTATTGGAATGAAAGTTGTCTTTCAGTTCAGTTCAGCTTTATTCAAATACATGAAAATATTTTTTTTCTTTTTAAACGCATGGTTATTTAACCACAAAGAAACATAAATGGACCATGGAAAGAAATATATAAAGGCGTGGTAGGAAGTAGGAACCTATTTAATCCCATCACCTAATTTCAATACCACCTTAAATTTTTAACTTTCTGATCATACACATACATGTACACACATATAGAGAGCCTAAGCGGAAGCACAAGAGAAGCTCGCCATGGGACCTCAATTCGGAAAAAAGCAACAGCAACAGGCAGTGGAGTAGCTGACACGGGAAACTGCGGCATGTGGTACACGACCTGTAGTCTTTCTGGTTATGGATTTTCTGAATTTTATTTTATAATAGTTTTACAACAAACTGCTAATTTTGTGGCATGAAACGTGATGTTTTAAATAAGTAGAGGTCATATATTTCTCTCATGGTACAATTCAAGCGGATCATGAAATAAAATTTTGAGTCCCGTTCACTTGGAGATTCTTTCCGAGTTGAGGTCCCATGGCGAGCGTTACTTCCTGCTTCCGCTTCGGCTCTCTATACATATAATATACAAATACACACACCTACTTACATACACTCCCATACGCATATACCCATATAGCCTACATACACGTCAGCATATGTCCATACCTACAGACATACACACTGCAATGGCATGGAATTAACAAGAAAAACTTGCATGTACAGTTAGTGGTATAGTTCTATTAAATTATTATTTATTGTATTGGTTTTACATTTTGATCAGTACAAAAGCAATCTCTCTCGTAGTGATCTGTTCAATCAATGCTGTTGAATTATGCTTCTTAAGAATATTAATTGAGCATATATGTATTAAAATAAACAAATGGTAATTCTTTTTTTCTCAAAAATAAGAGTATTGTAGAACAATGAGCAGCATCAGTATAAGTAGTAGTACTGTTGTAATACGAGTAGCACATGTAGTAATGAACCCACCCAAATATTTAATTGCACATAAGTGTTAAAAAAGGTGAATGACTGCTTTCATTCTGCCAGATGAGTTGACCTGTGTGTTGGACCACTGCAGAGTCATCTGACCTATAATGAGAATGAAATATCAGTGCATGCTTCACACTTCCTGTCCGGGTTAGTTTCCTGTTCAGGGAAACCTCCAGGCTCTTTGCGTTTACAGGAACGGTGCCTTGAACGCATCATGTCCTGCTCAGACTTACACCATGCAGCATCAATAAAGCAGATTTGACTCTGAAACTTTGTTGTTGTAAACGCCCGTGAAAAGAGCAAGAGTAACAGTGTTAGAGCCATTAGCGTCTCTATCAGGGAATCTCATTTAAAACCATCACCCTCCATGATATTTCCTCTGTCTTGGCTTGATCGCGTTCATTCTTCTGTAGTGCCTTTAATATGTACGGCTAAGACTGCACTGCCGGCCACAGACCAGTAAAGTTTCAACGTGTCATTGCAGTTACACATTCACCTTACAGTTTGACAAACTGTAACTCAGCCAACACCTTGTTTCTGGTCTTCTCCTGTTGGAGGCGAGGAGGAGGTTTGGCTGTTTGTGTTTAGAGTCATGTGATATGATGGGAAGGACACAGACATTCAGTGATGTTGACTGTCTCCTGAGGAATATTAAACTGACTCACCTCTTCCGAGCATCAAGTGTTTTTTTGTATTAGTGCTGCAGCTCTGATGCTGTTATTATTGATGTTGCTGTTTATTTATCTCAAGAGCTTCACCATTGACATTGTGTCATGGTTTTTGGGAACTAGTGCAACATAACAATGCTGCAAATCTAAGAACTGCACAAGTTCTCCTGAGCGAGGTCAAGGATTTCCTGTGAAGGCTTGTAGGCTCGCTCCTGTTTTCCCTTCCCTGACATAACGCAGTGGCAAATCCAATTTATCCATCTCGAGCTTCTCGCTTCTTGCAATGTCATTATCATTGAATGCAGCATGAATGGAGCCTCTTGTGTTACTCCCCTCCACGGAGAGAGATGCTCCACTACTTCTGGCTTTAACACAATAGCTACATCCAGAATGGCTATTTCCTTTTGATGATGCAGGAGCTATTTTTAGTTTCAGCTTTTCAGGAATGAGACAGGAGGGCAGAACATACACTAGGTAGTGTCGAAGAGCACACACACACACACACACACACACACTGGAAGGAGGTTATTTCCATGCATTCTCAATGGGTTTTAATGCCCCGAGGGCTGGAGTCACGACTGTACACACACACAGCTAGTTCATTAATCACAGCAACGAGCGCCAACCTGACATCCACATGCTTACATCTCTCTTTGGCATGTTCACACACACACATACACACACTCATTACTAACTGTAAGCAGGCACAAGGGCAACACAATTAGAGGTGTAATTTAAACCCCACCGTGGAAGAGGAAGTAATTGTGGCCTTGTGGTGAGCTTTTACCATACACACCTGATATTACAGCTACAGTACCAGGCAAACACATAAAAGGCTGCGTGCCTTTCTTGTAAGGTGTTTAAAGGGACATTGTGTAACTTCTCTTGCTATCGATTCACGAAAATTGATTATTTGGTTCAAAAGTCTGTTTTTCATTAATCAGTAATCCCCCCATCAACAAAGTGAAGTGTTCCTTTCAGCTCTGAATGAGCCGTTCATATCATTCATATCTACATGGAGCGGGTAAGCTCGGTGCTGCTGCCATGTGGTGTCTCCATGTTTTTACGTTCAGTGGCAGCGTGACGGTAGGAAACCACGGAAACTCAGCGGAGACACCGGAGCTGTCGGCTCAGGTCGAGGTGGCGTCTGTGAAAAGTCACCGTGGTAACGCAGTGAGGAGGAATGGAGCGTTACACTGATGCTGCATTCACCTGCAGTCGGGCAGACGGCCGTCAGTAATAAACCAGATGTCATTTTAGTCACAGAAGTCCAGAGAAAGCTGGTAAAACAATACGACATCGCCATGACAACATATTGTCACGTGTATTGTTTTGCCTCGTGCTGACGGACCACTTGTTTACATAGAGGCTTGTTTATGCCGTTACGTGCAGCGGCTGTCGTCCGTCTGCCGTCTGCCCAATTTCACGTGAATGCAGCATGAAAAATACGATTGACTTGCTTGCGAAGTTGCGATATACAACCACAACGCTAGATGGGAGTGATTCCTACACAGTGTACCTTTAAGGAAAATATATGGCCATGGTCTCTAGCTGTCTTTCTTCCTAGAAAGAAAATAGTAGGAGGAGGTTTTACAGTTGTATCATTTGTAAGAAATTACAAAATACAGTTAGAAAGGCAAAGTGAGTGGGAATCAGGAGAGCAGTAATGTGGAAGAAAAATCTAAATGCATCATGTTATTGTTGAGTTGAATGTGTAAGAAGAAGCATCATAAAAGAACACACACACATGTATGCAAAGAGTTACCGTTTTAGATAACAGAATCACGGAGATGGTCCAATACAGCCCTGTAATAAATCCTGAAAAAATACATTTTAATGCAGACCTGTGGGACGAACATCAGAAAAGATCCAACATCATTAATAGCAGCCTTCAAAACAAAGTCAGACAGTCTGCAGTTGTGTTTGCATTTGTATAATTAAATAACATTTGTGAAATGATTGAAAGAGAATGAAGAAATAAAGCAATAACTTGAGATTCGGCTCGTAATTATGAATTTTTCTTTCACACTAAGTCATTCCAAGGCAACAGAGGTGATTATTGTTGTCATTGTTTTCATTCTTTTTCATTTCAAAGTGTCTTCTGTCTAAAGTATCTTGAATTTCAAACTGCAGTTTCTCCCAGTTGCTGTCGTTTCATCAAAGAGCGAGTCATCACATCTCTGTCTGTCAGTCAGACAGCTGAGCTGAGTTTTGTGTTTAGTTTTCTTCCAGGCAAACTCATGGAAGAAGCTCTGTTTGACTTGATATGAGCTGAAGTTTAAAATATTCACGTCTCTTAAATGTTCATACTTCTTTCCCCACAGTTATTCATGTCATCTAATAAATCTTATTTATTTTGACACTACATAGTGATCATAAAGTTTATTAGCACTGACTGATATGATATTGTTACAATATTAATATAGTTAATGAATAATAAAAGGTGCAGCACCTGAGCCTAATTAACAACAACTGAGCATCATTACAACCTTCACAAACAGTGGGCGTCCTTCAGCACACGCCTGTTCAATGAGATTTAAAGTTGTAAAATGCAACTTTTCCACATTAAATGTTTAAAAATGAATAGAACCATCTTATATATTCTTATTTTATTTTGTCCCAACATTATCCCACATTTGTCCTTCATAACGACAGGGTTTCCTGCAGGGCTGTTGCATTGGATTGAACAGATTCATCTTACATAAACTACTGATGCTAATTTTCCCTCAGACTCAACCAGCATGTGATGTGTATTGTATTTGCGTTGGCTGATAAGATAACACATTTCAGTCATGATTGCCCGGTTTCCTCATACAGTAATTGCACTTTGTCCAGGAATTGACGCCTTTATCGATTTTTATATTTCGGCCCATTAAGTAGAAATTGTGAAACTTCCTCCCATCTTTTGGATAAGAGGATGCAAATACAGAAAACGTGCTTTTGTACTGTAATGGAGCCCTGATGTATTACAAGATGAGGATTTATTATCATATCGAACTTCGAACGCAGCCAAATAAACACACGAGAAAACGCAAATCATTGGATGCTGTCCAGGGCTTTTTTTTTTTTTTTCCTCAGGTCATGATTCATGCTGAGCCACTGACACTCTGAGCAGCGGCGCTAATGAGGAGGCAGGGGAACCACACACACAGGAGGGAACACACGCACCGATACACACGCATGGTGAAAAATACAACAAATACACAGAAATAGGGACAGATACACACACATCTAGACACATATTTATACACAGAGCTAGTATGTTAGATCCAGCCTGAGTCTACATATAGATCCATTGACCCAGTTATAAATGTGTCTTGTGAAACCACTCAGCTCTCCTGCTGAGTTATTATAAGAAACTAATGTGGTCGATACAGACTTGGAAATGAGCTGTGCTGCTGCTTTCTTGCTTCTCCTGCACTTTTCTCTGTCCACTGTGTGTGTGTTTAGAGGAGGGGAGGCAGCGTGGTCAGTCATATAACCTCACCCCCCACCAGATGACCTCTAGGATTAAGGAAACGCTTCCTTTACTGCAGCGCGGGCCTGACATAGGATGTATGTTGTCTTCCTCGAATAACACGGACACTTCTGTGTGGTGGATCCCTGGTGTTGTGTGCAGAGTTACCAGATATTCCTGAAGCGAAGGGGATTGATTACATCCCATCCATCCAGGCAGGGCTCTGCCGGTGTGCGTTTGTGTGTCGTTACCCCACTGCTCCACATTCTAAAATTAACCTCCATGGATTTATTTCTTTTCTTCTCCCTTTACTGTCACAGGGGAACTGGCTGATTGAGCCAGCGACTATTATCTGAACAATTCATTTGTGTCGTTTTATTTTTAAATTTGATAGAAAAACATCACAATTTCTTGAGCTTGAGCAAACAGATAGAAAATAGAAAGCATTATTCATTGTAAAATACAACGTTAAAGGGATAGTTCAACATTTGGCAAATTGGCCCATTGCCATATCCCTATAGTTTTAGCAGCAGGTTCGTTACCTTTAAATATCGGTGCAAGCTTCTTTTAGATCGGTGGAGCAGAGCCGTGAGCTGCTCAGAGCTACGCTACGGAGGCTAATGGTATTTCCGGCTTTCCTTCATCAAACTCATCAAATACACAATCCAACAACTCTAAAACGCTCTGGCGGACAAGTTGTGACCTGGACATTCACTACACTATGAGATAATAACACATAATTATGTAACATTACACCACATGAAGCAAATACTCAGAACTACTTATGCTTTTGAAATCACCCTGCCAATTTGCCTTGAAAACAACTCCATCTCGTAATGTTACATTATTATTTCATAGCGTGTATTAGCTTAAATGCATTTTACCAGACATACAGTTAAGAAGTTAGAGGGAACAAACAGTATGAATGCTGTTGTGGACAGATTGTTGTTGCTTAATGTTAGTTGTTAAAGAGGTCTTAAAGTGGATCCTTCATCCTCGCAGTGCATAAATGAGCGTAATATGTCTGTGTGGGCTTGTTTGGGTTCCGGTTCCTGATCAATACAGATAGCTCATTACTACCTGCTGCAGTCATTTCTGGTTGATCGTGGCTGTGACTAAGCACACGCAATCACAAGACAATTGATTTTTCAAGCCACAAAAAGAAATGACTAACACGTATTATCGCAGCATTTTGCATTCTGATATTCTACCTAGTGACCAGACTAATGAATCACTGCTCCTACTCAGATGTGTCTTTATTTTCTATATCAAATACAGGCCGCTCTAGGATAATCTCTGCATCAGGACACAAGGTGATAAAATGTTTCAATAAAACTTCAATTTGACTTTGAGTAGGTTCCCTGACACACTCCCACCATCACACAGAGTCTCAGACAGCGGCCGGTCCCTGAGCTCTGTCTCCAGTCTAATGGTTTGTGGCACCGTTGCCCGCTTCAATCCCTCCTCAATCACCAACTGGTGTAACTCTCCCTGCAGGTGGCTGGAAATGAGGGCAGCAGTTGATTAGAGCGGTGGCGAGCGCTGTAATAGGCAGCCGGCTGCTTGGGATAAGAATAGCTGCTAGAATGCATCTGTCAGACCACAGGTCGCCCAGACCCACTGATGCTTTCATTGAATCCACACGCTCTTCTGGACAGATTAAACATCCAGGGTTTGGCCCTGTTTACACACTTTAACAAGTAGAGCAGTTTAAATATGTATCACAGTTGTAGATGTCAGATCTTCAGATGATACAGTTCTCATTTATTTAGCAGCAGGAGTTTTGTCACTATGAAGGGAATCAAACCTGGGACTTTTTTTTGACGTAGTTCAGAGTCATTTAGCTGACTTCCCTTTTGATTGAGTTACCTCCATCTTATGCTGCGGTTGAGACAACTTAAAACTCGGAATCTTCCAGTTGAAAAACTCAGATTTCTGACATCATGCAACACGCCTTGTAACCAAAAACATGGAGGACCGGGACAAACTTTGCATTCAAAGTGCTTCATGTAAGTAAGGCATTAAAACATTACAAAGGGCACAAAAACAATAAAAAACTGTTTCATAATGTTTTAAAGGGATAGTTCAACATTTTGTCCCATTGCCATGATCTGTATAGTCATAGCAGTAGGTTCGTTACCTTTAATTGTTGGTGCAAGCTATTTTCAGAACGGCGGAGCAGAGCCGTGAGCTGCTCAGAGCTACGCTACGGAGGCTAATGGGATTTCTTGGATTCCCTCATCAAACTCATCAAATACACAATCCAACAACTCCACAACGCTCTGGTGGACAAGTTGTGACCTGCACATTCACCACGCTATGAGATAATAACGGAACGTTATGCGACAGAGTCGTTTTCAAGGTAAATTCATGCAAAACTGCTAATGCATGTTCCCGTCAGGGGCAGTTTTTCAGCAAGCAGTCTCTGTATTTACCTCGAAAACAATTCCAATTTCAGATTTCTGTTGATCAGATTTAGATTGAATACTTTATTGTCATTCACATATAAAATGTAGTGCACATAGAACAAAATTCCATTGCATATGGTCGTTTAATCAACTGTTAACTATCAGAAGTTGTTCTAACTCACTGTCACAAGAGAATTGTGAAAAACCTCAAACACACTCAACACTGAAACATCTCATCATTGTCATCATGGTTGTTGTACTTTTAACCCAGCAGGGCTGAACAGTAATATGATATGTATGTATGAGCTCTGCTCCATTTATTCTAGATGGTACAAATGCACAGGTTGAAATTCTTTGTCTCCTGGTTAGAGTCCGACCCAGTATATTGTAAAAAATATGACTTAAATACTTCTGGCAGCCATAATAACACTTGTGTAATGTGCAAAGGTGATGTAATGGTAACCACGGTTAAAATGACAAATTCTTCTGGGTTTGAAAAATGTGGAATCATTTGTGTTAAAACAAAATGTATAACCCAGCTCTAATTGTTTTCAGAGATTTGAAAAGATACTTAGTGTAAGTTAAAAACTTATTAGGTTTCAGTTTTCATGACTTTCTGCTCACATGACTAAATTACAAATATGTACAGACACACACACACACACACGCACACACACGCACACACACACACACACCTCTGAGGGCTGCTCTGAACTCAGCTTTTAATTGGTCTGGTGCTTTAGAGATCTCTCTGCCCCTTCTCTATCACACATGTACACTTCTCACACACACACACAAACACACGTAACATTGGTATTCACTGAGGCTTTTATATAATATAACCTATTAAAGCTTCCTGAATGTGACACTGATTCAGGTACGTGTGCATAATATGAACACGTTCAGAACGTCCTCTGTTTTCTTTTGTTCAGATATTCCCCGTGTCTGCAGTGACTCTTAATGAGAGCCGTGTTGATTCTTGTTTGATTGTTTCTTTCTTGTCTGCAAATAATCACATGAAGGCATTGTGGCTGGCAAGAATGGATTGACAAAGGTCTAATCTTTTCTTCTTGACATCACCACAGGGACTTCGGCGTCACAGGTCGCTCCTCCCACGCAATTCTTGTAAGAGAAAATGTTGGTTTTAATCTGTTTAATCACCTCAGAAACAGAGGAATGATTGGTTCATCAATAAGGGTCAGCTGCTACTCTGAGCTGTGGACTGTAACTGTCTGTTATACTCTGAACTGTGTGTTTATCTGTAACTATCATGGTATTAAAGTGGACACAGTGGGTGTCCAGACCTTTGTGGTTGAGAGAGGCTGCACCTTATTCAGCCGAGTAGTACGACTCTGTCTTTAGTTTGATGATGACGACCATTGTTGATTATTTACTGGTTGTTCCCTTTAGTTAGACAAAGGGTTGTTATAAATTCTCAAAACCTCGGTAGGCCTCTGCTGTTTCTTATTCCTCAAGTTCCTCAAAGCAAGTTTTTGCCTCCACAACTTAAACTTCAGATTAGGGGTGCACCGATTATTCGGTAACCGAATATATTCGGCCGAATATTGCAAAAAAAGCAACATTCGGCCTTCGGTGGAATGAGCGCAAAGCAAGGCCGAATATTTAAAAAAAAAAAAAAAAAGTCTGATAAATACGCGATCGCGCGACGATGGAAACGGCAGCTTAAACCCCATGGAGCTTTATTAGTAGGTGACTCCTTCTGCTGGAAAAACAGCAGCAACAAGAGCAGTGGGGGGGAAGCTGCACAGCGACCGCGCACCGTTGCACGTCGCTCCAAGAGCCCGGTGCCGGTGCGTCCTGTCTGCGGCGGAGACACGGCCACTGAGAGGACTGAGTGAGGGGACCGTTCCTGTAGGAACGCGCCTTTTAATTAATCATTTAAAAACCAAACAACAACATGCTGAGTAGGCTACGAAAGGCAGAGACGGCTGCAGCAGTTAAAACAAAAGTTCCTCGTCCCAGCATGTCGCCAACTCCGTCCGTGGCCGACGTCTTTTAAAACAGAGTTTCCCAACCTCGGGGTCGGGACCCCATGTGGGGTCGCCTGAAATTCAAATGAGGTCGCCTGAAATGTCTAGCAGCCTAATTGATGAATTAAAGAAAATCTGACCAAGAAAGGTTAGGAACCACTGTTTTAAAAGACACTTGGGTTTTTTTGATGAGTAACGGCAACTGGAATATTCAAAAACTGTCAGAATAGTCAATAAACATTTACTTTCTTTGAAAATTAAGTTAAAAAAAATATTTTATTTAAAAACTTTATAACCACTTTCAGTATTCGGTATTATTCGGTTATTCGGCCAAGCGTTTTGATTTTATTCGGTATTCGGCTTCGGCCAAAAAAATGCCATTCGGTGCACCCCTACTTCAGATTTTCCCAAAGCATCTGCATGTTTTGGTGAATGAGAGGAAAAAACTTGTAAGAATATAAGTAGATACTTGATCAGACTGTAGAAGAGCAGAACAGAAGAACCCTCGTTTATTCTCTAAATCAGCCTTTCTCAAAGTGTGGATGACATGGTAACATATTCTCATACAGTCTGTGACATAAGTGTGTTGTTTTTCATTATGAAATGACCTAGTATGTCAAATCAAAAATGATTGGAATCAGCTGTTTCGTGGTATTGTCGGACTTTATGTCAAAATAACTGTTGTTTTGGGGGCTATTTAGAGTTAGCTGGTCCGTGAGTGTTTTTGATGGGCTAAATGGTCCTTGGTCTGAAAAAGTTTGAGAAACACCGCTGTACGTACATCATGTTCCACACAGAGATGGAGGTGAAGTGAAGATGCGTCTCAAAAAGTCAAATGAAACAGTTTGTTGGCTCGTATCTGAGGACGCGTGTTTGAGATCTGCTTTGTGTTATCACACCCTGTCAAACATACAGTACGCTAACACTCGGGTGCATTTGGACCTTCTGCCGGTTACATAACTCATGTCACTTAGTCAGCTGTAGCATCAGATTTGTCTTAAACACAGGAACAAACAAAGGTATGAAGCAGTTAGTGTGGCTGCGCTCCACCGCCATGCTCCATGTGGAAATGTAGTACACCTTCACAAAGCTTTGAGTTCCAATAAGTCCCTTTCTTAAAGTGATTACAGTAGTTCTCTTCTTCAGATGTCTCTGGTGTTGTTGCTCTTCAGAAGTGCAGTCGTCTGCATCTCTGAAGCCGTAGTCCTGAGACTGAGAAATGGCCGTGTGGATAACATCATCTCGACAGGAGGTGCGTGCTGGCAGGATGGGGAGGTGACGTGTCAGCTCCCTCTGCTTCATCCAACGTGCTGTGAACTGACTCAGCCGAGACACACTGGCCCCAGCAGGACGGCTCTCACTGGGGAAAAGACTACTGCTCACCGCTCCTTCTCAAACTGCCTCTGTTTTCTCAGCCAGATTTGAACAAGTGTACTTTATTGATCCCCGTAGGGATATTGTCTATTTGCTTCCCACAGTCAGATCGCATGACTGGCCCCAGATCTGTAATGGAATCTGTAGCGGTTTCAACCTTTCCCTTTTCATACCATCCTGTCACAAATCACCAATCCAGTGACTTTCACATTGAACAACAGTCCTTGTTAATTAAGGGCTTTTATTTTGATACACTTTTCTTTTTTTTTTAACAAATCACATAATTGGCTGGTGGAGGAGCTGTGAATAGTAGAATATTGAGGGTCAAACAAAAGAAGATCATCAACATCAATGTTGGGTCCCAAGTAAGAACTTAATTATCCAATCAGACATCAATTCTCCAACATACTGGATGAATATATACTGTATATTCATATGAACTCCAGCCCCCTACCAGGAAAACTTGTGCCAGCAATCTCATTCTCTCACATGTTACTCAAATCTCATGACAATAGGTGAGGATTGAAATGTTGGGTGCATGCCTGAGATCTTCATCTTTACATTCATCTCTAGGGTTGAATACTGAAACCCAGGATTAAACAGGCTGGAGTATTGATATTGACACTCTGTCATTGGTTCTGCTTGGTGGTGGCAGCCACACAATCACAGAGACTCAGCTTTTAAACTGTGCAAGTCTTTTGCATGTAAATGGATTTCTCAAAACATCCAGTCAGAGTCACATATGGATAGTTTTCTTTTTAATCACTGCAGCCTGAAGCCCACACAGAGTTATCTCTCTAATACCAGGATGGGTTCATTGCATACCTTTACATAATAAATCAGTATGTAGTACATTCATTTTACATATTCATCAATGCAAAAATCAGTTTGTTAGTGTTTTGTTTGTTTGCTCCTCAACATATGAGAAAAAATGAAGTATTGTTAATTATGTTCTGAATACAAGAAGTGATATCTATAAAAGATGTAGCCGACCGTTGAACTCTTAACAATACCCATCACTGCCCAGCATCATGTTCACCTTGACTGCCACATCTGCATCCCTGCTGGCACAGTAACAGCCCACCTGTGGATCTGATGCCACCTCTTAACCTTTCTTTTGCCCCCCGAGATGTTTCCTTCACTTAGTGCAGCGACTCGTTTCCACTGTGAAGAGAACAATCAGCACGTCTCAGGAGGTGTGACCCATATCCTCAGTGACTAGGGATGGGTACCGTTCACATTTGAACCAATACGGTACCGATACTCGGTTCCTGTCAACCTGCACCGGTACACAACGGTACCTGGTTTTGGTACTTTTTGTGTGTATGTGTGGTAATTGAAGTTATTTTGTCTGTAAAAAAAATTTGTCAAAAGAAAGATTTTTTTTGTTTTATTCATCAACAACATCACAACTCCTCAGCCTTTAAGAGTATTTGTATGTTTTAGGGATGGGAAATTATTTTTGAATAATCAAATAGTCATTCAAAAAAACGAGTACTGTTTGACACATGAATCAATACTCTGTACTTTGGTCGGAATTTGGTTGGTACCAATAAAAGAACCGAATCCGGTACTAATCCTCACAGCTAACCACATCTAGAGGAGCAAGCAGCACCACACCGTCTACAAAAAGAGGAAACACAATCCCAGAATCAACGTCTCAGCTGTGCCTCCAGGGTCTGTCTGAGCAAATTACAAACAGAAATGGTGAAAGCCAGTGGAACACCAAATCCCACCAAGAATGTGTTTATGCTAAGAATGTGGCCACATCTTTCACTCCGTCGCATGGCCCCGACAGGAACAGAGCAGATGGGATTAACAGGAATCCATGATCATTTTTTAACTGATAGACACACTATTACTGTTTTTAATCAACCTCAAGCTATTACTGTTAGGTATCAATGGTAAAATGCATGTTTTACTTGGTCTTTTGTTATTCTTACATTTTCTAACACTGGGAGCTGCTTCATTGTAGCTCATTTGGCAGCTTTAACTGACATTAAAGCTACAGTAGTGAGAAGTAGTGAATAGTAATAGTAATTTTCATCATGATGAAAAGAAGCTGAATCCACTGACCTCCTGGTGTGTGACCTGACACAACCGTCTGTCTGTCATTATCACCGCTGGTGGTGTCCTGTTGAAGTCTCTTTCTCTTCACCTAAAATGAGACTGTGACTAATAATATAACCCATAGTCATGTTTGACGTCAGGCCACTGACTTTTATACCCAGCGCGTGTGTGTGTGTGAGAGAGAGAGAGTGCTGCGTGAGGTGCTCATCGAATACAAATTGGTCACAAATTGCCTCCCATTCTATCTAAAGACAGTTGTGGTCGAGTTTCTCCGCCCGCTTACGTACTTCTGCTCAATTTTCATTTCCCTTCGGTACTCAACCTGGGATTGAAATGTTTTTTCTGCTTTATTCCTGCAGAGCATCTACCAGCCAATCAGAGAACAGAGGATGTGGCTGAAAACAATGACGCTGAGGTTGTGCGATGAGTTTGAAGTTACAGTTCAGTAATGACGATGGAGATGGATGTTGATTGCAGCATCAATCAATCAACCCTAACCCTAACCCTTGCTTGGAACACTTATTACAAATATCCAGCGAACTGTCTTCTTTATAACCGTCCCACATTACCGCTGTCATGTTCTGTTTACAAACCTATGCACGCTGTGTATTCAGATTTTTTTTTTTCAGTCAGAAAGTTGTTTTTCCGATTATAGGGAGGCCACTTGAACGCAGCATTCACTGCAGGCCGTTCAGGTCTCATGTAGGAGTGAGAGCAAAGCGCTCTGAGTGAGAGCGCTTGGTAAAAAAACGACCCACACCGCAGTGCTGACAAAAAAATATAATAAATCTTATCGGGCCGATAAGTTTATGATATCGGACTTATCGAAATGACGTCATAATTTCCTGATATCGGGCCGATAATTATCGGACTGATAACATCGTGCATCCCTAAATATGTCCCCTTTAACACTCTACATTGGATTGTGTTGTACGTCCTGTCCTCAATGAGTGTTCCTGTACTTAGCATCAATAGCGCTCTACAGCCCATCATACCTGAACAGTAATGTTCAGCATAGTGTCCTCTGGTGACATTCATGGAGAAAAGAGTCAGGATACGTCATCACACCAACAGTCACTCAGCGGTCATCACTGACCTGCAGCGCTGCCTGTTTGGCTTCAGTATTAAAAGGATGAATACCACAGTATGGCCAAACATCTGACCGTAGGTGTGGTCTTACTGCTCAGCCTGTTGCTCAGGCTCAGAGTCCTGAGCCCGAGAGCCGAGGGAGTGTGGTGTTTGTGACACTGGTGTATTGTATAACATGTATGACACAAAAAAAGTCTCCTATTTGTCTTCTGATCACCAGAGTACTTTGAGGATGAGGGCAGAGTCTCTCCTTTAGTCTGAATGTGTGAATTGGCTCATTCTTTATGACAGATGAAGAAGATACAGAGGATAAATAAATAATTCAGGCTCCGTCAGCAGAATGAATGTGGTTAAAGCAGAGCTGCTTCTGAAAGAACAGTGGACTGAAACTATACTAACTTCATTTGAACTCTCCTTTACATTTGTTAACCCAAACTGACTTCCAAGAAAGGCACAACGCTAAAGCTTCTATCTGTGTAAAAGACATACGGACACACTAAGGGATCAGTCTGGAAGCAGACTCTGGATGTGAGCACAGCTTTAGTTTCACTTTCACCGTCCACAGCTCAGAGTTTAGGTTTGATAGGATTTGATCAAATCCACACCCAGCAATAGTCTGCTTATGAAATCCAAATCCCTTTGAATCCCTCATCAAATCTAATTAGATTTACTTTTCATCACAGGAAAGTAACTAAAGTTCTAAACAACTAGAAACTCTGATATTCAATTCAGATCTCTAATCCCATTTTGTTGCTGAGAAGGGAAGAAGCCCGCTGTTTGAAGTGGCTGCCTAATTACTGTTCACAACCTTTAGCTACTACATGGAAAATTGGAAATTATATAGAAGAGAGATGCAAAATGATGGCTTGAAGAAATATGGATCCGACAATGGCTGTAGGTTACTGCAACACCTTATTTCTAACAAGCTGCATGTTTCATATGCTGGACACACAGAAGTCAGACTGGAGGAGTTTCCTGTCATGGACGTGATGAATCAGAAGAGTAACCTCTAAAAAAATAAACAGTATTATATTCTAAATATAGTTCAACAGACGCGAGCTGCTCGGCTTACACAATGGAGGTGCATGGTACTTTCGCCTTTTCCTCATCAAACTCATCAAATACACATGAGGGAAAAGCGAAAGTACCGTGTGCCTCCAAAGCGTTAGCTGAGCAGCTCACGTCTCTGCCCCGCCGATCTAAAAACAGCTTGCACCGACAATTAAAGGTAATGAGCCTACACCAAAAACTATAGGGATTATGACAATAGGCGAATTTGCCAAAATGTTGAACTATCCCTTTAAACATTTAGGAAATAACATTGATTAGCCTCAGTCGTGATGCTCAGCATTTTAACTGGAGGAAGTGATGGTCAGCCTGCTCCTTTTACTCCTTTCTGGTACAGAAAGAGAGAGAGAGAGAGAGAGAGAGAGAGAATAAAAAGTTTTATAAGGCCAGTTTGATGTAAAAAGATTAATATGACAGTTCTGACCCTAGAAAAAAAAATCCAAGACATTAGAACAAAGTTGGGAGTATCTGCTGAGGGTTTCTCAGCTGCAGCGATACCAGGCTTTGAAACACATCCTCTGTGTTCTCCCTTTGTGTCATTTCCTCCTGCGGTCCTTTAGTGCACTTGACACCTAAACAGGCTGGGCTGCTGATTGAGAGGACAGAGGTTGACTCATTTCCTGCGGCTGTGGCTGCTGTCACTCATCACACTCTGTGTCCTCTGGACTGGCCTTGTTTTCTCTGTGGCATTTTTGAAAATACTGATGAAAGACAGACACACATGTCATTCAGCTGCAACTCTCCTTATACATTTATTACATACAGTATGTTCATGAAAGGATTTTACTGTTTTTTTTTATGTTTTCATGACTTTCAATGGGAATCTGCAGTGTTAGTGATGAGAAATGACGTGTACATGCCGCTGTATGTTGCTAGAGCCTCTGACCTGCGTCGGGCTGTGTGCCTCGCCGCGGTTGCAGCCTTTCCTGTTGTCTAAAATGCAGTGTGATGTGTGTGTGACGGCCACAGAGGCTCCTGCCGCACCGCGCAGCTGTAACACTGGGTATTTTAATTGCATCCTGAATGCTTTCGGTGCTTTGAAAAGGTCGCCCGCTCTCACCAAGTGACACGATGATAAATGGCGACAGAGCCGGCGCAGAACACACCTTTAAGAGGAGTTTGTTTCTTGCGGCCTTGATGGATGTAATTGAGGTGTTTTACTGGGAGGGAGGGAGGGAGGGAGGGAGGGAGGGAAGGAGGGAAGGGGAGAGGGATGAGGAGGCTTAGTCCCCACAGGAGGCTGCAGCTCCCCCTCCAGGACAAGGTGGTTAATGTTAGGAGACAAGTCACATTTACACACACACCTCCACCTCCTTCTACCAGGCAAGTCTGATTGGTGTATTTAAATTGACTGTCCTCATACGTATGAATGTGTCTTGAATTGTCTGTTAATGTGAAGAGTTCAGCAAGTGGAAGATGAAATGATCTCCAAAAGGCATAAAGTTAAACATGAAACACTCTTTTGCAATATTTCAAACAATATCAATGTATTATTTTAGTTTTCTATAGATTTATAGTGAAAAAGGGGAAACAAAGCAGCAGCCTGCAAAAGAATGGGAAACCCAGGAGACTTGAGATCTCAGAGAACTTTGACCAAGGTATCAGACAAGATATTTACTGTTTACACTGTGATAGTTTCCAAAGGGAGCGGGGGGGGCTACTAGGTACTAACTATGCAGGGTGGTCAAACCTTTGCTGCGACCTTTTTCCTTTTCTGTCATTTTGAAAATGTAAAAGATGAAAAATAAAAAATAAATGATATAGTTTAAAATGTAAAGGGAATGCGTCATCTGTAACTTTATGCCTTTTGGAGGTGATTTCATCTTCCATTTGCTCAACTGTTAACATTAACAGACATTTTGACCAGGGGCGTTGAAACTTCTGCATGCCACTGTATGTATTAGGGCTGACCCAAAAAAATCGAAGCTTCAAAGCTTTGTTCGTTGCCATGGTAATCGATCATGAAGTTTTTCTCCCCCTTTTTGACACCGGTTCTCATCGGCAATTGAAATGAGTAGGCTACTTGGCATCCTGAGAACCTGCCTGACAAGTTTTGGTGACATGCAGTGTTTGTTTGCCATACATTCAGTATGTCTGCCACGCCAGTGTACAGACAGTTCTTTTTTTTATGTATATATATTTTTTAGGCTTTTTCATGCCTTTTTTGATAGTACAGTCGAGAGAGACAGGAAATGGGGAGGCAGAGAGAGGGGGAATGACACGCAGGAAAGGGCCGTGCGATGCAGGATTCAAACCAGGGCTGCCTGCACGAGGACTATAGCCTCAACACATGGGGTGCCTGCTCAACCCACTGCGCCACTCAGCGCCCAAAGTGGCCAGACAGTTCTTAACTCAATTTTTGAATCTCCTTAGACGTTTTATTTGCTTGATGCCAATACTTTGACCCTTCTGAAACAGATTAACATCTTCTCACTTCACACACACACAGTATATAATTACATATGTGTGTATACTGTGTGTGTGTGTGTGTGTATACTTTGCTAAAGCGTCTAAATGTAATAACTCCAAGCAGGTATAAGAGTCAGCACTTGTCCCAGCTGCCTGTCTCCTCCACAGTTCTCCTCCTCTAGCCGTACCTCTCCTCTAGCAGCTCTGGTTTCAGCCAGTCTCCCTCACTAACACCATTACACCATTCAGATACCACTTGATATGATCGGGAAGAGTGCTGCAACTCTTGGCATTCAGGCGCTCTTATCTGATTACCGACAAATTGAATCAGCCTGCGAGCTCTGCTATCGCACTGCAATTCAAACTTATCCAGATGTGGGAAGCTCAAACGTGGCGTCCGATAAAGGTCCGTTGGTTTGGGCCTCTGTGGAGTTTGTGAAGTGACGAGCAGCGAGGAAGTGATCGTTTCATTCTGCAAATCAAGACTACAAATGGTGATTAATAAGTACGATTACAGCATTAAGCATGGTTTGAATTATGACCACCCAGCTGCTGCAGTTAAAGCAGCAAGGATCATAAATTATGGTATAGATGCTAGATGGATTTATAGGCATCATTACAGCTACATCACAGATCCACTGCCTTGTCTTTTCTCAGTCATTATATTAGCTGTCATATACATTTTTACTACGTATTGTTCACATTTTTTTTCCATAAGAAGACAATGTTTATTTGTGGTTCTATGAGCCAATAACCGTCTCGTTGTACTTTTACATTCTCCCCTCACTGCATGGTTGGATGGTGGGCTTGGCTCTTTTTTGTGACATCACAGACTCCTGACAGCTCATTCAAAGGCTCAGTTTCTGAAAACAGGCTGTGAGCATTCCTCTGTAGACTTTGATACTTTCACAGTATTAATGTATAACTTGGATCTGATCTATAATCAGAAAGACACGGAAATCTCACGTGAGCCAATATAAGATAACTTTGAATTGGGTGTGAGTATCATTGCCTGCAGTTTTACATGACGGACAGATGGACGGATCAGAGAGGACATTCCATCAAAAATGAATACCTGCCTGGGGTGGTTGAGTGGTCGGTGTTTAGCTGCCTCTGGGCCAGGCCGTCAGTGTAAATGAGAGCTGCTTCTCGATTGACCTACCTACCTGGTTAAATAAAGGTTAAATCAAATAAAAATGAATAAGTCGTGGAGCGCTGATCGCCGGTTCAACTCCAAGCCGAGGCGACCCTTCGCACATGTCTTTCCCCAGTCTCTCACACAGCTTTCCTGTCTCTATACTGTCCAATCTAATAATGCCCAAAGGCCCCAAACCATCTAAATATATGGAAAAAATTAAGAGACCACTCCCAAAATGATCAGTTTCTCTGGTTTTACTATTTATAGGTACAGTGTACAGTATGTTTGAGTAAAATTAAATTAAAATTCTTTTGTTTTATTCCATCAACTACCGAGAACATTTCTCCCAAAATTGAAATAAAAATATTGTCATTTACTGCTTTTATTGGCTGAAAATGACTAAACTAGTGTAAATAATAAATGATAAATGTCTTTTCAGACCTTAATGCAAAGAAAACATGTTGATATTTATTCCTAAAGAACACAGCAAGAATATTTTAACTCAGGAAGAGTTTATAAATCCGTTTTTGTGGGATAATGTCAATGTTTAATCCAGAAGTGGTTTTTATATAAAACCAGATGTGGTTCAGGTGATGACCCCATCAGTGTCTCGTTAAGTAGAATGAGTTGTGTTTGTGTGGGTATTTAAAACAGAAAAGAAAAGAATGACTGTCATACATGTAGAGATGCTTTTAAGAAACATTTGTGAAAGTGGTCTCTTATTTTTTTCCAGAGCTATATACAGTATATGTATATTTGATTTAGTTTGGTTTAAAGGTTCTTCTGACATCTGAGACGCTGGCTGCATGTGTCTGGAGCTTTTTGGTTGTGTCACGTTTGTAACTTGTGGTAGTTCATCTCCTCTGGTTCCAAGCCGTTTGACAGGAGGCAGGCTGTTTGGTAAAAGGCATCTTAGTTATGCAACAGAAGGGACTTGGTGAGTGTGAGAATGACTCAGATCGGTCTAACCGGGTGCTTTTCTCTTGCATAACTAGTTGACACCTCAGTGTCCCTTCCATCCATCCACACACAAACACACACATACACACACACACACACACACACACACACACACACACACACACACACACACACACACACACACACACACACACACACACACACACACACACACACACACACACACACACACACACACACACACACACACACACACACACTTTTTAATGAACTGAAGAGGCACAAACAATGCACACATCCTCTGCTCCCTGCTGTTAGCCCATAGAATTTCTTAAGCAGCTTTTCTATCTACTACACACACACACAGCACAGGCATGTATTGTGCTGACTTCACTCCGACTGGTCAAGTGATCTTCAGTGAGCAGCAGGTGGCTCAGACTCTAAGTGAACAGCAGCAGTTGCAGCAGCTCTGTGTGTTTTTTTTTTCAGTTTATGTATAGTAGAATATCTGTTACTAGAGTTTCACTGAAAGTCACTATGTGGAACTTGTAAAGCAGCTTTACACAAGAGGTTTGGCTCTATATTTCCTCGTGTTTTATTACACTTCCTTCCGTCAGCATCTTGTCTTAGGTTCACACACAATAAGAACTGTAAAAGCTTGAAAAAGCCTTCTTGTCTTGTCTTGGTTTCTCCAGATTAGAAGCAGCCTGAACCTCAGCCTCCTGGTTCAACGACGTCTTCATGTTTTCAGTTCAACTCATTGTTATTTGACATCTTGTACAGCAGAACATCTTTGTCTGAGTCAGGACAATATTGGGGCGTTGTAAACAGATTTATCAGATTATTCGTCACTTTGTAACTGATTCAGAGCTTAATTCTCGGGCTGAACATGAAAACAATATCTCTCTGTGATGATTCTTTATTTTTAGTGAAAACTCAATGAAGTTAATGACAATCTGCATTCTTGTCTTGGTATATTTACATTTCAACATGATATAAATCCTAAGGATTGGATCAGACTCTCCACATTGTAGTAATTGAAGTTATTAGTCAAATGTTTTTAAACAACACCTGTGTCTAAAAGGTTCTTTAAAGCAGAAGTGAGTGATCCGGTCGTTTTCGCTATGCTGCGTTCCAGGCAGGCTTTTGAAATCGTAAATTACAGCTTCAAGTCACAACTTACGACTTTGTAGCGTTTCAGGCAACCCACTGGTGTTTTTCCGACCTGTTTTACCGGTGAAAGTCACTATAACGGCCACTCGTAACTTCCGACCGGTGAACTCGTACCAGATCGAACTGGTACCACTTCACGGTCGGAAAAATACGAGTTTCCTTGAACGCACCATAACAGTCCTCGTCCCTACGTCACCACATTCACGGCGTTCCTTGGCTGCACACACAGCCCTGCATGCCGTTCTCTCTCCTCATTGGATAAAAACTGTAGGATACGATAAATGTTTTCTCCTCGGCTCAGAGCAGAGCAGAGGGACTGAGAGACCCGTGTTTCAGACCAAACACTCTATGTAAGTGATTGCTGTCGGAAGATATAACTATTTAAGACTTATATTAACACAAATATATCACTTACTTCTGCTTTAACATTTAAAAACTCTTACAGATTAATAAGAGTTTATTATTATTACAGATAAGACATGAACTCAGACAAAAATCTCTAAATATCTGAACTCTCCATTGACATCAAAAAGATAAAAAATATTTGAGCTTCAGAGTGAGTTTATGAGAGTTTCCCGTAGTTACACCATGTGGTTGTTAGTATATGTATGCATTCCTACAGGTTGAAGATGAACGTAGAAGAGAAGAATTTGAGTTTCTGGTTTCTGTTCTGCAGACAAGTGTCAGTCCTCTGCTCCTCACTGAGTCTCCTCCCCTCTGGAGATCACTGGCTCCTCCTTTTGGCTTTTCACTCAACAAGAAAAAACATCTTCTTTGCCACTCATCCCACCGGTAGATGTAGGTCAGAGAGACATGTCAAGTTGTTCCCTTAATAAACCACTTACCCAACAATTAACATCACACTGTAGCTTTCAGCCTCAGAGTGGACAGATAATGTGACATGTCAAACGTAAGAACTCCAAACTGTTTCATCTACTGTAGATGAAATGTAGGAGCCTTAGTTAGACAAACAGAAGAAAGCCTTGCCATCCTGACTCTGAGACCTCACCTCCTCTCTCGTATGAAGACTTGTGACACACACAACATGGATGTAAATGTGTAATCCTGCAGGATGAGCCCCCTCGTTGCTCTCCAGCCTACTTCCTCCACACGTCTCTCGTTCTCCTCATGGCACTGTATGATATGTTAATTAGTGTGAATTGTTCTTCGGGTCGGCCCTTTTCTTTATACTTCTTTTTCGCCCTACTTTCCGCCGTTTTACAGACCGCTTCCAGTCCTTCATACTTTGTGCTATTTCAACAATTCAAATATCAAAACGTGCAGCTTTTTCTGGACATTATTGGATGTATTCAACTTTTTCATACTGTGTCATACTAAGCTGCACACGCCATTCAACTTGTAAAAAGTCCAAAATACTTTCAGCGAGCATTCAAACAGCTTTGATTTATCACAGTATACCTACTGTATAAGACTGTGCACTGTCTGTGGCCTAGTGGCAGAGTAAAGGTTTCCTGACTATATGGTCATGGGTTCGATTCCTGCTGCTGTCATGTCGCATCACCACTCGCACTCTTTGTGCAATGGCTTTCAGCATTCACACGTATTTCCTTCAGGAAATGCATTTTCTAGTTCACATCTGCCATTACCAATGCATACTGCGTCATTTACCAGGATTCCTCAAGTCGTCCCAGCATCTCTTGGGATTTACATGATAAATGAGTGAATTGTGTGTACATACCTTCTCAGATGATTTATATTTATTCGTGTTGGTCATTCTTAGGTCTCTAATCTCTGAGACGTGTAACACTATCCTCTCCTGCTTCCTGTTTCTCAGGCGCGGTACAAGCAGAGTCTGGACCCCACGGTGGATGAGGTGAAGAAGCTGTGCACGTCGCTGAGGCGGAACGCCAAGGAGGAGCGAGTCCTCTTCCACTACAACGGCCACGGGGTGCCACGACCCACAGTCAACGGAGAGATCTGGGTCTTCAACAAGGTGACATACACACACAAACAAGATATACAGTTTGTTTTGTCCACACACACACACACACAGCTTGAGCTGCATACCTTGATGATGGATGTATCATCGTTTTGTTGTGATGTCATGTTGACATGGGCAACAAAAATGCAATTATTATGTGATTAAAGAAATAATTAGAGTTAAGCAAAGCCCATACACTCATTAGGTTTAATGCTGGAGAGCATAATCACAGAGCACTCCTGTGCCATTCACATTAATATACAGCAGCTGCATTAGCTGATCTATAGTCAAGTCATAATGAGCCAAGCTGCGGAAAGTCCAACCATGAAAATGAGCATTCAGCCAAAATACCATTGGTCCTCTATGGTTTACTAAAGGCTTAGCAGTATCACATCAAACAAAAGCAAATATTAAAATCAGAACACACTGACCAGTAATCATCATTACATGAATAACCTCAGTAGAAAGGTTTATATGCAGACATTTTTTCATTCTGATTCAGATCATTCTGATTCTGGTATTTACATGTGCTGCTGCATTTATTCAGAGCGTGTCATGTTTTATAGCTGCGTAACATGCAGAGAGTTCTCCAGGCCGAGAATTAATGCTAGTGAGTTGGGCCGCGTCGAGTCTAAGCTTCAGTCCAGGTTTTAAAGAGGAGCTATGCAGGATTTTTATCTTAATTTAACATCATTGGAGTAATTGTGATGGTTAAATAAATGATTTGTAACTAGTTCCAGGGAGAATGGAGGCTCTCTGTCTTCTTCCACCTAGCGTCTCTTGGCTGAAAACCAACCTTGTAAGATCAGAGCCTCCGACTGTGTCCCAGCTATTGTCTCTGTGACACAAACGCGCCCCATAACCCGTAATCTCTTGTCTATGACAGATAAAACTACACAAATATACACATCGTAACATTGTATTTGATAAATAACGTTATCCACCGCTCCATGGATTGATTTCACACTGTCTTCATTAAAAACAAATGCACATGGCCGGGAGGAGGGTTAGCAGAGCAGCGGAGAAGCGACCGGACTTGCAGCGTTCCCTTTTAATTTTCAGGCCAGTTGAGAACTCGAAAGCAGATTAATTACAGATTAATTACATTATGTGACTCAAAGATGGAGATAATGGTCTGATTAGTACAGTTGTTGTCTGTGTCTGTTGTTCTGACACTTTTATTCAAACATTTGCAAGTGAAGAAACGTCTGTACGCGTTTACGTCGAGGCGGAATATGCATAGAAAGAACATAACCAGACAGCATTCCGTTTCACTGATATAATTTAACTTTATCGGTTTGGAGAAAGGAATATTCTACCCCTTCAGCCCATTCAGTTTGGGCCTGTTCATTCTGATTGAGGCATTTTAATCCAGTTTGGACATCTGAACTGATTCTAATTGGATTATTTGGCTCCGTGTAAACGCAGCTACTGAGACAGGTGGTTTGCTTTTTACCGCAGGTCCAAGAGAGTACGATTGTAGCTGCATGGAGTCCAAAAAACAAGATTCAGTGCAATTTCTGCTTTCCCCTTTTCATTTGTGATTTTGTCACTAAATTCATCTTTTTAGTGTCTTTCATGCCACGCAGCCTCAGGAACTAAACTCAGGACTGAAATTAGCCAGCGTAGAGCAGACAAGAAGACTAGGGACAAACACACTCCGTCTGAGCTGATGTTTCGCTTTTATCTTTTTTAGAAGCTAAAAAAAAAAGAAGCAGATTTTCTACACCAGCATCAGTTTCCTCATCAGAGCAGAGGGGAGTACCTCTCAGCCTGTGAAAACAGTTGTATAACATCTCCTGTGGCTCTGGCAGAGCTCTGTCGAGTCTGAGAAAGGATCCCTGATGGTGTCGTCAGCTGATAACTCAGTTTGGCTCAACAGAAAAAGACTGAAAGTCTGTTTCTAAGTAGGGAGGTGTGGGTGTGTATCGGAGGACATCTGCAGACTGATGTTGGAACCAGAGCCTCCGCTGCTGCTGCTGCTGCTGTTTGTGACTCCCTCAGCTTTATTCTAACATTTGAAACTTCAGAAATAACAAAATAAGGTGACCAAACAAATGTACCTCTTTTGCCCTTTATGAAAGTGTCCGTTCTTTATTGTTTTTCACGGTTTTGAGGCTGAGTCCTTACTGCAGTGACCCAGGTTTGAGTCCGGCCCTGGCGTAAGTGTAGCTGTACGAGAAGAAGCCACCGAAAAAAAAAGTCCTCACTCACTGTCCAGACAAGACAAATTGTTGATTTTAAGTTGATTTTCTAATGCAGAAGTGTTTCTATTAGGGGTGGGAATCTTTTACTATCTCACAATTCGATTCGATTCAAAATCGATTTTCGATTCGAAATGATTTGATTCATAATGGTTCAGTCTGCTTTACACGACAAAATGACTAAAGTGTCTTTTTCACGTTTATTGAGTTTTAAACATTTATCCATTCCTAGATGGAATTGTTGAAACTGTTGCATAAAAGCAACATCACATATTACTTAAGTAACAAAATTAAAAGTGCTTCTTTATTTAAAAAAAATAGTGCAGTGCCTTTTAAATTCTAAGGAAATGGAGGCCGACAGCCAGCAGATTTGTTTAATTTTTTAAATTTTTTTAAATCGATTTTGGGACATTTTATATCGATTCTGAATCGTATTAAATGAGAATTGCGATTCTTATGTGAATCGATCTTTTGGCACACCCCTAGTTTCTGTCATTATTTTATTCAAGAGGTTTTTGTTTTTATGTTACCACTGAGACTCGTTAAAGAGAGATTATTAATAATCTGAGAAGCCTATCTGAATCTGTGTCTTTGGTTATAGAAAGTTATTATATTGTATGACTTGTATACATGTGTTGTATAATCCATGCAGAGGAGGTATACTATATTTTTTAGTATATTTTGGGGGCATTTTTGCCTTGAATTGATAGTTTAGTGGAGAGAGACAGGAAATGGGGAGGCAGAGAGAGGGGGAATGACGAGTCGGGATTCGACACGAGGCTGGCTGCAGCGAGGACTACTGCCTCTGTATGCCTGCTGTACCAACTGAGCTAAACAACACCCCGAAGTTATGAGGCATCTTTTTGTAAATTTACTGTAGAGTATCATTTAAGTATCTGGAGGTGGAACCAAGTGTCTTCTTTTTTTTTTTAGAAATCAAAATATAGTCACTCTATATTAAAATAAATCCCAACTACCACATCCTATCCTTGATGGCAGTGATGCTGAGGTCTCACCTCGGCCCAGCTGGAACAGCTCCAAGTGTGTCTGTTTGCAGTCTGTTTGGTACCACAGACACAACCAGGGTAGTGGTCCAGCTGTTAGTGGTTTCTGGGTGTAAAAGTCAAAGTTGCAGCTCTGCAGCAGCAGGGTTTAGCTCTGCTGCAGCTCCGGTCACTGACTTTAAAATCCTGCATAAAATCTCAAGTTGTTGGTGTTGTCCTGTAAGTAAGCACCCCATCACAATGATGCACCACTCATCTCTGTGCTCAGCTGCTGCCTCCTTGTCCCCAGAGCACCCTTGAGTCTTATGTCCTCTTCACTCTCTCTCTCTCTGTCTCCTCCTTCCTTTATCTTCACATTTCCCTCTGCATACTTATTCCTTTTCCTATAAAACGAAGCTGCTGTGTCACCAGCTGCTGAAATAGGAGATCAATGGGGATTTGATGCTGAAGCAACACCGGGGAAACCAGATTTTTCTATAAAGTGCACCACCTTCATAGATCCATGGTTATTAGATTTATTATTGCACATGTTCCCACCATCCTCATCCCTCCGTGTCTCTCACTCAGCCTCATTATAATTCTCTCTTTTCAACTGTTTCTCTACCTCTCTTTCCTGCTCACGCTCTCCGTCAAACAGATGACTTGTAAATAATTAAAAGACAAATCTATAAAAGTGAGTTATCAGCAATAACATGAAGCGCTCTGCTCTCTCTCTCTCTCTCCCCCCCCCCCTCTCTTTCAGAACTACACCCAGTACATCCCGCTGTCCATCTACGACCTGCAGACGTGGATGGGGAGCCCGTCCATCTTCGTGTACGACTGCTCCAACGCGGGGATCATCGTCAAGTCGTTCAAACAGTTTGCTCTGCAGAGAGAGCAGGAGCTGGAGGTGGGGGCGCCTGCACACACACACACACTGCAAACACACTCAGCATGTTAACAGCATGTCACCACACAGCAGCTTTGACTTAGGAGTATACAGTAGGTAATTGGGGAATAAAGACTTTGCAAAAGAGCGATGCAAACGCTCACCGGCGAACAGGTGAAATGATCCATCGGTGTTTGTGACTCATTAGCACACACACGCGCCACAAATACACAAACGCTGTCACACACTCACATTCCATACAGTATTCATAAAAGAGAGCTCAGTGAGTGTTGAGTCATGATTCTCAGCTTGCATCCTCTCCATTCAAGCTCCAGGATGTCTTCAGCGCTCTGATGTAGAGCTGCAACTATGTCACCATTATAGATTTTCTTGGTGCAATTATTGTCAGAGAAATAATCACGATTATTATAGTAAATCATTTTACAACACTATGAATGTGTAAAATCAGATATAGTAAAAAAAAAAAAGCATTACTAATTATATAAACATAATATTTATTGTATCTATTAATATAGGACCAATTATCAATCCTTCAGAGGAAATGTTTTAATGTATTCAAGTGTTTTTTAATGCTTTTTTTTCTTACAAATAACGCGCTAACATTTAAGTTCCTATACCTTCCTTATGTTAGGTAAAATTACATTAACGTATTTAACCCAGTTAGCTTTACTTTGGCTACAAAGCCATGTGTGTATCCCACAGGTGATGATTCATATCAGATGTATTTCCTCCTTTGCCCGCTACCGCATCGCTGCAGTGTTTGACAGGCTGACGAGCCGTCATCGATTTAATACGTTTGTTTGGACTTGAACTTCACCGCTCGCGCACTTCTCTGTCTGCAACTGGCACGGAACCAAAACAAAGTTACACACACAGTTGTTGTGCAACTTTGTTTACGTTCCGTGTGTGTTGCTCTGATCTGATCCGACATAATCTTTTTTGGAACGTGACGATATTTAGGAACCTTTACGATTAAATAATTGCGGCGTTTAATACCGTGATTAATAGTGAAAACAAGTATTCATGACATCCCTACAGTAGCTGCAACAATTAATCAATGAATTGAACAATACCGGTTTGATTATTAAATGAACCATCAACTACTGTATATGGATCATTGAAAAATCGGTTTGAGTAGTTTTTTAAGAAAGAAAGTCCAAATTCTCTGATTTCAGCTTCTTAAATGTGAACATTTCTGGTTTCTTTGTTCCTTTATGACAATAAACTGAGTTTCTCTTTGGTTTGTGGACAAAACAAGACATTTGAGGACGTTGTCTTGTAGTTTGGGAAACACCGATTGACATTTTTCAACATTTTTCAACATTTTATTGACCAAACAACTAATCGATTGATTGTTTAAATAATCGACCGGTTTAATAGATAATGAAAATAATGGTTAGTTGCAGCTCTACTCTGATGCAGCCGATCAGCTCAGCAGCTGCTTTTAAATGACTGTGTTTTGGTTTAGTTCTGGGGCTCACACACACACACACACACACACACACACACACACACACACACACACACACACACACACACACACACACACACACACACACACACACACACACACAGAAACCCACCTCCACCAGCCCCGGTCCTTCCACCACTTCATCTTTTTATTACGTTCTCTCTCTCTCCCTCTCTCTCTCTCCCGGCTATGGCATGTTATGTGAATTCCTAATGAGATGGCGCTGTCATTCATCTCAATTATTCATGGAGAAGTTTCAGCCAGACTGTAGATTAGCTGGAACAGGAGAGAACGAGGGAGAGCAAAGAGAGGAGAAGGGAAAGGTACAGGAAGGAACAGTACGGGGCGCGAGGCGGAGGCAGGAGGTGGAGCGCTGCTGAAAGAGGAGAGGAAGCTGCTGTGAAAGCTGTGTTCTCTCTTAAAGGAGAGGTGAAGGCAGCAGCCAAACTGCTGAGTCGCTGCGGTGTTTGTCAGAACTCGTCCCAGGTGTCTCTCCATCCTCAGCCTCTCCCCGCTCTTCGCTCTTTAACTTTGCAGAGGTCACGGCAGGGCTGCAACTTCAACGCAAAGCACAACTCCAAACATCACATGGACTCACTGGCACCGTACGTTTTGTGTTTGAGCGGTAGAGACATTTGTAAGTAACAGTATCAGCTACATTCTCTATTTTTAACAGACACACGTTGATCTGTGTCCTTGCATAAACTACCAGCTGAGTTCGGATCAAGATTCTCCCGAAGAAAGAGCAGATGTTGTTGATGATAACGTGTTTGAAAAAGTTTGAGAAAGCTGATATTACCCAATTTAAATCTACAATCTCCACGCTCCTACTTAACTCTGTTGCTGTCTTACCTTGGAATACATCAGGAGAGAGTTGCTGGGGCTCAACGGTGGATACATTTATAAAGAAATTTGAGAAAGCAAAAATCAATGAAGCCCTCAAAAGTAAACTGTATCTTAGTGGTGCTACCAACTATGGCTGGTCTTTATTAGATACCAAGCACATCATGGAGCCAGACCGACAAACCCACACTTAGCATTACATCCTACAGTCCACATACAGTTCACAGCCACTGAGGAAAAGCGAAGTGATGTCATCACAACAGAACCATTGGAACTTCTTCTTTGAAGGATAAAAGTTCATGATAGCACTGCTGCAAAAAGACAGTGAGGTTTCCTGCACTTTAATTCTGTGACTAACTTGTGGCTGCCATGATGGAAATCTATATAAAACTTTTTATGTATGTATGATCACTTTTTATGAGAACAGTTCAAGGAACACAAGGTCCCACAGTATGCAGTAAGAAGTCATTATATACAGGTTAACAGGTACACACTGTCTCAGAAACACAATGTGAATGGAGGAGAGAGGAAAAAATGAAGGCTACAGAGAGGCAGAGAGAGAAGATAAAGAACCCACTTACTTTAGTATTTCTCCCCTTATCTTTCTCTAGGTGAAGGGTATGGATCATCTTTTCCATGTAGTATGACAATTCTTATGAAAAGGTTCATGGCAGTGGGACCTCCCTGTGAAGGAGGTCTATTTTAATCCACGGTTCAGCCTGCAGCCTGATGCGTGACTGTTACTCACGGTCATCGTGGATAAAAGTGTCCACAGATCAAAGAGATGATGCCACCTACAGGCAATGAAAGAGACCTTTCTACTGCATCTAGTGGGACACTGTGTAACTTCTCCTGTTATCTATTCACGAAAATCGATTATTTGGTTCAAAAGTCTGTTTTTCATTAATCAGTAATCACCCCCAACAAACTGAAGTGTTCCGGAGCATTACACTGATTCTGCATTCACCTGCAGTCGGGCAGACGGCCGTCGGTAACAAACCAGATGTCATTTTAGTCACAGAAGTCCAGAGAAAGACGGTAAAACGTGGGTCAGGTAAACAATACCACATCACCATGACAACATATTGTCACGTGTGTTGTTTTGCCTCGTGCTGACGGACCACTTGTTTACATAGAGGCTTATTTATGCCGTTACGTGCAGCGGCTGTCGTCCGTCTGCCGTCTGCCCAATTTCACGTGAATGCAGCATGAAAAATACGATTGAGTTGCTTGCGATATACTGCAACGCTAGATGGGAGTAATGCTGCGTTCACATGGAGTCCAGTAAACAGCAGACGGCATGCCGGACTCCATGTTAGTGGACGAGAGAACAATGGTAAAACTTGGGGGAGGCCGGCAAAAAATACCGTGGATGGCAACGGCAAACGGCAATGCCGTCCCGAGTTCAAATATTTTAACTTTTGCCGTCTGCCGCGACAGTAAACTCAACCGAACGTGACGTGTGAGTACGAGTATGTTGACGTTGCCATAGCATAACATGGTGAAGCGTCTTGCCGTTGTGCCGTGCCGTCCGACAGTTTGTTTGTTTACCGTCTGCCGTTTACCGTACTCCATGTGAACGCAGCATAATTCCTACACAATGTACCTTTAATGGGCATTTGTAGCTTTAACTTAAAAAAACAACAACTGAACTATCCCTTTAAGGTGTCGGCGTACAGCTCTTGAAGTGGCTGTGATGGGTCACTTGGGGCATCTGAATAAAGTAGAATATCAGAGACAAGTTCATTTATTTCTAGTGGTGTGTATATATATTTATTTTATTTTAACTTTTATAATTATAATTTTTTGTTTTAGTTTCAATTTGTTCAACAGTTAAAAGCTCATGCTTAGGTCATGCATTCAAAATTATAAAACAGTTAAATGAAAAAGTCTGTTTGTCCAGTCATATTTTTTCTCGTCTCATGAGCTGAGTGTATCGTCACACCCCTAATTATTTCAGTAGCTCAATTCAAATAGTAAAACTATTGTATTGTATCATATTGTATAGATTCATTACACACAGACTGAAATATTTCATGTCTTTAATTATTTTAATTGTAATGATTATGGCTCATGTTTAATGAAAACCTAAAATTCAGTATCTCAAAACATTAAAATATTAGAAAAGTTGTGGTGTCACACTCTAATCAGCTGATGAACTCCAAATGTTTCCTGAGCCTTTAAACGCTCTCAGTCTGGTTCAGTAGCTCCACTGCCATAGAGAAGACTGCTGACCTCCATCATATTCTACTTTATTCAGATTCCATCCATCTGATCTGTGTATAGGCTGAGGGAGGGGTTCACTCTGCATAGACATCTAGAGACAAACAATTCATGGACAATTTAGAGTCACCAACCAAACTGTGGGAGGAACCCAGAGAGAAACCCCACACAGACACAGGAAGAGCATGCAGACTCCACCCAGAAAGCCCCCCCCCCCCCCCCCCCCCCCCCCCCCCCCCTCGGGGATCAGAACTACAAAGGCTTTAAACACAAAGATGATTTATTGAAAGGCGGAAGCTTGAAGGTTCAACTCCGGTCCGTCAGTGGAGCAGAGGAGGTCCCACAGTTAAATGCAGGGGAAGTTGCGTAACATCTATAAGCAATTTCCCTTTTCCACCTGACTGCGTGTCCTTCTCATCCACTCACAGGGAGTGTGTAATGGGGAGGGGAGTCGGGGTGGGGGGAGGGGGGAGGGGGGTAATGGAAGATAAAGAGAGAGCCGATGAATTCCAGAGACTTTTTAATCATGCAGGAGATGATCCGTGCAGGGAGTCCCCCTCCTCGCCCACGGGCTCCCCCCGCCCCCTGTCCCTCCGTCGCCACACACATGGGAGGTCTCAAGTGAATCATGAAGTGCCAGCACGCAAACACACACACACACAGTTTGTCAACCTTTTTTTATTTATTTATTTTTTTTACTTCTGGCACCACACTGCCGACACATGCACATGAGCGCACACGTTGCACATATAGCACGACAGGCCTGATCGCACCGGGGGCTCGACTATTTTGGAGAGGCGACTGAGAGAGGGGAGGGGATGAAAGGAAGAGGAGGTGTTTTAAGACTCACTCACTCCACAGAACCAAACCAACCTCCGCCTGTAGTCCATTCAGTGTGTGTGTGTGTGTGTGTGTGTGTGTGTGTGTGTCTGGGCTGAGTGCTCTACACCTGCCTCTTTTTAAATATCCCATCACTTCCTGCGCACACTCAGCAAACCCGCTCATTGCATTAGCAGCAGGGCAGAAAGATGTGTGCGTGTTTGTGTGTGTCTGTGTGTGTGAGAATGCTAAGGGCTGGCTTTTTGTGTTATTGTGATACTGACATTAAGCTCTTTCTATCATTTTAATGAATAATTAATGGAGGCTGTAAAAAAAGAAATATTGCTCAACAGGAGTTGCATTTTAGTATCTCTGTATGCACGGGTGTGACGCACTCCTCTGCTGTGATGATATGTTACATCTGAGACGCCCCCCCCTCTCCTCCCCCTCCTCTGTCGGATTAGTCTCATAAATTAGTGTCATTTAAAAAAAAAAAAAAAATCAAAGAAAGAAAAAAGATCCTCAGCAATTAAATGGCAGCCTGATATGATATCCCCAGTGGAAAAGAGAGAAAAGAAAGCTGTCATGCTGATTTTCATGATAATTTGCGAGATTACAATATGCTAATGTGATAATTACAGTGGATGCTCGGCATTAATCAGCTTCTGCTGGCAATGTTGTGGTATTTACCATTAGGATTACGGCAGCGCGCTCACAATTTCTTTTTCAGGCGACGGCGTTGTTCTTGACACCACCAGAGGCTTCGTCGGCTCGCGCTGCTTTGTTTGTGATGTCTGTCGACATCTCCCTCATTAGAGACACAGAGAAGAGGAATTACGTTAAAAGAAGATTGGCACAGATCCATCCGCTCGGCAACAGTCGGGCACCCACTCACGCCTGTGAGTGTTTGAAAGAGAAATGAAATATAGATCTTGATAGAGGGGGAAAAAGACAGTTACACACAGAATCAAACTTCCCCCATTAATTAAGATTATTCCTTCTGTGTTTTTTTAACATAATGATTTATTCATGCGTGTGCAGAGGCCCCTATAGAGCAGCACTGTAAATACATAATATCTCACACTGAGATCTGAGCTCGAGCTGCTGCTGCCTTTTTTTTCTCCAACGCTTATTATAGAGTCAACTAATGAGTTATTGGACTAGCAGAGAGCAGGAGGCTGTGCAGTGTATACAGGAGTAGGGAGGCATTATATAAATCCACAGAGCCTCATCACAAGCCCTTTTTTTCAGTTTGATTAGTTTAACTAGAAAGCAGATTGAGTGTTTGAATCAGGTCAGGACAGTTTTAGGAATAAGATAGTTTGTCTTGGCGGTGGGGGCGACAGCACAGAGCAGCAGTTTTCCTGCAGCCTGTGGATCATTTGTCGGGTTTGTTTTCTCATCTCATCCTCTAATTGACTGGGCTCACCCTGCGGGCGCAGAAAGACGAGCGCGTCCCCTCGGTGCTGGCCTCGGGTACCGTGGGCTTACCCTGCCTTGCGTCAGATGCTGAGCTCCATCACGCAGCAATGCTGGGAGGCCCGAGAGATGGTTTCTATTCACCAGCTCTGGTGTACGACTGCTGTATGTGTGGCTGTGGTTTTGGGCTCTATACTGTAGAGCAGTGGTTCCCAACCTGGGGTTCTAAGGTTGTGAGGTTATCAAAATTATATTTGTGCATATTGAAATTGTAAAATCCCAATAACACACCCGATTGGATAATTAAAATCATGTATAAACAAAGACAATAACCTACCCGCTTCTAGGGACATGATAACAATATGACACAACAAAGGAAAATGGAAAGAAAGAAAGGCACTTAAATTACTTTTTAACATAATTGGTGTGTGTGTGTGTGAGAGAGAGTGTGAAAGTGTGTAGGTGTGCATATTATACATAATGTATATTAGTATATTAGTGTGTGTGTGTGTGTGTGTGTGTGTGTGTGTGTGTGTGTGTGTGTGTGTGTGTGTGTAGGTGTGTGTGTGTAGGTGTGTGTGTGTGTGTGTGTGTGTAGGTGTGTGTGTAGGTGTAGGTGTGCATATTATACATAATGTATATTAGTATATTAGTGTGTGTGTGTGTGTGTGTGTGTGTGTGTGTGTGTGTGTGTGTGTGTAGGTGTGTGTGTGTGTGTGTAGGTGTGTGTGTGTGTGTGTGTGTGTGTAGGTGTGTGTGTAGGTGTAGGTGTGCATATTATACATAATGTATATTAGTATATTATATTACCGTCAGCCATAGTCTGATCCTAACCTTAAGGCAAAAGTAAGCGATCCGGTGGTTTTGGCTAACTTCTTGTCAGCCGACGGAGTTAGCAGTCCCCGCCCTCGTCCCTACGTCACCACATTCACGCGCATCCCTTGGCTGCACACACACAGAGGACCGCCCCTTTATGCCGTTCTCTCTCCTCATTGGATAAAGGTTGTAGGATACAAGGAAAGTTTTCTCCTCGGCTTACAGCAGAGCAGAGTGACTGACAGACCCGTGTTTCAGACCAAACACTCTATAGAAGTGATTGCTGTCGGAAGATAGAACTATTTAAAGGGGTGTTCACACCAAACGCGATGAACGCGATCTTTTCGCGCGACAAATGAGAATCCGTCGCGCTATCGCTCGTGTTTTGACGCGTGACCGTTTTGTGTAAATTTGCGTCATCGCGTCATCGCGCCCCCCCCTCCCCTCCCCTCCACTGTCAATCCAGCTAACAGGACGGATGTAAAAATGTGTTGAGACACAGAAAGTGCACTCATTTTACCGTAGGCTTGACAATGGACGAGGTGAAGCTGATCCTTGACGTCCTGGTCCTGGTGTAGCAGGTAAAAAAAACTCCACTCAGCCCCGCTCGTATCGCGGCCGTTGTACGGTACTTCAGACTGACTGTTGCTGAGTTTGAGGACTTGCTAGCTAGGGTTGTTGCCAGGATCTCCAGGCAGGACACCAACTAAAGTTACAGGCGCTTCATTTCAGCTGCAGAGTGCAATGAAGCAGTCATACCAGATAGAAATGTCACATACACAAAATCAAGTGAGGCAATTAAATTCTGACAGACTGTCATATGGAACTCAGCTCATTTTAAACCAGGTGAGTTGAATCTGACACAATGTGCTGCAACTGGTCCTGATGTCATTTTTGTCACTTGCTCGCTAAAATACAAGAATTTACTTGTTTCCGTTTTGTTCCTTGAGCTTAGTTCTTCATTAAAGCAGATATCAGTGGAATGTTTTTGTTAATATAAGTCCTAAATAGTCCTATTTTCCGTCAGCAATCACTTACATGAAGTATTTCAGCCTAAACACGAGTCTCTCCGTCACTCTGCTCTGCTGTAACCCGAGGAGAAAATTTTCCTTGTGGGATACAAGTGTTATCCAATGAGGAGAGAGAACGGCATGAAGGGCTGTGTGTGCAGCCAAGGGATGCGCGTGAATGTGGTGACGTAGCACGAGGACCAATTGATGCCTGACAAGGGCGGGGGCTGCTAACTCATGGTGCGTTCAAAGAAACTCGTACTTTGTGTTTTTCCTTCCTGTGAAGTCATACCAGTTCGATCTGGTACGAGTTCACGGGTCGGAAGTTACGAGTGGCCGTTATAGGGAACTTTCACAGACAACAGGATGGTAAAAACACGAGCTACGGGTTGCCTGGAACGCTACCAAGTCGTAGTTGTGACTTGAAGCTGTAACTTACGGTTTCAAAAGCCTGCCTTGAACGCAGCATTAGCCGAAACGGCCGTGAAGCTGATATCTGCTTTAAAAATATGATAATTTCCTTCAGCTGCTGACAACTTCCTCTAGCATCCCTCTGCTTTTGTGTTTTTTTTTAATTGCACAATGGATGACACACTCAATTTTCTGCAAAATTTCACGCACCGCAGCAGAAACAAGTTGATCAATCTAAATGTAGATGCATTGTTCAATCAGCATTTACTTTATCATGATAAACGCATCACAAAAAGTTTGTCTTTTCACTTGACGTTGTGTAGTTGTGTGTCTGTCTGGCAGTTTATTGTGTTTTGCCAGTGAAATCAAAGGAACCAAGAACACACTATCAATTAAATCAACTTAAAGGTATATTTCAACATTTTGGCAAATTTACCTATTGCCATAATCCCTATTACCTTTAATTGTTGGTGCATGTTGTTTTGAGATCCGTGGGGCGGATGTGAGCTCTGCTCTGCACATGGTATTTCCGCTTTTCCCTCATCAAACTCATCAAATACACAATCCAACAACTCCAAAACACTCTGGTGGACAAGTTGTGACCTGCACATTCACCACCCAATTAGATAATAACGGAACGTTACGAGACAGAGTTGTTTTCGAGGTAAATACGTAACCGGAACTACATTCCCGACACGGCTGCTCGGCAGAGTGATTTAAAAAACGAAAGTAGTTCCGAGTATTTGCTTGATGTGTCGTAATATTACATAATTATACGTTATTACCTCATAGCGTGGTGAATGTGCAGGTCACAACTTGTCCACCAGAGTGTTCTGGAGTTGTTGGATTGTGTATTTAGTTTGATGAGGGAAAGGGGAAAGTACCGCACGCCTCTGTTGCATTAGTTGAGCAGCTCACGTCTCTGCCCCGCCGATCTAAAAACAGCTTGCATCGACAATTAAAAGTAATGAACCTACGGTAACGCTTTATATTAAGGTCCTTGTAATAAGCATTAGTTAATAGGTAATGAGGCCCTTATAAGTGATTATAAGATGCTTATTAACATTATTATGCATTTATAAGACTATATATGTATTAATAGACTCATTATAATACAGTTAATAGCAGACTATAAGAGATTTATAATAACTTATAATAAACTTAGTTAACTGTTTGTTGATGCTTATGAACATTAATAAAATCCTTATGAGTATCTTATAATTGTTCATAATAACATTACAAACACATATATTGACTCAACTAGCCCAATCATTATGTCTTTGTTATGCCTTTATTAATCTTAAGGTATGTGTAATAAGCGTTAGTTAATAGGTAATAAGGCTCTTATAACTGCTTACAAGTATTAATAGTCTCATTATAATATAGTTAATAGCAGACTATAAGAGATTTATAATAACTTATAAGAAACTTGTTAACTGTTTGTTGATGCTTAAGAACATTAATAAAATCTTCATGGGTATCTTATAATTGTTCATAATAACATTACAAACACATTGAATGTAGCCCAACCATTATGTCTTTGTCATGCCTTTATTGATCTTTTTTGTTTGATTTATTAACATTAATATATACTTTATTGCTCATCTATTATAAATTAACTATGCACTTGTTAACAGTTAACTATGCTTTTTGCAGGTACTGGATCTAAAGCGAGAACAATGTCTTATTAAGGCTGATAAATATTTTATTGTGCATTATTATGCCCTTATTATCAGTTAACTATGCACTTGTTAACAGTTAACTATGCTTTTTGCAGGTACTGGATCTAAAGCGAGAACAATGCCTTATTAAGTCTAATAAATCTTTTGTAATGCATTTATTAATGGTTAACAATGATTTTCACAAATTCCACATCTGTAATGAACAATACATGTGCTCAAGGTTGATAAAATGTAAAGAAAAGATTGCATAGTAATACAAATTTTTCAACAGTGAAGCCCAACATTGTTTTATTCATTGCTGTCAAGTAAAGAGACATTTTACTAAAAATGTATAAAAATAAAAATCACCTAAAACAGGTAGAAAGCACCTTTAAAACATTTAGGTATATTATACAAAACATAATTTAACTCAAAAAAGTGCAATTTTGCAAAGTGCAACATGATTTTTATACTTAAAATGTATAAAAAAATAAAAATAACCTAAAACAGGTGTTTGGGGAAAAAAAGTACACTTTTTTTTATTTTTAATTCCATTGAACATTTAACGCAGCTGCTCTTTTGCACTCTTGTTTGCATCAAAAGCAATTCCCTCTTCCTCTTCTTCTTGCCATCATCTGAGGTTGAGGAGCTTGAGGAGACTGAGGAGGGGTCGGTAGAGAATGAGGATAGAGGAAATTTACATCTGAGTTTTCATAATGGCATTTTTTTTATATATATATAAAAACATAAAAATAAAAGTCTCGATATATCCTGCAATAACACTTTACAGTTGAATTTTCAAGCGTTTTAAATAGAGTCTTAATGTAGCACATTTCATTAAACTCAAATGACTGTGCTGAATGTACACAGCAGTAAGTAGGCTATCATGTACAGAAAAGTGTCAAGAACATATCAGACAGTGCACAACGAAAGAGAGAAGTTATATATTTCGACAATGTACACTGTATGTATATAAGCCTAGCTGGAGACAAAAAAAAACTACATTATTTTAATATAAAAACTTTCTCACTGATACACAGAGGAGCGCTTCCGTAGGGCAACAACAGTCATGAGGCGGCTAGCTCTACACTAGCTTCGGCTAACGTTAGCTATGCTTGTTTGAGTTTGTACTAACTAGTTAGCAGCAGTTAAACTTACCAGAAGAGTCATCCATCGTCTCACAACGCTTCCTCTTGTCAGCTGCTTCTTTTCGAGACCCAGAATGGGTTTGAATTCTATTCGGGGGCAAAAATGTTGGGCAACTACCTCCATCTTACACATGGGCATGTGTTAAGATATCAGCGGCTAGCTTAAACAGGAACTTCCGGTTTTACTGTTTGCCTTCAAAATAAAAGCGAAAGAGGTAGACGAATCACTCAACAATACTGTACAGACTGAGAAAAAGCAGAAAAGAAGCGGTCCCTCAAAAACACTGGAAGGAGGAGGAAGAAAAAAAAAGTGACTTTGCCAGACACACAAAACAAACTCAGAAAACTGATTTTTGAGAAGAAACTGTGCAGGAGTCTGTCTGTACAAGTCTGCTCTTCTCCGACGACGCACTTTTCTGAAAACCAAAATCAAATGCATAATAAAATATTTATCAGCCTTAATAAGACATTGTTCTCGCTTTAGATCCAGTACCTGCAAAAAGCATAGTTAACTGTTAACAAGTGCATAGTTAACTTATAATCGATGAGCAATAAAGTATATATTAATGTTAATAAATCAAACAAAAAAAAACATTAATAAAGGCATGACAAAGACATCATGGTTGGGCTAAATTGATACTCATGAAGATTTTATTAATGTTCTTAAGCATCAACAAACAGTTAACAAGTTTCTTATAAGTTATTATAAATCTCTTATAGTCTGCTATTAACTATATTATAATGAGACTATTAATACTTAGTAAGCACTTATAAGAGCCTTATTACCTATTAACTAACGCTTATTACACAGACCTTAAGATTAATAAAGGCATAACAAAGACATAATGATTGGGCTAGTTGAGTCAATATATGTGTTTGTAATGTTATTATGAACAATTATAAGATACTCATAAGGATTTTATTAATGTTCATAAGCATCAACAAACAGTTAACTAAGTTTATTATAAGTTATTATAAATCTCTTATAGTCTGCTATTAACTGTATTATAATGAGTCTATTAATACATATATAGTCTTATAAATGCATAATAATGTTAATAAGCATCTTATAATCACTTATAAGGGCCTTATTACCTATTAACTAATGCTTATTACAAGGACCTTAATATAAAGCGTTACCGAACCTACTGCTATATATAGGGATTATGGCAATAGGTATATTTGCCAAAATGTTAAAATATCCCTTTAACATGAGGAGCAGCATAATGTAGTCATATAATAATAATAATGATAACAGCAATAATAAAATGGATAATATCTCCTAAACCTGAGCAGGGCTCCAGAGTCCTAGCAGTCAGTGATGATGAAGAGAAGTGTTGGATTGCTGTCTCCATTAGGACCCACAGCTCATTAAAGCCTATTTAGCAAAAGACAAAAACCATACTGAACTCCCTGAAAGCAAATCAACACTACAACAGCCCATCGAGCACATAAATAGTCAGGAGCTCCAAATATAATTAAAGTTTTACATCATATGAAAGCTTTCTCCATTTTTCAAGCTCACAATTATTGAGCGAGCCGCCCCACAGCGACCGATGCACCACACCAATTCTGCTCTTAGAATAGACAAGTGGATTGTTTACCAGGTGAAGACCGCCTGCTGGGGACGGGGGCAGGAGGGAAATATCCACACTGGGATCGATAAACATTCACATTATCATTATGTTCTCGAAATGTCTTAGGCACTTGTGATGTTTTACCTGGAAGCTCATAATGGTGGACTTGGAAAGAGCCCTCATACTCGCATGTTTTTATGTTTTTTTTTGTATGTCTGTTTTGTTCTCTTGTTTTCATGCAACAGAGGGAAAACAAGGCAAAAACAAGGACTTTTATGTCTCAGCTAATATCTCAGCTGCTCATAACCAAGCAAAAGTAGATCTCACTTTGTTTAGATTTTCAGCTCTGTGTGTGTTATGAAGATAATTACTCATCTCTGATGGGGATGTTGAGGTCTGCGGCTCAAAGTCGACACGTGATGAAGTGAAATGGACTGTAGGAAAGTTGTGTTTTGAGCAGAGAAGAGTCTGTTCCGGCTCTGCTGAACACAAACAGCACTGACAACAGACCTGTGGAGGTGGCAGCAGGCTGCTGATACCTTCACCTGTTGCCACTGCTGGATATTTGCACAAACTCACACCTGGACTTGAGAATAGTTTTCTCTTTACTTGTTTTTACTTCAGGCATCCAGGCACTTAAGATTTCATCTTTTTTTTTTCTTAAGTTGTGTGCCATCTTCTCCTCTCTGTATTGTCACCACCTTTCTATCTGTGTGTGTCAGTGTGGAGCAGCAGCTCTTAGTCTGTCTCTGACCTTTCGTTTCATGTTTTATCTGATCTCCAGCTCAAGTCTTCCTCTCACTTTGCTTTTGTTGCTGTATCTAAACTTAAACTTGAACTTAAACCCTTTACAGCTCAGGCACGACACATTTTGAATGCTAATAATTCAGTCTCTGGTTGGTGAAACACCAGTGCAAACCAGTTTGAAGTGAAACTCTTGCAGCTGCTGTGCACAAACTTTTTTTTTTGGTGCTAAATTCGTGCCCTCACAAAGAGACGCTGTGTGTCTGTGTGTGCTTTGTCCTCTGACTGACACAAACACTGGCCACAAACAAGTTTCACCTCTTTAAAGTCAAGATGTCTGTTCCCCAGCTTCCTGTTTGTCTCAGTCCCTCTGTCATTCATTTCCCCAGACAACAGGCCCCGGCTGTGGAGCACTTAAATAATTCAGTGTTTTGGGTCTGAAACCCAAATAGCTTAAGAAAAAAAAAAACAAGTCTCCTTATTGGATCTGTGCAGGCTGCCTGTTCTTTTTAACAGACAGGATGGAGAAGTGTGTCCACCTGACACTTTCTATATATGTTGATGTATAGCTGGATGCGGCGCAGGTGGCTCTCTGCAGCCAAATGAAAGCAAACAAACAAACCGCTGTGTTGTGTTGTGTTGTCTCCGTTCAGGTGGCAGCCATCAATCCCAGCCACCCGCTGGCCCAGATGCCCCTCCCACCCTCCATGAAGAACTGCATCCAGCTGGCGGCGTGCGAGGCCAGCGAGCTGCTCCCCATGAACCCCGACCTCCCAGCCGACCTCTTCACCTCCTGCCTCACCACGCCCATCAAGATCGCCCTCCGATGGTAACGTCTCACTCTCTCTCTTGTTTGTTTTGCCACAACACTCCTTCATCCTGCGCATCAAAGCTCTGAGACATCAAGGAGGGAATATTTGTGTTTGTGTTCCACGTGGTGCGCTCAGAGTACGTCCTGAATTCACACTGATGTAGTGCAGTAGATGGTACGTTCTCCTATCTCCTATTGTTAACATTTAAAGGGGATATATTATGGAAATATCACTTTTTGAAGGCTCTTTAACATATATTTGGGTGTGAGAATTGACAAAAAAATCTGTAATTTTCAGGCTCCCTAGGTTGAAATCCATGTAGATTTACAAACTGTTCCCTCAATTGTCTGACAATGATGTCATTAGTTTTTAATTTGCATAATCCCACCCCTACCTGGTACTGGTAAAAGGGGCGGGGCAAGCAGTGGTTCATTTGCATTTAAAGGGACAGACACTGAAACCAGCCGTTCTGAACAGGGCTGTTTAGAGAGGATGAAAAGAGCTGTGATGTTTGATCCTTGGGGGATTTTGACTGAAACATGTCACAGACATGTCTTTAAGACACCTTGGGACTATTTTAATTTATGGAAAAGCGGCAGAATATGTCTCCTTTAAACGAGTGGTTCTCAAACTTTTTTTTACATCAAGGAACACTGACACCAGAAATACACAAATATTTGTTCTGAGACTGAATAACGTTACTTTTTTTAGTCAGTGTACGTGTCATATTGCTGCCAATGGCATACATTTTTGGAGAGATTTCAAGAAGTTTCTGGAAATAAAATGTAATATTTCTGGGGGAAGAAAATTGGTAAAATTTGAGAAAAAGTTGGGGACCCCCGGCCCCTTGAACCCTCTCAAAAACCCCTGGGGGTCCCCGGACCCCACTCAACCACTGCTTTAAACAATGATTGAACAACTTTGCCATTCAAGATCTGTTCAGTCTTGTTGTGGGTCTCCTGCACAGAATGCAAACACCGCTCTCAGCTCTGACCCCCTTCACGTCCTAGCTACGATGAGAAGCTCTTAGCTGTGATCAGAAATGTAAAGCGACTGATCCACAGTGATGCGGGGCCGAAGATCCCCGCAGAGCGCACCTCGGTAACAGAGGTGAAAGACGTGCAGGGGGAATGAGTTCACGGTGATGCATCATTCAGAGGACAGTACTGACAGAGCTTCATGCTAAACCGCAGCAGCACACGAGTTGCATCAGTCGGTGGCCAGTCAGCTGTGCGTGGGGCACAGTGTGCGTGTGGGGCTTGCACACCCAGGCAAAGGTGATTGCATCACCTCCGATCCCCCGTCAACACAACACACACACAGAAATGTCATTCATATTCTATGTGCACATTTTACTGTAACTCCACATCTGCTGTGTGGGATGTTAATCCTGACAGCACTGGGAAGCCAAGAAGTCATTTCTCACTACCAAATCATTCTTTCTGAGTATTGACTTAAAGTTTCTGCTTGCAACAGGCATCATATTATTATTACTCTCTGATCACATATTCCTTAAAGGTCCAGTGTGTAAAATCTGAGGAGAACGGTGATATCTAGCGTTCAGATTCTAGATCGCAGCGCTCACTCACTCGCTCGCACTCACCCTTCATGTCGGCAAAGTGACGGTGGCCTCCGAAGACAAAAAAAAAACTTGTTTACCACGACTGGGAGTGTTTTGGGAGTATTTAAGGAGCATGGAGCGATGAGGTGAAGATCTAAATCATTTTACCATTATGTCTGTTGTTTCCTCCTTCTTCTTTCCTTCCTCCTTCTTCATCGTTGGTTTATTGATGAACGCGAAACTCTTGAAACGTGCTCTCTGGTTGGCTGGAATTTCCGTTTGGGCTGCCGTACAAACATGGCAGCGCAAGATGGCGACACTCTCTAAAACAAGACCCTTGCTAAAAGAATAACTATAAGGCTACGAAAACCAAACAAATTTTATTTTATAGCGATTAACTTACACAAATATATTCATGGGTAGTAGATTCAGATTTGCCAATAAATCTTGACAATTATTACACACTGACTGGACCTTTAATTCAGATCTGTGAAGGTAACTTTCACCTTCAATAACTCAGACAAAAACAAAGCAGGTTTTCACCTCACTTCACCGTTGGTGTTTATTCACCACCACCAGTCAATGTACCAACCGTGCGTGTGATGATGATAGTGTTATAAATGTGTGATAATAGATGTGCTTGGAGAGTCTGTGTGTTGAGTTCAGCCTCTGACTGGAGTCAGACTTTTATTATATCCCTCCAGTCTGTTTTCTTCCTTTCGCCTCTCTACATTTATGAGGCAGATTCATAAAATATGTGCTGTTTTTTTTTCTTTTTTCAAGTTCTGATATTTTGAAATTGCACAACACCTTATCTTCTTTCTTATTGCTACCATGGATGAGTCAATGTCTGATCACACATTGACGTTGACTGGTCTCCGTCGGCCCAATCGCATTAATGCTAGATTTAAAACGTTAAAATACATCTTGCAAGAAAGTTTCTTCCATAAACTGTGAACTTATTGTATTTCTATCTGCTCACTTGCATTCAGCTGACAGTTACGTTAGCTACCAATAGCTGACACCATCATTGCTGTGCTAGCATGTTCCCATCAGCCTATATAGTTTACATTAAGTTTAACATGTTAAATAGTTAAACATTAGCTACAGTGGGCAGTCCAACCTCTGTCTCTAAGCCCTGAATACAACAAAGTCATCATTAATGTTACAACTCACTGCAACATCTGTTGTAATGCAGCCACCACATACGAATAGTAAGAATAAGAATCACTTTTATTAATCCCCAAAGGGAAATTAAGCTCATCTACCATTTACAGAAGAATTACATAGTACAAAGGATCTTCTATATCTTACAGAATACAGTATAAATATCTGTATCTTACAACACCTGGCAAAGTACTTGTTGTAAATGAGGCCTACTGTGTCAAAGTAAGCAAAGTAAGGAGTTAAAGGGTCTCTCCCCTTCCTGCTCAGATACTCGTTATATCTGCAGTGTCACAGCGGTGCCATGAATTATTTCTCACCTGCACCATTTTTCTGGCATTTTAATGACTGGATTCACATTGCACACGTTGGGTGATTTAATAGATTTCCAGAGAAGAAATTTGAAAGAGGCGGATAACTTTTTTTTCCCTTTTTTTCTTTCTTTTTTTCTTTCTTTTTTTTGAATAGTGTGCAAGTGAGAATGACAGGTTGCCTTCAGGAGGTGTCCTACAGCGCACAGAATGTTTCTCTTCTGCCAGAAGTGTTGAAGAGTTTCGTTTATCTTCCTCGGCTCTAAATCCACATCCCGCCGTGACCTTCAGCATAATGAGGTCTCAGTGTTATGCCATTAATATTGATATTCCCGACCAACATCCCATTTCGCAGAACAAGTTGCTAAAAGCCTTCTGGATAATATTGACTGAACTATTCCTTAATACCCCTCTGCCTCCAGGAACGGATTGGCACAGCTTGTGAGATAGAGTTGAGACTGATTCTCTTTATTAAGGACTCAGCGACAGTGAGGTCATCCGTCAGTGATCAGTGTTAAGAAACTGAACTTGATGGTCACCATGAAGCAGGAGAAATGTATTCCTCTATTACATTTGCATTATATATGAGATTTCCTCCCATGACTCTGTTGAGTTTGGTGAGCTCATTTACCATAAATGCTATATGAAGAAGAGTATTAACATTTTATTCATTTATTCAGTCAGACTTCATTTGCTCTCTGTGGTTTTGCTGCTACATCCTCATTTGGTTGTGTGACCAGTCGCTAATAACTGCTACCATTCACAATTATTACAAATTCTCTTGATCGCAATCATGTGAGATAACCACAATAATCTTTCATAATCGTTAAAATAGTTTCCATTCATCTGTATGAAAACAGCTGGATGAAACTAACAGAAATGTTCTATTTCATCACTCTTTCCAAGTCCTCTTTTAATGACATCATCACATTGCACCCCCTTCTTCTTCTATGGTTTTATTTATTTATTCATTTCGGACATGTTAGTTAAATCAGACTTCATCACACATCATCTCAGTTTAAAGGGACAACGAGGAGTTTTGGAAAAGCGAAGCGTTTTCACACTACATTTATGAGCCTCCACGTGCACCGTGAAATTCTTTGACCGGCGCAAGACAGACTCATGTTTTCATTCATCAAGAATTAAAGTCAGAGGTTGGAAGACGATCACATACCGTCGTAGTTCCGACCATAAACGGCGATTCGGCTGCGTTATTCTCATGACTCGCCACGAAACCGAAAGTAAAGAAACGCTGGTCGGCTCGACCAGCATTTCCACCACCACTAATAATAACAAAATAACAATAGAGACAAAACGATATATTTATCGAAAATGGGCCCATTAACAAGTGGTAACGTAGATTCATCCACATTAATATGAGACTTTTTTATTGTTCGTTCTGCCACTGGAGAAACTCCTCGTTGTCCCTTTAAGTAATACAGCAACATGGTCGAAAGGGAAAGCGGGAGAAGCAAAAGCTTATCTAGTTCCGCCCCCCGGTACCCTCAGAATACATTCTCTTCATCAAAATGTTTCTCTTTTGACATTCCAACATAACATGATATGTCCATATTAAAGCAGAAGTAAGCGATCCGGTCGTTTTGGCTAACTTCTTGTCAGCCGATGGAGTTAGCAGCCCCCGCCCTCGTCATGGATCTATTGGTCCTCGTCCCTACGTCACCACATTCACACGCATCCCTTGGCTGCACACACAGCCCTTCATGCCGTTCTCTCTCCTCATTGGATAAAGGTTGTAGGATACAAGGAAAGTTTTCTCCTCGGCTCAGAGCAGAGCAGAGTGACTGACAGACCTGTGTTTCAGACCAAACACTCTATGTAAGTGATTGCTGTCGGAAGATATAACTATTGAAGACTTATATTAACACAAACATTCCACTTACTTCTGCTTTAATGACACATTAGTGAAGCCACTAACTGTTTATCTGGAGGAGCCTAATATGCTAATATTCTAATGACTGAATTTCATTGAGCATCTATTGACATGAGCATCATGGACCTAGTTGTTAATAAGTTCTCCGTCTTCTTCTTCTTCTTCTTCTTCTTCTTCTTCTTCTTCTTCTTCTTCTTCTTCTTCTTCTTCTTCTTCTTCTTCTTCTTCTTCTTCTTCTTCTTCTTCTTCTTCTTCTTCTTCTTCTTCTTCTTCTTCATAATTATCACTTTTTATTGTTTATTGGTTTTAAACTCGGGGCCTTGGAGCAGGAAGTCCTTGGTGCTGCTAGCGGGGACATTACTAATTCCAGCCATAGTTTCCAGCTGCCACTCTGTGTCCTCCTGCCAGGTTTGGTAGAGAATAACAATTTGATTGAGAAGAGTCCCGGTGTCCCTCAGTGGAGTCAACATGCCAGCTGTGGCCTGCATCTCCATCACCTTGCTCTCCAGCCTGCACTGACACACGGAGCTCATCACAAGATGATGCAGCTCCCTCTCACCCCCAACCCCCCCCCCCCCCCCCCCCCCCGGACACCTCCCTGCTCCTATTTTTCATATCCTCATTTGCCATCTCACCCGCTCAGGCTTATTATTTTCTAAATAAAGACATCCCCGGCTGCCTTAGCTTCTCTTTAACTTCACAGCCCCAGTGTGAGAAACGGGGAGAGAAATGAGGAGGGGATGAGGTGGAGTTTGGCAGGGTGGGTGGATGGAGGGATTCACTGATGTGCTGGCTTACCTTGGCTTTAAAACTTTAATGAGATGCATTGAGGGGTGGATGATGGGGGTTACACAGAGAGAGAGGGAGGAAGAGAGATGGGGAGTGCCAGGCAGAATGAGTGCATGTGTACCTTTCATTGCTCAGCTGAGCAGAAAATCATTACTGATGGAGCGCCATCTTCAAGGGATTTCCCCACCGCTGCAGCGGATGGGGAGGGAACGGAGGAGGCGAGCGTCTGAAAATAGAGACGGAGGGGAGCGGAGTTTTCAGCGGAACGGAGCGAGAAAGAGCGGAAGAAGCGATAAAAGCTCAGACCGTGTGTCAGAATATTGTCCTGCTAAAGGTGGAGCTGTTGTAATGTTGCCATTTCTTTTGATGTTGGCGGCCTCTCAATAAGTACCTGATGCATCAGCATTAAACAGTGTTCAGACTTTGCCAGAGAACATTAGTCATCGTGCACCAAGAGGAGGGGAAAGTTTTGGATACTCAGTGCAGTGAGCCCCACCTACTGAGGAGCTGGATCAGGGAGAAACTTTGCTTTTAGACTTGTCACCTCAACTATATTAAAAATAAAACTGTGTTCATTTATATTGTTTAGAATACAATATGTTTAATTCATGTAGCTGAAATGCAGGAAACAATCTTATTCGTATACCTCTCACATAGCTTGGCATCAGGATTTTTGGTTCAACACAAGGCAAGTTTATATGATTAGCCAATTTTGGAGAAAGCTCAGGGTGAGCAACAGAGGAGGGATCCTCACCCAGGACAGACAGATGAGACATAGATGTTGTTACAGACAAGAAAACTGTTTATACCAAGAGGAGACAGGGAGAGCAGGCCAGCTTAATGGGGGGTACTGGTGTGCAGACTGGTTTGTAGGAGCAGAGGAAAGGAGGTGATGCAGGCGTCGGTTAGTGCAACCAACAAGCCAGTTAACAAAAACAACAATTATCTAATTGAACAAAAACAAAGGACGCGCAATATGGCATATAGCAGATAAATTCCCAGGTTACAGTGCACTGTGAATTAAAAATGTTGTTTTCACGTTGAAACAGTGGCTATAAATTCAAATGAAAAGTTATTATTCTATATATGATATTATGGAAACATCTGTTTTTGAAGGCTCTTTATTTAGGTGTTTGTCTTACCTTCTGGCCCCTAAACACCAAAAAAGCTGTCATTTTCAGGCTCCATAGGTTGAAGTCCATGTGGTTTTATTAGCTGTTCCCTCAGTTGTCTTCCAGTGATGTAACTAGGATTTCCATTATACCACCCTTACCTGTTACCAGTAAAAGGGGCAGGGCCAGCAGTGGTTCATTTGCATTTAAAGGGACAGACACTGGAACCAGCTGTTCTGAACAGGGCTGTTTAGAGAGGATGAAAAGAGCTGTGATGTTTGATCCTTGGGGGATTTTGACCAAAGCATGTCACAGACATGTCTTTAAGACACCTGGGGACTATTTTAATTTGTGCGAAGGGGGCATAATATGTCTCCTTTAATAATAGATCTCCTGACTTTTGCTGTAACATCAGCAGCAGGATGACTTGTTAGTGTGGTGATTTCTTACACCTCCATTCAAGAGTTTCTCCAACACTTTGTTTTATGATTAAATGCCCATAAAGGAAAGGCCATTCCTATTAGTCTAAGCTGCACAAGTTCTAAGATGTTCAATATCAGAATTTTTTATCATTGTGAGCACACTAGCTTGAGCATTTAGATCAAAGCACCGCTGTGCCAGCAAGCCAGCACATGGCTCCCAGAGCCCGCTGCAGCCCGGCTGTAGATTTCTTGTTAAAGAGCCAAATTTGGCCGTTCATGACGAACACAGGGATTATCTGGGAGAACCTTATCTCGGGGATGTGCGGGTGAGATCACCTATGTGATTCAGCCCTTGAGGGAAGAAGCAGACAGCAGCGAAGGGATCTCTGTGGAATGCAAAGCAGGCTGAGCCAACTCCTCAGCAAGCGCCTCCGTCTCTTCAATATTGCACCAACAACACCAGCGGCTCCACACACTCTCACCCTAACCCCCGGGGTGCCGTGTTTTCCTGCACGTATGTGAATAATCACGCACGCCCTTAAACTCAGGCAGCGTGTGCATGCTGTTAATGCTGATGATGATGTGCACATGTAATGCTTTGAGCCTCGCTGCTCAGTAGCATCTCATTATTGTCATGTACGAGCTGCGAACAGCGCCTGCACCTTGAAGAGCAGGAAAGCAGATGATGCTTTAATGGAAATGTAGCAGTGAGGGCTCACATGACCGCACACACACACACACAGACGTGCGGCTGCGCCTCAGCTTCTATAGGGGGAATGAGAGAAAATAAAGCACTGGTGATTAGTATTTACACCCCCCCACACACACACACTCCACTGTGCTCTCATTCTGGAGCCTTGGCTTAAATAACTGAATTGTAAATAATGTATAAATGTGTTGACACACCCATCTTGCCTCTCGATGTAGGGTGAACCACAGAGGACACTGTTACATAACTCTGCATATATCTGAGCTGGAGACCTCGGTGGGTTTAGAGGAGCAGCAGCTTCACCTCAGAAAACCCCTCAAACTGGGCTGGGCTGACGTCACTATAGTTACCCAGCAGGATGCAAGTGTTCTTCAGTTCATCACAGATTAAAAAGCTGTTAAATGAAATTAACTTCAATTATTCATCTGTCTTAATATGAAAATCATATTATTGTGTAGTTAAAAAAAAAAAAAAAAAAACTTTTTAAAACAGATTTAAAAAGTACGGTACTTTAAATGCGCCACTGCCCAAAGTCAAGGCTGGATGACAAATCAGGCTGTCTCCCAGGTTCCCTGCACTTTATTTGGTGTTGTGTACACACACACACTCATTTTCTTTTATTCACCAATCTAATTGAAGTTTGGTCACCTTTCTCTCTGTGTAATAATCCCTCAATTTCCTCCTCATCCCTGGCCTCTGGCCCTTCGCTACTTCTCTGAGTCTACTCAGGTTCTCTCCACTTCAGGAAGATTTAGTTCAACTGTTAGAGATCTTGGTGTAATCCCAAAGTTTTAGCAGCCGCTTGAAGTTGTCGAAACAACAAAATGTTTTCTTTGCGGACTATTGGTTTTGGTTATGGGATGAGCTGTTTACGTAGAGTACTAACCGATGGGTCCACAAGGTCACAAGTCACTCATTTGCCTGAAGGAGCTTTAAAGAGTCAAAATCTAAGTATTTAACAGAAGCATATCACTAGTTAGTCTTCACTTTTTCCAAACATAACTGCACAAAAACAACAAATCTAATACATTTGACACAAGTGTCATCCAGCAGTAATGTAGGGAAACACCAGGGGGGGCTACACTGAACATAGCGTATGGATTAACAGTAGGTGGGGCATAATCGTTATGCTAAAGCCTAATTTTAAAGGGACTACGAGGAGTTTTGGAAAGCAAAGTGTTTTCACACTACATTTCCCATGAGCCTCCGCGCACACGGCGAAATTCTTGAACCGGCGCAAGACGGACTAAAGTGAAAACATTTGCCAAGAATGTTTTCATTCATCAAGAATGAAATGTGGAGGTTGGAAGACGATCAGATACCATAAACGATGCCAACTAGCGATCCGGCGGTGTTATTCCCATGACCCGCCGGGCAGCGTCTGGGAAACCAGGAAATGCTGGACGAGTCGACTAAATAATAATATCAAAATAACTATAAAGACAAAACGATATTTATCGAAAATGGATCCATTAACAAATGTGGATAATGTAGATTCAACCACATTAAAGCAGAAGTAAGCGATATTTTTGTGTTAATATAAGTCTTAAATAGTTCTATCTTCCGACAGCAATCACTTACATAGAGTGTTTGGTCTGAAACACGGGTCTGTCAGTCCCTCTGCTCTGCTCTGAGCCGAGGAGAAAACTTTTCTCGTATCCTACAAGTTTTATCCAATGAGGAGAGAGAACGGCATGAAGGGCTGTGTGTGCAGCCAAGGGACGCCGTGAATGTGGTGACGTAGGGACGAGGACTGTTATGGTGCGTTCAAGGAAACTCGTAACTCGTGTTTTTCCGACCTGTGAAGTCGTACCAGTTCGATCTGGTACGAGTTCACCGGTCAGAAGTTACGAGTGGCCGTTATAGTGACTTTCACAGGTAAAACAGGTCGGAAAAACACGAGTGGGTTGCCTGGAACGCTACAAAGTCGTAAGTTGTGACTTGAAGCTGTGATTTACGGTTTCAAAAGCCTGCCTGGAACGCAGCATTAGCCAAAACGACCGGATCGCTTACTTCTGCTTTAATATGAGACTCTTTTATAACCAAAAGCAAACTTCTTGGCATTAGCATCCGTAAGCATTAATTAACAACAAATAATAGTGAATATTTTTTTGCTAAAGATTCATTTGAAGTTGTGGGAAGTCATTAGACAGCAATGTTACTGTTGAGAAATCAACCTGTCACTGCACTCTGATGGAAATGGAGCCTGTTTCAAAATTAAAAAACAACTTTTGGCTGCATGTTAGTTAGTTTTTCACTGAATGAATGTCTGTGAACATGTTGTAGTTACTTTGACATACACAATAGTCTATACACCAGTCATCCATAATTTCAAATTCTGATTCAGAATGAATTGTATGGCTGATTGGAGAGAAACAGTCCATGAGTCCACCTGAATAATGACGTCATCAGGTAATTAATATTAATGAATTCAGATGAGTTCATTGTGAATGTACAGCTGTGATTCAGAAAGCCTTCCTCTTCTTCTCCCTGTGTAATCACCACAGCAGCTGTCGTAGTCGAAGCAGTTGTCCTATTATTCAGCGGCAGAGCTGCTGCTCCATGATTTGTCTCTGCGTGACATCACAACTCCGGTCTGTCTCTGTTCTCGGCTGAAACAGAAACTTGTTAAAATTCACTAATTAAAAATGTAGCAGTGAAATGGTATAGGAAATCACATGTGGCGATTCTTTAGGGTGGATTTCCATCTGAAATGAATTGTGCCGCAGGCGAGGTCAACATCTGTGTGTGTTCAGGAAATCTCTTTTAATTAGCATAATGTGTCCGGTACAGCAGGAGCACTTCACTTTGATGTTCATCTGAAATGAAAGTAGTCCTGGAATCTGATTCTATGCTGGTCAGGCTGGACCCTCTCTCTCCTCACATTTGTCTTATTAATGATCAAAAAGATCACAGTAATCATAATATATCATCATTTGAGATGTTGCTTTGAAACCACTGGTGTTGTACCGGAGCTTAGGAGCCTACTGCCACTTAATGAGCAGCTTGTTAGCAGCTTATGTAACAATGAGAAATGTGGTAATAGGCAGTTGAAATGCAAATATTCTTTTCTTCTCAGTCTTTTTTTTTCATATATTCTACAGAGAAAAAGACTTTATACAAACTGAACGGACATTTAACATCTTTAAGCAAAGATATTATTTCGTGCCATTGTGTGTTTTCCAGTGTTGTAGGTCAAGAACCCTGAGTCTCTGGCCACATTTCACAGATCAGGCCTGACATTCTGAGCACTGACAGGTGAAGTGAATAACAGTGAATAACACTTCATCATGGCTCCTGTTAGTGGGTGGATGTATCAGGCAGCAGGTGAACATGTTGTCATCAAAGTTGATGTGTGAGAAGCAGGAAAAATGTTCAGGTTAAGGATCTGATCCAGTTCTCCAAGGACGACTGGGTCTCATGTGCTGCAGCTGCAGCTCTTGTGGCTGTTCCTGGTCTCAGGTCTGCAGTGGTCAGGATCTATCAACAGTTGGTCCAAGAAAGGAAGAGTGGTGAAGCGGCCACAGGCTCATCGATACACGTGGGGAGAGAAGGCTGCATGGCCCGTGTGCTCCCATCCAACACACCAGATACTGTTGCTCAGACTGCTGAACAGGTTCATGCTGCTTCTGATACAAAGCTGTCAGGATACACAGCGCAGAGCAGGTTGTTGTGTGTTTGGTAGCAAAAGGGACCGACACTAGATTAGGCAGGTGGTCAATATGTTGTCTGAGCAGTGTATGTCTCAGGTGGCACTCTGACTGTCTGATAGCAACAACTTTGACCCCAATTGCTCTGCTCTTGTCAAGTTTTTTTTCCCCTCCATCTAGTCCAAAATCACAGGTTTACCCACACCCCATCTCCAGAAAGTGTTCTGTGATCGCAAAACCCCTTAAGATGTGGAACGAGAACAGATACAGACACACAGGAGGCAAAGCTGTTAATTTCAGAGAAAGGACGAGGAGGGTGGGAGAAGGAAAAGAGGGCAGGACCCCTGATACTGACTAGGATGATTATAGCTGCTGTCCTCTGCAGAGGTGCAGGCTCTCACTTTACCTACAGTATGCTGCCATTATCCCTCCTCAGGTTTTCACTTGTAACCACAGGATCGCGGACTAGGGATGTCATGATTATAGATTTTCTTGGTACGATTATTGTCAGAGAAATAATCACGGTATTATCACGATGAATGAATTAATTAATTTCACACTGTGAAGGTGTAAAAATCAATTATAGTCAAAATATATTTACATTTCTAATCATATACACAAAATATCTTAAAGGGACAACGAGGAGTTTCTATTCGGTTATAAAAAAGTCTCACGTTAATGTGGATGAATCTCCGCTACCCACACTTGTTAATGGGCCCATTTTCGATAAATATATCGTTCTGTCTCTATCGTTATTTTGTTATTATTAGTGGTGGCGGAAGTGCTGGTCGAGCCGACCAGCGTTTCCTTCGTTGCGAATCATGAGAATAACGCAGCCGCATCGCCGTTTATGGTCGGAACTACGGTGGTATGTGAATCTCTTTGAACCTCTGACTTTAATTATTGATGAATGAAAACATGAGTCCGTCTTGCGCCCGGTCAAAGAAATGTACGGTGCGCGCGGAGGCTCATAAATGTAGTGTGAAAACGCTTCGCTTTTCCAAAACTCCTCGTTGTCCCTTTAAGTATCTATTAATATAGGACCAATTGTTAACCCCGCAGGGAAATGCTTGAATTATTTCAGTGATTATTTGTCATCTATACCAAATGTTATTGTTATTTTCATCTTTTTATTTTATTTTAGTTTTTACAAATGGCACGCTAACATTTACCTAACCTACCCATTCAATGTTACGTTGAACCTTACGTTCCTGATCTGCCGATATGGTTCCGACATGATCTTTTTTGGAAAGTGACGGTATTTACGATTAATTAATTGTGGAATTTAATACTGTGATTAATTGTGAAAACAAGTACGTGACATCCTTATCGTGGACCGTCTTAGTGACACAGCTGCTCTACCATCTGAGAGAATACACATATCTGCCTGTGTTGGAGATGTTAAATACCGTGTTCAATGTCTGATAACAGTGCTAATTATTGAGATGTTGCTATTGTTGATTATGTTAGCAGAAAATGCATGTGAGAATAGTACGACTCACACCTCTCCTTGGTTTTAAAATATGTAAAGAAACAGGTTGCATGCAACATACAGTGCATAGGGAGAGATAGCTCATGCATATTGCAGGAGTGTGACAGAGCAGATTAGACCTGAGATCAGCCAGCAGTCCTTGCAGCTCCTGACTGATAGAGACTGTGACTTGGGACGGGGAGGCTGATTGAAGGGGTAATGAGCTGTAGATCCGGTCCTGCAGGGACCGGAGGAGAAGCTCTGCTCCTCCTGCTCCTCCTCCTCCACCTCTACCGCCACCACCCCAGCAGCAGTATAGTAGTTTCCTTACACAAGATCCACTTCATTTCCCTCCTCAAAGTTTAATATGTACAAGCCCACTCCTCGCCTCTCCACTCAGCGCCCACACACTCGCTCTCTCTTATTCACCAATCCAATTAAAGTGTGGTCACCTTGCTCTCTGTTTGGAATAATCTCTCAGTTTGCTCTTCGTCTCTGGCCTCCAGCCCTTCTGTACTTCTGTGGGCTTATCTGTTTTCTCCTCGGAGCAGGAGCATTGTGTAGTTGTCATAACAACAAAAGCTTATTTCAAAAAACGTTTTTTGGTCTCGTAACCATCCATAGGTCAAAGCTATCAAAGTATTCAGTGAAATGTTTCAACATCTGTTGCACGAGCTGCCACACAGTTCGCTTCAACTAGTGCTTCCAATGTGTTGATGATGTTAAAGGGATATTTCAACATTTTGGCAAATTCGCCTATTGCCATAATCCCTATGGTTTTAGGAGTAGGTTACCTTTAACTGTCGGTGCAAGCTGTTTTTAGATCGGCGGAGCAGAGACGCAAGCTGCTTGGTATTTCCACGTTTCCGTCATCAAACTACACAATCCAACAACTCAATTCACCACACTATCAAATAATAACGTATAATTATGTAACATTACAACACATGAGGCAAATACTCAGAACTACTTGCTTTTGAAATCACTCCACCTAGAAGCCGTGTCTGAAATGTAATAAATGTCAAATGTAGGTTCAATGTTTGACAACTCTGTCTCGTAACATATCTCATAGCGTGGTGAATGTGGTCACAACTTGTCCACCAGAGCGTTTTGGAGTTGTTGGATTGTGTATTTGATGAGTCTGATGAGGGAAAGCCGGAAATACCATATGCCTCCATAGCGTTAGCTGAGCAGCTCGCGTCTCTGCCCCACTGATCTATAAACAGCTTGCACCAACAATTAATGGTAACGATTAACGGATTATTGCAATAGGGAAATTTGCCAAAATGTTGAAACATCCCTTTAACTCTCATAACCAAAGGATTGACCTGTTAGCATGTTAGTATACTGCACTACCATGAAATTAACATGGAGATATCAGCATGTTAAATTGCATGCCAACATGCTTACATACTAAAGTACTGCTGTAGGCCTACCTAAATACAAATACTGTTGCCATGGCTACAGACTCTCTCACTGTGACTGAAATCACTATCCCTTTGCAACTCAATGAACTGTATTAATATTATCTAGCACTTTAATTTGAATTTCTGAGTGTGCGCTTTATCAGCAGCATCATGGTGTTAAATTCCTTACAATGGGAATTATTATAAATGCTAAAATGAACAATCAAAAATGCAAAACGACAATGCCTCATCAGAGTTTACTACTCATCATCAAGTAAGGGTAAAAATAAAGGTGTAGTTGATGGGTGAGCAAGAGAGTGGTTTCAGGGACAAGAGCCAAAAGTGTCCCTTTGTGAGGAAAGAGAAGCTTTTCTCCATTTGCATTTTTAGGTTTTCATGTCCTCATTTGGCAGACTCTTTTATCCAAAGCGACTTACAAGCGAGGGGCATCACTTGAGCTACCAGGCAGATCTGAGGGTACTTCAGCAGTTCAGCCCTTTAGAGGAGAAACAGGCAGCAGATGAACCTTGGGGGAATGCAATGCAGGCTTCTTGCAATTCTTCTGCAAGTCTATTTCCCCATCTCTTCATTGTATCCAGCAGCCGCTGGGCCCATGTGGTTTACTCCACGTTGGTTCCTCCATGTTTCTTGAGTATTAGTTAGAAAACCTTCTAATACCCCCATCACGTCTGACAAACAGATGCTTTTAAGAATTAGTTTCCAAACTTGTAAAGACTGAGATTAATTATGTCTTCTGTTTGACAGAGTCTCTAGCGTTAACACTTTCTCTGATGTGATGTTTTTCATTCGGGTGGTGTCGAATGCATATCTAATTAGCCGATAGTAGATTCAGTGGAACATTGGGTTGAATTTCATGCTGCAGATATAAAACAAAGACCAGAGAGACCTCACACCCCAATATTAGTAGTTTGTAGGAGTTGTTGTTATGGATGGGTGGTCAGAGCACAAAGACGCACAACGTTGCAGTGTCGGGGGTAAAGTTCAGCTGCTAGCTAGCTCACGAGTACACCATAGACCGGTGCAGATCTTAATATCACATGTATGTCTCAATAGCTGTGTTTCCAGACACACATTTGTATGTACATTTAGTTATATCAAATTAAAAATGCCTTATGCTAGCAGTAAAATTCACAAAAAGTTTGGTCTGTCGATCTCATCAGATTTTCTCTTGATCGATAAAAGGCTTATGTGATAAATGCTTATGGAAACAGATAAATAAATAAATAAATATAAATAAATGTGAATTGGATCACGTTTTACGTCAATTCTGCTACAGTACGTGTTTCCATCTTTTCAAAGACACGATGAAAGAAAGAGTTAGGTGGACAGAGGGACAGACAGAGCATTTAGCTATGGATTTTGAACCAGGGCCGCTGCAGTGAGGACTATACTGTAGACTCAACACATGAGGCAGGTGCTCTACCAACTGAGCTAAACACCACCCCATGGTGAACATTTCTCAAGAAACTTTAAAAAGTCTAGAAAAAAGTGGTAAATTTCAAGAAAAAGTTGGGGACCCCCTTAAACCCCCTCAAGGACCCCTGGGGGTCCCCGGACCCCACTTTGAGAACCACTGCTTTACAGTATTATGATGATATATTAGAGAATAGACTCATTACTTAGCAGTAAAAGCATTCATTTGGTGGAGATTTGGTGAAAGAAAAGAAATAGACATATACTGTACTCATCTACTATGAAGATAATATCAAACAGACTGACCTTCCTCTGAGTGAGAATAATATGGTCTGTTTCTATCATTAGTTGTTTTATGAGACAGGCGATGGATCAAACTCACAGCAGATCCTGGAGCGACCAAATGCTGCAGAGACCTCTCCTCTCCTTCCTTTTCCACCTCTCCTCCATCTTGTATCTCTGTGCACAGAGGTTGGGTGGTAAGACTCCTGCTACGTCTGCGCTCTGTTTACTTTGGCCGGTCTGTCGGTTTCCGCCAGACTCCAATTTTAGTTAATCATCTCAGTTTATGTCTGGGGATTCACTGTTTCCCTGTTGCAAACACAGACGAGACTATGAGCAAAATATTGAATCTGTGGTTCGGTTGAAATTCAAAAGTGAATGTAGACTGGTCCTGGATCGTGTTGTGATGGGAAAACAATCATGTACCTGTGTTGGCAACAAACAGCAAAGCTCTGGCACATGCCAAAGCAGGTTTTGTCTATCATGGCTTTCATTCAAATAAGTTGCTGATGATCATTAAGACTTTGGAACAAGTTGTCCTGGTTGTATCCTACCTCCTCTTTGTTTCACGAGTACCAGGCACGGTCAGGACCCGTGTTGCACTTTGAAGAGACAGGAAGTCACACTGCTGCCGTGTGGGATCTCATTATTCTCCAGCAGCAGGAAGGAGACAGACCCTTCAATGCAAGTGCCACAGCTGAGGTCATAGTCAGGGTGGGTCAGGTGTTGGATACAGATTCCCAGATCCATCTGTGACTTCTGTGACGCCGGAGTATCCTCAAGCTATTGAGTGGCAGCTTCAAGTGTTGTTGGAAAGGAATCATTAATGTTTGATAATCAATCATAGATATATTTGTCATATTTAAAATTATAATATGACAAACAAACTTTTCACATTAAGATTTCACCTCAAATGTTTACAGCAATTCTCTAATCCAGAGACTTTTTGGCTCAGGGGCCACAGTGAGTTTTAAAGGAGACATATTATGTCCCTTTTCCACAAATTAAAATAGTTCCCAGGTGTCTTAAAGACATGTCTGTGACATGCTTCAGTCAGAATCCCCCAAGGATCAAACATCACAGCTCTTTTCATCCTCTCTAAACAGCCCTGTTCAGAACGGCTGGTTTCAGTGCCTGTCCCTTTAAATGCAAATGAACCACTGCTTGCCCCGCCCCTTCTACTGGTACCAAGTAGGGGTGGGATTATGCAAATTAGAAAGCTAGTTACATCACTGGAAGACAACTGAGGGAACAGCTCATAAAACCACATGGATTTCAACCCAGGGAGCCTGAAAATTACAGATTTTTTTGTCAGTTCACGCATTTTGGGGACTAGAAGGCAAAACAAACACCCGAATATATGTTAAAGACCCTTCAAAAAGTGATATTTCCATAATATGTCCCCTTTAAAATTTGACGGCTGGGCCAGTATCAGGTGGATGGAGAGTGTTTGTGTGAACCAGTATAAATTACATGTAAAAGCTCAAACCTAAAATAAAATTCACATTCAAATTCCATTCAGTTTCAGTGGGAGCAGTGTTGTTGGCCTTAGTTTACCCCTGCCTGCTCTAACCTGTGACTTTAACCGTGCTACACTAACAGTCAGCTTAATGTGCATATGCATCATCAGTGTTGTGTTTTCTTGCCAGAGGCTCAACATTTTCGAGCCACATTTTTAAGATCCACTTTTTGCAGGGAGCAGATGAGAGGATTTTAGTCGTCAGACGTCTGAATAAGAGAAACAAGCTGAACAAATGTTAGGTAACTGCTCCCTGCGTCCACCGAGAACTACTCTGTTGAATCATTGATTTTTAGAGTAAACTGCTTTTTATTTGGTGTGCTGCTTATAATCCTCTCTTCTGTTTGTTATGGACGTAAGACCAACTCTGTGGATAATTCATCTGCCATTAAAAAGCTCCAGAACATCTGGATGATAATAAATCTACAGAATCAATTCAGCAAGCTCTTCCCTGACATACAAATGTGAAACATGTGTAACGGGTATAATCACATGATCTGTCTGTTATGGATAGAAATTCAGCTCCAGGTGAAAAAAAGAAAAAAAGAAAACCTTTTGAATGACTACAACTCCCATGATGACACAACACTGTGTTATATTGACCTGTCACACTCTGCACACACCTCCAGATGAATGCCGCTGTGCTTCACGTCCGCTGGATGTGTGTGGACTTTTCTTTCCCACCTTAAGTCCTCCTTTATTTAATGTTCCCTTCGGCTGACGCATGACTGATTTACACACATACACACACACACACACACACCTGCTCTCCTCCAGGTGTGTGATAACTCGCTGTGAGCCCAGAGCAGCGCGGTGCATCTGTCGCCGCTCTGAAAGCCGACCTGCTGTGACTTACAGCTGGGCCGACCTGTCAGAGCCCGCCACGCACGGTAAACAATAACCCCCGATGCCAGACGTCTCAGAAATATGACTGCGCTTTCCGCTCCCTACCCCCCCCCCCCACACACACACACACACCCCACACCACCCCCTCGGACTGTAACTCAGCCAAAATACACTTATCAAAGTGCTCAGCGGTTGTAATCTTTGAAGCTTTCGTTTTTCATTTGAGTGGTTTATCTGTTGATTGTCTCCCTCGAAGGTCGTAAAATGTGTACACGACGTACTGTAGAGGCCAAACGTTTTTATATCTCTGTATAACTTGTCATCCTCATCTCTGATTTTTTTTTTTGCAGGTTCTGCATGCAGAAGAGTGCCAAGCTGGTGCCAGGGGTGACGTTAGACCTCATTGAGAAGTAAGTGCCACTCCACAGCCCCATCCTCAGAAAACAGACCCCAAAACCTCTGTCACAGCTCCCTCCCTCATCCTCAGCCCTGTCTCTCCAAGGAGGTTACAATGTGGAAAGATCATTATCCTGTTTTCCTCTCGTCTGTCTCTCCCTCCGTCTGTCTCCCTGTCTTTCTTTCCGCTCCCTCCTCCTCATTGTCAGCTCCTCTCTCTCTGTGTTGTTTTCCATCCTGCAGGTGTAATTCTCTGCCTTTTGTTTCCCCGCCTCACAGCCAAAGCGGCAGTAGTTTGGCAGATTTAAAGCTCCACATTTCTTCAATAAACCTCCGGGTGTCGAGCAACAGAGCGCAGAACATCTCTCGCTCTCAGGCAACGCACTCTCAGATTGATATTAGCGCTCAATAAGAATGTCACATCCAAAGTTTTAGTAGTTTCACAGAACAATCAGCGGTGGGTTTTCTGTTTTTTTCCCCTCTGTATGTGCGGGGGAGAGTAAAAATGACACTCATAAACGAAGTTGGTTGAGGAGACTCGGTTTTGGAAGTAGTGAGTAACTTGACTGTTTAATCTCAGGGACAGAGAGAAAGCATCTTGTTGGAAGCAGCGTGAGGTGTTGAACCGCCTCAGCAGCCTTTTAATGACCACGCTTTACTTCATGCTGTTTGTTTTCCAAAAGCAAATCATCGTTTTCTTCATCTGCCCAAACTGTTTCAACCTGCCACTGACAGCCACATGAGTCGCTTGCACATCTGTATCTTCCACGAGACTTTAAATGAGTGTTTGGCTGAAGGTTTGTGCAGCGAGACAGCCAGCTCATCCTTTGTCCTGTGTGTCCTGGAGAGTTTTGTGTGTGTGTGTGTGTGTGTGTGTGTGTGTGTGTGTGTGTGTGTGTGTGTGTGTGTGTGTGTGTGTGTGTGTGTGTGTGTGTGTGTGTGTGTGTGTGTGTGTGTGTTTGTGGTGCATCAGACTGTAACTCGCAAGAGCCATCCCACTTTGTATGTCCAAATTCAATGTTTTTATGAGTTTTTCTGTGGAGAGAATACTTCTAATCCTCATTCAATCCAACAAACAAGTGTTTTGACAGAACTGTAAATTCTCAAATTGATATAGTTTTTATTTACCTCAACTGCTCGGAGAGGTCAGGGTTTATTTGGAGTGATTTGTAATAGAGACATGTCTTTATTTTGAGTAACCCCAGTTTATATTTGTATATTTTATTTTCATGCTTTATTGACTACCCCTCTGGTTTTCTGCCATTTTAATTTGATAATGGCATTTCTGTTCATTCAAACTGAGCTCTTTCACTTGTTGAATTATTGTTTGGCTAAAATCAGGCTAATCTATTGCACATTACACAGCACATTTTTGTGTTAATATAAGTCTTAAATAGTTATATCTTCCAACAGCAATCACTTATATAGAGTGTTTGGACCGAAACACGGGTCTGTCAGTCACTCTGCTCTGTTCTGAGCCGAGGAGAAAACTTTTCTCGTATCCTACAAGTTTTATCCAATGAGGAGAGAGAACGGCATGAAGGGCTGTGTGTGCAGCCAAGGGATGCGCGTGAATGTGGTGACGTAGGGACGAGGACCAATAGATCCATGACGAGGGCGGGGGCTGCTAACTCCATCGCTGACAAGAAGTTATGGTGCGTTCAGGGCAACTCGTAACGCGTGTTTTTCCGACCTGTGAAGTTGTACCAGTTCGATCTGGTATGAGTTCACGGGTCGGAAGTTACGAGTGGCCGTTATAGTGACTTTCACAGGTAAAACAGGTCGGAAAAACACGAGTGGGTTGCCTGGAACGCTAAAAAGTCGTAAGTCGTGACTTGAAGCTGTAATTTAGTTTTTCACCATTCTGATGTAGCGCAGGGTTCCTGTTGAGCAGCTCATTCCAGCCACTTCTTCATTTGCTGCACAGCACCAACAGGTCCTGTAAAGGTGTGAGGGGGGTCCCCAACTTTTTCTTGAAATTTTACCACTTTTTTCTAGACTTTTTAAAGTTTCTTGAGAAATGTTCACCATGGGGCGGTGTTTAGCTCAGTTGGTAGAACCTCCGCCCCATGTGTTGAGTCTATAGTCATCACTGCAGGCGGCCCTGGTTCGATAAAGGTCCTATAGGCTCAAAGGTGTTTCCTGTCCAGCGTTTAACTGGAAATCTATGGGGAGTGTTGAGTTTAATTGAAAATGAACAACAGCAAAGAAGAAGCAATTGAAATGGTGAATGAAGAGCAGCAGAGTGGTGAGTATCAAACAACTCTGCATTAGCATCTCTGAGTTAGTGCTGCACATACACCATTAGTCACCGGTGCACAGGTGATCTCCCCTCACTGTCTTTTACCTGGTTCTACCATGTGCAGTATGTGTATTATTTGACACATACTTTGTTTTGAGCCTTTACAGTACATGATATACTTTCTTTTCTATTGTAATCTCACTGTGGTAGTTTGTGACACCAGCTGTTCTGTCATCAACCAAATGCCCATTCTTCAGAGATGACTGCAGGTCATACAGTATCTGGAGTTGATGCAACTCATAATGCATTCTGTCATTATTTCTTCATATATCACATCTGATATATCAGAAAACACTTTGCTGGCAATTGGCCAAAGGGAAAATCAGTGTGTTGGCAGATAACTTGTGGTGGCTTTACATATTTGTCATATTTATCAACTTATTTCCCTCGTTTCCACAAGACTAATAAGAATTATCTATATTTTTCATTATCTTTTCCCCTAGCTGTCTCTTATTTGTCACTGTCCTTCCTTCTTTTACCATTTAATTAACTTTAACTATTCATCTTTTTTTTTCTTTTACTGGCTTGCAGTTTTTCTTTCATCTTTATATATCCCCCTTCCCTTTCCCTCTCCTCTCCAGTGGATGAGTATTGCGCAGGAAATGCCTCAGTAATGTACGTAAAGCTACTGCCAAGTGACTCCCAAGGCAGGATGGGAAACCACTAGAGTGATGACGAACACCTTTGAAGAAATAAGCCCTTTTTTTCTCCATTTGTAGTTCCCTCTTCCCTCTCAACTGCACCGGCATCAGTTGGTGGGTTTGACAGCACTGAAGCTCTCTCCTCATGCCCAGTCGCTCATGTCCTGTTTATTTTTCATGACGTTACTGAATGGAATAAGGAGCAGGCTCCTGAGGAGAGAAGAGGAGAGTCATTTTTGACCCGATTGCTGTAAGGAGAGCTTCAGCACCGACAGGCGTCACACCGGTTTACGTCAGAGAGGACTTTACCTGATTTCATTCTACTTCTATGTGTTCAACACTGAACAGAAACATCAAAGACTTTGACAGTTTCACAAAGGAGTCGGTCTGCTGCCGCAAAATGAAATTCCAAATGATTTCTGTCAAAGGCAAAACAAACTGTGATCTGAATACAAAGCCACATTCTCCCACCAATCATTTGCTGGGCTTGAAAGAAGTCGGCTCCAAATCAACACATGCTAAAGAAACACTCACCCACTATATTGTGCGTTTGATTCCCATAACAGCCTTTCAGTATGTACAGCCACAACCAGCACAAACAATAACTGTTTCACTTTCCCTTCAAAGAAGAAAATCCCTTCAGGTTGCAGGGTGAAGCCGTCACACACGGGCTGCTCAGTTGTGTCTCAGACGCTCCTGCGCTCCCTGTGTTAGCTGTCCGCTTCAGACATGTACACCGCAGGATTGTATACTAATGGCAAGTCAGTAAGGTTAAGAGACAAAGTTCTCACTGTGGAAAACGCTGACCTTTTCTGTATTAGTGGATATGCTCTGGTGAAATTGGATTGGAGATGTTGTCAGGTCCAAACAGTATTGAAAAAACAGGAGTAATACATCAAATTCATGAGATACATGACCTTGAACTGAACTGGCTATATTTAGACTCTATGTAGGAAAGAAATAAACTGGAGTTAAAGAATTGAATGTTAGAATAAGGTTTTAAAAAGCCTTATTCACTAACATTTAAAAACTAGTCGTTCAAGCAAAATGAAGGTCACAGAGAAGCCTTCCTTTCTCTTGATATGAACAGAGAAAGGCTGTTGGTTTTGAACCCGTGGGGGGGTTGGTGGGATCTCTGATGCTTAAGTTGCAGGTTTGGCTCATTGCATGTCCAACGTGTTGTACAGAGGGCTAACTGTTGACTCAGCAGATGTCTCTCACTGTTAAATAATGGATAGTCTCAGAGCTCATAAAACATAAAAGGCACTAAACCCATTGGCCATCTCACCTCTGCACTGTTGCTAACACTGTGTGACCAAAACATATCACGGCAATTTAACTACAGAAAGTGTATGGTTATAATTATAATAATTATAATAATTCTCATTGCATTAAAGTAGCACTAATTGATATGATTTTTTTAAAGAATCAAATGACATTGCGTAACACAGTTCCACAAACTCTGTTCTCCCCCCAGTAATGGCGCTTTTCCACTAGCGCGGCACGGTACGGCACGGCACGGCACGGCACGGCACGCTTTTTTTGCTTTTCCACTAGCCCTAGTATCTGGTACCAGGTACTATTTTAGTTCCTCCTCGGCCCTGGTTCCAAGCGAGCCGAAGCGATACTAAAACGTGACGTCAGCCGACTGCCTTCCACTGATTGGACAGAGCGTTGTCACTGGAAGAGTGCGAGCGAAATTTCAAAAACACAGCAGCAACAGCTACCACTGATCTGTACCGAGACTGTTGTTGTTCCTTCACCCGAGTCAAATGATGCTGTGTGTAAAACCACACTGTGGTCCGTAATCGAGGTGCAGACGAGAGAGTTTGGAGCTGACGAGCGGATCGAAAAAAGAGAGACGGACAATGCGGCCCCGCGATCACCCCTGTGCCGACCGACCCCACCCCCGCTGAGGAGGTACTAGAGAACTCAACTGTAGTGGAAAAGTACCTTTGCCGAGCCGAGCCGTGCCGTGCTGTTCCGTGCCGTGAAAGTGTAGTCGCAAGCGCCATAAGCGTTCCTCGCCGTGCCTTAAAGAGGAACTATGTAAGTCTGGTCGCTTTTCCACTGTGTTGCTAACCCTCCTCCTGGCCATGTGCATTTGTTTAGAACGAAGCCGGCAAAAAAGCAATTGATAAAGCGGTAGATAACGTTATATATCAGATATGATGTTGTGACGTGTAGTTTAATCTGTCATAAACAAGAGACTATGGGTTACGGGACACGTTTGTATCACAGTGCTGCAGAGACGAGAGCTGGGACACTGAGGCGGCGGCCACGATCTTACAAAGTTGTTTTTAGGCCAAGAGACACAATAAGTGACTCCTGAGCCTCCATTCTCCCTCGTAACACGTTAAACCATTTATTAAACCATCACAATTACTCCAATTAAGTTAAAAATGTAACAGCTAGCTACAAATCCTGCATAGTTCCTCTTTAAGTGTTGCCTTGAGCTCTCATCACTGTCCTTAATGTATTTCCTTCATGGATCATTAGCAAATCCAAGCCAGCATTCTTTACACCTATGTTTACTCGTTACTTCTTCTTTACTGGCACATTGCTGCACATCTTGTCAGTATTACCACCGCCTGTAGATCAGCACTGAAGTGTGAAAGCATTGGCACACCGACAGGACCGTGCATTGTGTCACTCACATATCACGCACCCGTGTGTGTCCTCGTGTTTGTGCGCAGGATAAACAAAACTGGAACTCCCTCATAGAAAAGGAAAGTGGAGCTAAGAGTCAGAAACTCCACAGAGAACCTTTAACTTTGTTTTCAGCGGCAGCAGGCGACTGTTCCCACCTCTGCTAAATTAAATGAACACACACCAGCCTCCCAGAGTTATTACATGCCAGATGTGCAGTAGCTGTTGAACCTGTTTGAAGCATTTAGCACTGGACGGAGTTAAAGCATACTGAACGCTGCACTGGGATTGAACGCAGCTCAAGTGAAAGCCGGCGTTGCTTTCACACGTTCACTGTGACGACTTTATAAGAATTTCAAATCAATAGAAGCTATTGATGCAGCTTTCACCTTTCAGGATGTGTAAACCGCCACTTAATGTCAATCCAGGAGGATTTCAGTACACAACCCCACCGTAGCTACTATTGCAACAACTCACACAGCGATCCGTCTGCAGACTTTTGTGGTATCCTAGCAACAACAACACCAAAACTCGCACCAGGTTGCTGTTCTACGGAGGCTTTGGCAGAGAGAGGGATGCAGGTCAGCTGGATTGTTCAGGCTTTAGAACCAGTCTTGAATGTGCGCTCTCAAAAGCCTTTTTTCCCCCTTTGTCATCATCCCGCAGCGTCGCCTCATCACACACGTGGACAAACAGCTAATGGGCATCACACTCACTGACCACTCACTGGGCTCCCATTCAAACCTCAAAGGGCGAACGCAGATAGAAACCACGTGTCCGACACTCACCGCCCTTGAAGTATTACAAACGGCCGTGGTAGATTGGATTCAGCATAATGTCAGCTTTGAGTAGTCGCGCGCTGTCGGTTTGTTTATTAGTTTGATCAATCCTCTTTCTCTGCTCCATCTGTGCACCCTTCTGTCTCTGCTTCCCACATACATCCAACACACATTCTGGCCAAATCCGATCACAATAGCACTTTTTAGATAAGAGAGTCACGACTCAAGAGCATGTGGATTTTACCTGCAAGACAATATGCCCGATCTCTCTGAAGCTACATACGTAATCAGTTTCCCTCACATTCGTGCTGCATAGTGTCTCTCTCTAGCTCACACTCATCCTGCAGTCTTCTTTTTCATCTCACATGGGGCCGACACAAGTGTCAGGGGTTGATCCGTATTCACAGCCTCCCTCTGAGCATTTCACAGTCCCCCCTGTCCCTCCCCGTCCCCCCCTGTGGCGGGCAGGGCCGACCCACCTCCCTGGTGTCTTGACACTTGTCTGTGCTCGGCTCACCAGGGGGTCTCTCCACTTAGACTCCATTCTTGCTGAAAGAATCCCATCATTGCTACTGTATCAAACCATAGCATTTATACTCCAGAGGAGATGCTTTATTGATCCCGTGAGGAAATGCTTTATCCCCCTGGCTCGGCTTCGGCTCCAACCGCAGCAAACCCCCCCCCTCCCCCAAGGTGCCAGAGATTTACCTCTGTGCTGTGGATAAAAGGAGCAACTGATCCTTTTTTACAGAGAACTTCCTGCCCCTGTTCACGTCTAACATCTTGTATCCACACATTCTCAGATTGGTTCTTGACCCATCTGAGGATGGACTGTTGGACACCAAGTGTCAAAAAGTGCCTTTATACACTGCCTGTCCAAAAAATAAAAGTCACACACTCTAATATTTCGTTGGACCGCCTTTAGCTTTGATTACAGCACACATTTACTGTGGCATTGTTTCGATAAGATTCTGTAATGTCACAACATTTATTTCCGTACAGAGTTGCATTAATTTTTCAAAGATTCTCAATGGGATTATTAAACATCTGACACTCTGTGGTCACATTTCTCCCTTGAAGATGATGGTTCCCTACTATCCTTCCAGTTTTTAATAATGTGTTGGACAGTTATTAACCCAGTTTTAGTCTCAGTAATCTCATTGGATGTTTTATTTACATGATGGCAATAATTTGACCCTTCTGAAACAGATGAACATCTTCTACACGACCACAGGTTGTGTCTTCTGATATGGCTGTTTAAGAAATGAGACTGCATCTGTTAGGGTTAAATAAGTTGTTGCCAGCTGAAACATAATAACCCATACAGTAATTATCCAATGGGAGGCTCTTACCTATTAGCTTAGTAAAATCCAAGTGGTGACTTTTGTTTTGGACGGGCTGTGTATTTTCTGCCACATCCATATATGGAGGCAAATATGACACTAAAATCAAACTGCTGCACCATCAGTGGATCAGTGGAGCCAGGTTTCATTTAATGACGTGTGTGCTCATGCCTGTTAAGTGTCCTGCGCAGCATAAAACTGCTCATCTGCAGTGGAGCCTTTCAAATGTGCTCACGTGACTTCATTAAGAGCTTTGTGCTCCAGAGGAAACAAGGCAGTTTTTAGACATAAAACACTGCAGGTCACATGTAGTTCACACGTGGTGGTGGTGGTGGTGGTGGTGGTGGGGGGGGGAGGGGGGGCCTTCCATGGCAGTCTGAGATTCTTCACCCAGCAGTGTAAATCTGTATTGAGCCTAAGTTTTTACAGCACAATATTTTATTTTAAATTAATCAGGTGAATGTATGAGATTTGACACTAAAATGAGCATTCTTCACTCTTTAAAAGAGTTCACACAATACTAACAAAGCCAGCTTCATGTTAATCTTTCTATATAGACTATATCAGAGTTTAAATCATGTCTCCATGTACCAGTGGCAACATGTTTTAAAGGAGACATATCAAGCCCCTTTTCCACAAATTGAAATAGTTCCCAGGTGTCTTAAAGACATGTCTGTGACATGCTTTGGTCAAAATCCCTCAAGGATCAAACATCACAGCTCTTCTCATCCTCTCTAAACAGCCCTGTTCAGAACGGCTGGTTTCAGTGTCTGTCCCTTTAAATGCAAATGAACCACTGCTTGCCCCGCCCCTTCTACTGGTACCAGGTCGGGGTGGTGTTATACACATTCGAATCCTAGTTATATCACTGGAAGACAACAGTTCGTAAAACCACATGGATTTTAACCTACAGTAGGGAGCCTGAAAACTACAGATTTTTTTGTCAATTCTCACATTTTGGGGCCGGAAGGCAAGACAAACACCTAAATATATGTTAAAGAGCCTTCAAAAATTAAAATTTCCATAATATGCCCCCTTTAAGAGCAGGACAGGATGTTGTGTTGTTCTGTTACTCTGTGAACAGAGTCTTGGGGCTGACAGACAGCTGTGTATCAGTTCTCTGGGTCCTCCTTTAATTTATATATGTGGACAGGAACCTTGAGCTTGTTCCACTACACGCTGGTATAGATTTGTTGTGTGTTTGTGTTGTTCAGCTGTCCTTCACCGACTCAGTCCAGGAAAACACTGGATGTGTGGATTCATTTTGGTCCCCAGGTTAATTAAGCTGATGAATGTCCCTTTGTAGATTAATAAAGTCATTCTTATTCTTATTCTTTAAGCAGACACACAGACCTGGGTGACACAACCGCCTCACACCACACTGCATAATCCAGAGATTATATGTATATATATATACTGTATATATATAGCTTCCTTTTCAACAGTCCATCCATCCATCCTTCTAGCCATGCCCTGTCTTTTTTCTTTAATATATTACACTAGGTCCTGAGAAAGGATATCAACTGCTGAGTGTTCATCCTTACTGCTGACTTGCCAAACACCTTTGGCAAGCGCTCCGAGTGCTGGGGCAGCGGCCAGCCCTCATGGTTCTACAGTCAGCTTGTACCTGCCAGGAGCTTCACAGCTGCTATTATTTGTCACTTAGAGGTGGAATTGGAAGGTTCAGGTCAGGAGGAGTTCACTTAATTGTGAAGAGTTTAAAGTGGTTTTGCATTGGAGTTACGTATGATTAGGTGATGTCATTACTCTGATGTTTCTATTATAACGATGTCAGTGTTAACGGTTGTACTTCCGTGCTTCTGGCAGAGCTCCAGTGCACCAGCTAATGATTGTAAAACACACAGTGTTTGGGAGTGACAGTGGGTGATGACATTCCTGGGATGAGGAGAAACCGTATGAAAACATTTCAGGATGTCAGCGTTGTGCAGTGCACGCTGTCTTGTTATTGTACATAGTGAAGCATGAAGACCTGATGGTCATGCGTAGAGTTTAAAGTTTGTTTTCAGTGCTGCTACATCACGTTGATAAGTTTATTATCTCATTATAATGGAGATGTTGCCTCATGATAACAAGTTAATGATCCGTCTTTCACGTACGCACAAACTCATCCATGTCACAGTTTGGCACAACAGTGAATTCTTCCCTTTTCCACTCCTTTTTCAAATTAATTAAATTCAAAACACATTCATTTCTTTTTCTTTGCTAAAACACAGATGACTCACTTGTTCACATTAAGTGTAATGTCTGCGAGGCAGCAAGTGTTTGCCCCCAACCTCCCGTCTTGTCACTACTTTCCATAGTGTTCATTAAAGGCAGACGGCTAGGTGTAAAGGTAATTTTCTCGGTTTTGCTACAGTGATTACTGTCAAATCATCCAGCGCTCTGTCTGGAGGAGATTTCCCTGCTCTCATTTCCATGGCGCTCCCACTCTCCCATCACAGAATAACCACAATCTGCTATAAATGCCAGACTATAAGCGGAGGAGTTCCTCTGAAAACGGATGTATGGCACACAGATTTACATGTCATTGTGTGTGCCTCTGTCTAGATGTATATACAATGACCAATCACTGTGATGAGCCAATGATAACTTCTGTGTTATGACTGACTGGACCATATCAAATATTAATTTCCTCTCTCAGTCTGATTTTGCTCTGAGAGATAAAACAGATACTGTAGCAACAGAAAGAGTGAAAAAGAAAGCGATTCAGGAGACAGATGGTGAGCCCACAGATGATCTTCCCCCTGTCCAACAAAAAAGAAAGATTGAGCATCCTACATGTTTCCCCCGCTTTGAATTCAGCTCTGAAAGTCTGATCATCACCATCAATAAAAAAAAAAAAGTGCTCTGAGGAGACATTATGTAGTTATGGGGTCAGATGTGGGCTGCCAACATTTTCAAGATTTTCAATTGAGCTATGAGTTGGAGAAGGGTGAGCACGGCTGGTATAGGTACTGAGGATGAATAACCACAAGCAAATACACAAAAACTAATATTTTTATATTTTTATTCCTCACGACTTCAGTGTGGAGCTGAGAGGGCAGCAGGGTCGCTCTCTTAACTATCATATAATGTGACTCCATTTAAGTTTTATTCCATCATGCCTGTCTGTTTTTTTTTCTCAGTACAAATAACTTAACTTAACTTAACTTAACTTAAAGCCCCAGTCTGTAACTTATTTGGCTTTTTATTAGCAAAAATCAAATATGTCTTTCATAAATACGTATTTCACTGAAGTTGAATCACACCCGCATACAAATGAAAGCTTTCTGGTACCTTAGAATGAGTTGTTACAAGTCGTTACAAATACATAATATATAAGTGGGCGACGCACTGAACCGAGGCGGCCATGTTGCATCGCCATTTTTTACGTTGAGTGGCAGCGTGACCGTAGGTAACCATAGAAACTCAGCGGAGCTGTCGGCTCAGCCTGTTAAAACTGTCACCACTGTGTAGTGTGAGGAAGGACGGAGGCACTGATGTTGCATTCAGGTGCAGTCAGGCAGACGGCCGTCGGCAAACCAACCGGATGTCATTTTACTCCACCAGAGAAAGACGGTAAAACAATACCACATCACCATGACAACATATTGTCAGGCCTGTATTGTTTTGCCTCGTGCTGGCGGACCACTTGTTTACATAGAGGCTTGTTTATCCTGTTACATGCAGCGTCTGTTGTCTGTCTGACGTCTGCCTGATTTCACCTGAATGCATCAAGAATACGTTCAGATATGCAACCGCACCGCTAGATGGAGGGAATTCCTACATATTATACCTTTAACTTAACTGAACTTTACTGAACTTAACTTAACTTACCCTTCGTATGGCATAGCAGAAGACTTAATTGCAAATAGGTGAATTCAACAAAGGAATATAAGAGGTATTTTAACTTTAACTTTAACATAATTAAATTGTTAATAACAAATAAAGGAAAGGAGAACAGAGAAATGTTTAAGTAAATAATTAAATATGCTCAAGTCTTTTGATACAGCCCAGCAGGTGATGGTTCTCAGATCCGACATCCTTCCTGTGTCTCTGCTTTTTGTTTGTTCATTGTGAGTCTCTCTGAGTGAGAGCGTAAGTGCCTGTAAATACTCGCTGTGTCAGATGTGTTGTGATAATGTTAGTGAGCAGTTGCTACGTTGTGCTCCAAGTCAACCAGGTGACATACAGCGAGCGCGGCTGACTCGGTGCCATCTGTGTGATGCTGTGTTGTGTTTGGTGCAGGATCCCCGGCAGGCTCAACGACAGACGCACTCCCCTCGGAGAGCTCAACTGGATCTTCACAGCCATCACAGACACCATCGCCTGGAACGTGCTGCCCAGAGGTGAGACCTCACACACGCTCGACACACACAGGGACGCAGACTGAAGCCGGTGTAATCACATAACAAGATTTATTTTCCCAATTAAAAAAAAGTAATTCCAATTTACTACAACTATTGCCCCTGTTGTCGTAGCTTTGTTTTTCATTTCCATTCATTATGAAGAGAGGAGCACTGTCAGGCAAGCAAACTGGTTATGGGACATCTGCCAACCGTTTACATGTGGGGGTGGGCTTCATCTACAGGCATCTTTACCTGGGGCCTGCACAGTCTTGAACCTGTGAACTGACATTAATTAATTGTAATTAAAAGTGAAACAGGAGGGGAGACCAGGGTAAGTTCAGCCACTTTTCATATTCAGGATCACTGCATCACGGCAATTGTAGTTTTGTTGCTAACTAATATATCTGCGTATATTTCAGGATGTTGTGCATCCTTACAAACAAACAGAATGAGTGTAAACATAACTGTTTTGATAATATAGCGTGTCCAAAAAAAAGTGGTCTCGTGGCACAACTTACATGCATGGGGTAAATTGAGCATAGGAGCGGGGTGGTTCCCTTTCCTTCCCTCCTTCCCTTCCATCCATCTCCCACCTCCCCCTTTACTCAGTATTCCACCTGTCCAGGTTGCAGGTGAACACAAACAGCTGGACTTGCTGCTGAGACACCAACTCAGTGAGGTTTGGGGAGTTTTGCGATTATGTCGATTGCGATTGGGAAGAATCCCTCATCTTTCTCTTTTAAAGTAAAGCTTGAATGGGCATAAACAACTTTGCCTGTTCTCTGGAACACACTTACTGTAATCATAAACATCTAGAATCTCTAATTAGGACATGTACAGACAAATTACACTCATTAAGTGTGCAAGGCAGGTGGCTCAACTTACCCCAGAGCTGCCATATTGACTTTATTACGGTACTCCCCACAGCTAAAATGGTTCACTTTCATGCTAGAGCTCATAGATACCACAACTGATGTATAACATAGATTTATAATTATCTCTCTTGGTCTAAACACAATTCTCATGAAACTTGTGATCGACTGAATGTTGTTGATATTTAGTTATTTATTGACACCTTGCACTTTATATGTTTCTTATACTTTTTAAAATGTCCTTTGCTGCTACAGGAGAGAGACTGCCAAACAAAATGTTGTTGTATATGACAATAAACTTGAACTAATTTCTTTTTTTTTTTACTTTACCCATGTGGTTCTTACCTTGATAGACTCCATGAAACGATGCCTTCCTCATAAATATTTGGTCACACGCTCAAACTTTTGTATGGTTTCCTAGCAACAAGGGGTGGCTCAACTTGCCCCTATGCTCAACTTACAAACATAAATCTAACCTCTGTTTGCTCCAGAGGTTAGATGTATGCAGACAGGTACTGTAGACTGACTCTTCCCATGTTCAACCACTGTAACATGAATGGAAAGCCTGACAGGTGAGCCCAATGGGTAACACTTTATTTGAATGGGTATTCATAAGATTGACATAACACTGTCATAACCATGACATAACAGCTGTCATAAACATCAATGAATACTTATGACAGCTGTCGTTAAGTGTCATTCGGTAAGTTATGTCACTTTTGATGCAAAGTTGACTTTGTTTGAGATGTTTTTGTTCTGACAACTTGACATAAAGACGACATAACCTGTCATAGCAGACCTAATTGCCAAACTTTAAAAATTATGTCAAGTTCTCATAACAAGGAACATCTCAAACAATGTCAACTTTGCATCAAAAGTGACATAACTTACCGAATGACACTTAACCACCGCTGTATTCATTGATGTTTATGACAGTGTTATGTCATGGTTATGACAGTGTTATGTCAATCTTATGAATACCCATTCAAGTAAAGTATTACCCAACAATGAAACAGGAACTGACAGAAACGGTGTTGGCCATGATATGTCTACACAAAGATGAAAAATGGAATGACCCCTCTGTTTCAGCTCAAAGGGGGGGTCAAATTAGGGCACCTAATAAAAACAGTGCACTAGTGACACATGAGCAGAAGTAAAACTTGCAGAGCGTCCTGATTGGTTGGAAACAGAGAGGGTGTTCATCTGAAAAGCCAGAGGTGCAGTGAGCGCAGGTCGCTTCCTCAAACTGAGATGAACTGTTTTACGAGTGGCCTGCTCAGTAATTGGGGGACATCGTTTTAAGCAGAAGTTAGCAAAAGTGCCTGCACACATAAACACACTGTGGCAAACACACACACACTGTTAGCAGCTATTCCCCCACACACTCCACCTGCCCAAATGAAAACACACTCTTCTTTTCTGACATGTACTTACCTTTTGCCTGCAGCACACATCCCCTCTCTCACTGACCTCACCTGTCTCTCACCTGCAACACACATCCACATACAGTAAACAAGCACTGACACACACACACACACACACACACACACAGACTTCCCTGAGATAAACTGTATCCCAGCTAGAATAGCAATGTGACAACGCTGATGGCTGCCAAAGCCTTTTAAAGCCCCGGGGCTCTGCTGTTAATGAAGCAGCACACATCACAGAGAATCCCTGTAATGAAGGCACTGCACACCTAATCCAAATCACACACACACACATACACACACACACTAATTCAAACACTTCAACATTTAAACAGCTCAACACTAACAGCAGGCATTGGATTTGTCAGACGCTGTCTCTCATAATGTAGTCTATGCACGCAAACACACACACATATACACTGACTTGTATTTGCTGCCTCGCACAAACGGGCGAATGGCAATCATAAACCAGAGAGATTGCCATGGGATTGGCCTGGCCCCATTAAAGTGAATTAGTGAATACATTAATGAGCTGATGAGAATGTGACCAGGACACATTGCTTTAATCTGCAGCTCTGTGTCCTCTGTATTCTGAGAGCATACACAACAAACCACTCTGTTTTCCTCCAACGAGGCTGCTTTGCTCCAATTTCACTTCTTTCTTTTTGCTCCGTTAGATTTCCATTCACTCATTAACCCCTCCCATCTCCCCATCCCCACCCCTCTGTGTCATTTCACCCATCCGACGCCTCCTCCTGCCTCTGATGTGACGGCTCGCGTCTGTTTTCTCTCCCTCTGTCTCCAGATTTGTTCCAGAAGTTGTTTCGTCAGGACCTGCTGGTGGCCAGCTTGTTCCGCAATTTCCTGTTGGCCGAGAGGATAATGAGGTCGTACAACTGCACGCCGGTCAGCAGTCCTCGCCTGCCCCCTACATACATGCACGCCATGTGGTAAGATACATTCACACAGATGCAAAGATGTTGTCGGCTTTGAGGGGGACACACAGTTAGATACATTCTTTCTAGTGGTGGGACTCGATAAAAAAAAAAAAATCTAATTAATTAGAGCCTTTGTAATTAATTAATCGCAACATTTTTCAATTGAAATGGATTTTGGTGTATGACTGAATCAATGGATAGACACATAAATGAGCTTAAACAACAAAATCTTGTTTATTTTCATTTTCATCAGTGTTAACATAAAGTGTAATATGAATATAGAACATTATGATTGCATAATGCTTTTTCATCTTCTACCACCGAGAGTGGCCGACAGTCCACTGCAGTCCACTTCGCCAGTGCGTTTGTTAATTTGTCAGTCGTGGAGCGTTGTCTGTGCTGCTAGCTGCAACATGTCTGTGCATTGAGCTGGTAGTGAAGGCTGGAAGTGCTCCGGTGTTACGCCAATTCTTTTTTGCACAATTTGCACACAACTGTGCTTTTATCCAGGCTACCATCCGGTAGTTTTTTAAAACTAAAATTTCCACTCACCGAACCCTGCAGCGACTTCTCATCAGCTTCTATTTTTTCGCGTGTTGTGCCTTGTGCATCAGTATTACAGGTATGGCGGGAACTCGTGCAATGAGCAACGTTCCGCGCTGGAAAAAATTGCAAAAATAAATAGCGATTAAATGCGTTAATTTTTTTGTCGCGTTATTTTTCTGTGATTAATTAATCGTAATTAATGCGATAAAGTCCCAGCCCTAATTCTTTCATTAGACTAGAGACACAGGACTCTTCTTCATGGTATGGTATGTATATTTAATGATTTTAAGTGGTTACTAGAGAGATTAAAAGATGATCAACCTGGTTACAAATGGTAGATCTGCCTCGGGGTGTATCTGCCTAAAAGCCTCTGGCTTGTTTATTTAGTTAAACTCCTCTATGAAACTGTTTTCCACTCTTAACAACAGCTCGGACAAATGTTCTGTGTTTTGTTTGGTTTTGTAATTTTTCTTATTACCATAAGTCAGTGGAAAAAAAAAACAGGCCCTGTTTTGGTTTTCAGGTTTGCAGAGTGTAAAAGAATATTCTTTCTCCTGACATTCATGCTTTCACAGCAGCAGGTAGATGAGAGGACTGACATGATTTCAGCCGAGTGCAGTCAGGACAGATCTCTGTTTAAGATTCTGGGCTTAGCAGGAACAATGGAGGCGGCAGGTTGTTCGTTAAAATCCCTTCAAACTGTTTCAGAGTTCAGAGTTTACATCGTGTGGACGACACCGAACTGTTCCAGAGAGTGTATTGATTGACAACAGTAACTTTTTAAGCTGACGCACACAGACAGGCAACAAACAGCAGGTGGCAGAGAGGGTGAAGTGCAGCTCCTCAGATGAGTTGAGTTTAGTTTTAGTTTAGATTTAGTTTTTCCACAGGACAGTGTGCAGTGACATTAATCATTTACATGAAATGAGAAGATGGTTGCACCAGATTTTAGCAAAATGCAAATTTCCATCTGTAGTCCCACATCTAAAGACTGACACAACACACACACACCACAAACTAAAATACAGGAGAATACATGAAATAACAACAACAGCACACACACACTATCATCACATTATATATATACTGTATGTATGTGCGTGTGTGTGTATGTGTATATAGATATATATAGATATATATAGATATACTGTATATACACACATACAGTACTGTGCAAAAGTTTTAGGCAGGCGTTAAAGGTGCAGGACTAACAAACAAAATTGACTTAGTCTTCGTTAGATCCACTGTGATCGAAACGTTGATCTACAATATATATATATACTATATATAAAAACCTACCTAGAAGAATTGATGCTGTTTTGAAGGCAAAGGGTCATCACCAAATATTGATTTGATTTAGGATTCTTGTCTCTTTATTCACTGCATTTTGTTAATTGATGAAAAAAAAAAATTAACACTTCCATCTTTGAAAGCATTCAGCTTTTTTTCCACACCTGCCTCAAACCTTAACTCCCCATAGGTCTCCAATCTATACAAATTCACATTTACCATTAAAAAAAAAAATCTAATACATTGGTTTAATCACTTTCACAACTTCTGAAAATAAACAGTGTGAGGAAGTGTGAGCCAAAGCACGTAGGTGTTTTTATCTGCTTCTGCCCTGCAGCATATGCACACACACCTCACTCTTTGGTGTGTTCTCTGCCTCATACAGAGGACAGACAGAGCGCTGTCTTCACGGACAGCTGCCACAGTCGCTGTGATGGACAGGTTGTATGCAGATGCTCTGCTTTAACCACCCACACTCATGTAACCTGCAGCTGAATAATTCTCCCCTCCGACTGAGAGTTCTCTGAGGAGAGTTAAAGGAGACATATTCTGCCCCTTTTCCACAAATTAAAATAGTTCCCAGGTGTTAAAGACATGTCTGTCAATACGTTTACATGCACAGCTTAATCGAGCTATGCCCAAAATTCGATTTGGTGTCTAATAGGGCTGTCAATCCTCCCCTCAAATCATATTCAAATTTCTAATGCTTCTTATGTTAAATATTCAAATTTTATTCGAATTTTGTAATGTTTAAAACAATTTTTTTTAGTATATCATTATATACACTGATACCAGCTTATTATTAGGCCTACGTCCCTCGTCCACTAGAGGACACTCCAACCAAATCTGTTATGTAACATTTGCAACAAGTTTTACCAAATCAATACAAAACTTCATGAATGGAAATTGAAATGTTATAAGGCCAGATACACATGTATAGATATGGCCAGAAATGTATGATAAATATATATATAAGATATAAAGTGCTTAACCAGTCACGGTGGAGGCTGTAGGGGCGGTGCCGCGGCAGAAGTCTGTTTTGGACTTTGATTTGCGTCGTTGCCAAGGCACAAGTTTGAATGTCAGTTTCCACACTCTCTTCTAATCAAATCTTCTCTTTTTTTTTTTTTTAAATTTGAATTCTATGTGAATAGCGAAGTTCGTTTTGACAGCCCTAGCGTCTAATCGGACTTTCAGTGCCTGTCCCTTTAAATGCAAATGAACCACTGCTTGCCCCGCCCCGAAACAGCTCATAAGACCACATTGATAGGGAGCGTGAAGATTACAGATTTTTTAGTCAATTCTCACATTTTGGGGGCCGGAAGGCAAGACAAACACCTAAATATATGTTAAAGAGCCTTCAAAAAGTGATATTTCCATAATATGTCCCCTTTAACACATTACACATCTCTGATTTAAGATTTAGGTTAAACTCAACCACAAAAACAAACTGCTGTTTAAGAACAGCCTGAAACCTGAGCCTGAGGTCGTCTCAGCGTTTTGCAGTGTCTTCTATGAACCGTAGAGACACAGAGGGAGGTCCATCCGTCCGTCCATCCACTTAACATGCTTCTCCAAACTGTGCAAGATCATCATCTATCTCCCTTTAGTTACACAAACACCTCTCCCACCATCTATTGTTTCTCCTCTTGGTCTTCTATAAATGCCTCCCTCCATCTCTCCCACTCATTATCTGGCTCGTGCTGGGAAAAAAAAGAAAGAAGCTCTCTCAGTCGGTTTGCCTCGGAGGAGCGGCTCCTTGTGTAACACTCTGGCATCATTTACTGTAAAGAATACCGCTGCTTCCTCCTCCAGCAGGCAGCAGTCTCTCTTCATCAGCCGTACAGGCCCATTATGTGAGGTTGCGGCTACATTGTACTGTTTACAGTCAAAGACATTCAGAGCTGCACTTTGTTTTCACACCAGCGTATGCAGCATGAAGCAGAGTAACGACAGCGCCGCGTTTTAAGAGAGCAGGAAAGAACACTGAGAGGACCATAAAAAAGGCAAAAGTGCCGGAGAGAAAAGGCGAGTAGAAAAATAAAAACAAAAGTTTGTCTCAGCACTTGTGTGTGTGTGTGTGTGTGTGTGTGTGTGTGTGTGTGGCTAGAGAGGAGGAATTAAGCAATTTGGGGGCTCGCTGATCGATGCCGGTGTCCCAACACAAACAGCAATTGTTATTCAAATGGAGCAGGATAAGGGCGAGAAGATAAACCCAAGGCTGATTACTCCCCTGTGGACAGTTTCAGAGTGGGAGTGTGTGTGTGTGTGGGTCTGTGTGGGTTGTGTGTGTGTGTGTGTGTCTACTTTTGAGTGTGCATCGCTGCACCATTTTCTGCAGGCAACAGGGAAAAGAGCTTAGTCAGCTGCCAACTGGTTCCCTACACTCTCTCCGTGCTGTCAACATGCGCACGCACGCACACACACACGTGCACACAGGTTTGCCGATGAGTTACTCATTTGTATTGGCAGGCGTCGGCCGAGTTAATGCCGTCATCTGAAACGGTGCAGCAGCCTCTTCCCTGTGATCATGTCTTCAGCGATTAGACGGCTCTATCTGCTGGTTTCCTCTCCGGCAGGGCCGGCCCTGTACATCTGGGGGCCCTAAGCAGGATAAAATTGGGGGCCCTGCCTCACAGTGTATATATGTACCATCAAATATTCATAAAACCAGCTACCGTATGCAACCCTTGCATATTTTATTGTACCTCTATCAACATGATGGCGAGCAGATATTTCATTACTAATTAGAGTCACTGAAACACTTAAAGCTGTCTAATTGCACTTGTCATTTTTTCTTCTACTTTGTTTTTGTCTGAATGTTAATGTTAATATTGTGAATGGCAATAGGTGGCTCCAAACCGGCAGTATTAAATCACTACTTTTGATGTAGCAGAAAGATAAAAGATTCTACAAAAGATTACAGTTTGAACAGATTTATTTTCTTTAAATTATCTGTACAGCTAAATTCTAGAACCCTTAAAACAAAACTTCAGTTGAGAAGAAGATAGAGGATGTTGGTTGGTCAGCAGCATCATCAGCAGTAACCATTGGAGCTGTGGAGAAGATTAGTAGAATTTTTTTGCCACTTTACACACAATTTCATTTTCCAACAGAGATAAACATATTGTGGCAACAAACAAGAAACTTACCAACTGTATGACTGGAACCAGCCACAGGGGAATGAGGATGTGGCAACATGACATATCCAATCAGCCATTAATAAATGGGTGATTGATCCTTTATCCCCTCACAGGAAAACAGCTGTTATCTTTTCACTGTAAACAGACCTTAAAATCAGCCAGGACATGTTAACTGCAGCAGGCTACATGTAGCAGCTAGCCAGCTAAGTGAGCTAACACAAGCACCAACATGTTTTTCGGCTAAACGTACATCTGGTAAACATAACATTAATTAGCCTTACCTTGTCCTTGTTTTTTTTTCATCCTTGACCTTCTTCTTTTTCCTATTTTCCGCACCTGACGGATATATCCTTTTGGACATCGTCGCTGTCCAAAAGCCAATCACCTCCTCGCAAATCGCAATCTCAGTGAGTGAGGGAGGGAGGGGGCCAGGGGGGAGAGAAGGGGAAGGGGTGGTGGCACGCTCGTTACCGGACAACGGCCACAGTCTGCGTTACGTTTACGTATGCGTGTCACGGTCATTGTTGCCAGTTGGGTCAAGGGTTACACTTTGTCAGAGACGGTTAGACAAATGATTGAGCAAAGTTTGGGGGCCCCCTAGTGGCTGCGGGGCCCTAAGCAGCTGCTTAGTTCGCTTATAGGGAGGGCCGGCTCTGCTCTCCGGTGGATTACATAAACACAAGTGGGGATGATGTTTGTTCACAGGGTTTCTGCACAGATTCCACTGCACCGTTTCTTAAATCTAAAGAAATACCTTTTTGATTCTTCCTGCTCGGGGATTATTATTCTCTAAATAGGCTGCGTTTGTGTCATATTATTGATTTTGAGCGACAAAAACTAAAATTGCCTATCTAATATGTTCGCCAGGCCTGCCAGGCCTTATAGTAAGATTCATTATGTCAGGGATTTTCTACCCCTAAAGAAAGTGAGTCAGTTTTGAAAATCATATTTTAAAACCAAACTCAACCCTCAGCTGTTAAATCTTTTAAAATCATTTTTATGGATCAACGTTTTATTGCTTAAATCAGGGCTACTTTACAGCAGCAACAGGCGCCGTTACTTCGTCAAGCTGAAAGCTCCAATCATCTACAGTAACACTCGGAGAAGGGAGTGTGTGATGGAAGGACAGTTTGCTTCGCAGCAGGCAGTCGGGCTAACACAATACACACTGTCACAGACAACAGCTCACACATTTTGAACTGAGACCGTGCAACACAATGGTAAACATAATGGGTTGGTAAGAAAGGCCGATTAGCAAAATGCTTGAAAGGACTTTGATTGTGATAGTGGAGGACTGTGGTTTTTCTTCACTCAAACGTAGCTGCAGTTTGTCTACTGTATCATGCCCCTTTTAAAATAGTTCCCAGGTGTCTTAAAGACATGTCTGTGACATGCTTCAGTCAAAATCCCCCAAGGATCAAACATCACAGCTCTTTTCATCCTCTCTAAACAGCCCAGTTCAGAACGGCTGCTTTAAGTGCCTGTCCCTTTAAATGCAAATGAACCACTGCTTGCCCCGCCCCTTCTACTAGGACCAGGTAGGGGTGGGGTTATGCAAATTCAACAACTAATGACATCATTGAAAGACAACCAAGGGAATTGTCAATTCTCACATTTTGGTGGCCAGAGGGCAAGACAAACACCTAAATATATGTTAAAGAGCCTTCAAAAAGTGATAATTTCATAATATATCCCCTTTAACACAGATGTGATGCACATATTTCTAGATGCAGGGTGAGCTACATTTGTCAATAATCATCAGTGTCCATAGCAAACAGATAAACATAACTCTGTATAGAAGTTGTAGAAACTTTAGAAACTGCCTGTGAATGTTCATATTTTTATGTTTAATTCAGTGACAGTTGTCTGGACATCCAAGGATAGCAGCAAACAGGAACCGCTAACGGATAATATTGCAACACTTTTTTAATGGTTTGGTAAAAGTTGCCATTTCCAAATTCTATCTAGTGTGTAAACATCCTTTAGAAACCTTGAGTAAACGTCACCCTGCCTGTGAGATGTTGTGTTCCTAACAGAGGATTGTTTGTTCCAGTCTGTCAATAACTTTCCCTCTTGGAAAAAAAAAAGTAATTAGATTTTTCTCATCAAATGATTAAGATATAAAAAGAGGATCTTGCTGTGGTATCTGCATCTTCAGTTCCACCACTTTAAGTTATCTCAGACATGTGATGTAAAGCATCACGTGTTTAATAACTCCAACCCTGTGCTAACTAAGGAGCACCTGTTCCTGATACTGCAGTAATGTGTGTTTCTGCTGCTGGAGGAACAAATGTGTTTCCTGCCACGTTGGCAGCTGAATTTATAAATTCTCCTGTTTAGCCTGAACTTGTAGCAGCTGACACATCTGCTGGATGAACTGCATTTTTGTTGAGTTTTAAAACTACTTGGAATAATTAAGCGTCTGGTTTCCTGAGTGTACACCACTGCCTTCTGATGTATATACACAGTGTTGGGCACGTTACATTAAAAAAAGTAATTAGTTATAGTTACTAGTTACTTTCCCCAAAAAGTAACCGTGTTAGTAACTGAATTACTCATTTATAAAAGTAATTGATTACCTAATTACTTTTTTTTATAAAATGCTCAAATCACTTGACTCGCCACCCTAACCTCCAGTTTATCTGGAACTAACCAACTCATGGAGCCTGCCTGGGCGGAGGAATACTGAGTGAGTTGGTTAGTTCCAGATAAACTGCTTTTTTCCCACTAGTTGATGGACTGCAATAAATGTATAGGCTATATAACGTACCCTTTAACAGGTGTATTATTTTGTGACGAGACTTGTTGAGTCAAGTAACGCCGCATTTTATTGTCAGTGACACTAACGGCGTTATAATACATTTTAGATACTATATATATATAACAGGAGAAACAGTAACTTTTCTTGATTAGTTACTGAAAAAAGTAGTGCCATTATTTTATAATGCTGTTATTTCCATGACTGTTGGAGCAATGGAGCCATTGTGTTTAGTTATAATAGAGCAGGGACTCTATTATCCCACTCTCAGCTAATGGACAAGGCTGTTGAAGCAGCACAGAGAATCTCAGACTGAATGAACTTGGTGTCACTTGTTCAGCATCACATTACATCACGGCGCATCGGCTGGGAACATGACTCAACCTCTAACTTGCGCTAACTGAGAGGAAAAAGCCCCGCCGAGGCCCGGAGCCCAATTTGCTGCGAGGGAAAAAAAAGGAAAGCGGGAAGTGAAAGGAAAGAGAGACAGCTAGGGAGAGAGAGAGAATAGAGGAGCTGTGATGAGGTTTGATGTGAGTTACACAACCCCATGAATTAGATATGATGTCCATGAGAGAGGAGCTGGTGTTTAGAGAGCGATTAAAGGCTCCTCACTGCTCCTGCCAGGACCTTGGGCCGGGGATTTAAAGATATACGTACGCAGTGAAGAAAGGGAGCAGAGGCTGTGGAGAATAAGACACGCTGCTTTTACTTTACTGTCATTCACAAGAAGAAGGTTCCGGATAGAATGCCACAAATCTGTTTAGTTAAGTTTGGTGTATTATGGATCCCAATTAGTCACTGCCTCAGCAGCCACTGTTTTTCCTGGGGTCCTACGTTACAATATAAAATTAAAATAAATATATACAGTATGCTCAATCTGAAAACACACATATATATACACATATAAATATACAAATATTACATACATGTAATGTAACATTACATACACTAGTATCTTTAATGCAGGTCTCTAGCGCACACGCTCAAAAGACTGGCTCACACTGCAGGTTCCCTCTCCCAACTTGGAAAGACCAGTTTCTCTTACTGTTGCACCTACAACCTCAACACTCTGCAAAATCATCTGAAACGTACCTCACTTTTATCAATAGGACAATTTAAAACCACAACTACATCTTATTTTACCTCTAACTGCTCCTGCTTTTAGCTACACTTATGTTTCAATTTATCCCTGTCACCTTTAACTTCCGGTATTTTGTTCTGCTTTTGTATGTTTCAATTTTTTTGTCATCTGTCCTTAAATGTTTTGTGTTTCATCTCGGCTATATTGTAAATGAGGTTACTCCTCAATATATCTCTGAGTTTAAATAAAGGTTATGAAATTAAATGTTCAAATATTTAAGACATTTAAGACAATTCTCCTGAATTATCCTGTAGCAACAACCACTTCAAATAACACATCCAGCTAAACTGAGAAGAAAATAATTAAAAAAGAAAGATGAATAAAATAAATAAAAGTATGAAAAAAGAAAAATAAATGAGGAAGATGTATAGAGACCCATAACAGAGTAGGAAAAAAAAGTCTATACATTAAATGCAGTCCAAAAAAATCTCTTTCTGTGCGACACTTTCTTCTCTGTGTGGTTTGGGGATCTTCCGTACAACGTACAGCATGTCGTAATTCTGACCAGAGAATTGCGTGTGTGTGTGTGCTTACGCGTGTGTGTTCCCTCTCTGCAGGCAGGCCTGGGACCTGGCTGTGGACATCTGCCTCTCTCAGCTGCCCACCATCATCGAGGAGGGCACCGCCTTCAGAGTAAGTGTGTGTGAGCGCAAAAAACTCCCACTTTGAAGTTCCTCTATTTAACTCTGTGTGAGGGTGTGTGTGTGTGTGTGTGTGGTTATGGGATGTCTAGTTGTGATGGATGGCTGTTATCTTGGACCTGTCCACGACTGATGCCCATAAACCTCACGCAGTTCTTGTTTGCACTGCAAGTTCTCAACCACCAACATCTACAGCATCTCTATTAATCTCTCAAACCTTCACACACACATTCTCAGTGGATTACATTGTAAAATGTCATGTCTAATAATTCAAGTCTGTGTTTGAAATAAGACAAATGGCCACTGAAACCACTGGTCCTGCACTTTGGACCACTGGTGTGTTTATTGCTCTATTTACTGGTGTGGCAGGGGAACGCCATGGAGACGCTGAGTGTGATGGAAACATGCTGCGAGTGGCTGATGATGACAGAAAATATCTGGGCCAACACAAGACAGATGTGTGTGTTTGTGTGTGTGTGTCACAAGATGCTGAACGGCGCAGACAGCAGCATCGTGCGCTTTGTAATTCAAACTAATCCAAAAAAGTCAATATAAAGCTGCTTTTTCCTGATCAAGCACTTTTTCTCCGGGCCTTCTTTCACTCCTTCACCTGGCCCCTCGGATGTGGGCCTGTCTTCCATCGCTCCCCCAGGGGCAGTTTTCCATCCTTGCTCCTCCTCTATCTTCTCCAGCTCTCGGCCTGAAAACACTTACCGGCACTGTAATTGAGCCTCCGAGGACCACTAAAGGAGATCTTTGCGTTCAGTCTTGCTCTGGGCCTTTAATTCCTCTCCGATGTGCCTCGGCTGTTACAAATTCAGCTTTATTTTCTTCTCTTGGTAATTAATGAGTGTTGATAATATTTTATCTCTCTATCATACTTATCTGGTCTCACCCGCCCCTCCACCAAGCTTTTTGTTGCCTCAGGGCAACATGGAGCCATATGTGCATTAAAAAGCACCAAGAAAAATCTGATTTCACTTCATTTATATGGATTAGGAAAGACCTGTTTAAATAAAAGTCGTTTTCCAGATAAGATGCCTTTTTATAAACCTAATTTTTGTTTTCAGACCTCCCTGAGATGAACACTGCATTTTCAACACTTTCTCTCCTCTTCCTTATTTCTACTCAGTTCCACCCTCTACTTACCTGTACAGAAAGTTCCTTATTTTTTGGCTCTTAATGTAAACTGACAGAAAGGCTTCACAAGGCACCCAGGGCTGAAAAAACTAAAATAATTAAATTTCTTGGAAAAAATAGAATCTCAAAAGGTCTGTCCACTCCAGTCCAGTTGAGTTTAGGTCAATTTTCAGTCACTTGTTGCATCACTATGTACTACACAGGTCTGACAGGCCACAGTGGTGAGTGAATGTCAGTTCAAATCATCAGTCAATCATGTATTTCTGCTGCATATTTGGCTCCAGTTTGTGTTCATTAGGTGACTTCTATAATTATCATGATAATGATCTTAATTATTGTTTTAAACGGTTGGGAAGTAGTAGAAAAAACTTAAAGGGATAGTTCAACATTTTGGCAAATTGGCAGAGCAGAGCCGTGAGCTGCTCAGAGCTACGCTACGGAGGCTCATGGGATTTCTTTCTTCAAACTCATCAAATACACAATCCAACAACTCCACAACGCTCTGGTGGACAAGTTGTGAGCTGCACATTCACCACGCTATGAGATAATAACGGAACGTTACCAGACAGAGTTGTTTTAGAGGTAAATTCATGCAAAACAGCTGATGCTTGTTTTCGGCAAGCAGTCTCTGCATTTGCCTCTAAAACAACTCCGTCTCGTAACGTCCCGTTATTATCTCATAGCGTGGTGAATGTGCAGCTCACAACTTGTCCACGGGAGTTGTTGGATTGTGTATTTGATGACTTTGATGAGGGAAACCAAGAAATCCCACCGTTCTAAAAATAGCTTGCATCGACAAATAAAGGTAACAAACCTACTGCTACAGTATGACTATCGGAATTATGGCAATGGGCCAATTTGCCAAAATGTTGGACTACCCCTTTAAAACACAAAACAACAAAAACTATGATGACATTTTAAATACGATATACAATAATAAATAAATGATTATAGGTCACGCTTTCATTCTTTATCTGAAATGGATATTAGACTTCTAAAAAAAGTATCAAATTTAACTTGGTTTAATCGTATTCATTCATAGTTAATATTCTCCTAAATCAGTAAAGCAAAGAACTCCCTGTAGTGAAGATACTGATCCAATATGATCTATCATAAATAGGGTTGCAAAGGGGTGGAAAATTTACAGTAAATTTCCGGAAAATTTCCAGAAACTTTCCATGGGAAGTTAAACTGGGGAATTTTGGAAATATTCCAAATTGGAAACTTTCCATGGGAATTATGGGAATTTATGGAAATTATGGAAATGTATGGGAATTATTGGGAATTTATGGGAATTAACTGGAAATTGGGGGTAATTCATTTAGACAAACTGGATCATATCCAAACATAAATGTAAATATTTTGTTTTGTCATACGCAGACATCCATGCAAAATAATATATTTAAAAACATGACATTTCAACAGATTTATTTTGTGAGTAGAACTTTATCAAGTTTTAATTATTGTATGAACAATCAATTATTTTATTGAACCACAAAAACATGAATGTTGAGTAAAATTTTACTCACCTTCACCAATCAATTTAGTAAATTTCGGATTTATTCCCGTTTATTCCCATATATTCCCATTAATTCCCATATATTCCCGTTAATTCCCATATATTCCCATTAATTCCCATGGAAAGTTTCCGACTATGAAAATTCCCGGAATTTTGCAACCCTAATCATTAAGTACCAAGGAAACTCAGCAGGGTGTTATGTGAGGAAAAAATGGTACCAATACACACTATTTAACATGCTGTAAGTACACAGGCTAGAACTTTACCAACCAAGTGTTTCTGTTCATGTACCACTGAGTTTGTGTGTGTGAGTGTGTGTGTGTATAGAGTTATTAAGCTTTAATTATGCACAAATTAATTTTTCCATCCAGCCGAGAAGTGTTGATATTTCCCCTCTCCACATCCATCAACAGTCTGCACAGCGCTGTCGTAATTCCTGCAGCATTATTAACACCAGGCGATCAAAAACTCTGCGGCCAGCAACTAATCAATCAGGCAAACTGCCCCGGCAGCAGAGAGAGAGAGAGGAGAGGGAAGGTGATCATGATAGATCAGGATTTATGTCGTTACTGCAGTGCAGTGTCACTTCTGAGCTCATTGTGTCAGGGCTTTTATGAAATGATAGGCTAGTCGCTGCAGACTGGCTCATTGTGTGTGTGTGTGTGTGTGTGTGTGTGTGTGTGTGTGCGTGTGAGAGAGAGAGAGAGAGAGAGAGAGAGAGAGAGAGAGAGAGAGAGAGAGAGAGAGAGAGAGAGAGAGAGAAAGGAAGAATGAGTTAGCACAATAATTTGTTCAAAATGGTGATAAACACTGTGTGTGATTTATGTCCACAGCACAGTCCGTTCTTTGCGGAGCAGCTGACGGCGTTCCAGGTGTGGCTGACGATGGGTGTGGAGAACAGGAACCCTCCTGAGCAGCTCCCCATCGTACTGCAGGTACACACACACACACACACACACACACACACACACACACACACACACACACACACACACTCACTCTCTCTCTCAAATAAACACACACAAGCATTCAACTCGGGAACCTTCTCTCCTTTCCTCTGTTGCAGATCGCTTTTGTTAATGTAAATACATATTGTGTTTCCATAGCTTGTAATGGGAAAAAATTCAGAAAAAGCAGATTTTATTTTTTAAGACAGTCACTGTCACTGTGTGGAAGGTGCAGAGCAGATGGAACCTGAGCTGCTGCTCCAGCTGCTCTGTCTCCTTCAAAATGAACAGCAAACTTTTCAAAATTGAACTCATAATAATAAATCTTGAAAAATATGTTCCCAGCTGTTTACCAATGTGTCCTCTCTGAGCTGTGGTGATTACAATTATAACACATTATTGCCTCCAAAACGTTTTTGGTGGTAGTCAGTATGAATGTCTTTTTAATAATAATAATAATAATAATAATAATAATACAGTAAAAATATTTTAGATATTTATAGAGCATTTTTCAAGAGTGCATAAGCATAAAACATCATACAAATGAAGTGCATAAACAAGCAGAACATACATGCGTGTTGTTTAAATGGGTAATGTGTAAAAAAGCGTTGAGTGGTCGGTAAGTTCAGTTTATTGACCGTATAAAAACATTTCAGTCACTAAAATACTAAATGAGCAAAAATAACCTTGATGAATCCACATTAATCATCAGCCTCCAAAAAAGCTCTTTAAAGAGTTAAACATCATCTTTTCTCACACGGCGTTTCAATCAACACAACGCCTGCAGTGAGTTCTCCTCTGTTATTTATCCAGTGATTGTTGAGATTGATGAGAAACCGTCTGAGTTGTTACTCAGTGAGAAGTGGGTGAGTGTCTCTCGCGCTCACGATGGTCATTTATTAAAGCTCGTAAATGAGTTTAAAACCCGTCGCTGATGCGTCTGGTGAGAACTGAGCACAGCTTGATATCAATCCACCAAACACTTGCACTCACACAACCAGGAGTCAGGAAGCATGCAGCTGTTTGGCCTGAAGGATCGGTGGACCTTTCTGTAACTCCTGTGTTTGAATAGCACAGCTCTGTCAGGCAGGTGAAGCCAGAAGTGTTGCATGAAGAGAGCTCTTCCTTTCATTTCATTGTCTTTATTAAACACACACATCACCTGCCAAGAACCCACCATTAGCATAGAGTTTTATTACAACAATACTTTTAACACCGTTACCTCTCACCGCTCCCCTTTTTTTTTCCTTCCCTCCCTTCATTTATCTGCCTTATCCTCTTTTATACATGATACTCTTTTCCTTCAGGTCAACACTTTAGCTCTGCCAGCTGAAGGTGTGATATGCACTGTAAAATAATTCCCGCAAATTGAACTCAGCAGTGGTGGGCTCGTTTTATTCCTTACGACCCGGCAACAAAAGGCTGTGACAGGAACAGTGTCTCGCTGTGTTCCCTGAAGTGGACTTACATTTGTTTGGGACGCTTTAATTGGGATGACATTTTTGCCAGAACCCTGTAAATGTAGTGTACAGCAGCTGACTGAGTTACCATCCCCCCCTCCTCCTCCTCCTCCTCCTCCTCCCGCAGGGTCGTACAGTCGTGGCGTTGCATTAGATCACAGCACAGTAGTGGGGTGCTGCTGTCCGTGTTGAATGGTAATTTCCCGCTGACTCAGCACGTTGCGAGCCGCAGCCGTCCATACAGCAGTCCTGTCGGGACCCGTTAAAAGCTGAGGGAAAGGCACACACTCCGCAAGCTGAGTGTGAGTGTGTGTGTGTGTGTGCTTGGTGTTCAAGATAGAGTGCAAGATAGGAAGTAAAGCTGATGTAGCCCTTAAGATTACGCAACATTATGCAGCTTTACGCCATGATGGGAAAGTAATTCGTACCCTCTGATGTATGATGTGGACACATAAACAGGTTTAATTCCCTTTTAAGCACACAGTTGCATAAGAATGAACTTTAAAGGCCGACATGTTCTTAGAGGATGTACAATTCCACGCCAAAACATATTCTGGCTTTATTCGGAAGACGCAAAGAGCGACAAGAAAAGGGCAACAGTGAGTAATCCATCAATAATGCTCTTTAATGAAATGAGCAAAAAGGGAGGACAACGGAGCTCAGGAAAAAGGAGACACACGTTGCAGCGTTGTCTTGACAACAGCCGTTTTATCCGGGAAAGGATTAACAGATTTTGCGAAGGGATTACAACATCCCTAAATTGTGATGTTACGTTAACAGCTGCACATTCACTGTCACACAGATTTGGCTTTGTCAGTAAAGTGATTAAGGGCGTCCATATGCATCAATATCATGACCACGCGTCACAGCTCATTCACACAGCGTGAGCAGAGGAAATGCTTACTCATCTCAGCAAAGGAGATTGGAGTCGGGGTGTTACAGACACCAATATGTACATTAATTCTCATGTATTTTAATATCACTGAAGGATTTTATTTTCATCCCTTCTGTGGTAAATGTAAATATATGTTAATGTCTTACTTGAATTTTGTGCAGAAAATGAGTTTATGTACAGTGCCGTGAAAAAGTATTTGCCCCCTTCTGGGTTTCTTACTTTTTTGTATATTTGTCACACTTAAATCTAACTCAAGTCAATATAAAATGCAGTTTTTAAATAATGATTTCATTTTTTTAAGGGAAAAAAGCTATCCAACCTACCCTTTGTGAAAAAGTACTTTTTTGCATATTTGTCACACTTAAATGTTTAAGATCATCAAACTAATTTTAATATTAGACAAAGATAACCCAAGTAAACATAAAATGCAGTTTTTAGATGGCATCACTGACTGTGATAAAACTTTTCTTTTTCATTTCACCGTCCACACCTGATCCCTGCCAGTTGAATATAGAAATCACTTCAATAGAACCTGTCTGAGTGAAGTGAAGGAGGCTGAGAGATCTCAAAAAGCATCATGCCACGATCTTAAGAAATTAAAACAAATAAAATAAAATAAAAAAAACAAAATCACTGACATCTATAAGTCTGGAAAGTGTTACAAGCTATTTCTAAAGGTTGGCATTGTGGTCTTTCCTGTTCCTATAACGCACACACACGCACACACACACATGTGCGTCACACACAGCCACACACTCCCACGCTCTTCCTTGGAGCTGGAGGTAGCCCTGGGCCGGTCTTCCCCGGCCACCTTCTGTTTCCGTGGTCACGCACACCAGGCTGGAGTCGTGGAGGATGCTAATAATACATAACGTGTCGGAGGAAACGACCATGTGCGTGCGTATACGTGTGTGTGCTTGTGTGTGTGTGTGTGTGTGTACCTGGGTCCCTCCATATGCTTGTTCCCACACACACTGGGACAGTCACATGGGGATGTAGCAGTGTCCAGCCGTCACACAGGCTTCGTGCTGCACTGCGCTTCACGCTGCAGAAACGACACACACAGGAAAACACGCCTTAAATTTTTTTAGCACATACCATATGCATCCTTAAAAATAGTTCCTGTCGCCCAAAACGTCCACATCGTGATTTTCTGCGTAGCATCACTGTCAGATTGCATATATATAGTGCACACACACGTCAAACCAAAATTCACACACACACACACACACACACACACACACATCCTTGTAATGCTATCTTTGTGAGGACGCTTATTGACATAATGTATTCCCTAGCCCCTTACCCTAATTTTAACCATCCAAAACAAATGCCAAACCTTAACCATTACTTTTAACCTAACTTAAACCTAATTACAACCTAAAGTCTTAACCCTCAAACAGCCCTTGGAAAAAGTGAGGACCGGAATGTCCTCACTTCCCAAAAATGTCCTCACTCTGTTGGTTAAAAACTCTCGGTCCTCACAACGTAGTAAGTACAAGAACACACACACACACTGTGGTGTATTGTCCTGAAGCAGCATCTCCTTAAGAAGCCAATTAAAATGGCAGCCAAGAGGACGCACCCAGCCGCCCACACATCAGTGCACATACACACACACACACGCACACTATAGTTTTGTGTGTGTGTGAGTAAACAAGTTCAAGCGGGTGTCAGTAGTAGTGGTGGGAGAGCCACCTGTTTCACTCCACCTCCTCACTCAGGCTTCACTTTCTCCTGCTGCTCTTCCTCTTCCTCCTCATCCTTTAATCTCATACTTCCTCTTCTCGTCTGTTCAGAGGCAGCACACTCTGACCTTCGACCTCTGCTCTCTTTCAGGTCCTCCTCAGTCAGGTGCATCGGCTGCGGGCTCTGGACCTGCTTGGACGGTTTCTGGACCTGGGACCCTGGGCTGTCAGTCTGGTGCGCTGAGTTCTCCATTTAATCCAATAAAATCATTCCACAACATTGGAAGAGTATTATAGGGATAGTTGACATTCACCTATTGCCATAATTCCTATAGTTTTGGGAGTAGGCTTATTACCTTTAATTGTCGGTGCAAGCTGTTTTTAGATCAGCGGGGCAGAGACGTGAGCTCTACATGGTGTGCGGTATTTCCAGCTTTCACTCATCAAATACACAATCCAACAACTCCAAAACGCTCTTGTGGACAAGTTGTGACCTGCACATTCACCACGCTATGAGATAATAATGGAACGAGACAGAGTTGTTTTTGAGGCAACGCGTAGCTGGAACTACATTCCAGACAGGGCTGATCGGCGGAGTGATTTCAAAAGCGCAAGTAGTTCCGAGTATTTGCTTCATGTGATGTAATGTTACATAATTATGCATTATTATTTCATAGTGTGGTGAATGTGCAGGTCACAACTTGGAAACGTGGAAATACCATGCGCGTCCGTTGCGATTAACCTACTATTAACCTACTTCTAAGACTTTAGGGATTATGGCAATAGGCGAATTTGCCAAAATGTTGAAAAATCCCTCTAAGCCGTCAAAGATTGTCAACCAAACAGTAGCAGTAGCAGATGTGCTGAGGGTGTGAGCTGTCTGTCATCGAGGCACAACAAACATTCACTAAGCAGTTTTTAAATGATTTTTAGACATTCTTACAGGGAAAACACACGGCTGATGATCTTGTCAGAAGTGTTTTGTTCACTGAACACACAGCACACAGCACTGAAGAACTCAAACTAAATCTTCATCAGGGCATCAGGGTAGGGGTTCCAAAAGCAGCATCTTAAAATCCAGGCACATCACCTGTACACTGTCCGGTAGCAGGTACAGTGATATGCAAAGGTTTGGGCACCTCTGGCCAAAATTTGGAAGATGAAAGTGGAAGATGAAATAATCTCCAAAAGGCATAAAGTTACAGATGCATTTACATTTTAAACTATATATATTTTTTATTTTCATCTTTTACATTTTCAAAATGACAGAAAAGATAAAGTGCTGCAGCAAAGATCTGACCCTGCATAGCACAGGCTGCTGCTTTGTTTCCCTTCTTCAGTCTGAATCTGTAGAAAACAAAATAATACACTGATATTGCTTCAAATATTGCAAATGAGTGTTTCATGTTTAACTTTATGCCTTTTGGAGATCATTTCATCTTCCACTTGCTCAACTCTTCACATTAACAGACATTTTGACCAGGGGTGCCAAAACTTTGACACTGTTAAAGATGCTGGTGCTGCAATAGAATATGAAGATTTACAGCAATATTACAGTGTTGTAGGATACTGTGCATACAATGGGGAATGCATACATATGTAAATGTGGGAAACTAGGTACAGTATGGTGCGAGGTTTTCTTTGTGGGTGTATAAATGTGAGAATGTATGTGAATGTGTCCTTGGGTGTCTTGAAAGGCGCTATATAAATCGAAATTATTATTAATGTACGTACATGTTGGATACACTCCTGTGGTCCTTTTTGATGCCATGTTTGTACTGTATGGAAGGTGGAAACAATTCTCCTACAAAAGGACAAATAAATAAATCCAATCTAATCTAATACTCCAAAGAACAAGCTCCTTGACATTTGACCTGAATTTAAAACGGCCTTTAACCAGCCAAGCTCATTCTTGTAGCAGGGATTGCCACGTAACTGCACTGTAATAACAATACCTCTTTGTAAATACCACTTGTGTGTGTGTGTGTGTTTCCAGGCCCTGTCTGTAGGGATCTTCCCCTACGTGTTAAAGCTGCTTCAGAGCTCAGCCAGAGAGCTGAGACCGCTGCTGGTTTTCATCTGGGCTAAAATCCTGGCTGTGGACAGTGTAAGTTATGTAAAATACTAATACACATTAATGTGTCTCTGCCCGGTCTCCTCTAAACCCTTATTGTCTTGAAATATTATCCACCAGTTTACATCACAGGTTCAAAAATACAGCGTGTACGATTCAGTAGCATCTAGCGTTCAGGTTGCAGATCACAACCAATCCAATACCCCGCCCCATATTCAAACAGAGAAGCTAGGGAATAGAGCCAGTGTTTGGTTTGTTCACTCTGAGTTATATGGCAGTGGTCGGCTCTGTGGAAGAGGAGCCACTCTCCACGTAGAGAAAACACAGTGATTCATAGTGTCACACCAGTGTAATAAAAATGTGACACAAGGGATAAAAGAAGCAATTGTTTCTTGAATTGAAAAGAAAAGATAATGACGTCTGCACAGTTATGTCAGGGGCCTATTTTTATACCATGACAAAAGCCCACGGTCAAGCATATGATGTAGTGTATTTCTGTCTCTGGGTGCTTTCAGTAAATTGAATCCCACAATGTTTTGATTTGTAAAAATAGTTGTTCATTATTGAGAAAGACTGCCAATCACACATGTCAAATGATTCCTTTTGCCTTGATTTTATATATATTTCAGTCGGACGCACTCTCACTTACATGCACTCTCACACTCTCTCTCTGTCTCTGCAGTCATGTCAAGCTGACCTGGTGAAAGACAACGGCCACAAGTATTTCCTGTCAGTTTTAGCTGACAATTACATGCCAGTAAGTGATTCAACCAGTGATGTTTTCCTGTTTTGGACTGTCTTAAATATAATGTTGCTTTTTTTTTTTTTGCACAATTTTTCTAATTGATATTTTATCTTTCACTCATACCTTCACTGAAATGAATTGAAGAGTTCATTAGAAACATTTCAGAGAGATTTGTGAAGCTATGACATGAAATGAGAATCCCAACCTTTGTCAAAGCGTCAAATTAACATTTCTAAAACTACTGAATACAAAATGCAACAAGCAACACCAAGTCACTGTGTCATGTATTCACTGATTGAGTGTGTGTCACTCAGCTACAGTATTCCCCGTCTCCTTCTCTAGTATCTTTTATTTTGAAAAGTCAATCACCTTTCTCTTGTTTCAGGCTGAGCATCGAACAATGGCTGTCTTCATATTGGCTGTAATTGTCAACAGCTACACCACAGGACAGGTACGTGTGTGTGTGTGGGTGTGTGTATTTGGATATGTGTGTATTTTCACATCACTGTCTATTTGCGCAGGAGAAGTCCAAAGGGAGAAAATGTACCAAATTATTCATTTACTTCCCTCACCAGAACCACAGTGGGTTCTTTCAGGGCCACATGTCACTTTGAGATATGACTCTATCGCCCATTGTGTATTTCCGGGAGATATTGGTTATGTGACATTTTTGTCACCAGCGGTCCCCTCTATAATCTCCATCTCGGTTCCAGCCACCTCTGTGGTGACACTTTATCACCACAAGTGTCACTTCGGTCTGCTCCTGGCCTCCGGTGTTCAATCCCAGAAGCCTTTTGTGCCTGACGCTGATCAAATGTCCAAGGGTGTGATGTTGAGATGATGTAGCTTGTCATTTCTTACGTGGCATTACACACATACTCACACGCGCTTTTGCGACACGCTATTCCACAAAGAAATATTCCACCATCAGTCCTCACTCTCCTGCTCTCTGCAGTTATTTTTTCATCTAGTTGTGAATGTTATTTGACTCATTCTTTTCCTTCTCCACTACCTCACAGTGCCTCTCTCTCCCTGACATTATATACATTTACCAAATCAGAAAAGCTATATGTGCAGCCTAGCTCAGAAACAGCCATTCTTCTCCCATACCGCTGTGTGCTTAATGCTTCTGCCTCTCTTGCAGGCCTGTAAATAATAGATGATCCCCAGCATTACAGAGAGAGAGAGACTCTGCCAGCTCCACATCTCCATTATTTATTCCTCTTACTTTCAACAACAGCGTTCATTATTGTGCTATCGCTGTTGCAAACATGTCACTGAGCTCTGGCATCTTAATATTCCAGCTCTCAGCAGCTGCCTCCACGACACGCAACCGATAGGTCACGTAAAGGAAAGTGTAGGGGGCTGAGCAGATGTGTCATCGCTGATGTCTAGACACCTCAGTCAACAGGATACAAAGGATACACTAACTGTGTCTGTCTGTTGTGGTTGTGAGGTGTCCTTCAGTTCAGAGGCTTTGACCCACCGGACCTTTGTATTGTTGTTACAGAGGAGACATGACGGGGACTGAATGTACAACCGAGTTTTGAGACTTCAAGAATAAAGTCATAGTTTTAGGAGAAAAAAGTCATAATTTTACGAGAATAAAGTCATAATATTTTAACCTGTTGTTTTAGAGGAGGAAGTCGTTAAAATGAGGCCTTGGAACATTTCGTGAAGTTGTACAAAAGCATAGGTTTCACAAACAAGGAGAGCCCCACTAGCAGTGTTGTGCCTGAACGCGTTCAATGAACGATCGTTGATGAACTCATTCATATTTTGGGCGAACGTGAACTGAACGTACTGTATTTCCGCTTGGTTGAACGCGTTCATTCTGGCATTTGTGAACGGCGCTCTCTCAAAGTATGACTTCGTTCAGGAGTGTTCCATAGAGCCTTCCGAGCAAAAAACAGCTAAAACACACTGTAAACAAGCGTTAATACTGTATGTAGCGGAAAAACCAGCCAATCTGGATCAGCTGAGTGATAGCGCGTGGTTAGTAAAAGATAAACGGGGGTTAGAGACATACTGTATTTGAGAATTTTATAAAATAGTAATGCAAGTAAGTAGTAACTATAACTAATACCACTGGTTAAAACTGCTAAAATAATTGCTGTCTGTGGTTTGATATGGGCTGAGGCAATAATTTTGAAAAATAATAGCTTGTAGCAACATGTTGAAAAAAAAAAAGAAAAGAAAAAAGAACTATTAACTAGTTCAGTTTTGGAACCGTGAACTTAGTTCAAAATTTTGAATTATGAACTATGAACTGAACTAGTTCATTTTAAAATTTGTGAACTGAACTTTGAACTAGTTTGTGTAGAGTGAACTTTCCCAGCACTGCCCACTAGTATGTAATTTTCTGACCTTAAACTAATGTTTCTAAACTCATTATACATCGCAACTCCGCTAAGCTCCAGAGCCCGAGCTCAAGCCCAGTCTCCCTGTGCTGGGCCGTACGGCCGACCAGATCCCCACCAGAGCTCCAACTCTGGAGCTTTGCTTGGCACTGCTACGGCGACGGCAACGGTACCGATATCGGCACCACGAATCCTACTTGCTGGGGCTTTTGGCAAATCAGCACCACATTGTCATCAGAATCAGGACTTTGAAAAGAATACGCAAGAAAATGCATCTATTCCGCAGAAAGAACCAGGCAGACTTGGAGGACTTTTTTTTCCTCGCAATATTATGACTTTCAATCCAGAGTTTGTGAGTGTAAAGTAGTAATGTTTATAATGCTGTGATATAAATCTGATGAGATGCCCAGGTCGTGGGCCTGATTTGCATGAATAAAAACCGTGACCTCGTGCTGATCCATGGCCTTCAGTCCCACTCAGGCTCCTTTGCTGCACGTTTGTCCAAATTTAGTTACAACATTTTTTATTGATTTTTAGCAGTGAATGAACAAATAGACACACAAACCACAACAACAACAACAAAATCCCTTACATTTCTTTTGCAGCATATACAGTATGTCTGTCCAAATTTAAAAAATAAAAATAAAAAAAAAGCAGGGATGCTACACATAGACAGTTAAAGAACAAGCGACATTGTAAAACTCAGTCTCACTGTGTATGATGCTCAATTTCAAACATATCTTGACTCTTGGAGCTGAGCCTGTGGACAATGACTGTCCAATCACAAAGCAGAGGGCTCCGTTGCCTTCATATCCACCATAATTCCAGACAGGTGTATTAGATTTACATAAGGGATCATCATTAAACCCACCAGAGCTGTGATTTATTTCACAGACTCACCCACGTTGATTTTCAACTACAAACTCTGGAATTATTTGTGAACATCATTTTAAAAGCTTAAACTCTTAAGCACTCTGAGTCCAACCTTTAGAAGTTTAAACCCATACAGCTCGACTATAAATTCCACCTTTACAAAGAAAACAACTGTCAGTTTTTTTTTTACCGACACTGCCAGAGATTTGAATTTGACTATGTTGATTATTGAGGTTGTGCAGACGGAGTTCAAAGTAATAAATTAGAATAGGTGGTAAAACATTACAAATGCTGACGCTTCCACACAGGTGCACTGCGTGGTACATTTAAGCAGTTAACATCCAAGCATGCTCTGTGGCATGAATACAAATGAGTAACAGGTCCGTTTGATTGTGATTATGTGTGAAGATGGAAAGAGGAAAAGATCCAAGTGACTTTGAAAGAGGGTTCACTGTTGGGGCAGGAGCTGCAGTGACAGACTGGAGTTGACAGCTCACATTTGATGAGTTTGATGATCGCACATTAGCGCAGTATGTAAGGAGAAGAGCTCCTCTTCCCCTGCTGACTGAGAACATCATGTACACGTACATGTCTGCTACATACAGATGTTGAGGGGTTTTTGCCCCACATACAAACATGAGAGACTATATGGTTGTATTGTAGTGATGAGTAGTTGTGCTGAATTGCAGTAGATTATTTTGGTCTACCTAATAAAGTGTCATTGGAGGCCACTGTACTTTTTTCCCCCCTGTGAGCCTTTGTATTGCTGGTAGTTTTCAAACAGGCCTTTAAAAGTGACTGTTGGTGATTTTTCGTACTGTTGAACAAGCACATTGCCTCACTTTTCCCAAAGTTTAACATCCGTTACAGGCAAGTGAAGAGTGAACTCTTGTCACTCGATGAGAAGAAGAAACAGTGAGGCAGCTGGGAACAAGAGAGGAGAGTGGCCGTTAATGCACTCCACAAATAAAAGAAATCAAAAAGAAAGTTTAAAAGGATTTTGAATAAAGCATGCCAGCTTTTCTTTTGCACTGACACAAACTTTGATGGACCAGTTATCTTTTGTTCACAAAAAAAAAAAGATTTGAAGTAAACTGAAGAGGTTCAAGGGAGCTGCTGCAGAAGCTCATCATCATTTAGTAAATCACAGAGGGAGGTTCCAGGTTAGAGGTGATTAACTGGGTAATGAGTTAAGTCGACTTCCAGCCTGAAGCCTGAATGCTGCTCAGGAGAGTATGACTGATATAAGCTGCTGATATTGTTCTCTTATTAAATATTAAAAACTGTCAGGTCACTGTTGGCCAACACAATCTGTCCAGGTCTGTTGTACAAGGACAACAGACTAAAGTCTGTGGGTGTTTTTAAAAGTTAGTGACTCGAGGGAAATTATGTCCAAGACAAACAGCCTTTCCTCTATTATTACTTTATAACTTAGAGTCCTGAAGCTGCTGCTATGTGTCTTGAATGTTCTCCACAGGTTTTTTCTACCTTTTTAAAACCTGGAAGCACGAAGGAAACAAACAACTTAACAACTCTGACATTATTCTGCACTGCCTCTCCGTTCTCCTCTCCCCCCAACAGGAGGCCTGTCTGCAGGGCAACCTGATAGCCAACTGCCTGGAGCAGCTGTCAGACCCTCATCCTTTGCTCCGCCAATGGGTGGCCATTTGCCTGGGCCGCATCTGGCAGAACTTCGACCCGGCACGCTGGTGTGGAGTCCGAGACAGCGCCCACGAGAAGCTTTACACCCTGTTGTCAGACCCCATCCCTGAGGTGAGAGGTTCATACTGCCCCCTCCCCCCACAAGCACCAAGTGAGCTGTTAGACTGCATGCCTGTCACTCATGTAAAATCAAGTATCTTTATATTGTTTTCTTATATATTATTATTTTCTTTAGTTGGTTCAAGGCTCAACCTTCACTTCAAAAGGAAGCAGATGAAGTGATGCCTGAATCATCTGTTTTATTAATGCCTCCTAAAATGATCTCATTATAGAAACAAACAATATTTTACTGTAAGAATCTGGAATTTGTGTGGCCTCATTAGGGATATCTTATATTTTACACAGACCCCATTAGCAACTTTTTAATGATACCAAACTACTCTACTAACTTTGTTTTGAATAATAAACATCAGTACTGTTTAAACAGAATTTCCCCAATAGGCTTTACTGTATGCACAACTCCACTACTTCCTGAACTTATGAACATTATTGGACAAACTGATGAATCCAGGTGTGTCTGACTCAGTACCTCAGTAGTCACAACAATGCTCAGACACACCTGGATTAATCAGTTTGTCCAATAATGTAAGACAGGAAATAAAGGAGCTTGTTTAACCCTCCTGTTGTCCTCCTGGGTCAAGGAAAAAAGGCAGGAAGGAAGGACGAAGGGAAAGAAGGAAGGACAGACAAAGGGAAAGATGGGAAGAAAGAAGGAAGGGGAAAAGGAAGGAAAGATAGAATGAGTGAGGGAAGAGATAGGGTCAATTGGGTCATAAAGGAAGGAAGAGGTAAGGACGAAGAGAAGGAAGGAAAAAAGGATTGTGGAAAGAAGGAAGGGAGAAAGGATTGTGGAAAGAAGGAAGGATGGAGGAAGGGAACAGATTGGGTCAATTTGACGCAGAAGGACAACAGGAGGGTTAAGTTCAGGAAGTAGTGGAGCTGTGCATAAAGCCTATTAAAAGTCCCATTCACGGCCCACCCAAACACTGACACAGCCCGGGTGATTGGGTCTGCTCTGAAGTGCTGTGTAATTCAGCAGCCGTTTTTGACCCTAACCCTGTAATGTTTATATTTTGTCTCTATGGAAGCCAACGGAAATGAACCCTCACTCTGTCACAGGGAGGCCCTGAAGGTGTCGTCCATTCCCTGAGATTAATGTTGTCTTTGGAGAGACATTTGTCTCTTTATTATTCAATCAAATAGAATAGATTTGCAACCAAAAAAGAGATTTGAAAACAAAAGTGAATAAGTGGCAGTCAAAAAAAATGTTTTGAGAACATATTTCTTCAACTTCAATCAAAACTAATGTTTGTAAGTAAAAACGTGTGATCGTTTTGCTTATAAATCAGTCCTCTACTACTCTGATGGATGAGAGAAGAGTTTCTATTGGTGGGTTTGACCTGGTGTCTAACTACCAATAGAAACTCTTCTCTCATCCAGCAAAATTATCATATGTTTTTACTTACAAACATTAGTTTTGATTGAAGTTGAAGAAATATGCACTCAAAACATTTTTTTTTGCAATTGCAACCCATTCTGTTTCACTCTCAAATCTCTTTTTTGGTTGCAAATCTATTCTATTTGATGAATAATCAAGAGACAAATGTCTCTCCATAGTTGTCCACTTGTGGTTTGTGGTATGAGTCCAGATTTTACATTTATTGCAGAAAAGCAAGAAACATCCCAGTCTTTTTTTTTGGAAACAGACCAAAACTGCACATCTGGGACACATCAAACTTAAGAGTAAATCTCCATCCAAAATATATCGATTTTAGTCTCAAACATGGCCACCAACAAACTTGAGCAAAACAACACTAGAGTGACAAGAGTCAAAGGAAATATGAATCTGATTTCTATGTATATGTTATATACATATACTGTACATGTCTTGTGGTCAGAGACGACACACTCTCACACACACCATGTGGCCCTGCTGTGTTGTGATGGTCGGTGTGTGACTGGTTGTGTGCTGACCAGAGGGACAGCCAGACAGAGTTTGCCCTGAAGTTCACCCAGACACTTTGCACACCTACACACACACACACACACACACACACACACACACACACACACACACACACACACACACACACACACACACACACACACACACACACACACACACACACACACACACACACACACACACACACACACACACACACACACACCACACACACACACACACACATGCACACACAAGGAACATCTGTTTGTCCCAGTGCCTCCTTGCTTCCATTGGACAGACAGCTGCTTTGACCATAGAGTTGAAACTGGGGTCTGCAAACACATCTGTCTGCCCACACACACAAACACACATGCAGGTTTCAGGTAGTGTTACCAACTGCTCACTTACTGTACCAGTGTAGAGTTTTCAGTGTTATTCACAGGAGATCATCACTGCCTGCATCATGTGGTGCAGCAGAAACAACATATTAACTGATAAGTGACTGCATCTTAGACCTCTTCTTAGTTGCTAGTTTGAGGGCATCTCAGATGCTGTGCTGTGTGTGTGTAGTGTACAGTATGTGTGTGTTTGTGTTGTGTTCCCCTAGAGCCACATTGAGAAGATTGAAAAAAGTGATGAGTAGTTGAGGCGACAGAATGTAAAAGAGGAGCAGAGATCAGCGACTAAGCAGAGCCTTTAATTAAGTCTGAAGGGACGGAACCAAAGTGACACTGTCATTTAGTCATATCCTGCAACTCACTACAACACACACACACACACACACACACACACACACACACACACACACACACACACACACAGAATATTTTTGTTGACATTTTGTTGTATAATGTCAGTGCTCTTTGGTGCAGCGTAAGTTTTTTTCTGTCTTTGTTTGTAATGTACTGTGTTTCAGGAGCTGTTCTGTTCTCTGTTGTCAAAATGCCCCACAAACACTTTACCTCCATATCCTACAACAGTTAGCAGGCTAACCAGCTAGTCCTGCTCAGACTGGGTCTTCATTTTCCAATACCGAGTCACTGCAGTGTCCAGTCTGGAAGAATTACAATCGCGCACAATGGCTGAGGCCCTTGGCAGGACTAGTTAGCAATGCTAACATTAGCGATGTAACAACAGCAAAACAAACAGCTACTAGATTATTTAAAGTTCAGCTATGGTCACCTTATTTCAGAGCTGCATGTCCACGTCTATCCACATTTTACATTTGCACATGTGGGAAGTCAAGGGTGTAAGGGTGTAAAGGTGAAATGTCAGAGAAGCTGCAGTTGCTGTGACCTTCACTTTAAAGGGGACATATTATGGAAATATCCCTTTTAGAAGGCTGTTTAACATATGTGAGAAGTTGATTAATGTGAGAAATTGACAAAGAAATCTGTAACCTTCAGGCTCCCTAGGTTGAAATCCACAAATTAGCAATTGTTGCTATAACCTGGCTCAAAGCATCTCTTCTTGTTTTACAAGATTAATGTTTTTTGTGCATTGTCCCCGTTTTAAATAAATAAATTCATTCATTCATTCATGAGCTGTTCCTTCAGTTATCTGGCAATGATGTAGCTAGTTTTTGAATTTGCATAATACCACCTCTACCTGGTACCAGTAGAGGGGGCGGGGCAAGCAGTGGTTCATTTGCATTTAAAGGGACAGACACTGAAACCAGACATTGTGAACAGGGCTGTTTAGAGAGGATGAAAAGAGCTGTGATGTTTGATCCTTCAGGTTTTTTGACCAAAGCATGTCACAGACATGTCTTTAAGACACCTGGGAACTATTTTAATTTGTGGAAAAGTGGCAGAATATAAAGAGTTCCTGCACATGGCTGCATGAAGGACTGTTGTGCAGGACTATAGAGTTGGTCATGGTATTCCAACTAACATATGTACACCAGTGCATACACAGATGTGTAAAGTGTGTAAGTGATTAAGATTGATGTATTTCCCAGTTTTCATTCTTGTTTTCTCATCAGCCTTCGAGTCACACTGCTTCCATGACTTTCTTTTAATCCAGGTTTTAGTAAGAAAATTACAACATGTTCATCTGAAATGTTTCAGCCGATTGTTTTAATTAGAGCAAAGCAAACAACGTCAAAGCAGCTCTCTGCTGCGCTAATGCTGCATCACAAGATTTAAAGACGGTTGTGACGATGCATCCTGATGTCTGCAAAAATGTTTTTCTGTAGCCACGATAACCAGCACAAATAAATATTCATTGTTTTGCTGTAATGTAGTTCAGTTTGTGAGTCCAATCCCTCCTGGAAAAACTAAAACGCATTGGCAAATGTGGATTAAACATCCAGTGAAGACAAAAAAGCAGCTCACCAAGGCACACAGCACTGATAATCTCCTCTGCATTTCATGGTAATGCACTAAGAGAAAAATGAACCGTAATTATCTCTGAAACTTTCATCCACTGAATAAGTCTGGCAAGCAGGGCTTCAAGGTAGATGGCCACAAACTGGAGATTAGAATGAGCCGTCTCAGGTTTTAACCTTATTTTTGTATGTATTGGAGAAAGCTGAGTGTGTGAGTGTGTGTGTTGCTGCAGGTGAGGTGTGCAGCTGTCTTCGCTCTGGGGACTTTCGTGGGGAACTCTGCGGAGAGGACGGACCACTCCACCACCATCGACCATAATGTGGCCATGATGCTGGCCCAGCTCATCAACGACGGCAGCCCCGTTGTCCGCAAGGTCACTGCATCGCCCACACACACACACACACACACACACACACACACACACACACACACACCCACCCACCCACACAAAACACTTAGAACTTCTATCGTACAGATAGAAACTATTACTAGTGAAAATAGTGGAAGAGCATGGACTGCTCCACTGCAGAGCAGCTAAGAGCAGTTATGCTGATGTGATCCAGATAATGTAATGCAGCAGAAGGACTTGGTATTAATTCAATTGAATTCACTAGCAGAGATGTGCTGGGGCTCTTAGAAGCTGCAGTTCAAAGTTTTAGGAAATAAAATCATTTGCTTTTTTCCCGGAGAGTTACATGAGAAGATCTCTGGAGTGCAGAGCTGCGATTAGGGAGTAATTATCTGAGCATGAAGACTAACAGCTGGACCCAGCTGTTGCTGTGACCACCTATAAAACCACAACTTCCCTTCATCTCTGTATTCATCAACCAGAAGATACAACAGGATAATCAGTCAATTTAAAGCTGATGCTTTCCTTTTTTTTATGTTGAGCTCAGTTAATCACCTCCTTTCTGCAGCTCTGTAGGCAACGTATCAGTCTGACGCAGTGTTGAGTATGTAGTGTAAAGGTTAATTCATTTTCATATTGTCATGGTTAGAGCTCCAGTTTCATGATACTGGTGGGATCATAGAAGAGTGCACATGGATCAGAGGTTTATTTCTGGCGTGAACAATCATTGATTAGAATGTTTCTGTGTACCATATTTTGTCAGGAGTTGGTCGTCGCTCTGAGTCACCTGGTGGTCCAGTATGAAAGCAACTTCTGTACAGTCGCCCTTCAGTTTATAGAAGAAGAGAAGAACTACAGCGTGCCGTCACCAGCCAACACAGCAGGTAAACATGTACGGAGCTTGTATCTGCAAATGACTGGATTTAGAACAAGCAGACAGAATTAGAAGTAGGCCAAGTAGATGAAGATAAATGACTACATCATCCGTTAGCAGCGGAGCAAACAAGTGTGTTTGAGACACCCAGCAGAAACTAGCGGAAAGTCATCTTTTGGTTTGAATGATTTTTTTCTAACCATTTAATTCTACAGGTTTTTTTTGTTTATTTGGATGGGACAGTGCACATTAATGGACAAAAACATGTAAATGTGTCATATTATAGTAAGGTGCTAATTTCCGTCCGGAGTCCCATAAACATAAAAACAGTTCAATGACAGTACACATAATAATGTAGACAACACAAAAAGACAAAAAGGCAACTATGACAATTAAGAACATATTGACAAACACATTCCACAGGTAGGGGGCCATAAGAGTTTTGTTCTCGGAGATAAAGTGCATAAGTGCTGGGTTAAAGTGACAAGTGCAAGAGTGCAAGAGTGCATAGGTACCAGGTTGTATTGCACGATGCCCATTACACCCAGTTGCACAAGCAGAAGTGTGTAGATAATTGCACAAATGTAATACATAATTGTATTATCTAAGTACTACTAAAATCAAAATGACATACACAAAAATATTGTGTACAATTAACTGAAAAATAAAAACTCTAATGGTGCCCCGGCAGTTGCAGGTTACAGGTGATCGCATGTCTGGTTTGCTTGTAACCATGCTTTTAGGTTTCCCTTGAACATGGTAAGTGGTGCTCTCCCTAATTGTGACTGGGAGGTTATTCCAGGTAACATTTTGATATTTTTCAAAAAAAATAAATAAAAAATACAAAAAAGTGCACATAGAAAGTGTGAAAAGTCTGTATTTTTGAATTTAACATAAAACATGAGCTCTTTCAACCACATGAAGGGCAAACCATGATGGGGAAAAACATCAGTTAAATAAAATATTTGTAGATCAGACAGAATCATATTGTTCTACACAGAAAATTCCTGTTCAAGTGTTTGGACTCAGTCAAACTCCTTCAGTCTGTCTGAAGGCAGCTCACGTCTGTCACTTAGACATCATGAGGATTCATTTTCTTGTTCAAGGATTTCAAGAAAGTCTCTCTCCAAACTGTCTTGTTCTCATTGTGCTTTTAAAATCTCAATAATAGCTAAAGTCGTTCATCGGGCACCTCATACCAGTCATCACTGCATTTAATCATAATCAAGTGTCCACAGAGGCAATTGCTGGTTTATAGACAAATTGGTAATACTTCAATAGCTTTGAAGGTGTCCCTTGAATGAATCCACTCTGTTCACAAAGTGTTTTTCATTCTCAAAGCTTGCGTGTGCGTGTGTTTCCAGAGCCTGGGAACCTGACTCCAGTGAGGGACAGCCCGGCCATCCCCCGCCTGCGATCAGTCAACTCTTACACCAACATCCGAGCTGTTACTACTGCCCGTAACCTGAACAAGAGCCTGCAGAACCTCAATCTCAATGAAGAGGGTAGGAGACAGTGATGTGACAGTGATGGGGGCGAATAGAGACGAAGACGTCAGCTGAGTGAGAGCAATCGATCCAGTGAGACACCAGTAGAGGGGTTTATCAGCTTTTCCACTGCATTCTATCATTGGTATTCCTGAATGCAACTCGGTTAGCATTAATACGAGGCTGAGAGGGTGTAGCCAGAGTTCACATGCTGCTGTAGTGATAGTCATTCCAACCCAGCTGTGAGTGTTGTGGATAGATGCCAGAACTAACACAGATCATCTATTACACCTGCAGATGTTAGTTGTGAAATCATTACCATCATGATGTTGGTCTCCAAATCAAAAACTGATAACGAAGCTCGATCACCTGTGGCTCATGTCTCCTATGAATTTTTCAGTCACTTATTTTGATGGTTTCATTGCAGAGTTCAAAGTCTGCAAAATGTATTCTGAGCACAGCTGAATCCAAGTTTTCTCTCCAGTCTCTGCTCCTCTAATAACTAAAAAGAATCTGGATTATTATGTTTGGGAGATGCTGCACAAGCTCCACCTCCGATCCTCTGTCTTCAGGCTTGATATTCGGCCCAGCCTAAAAACACACATTACTACAGTGCACTGAAGTAGACCGGCTGTGTGTATATTCTATGTAGAAACATGTGCTAATCTGCTGCAGCTATCCACATCAGTATCCTCCACCCTGACTTTCAGCGAACCAGTGGTTCTCTATATTTACTGAGTTATTGACCACAAACAAAGGGAGCAGAAACAAACACAACACCTGTGCTGCTGAGCTCCTTGGTACCAGCTCTGTCTGTCTGTCTGTCTGTCTGTCTGTCTGTCTGTCTGTCCGTCTGTCTGTCTGTCTGTCTGTCTGTCTGTCTGTCTGTCTGTCTGTCTGTCTGTCTGTCTGTCTGTCTGTCTGTCTGTCTGTCTGTCTGTCTGTCTGTCTGTCTGTCTGTCTGTCTGTCTGTCTGTCCGTCTGTCCGTCCGTCCGTCCGTCCGTCCGTCCGTCCGTCCGTCTGTCTGTCTGTCTGTCTATCTGTCTGTCACTAGAGGGAACTAGGAGCTCTCCGTGGTGCTGAACTACAGGACAGGTCTGCACTGGGACACCAGTTATTCTCCACTTTGAGCAGGAAATATCTATAATATCTAATATCTATCTGTCATGGAGGCTGAGACATGACCAGTTAAATGAGATGAAAAATATAGATATATAACATATCTAGAAACAATAAACACTTGCTGCTATTGTTACCACTGGAAGATAAAGAGAACAAGGACATACTTGTTTTTATGTTTTTCTTCACTAGCTCCCAATCATAGTTGCAGCTGTGGATGACCTCTGTCTTCCCTTCTATCTACATTCAACTACATATTCTTTTCTTTTTCTTTTTTAATTTATTTATTTTGCACAAACATATCATTTAAAATAGTAGTAGTAGTAGTAATGTGCGAAGGGGAGGTATGAAACCCAAAAGGGCTTATATGAAAACCTCACCCATGAAGAACATATATTCAACAACCAAATTTGTTACAAGTAAAGACAAGAAAATAAGGAATAATTAAATGATAAGATGATAATGAAAAATAATAATGAAAAAATGAAAAATCTTGAGGTGGAATCAAGACAGGACACAGGAAATGTATTTGATTTGTTTGAGTTATTGTAAAACTATTTTATTCTTAAATCAGATTTGAATGATAATCACAAATGGAATATTTAGTGAAATAATCTTGTTTTCTGTTGAGGTCATGATCATGCCACCCAAACATCTACTGTATCTCCACAGGCAGCACTCAGGTGATATGACCTGCTGCCCACACTAAGCTCCTGGCTCCTGCCTGTGTCAGTGCTCAGTGTGTCAGACAGCTGAAGTTGATGGGCCACCCTCTGTCTAGCGCTGCCAGCCTGAGTAATGCACAAACTCTGAGTGGAGCTAAACCAGTGGCACTTGGTGAAGTGCGTAACCCAGTGCTGACACCATTTCTAATTCTTACTCTGACTGCTTATTCCAATACACGGTGGTGTTTATCATCAACCAGCGCCGCGCCGAGCCGAGCCGAGAGTATTTCCATTCTCCACCAATCTCCATTTCCACATCTCAGCCTGCAGTCAGCGTGGAGGATTCATGGCGTCTGCATTTGTTTAAGTCAGAGTAATGTTTGGTGATAAGCAGAGCTACAGCAGGAGATGACTGAGCCTGACAGATGGAATGAAGTTACGAGCAAGTCCTTGTGTTGGATTGGTGGCTTCCAGTAGAAGGACTGCTTACAAATCTCACACTTGATTTGTTTTTGATTGGGCTGTTGGCCTTGTTCTTGTCTTTTTACTACAATAATAAGTGAGGTAAAGATTACTTATATAGCACTGTTACAGCAGCTAAAGTGCTCCCCAAACAAAATATGAGACACCTCTGCTTCAGCCAATATTACATTTATGTCACTCATTTTCTCACTGATTGGATCTAATGCTTTCATATATATGGTCGTTTGCCTTCATTCAGGTGGACCGGCGGCCTTCTCGCCTGGGAACCTGAGCACCAGCAGCAGCGCCAGCAGCACCCTGGGGAGCCCGGACAACGACGAGTACATCCTGTCCTTCGAAACCATCGACAAAATGCGACGGGTGTCCTCATATTCATCCCTCAACTCCCTCATAGGTAATGACTCGTCATTCCTGCTGTAGCTCGACCGGGCCCGTCGGTGTGTTTCATCCCATAATACTCTTTTTTTTTCCTGCTCATTTGTGTAAATTTTTAAATGGGCAACTCTACTAGTTTTACACATTAAGATCCATTTGCTGCTCATGATGAGGACTGCTCAGCCTGTGGAGACAGTTGTGTAACAGTGTCTGAGTCGTAGCTCAGTGAGGGCTGTGGAAAGTCTGTGTTACCAGCTGGAGACATGGAGTTTGGACGGCTGGGCAAGGGATGTCAAATGGAAGACAATTTCAAGTTGCATAATGGGAAGTGCAGGATTTAGCAGCCTCTCTCTCTCTCTCTCTATATATATATATATATATAATTACTGAAGTAGCACTATAGCGTTCACCGTACAGATAAGCCTGCCTGTCCTCTGGACCTGACTTTTTTCATCTTCTTAAAGATTTACTTAGATGTTTTCATAAATAATGGTTCAAATCATCATATATAATGTGGAGGTCTTTACCCAGAGACAGTTGTCTCCAGTCGTTGCTGTGTCATTGCCATCTAGCTTTGGGTTGTGGGTTTCTTTTGCTTTTGCAGCCCACAAGTTGTTTTGAAACATGCTCAGGGCCGTTGTATAGGGGAGAATAGTGATGATAACTCTAGGGACCCAGCGCCCAGTAGGGCCCACAAAAAACCTCAGTAGTCTAATCTTTGAAAACTGAATTATTCTGCATTAGACCCTGACTAATACTCATAGTAATGCTGCATTAGCATCAAAACAAAGTAGGCTAAATAAAAAATGATAATACATACGTAGTCTACAAAAAAAGTGGAAAAGTCAGGGGCCCACTTTAGTATTCTTTCAGGGGGCCCAGAATTCCTAGCAACAGCCCTGAACATGCTCATGCTACGTGTGCTTTGTTAGAGCGCCTCATCAACTTTATAATGCTGTAGCAAATCAAACATGTAGAATTCTGCCCCCAAGTGGCCAAAAAACTAATTAATGCAGCAAAGAGTGAGACAACAACCTCAGTCAATTTTAGTATTAAGCCCAGAGCCATGGTGTAGAGGCTGTGTGGTTTTTGAAACTGTGAGAAAGGGGGTTTAAAAAGAAACATCTATTTTCTTTATTTATTATGCCATGATTATATTAACTTTGCATAATGAATCAGCTCTGTGAACAATATGCTAATCGCACATTTAGAGGTTGGTAGCAGCATTGGTGTGGCTGCACGCTGCGGCTGGGAGTGTGTTATATGGTTCAACACAGGAAATGCCATCTCATGAACACACACTCCCGTGAGGAGCGCAGCGCAGTTGGAAAGAAATGAAGGGAAATAAATGAGGAGGAGGAGGAGGATGGCACCACAGAGAGAGACCTCAGGCCACCCTCAGATGACGGCGGGGACACGAGGCGAAGCTCCCGGTCTGAGAATAGATGGAGTGTGAAGAAGGTTTGCAGATGTGTAAAGGACAGCAGAGCAGACGGGGGCAGGAGGGCCCCCCGGAAGCCACCTGGGGCTGTTAAAGTGCTTTTCCTGGTATTCTCACTCATGTGATCGGCAGGCTCCACCAACACATCGTGACAGCCAGTTTGTGTGTGAGCAGGAGCGCCATTAACTCACTCCACAGAGCCCTCCCCTTGGGGACAAGGGAGGGCTCTGTGGAAAGGGAAATCCTTTTTTTAGTTTTTCTTTTTTTGTTGTAGTATTAGAAATTACAAACCTATTGTAATCCCTGGGCCCCCCTGTTGTGTTCATTGTCGAAATTAGGTTTGAAAAGAAAATCAAATGGAAATGTAAACCTGAGCTTTGGGGATGAGTGAATCTGACTTGGCGTGAGAGTAAGTTCAGGAACCACAGTCAAATACCCTCTTCAACCTGTTCTTAAAGAGACATATTATGGAAATATCACTTTTTGAAGGCTCTTTAACATATGTTTAGGTGTTTGTCTTACCTTTCAGCCCCCAAAATGTGAGAATTGACTAAAAAATCTGTAATTTATAGGTTGAAATCAATGTGGTTTTATGAGCTGTGCCCTCAGTTGTCTTCCAGTGATGTAACTAGGATTTGAATTTGCATAACCCCACCCCTACCTGGTACCAGTAGAAGGGGCGGGGCAAGCAGTGGTTCATTTGCATTTAAAGGGACAGGCACTGAACCCAGCCGTTCTGAACAGGGCTGTTTAGAGAGGATGAAAAGAGCTGTGATGTTTGATCCTTGGGGGATTTTGACCGAAGCATGTCACAGACATGTCTTTAAAGGAGAATTCCTGGCTTTTTTTTTTTTTTTTTACCCCTAAATCGTTGTCCTGATGGTCATCCAGTGTTGGGGGAGCAAAAGACGCGACTATAATTGATGCAGGCAAACCGGAGTTACATCATGGCTACCCGGCGCTAGGGATAGCGACAACGCTAACCTATGGGGGCAATTTTTTCAACTACAACAAACACTAAAAAAAAAATCAAATATCTATGGTACATGACTGGAATCCTTACGAGACACCACTGAACTCATATAGTGTACAGTATAAACAGTATAAACTTTGTGTTTTTGTAGTCACTCACCTCAGATAGCCGAACTCTGAAACATCCTGGAAAGACATTACTATCCCATCACAGAGCGCCTTCTCCCCACCACAGAAACAAACACTTTTTACTTGTTGTGATGATTTCTTTACAAAAATAAACGGTCGGAGATATTTTGGACATTACTACTGCACTGCTCGAAAAATATTTCAGTCGCGTTTTGCTCCCCACAACACTGGGTGACCATCAGGAAAACGATTTAGGGGTCAAAAATGACCAGTAATTCTCCTTTAAGACGGCTGGGAACTATTTTGATTTGTGGAAAAGGGGCAGAATATGTCTTCTTTAAAATTAATGTTGCAGTATTTTAGGTGAACCTGACTTGGTCAAGCTCTGCTCAGCCTCCTATTGGTCCTTTGAGGAAACAGACTAATTTCCTCTGCTGTTAAATCTAATGTTAAACGCGATCCGCTCTGTAAATCTGGATGGCATTGCACTCGTGGACATGGACACATTTTCCGTGGTTGTGTGCACACGGAGGTGACAAAATATTTGGTCCATTATTTGTCTCCCTATTTTAGATGCATATTCTCATCTAATCAATTGATGCAGATTTAATTATAGTCAAACTAAAACCCAGCGCCGTCAGCCAGATGCTCTAGAAGGACTTTTAATTTTAGGGCACAGATACCATGGGACACCAAGCTTGGAAATTAATGTTTGATTAAACAAAAAAAAAACAATAAAAACAGCCTGGCACAACATTTTCTCTCATTAGCCTTTTATCTGACAAATTTAACATTCAATGTGCAATTAAACCTTTTTCATGTTACCCGTGAGCTTAACCCATAAGGACCCACGGTGACACGGGTGTCACACCGCCTTCAAGTGTCCTGGAAAGCCCCTTACACATATTGATGTTGAACTTTTAACTCATGAAGTCCCTAAGTGACATCTACTCAACATCCTGGTGCAGTCACATGACTCTCTGTGAATCTCTCTATCCATGACAACATTTCCAAGATGGTGGCCAGCAGAGTTGGCAAATTTCACAGAGGCAGCTACTTTTAAAAAGCTTGCTTTCTGTAAATAAAATAAGCCACCACCCATTTCACAATGCAAATCCTTTTATAACATGTCCCTTGTTGTATTTAACCTGTTTTGACCTCATTTTTTGAAGAAACTCATATAAAACAACTTAAGAAAATATTGCTGTGACATATACGTCACATCGGGCCTTAGCCTTAAAAAAGTCAGGAAAAATACCATGTGACGCCTATGTCACAATGAGAAAAATGGGAAAGAACTGCTCAATTAAATTAGGTGATTCAGGTATTTTTAATTAATATACTCTATGTTGTTCAATTTAAAACATAATTTAAAAATGTTAACATAAAAATAATGTCAAATTCAATCAATATTTAATAAAATGATATATCAGTCCGGAAATTGAACCACAGATTTAGCAGAGACACTCTTCTCAGTAAATGAACAAGATTTTAGTATCCCATGCTGGTCCCATATTAATGTAATTATGCTTTTTTGCTGTATTTTTTGTAATAAAATAGGATACAGTGTTCAGGATGCACTGACGATCATCAGACGTGCAATAGATGTTGTCTACAGAACAACAAATACAGCAAAGAAGAATGAGAGTTTACATAAGAAAATATTAGGAAACAAATAAGAAAAGTTAACACAGTCAAACAGTCATGAACCAGGTTTGAGACAAGGGTTCTGGACTGCTGTACTGATGGAGAGAGGGTCCCATGTGGTGCATTGTGAGAGAAGGACGTTTTACCCAGCTCAGTTCTGACGAATGGAATATGACCCAAGAATCAGTTCTGTGAGTGGGTACCAATGTTTTGTGATTTCATAGTTAACAGAGATGATAAATAAGGAGACATAACTGTGACAGGGCTTTAAAAATGGATAAAAACCAATGCTGTTTCCCCTTACTGTCAGAAATGACCAGCCGACATTTTGATAAAGAGTGCCGTGATGAGTATTATATGAAGCATTGGAAATGAAATGTAAGGCTGAGTGGTAAACAGCATCTAGTGGAATCAAAGTGGAACTAGCAGCTCTTCCATAGATGTCATCTCCATAGTCTAAAATAGAGAAAAAATAGTGTCTCCAATTTTTTTCCTGTGGTGAGTAGGGAAACGGTGCTTATTTCTGTATAGAAAGCCAAGTATTGTTCTTAGTTTAGCAATGAGGGTGGTGATATGGTGCTTAAAATTAAGACAACTGTCCATCCAGATGCCAAGGTATTTGTAGTTGGAAAGAAAACTGTGGTTGCACAGCTTTTAAGGCTTCAGTAACTGGTAAAAGCCTTCAATATGAGGCAATATTCGCATTTCTATAGTGTTTGCCCTTTTTTGTTGTGAAACTTGTCTTAAAAAGGTGTTAATAGTAACCAGCAAATTTGTAATTTTGATATATGTTATGGAAATGCAAATAAAAGGTCAAATTTGTGTTACAGAGCAAAAGAAAATGTCAAGCCCATTTATTTTCAAGTGAAAATTTAAGATACCAAAAACGCCCGATGTGACATATATGTAACATTCCAGATCTCTGACAATAGGTGGCGCTATTTAAAAAAAAACTTCAAAAATGTGTTCCATGCATTCCACTTGGTCTGTGTTTCACCCCACTTAATTTTCCTTCAAGTATAAATGGGTCTGGGTTCTTATGGGTTAATCCTGGCATGAGGTCCTCATGTAAACAGGTTAATAGACATATTGGCCCTTTTCCCACTGAGCCGTGCCCCTGTGGCGGCTGAGAAGAGTCCCAGCCTCCCTGCACGCTAGTTTCTAACCGCCACTTTTCGCATAGAGCTGCATGTATAAACAAGCAGAGTAGAGCGGGTGAATGGAGTCTGGCAGCGATATGCAGGAGCATGGAGAAAGGGCTGAGATACAGACTAGAGCGCAGATGTTGGCATTTACGTTTCCTTTGTCACTTAGACTCAGATCTAAGTCAGCAGAGACTTGGCTTGTCATTCTGACTTTTTTGTTGTTTACTCATTTGCGTCTCTCTTCTGTTTGGTTTGAGGTTGTTTTCGTAAGAGCTTTGGGCTTTGTTCTTCATCTCGCTTGAAAAATGTATTGACTCGTTTCTCTCTGTTTGTCATCCATCCCCGTCTTCATCACATCCATGTTTAAACAGTGGAAGAAATTTGCCTGAGAATTCTAGTATAGCAGTGTAGGACGTATTAAAACTATACAATCTAAATGTAGAGGCTGCTGGACACTGGGAAGCAGCAGCAGAACACAAGTGTGTGGGAGTGAGGGCAGAGTTTCACTAGTGATTTATTGATTTACATTCATTATTTTCTGTGTTAGTTTATCCCCTCATACTATAGATTGTACAAATCTGACTATGCTGTAACATCCACACTGGCAACTCCACATGGTTGTAATGGTCGTGTAGAAAACCACGTTGACTGGATAAAAAGATAAAGTTATTCAATACTGTTTAATAGGAAATGTAGGAAATGACCATGTTTGTTCTACTGATGATGGGTGAGCGCCATCTAAACCAAATGTATTCAAACAGGAAGTTGTGCGACGTTTTCTCTTTCTGGTTAATTGGTGCACACACAGTGTGACACTCAGTGTCCTAACACACACCTTGTCACTGCGGCAGACTTCACCAGCGTCCTGCTCTCAGACCTGCCTCGCAGCTTCATAAAGAAATGTTCCCAAGGCTCAGCCAGTCGGCAAAAATACCTCCGTGTCCCAGCCGCCAGTTCCCCTCGGAGAGGATGTTTAGCACCGGTGGTAAGACTGTGACACGCCACGGGGCATCCCTGAAACCACACACTGTTGACAGGCTTGTGTTCCTGTCACAAAACCTGCAGAGACCAGAGAGGCACAGTGCACATCTTTTCTTTATTGCCTGCTGGTTTTGGTAAACTTATTTTATTTATGTGCAAGAACTACTTTTGTTTAAGTGCAAAGTTTTAATGTCTGAAGCCACTGATCTTATTTTCAAGTTGGTAATTTAATATTATAGTTATAGCTTTCATTGAATTATATATCACCTCTTCTCCTAAGTCTATTGAGATATGGTTTTATCAATATGGGCCAGCCCTCAATTGTTTTATTTGTCCTCACAATGTCAGTGTTAACTTGCTGCAGCCCTAACATTTATCCCATTACACCCTCTCAACATTTTATTAGCATTGTAGTTATTCATTGTATGAGAAAAAACAAACAATCATTATGACCCACTGGTGAAGCTGGGTGGAAGTTGATGGTTCACAGCAGCTTTTAAACCCATTTACTTACTAGTGAACATTTTTACCAGCGGATGCAGTAAAGTAAATTCCTGCTGTATGTTGTTACTCATCTCTTCTATTGGGGCCACAGATGAGATCACAGTGAGATTCGTCCTTTTCCAGTACCAGGGGGCATGTTTACCTCACCTTGTGACAAATTCATCTCAGCGAACAATATTTGAGATCAGCCTCCTTACAGAGCAAATGTATTGTGGGTGTTGAAATAATTATGTCAAAACAAAAGGGGTAAGCCTCACTGTAGCCATAGATTAACAGGTTCACCCTCCAGCAACCATGAATGTCTGCGCCTGGAGACATTTAAAGGGATAGTTCAACATTTTGGCAAATTGGCCCATTGCTAGTAGGTTTGTTACCTTTAATTGTCGGTGCAAGCTGTTTTTATAACGGCGGAGCAGAGTCGCGAGCTGCTCAGAGCTACGCTACGGAGGCTAATGGGATTTCTTGGTTTCCCTCATCAAACTCATCAAATACACAATCCAACAACTCCACAACGCTCTGGTGGACAAGTTGTGACCTGCACATTCACCACGCTATGAGATAATAACGAAACGTTACGAGACAGAGTTGTTTTCGAGGCAAATGCAGAGACTGCTTTCTGGAAAACTGCCCCCGACGGGAACGCGCATCAGCAGTTTACCTCGAAAACAACTCTGTCTCGTAACGTTCCATTATTATCTCATAGCGTGGTAAATTATTGTGTATTTGATGAGTTCGATGAGGGAAACCAAGAAATCCCATTAGCCTCCGTAGCTCTGAGCAGCTCGGCCTGGCTGTTCTGTCTCGTAATGTTCCGTTATTATTATTATATTATCTCATAGCGTGGTGAATGTGCAGGTCACAACTTGTCCATTACAGCGTTTTGGAGTTGTTGGATTGTGTATTTGATGAGTTTGATGAGAGAAACCAAGAAATCCTGTTAGCCTCCGTAGCGTAGCTCTGAGCAGCTCACGGCTCTGCTCCACCGTTCTAAAAACAGCTTGCACCGACAATTAAAGGTAACAAACCTACTCCTAAAACTATAGGGATTATGGCAATGGGCCAATTTGCCAAAATGTTGAACTATCCCTTTAACTCTGGGCCACAGTACCTCATAAAGGCACCTATGGAAACACTGCCTAACTGAGACATTCTCTATATCTGTAATGACATTTATATTTTGTTATATTTTGTCACATCAAAGGCTTAGGATTCACTTCTACACTCTCCCATTTAAAGAGCATCACAGATATGATTTGATGCCACTTACTCTTCTAACATCTCCCTGTTAAATATATTTAAAATCTGCCTGATTGAGGAGCTTCCTATCTGCCTTAAAATGTTCTGTTTCACTTTTATTCCTCAACCATTTAAAGCTCCAAAAATCACTATGCAGTGTTCAAAGTATTTTATATTATCTGCCAGATTGCTGAGGCCATAAAACAGTGATGCAGTGGTTCATTTAGCCAATAGTTAACATCTTTACTACTGTGCATCCATTTCACTCTGCACGAGTGGGGACAAGGCCCTGGTGCAGCGCTGGGCCTGTGACTGATATCCAGCGTCTTTACGTCTTCTGTGGACTTCTGTTGCAGGGATAATTTGTGTGTGCCTGTAATGTAATGCAGCGCTTAAATGGGAGAGCAACATTATCACATTCATCAACAGGCTGTTTACTGCAGCAGCAGCAGCTAGCACGCTGGCTAGCTGTCACTAATCATACCCTCCCCTCGGGCTACAGCCTGATCACCCCTATAAAACTCCCTCAACCACTGCTTCTCCATCAGTCACTCTCGCCCTTTTTATCCTTTCATCTCTTTCCACTTTTCCTGGATTCCCTCTTTTTCTCTCCTTTTGTTCCACCTTCAACTCTTTTTTTTTTCTCTCTGACCCGTCTCTGACATCACCTCAAAGCACACAGGCTTCTGAGATATCTTATTCTTTTCTCTTTTCTCCATCTGGCCCCTCTGCTCCTCACCTTTCCCCGATTCCTCCATGTCCTGTGTTGTATCCTTTTGTCTACTGTACCTTACCTGTCCCCCTCCCTCTGATCATCCTCCTATCTGCTCTTGGAATCATCCATGGTCTCCTATCTTTGAATCTGGGGACCAGTGGACTGACTCTGCGCTCTCAGGAGAGGAGCCTGAGCTGTGAGAAGGTTCAAATCTGCAGATACTCTCACTTCCCCTCAACACCTCAAGGGAATCACAGTTCCACTGCTCATGGAAATGTGAGGTGTAGGGCAAAAGTGTTGGGAGATGATTAAAAAAAAAAGAAATGAAATAAGAGGTTATCGTCAGGACCTCCTAGCTGGGTTGAAGGAAATGAGAGGGAGAAACCACAGAAGTGGGAGGAAAATGAGAAGCCAAAAGAGTTGGGAGACTATGACCGCTCATCCCCACGGCGGACACCGAGGGAGGACAGACAGACAGACGACAGAATCAAACTGACTGACAAAGGGACATTTAAAGAGAAGGAAAGAAGAAAGTCAAGATTAGGATGAATGCGTGGAGGAGCAGGAGGTTGTAGCTAACGCAAAGACAAGAGTGACTGACAGGTTGAGGCTCCACTGATTTTACAAGGAAGTGACTCAAGACAATGACACAGAGAGGCAGGAAGGATTAAAAGATGAAAATGATGAACACAAGTGGATTTAAGGAAAGAAAGTGTCGGATGAAAAAAGAAACAGAGTGACATTTGTATTTCAACTAACATCCATAGTGAGGCTCCCTTGGATGAGGAGAGCCAGCTGCTTGTTGTGTGTGTGGTGTTGATTAATGATCTCCATTACCTGACACTGGAGGTCATTTTCCCTCTGCCACCTCAACACATCCCAACAACTGGAGGAGCGGTAAATGACCGGGGCAGATAGCATGATGCTAATGAGATGATTGTGTATAAGCACTCAGCAGTTGGTAATGAACTCTGATGGTAACCCAATGAAGTGTGTGTGTGTGTGTGTTTTCTTTTATTGTATATATAGTATGTGTGTGAAACCTGTCTCACAGCCTGTTGCCTCTGTGTGCTGTGTGTGTGTGTTCCAGGTGTGTCCTTCAACAGTGTTTACACTCAGATCTGGAGAGTGCTGCTACATCTCGCCGCGGACCCGTTTCCAGAAGTGTCTGATCTGGCCATGAAGGTCCTGAACAGCATAGCATACAAGGTACAGCTGTGTGTGAGTCTCTCAAGCTGCTGGAGTGTGTGTGGGTTTTTTTTAGATAAAAAGTGTACACATGGATCGATATAGATTTAGTGGGAGAGTAAATGTGATGACAGTAATGTATGTTTCAAAAAATCTTTATTTTAAGTTAAAATTGTCCTTTGTTGCTAAAATGAATATATTCTTAAAGAGATAGTTCAACATTTTGGCAAGTTGGCCCATTTCCATAATCCCTATACAGTAGTTTTAGGAGTAGATTCCTTACCTTTAATTGTCGGTGCAAGCTGTTTTTAGCCTTCGTAGCGTCGCTCTGAGCAGCTTGCAGCTCTGCTCCGCCGTTCTAAAAATAGCTTGCACCAACAATTAAAAGTAATGAACCTACTGCTATGACTATACGGATCATGGCAATGGGCCAGTTTGCCAAAATGTTGAACTATCCCTTTAACACCCACTGGCAATTTGAGTTTATTAAATCAAAAGTCTGAATGTCACTGCGTCTTCCCAAACGCAAACAAGTCAGTTAGACAGTCTTGTCTGTACCTGACAAAAAAATGAAGCTTCAAATACATCCACGTTTCAGAGACTGTCGTTAAACATTCTAATTTATTGTTATGTAAATTTTTATTGACACACAACACAACGCCCACAAATAGCTGTGATCTGAACCTTGTGGTACGTGAATGTTGAGGTAACAGCTGCAGGAGTATTGTTAGAGCTGGTTTACTCACAGTGTTGAGAATCCAAGATTTTTATTTTTTATTTTTTTATATATAATGAGCTGCTCTACTGCGCTCATTATAAGTCATTCTTAAGATGAGCATCAACTAATTTCCTGGAGCATAATATAATGGTCGTCTTATGATAGGCCTATTTGTCTCTGTTTATGCACGTCATTTCTTTTTCACCACATGGTTATGCTGTGAAAAAGATCCCTTTCCAGCACACACACACACAGTCACACACACACACACACATACATCCCTCCCTCCCACTGGCATTTTCTCCCTCCAAAAGGCCATTACTTTTGTGCAAATGCAATTAAGAGCCAATGACTCCCGCAGGCTTGGCAGAGCAGAGCGGAGCAAAGAGGCTGCCGTAACTTAAGGAGCCATAATAACCAGTGTAGTGCACCACCCATCCTAACCCCGAGGCTACATTTCTTGTGTTTCCCACCACCAACACCAATTGTCCCTTCAGTTACCTTCAGACGAGCAGCATCTCTGCAATAAGACTCCCTGCTGGTCTGCAATAAAAAACAACAGGACTTGATTTACACAATAGACTTCTCCTCTGCCAGCGAGTGCACCACACTGTCTGTGTGGCACCGCAACACACATCTGCGGTGTTGGTGAGTGTGCACCAGTAGACTCCTCCAAGTCAGCTGAGCACAGAGTAGTGTCATAGATGAGCACCGCTACAGGCAGCATATGGGAACCAACAGGTTTCCAGCCACGCTATAATCCCAGAGCAGGGAAAGAGAAAGTCACTGGATCACACACTGCACCAACGTCATTGTTAAAAATGAGGTCTTGACCTGAACCATAGCTGTACAAAGACCAGACCTTACACTTAAAGGGATAGTTCAACATTTTGACACATTTGCCTATTGCTTTAATCCCTATAGTCATAGGAGTAGGTTCATTACCTTTAATTATCGGTTCATGTTGTTTTGAGATCAGCAGGGCAGAGATGCGAGCTGCTCAGTGAACATAATGGAGGTGAATGGTACACGTCCCCTGTCCTTCAAAACTCATCAAATGCACAATCCAACAACTCCAAAACGCTCTTGTGGACAAGTTGTGACCTGCACATTCATGAAATAATAACATATAATTATTTAACATTATGACACGTGAAGCAAATACTCTGAACTACTTGCGCTCTTGAAGTCACTCCGCCCAGCAGCCATGTCTGGAATGTGATTCCGGACAACTCTTTCTCGTAATGTTACATTATTATTTATTATTTCATAGCGTGGTGAGACAATTAAAACATTACAGCATCTTCACAACAGAAAGTAGTCATTCAACGTAACTGTGTGTAACATGATTATAAAGAGCTAAATGTATATTCTTGACGTGTCACAGCTTCCTTCAGTTTCTTTTTAAAACTCTGCAATTCAGCAGTTGTATTAAGTGTGGGGGGAGACCATTCCAGTGTGCTACAGCTATATTACCAAGTTATCAAGTGCATTAGTTTTGGATTAAGGCAGAGTGAAGCTGTTACCTGAGGCCTGTCTCGTGCTATAACTGTCTTACATTTGTTGGTTGAAGCTGCGAGAACAAACAAACAGGTTTAGGTGAAATAATCTTTCTCAGGTACATAATGAGGCTTAAAGCCGGTCTCTCCTCCACCAACATCCATGAGAGTCTGGCGTGTATAGCCTACTACACTGTTGATCTGGACTCAGTACCTTGCTTGAACGTCCTCTCAGTTGTAATGATGGACAGATTGATTCAAACTTGTTTTGATCAATTTTACTCTTTACTTCAGTTTTTTTTTTTTTTACCATTTACTTGAGAACTGATTTAAATGTTCATGGACTAATTTGACATTTAAGTGTCTCTCTGGACTTGGGACTTAATCTTCATCCGGCGGTTTAAGTATTGATTTGGACTGCTGAAATGTTTTGCTGATTGTGTCTACGGAGCAATACTGAAGTAAAATAATCTGACATGACATCACAAGTTTCTCTCCAGCTTTGGTTATGAAACTAAATCATATGCTGTGTCCTAATTCAGAGGCTGCATTTGTGGATTGATTGCATCACAGTGGCTTGACGAGGCTGTCCCATTTGGAAGCAGCTTCACAAGCAGCTGGGAATTGCGGCTACTGTAAATAGTCTAGACTGTGGTTAGTGTAACACAGGTAGCCCATGGGGTATTGGTTTCATCAATGTTATATTGTGATGTGATAAAAAAAAGGACTTAACTCTATCTGTGTTGTCTGTGCACCTGAGAAAAATGGCAGAGAACAGTCTGACATTTAAAGAGGAACGGCCACCTAAATACCTTTAAATGCCTTACTCTCTAAAATTAATGAGTTATCATAGCAGGAGCTTGTTAGAGACAACTTAATCACAGAGCATTCATCTCAGGTTCACAAGTGTTAACATCAGCCAAACTCGGAATTCAGCACTTTTAATTAGGATTTTAAATGTCAAATGTTATTGATTTGTAACAAAGCGAACAAGGTCAGCAGCTAATTAAAATTAACTTGCCTCTCAGATGATGAAAGCTTTAAATGCTTTTTTAATAGCCTGTCTCACTCTGTGATGCTGGGATGAAAGTCACAGGTCTTTTTTTTGGTCTGTGTTATTCTAGTGTGTCCGGTTCTCTTTGGACAGGAGCCTGACAACTGCAAGAAAAGATGTTTTATATATTTTTTATAACAAAAAAGTGGTCTTAGTTTTCACCTGTCAAGGAGGTGTAATTAAAAAAGACATTGCCATGCAAAGTCCATTACTGTTTTAATGAACTTTGGGAAGACAGCTCACTTCTTCAGCGAGTGGAGATTATGGCTCGAGACGCTGCAATCATCCAATTTCCTTCCCTTTGATTCTCCATCAATAGTTAAACAGAACCATTCAGAGGTGTTTCTGAGCCATCATCACTTTTCTCACTTTGTATCCTACCGGTGTGTACGTGCGCTAATTTGTTTGCTTAGTTGACTCACTTTCCAGCCAATTAATGACGCAGGAAGTGAAGGAAAAGCAGGTTGAAACAGGAGAGCAAGCTGTTTCCCAGCGTGGAGCGGAGCAGCTGGTAGAAACCATTACCCTCCTTTTTCCCGGAGTTTTTGCATATCACATTTCTGGAAGGCTTGTCAGCAGATAAGGCATGTGGCACCCCGCGTTATAGCGCGATGTTTGTTTACCACATGTTGACGATCAGCTAAGGTTGATGAATAATCCATGAAGTTGTTGTATAATTAAGTCGTTTTAACCGATGAGGCTGCAAATTCACATCATACACCAGCATCTGGTAAGAGGTAGTTAGTGTGAAGTCCTCAGAAAAACATATCTGGTGAAATGCAGCACAAAACCTATGGATGTTAATGGACACACTCCGACTGTGCTGATAGAAAGAGGCGTGATAAACAGCCGTCCACCCTGCTCCCTCTTCTCACCTCTCCTTCTCTACATGCTTTTAGCCGCAAATCTGCACTCTGCTGCAAAACACCCTCTGATTCTTTAAAAGAAACCTTCAGCAGGATTAATGCTGCAGTGTCAAGCTCAGTTTTTGCCATTACAAATGTCTGCTCTCTCTGCACGGCGCTCTGCTGACTTCACGCACACACTCGCTGCTTCACATCGACTTCTTACAACCACCTCCCTGTTTGTTTGAAATAAGAATATCCATCAGTTGTTTATCTGCTCTTCTTTTTTAACTCATCGTATTGATCTGGTTGTGCTTGACTGGAAACGAGACTTTCCATTAGCGACAGAGCTATTTCCATAATAACCCTTTTTTACTGCTGTTTTGTTTCATTTCCAATCGTCTCTTAATGAAGCGCTCACAGCAAACTTCAGTAACTGATATCTTTTCACCATCACAGTTGCCAGCAGATTGTATGTGTGTGTAAACTTTTAGACGCACTGCACAAACAAAAAGACACTTGCCGCAATTCTGTACTTAGCATAGAAATCCAATTAAAGAAAATCCCAGGTAGTAAAATGTGTTTGCCTGTGTTAACTAGATTTACGCTGCACAGAGTTTTGTCTCCACCTGGCATGAGTAAACAACTACTCTGCTATTCATCAGTGATGCTTTGCCACTATTGTCTTTATTAAGTTTACCCCTCCCCTGTGTGCAGCTATTAGACAGCTCACTGTGAAGAGGTTGTATTAGCCGCTGCACTTAATGAGATAAAGTTCTGGAAATTTAGGCAAACTTTGTTAAGTGCTTCACTTTTTATGCACTGTCACAACAGGGCCAGTGTCCTGCTTTTCTGCATCGCTTCTTATTCTGATCAGTCCTCAAGTTTGTCTCTGAAACATCTGAATCCTAACACAACGCCGACTTTAAAGGAGACATATTCTGCCCCTTTTCCATAAATTAAAATAGTCCCCACGTGTCTTAAAGACATGTCTGTGACATGCTTCAGTCAAAATCCCCCAAGGATCAAACATCACAGCTCTTTTCATCCTCTCTAAACAGCCCTGTTCAGAATGTCTGGTTTCAGTGTCTGTCCCTTTAAATGTCTTTGCCCCACCCCTTCTACTGGTACCAGGTAGGGGTGGGGTTATGCAAATTCGAAAACTAGTTACATCACTGGAAGACATCTGAGGAAACAGCTCGTAAAACCACATGGATTTCCACCTAGGGAGCCTGAAAATTAAAAAATGTTTTGGTCAATTCTCACATTAATCAATTTCTCACATTTGTTAAACAGCCTTCTAAAAGGGACATTTCCATAATATGTCCCCTTTGAAGTGGAGGTCACAGCAAGTGCAGCTTCTCGTAAAACCACATGGATTTCTACCTAGGGAGCCTGAAAATTACAGATTTTTTTGTCAATTCTCACATTTTGGGGGCCAGAAGAAAAGACAAACACCTAAATATATGTTAAAGAGCCTTCAAAAAGTGATATTTCCATAATATGTCCCCTTCAACCCTCTCTCTCTCTCCTCAGGCGACAATGAACGCTCGGCCGCAGAGGATCCTGGACTCGGGGTCCCTCACACAGTCTGCCCCAGCCAGCCCCACCAGCAAGGGCACGCACATTCACCAGGCTGGGTGAGGCAACATGTGTCACACACACACGTCTGCGTCATCCATACAGTTCACTCTCGGCTAAGTGCAGCAAAGTTTCCATGGTTGAGCAAAAGTTCTGAACAAATTTAAGCGTAAAACCCTGAAGGTGGATCGTTCTGTTTTCACTGGCAAGACGTGACGTTTGAATGCATATTGCATAATATTTATGGTACATGAACAAGAGCATAAGAACAAAGAGAAAAAATAATGAGATAAAAATACAAAACACACTGGTGTTGAAAATTAGCACTTGTGCTAAACACACTCAAGCAAAGCATCTGGTCTGTCCACTGGAACAGTCTTAATGTATTTGTGATGTCCATATCAAATAAATAAAACATAACATAAATGTATTTATTTAAATCTTCCTTAGCACACTGGATTGTTGATAGAAAAACAGACAGTAAAAGCAAAAGTAAAGTGCTTTTTGAAAACATCATACTGATAAATTGCCTCTCTTCCTTAAAGGGATAGTTCACCCAAAATTCAAATTTCACTCATTATCTACTCACCCTCATGTCGACTAAGAGCTGTGAGAATTTTCAGAGTCCTCCGTGCCTTCTCTGACTTACGGGGGGGTCCGCGCAGCAGTATTTGTCCATATAATGGTTGTCAATGGATACCAACTTTCTATGTCCAAAAAGACACACCAAAAAACATCCAAATACCTCCATACTGCTCGTCTGTAATGTCCCTCTTGTATTGAAGCCCCGATATGAGAAATTGTTCCCAAAAAAATTTAATAAGTCTATATTTTAAGTTTGTTTGTAGCGGAAGCTCCCAGTGTCTCGGTTCCGGCGGAACAATTTCTCATGTCGGGGCTTCAATAGTAGAGGGACATTACAGACGAGCAGTATGGAGGTATTTGGATGTTTTTTGGTGTGTCTTTTTGGACGAAGAAAGTTGGTATCCATTGACAACCATTATATGGAAAAATACTGCTGCGTGGACCCCCCCGTAACTCAGAGAAGGCACGGAGGACTCTGTGAACTATCCCTTTAACCGACAGCTCATTTTAGAAAAGACATACATCAATAAAGGCAGAATGTGATATGTTTTTCTGCACTTGTGCACCTTGTACCCTCCAGTTCCAGTGCTGGACCCAAGAAATATTGTCTGATGTTGTGATGTGTACCCTTCCCCCAGCGGCTCTCCTCCCATGCCCAGCACCAGCAGCTCGAGTTTGACCAATGAGGTGCCCAAACCCCCGGCCAGAGAGCAGCCGGCCACGCGGCCACCTTACACCCCGACGCTGGGAGGACAGGCACCCCACTCCCACCAGTTCACCCGCACCCGCAAGATGTTTGACAAGGGGCCGGAACAGGTAGAGGAGGAGTCTGTGGAGCTGAGCCAGTTTCAGCGATACTAACACGACTTTGTTCCACTTAATTGTCCAGTTATAGCCTGTAATATCTACATTTTGTGTGTGTGTGTGTGTGTGTGTGTGTGTGTGTGTGTGTGTGTGTGGATAGGCAGCTGAGGACGGTGATGAGCCAGGTGGTCACAGGAACTACATCAGTCCTGCCCTCCAGACGGGCCTGTGTGATTGGAGTGCAAAGTATTTTGCTCAGCCTGTTATGAAGGTAGTGTCCCCCACAGCTTTGTCTGTCCTCTCTTTTCCATCCATTATTCCTTTTTATCATCTTTGTCTCCACTCGTCAGTCACTTACCACGTCTGATGGAGTCAGATCGCAGCTCTATCAGAGAGTCTGTTCATGTTCTTCTCCTGTGTTGATCCATAAGAGGATATAGTATTTGTGATTTTAAGAACCAAAAACCAGCTCAGTGTCGGTTTACGTCTCCTCTATCTGGCTTCCCCTGAGAGGATCTGACATTCTCTTCTGATCGACTGTTTTCTGAGCGATCCAATAAAAATAAAGCAGATTTCAGGGAAAACACTCAGAGACAGGAAATCCTGCCAGGTTGGATGTTGGGTCCAGGTGGGCGGGGCTTAGGGCATGGCTTAGAGTGGTGGCTGTTTTGTTGTGACATCACAAAGGGCTTAGTTTCTGAGTACAGGCTGTTATCATTTATCTGTGGGCTGAGCATGGTGGTACTTATATAATATTAATATCAAAAACGTATCTATAATCAAACGTCACATGGATCTTTACCTTTATACAACATCTGGAGCTTTAAATTCAGCAGGCCAGCAGGTTGTTTTACGCCGATAACAGAGCAGGCTGAGATACTTTGATGAAACACCAGCTCCTCGTCACTGAATTTAATAGAAATGACGCAAATCCATCTTTTTGTGAATCAATAATTTAAAAACAATACTTGAATATTTTTCACCCACCAAACAACCTAGTTCTCGAACAGCAGCTTATGGTGGTTGCTAAGCAACAAAGCAGACCTGATACTGTATGACAGGTATTTTTCAATTCTCACATCAATATTAATCGGAGGTGGTGTCACAGGTGCATGTTGTCATGCATTTTACAGTGACTGAGTCATCTGAGGACATGAACTCTGTGTTACAGGATTTATTTAAGTAATGAAGTGGGATTGAAAGCAGCAGGGAGGGGCCATCACTGTGAGAGAAAGTACCTGCTGCTTGTACATCTGAATAATTGAGTTCTCTGAGGTCCATAACATCCTCACCAATGAAATTAAAGATTTCAAGTTAAAAGCGCTTTTTACCAAGAACAGTAGTTGGTTATAGTATTAAATCGACCCTTTGTGTGTTTCATCTCCCTAAACATGCTCCCTCTCTCTGGGAAAAGGAGGTAAAACTCATGGCGTCAGCAGATTGTGTTAAACAAAGACCGAGGGGATCATTAAAAAGAAGAGTCAAGCATGAGGGTTAAGAGGAGGAGGAAAGAGAAAAAGTTTTGGTAACAGAGAGAGAAAGATAGGTAAGTAAAATATTGGATGTTCATGTGTGCATGAGACAAAGTGGCTGATACGGTGGGAAAAAGTATATTTTAGTCAAATGAAATATTTACAACATGGAGACATTTCAGGCAGAAAGAGGAGGAGGGTTTGTGTGTTAAGGAGATACAGAAAGAGAGAGAGTGTGTGTGCAAAGTAAAAGATGATGAAAGGAAAATATTTGAAAAGGAGAGCAGACATTGAGGGGCGGACAGAGGTGGAGAAGGAGTGTGTGAGAGAGGAGGGAAGTCTTGGGTTGCTGAAAGTGAAGTAAAACTCTGTATAAAGAGCAGGGACGGAGCCAGAAGTGGAGACAAAAGGTGATGAAAAGCAGGGAGATGATTGGATGGGAAGAGTTGGTGAAAGAGCAGGAGGAGGAAGAAGAGTAGGGGGGAAGGGGAGGAGGAGCAGGAGGGGGGGGGGGCAGGAGGGTTGCCTTAGTGCTAATCATATTGCTGTATTGGCAAAATTTTGAGTGCTGCCATAAAACTCTGCTCCATTACAAAGCACTGTGTGTTGTGAGTATGCCTGAAAAGTCTGCTCACAGGTTATCATATCACTGTGTCAGCAGCACAGAAGTGTGCACGTGTGTGTGTGCGTGTGTGTGTTTTCATCTTCAATCCTAGCGATGTTTGAGGAACAAGGACGTGAAAGACTCTTGTGAGTGAGACTGATGAAAAAGATTTCCAGAGCTACAGCTTTAAATCCCCCCCGGAAATCGGGGTCGATCACATCATTTTCAAAGAATCGAAATCAGGTGGAAACGATCCGGATAACTGATGTATCAAAAATGTAACATTATGTTGTCCGATACATCCGTGTTGTAAACATTACACATTTGCAGAAAGTGGAGAGTGGGCACATAGAAACTTACAGTTGACTAGTGCTAGTCGCGTCATTAAGGCTCTATGGGGCATATTCAATGTCAACAAGTAGGCGACAAGGCATAATCCCCATAGTCATAGCAGTAGGTTCGTTACCTATAATTGTAGGTGCAAGCTATTTTTAGAACGGCAGAGCAGAGCCGCGAGCTGCTCAGAGCTACGCTACGGAGGTTCATGGGATTTCTTGGTTTCCCTCATCAAACTCATCAAATACAATATCCCAAAACTCCAAAACACTCTGGTGGACAAGTTGTGACCTGCACATTCACCACGCTATGAGATAATAACAGAACGCTACCAGACAGAGTTGTTTTAGAGGTAAATGCAGAGTCTGCTTGCTGAAAAACTGCCCCTGCAGGCAACGCACATCAGCAGTTTCGCATGAATTTACCTCGAAAACAACTCTGTCTCGTAACATTCCGTTATTAACTCATAGCGTGGTGAATGATTGTGTATTTGATGAGTTTGATGAGGGAAACCAAGAAATCCCATTAGCCTCTATAGCGTAGCTCTGAGCAGCTCGGCCTGGCTGTTCTAAAAATAGCTTGCACCGACAATTACAGTAAAGGTAAGGAACCTACTCCTAAAACTACAGGGATTATGGCAATGGGCCAGTTTGCTAAAATGTTGAACTATCCCTTTAAGAATAAAGGTTCATATTCTGAATGACAAATGGCTGTACCCAAATCCTGTCAAAGTGACTCCAGGCCAGATCAGCATATACCCACACACACTCAAATAATATGCAAAAGCTGTGTGAGGTCACCGCAGCACATAACCAACCCGCTTGGGCGGGTTTTGAGTTGCTGTTTGGCTGCTTTTGCCTCATGGACCTGGCAACCCTACACTACAAGCCAGGTTTGGGACTTTGCAGGCTTTTTGCACCAGAAGTGTTGTGCATGAACCAGAAGAGGTGATAGGACGTCGCTCACTTTGTGCATTGTATGTCGAGTATTCCCAGCCTGGCTCCTGCTCTTGTTCGGTGGCCACACTCACTGATTTCTTTCTTCTCTATTTGACCTTTCACGTTGGTGAACCGAATATCACTGTTGTACAGTATTTTGTCTACACAATGCACATCAGTCAAGTGTGTGTACTGTAGCTGCAGCTGTCCACATCTGAGACTTCACACTTTTTTCTAGATAATGAATTTCTTAATAATTCTTAGTACTTTGTTTCTGGTAGTTAAAGCAGAAGTAAGTGATCCGGTGGTTTTGGCTAACTTCTTGTCAGCAGATGGAGTTAGCAGTCCCCACCCTCGTCCCTACGTCACCACATTCACGCGCATCCCTTGGCTGCACACACAGAGAGGACTGCCCCTTTATGCCGTTCTCTCTCCTCATTGGATAAAGGTTGTAGGATACAAGGAAAGTTTTCTCCTCGGCTCAGAGCAGAGCAGAGTGACTGACAGACCCGTGTTTCAGACCAAACACTCTATAGAAGTGATTGCCGTTGGAAGATAGAACTGTTTAAGACTTATATTAACACAAACATTCCGCTTACTTCTGCTTTAATGGTGCTAATTATAGATACTGTACACACTATTCATTTGACAGGGCTGTAATATAATAGAGTCTCTTTGTCATTGCACAGAAGGTCAATGCAAAAGTTTTTCACCGTGTGACAAAGTTTCCAGCGTTGAAAGAAGAGTGAACTAACGGTGCAGAAACGATCAGTTCAAGGTCTGGTGCACAGCAGACATCTTGACTTGTCACAGATTCAGTACAATAGTACATTTGAATTGTTCTGTCAGACACAGCAGACACAACACCAGGATCTTGAATCTGAAGCAGCTACATGGAGTTGAGTCATTATTCATTTTATTATTTACACCTGTGACAGTCTTTTTTCAAGACGTAACAGCAATTTGAACTCAATGGCCTCCCAATAAAAACAACCACGTGTTTTCTTTATAGCAACTTCAACATTTTCATGTTGAAAAAATATCAATTTGCCAAACGTCCTAAAGTTTTCATCATAACCTGCTAAAACCTTAACCTTTTGTCAAACCTTTTCTGACCATGCCATCCTCAGTCTTATTTAAAGCCTAACCTAACCTTGACCTAATTTAACAGCTTCAGAGTAATTGTGATGGTTTAATAAATGACTTGTAACTTGTTCCAGGGAGAATGGAGGATCTCTGTCTTCCACCTAGCGTCTCTTAGCTGAAAACCAACCTCGTAAGATCGTAAGGTGTCCCAGCTCTCGTCTCTCCGCCACTGCGACACAAATGTGCCCCGTAACCTGTAATCTCTTGTTTATGACAGATTAAACTACACAAATATACACATCCTAACATTGTATATGATATATTACGTTATGCACCGCTCCATTGATTGATTTCTCGCTGGCTTCGTTGTAAACAAATGCACATGGCCAGGAGGAGGGTTAGCAACACAGAGGAAAAGAGACCAGACTTGCAACACCTGGGTGATTCTGTTGCCATGTGGGAAAAGATTTGAAGGTCAGATCATCATACACTATACCTACAGTGAAGCATGGTGGGGGCAGCATCACGTTGTGGAGATGTTGCTCCTCAGCAGAGACTGGACAGTTGGTCAGGGTTGAAGTGAAAATGGATTCTGTGGAGTACACCCAGATTCATGAGGAGAACCTGCCTCCCTCTGCCAGACAGCTGGAGATGGGCAACATACTGTAACAACGATCCTAAACATACCACACACAAAAACAATGCAGTGGCTGAAGGATAGGAAGGTGAATGACCTTGAGTGGCCAGGTCTTAAATCCAGTAGAAAATCTGTAACTGGACTTGAAGAGAGAAGTCACTCACCACAGAATTTGACTGAACTTGAACAATTCTGCAAAGAAGAATGGTTAAATATTCCATAATCTAGGTGTGCGATGCTGGTGGAGACATTTTCAGAGAGACTGATGACTGTAATGAAAGCAATAGTTGGATCTATGAAGTATTAAGTATTATTTTAATGGTTTTTGATTTCAGCCTGTATGACAAAATATCTCACTATTTCAAAGGGGTATGCTGATTTTCTACAGGCACTGTAAGGAAGAAAATGATGATAACTGAATTTCTCTTGCTTCTGCTAATGACCACGATGTTTGAAATCACTGGTCTCAGTCATGGCAACACTTTGAAAAAGTCTTTTTCGTCATCAGCAAGACTGATCCAAAAACATACGGTTTTCAGAGTGGAGAGAGAGTGGAGGAACATGATTTAGCCTGCTCAGTGTCCTGCTTCAAGCCCATCCCACACCACTTCTTCAGAGCCCGACCTCACTTGTGCTGGTTCAGCTAAATAAGTCTGATTTTTGTAAATGCTGTAAAAAGTCTTCTCAGAAGACAACAAGCAGTTACAACAGTTCATTAATCTGTTTTACCGCATACATAAATCACATATTTCCAGCCGTGCATGTTAGATATAATGCACTCTGTACACTACCCTTAATGTAAAGCTTATTCACCAGAACCATAAGAACCACAAGTCTCCATGTTCAAATAACTCATATTGTAAGGACCAACCAAATGTCCTCACAACACCAAAATGATGGTGCCAAGCATTTCCACACAATCAAAGACATACTGTACACACACACACACACACACACACACACACACACACACACACACACACACTGTTCTACCTCACAGTTTCATTCTACATTACATTAACAACACACACATTCTGTCAACCTCTCATCTGCAGGAATAAGTCAACCTCCAAAACGCGTTATTCTGCTAAACCTGCCACCGTCCAGGCCCACTCAGAGACCATAAAGCCTCAGAGACACTTTATGGGATGCACAAAACTTGACTGTACACACTTACTGCACAGAAACACATTCTGCACACACAGCGTCGCATATAGAAATGTATTTATTCACAAGCTCCACTCAGAGGTGTTAAATGTTTCCTGAAAAGCAACACCGAGCGATGCCATAACAGGAACACTGATTGCACACAGTAATTGTATAATCAAACGGCACACTGTGTGTGTGTGGTGTTGTGTGTATTTTAGGCTGTTTAAAATTAAGTAGGCATGGGAGGCCTGGCTGTATAAATGTGCTTAATAAACACACCCTGGCAACCACCATGGATAAACACACAGTATTAGTTAACCTCAGTTGCCTTCCTCCGTTCTTTGTTTATTTCTAATATTAACAACGTCAAAGTTTTAATCTACAACTTTAATACTTCTTTGTAAAATGACATGAATCAGCTTGATATCACCTCTGCATATTTAATGTCATGTCAGAGCAGGAGTTATGTTCTCTTAAAGTGAGCCTATGCACAAAGTCTGCGGGGGGCCGTTTATTACATAAGACTTAATAAAGTTAACACTGTTCGTATGATGGGATGTGAACAGCTGTGGGTGCATAAAGCGTGAGGTTCACTGGAGGTGGAAAAGTTAGTAAAGCCCGAACCATGGTGAGAACAAGTTGAAAAGTTTTATATTGTCACTGTGAGTTCAGTGGAGAACATGTTGTGACCTCATCCTTAGAGTTTGGAGCAACCCAAAACTTAGTAACTGCCAATAACTTAATCATTTTGGCCATTTTAAATGTAATAAAGCCAATAATGTAATGCAATCTTTGAGCCAATAAAGTAACTTATTTTTTGCCAATAATATAATAAATTATTACATTCATTGTTGGCATTGTATGTGTCATAAATGTAATAAATGATTACATTATTGGCTGGTTTTTACGTTATTGGCCTAGTATTAACGGCATAGTAGGCCATCAACAACCTCATTGTAACACATCAAGTTTTAACATATTGACATCTTCTACCCTTAAAATAAAAAAAATAAAGTGATACATTTTTATTACATTATCAGCACCAGTTATTACATTTTCAAAGGGGTTTTAAATACTAGGGAAAAAAACATAACCCGCAAATAATATAATAACTTGTAACATTATCATTATTGGCTCAAACAATATATTTCATTATTGGCAAGTTATTACATTATTGGCTTTATTCCATTTAAAATGGGAAAAATTATTAAGTTATTTGCCGTTATTGTTATGACCCAAAGAGCATGTTGCCTGTAGACCACCTTTATAAAACAGACATGTGTGAAACTGTTGACACTATCAATTATTACTGTTTGTATCATTGATTTTGATTGAAACAACATCGGCTTAATATTTGTGTCAACATTCACTGTAATGTGATGTGATGAGTGTCACAAGGGCAGAGACATACGGGGTAATGTGAGACCCACTTCCTGTTGTTTGTCCATGATGTAAACATTGTGGGTTTAAAAATATTCATAAAATCAGCTTTGCTTGTTACTGGGGGAAGGAATGCGCGTTAATTAGGCCTCCAAGATCCACAGTGCATCGTAATGAGTAACAATGAATAGAACTGTTTGTTTACAAGAACATTGCTCCCATGTTTTATATCAACTTTTATTCTTTATTCTTTTATCTTTGTCATATTTTTCAAAAATAAAACTTCCAGATCCCCTGGTCGGCCGGCGGCGATGTTTTGTCGGAGGCAGCAGGTTTAGAGCTGATGTGTCGTATTGTTTTTGGCCTGATGTGGTCCTCTTAAAACAGTTAATGTCTTTTATACTGCCACTGTATTTCTGTGTTTTCACTGAGGTTGCAAAACGTGTAAACCATCTGCTCATCCTTAGAAGTGGAGTCAGCACGTTAATCTCTCTGTCCCTGTCCCTGTTGATCCATCCCTCCCCTTAGATCCCAGAGGAGCATGACCTGGAGAGCCAGGTGAGGATGGAGCGGCAGTGGAGGTTCCTGAGGAACGCCCGGGTGAGGAGGCAGAGCCGCAGTATCACACAAAGAGGTTAGTGACGCGCGCGCGCACACACACACACACACACACACACACACACACACACACACACACACACACACACACACACACACACACACACACACACACACACACACAGATGTATTCCCTTATGCACATTAATGAAAGTGAATTCATCATAAACAAAAGTCATTTACATGAAACTCTGTCTGGTGAGAAAAATCTGGAGAGAAAAGACTGTTTGTTGGACAATAAATGAGGAGATCATTTCTACAGATAGCTGGAAATGAATTGAAACCAATTATCCAAATGTCATCCCAGACCTGCCATCACATGACCTGACTGCTCTCATGTCCTATAAAAGCCAAGTTATTAATGGAGCACATTATATCCATGAGGCATTTGAGTCTGATGAACACACATGCAGATGATGAGAAGACGAGAAGCTGAAGAAATGAGGAGTTAAACATCATTACCATTGTTAAAAAAGCATTTAACATGCAAATCAGACATGAGAAGAGGTATTTATAGATACAGTTGTAAAGGTCTGTGGAGTTTACTCACCTTTTTTAGCCCTTTGTCGTGGTTTTATGGCACATTCTCTGCTTGCTTCTTTTACTGCTCGCAGCAACCTCATTTTCAACAGCAGCTACAACAGAAACACGTGATAAAACCACAGCACACTGTCTGTCCAGCCTCAAACTACACACAGACAAAGATACTAACTGCTGAGGAAAGAAACAAGCTCAGGGGTTTGCTCTGGTTTTTATGACTGGAGACCAAAAGCTAACAGAAGAAACAACACAGAACCAAACAGAAAGGCCAGGAGCTAACACTGGCTGCTAGATTCTAAAACCAGAAAGTTCTTGCTCTTTGTATCAGTCATAATAATGATGCAGAAATACAGCCGATGTCTATATAGCATGTTGGAGAGTTCTTTTACACTACAGGGAGACAAAAATATAACATCACAGGAATAGAAAGAAGAAGTTGTGTATTTAAAGGGACACTCCGATGTAAGTTTAACTGCTGGTCTATCACACCGTGACACTGAGTAACCCCCCCCCCTCGAGAGATCAAGTTTGCCGACCGCTAGCTTCTCTAGTTGTCGCAACTTAAGCAAAGACCACAAGATACCACATTGCTGTCGATTCCTCCACCAGCAAACCGCATCAAAACGCCACTCATAGCCACAAATAATGCTCAGAACAGCACCTGACTTCAGCAACAGTACAAAGAGGGTCCCAGCCCATAATATGAGGCATCAAACTACCGCTAGCTTTGCCTGAAAACAGACAAAAACAAATCTCACCGACTCTTACTCGTTACGGGGAAGCCCTGACGAGTCGATCTGTCTTCCCTCTCTGTTTCTAACAATAACTAGAGTGTTGACAGAGAAATGAACAGAGTTGAGTTGCTCAAACGGTCACAGTCAGCAAAGCTGCTGCATTTTTGGAACTAAACATCACTTGACTCCTGACTTTTCTACTGCACTTGGTAATCGACTCGTCAGGGCTTCCCTACAACTAGCAAGCGGCTGGAGGAGAGAGGAGGAGTTTTGTTTTCATCTATTTTCAGGAAAAGCTAGCGTTTGTTTGATGCCTCGTGTCTGGCCACTTTGTGGGGTCATTGATCATTGTGGGAGGCTAAATGAGCATACCGGTAGATTAATTAATTGAGATTAAGAAAAGATAGCGTGAACGGTGGGTTTCAAAGAGGGTGTCAAAATAATTATGAGACATAGTGCTACAAAAGAAACAAAAAATGAAACATTCAAATTGATTGTTAGTTAGTCTATGCTCCATCAAAACACAGAAAGCCACTGAGTGCAATGTAAAAATGCCGGGTGCTGCCCCTAAATTACCCAGGATGCATCAGTCATTCTCATTTGCATAAAAAAGCTGCTCTGGTCTATGGTTTTTTTTTCTTCCTTATTTCCTTTTTGACACCGGTTCTCATCAACAATTGTTACATTAAAATGAGTAGGCGACTTGGCATCCTGGAAACCTGCCTGATTTTGGAGATATGCAGTGTTTGTTTGCCATTACTGTCATTATTTCCGCTACGATCGCGCCCCCCCGGTCAGTCGTTACGGTAGCCCTAGTAAATATATGACCTGGCTGCGCCCACTGGATTAATACAGAGACTGTTCCACAGGCCAGACCGGGGAACACTGGTGTTGCAGACACGTCAGCGAGTGTGCAGATGATTCACAGTGATGAAGAGAGGGTCTACAGTCAGGAACAGCCCCATTCATGATTCGCAGTCACACACACACACACATTCACACACACAAACTCTACTCATTGAAGAGCCCAGGGTGCCAGCATACACACACTCCCCAAGTGAAGTCAGAGCTCTCTCAAACAGAATATCTAACACTCCCAACGTCACTGGCAGCCCCCACCATGCACACACGTGCACACACACACATACGCGGTCACGAGGCGAATGGCGTCAGAGTCTTGTTCACGCGTACGTCTCTCCCTCTCTTCCTGGCTCCTCGCTAAATCATTGAATTCCCCTCCATCCTGGGTTTTCTGAGAGAGAAGTAGTGGGGTTGCCCTCATTCAGTCTGTTCCCTCCAGAGAGACCAGATGAGAGCAGGAGAGAGTGAGATGGAGAGAGAGAGATGATTTAGAGGCAAGTCTCAGAATAAGAAATATACAGAAATCCTTTAGTTTATAAAGCTGAAGCTGTTTTCACTGTTTCTTTCTTCTTCGTTTATTGATGCAAAATGAAGCACAGCACCACGGTGCTTGGGGTCATATCAGATTTTACACTGATTCCATATCGAATGTGGCGTCAAACAGCACAAACAAAAGCAAATCAATGATGATTATCCGGCTCTCATACATACTTTTTCCCTCCGAGTGCGTTGTTACATCCCAGCTGCATCTGTGATGAATTCTTGATAGAATTTTTTTTTTCTTTTCTTTCCTCATTCTCATTCTTTTTCGTCTCGTTATGTTTCGGTCTCGAGCGCATTCAGGTAGCCAAGGACAGGCTGGAGAAACCGACAGCTGCTGTTGCCATGACAACATACTGGGGGGGGGGGGGGGGGGGGTGAACTTATGGGTTGCACTAGCGTGTTGTTGGCGCCGTGTTACACTCCCATCACAAACTGCCAGAGGGGTGCACACGCTGAGACTGGTTTTCTCAGTACCTTATAGTGTGTCATATGTTTACTTCCTTTCCCCTCCACAGCAGCGTGGCAGGGCTGGAAGCCTTCCTTCCCCCTCACTCAGTCTTTCATACCAGTCATAAAAGCTGGTTAGAAATGCTCTGCAGCCGTTTTTCTGTCCTGTCATATTCACAGCTACAGATCAGTGACATTTTATGGATTCATCTTAGTTGTGGAAATCTCCTTATACAGCCATCTTCAGTTAGAGAACTGTAAAGTCTAGTACAGGGGTGCCCAAATTCTTCTCAGTCAAGGGCCAAAAATGAATCGGGGTGGAGGGTCGCGGGCCAAAATTAAACATTCAAATTAAATATGTCTATAACATACAGTAGGTTAAAGCAGAAGTAAGCGATCCGGTCGTTTTGGCTAATGCTGCGTTCCAGGCAGGCTTTTGAAACCGTAAGTTACAGCTTCAAGTCAGGACTTACGACTTTGTAGCGTTCCTGGCAACCCGCAACTCGCGTTTCTCCATCCTGTTGCCTGTGAAAGTCACTATAACGGCCACTCGTAACTTCCGACCCGTGAACTCGTACCAGATCGAACTGGTACGACTTCACAGGTCGGAAAAACACGAGTTACGGGCTGCCTTGAACGCACCATAACTTCTTGTCAGCCGACGGAGTTAGCAGCCCCCGCCCTCGTCATGGATCTATTGGTCCTCGTCCCTACGTCACCACATTCACGCGCATCCCTTGGCTGCACACACAGCCCTTCATGCCATTCTCTCTCCTCATTGGATAAAAATTGTAGGATACGAGAAAAGTTTTCTCCTCGGCTCAGAGCAGAGCAGAGTGACTGACAGACCCGTGTTTCAGACCAAACACTCTATGTAAGTGATTGCTGTCGGAAGATATAACTATTTAAGACTTATATTAACACAAAAATATCGCTTACTTCTGCTTTAATTGTGCAAAATAAACACTCATACAAAGTCTTTTTTAAATAGCTAACACTATTGATTATTGTGTTTCACTGTTAAACAGGGTTCCAGACTTCCCCTAAATGGGGGCATTTTGCCCCTAAAATTTGGGACAGTGCCAGTAAATTTGTCATCTACTTGTGCACATGTGCAACCAGTGAAGTTGCCTGTCTTTTGTTTTGTAACGCTGGTGAAACATGAAAGGGGGGAGTCAAAAAATCTGATGTTTGTAATTACAGGTGGCAGGTCAATGTGTGTGAGTATTGTGAATACCTACGTTCCTTCCTGCAGACTCTGTACACACTCTGTATCAGCCATGTTGGGCCCTTTTGCTGCTGTATATTTTGTTTTGGTCTTATTATGTTGCTTTGGTCCAGACTCTCAAATTCAAACATTTACAGTTTCAGGTTCAGGGCCTTGATCATGCTTTATAACTAACAAAACCATAACAGCAGTAACATTACAGTTATTGCCTGTGGAGCCAAAGCCTGACATGTCATATTCCTCTGTTTTATAAACCTCATTAAAAACACATCAATGCACACACACACACTGTTCTTTTTGCTGAATCACACATGCATCATCCTGCTGCTCTATATACTACATGTTGTTCTACTGAACAGCAAATGTGTATTCATTTGCTGCTTGTAATAGTCCCCAAGAAACCAACTATTTCCTCCCGGTCCCCCTACAGCGCTCAGGCATTTGAGGAAGTTACTCGGAGAAAAAGAAACTACCGGTATATTTTTTTTGTTCCATTTTAAAGTTGTATGTTTTCAGTAGGAACAAGTGGGCTCCCTACAGGGCAGGGTGGGGAAGCCAGGACGTACTGAGACACTTCTCTATGTTACATCATTGTGGAATCAGAGAAAAAGATTTGAGCTGGATACAAATAAAGGGTTTAAAGAAATAAGAAATGAATACTACTATGACTGTATAGAGAGATGATGATGATGATTTTTGTTCACCACCCTGGGAGGAGGCATCACCAGGTTTTCCTCAAGAGATTTTCACATTTATTGCAAAATAAACTTTGTCAAATAAAGTGTTGTGATACTTTCACAAATGAACACAAGTTTTATTATTTTTCTAAAGTAAAAATACAGTCACCTAAAGTAGAACATGAATGTTAAAGGTGTTCAGAAAAGAAAATTGAACTTGAGTCCACTATGGATCTTAACATGAGTGTAATAACTCATTTATCAGAGGATGGAGCCCAAACTTTGTGCAAAATTGATGAAAGTGTGGTATTTTTTTTCGCATTGGATAATGCAGGCGCACAGATTATGTGTCACGTTGCTTACGACTCAAGAGCAAATGCCAATGGATCCGTCATCCGTCAATCAAACGTCTGAGACGCACATACAGTACACACACTGAGCTCGGTCTCGCCCCAAACATTGAATATCCCGCCCGCTCGATAACGACCAATCAAATTTGTTTTCCTTATTCGGGTAAACTCGTGGAAACTCGTAGAAGGAGGCGCGACGAACAGGACAAACGGCCATTTGTGAACACCTTTAAGCTGTAGATGAACCACGTCACAGACACTCTCTCCTCCTCTCATACAGATCCACTAAATCTCCAAACAGTTTGGATTCAGCTCTGACTTCAACAAAGGCCCGACCTCAAAGTTAGGAAGTGTTTACAAGAGCACAAGCGTTAACACATGTCTGAAGATGGACTTCTGATTGCTGGGTTATTTTTCATTATTGTGATGATGTATAATAGTCACAAAGACATTAAATCACCTGTTGGTAAATTGCCTTTTTTAAGGACGCACAAGTTTAAAGACACCATGCCATGTATCTTTACTGTCTTGTAGAGTAACATATGACACTGTCTTGTGTTAACCACAAACCTTAGTTCAAATATTTGACCAAAGATCCGTTCAGTTTGGGACAAGGGAACCAGAAGTGCTCACCAATCTTTAGGTTTTAGGACTGAGGAGCAGCAGGTGTAGTCAGTGTCTGACACTAAAACATGCAGTAACTGGTTTTACAGTAATAATGTGGATGTTTTACAGCATCAGACTCAGTACAGACTAAGAACACATCAAATCAAGATTTGAGTTTGGATTTCCACCTCTTTTTCCAGCTGCCCTCACTCTGACCCTTCCTCCATTACAGGTGTTTCCCGTCTGGACGATCAAATATTCATCAACCGTAACCCCGGAGTTCCGTCTGTTGTCAAGTTCCATCCCTTCAACACGTGCATCGCTGTGGCCGACAAGGACAGCATCTGGTCAGAGACACATACAGTACACACACTAGATGAGAAAACCAGTGATAATTAAGAGGATGGTGATGTAAATGATGAAGTTTGTGACTGTGTGTGTGTGTGTGTGTTGTAGTTTCTGGGACTGGGAGAAGGGCGAGCGGCTGGACTACTTCTACAACGGAAACCCTCGTTACACTCGCATCACAGCCATGGAGTACCTGAACGGCCATGACTGTTCATTACTGCTCACTGCAACAGGTTTGAAACACACACTCACACACATGGTGAAGTTTAGAACAGGCAGTGACACACACACGCCGAGTAAAAACTCAAGTTGGCGAAAGAGTAAAACTCCGTTAGGGAGGATCTCAAAGATTCATTCACGCCCACCAGCACAGTGGGAATCGCAAAGACACTCATTTGTAGCAGCAACGAGCTTTAAACACTTGACTCTAACCCCCACAAAGACACACACAAACACACACACACACTCATGTGTATTCATCATCATTCATCAACAGAACAAAGCAATTACCCTCCCTGGCTTTATCTTCATAACCCAGAGGAACTGCAGGAAACAACTCTGCATTAAAACATGCAGAAATATATTTATTTTGTTTTGTCTTTGCGTAACGTTGAACTAAGAATGAATGTTGTATTTCATCGCACACTTCCTGAAACCTTGAAACGAGCTGAGGAATTAATACATTTAAAATCCATCTCATCAAAATATAATGTGCACTTATTCAGCCTCTCTCCATCAGGCGTGCTCCGAAAGAATACCAGGGAAGAAAGTAGCAATAAAAAATATACACCATTTTTTTTTAAAAGAGAGAAAAAAAAGTGAAACAGTGAATGTAAATCAATGAGGACTTTTATGGATTGTAATGGCTTCCTCATAAGAGTGCACGGACATGTTTTATCTGCAGCGGCGTCTCAGCTCTGTCAGCAACACCATTCAGACGGAGGTTTTCAGGCTGAGAGGTTTTTAAGATGCTGCTCAACACTCGACTGAAGTGTGTTTGTGTGCTCATGGGCGCGTCAGGTGTGTGTTGCATGTTTTGAAAGAGTTCAAGGTTTTTCATCACATCAACACGCGCCTCCAAATCCATTCTGAATACAAACGAGAGCCCATTCTGTGCGCCGCACCGTTTTCTCGCACACCTTTCCTCTTCAGTCTTTCTCTCCATCCACTTGACTTTCCTGACTCTCTGTCTTTCTCTCTCTCCATCCACCAACTCCCCCCCCTCTTTTCCAGATGACGGAGCGTTACGCATCTGGAAGAACTTTGCCGACCAGAAGAACCCAGAGATGGTGACGGCTTGGCAGGGTCTCTCCGACATGCTGCCCACTACCCGAGGTCAGCCCTCTGCCAGCGCCCACAGTAAAGATCAATGCTCTATATTATTATGTACCCCCCCACCGATCCATACTCCCACAATTCACAGTACATAATACACCTTTAGTAACTCACCGACTGCCCCACTGTCCACCCCATCCCACTTACACTCCCTCACCATCCAACCCACAGAGCATCCAGGTGGGACAGGACTCCACTTTCTCTTTTCCAGTGCTTTTACTAAATGGTATAACTGTAGACTGTTCCAGCCTGTAGTACTGAACTGGTGTTTCATAATAGTAAACACAAAGTGAGGTAGATCTAGGCCCAGCCTAGGTGTTCAGGTCGGACACTCATTTTTAAAGGATATTTCAACATTTTGGCAAAATCACCTATTGCCATAATCCCTATAGTTTTAGGAGTATGTTCATTACCTTTAATTGTCGGTGCAAGCTCTTTTTAGATCGGCGGGGCAGTGACGTGAGCTCTGCACGGTGCGCGATATTTCTGGGCTTTCCCTCATCAAACTCATCAAACACACAATCCAACAACTCCAAAACGCTCTGGTGGACAATTTGTGACCTGCACATTCACCACACTATGAGATAATAATGTAACATTACGAGACGGAGTTGTTTTCGAGACTGCTTGCCGAAGAACTGCCCCCGACGGGAACGCGCATCAGCGGATTTGCATGAATTTACCTCCAAAACAAGCAGCAGACAAGCAGCGAGAGCAGCTCGCGGCTCTGCTCCGCCGTTCTAAAAATAGCTTAACCGAAAATTAAAGGTAACGAACCTACTCCTAAAACTATAGGGATTTTGGCAATGGGCCAATTTGCCAAAATGTTGAACTATCCCTTTAACTCATTCTGACTTTAACAGCTGATCTGCTGAGTAGTCCAGTGTGTATTGTACTGTAGGTGAGCTGGTGTGTAGTAATGTTCAGTGTTTCATGGAAAAGAGCAGTCTGATGACAGGATAAAGCTTCAGCAGATGAGCTCTTTCACTGCCGTGCTCCTGCTGCTCTGCTCTCAATCTACACCACATAACTGAACCATCAAGTGGAGAAGATATTCTGGCACTGATGATTTATGAAAAGTAAATCCTGTATGGTTAGGATTTGCTTTATAGGAAACTTTGTTTGTGTATTTATTCTTAAGTTTTAAGTGAGGACAAAAAAGTCAGAACTATTGAAAGTAACAGATGTTGAAGCTCCGCTGACCAACCACTGGTCACTGAATGGGTCAGACACACTATGACTGGGTCGTCATAAAAAGCAGGTCAGTATGTAGAGCACACACACAGACCCGGCAGAGTGCGTGACTCGCTGTCCTAACATTAACTCATTTGACCCGATGGAATAAGAAATGAAGCCAGAGTTCAACACAGTTGTCTCCAGCCTGCTGCAGGTTGTTTCTGTCACAGACTCTGAATTTAGTTCCATCACTCAGAGTGAGTTTAATGCTAATTCTCGGCCTGTTGCCAGCCTCGCTGTCCTTTCCTGTCACATCTGTCATCGTGCACCTGTCATTTCTGAGTTGAACCTGTTTAGAGGCTCACACAGGGCCAGAACCATGGCAACAGGTGATTGCTCGGTCTTTTGTCGGACTTGAGTTCATCTTATTGATTCTTTTGGACGTGGACTGTGGACACTGCTGGATCCTCTGCCGTGTTTACTTCATGTGTTGACACACTTCCATAATTCGTGAGGCGAAGTTATTTGCAAATATTTGAAGCAGGCCTGACACCCACAGTACACACTTGTCAGAGACATCCACTTCAGCGTTGTGCAGGGTTACCACCACCACCACCACCACCACCACCCCCCCCCCTCTCTCTCTTTACTCTCTCCACTGCTCCACTTTTTCTTTCTTTTTTTTTTTTTTGCCTGGAGCATTTCTCAGCCATCTTTTCTGGGACAGGGAAGTTTTTGGAGGAACTGTGACAGCTGTAGGAGTGATTGCATGTTTCTCCAAGTGCTTAATAAGCTGTTTAGAAATGCAATAATTAACTACCACTCCTGGTGTCTGTCTGGGGGGGAAAAAAGTTTTAAACTGTGACCTTGCATATTAGTACGAGCACAACAAGTTATGTGTGGATGGACTAAGTTCCAGAGCATGTCTCATATACAATAAGACACACATTTGGATAATTGGAGCCAAGCTGTCAAGGCTGGCTGACTCACCGGCTGACTGGGTGTGTGTGCTACAGCTATGGAGCGCTCGTGGCCGTTGCGTGTATGTTTCTCCATCATTACAAAGCCACAGAGTCACCTGCGCCCCGCGGGGACCCGGGGAGAGCTGACACACTGAACTACCGTCACCGTCTGCACGGCTGCCGACACAAATTGCGCCGAGAGAGAGACTCCTCCTCTGCCCAGGACTCTCCCACTGCGAGCTCCCAGCCTTGTTTTTCACTAAGACTTTAACATTTAATGGTGTGCTGCTTGTTATCCTGGATGTTTGGTTCGTGACAGTCGCTGTAGCAGCTTCAGTCAGACGAGAGCCGAGGCATCAATTTTAATATAAACAGCCACTCGACTGACGTCTCTCCAGGAAAAGTTTGACGGAAGAAGAGTCCGTCTTCAACAAATACAGCTCCGATTTTTTTTTTTTTTTTTCGAACGTTGCAGAAAACATCAAAACTCTCTGCAAACTCTAAAACAAACACACACTCAGTTTTTTCCTTTCTGCATTAGCTCACACCCCCCACCCCTCCGTGGCTCAGTAATCAGTTTAGTGTTATTACCATTACTTGGAATGCCTTTCAGATGGAGTACAATAATTATATGTTTGGTTTTGAATTTTTCAGATTTTTAGCGTTGCCTCAGCAGCATTAATAATGTAGAACCCGATGAAATATTACACAAGCCTGTCTTTGTGCTGGCTAAAATCTCCTCGCTGCAAGACTGAGCGTTTCTCAAGGAGACACCAACACACTCTCTCTCTCTCTCTCTTTCACGCACATACACACACACCCGCACAACCCGTCCTCCCTCATCCTCTTCCCTGTCGTCCAATAACATGCTTGTGTGCTGTTTTTCATCAGTGGAACCACCTCTGCAGACCTTGTCTGGCTTCTCGTTACTTTGCTGTTTCTTTGATATTGTTTTGTGTTTGTTTCCCCTCAAGAGCGAGGCTGAACAAGGCAGGAAGTGGTTTGCCACATGATGTACGGCTCCACAATAACGCACCCTGCATTAACCTGTTGTTTGGTGCTATTAAATGAACTGATTTATTAACCGGCCGCACACATCCTCTCCAGTGCGGCAGCAGCTCCGCCCCGCCTGCTTTTTTAACCATGTAGTGAGGGGGATTTGGGATTCTGTGTCCTACAGCGGCGGCTTCCCCCAGCTCCTGTTTATGATGCAGAGGCAGCAGCTCAGCTCCTGCCTCAGTCTCTCCATCCGCTCTTTGATCCCAGAATCTCACTGTTGGTCATTTGGGAAGCTGCAGCCTTGTTCAGCCCTCTGCATGTGGACTATACTCATGAATTCATACTTTTTGAGTGTGTGAACATGTGGATTTTGCATGCACAGGGGTCCTTGCTAATTTGTTGCTTGCTTTGTTGCATTCCTGCTCTCTTCCCTCCCGCCCCCCTCTTCCATTTGCCCCCCCTCTCCCTCCCCTCCCCTCCCGCCATCTGCTCGCAGGTCTGGCCAGAAGGGTTTCCATCTATCTTGACAGGAGTAAGCAAGGAGGTGAGTGTCGCCATTCTCTTCTCTACTCCCTCTCTCCCAGAGCAAAAGGTACTGCACTAAACAGCAGACAGCCAGCCTTTTTTTCTCTTTTTTTTGGGTTTGGTTTCTCTTACTGCCCTCACCACTGCCATCTTACATCCTTTCATCTGTCCGGTGATGCTCCATCACTCCATCCCTTGCGATCGTCCCAAAGTTTAGAAGCTTGGAAAAAGTAGAAATAATGTACCTCTAACATTCAACAAGTTGGACACACAGGTTGTTTAATTGAGCACCCACTGCTAATCTGCACAGCATGTGTCGCTCTAAAACTTCTCCATTTGTGAAACAATGCAGCCTTGATTACAGGAAGTGATGTACAAAAGCAGACGCTTCTTATTCTTAGTCCTCGGCTGTGGATCTGTCAGCTGAAATGATAACTGCTGCTGCAGTCTAATTTATCACCAGCTAATTACGCTAACGTTGGCTCCATGAGTCATTTGACAGTACGCTCCAGATGACTTCCTGGTATATGCAGGTGATTCATTTTACAATGAAAAGCCTGTAAAAGCAGTCATTAGTGATTGGCTTGATGGCCAGATACATGTTATCAGGGTAAAAGTCTGTGGCTAAAGGTTAAATCAGAATATTCCAGGGAAAAGGTCAGTCCTCACAGGTTAATGGTACAGAAAGACTTGATGTCAATTATTTTTTGAAGTTAAATATTCATCATGTCTTGTGGCTGCCGGAGTGTAAATGTCCCCAAATCAAAGAACAGATGATAGCTTAGACTCTGAGAACAGCATACAGAGTAGTACTGTAACTGTGGGAGGGGTTTTGCCGTCAGTTACGGACAAAAAAAATGCATAATGAGTATTAGAATGAAAAGTATTGGCCAAAAGAAGAGATGCATATTTAAAGAAGAATGTAGATTTTGCCATCCAGGTTCACTCTTCAAACAGACACTGTCCCCATTCCTCATCCTCACCTCACACTGGCCTCTCTTATGTATGAAAAAAAAAACACTAATTCAAGCCAGTCCCAAAGGTGTCAGCGTTTAATTGGGAGGGAGTTGGTGCTGTGTGAGTTTAATAGCGCGGAGCCACCCAGTCCGTCTCGCCGGAGGGATCAGCCTGTTCAACTCCAGAGGAACCAGTGAGATGAGGGAAGTGTGGCAGGCACAGACTGGAGAAACTACCCTGCAGCCTCTGCAGCTGCATTAGTATGCAGGGGGCGTCGGTGCAGAGAGGTATGGGGGGGGGGGGGGGGGGGGGGGGGGGGGGGGTTTAGTTAAAAGTGAGAAAATTCTTATGCAGTAAAGGGTTAGAGGAGCTGGATAAACAAACAGGCAGACGAGTGTAGAGATGAGAGAAGAAAATTTAGAGGCAGTGCTTAAAGGTAGAGTCTGGAGTTCATTGCAGTTTGTAAACAAACATTCAAACTGGTGAGTGAAGCGCTGGAGCCATGTTCCAATACCCGGGCGTCCAGTGTTGTGTTGTAACGAGCAGAAGGGCTGTTGTGGTGAGCTGGGAAGAGGGTGTTAGCGGTGGATGCTAACCGCTAGCGGAAGTTAGCATCGAGCTAGCTCACCACAACGGCCCTCATACTTGTTACCAGTTGAGGCTTTAGTTGTCGGAGACGTACAGGTACCCGTCCACGGCTGCAGAACTTCACTCAGACTGTATTTCTTTTTCTTTGCGGTCCTGACTGCTGCCGCTGAGAGAGAGAGACATGCTAGCACTCACTAGCATCCAGGACAGCTAGCGGGGCTAGCAGCCCTGAGCCCTCCTACTCTGCTGCACGTAGCTTCACCTGAGCTCCGTCATTGGCTGGAGAGAAAACACCGACTCTCTCGCTCTCCACCCAGAAACGTCCCCGTGCACAACAAACAAAGCAAAAGACCAAAATACAGGCAGGTGGGGGGGGAGCGCTGCAGACACAGCCACCACCACACAGGACTAGAAGCCCATAGTGATGATTAAGACGGCTTTCATTTGTATAAGTCTAGCGTTTATTTTTGGACAAAAAACTCCAGACTCATCCTTTAAAGTAGTGTTTATTCCAGGCTGGTGAGAAACACACACCCACCAGACCAGATCACAGGCTGGAGTCAGAGGCAGAGACTCTTCTGTCCATTAGACAAACAAGACTAACAAATTCTGATGCACACAGTGTTAATAATGTGTGGCCCTCCTCATCTCTCTCATATCTTTTCTGCTTTTTATTAATGCTATGTTCTCCTCCTGCCCCTCCTCTCTTTTCTTGTGGCTGCGTAAGTAAAGTAGGCCAGTCCTGTCGTCTTTGGCTTCAGGGAGGCAGACGCTGTTTTCTGCTCTACATTCGCCTGCGCTCCCTGGTGACTTGTTAACATCAGGGCTCTGGAAACTCGCTAAAACCAGGACCAGGGACTTTGTGAAGAGTTGAGAGGGGAGAGAGACACACGTGGAAGTTTGAGGAAAATGAGACATGATGCCCCAAGGCGCATTCACTTGTTTTGTCTGTAGTCGCTCCCTCTCTCCAGAACCAGGAGATTGGAGCTTATCTACCTGACCCAAACTCAACAACTGCTCATGTATCAGGACAGGATGTTGCCTTGTGTGAATTTGGGGCTCTGATAGGGCTCACGTTGGATTGTTGTCAGATAACTAACTTTAAAAAAGTTGGGGTTTCATACTTGATAGTAGCCACTTAAATGGGTGTGGATGGCTTTCCCATCTCAGTGTCAGGTCATTCACAAGTCTGCACCGGATAAACCTTGGTAACTTTCCACAGTGAAACTGAGGCTTTGATCAAATACTTGTTTTTCCATTAAGGATGTTTTAGTCCAGATGTTTACTGATTTTATGCGCTGAATAGTTTTGCTAAATTCTGACAAGTTTGAGCTCCTCCTCTATATTTGACAAAGTCTGAATCACAGACTGTATACAGCTCTGGAAAAAATTAAGAGACCACTTTCACAAATGTTTCTTAAAAGCATCTCTACATGTATGACATTCTTTTCTTTTCTTTTCTAAATACCAACACAAACACAACTCATTCTACTTAATGAGACACTGATGAGGTCATCACCTGAACCACATCTGGTTTTATAGGAAGATTATAAAAACCACTGCTGGGATTAAACATCGACATTATTCCACAAAAACTGATTTATAAACTCTTCCTGAGTTAAAATATTCTTGCTGTGTTGTTTAGGAATAAATATCAACATGTTTTCTTTGCATTAAGGTCTGAAAAGACTTGATATTTCTGTTATTTAGACTAGTTTAGTCATTAGCCAATAAAAGCTCTAAATGACTTTTTTTTTTCAATTTTGGGAGAAATGTTGTCGGTAGTTGATAGAATAAAACTCTAACACATACCTATAAATAGTAAACTAGAGACACTGATAATTCTGGGAGTGGTCTCTTCATTTTTTCCAGAGCTGTATGTATATTTATATATATATAGTTATGTGATGGGTTTTATGAGCTAGCCCCAAGTGTTTTAATTTCTAACACTTTTGGCTGTCCCTTTATGCGGAATGATTTCAGAAATGGATGTAAGTCTCCTGTCCACAATAATCAGGTCGGCAAGTGCTAATGTCATGGTTACGCCTCAGGTCTCTGTCAAGCAGACGGGTCAGAGCTCTTTACCTCCCTGAATGCCAGGCCACAGCCACAAAAGGTTCGTCAAATGCCACAGCAGGGAAGCCCTCTGCCACTCAGAGCCCTCCCATAGATAACATCATCTTCTATTAGAGGCGCACGTACCCCGGGTAAGTCCCCGGTAATCCTGGAGAAGGCTTTATTACGGGGGTCCTGGAGGACCTTTTCAAAGCAAACAGGATGAATGGAGGAGAGGGGGAAAAATGCTGAGGGAAGACCGAAGCACTGGTTTAATGAGCTGCAGTGTGTGGGAGAGCTAGTCCATCAGTGGAGATAATGGTGCAGAATAAGAATGGAGAAGAAGGCGGCGTCTTCAGAGAGAAAAGAGCGGGTTGAAAGGATGATGTTTATGCAAAAGAATACACAGATATATAACAAATGAGCACAGTGGAGCAGGAACAGGATGATCTTAGAACCACTGTTAAAAACTGTCTGTTCTCCTCTGCTGACAATAGAATTATCACATTCGACGTCATCATCGGGGAAAACACTTGATCTCAAGCAGTTAGGGGCAAGAGGCACTTTAACTACATAAGCCACGTACACCTCCCTCCTTTGCCCCCGATGATCCTTCTCACATGTCTGTTTCTTCATGTTCATATTGATTTTTGTGTGGGTAACTAAGACCCGCTCACCCCCACAAAGGTTCCCACTGAAGACTGAGTTTTCTCCCCTTTCGACCGGCTGACTGTTGACCACCAGAAACACAACTGGGGGGGTCGTGTTTGAAGGTGCAGATCTTTGTGCTGTGACCGCGTGTTTGATGTGGTGATCTGATGAGGAGATACAGAGGAGGAAGAATGAAGTGAGATGATGGAGATGGCCTAACCCTAGCTAACCGGTAGCTGCTAATTGCCTCATAACCCTCGTGGGTTCAGTTTTATCAGCTACTGAACTTTGTGTTAATGTTATTGATATACTGATGCTGCTATAACACACTGTCAACTCAATGAAACATTCCACTAGGACTGCAACTAATGATTATTTTCATTATCGATTAATCTGTCGATTATTTAAACGATTAATCAATTAGTTCGATTAGGTCAATAAAATTTTAAATATATCAATCAGTGTTTCCCAAACCACAAGTCAACGTCCTCAAATGTCTTGTTTTGTCCACAAATTAAAGAGATTATCAGTTTATTGTCATAAAGGAGCAAAGAAACCAGAAATATTCACATTTAAGAAGCTGGAATCAGAGAATTTTGACTTTTTTTCTTAAAGAACTACCCAAACCAATTATTGGATTATCAAAATAGTTGACCATTAATTTAATAATTGATTAATGTTCGGTTAATGGGTTAATTGTTGCCGCTCTGCATTCCACTTCCTGCTTATACTAGCCTAATTCTTACATTTTCAATCTTCTTTTTGAAATTTGACCTGGAAGTAGTGCGTACAGGAAGATGGTATCACCACCTCTTATGATGTAACGATGATTTTTTTCCACAGCTGTGTCTTTATATCCAGTGTACACAGAACGTTTTAGCTTTTATTTTGAGTGATCACCTGATGGATGAATGTCCAGTGTTGGGCTGCTGTGGTCTCCACCAACCCCTGCCTGCTCCTCCGTCTGAGCAGGTGGAGTGGAGTGGGTTAATTGAAAAGCGGTGAGTGAACAAAAACAGTGGAGCTGTGGTCCAAAAATGCAGAGACAGTTCAACTTGGGCTGTGCATGCTCTCCTGGGGATCTTCTCTTATCCACATTGTGTGGTTTCCCAGGTGGGTTTCTCTTTCTCATCACGGTGAGAACTAATGAGGAGGACTGATGCTGATTCAGATGGTCTGGTGACATGTGTGTTGCTTATTTTTAGAGGAAAGGCGTGTTGGGGAATATTCTGTTCTCCGCCTCCTCATTGTAACCCAGATTTCCTCATCTCGGAGCTGCCAGCCTTCAAAGGGGAATGCCTCGTCTCTTCTCGCCGTCTGTGAAATGAGCCAGCATCAAGCGTGCCGGCGTGCGACTGTGAACGCATCGCTGACTGAGCACAGTCCTGTGAAGTGGTTTTCCCTGTGTCCCCCCACCCCTTCTCCCTCCTCCCTCCTCCCTCCACTCCAGTCTGTTGGCTCCGTAACGGTGTGATGCCTGAGTGGGCTGGGATGACGTCACAACAGGGAGTGGGGGAGGGGGATTCGGAAGCTGCCACGCGGGGCTCGGGGTTTTCCTGACAGCCCCAGAAAACCAAGTACAACCAAGTACAAAGCCCTGGCTGCCACAGATGGTTCAGTAGAAGTTGCAGCACGCCAAGTCACGACTCAGAGAGGAAGCACATGGAGAGAAGGGGGGAGTGGGAGAGGATGACAACTGATGGGGATTTGTTCACTTGTTGTTCTTCAAGGCGAGAAGGGCAAGGAGATGATGTCCGATAACGGTGTGAACAGAGCCCGTCAGGATGAAAAGATGAGGTTTAAAAGTGTACCTCTCAGGTGGGTGACCTAGAGGGGGTTATCAATAGCAGGAGCAGGAAGTGACTAACAGAGAAAAAAGGAGGAGGACTCGGGAAGAAGTGAAGGATGCTGTGATGAGTTTCAAGGAGAGAGCAACCGATGCCGTCTCTGCAGCATCCGTGCTGAAAGTATTCTTCTAAGAGTGGATGGAGTGTTTTTATGTGCAATGTTATTTCTGGAGCTCCTGCTCACCAGTTCTATTTCCTCCGTCTATACAACCTTCTATTACCAACAGCAGGATTTCTCAGCTCCACGGTTAAAGGTGCACGTGGTTATCTAACTGCTGGTGACGGGCCAGTTGAACCAACATTACACTTTCTGCATCCAAACAGGAGAATAGAGATCCAGGAGTTAATAAGGAAATCATGCTCAGTTTGAATCTATGGGATCTGCTCAAATCGGAGAGGATGTGAAGTTTAGTTTTGTTTCTGTAACACTCTGCAGACTGATAGATGTCAGTGACTTTGTTTTTTCATCTGTTTTTGAATTTCTTTAGATCAGAGCACAGTTTGAGATCTCTCAGCCTACTGCACTTTGTCAGACAGGTTCTATTGAAGTGATTTCTGGATTCAACAGGTCTGGCAGTGATCAGGCCTGGGTGTGGACAGTGACATTGAACTCAGCTTTCCCCCAAAAAAAATCAGCTAGTTCATGATTTAACAAAGGGGGAAATTACTTTGTAGGTATAGCTATAGTTTAGATAGGTTGTTTCCCTTAAAGCAATACTTACCGATCTGGCATTTCACTCAGCACAGCACAAACATTTGAAAATCAACAGCTCCACCTCCCTCACAAGTCCCACCCACCTCTCGCTCCTCCTGCGCCTCTACGAGCCCCCTCCCTCCCTGCTGCATGCGTTGGCATGGCAACGGTAAACAGAACAGGAACGCGAGTGAAACGGGAACAACACAAACAAACACAACACCGGAGTTTTAAACGTATAAACGGACTCAGTGATGATGACTGATGAGTTTTATAATAAACTGTTGTTAGCCTACTGCTACTGGAGACGCAGGGGAAGTGATTGTTACAGATTACAGTTCTCAACGAGCCGGGCTGGCGGCCGGACCAGCGCCACCTGATGCGCTGGTTCAGGCCGAAAATAAATCCAGACCGAGCCGAGTCGAGCCGCGCCGGTCCGGAGTTCAACCGGGTCCGGACCGCTGAGAACTCACAGAGCTAAGGGAGCTAACAGTAGCCTAGCCGTTAGCACTGGATGCTTTATAGACACATGTGACTTCCTGTGTTTACGTATCACTCGGGGCTGATCACTATCAACGTTACAATATCAGACATGAAACTCCGCGACCAGCTGCGGCTGCAGTTATTGGTCTTTTAAAAAACTATTTATTTCCAAAAACCTTCTTTCTAGTGTGTGTTGTGACTCTAGTCTCCTCTGCTCTCTGTGTCCTGCTACTGCTCTGTCAATAAGCGTTCTTCCTGGTCGGGAGGAAGGAGAGGAGGAGAGGGGTGCACAAAGTGATTACATATTAAGTAGGTTCGGTCGCTCGTCAAATCTTATTAATCGGACCGAATAATATTATTGGTCAGACTTTTCTCAGAATTATATGAGAATGAAAAAATGATGAGTTTTTAACCCTGTTGGGTTTCTCTTACATTTTAATGTATCATCAGATTATTAATAGCATTTTAACTTAGACAAAGAAATGTGCAAAAGTTCCAGAAAGGTAAGTATTGCTTTAATGCATGAAATTATCGTTTAAAAAGTGCATTTTATATTTACTTGGGTTATCTTTGTTTTAAATTTGTTGATGATCTGAAACATTGAAGTGTTAGAAAAAAAAAAAGCAAAAAAGTAAGAATTCAGGAAGGGGGCAAATACTTTTCACAGCACTGTACAACTGATGGACTGGGATTTCAAAGGCCCCAGAATCTTTTAAAGTGTGTGTGTATCTGTTCCAAAAGGCTCCACTCACAGGACTTTTCCAGTCAAACTGTTGGTTCCATCAACATGGAATGACCCTGGCCATTAAAAAAAAGTTGACATCTAACTCTGTCTTATGCAAATGCAGGAGAAATCACTCCAGTGTTCTGATGAAAGGTTGATGGAAGTGATGCAGTGGTGAGACAGGAAGTTCAGGAGGAGTTGTTAGACACTGTCATCAGTCATGGCCGTCCACAGCTCTCACTAACCACTCAGCCACTTCCTCACTTGAGAGTGTCAACATGTAGAAGTGGGAGAGCCATGATGAATGAGACAAATGTGGGAGAAGGTGCTTGGGCCATTCGCTGTGAACATTTAGCTTCCTTTGTTTCAGAAAGTTGCAAAGATTTTTGGACACAGCTCTCCCATCCCTCCCCGAAACGGGACATGAGAGACAATGTGAGTGGGAGTTTGAGATGCCGTTTAGCAATCTGACAGTTTACTTTCTTTAAAAGCCAGCGAAGCCTCCAGGCTGCAGCCCGAGGCCTCTGGCAGGCATCGCTGAGCCGGCAGGCCAAGTGTGGCCGGGATGGCGGGGCTGCTCACTTGATTCCTGCTACGACTGCCAACACGTGAAGAGGCTCGCTCTCTCAGTCTCCGCTGCCTCTTCCCTGCTCGCTTTCTCACTCGAGAGCCCGTTTGACTCATCTGAGCCAGAAGCTGCTGACAGGCTCGGTTCCAGGGTCAGTGATTGCACCTCCCAGCGGTTGTCTTGTCGGGAAAGATGCAAAATGCAAAACTCCATCAGCAACACAAGTCTGTGTGCGCACACTGAAGACCGTGGAGCTTCTATCAAACACATATAACTCTGACTGACAGGAAAAGTTGCTCCACCGGTCGGGTTTTGTCCTCACTGGTGTGTTTCTTAGTCACGCAGCGGTGCAGGAAGCTGCTGGACTAATCTCTCATTTGACTTTCAACGTGTGGCAGGAGAGCAACAGACTGTTCCTGTTGTGTATCAGGGGGATCGACACATGCTCAGTGTGTTTAACAGCTGTGTTGTGTGAAGTTTCACTTAGAATTTGAATTAGCTCTGCTTAAAACCAGTAAATGAACACTGCTGTTCATATATTGTGCACAAATGACTGAGTGATTTAATATTTCCAGCTCACATGTCTGATATTTTGCCACTTTGGAAGCTTTTTAAAGTTTTTTTTATTGTGGTAACCAGCCACCTTCTGTTCTGTTTCCCTTGAATAAGCTGACACCGGTGCAGATGTATGAGTCCGATAACACTGGTTTAAATCTGTGTAAAGGTTTTATGGTGTGTACGGATGTGTGTGTGTGTGTGTTTGCTGTGTGTTTTAACTGCTGTCCGTGGTCCTGTGCTGTAGGTGCAGGGATGGTGGTGGACTGGGAGCAGGAGACGGGTCTCCTCATGACGTCCGGAGACGTACGAGTGGTCAGGATCTGGGACACTGACAGGGAGATGAAGGTCCAGGTACGGTCTTCACTGTACTCCCTCACGTCTATGTCTGTGATACATTTTGCAACTGTTCATCAGCTGGAGAGAAACACAGTATTCAGGCCTGTACATAATGATCATTGCGTTTTCATCGTTTTGTCTGATAATCCCATAATAAAAGGAACATTGTTCAGACCCTGAGGAGACTGTGATGATAAAGAACTGTAGGGGGTAGTGCTGGATAAATGTTGCTTTCAACCTTCTTTCTAGTCCTCAGATCCTTTTGGTAATTTCTTTTTCCTTAAAGTTAAGGTATTTATTCTCTTTATCGACACCTACACTACTTAATGTCGACATCATAGGCTATAAGTAAAGAAAAGTACAGCCTTAGGCATCAGCCTTGGGTTTCTAAAGAGCAGTTTTATGGCTCAGAGTGAGCTGCTCTTCAGTCACCATCTTGTTGGTACCTGACTCCGCCTTACATCTGACCAATCAGATCATGTAGAACTTGTGACATTTACCTGAGTGAGTTATATAAAAACTCACCCTGTGCATTTGTCCCCAGGGAGGAAATTAGCTGTAGAAACCAAAACAGTTTTTTGTACCAGGCTGTAAACATTTTTCTTTCTGCTGTAAAACTGGACATTTTAAAGGGATAGTTCAACATTTTGGCAAATTGGCCCATTGCCATAATCCCTACAGTTTTAGCAGTAAGTCTGTTACCTTTAATAGTCGGTGCAAGCTATTGTTAGAGCGGCAGAGCAGAGCCGTGAGCTGCTCAGAGCTACGCTACTAATGGAGGCTAATGGGATTTCTTGGTTTCCCTCATCAAGCTCATCAAATACACAATCCAACAACTCCAAAACGCTCTGGTGGACAAGTTGTGACCTGCACATTCACCACGCTATGAGATAATAACAGAACGTTACCAGACAGAGTTGTTTTCAAGGTAAATGCAGAGACTGCTTGATGAAAAACTGCCCCTGACAGGAACGCACATCAGTGGTTTTGTATGAATTTACCTCTAAAACAACTCTATCTCGTAACGTTCTGTTATTATCTCATAACGTGGTGAATGTGCAGGTACCAACTTGTCCACCAGAGCGTTTTGGAGTTGTTGGATTGTGTATTTGATGAGTTTGATGAGGGAAACCATAAATCCTATTAGCCTCCCTAGCGTAGCTCTGAGCAGCTCACGGCTCTGCTCCGCCGTTCTAAAAACAGCTTGCACCGACAATTAAAGGTAACGAACCTACTCCTAAAACTATAGGGATTATGGCAATGGGCCAATTTGCCAAAATGTTGAACTATCCCTTTAACATGGGATCTTCACCAAGTGGCAACCTCAAATGCTGAAAAATGAAACCAACACAGAAGTTCTAAAAACTGCACTTCTTCAAACGGCCGCTGACGTTGGCTCCAAAAGTGAGTTTTAAAAAGCTGCCTATAGCCAGTTTCCTCAAACTGAATGTGTGGTGAATTCTTTCTCCTGTTTAAATTTGATCACAGCTTGAAGTTGTGTGATGCCTGAGGGCGGGGCCAGTTAGGGTGACAGGAGGTGGGTGAGCGTACACCTGCCACAAACCCCGTCTCTTTGCCCATATCTGGATGAGCCAGGAGTTGGCAGCGTCCGGTGGCGAGATGGCGACAGCAGCGCCTCTCACCGGCTCCATCCATCTTTATTTTTAGTCTGTGGGACTGACTCATCTCTGGAGCCAGCTACTGTATCTTCTGGAGGCCCTCTGTGGAACTGCACTTTTTGCTTACTTCATGTTGGCTTTCACAGATCACCAGAAGCTCAGGCAGAACCAAGCTTGTCTCAGAACTGCCTCATCACCGTAATCCTACAAACCATGCAAACGACAGATACAGAAACACAAATAAATCATGTTTATGATCCTCTGGTTGAGGTTTCAGCTCAACACGCACAATGGGCATTTGTCTGTTTTGGTGAACTAATGGAAAGCCATTAGTGTGGGTTCTTCTTTTTTCTCTCTCTCTTTTTACACATCTAATGGTCCTGAGTGAGCTAATCATTGCCTTGATGGATGGACTTAATACCGGTACAAATGGCCTCGTCCTGGCTTGTGGCTGCATATTGATGCTGGGTCGAGCTTCAAATGAGTCAACTGTCAACAGTGCACATGATTGATGAGTCACAGAAGGTTTAATGTGAAATTAGTGTTTACAGCAGGTTTACCTCGGACACGTTCTTTGTAAATCCTTACAATCCTTCTGTGTGTGTGTGTGTCCACCAGGACATCCCGACGGGAGCAGACAGCTGTGTGACGAGTCTGTCCTGCGACTCTCAGCGCTCGCTCATCGTCGCCGGCCTCGGTGACGGATCAGTACGAGTGTTCGACAGGAGGATGGGTCCTAATGAATGGTAACGACACACACCGTCCTGCACGCACACTCACACGTTGTTAGCATCCAGCCATGGAGGTTAAATGTGATAAGTGATTTATGATTTAATTTCCCAGCTCATTCTTTTGAGTCTTTTCCACTCTATCACCATCATTTGAATACATTCAGGAAGACACACAGCAGTTTCTGTGGGCATTAACTCCTACACAGTCCTGCATTATTCACTCCTCTAATCTATATTTATTATATATAGCATGCTGTAAATTTTCCTTTGGGGTTGGCACCTCCTTTAATGGACCCTGGTGGCGCTGCAGCCTCCCACTTGGTTAAACATTATTTTAATTCCAGTTCCAAAGGGAGAAAACAAAGCAGTTAATGCATGAAGGTGCCCATTAATCTTTAAGTAAAGCTGATTTAATAAGGCCCTTCAGGCACAGAGTTACATCCTTCAGTAACTATGTTGCCCCCCCCCCACCCCTCCAGGATTAGTCCAGTCCTGCTAGACAGGCACATGCAGGTCATGTTTACAGTGTGTTATGAAATACTCAAAGAGCATTGTGCAAATCAAGTTTAGTTTAGTTTTGTCTTACCTGCTTTGTTGGCGTGAATTGTTGGTTCATTGATGTTATCATTTAATGATTTGTGATGTATTAGACAATCAGAAGCACTTCCTGTGACATCTGTAGTCAGACTGTACAGTGTTAGTACAGGATGTGGGTATTATCCAGGTACAGTATAGGTCTGCACAGACGATGGGAGGGTTTTTATTTCTCTGCCTCATCAGCAGACGCTTCCAGCTCCTCTCAGTCACAGTCACATGGTGCCACCCAGTGGTGACTGGTCAGAGGGAGACGTGCTGCAGCGCTGTACACACTGCTGTTCTCTTTCTAATAACCTTCCTCCCTCTCACATGGGGAGAGAGGCTCAGCACATTGAAACAAGTTACCACCATCAGAAACTGTTCAGTTCAATACAATACACTGCACACTTCCCCAGTTTTCCTACAGTTTTTAAATTCAATTATGAAAAGCTGTTAAATCTGCTGCTGCTGTGGTTAGGCCTGCTACATAATGTATTCATGTGTATGTGTGTGTGTTCTGAATTATTGTACATTTCTGTGCTTTTGCAAAACTGGAACAGAGAATTTGCTGAAGTGAGAAGCCAGTCTACGTTTTATACTCTTTTGTTTTTATTTAAAGGGATACTTCACCCAAAATCAATAATTCACCAATCATCTACTCACTGTCATGCCAAGGAAGGGTTTGGAGAACTTTCGGAGTCATCCAAAAGCCTCTGGAGTTCCAGGGGGGGTCCAGCTGGCAACAGATTTTCATATAATGGCGGTGGATAGAGCTCACTTTTGAATCGTCCAAAACACACACTATGAAACATCCAGATACCTCCTTACTGCTCGTCTGTACTGACCCAAGTGTCCTGAAGCCGCCACATGAAAAAGTTGTTCAGAAAAAATTTATGTGATCTCTGTTTTTATCCTTGTTGTTGTAGTAGCTCAGTGGCTGCGCGAGATTTGCTGCGAGTTGTTTTTCCATATTTACATCATATATCCAACGAACATCTCACAGCAAATCTTGTGCATGTGCACAAACATCAACAGAGCCACTGGGAGCTACTGCTACAACAAGGCTAAAAACACAGATCAAATTCATTTTTTACGAGCAACTTTTTCATGTGGCAGCTTCAGGACACTTGGGTCAGTACAGACGAGCAGTATGGAGGTATCTGGATGTTTCATAGTGTGTGTTTTGGACGATTCAAAACTGAGCTCTATCCGCCGCCATTATATGAAAACCCGTTGCCAGCCGGACCCCCCCGGAACTCCAAAAGTGTTTTGATAACTCAGAAAGTTCTCTGAACCCTTCCTTGGCCTGATGGTGAGTAGATGATTGGTGAATTATCGATTTGGGGTGAAGTATCCCTTTAATTTAACTAGTATCTAATGACAGCATTATGTTTTTACACTTTTTAAGTTGTTGTCCTGTTTCTGGATGGGATGTATTCTATTATAATGGAGTACTCTTTTTTTCCCACGGTGCTGTAGTTTTGCTGTTCACAGCGTCACACTCTGTATTTGTTGTGTGTCTCTACAGTCGGGTGATGACGTACAGGGAGCACGGAGCCTGGGTGGTCAAAGCTCATCTACAGAAGGAGACAGACGGACACATCATCAGTGTCAGGTACACACTCTACTCTCCTATCAGCTGCATTACAGTATGTAACTCTGTCTGGTTTTGGTTTCCCCCACCTTATTTACTTTGATGCTCTCCACCAGTGTCAATGGAGACGTTCGATTCTTTGAACCGCGGGCACCGGACTCGGTCAACGTGCTGCAGACGGTGAAAGGGTTAACGGCCCTGGACATCCATCCACAGGCCAACCTGTTCGCCTGGTGAGTTTGTCTGTGTGGATAAAGATCATCAGCTGTTATTAACTTCAAGATCAAATCCTCCATTGTTTCCCATGTGAGCAGAGATATTGATTTCCTGTGTTAACATTTGAAATGACATGTGGAAGATGATTTATTTATATACATATGATCCAGACAGAAGAACATAGAACTGATGTCTAACTGTGAGGTCAGAATTCACCACGAGGGAAACGCCATGATTTCATTTCAACCTCCTGTCAGAACTCTCTCCTCTTTTTCTCTCATGGTTGTTTTTCCTCCAGTGGATCGATGAACCAGTTCATAGCTGTCTACAACGCCAACGGCGACGTGATCAGCAACATTAAGTACTACGATGGCTTCATGGGACAGAGGATTGGGGCCATCAGCTGTTTAGCCTTCCATCCTAACTGGGTAAACAAACACCCACCATCACACTTCACTATAGAATTCACACACGTTCATACGCACGGCTGAAGATGTCAAACATTTTGTAATAATAACAATGAATATAGTTAAATCTGTAATGATGTGTGATATTTTATTGGTTGATCATGTTCTGTGTTGAAACAACCTTAAAGGGATAGTTCAACATTTTGGCAAATTGGCCCATTGCCATAATCCCTATAGTTTTAGGAGTAGGTTTGTTATCTTTAATTGTTGGTGCAAGCTATTTTTAGATCGGCAGAGCAGAGCTGCAAGCTGGACAAGTCATTTTTTGAGGCAAATACAAACTGCCCCCGACGGGAACGCGCATCAGCGGTTTTGCATGAATTTCCCTCTAAAACAACTCTGTCTCATAACGTTCCGTTATTATCTCATAGCGTGGTGAATGTGCAGGTCACAACTTGTCCACCAGAGTGTTTTGGAGTTGTTGGATTGTGTATTTTATGAGTTTGATGAGGAAAACCAAGAAATCCCATTAGCCTCCGTAGCGTAGCTCTGAGCAGCTCACGGCTCTGCTCTGACGTTCTAAAAATAGCTTGCACCGACATTTAAAGGTAACTACTGCTAAGTATAGGGATATTTGCCAAAATGTTGAACTATCCCTTTAACATCACTAGGCACTACACTGAATCTGTGATGTAGATGTTGAGGTGTAACAAGTAACTAAACTTCTCTGTAATGTAGTGGAGTGAAAATGGAAATGCTCATGAGAAACAACCTTTGAAAGCTGCACGAATCATCTTCTTCATGTAGACATGTAAAATATGTCCATATTTATCAAATCAGTCCACATGAAGGCCTCAGCAGAGTCGGGCGTACAGTGAGCAGAGCAGACATTTCATGTTGGCAGCTGTTTGAGGTTTCATAGGCTTTCATAGTACCAATTTCCTACGTTTCTCATGCCAATTTCCTACGTTTCCCACAATCCATGCATGCTGTTTACACTTTCTGCTTCATGGTCATGTGGGAAGAAGAAGCAGAGAAGGTGGTAAAGAGTCACTAGATGCAACAAGGGATGAGGAAGGGAGTTCATAGGCTACAATGGTTGTGCAATATGTTATTTTATACATCATTATATACAATATACATTAATTGTGTAGGTCATGCAATATGTAGCTATGTGGGGGTCATCATGTTTCCACAATGAGGGCATGTGTTTTGATAGAGACAGAGTCCAAAACACATTATCCCACAGGGACATTAAAGTATATTGAATTGAACTGAATTCATAATGTGTAGTATTTATAAAGAAAAACACTTTCAATACTTCAGGATGAACGGTGGAAAGTTAGACGATGATGATTGTTTTTCCCACTGCCCATGAAGTTAGCACAAGCTTTATTTAACTAGTTCCATCAGCAGGCCTGTAAGGTGATGACATTAATACAACATGCTGCATAATATTGTGAACAGGAATCTGTCAGCAGACCCCCTCCCTCTCTCACAATGTGAACCCCGTCCTCTCTCCCTGTCTCTCTGCAGCCTCACCTGGCGGTCGGCAGCAACGACTACTACATGTCCATCTATTCAGCCGAGAAGAGACTCAGATAACACACCAGCATCCATCACCCTCCTCCCCCCACCCAAAAACCACCACATATGACTTCTGACCCTGAGCCTCCAGCTCCGAGTTGTAAATGACTTTTTTTGTTGTACATATGCAATTACCACCCTGAATGTTATAGTGATGGCTGCTGACAAAAACTGCTATGAACGACTATATATTATTATTATTATTCTCATTGTTTAATCATATTCTTATTATGAAGCTAATGATTGTAGACTTGGCTGTGCGGAGGAGTGTGTATATTTAAATAGCATATATAGAAGAAGAGAGGTTCTATTTTAAAGACGTGGTACCCAGCCATCACCAGGGCTCCTCCTCCTCTCCGCACAGTAAGCATCACTACCTGAATGAACTGTGGCCCCCCCCGGAAACAGATCTCGCAAGAGAGGGGGGGGTCTCTCAGAGGAAAACACACTCACTGGTGCAGGAAACACGGACTCACCCTCCACTGGACCCTGGTGTGTTTATCAGTTCGTTTTAACGGCCGACTCTCAGCCAAAGGACACAGAGTTTTGCTACCCGGCAAGACGTTTGTCGGGCGGCGTTGGACTGTGCTCGCTCCTGCCCGACACGTCGACCGGGCGGACATGATGCGTGTGTTTGTATGTGTGTTAAATTATAGCACAGCTGTGCCCCCACAGTGGGTCTTCATAGCCTTGGACTTGAAGCCCAGAAAGATGCCTGCTCTCATGCTAGAACGTCTCCCTCTTGCTTCCCCCCGCCCCCCCGACCCCCAGCGTGCCAAACAATAATCATATTCTCCACGCAAAGCCCCTGTTGTTGTGGCTCAGAGGAGTGTTTCTGTTGGTTTATTTGTTTTTTCTTAAAAGATCGCTTGTAACAAGGGAAAGCGTCCGTTACCCCTCCAGTACGACGCACACCCTTCTATCTAGCACAGTGAGAGGAGGTGTAGATTGATAGAAACGAAGCATCCAGTCCTACAGGGAGCCTGCAGCACCTGCCTGCCCTGCAAAGCAATAAAAAACTCCCATGATTCAGCCTCAAGCTCCTCCCCCCTGTTGCCAAGAGAAACGTCAGCCTCAGTTTGAAGGCGACAGCAGCATAGCATGTCATCAGCAGCTGAGGATGGTCAAAGATCTGACCTGCAGTGCTCCAAGGTGCCACACACACACACACACCTTTGTTTCTTTTTATGTACTTAAAGGGATAGTTCAACATTTTGGCAAACTGGCCCATTGCCATAATCCCTATAGTCTCAGGAGTGGGTCGTTACCTTTAATTGTCGGCGGAGCAGAGCCGCGAGTTGCTCAGAGCTACGCTACGGAGACTGATGGGATTTCTTGGTACACAATCCAACAACTCCAAAACGCTCTGGTGGACAAGTTGTGACCTGCACATTCACCACGCTATGAGATAATAACACAACGTTACGAGTTGTTTTTGAGGCAAATGCAGAGACTGCTTGCCGAAAAACGGGGGCAGGTTTTGCATGAATTTCCCTCTAAAACAACTCTGTCTTGTAACGTTCTGTTATTATCTCATAGCATGGTGAATGTGCAGGTCACAACTTGTCCACCAGAGCGTGGACAAACTCTGTGGATTGTGTATTTGATGAGTTTGATGAGGGAAACCAAGAAATCCCATTAGCCTCCGTAGCGTAGCTCTGAGCAGCTCACGGCTCTGCTCCTCCGTTCTAAAAATAGCTTGCACCGGCAATTAAAGGTAACAAACCTACTCCTAAAACTATAGAGATTATGGCAATGGGCCAATTTGCCAAAATGTTGAACTATCCCTTTAAGAGATAGGTGTGTTTCAGTGACAGGACACATATGAGCTGAATTCTGCCACTCACTACGTTCAAATCGAAAGAACACAGTGGTTCCAAAAAAACTATTAATTATTTATTTCAGCCTGTGTGTGTTGGATGATCTTTTTTTTCTGTAAGACAAGCTGAAGTTGACGGCGACAGCTTGTCCAACACACTTAGGAGGCGTCTTTCCTCTCGGAGGTCAATACACTGTCGGAGCACGCAGCAGCACTGTAGGTTCAGAACTTTCAGGTCATGTGATTGGTTACACAGAGAGACAGCTGCCGGCCCACAGTCTACACAGAAAACCCTCTGTGAGTTTTCTTTTCTTTTTTTTCCCCTCCTCCCCGTCTTTGACTTTTATTTTGGTTTGGTTTGAATTCCTTGAACAAAGACAGAGGTATGAAATGTGCCGCTCACTGTTTCAGTCAGCGTCCTATATCTCACACAGGTTTTGTCAGAAGCCACCTCACAAGCCGCCGTCGAGCGGCTGCTGTCGACTCTAATGTCATTTTGGTGCTGTTTAGTGAAGACGCCCCACTTATTTAGAAGTTATTTTTCCTTGTTTTGTGCAGTATTACCATGGATGTGCCTCTTCTCTGGGGCTGCAGCTTTGCTTATTTAGCTTTTTTAATCTTTTTTTTCCTGTTTTGTAATTTTATGTTTTTAATTCTGCTGGCATTTTGTTTGCCTTGGCCTCAGTAAGGTGGCAGGAAGAGAAGAGTGGGGACAGCCTTACCCTCACACAAACACACACACACACCTTATCACTCACTGCACTTAAGTCTTTCCTGCCACGCCCCCCCCCCCCCCTCATGCCAACTACCCTAACAACCGCCCCCTCCTTTCTTTCCTTCTGCACCCTCCTCATCCCTCTGCACCAGACGTCCTGAGCTTTGCTTTTCCCAGTAGGAGTGGACTAGTGGACGCAAAGCGAAGTGAACTGGGAGCACACACACACACACACATGCACACACACACCCACCACACAGGCTGTGTGAGCGGCCCCCCACCATCCCTCCCATCACTGAGCACTCTGTGGTTAAGCAGGCCTCAACTGCTTCACTGGCTCATCATTGGCTCAGCCAAAACCAACGGTTTGGCTGTCAGGCCTTTGCTCAGACACACATCCACTCATAAGTATCCTTCTTTGAGTTTTAAGATTTTAGATCTGGAGAAAAAGAAGAGACTTTAACAAAGTAGTAAGAGAGGAAAAATGAAAACAATCAGGTTTGTCTCTGTGACTTTAGATTGCTTTGCTGACCGTGGTTTATAAGACAGCAGATGAAATCAGTGAAATAAACCAAATACAACACTGAACTCTGCCTCTGTGATTCTCAATGGAAACGTTGCTGTGACTTCATCCTTCAGTCTGAACTCTGAAACTTACACATTGGTCTTTTCACTTTTATATGACTTTTTTCAGAATATTTTATTGTGTTTTGAACTAAATTTGAAATATAAATGTTTAACTACAATCAATGAAAAACAGTTTTTTCAAAAGTGGTATGGCCAGAAGCCTCTGTTGACCACCTAGCCCAAGACCGAGTCAAGACCAAACCAATACGAGACCATTTTCAAACCATTACTGTATTCAGTACATAATAATCATGTAGCTTGATATTTACATTATTCCTCCTCAGCTAAAAATAAACGATCTTTTTATATAAAATCTAAACCATATTTAAGTTAAACAAAGTTTAGATTGCACAGAAGAACACAGCACAGAACCTGCTGAAGTCTCCTCCCACTGTTGACTCTGGCGACACCATAGATGGTTACACAAGCAGATATTTTAGTAGAACAATTTGAGCGAGTGACAGAGAGACTTTGCAGTTAAAAAGAAAACGTCATTGCAGGTGGTCTTGACTGGTCTTGAGCAAAAATCCAGCTCTGGACTGAGACCAAGACCTTGAAAATGTGGTCCCAAGGGTTAGGGTTACTACAACACTACCTTATTATTTATATGTCAAATTATGTGCTCTTAACAACAACTGAAATTAGAGGGAAATATTCAACATATTTCACAAAATGTATAAATCTAAATTGAATAAAATCTAAATTTTGTTTAATTTACATCCAATGTTGTATCATACAGAACTGTAATAGCCTACTCTATGACATAATGTAGCCTACATACAGTACTCACAAAAAGTTAGGGATATTTGACTTTCAGGTGAAATTTATGGAAAATGGAAAAAGTTGATATATCATGAAAGTCTGGCAAGTAGAAGTATGGAAAGGTCATTTCTTCATCTCTGACAATGTATTGAAACCAAAGCTACCAACAGTGATGGGTAAACCACAACAAAACGTGTCCATTAATAATGTCAGTATGTTGTCATCCACTTGTCTGTCTTTCTGTGACTCTTCAGTCCCTCTGTGTCTCTGTCCAACCTGCTGATGACAGTCTGAGCTCAGTGGAAACTTCCCTCTGAGGACATCCCATCGTCTGAAGCCTCCACATGTCCAGCTGCTGTTGATGGACTGTTATACAGGTGTGGTCTTGGTCTCATGATGTCAGAATGTGAACAGCAGGATGAAGACGACTGTTTCCAGCTGTTAACAGCGCTGTTCAGAACATGCAGTCACACCAAGAGGGACAACTGCTGAGTTGGTAGTTTTTCAGAAGACAATCATCACCACCCTCCACAGGGGTGGTAAGCCATAGAGGCTGGTGGCTTGAGGTACTTTGATGTGGTTAAAAAAAAAAGGTTAATTATCAACAGGGATGACTGCAGCCACGAGGAGGTCATCGATCAAAGCCAATTTAAGAACTTTGGAGAACTTCACAAGGAGTGGACTGAAGCTGAAGTCAGTTCATCAGGATTGACATCTTCAGGGAAGTGGGCCACAACTGTCACATCCCTGATACCAAGACACTCCTGGACCAGACACAACAACAGAAGCATCTCACCTGGACTGAGGAGACGAAGAATGAGACTGTTGCTCGGTGGTCCAGAGTCCTCTTTTCAGATCATTTCATTTGGAACAAAAAAACAATGGGCCTCATTCACGAACCGTTCTTAAGAACAAATTTGTTCTTAAGTCCTACTTTAGAAGTTTTTACGGAGATTGTGGCATTCATGAATGTTTTCTTATCCAGAATTTGTTCTTAACTAAGAACAAAATCTACGAACAGTCAAGAGTATACTTACGCACTTTTAGGTGCTGAGACTTCTGCAAAAATAACTGATTGTTCTGCAGGTGTATGATATTATATTATTTGAATAAGAATAATTTTCTTATCTTTTATGATGTTTTTAATAATCATATATATTAATAATAATAATTGACAAATCATTGCAGTCTCTTAAAAAACATTATAGACACTTAATTCATATCAGTTACTGCTGACGCTACTAAATATAGCCTAAATATAAATATAAAAATATAAACTAAATATAAGCTTTTTGTTTGTTTCTTTGTTTCATTCCTGCCGCAGTAGCGTCACTCCACTACTAAAGTTCTTTTTACGTTTGGAGTCTGGTGCTCCCTCCCAGATTTTCATTTGAGCATTTCAACTTTCTTTCTCACTCCACCTCCTCTGCTCAGTGCCTGTGGGTTGTGTGCACACGGCCCTGCAGTCTCATGCCCTTTTACGGGCATTGATGGGGCCGTTACCTATGCTAATCCTATGTTAATTAGACTGACCTGGCACACGCCCTCAACTTACGAGGAGATGGCATAAGAACACACCTGCGAACAATTCTGAGGCTTACGAACGCGTTGATGAATCTGACGTAGGGTTTTCTTAAGGAACTTCTTAAGAACAACTTAAGAAAGAATCTAAGAAGGTTCTTAAGAAGATATTGGTGAATGAGGCCCAGTGTCCTAGAGTCTGGAAGAGTGGAGAAGCTCACAATCCAAGATGATGAGGTCCAGTGTCAAGTCCAAGGTGCTGTGTCACCTGCTGGTGTTGGTCCACTTGTATTTTATCAAGACTAAATTTGAGGATGTTAGAGACCTTCATGTTTCTGTCTGTTGGTGAGCTGCCGTTTCCTCTTCTAGCAGGACTTGGCACCGACACACAGTGCCAAGACTGCTGCTGCTTGGTTTGCTGACCATGGTCTTCCTGTGACTAAGAGGAAGATGAGAAACACCCAACCCAGCAACACAGATGAGCTGACGGCCACTATCAAAGTAACCTGGGCTTCAAGAACGCTTCAGCAGGTTGATCACCTCCATATATCATATAAGTTCATAGGTTTTTATGTTATGTCCATATATGGAATACCCATAGTAAACATGCCAATCCACAGGCTTTTGGATAGATGCAATATATGTGTATGATGTAAGATTATATGTATAAACACACATACAGCAATCAGGTATAATATTATGACCACCTAACCTTATTGTGTTGGTCCCTTCTGCTGCCAAATACACAACAAGCTGTGATGCACTGTGTAATGTTATACCTGATTAGTGTGTTTGTTCTGAATGAGATAATGTCAGTCTATGTAAATTGTTACAATTTCTTTAAGGTTTCATATCTAATCTTTACATCTGTAAGAGCCAAATTATTTGGTGAAGATACAGCACAAATATTTAATCACTGATATGCTATAAAATATTCTATTTATCAATTTAATCAAGGAAGGGAAGAAGCAGTGACATTCATTCAGACTTTTGCTTTAATAGACTCAAATTGCCAGTGGGTGTTAAAGGGATAGTTCAACATTTTGGCAAATTGGCCCATTGCCATAATCCCTATAGTCATAGCAATAGGTTCGTTACCTTTAATTGTTAGTGCAAGCTATTTTTAGAACGGCGGAGCAGAGCCGCGAGCTGCTCAGAGCTACGCTATGGAGGCTAATGGGATTTCTTGGATTCCCTCATCAAACTCATCAAATACACAATCCAACCAACGAGATGGAGTTGTTTTTGAGGTAAATTCATGCTAAACCACTGATGCGCGTTACCGTCGGGGGCCGTTTTTCGGCAAGAAGTCTCTGCATTTACCTCGAAAACAACTCTGTCTCGTAACATTCTGTTATTATTTCATAGCGTGGGGAATGTGCAGGTCACAACTTGTCCACCAGAGCGTTTTGGAGTTGTTGGATTGTGTATTTTCATTTGTTGAGTTTGATGAGGGAAACCAAGAAATTGTCCGTAGCGTAGCTCTGAGCAGCTTGTGGCTCTGCTCCACCTTTCTTGCACCAACAATTAAAGGTAACAAACCTACTCCTAAAACTATGGCATACATCGGGATTATGGCAATGGGCCAATTTGCCAAAATGTTGAACTATCCCTTTAACATATGGATTTATTTATATATTTTAGTGTAGAGGTTTGGCTGACAGGATTACCTCAGCAACACAGGAATTGAAATTCATATGTCCGTACAGTATATTACAGTATATGACTAACCAGGGTCAAAGGTCAGTGTCCCAGTGGTTTAACAAGAGAATACATTATGTGAGTCATGATGGAAAGTGTCCCGTGATGGTAGTTCCACCTACCTGTCCTTTTAGAGCCAGGTTGAGTGGACACAGTTTTCAGTAGCTGTGAGATAAACTGAGTCTTCACCTCAGGAAATGTGCTCCGCTGCAGAGATTGTTCTGTGCCTGTCTTGTTTTTTTTTCTCTCTACCTGTGCCACCAGCCAGAAGCAGAGGTCGAAGGCCTGATAGTACTGCACCCCAAGCGCTACAGTATTATTGTGACTACCATTTCACAGACACACACACACACAGATGAGAGGAGAACATTCCACAATGGCAAAGGACCGGGCGGCATGAACATCCTGAGGAAACAACACTCACTTCCTGTCAAATTAAGCCAAGCCGACGGCTGCTCGGGGTGATAACCGCTGACTGGCTGAGGTAAAGCACCACCTCGGTGTCTGTTCCCGCCCAGCACACCCAGATCTGCTTCATCCAGACCGCTCACGAATCAGTTCACCTCCAGGACAGCCAGCAGCATCGGGAGCCTCGGCGTTCCTCGGACAGGATGGGCCTCCTGCTACTGCTCACCTCTGTGCTCCTGTCGCGCTGTAAGCCCCATGACCTTTGACTTCCTTCTGCAGGGACTCGTAGGATTTCGTCTTTTTGGGAGATGAGTAGATCTCTATTCTCTAATCTGGTGTTTTCTTATCTTGTCCCAAGACTTCCATCCAGGGATCGCAGTGGACACAATTCCACGTAAGTAGAATTATGTTCTACATGGATTAGTGTAAAATCATCTCTACAATGAATTTAGAATTATATCAGACAGTTTATTGAACTGACACTGGTTACAGGGGAGTCAGATGTCATTGCTTTACTTTCAATGGGTCTCATTCATGAAACGTGAGCAGCACGGATTTGTGTGTAAACCCTGAGCAGCGCAAATTTATGTGGATTTCCGCATTCATCAATCTTTTAGTAGTGCTGATTTTTTCGTACTCACGAAATCTACACCTGCTCCGGACTGTGTGTAGCGCTTGTGTAAATGTAGGAATGCAAATAAATACTGCTTGTCACTGTTGAAAATTACAATTTTAATCCGTATTACTCTCTCTCTCATGTTCAAAATACGCCGACGCCTTTGAAACACGTAATTTAAAGCAGAAGTAAGTGATATATTTGTGTTAATATAAGTCTTAAATAGTTATATCTTCCGACAGCAATCACTTACATAGAGTGTTTGGACCGAAACACGGGTCTGTCAGTCACTCTGCTCTGCTCTGAGCCGAGGAGAAAACATTTATCGTATCCTACAGTTTTTATCCAATGAGGAGAGAGAACGGCATGCAGGGCTGTGTGTGCAGCCAAGGAACGCCGTGAATGTGGCGACGTAGGGACGAGGACTGTTATGGTGCGTTCAAGGAAACTCGTATTTTTCCGACCGTGAAGTCGTACCAGTTCGATCTGGTACGAGTTCACGGGTCAGAAGTTACGAGTGGCCGTTATAGTGACTTTCACCGGTAAAACAGGTCGGAAAAACACGAGTGGGTTGCCTGAAACGCTACAAAGTCGTAAGTTGTGACTTGAAGCTGTAATTTACGATTTCAAAAGCCTGCCTGGAACGCAGCATTAGCGAAAACGACCGGACCACTTACTTCTGCTTTAAACATGACAAACAATTGGAAATATTTGGAGAGAGAGACGTTTTAGGGATCGGACACGCACAAACACGTCAAGGCTCCATCTAATGATGAAAATAATCTGATATAAAACCGGAAAAAACTTTTTTGTGTTGCTACACGCTCGGGTGGCACACTTCACCCTGCAGCAGCGCAGTCAGCACCGGTTTGGATGGAGCTGTGACAGACGGCTGGTGCTTCTGTAACAATATAACCTGCCTATATAACTTCATGCTCCTCTACAGCTGAGGCTGTGAAGAGCCTCCTCCTCCCGTCGCTGCTGTAGCTCTGTAGTTTTTTTTTTTTTTTTTCATGTTTCATATCGAACTATTCTGGCTTTACTTCTTAAACGGTTCTTTAATAAACCAAGGATACTTAATTCACTAAATCTGTTTCTTCCTTCCAGCCTTTGACCTGTCCCAGTCACACCACTACTAACAGAAGATAATTAAATATTTTTTCTGGACTCCACTTCACCCAAAATTACTTTGATCCGCGATCTCTCTCTTTTTTCTCTCTCTCCCTCTTTCCTCGTTTGCGTCATGGCCGCAGGTGAGCAGGATGCACCTACCTCCTAATATGGTGGTCAGGATCTCCTTATATGGCTATTCATGTATGGAGATCCATGCTAATTGCTGATCACCGGGGGCGTGTTGTTAGGTTGCGATGGGTTGGCATTCATGAAGTTACACACGTGTTTACGATCAAATCTGAGTTTCCCGCACCGTTCATGAATCCGGAGTAGAGTTTTAGTAGAGTGAGCTTTTATGTGCAAATCTACACACAGATTTACTCACGTTTCATGAATGAGACCCACTATGAGTAAAGTTTCAGATTTTTCAAGCAGCTGTTGGCCAGTAAAAGACAAATGGAAACAGTGCTGTCGTTATCGGAGCTTTCTCACCATTGGTGTCTGCTGTGGTGGAAAAGTTGTGGCAGGAAAAGTCACACGCCTCCCTGTTGGTGATGGAAGGCATGAGTCAGTTCAGATCAGCTGTATGAGGACAGAGGTTTTTGCTTGAGTTGGGGCCAACTTATCAGGTGTAGACTGGAGGTGGAGGTCGTTGTTGGAGTGCCTGTGTGGCTTTTGTTATATTTCTGGCGGCTTCTCAAATGACTGATTTACTCTACGATCTGCTCTCAGATTGTTTTTTAGAAATCATCCGAAAAGGGTTTAAGGAAAACAGAAAGAAAATCAACTTCATTAATTGAAATTGTATCACCACTGAGATGTACTGTAAAGCTAACCTTTCCAGCATAGGTCAGAGAGGTAAAATAAATAAATAAATAAATAAATAAATAAAGTGAAAATAGTAATAGTGTACATTTTTAAGAGCTTTCTGAGCACATGTTGGAATTGTAAGTTGGTGATGCATTTTTGTTCTGATCTTACTTTTTAAGGTTAAGAAAGTTCTGAAATTATACTGATAAATTGGGGGGTGGGGGGTTACCACTGGAAAATGATCGCCTCACACATCTTTACGCCTATAGCTGTTACTGTTAACTAAACAGAAAAAAGGGAATTTTGGCACAAATAAATGTGCCAGAACCCCCTGCAATGATCTCCTGTTGGTATTCACTTTGGTTCTGAGTTGCTTGGTTGATTGGATGATTGCAAAACAACACATATTGGCAATTTTTTTTTTACACTTTTTTTCCTTTTATACTGTCGGGGACCTCATGTGGAAGATGATCCATAGATAGTTTTGAGCTTCAAGTGCTTCAGTCACAGGTGTATGAGTGGTCTGTTGTGGGTCCAGATCTCAACACAACCAAACACTAGTGGGATCAGCTTGGGTGTGATGTACATGCTATACCAACACAACCACGCTGGTTCAGCAACTCCTGGTTAAGGACAGCAAAATGTGGCCATTGTGACCAGCATGAGGAGGAGGAGCCCGGCTATTGTGGTTGTTGTAACTGTACTTTATTCTTTTTTTTCTTTTCTTTTTTTTTTCAAAAGAAAAATAAAATAAAGAGGAAAGAGAGAGAGAGAGAGAAATACATAGAAAAAAGAACACATAACAAGCAGAACACGGCACATCTTCAATATTTAATGGTCATTATAAGATGAATACTATAAACAAAAACATATAAGAGCAGAAAAAATAAATTAAGTAGGTAGATATACTGTATATAAAATCATATACTCGTTCGCACTGTGAGGTTTTATACAATAGCCAGTGTCTATGGGCTCACATCACCAAAATTTCAAAATTTCATTTAAATTCAAATTTATTGACAGACGAAAGGACACTTGTGGCCCCCAGGATGGCAACCAGAGGGTACCAGGTTCTTAGAACCTCAGAAAAACACTGAAAACAACTCTTGAGTATTTGAATGAAGTTTACTACAGTACATGCCCAGAAAGAATGTGCTAGAGTACCTATCATGGATTTACATCGGTTACATATTGGTGGGACATCAGGATAAAATTTGTGTAGCTTTTCCTGTGAGTCTGTGGCGTGCTTTAAATTGTATTAGGTTGTGTCTGGTGTTAACTGAACACTTTTGTACATTTTATAGACATTCTACCCAAATTTCATAGTTTCTTTCCATATTCAACTCGTCTGCCCATGCCTTTTTAAACCTCCGTGTTCACCGGAGCTCCATCATGAAGCATTCGATAGAAAATTTTCTTGAGAGTATTATATTTATTCAAAACAAGTTTGGTAAAAAAAAAAAAATCACAAAATCTCTAATCTGTAAATACCTGAAAAAACTTAAGGCAGGTATTCCATATTTGGCTTGTAGCTGTGTAAATGAGGCAAATTTTCCCGCAATATTCAAATCATTTATGTTATTAATGCCTTTCTGTTTCCAAGCAGAGAAAGCAATATCCTTCAGGCCAGGTATAATAGCATGATTTTCACAAATTGGAGTATCAATATACACTTGGGGCCTAGCTGCACTTTATTCATTTGTCAGTCTGAGTGTGTAAGTGTGTAATGTGTTGTTTTTTTCCTTATTACTGTGGGTGTGTGCAATCATCCAATCACCAAGCAGCTCAGAACAAGAGTGAACAGGAGAATATTGCACTTAATTATTTGTGCGCTACCCACACGTTTAGCTGTGTTGCTCATTCCATGGATGCAAGATCCTTACAAGTTGTATCTCGTTGTAAAGGTGACTAATCAGGCTTTCCAACGACATAAAATACAAACCAACTGGTATAATTACAGAGTTACAGGGCAACTCCTCAATCTTTTTGAGGAGTTTGTAACTGTTAATACAGTATCTTGTGGGTCTCCTTGGTGGATACTCCTGCTTTTTCTTTTTGGAATAAGCCAAATGGGTTGTGTTTGAATCTTTGGTGATATAATAGACAATGCATTTTACTGAATAGTAATTATAGCTGTCTGATGATCAAAATATCATAACTTCCCTCTGTAATATAGTGGATTCAAATCTTATTTTATAATAGAAAATGTAAATAGGCTACTTGAAGAAATGAAGAAATCGTACCCAAATCAACATGCAAACCAAGAGGCTGATCTGTTTCCCCAGCAGCTCTGCAGCTCCTGCTGGATGATGCTGTGTGGGCTCAGAAATCCTGATGGGTCCCCTGTGGGACCCGTTTGTCTAACAAAGAGCTTTCCCTGCCTTGTTCAGCTTTGTTTACTTCCTCACAACAATCCCACTCTTAGTCACAACAGCAGCCTGTTGCCTTTAGTGCCTGACCATATGGATGATGTGGTGGGGAGGCTTAACATACTCGTGCAGATGCTTTGTCTTCCTGCCACACTGCCAAAAACTGAACTGGCACTTTTGAAAGTTTCTCCAATGCGCTCTACACTCTGGTTTCAAGTGACACCAGAGGCTGAGAATTAAAATATCCTGAAATATAAGCGTGATTCGACTGAAAAGTTTACTCAGGAGAAGAGGAGGATCCAGAAATAAGATAAATTAGAGAACAATAGAAGCATTGTTTAAGAGTCTGACTTGAGAGGATGCTAACAAGAGTCTGATGACATTCCATTCTAGCACGTTAGCGCAACATTTCAAGGTGAACATAGAAACAGACTTTATAGAGATGTCAAGAAAACTTACTTACTTTTTACTTTTTTTTTTTTTACTTACTTTACTTTTTAACTTAGTCCCACATCCACAGTACACTAGCCAGAGTGAAACTTTATTTAGCATAACGTTTCTAAACTCAAGAAAGTACAAAATCTGTAGAAGCTAAAATATTATAATAAATATTATTCATATTATTCAAAGATTTGTTAAATGGAAAATATTTAGGCATGTAGGCTACTCTCGATGTATCTAAATTCAAGAAAATTAAAATGTTTAACAGCTACAAGGGTCTAGGCCTACAAACAACATTTTGTAATCATCCAACCAGAAGAATCAGACAAAAAAAAGGTTGAGTGAGTGAGTGACACTATTGGTCAGACAGCATGTTGCAATTTTCTCATTGGTTGTTTCTCTTTCAAAACAAGTGTCAGCTCCATTGAGTATTTTATACAGCATTTCTAATCTTTTTTTTTTCTTACTTCTCTCCCTAGCTTTCGTAATTAGAGATATTGTCTTGTCCATTGAGCCTGGTGGTGATGTGTCTCGAGGTACCAACGTGACTTTGAGGTGTCAGGCCACAGTCAGCATCTCAGGGCAGGGGGTGTTGAACCGTGAGTACACTATATACAAGGGCTACGACCAGATCCACACCATGAACTCCAGCACCTCGGAGGATCTGCTGTACGCGCTGCCTGACACCAGAGTCTCTGACACTGGGACATATTTGTGTCAGATCAACATCAAGGGCCAACAACAGCGCAGTAAACATGAAACACTCAAAGTCACAGGTTGGTATGTTTTTGGACACAGTATTATCATTTTTTTTTAATATTAGAGGTTCAGGTGCATTTGGATAATTTTGGATTTAAATCGTATTATTGGAGCAATAACAATGGAGATGATTCTTCCACCAGTATCTGAGCTCATTTCTCAACTTTTGGGTTTCCAGGCATGGAAAAACCAGTTCTTCAGCTTAGCAAGCATGAGGTCAGTGAAACAGAGGAGGTGTATGCCACATGTTCAGCGACCGGCGAGAAAGGCAAAATTGATTACTACTTCTTCGACAACGACTTTCGACATTTTCCGGAGCAAAAGGACGACTTAAAACCCTATGCCACGTTTCGCTTCAACGGTGGCACCCACAGAATTCATTGTACCTACACTGTCGCAACTTCAAACGGAGAAACACTCAAGTCTGAAAACAGCGACTCTATCAATGTGACAGTGACAGGCAAGTGGTGTTTTGTAATTCTTATGCCTCTTAAAAAATGTTGCACTGTTCTCAGGACTTTTTCTTCACTGGTTTTGTCTCCTTAGAGCGTTTCCCTGCACCAGTTTTGAAGATTGACCCCAGCACCAACATCTATGAAGGAGATCATCTAAACATCTTGTGCACCACCAGTGGCTATGTGGGCAGCTCTATAGCACCCTCCCTAGTTCTCAGCCATGGGACCAAGCTTCTTTCTATGGGAAACAACAAAGTTAACCACAGCATGATTATACTGGCAAAGGACGCCCTGGACTTTGAGTGCAGACAAAAGATTGGTCAAGTTTACAAAATCGCCACAAAAATGATTTCAGTGACCGGTGAGTAGAGGAAAGGAGAAGTGCCTCCTGGTTTTCACATGATGAATAGTGACTACTGTTGTCTCTGCTTTCATGGAAACTACATCTAAGGTGGAAAAAAAAGTGATATCGCAGTTAATTTCACACAAAGCTAGCATTGTTTTAACAGTGATGCTACAGTGGTGTGTGTTTGGCTGATTAGCATTGCATGCTGGGGATGTAACCTTTATACTAAGCACTAGCTAGCAAAAAGTGGAGGATATTATTAGTTAGATTAACTTGGCTTTTTATTTCACAAAACACATTTTCATGCCAATTTAGTTCCTCATACAAATCAGCATATATAGCAATATCAGTGTTGATAATGATTTTGTGGTGCTTATTTGATCTTTTTAAATCTGTCCACAGAGCTATTTTCAGCACCACATCTCACCATGTCTCCTGCTGAGGTCTTTCAAGGTGAATCTATGACAATATCCTGCAGGAGTGGGAGCATTGCTTCTGAAAGAATTCAGAAGGTGATTTACACTCTGGAGCCCCGAAACAGCAACCTGTCAGGTAGCCCTGCGCTTTCCGGAGTTTTTTCTGGCCGGGCTCCGTTTACAGAGTTCAACTATACCTGTGTAGCTCAAGCCAAGGGCATCATAAAACACAGTCAAACCCTGACTGTAAGACCTAAAGGTAAGCCTTCTGAAATCAATGGATTTTTGATACATGACTGAGATGTGCTATGTCAATCTTACATGTTTGAATACACCTGTGTCATAGAAGTCACAATGGCACACTTAAAGCAGAAGTAAGCGATATATTTGTGTTAATATAAGTCTTAAATAGTTATATCTTCCGACAGCAATCACTTACATAGAGTGTTTGGTCTGAAACACGGGTCTGTCAGTCACTCTGCTCTGCTCTGAGCCGAGGAGAAATCTTTTCTTCCAAAACGACCGGATCGCTTACTTCTGCTTTAAGAATAAACTAGAGCTAAAGGATTAAATGTGTTGCTGGTTGGCAAATTATCAACTGCACACACACACGCACAAAGAATACGATCAGTAACAACACCAGTAAACCGTCATAAACCTTCTCATGTTAGACCGCTCCATAAAACAGATTTTCTTCTCAAAGACAAAGAAATCTTACAACCACATCAGTTTTTAGAGTGTTAGATCACCTCTACATATTTTCAGTATTTATTTATTTTATTTTATTTATTTTTATTTCAAGTGTTGTATTATGTTGTTCTAAGTGAGAATTGTTACACAGTAGGCAACATGTGAGAATGAGTATGTGTGAGTATGAGCAGCTGCTGGCTAAGCAGTTTGTACGCACACAGCAATGAAAGAACATTAAAGCAGAAGTAAGCGATCCGGTGGTTTTAGCTAACTTTCTGTCAGCAGATGGAGTTAGCAGTCCCCGCCCTCGTCCGTACGTCACCACATTCACGCGCATCCCTTGGCTGCACACACAGAGAGGACCGCCCCTTTATGCTGTTCTCTTTCCTCATTGGATAAAGGTTGTAGGATACAAGGAAAGTTTTCTCCTCGGCTTACAGCAGAGCAGAGTGACTGACAGACCCGTGTTTCAGACCAAACACTCTATATAAGTGATTGCTGTCGGACTACTTATATTAACACAAACATTCCGCTTAGGCTACTTCTGCTTTAAGGATGACAACACTAGTTATTATTACCATTATTGTACTCTTATTCTTCTTATTATTATTAATGGGCTACTTACAGTCAGAGTAGCTGCGGACTGGTTATATTTTTTATTTTATCAATAGACTGACTATAGTTTGTACTGAGAGTTAACAAGCAAAGAAGTTGAACTGAGGGCAGATGGTGGAGACTTCATGAAGTGCTACGTATGTTGGTCAGTTCAAAGTAAATTCAACAACATACTCAATTTTGTGAATATTTACAGGGGGAGAACATCAAGAACCAATGTGTTGCCTTGCAATGCTGTGTATTGTGTGTGGACTGCAGCATGAAAATTGCTCTCTGTTTGCTGCAATCTGCACCCACTGCACTGTTTATAGTGCCAATATATGTGTTGTCTGCCTTAGTAAAAGCTTCATATCGAGTTGATTCATAAAGCTTCAGGGTTCCATATTATAAAAGATCTGTGTCTCCTCTGATTATAATGCAGGTCTGTGTTTATGAAAGTATCGAAGCCTTAGTTCACAGAGGAATTAACACAGCCCGTATTCAGAAACGGAACCATAAAATCAGCCATTCGGCCTTCTGTAACTTTGTGATGTCACAACAAAGCAGTCACTGCTCTTAGCTTCCTCCCACCCATCAGCAGGGTTTGGTTTCTCTGAGAAAGAATATGTGTGGTTACAACATAATCTTGCAGCGTTTATACTTTGATATTTCAGTGCACTTTACATCATGTCTATACTCCATTATTCCTTATTGTCACTATACTTTTCAACTCACCACTGCCCAGCAGAAGAGCATGTACGTACTGCAAAATAGACTTCAGTATGCCATGCTGAGGTACACAGGAACTTAGTGTGTTTTTGTTCTTCTGTTTTTTTTTAGTTTCTGTGTCTCGTCCAAAGATCTCAGTGGAGGGCAAAGCCATCCTGGGACAACACATGAAGATCCACTGTCACTCGGACAATGGCAGCTTGCCCATCAACTACACCTTGATGAAGTTTAACGACGACCTGGGCACACAAACCATCAGGCTGCCCGATGAGAAGGCTGTGTTCACAGTCACCATACACAATCCAGAGGAGATAAAAGCCTTTGTGTGCAAGGCTGAGAATAATCAGAAGCACAGCGTGCACAGTGAGAGACTCATCGCTGATGTCATAGGTATGTTTATCCATTTAAAACTGGTAGATTTTTATCCATTTAACACTGGTAGATTTTTTAAATTAGTCTCGTTAACACAGTTCAATAACTCCACATTACGTCATACATTATGTCAATAGTTTTGGGCCATATCAGCCTTACAAAATGCTAGGAGCAATTACAGCCAGTTTGTACAGTTGTCATAGACCTGTTAATGCTCAAATTGACATTTTCAGATGCAGATCTGATTGAGTTGTTATGTTTTGTGACACAATGAAACCTTGCCGTGAACTAATCTCATCCTCTTCCTCCATTATGCCCTCTCTTAGAGCCTCTGAGCCAGACCACTCTGACTGTCATCCCCACCTTATCAGACATCTCTGAGGGAGAGGACCTCTACCTGATATGTGGCACTAAAGGCACGCCGCCGGTCACCTTTTTCCTGTACCGTGTCGGCATTGGGCCGCCGCTGTTTACCAACATCTCTCAACAGAACAACACAAACTTCCTGGTCCCCAATCTGTCCAAAGCGCACAGTGGCACATACTACTGTAAAGCCCTCAACAATGCCAACAACGCATTCAGCAATAAGGTCACAATAGAGGGTGAGGCTGCTCTGTAGCAACCACATGCATGCAATATATGTATACATACATTTTTACACTTTTTTCATTTGGCACTGAGCTTTGGCTATTTTCTAAAACAAGAATATGAAACTAAATGTTCTGTGAATTATATTCAGCTATATAGAGATTTGACTTTTTAAAAATATATTTGCTAAAATTAGGAAATTTGTGGGTGCGATACTAAAAAAAAGATGTATTCATATTGTTATGATGATAATTAAGATGATGCATGTTGTTCGTCATGACTCCTAACTGAAACGTCTTACATCAGATAGGTCTGCTGTGGGAAAACTACAGTTGTTATTGGAAATGTTGGTGCAGCAAGGGATTGTGGAACAGTATTTTCTCCTTTCCTTTTAAAAGGAAAGTCCAGTGTTTCCTATGTTAAAGGAGACAAACAGTCAGCAGTGAAGCTCCTCTCCTTATCATCAGAGAACATGACCAGGTCTTATCATGACCGCTGCTCAGATACTTCCAGGTCATTTCACTCACATAGGAACCTTTCGAAATGAAACAACAGCCTTGAGATTGACATGATTTTTTCACTCAAGCTGAAGTATTTTGCTCCTACATGGACACATCTGCATTGTCTGAATCTGTTTGTCGTACCCACTCGTATCTTCCAGGAGGTTTTTATGCTCAACAGATTTGAAGTCTAATCATTTTGTCCAAGTGTAAATTTGTGTAAAAATGTGAAGGCATTCCCTTGAATTATGGCAAAATTGCTTTGGCAAAAATCATGTTTTGTAAGGTCACTGTAACCTTTGACCTTTGACCCCACCAAACTCTTATCTCTGACTGTCCCTCCCGTCTTTCCCTCTGTTTGTGCCTCCACAGTACACCTGGCCCTGTGGAAGAAAGCTCTGATCGTGGGCTCGTGTCTGCTGGTGGCGTCGGTGCTGGTGGTGATGTGCGTGCTGTACTTCAAATCCAGAAGAGGTAGAGAGACTTATAGTCCTCCAGCAACAACTCAGGCGTCCTTTGTCTAACTATGTATGAAAACCTTCTGCTGCCTACCCCCTCCTGCTCCTCTCACCTCTCCTCTCTAATTATAGGTAAAAAAGAAGCAGATGCTGAATTGTCAGTGTGAGTTGGCTCGATTACTTGCTTCCTCTGAATGTGACAGAAGTTCTGAAGAAGTTAGTGACAGTGTAGATCTTTTATCGGATGGCTTAGATGGCTGATGGTTTAGGCCTATTTCCTCTCTCTCTTATTTAATGACTTAAAAGAAGCACTCTGGCTGTTTTGCATGTTTGTACCAGAACAAGCACGCAGACTTCATATCACGACAACCTTATTCAGGTTTTTATAATGAATGTGTGCCCTCCAGGCGGTAATTACTTGAACATTTGCGTGATATGAAGATCAGCTTACTCGAGAGACTCATCATTTCTGGTTGGTTTAAGAAAGGTCTGACACAGTTTGAGAGTCAGCTACTGAAATATGTCTTTCTCATACTGGTTGCCTGGCAACCTGACAGTAATGAAAGATTCCAGGATGTGGCTGCTCCCAGCCTGTAAAAGAAGAAACAGACAAACGAATAAACAAACAATGGACAGTAACAGATATCAAATCAAAATTAAAAAAAAAAATGAGTTTGATAGAAACAGAACTGTTGTCTTTGGTATGCTGAATATGTTACACACGGTACAAGCACTAGTAATATACAGTACTACCACAAATTAGATGAGTTAGCCTAATGCAATAGCCTAATTGTTACAAGTTTTAGGCCTACAGTAATGTGTAGGGTGTACGTGTGTCAGTTACTATATCTGTACATTGAATATACGTATGTACACAAAAAGAAAGCGTTACTAGACTTTAAAGGTACCAATACGAGCTTTTAACCACAAGTGGCACAACAGAGCAATGGTTTGATGAGCAGGTCCCTTGTTTGTTCGTATGCCGTGCACATGAGCTACATTCCCATCAATGGCTTCATGCTATTTTATGAATCTACAAGTGGCACTTATGCACCAATGAAATAGAATAGAAATCAGTTGCCTTTAGGCATTTAGTAGCTCTTTTCTTGGCTTCACTGCTGCTGACGTTATTTTCACCATTTCCCAGGAAGCCATCCTTGGCTCTTATGACAGTGACATGACTCAGGTTTTTAACACAGCCACAGGTAGCTTGGTTTTACTTTTCTTCAGTGTACCACTGTCGTTGTCATTATTACCAGCCATTCATCCATCATCTAACGCCTCAACAGTCATTGCATGTTTCCTTGCCATCCCATCCTCTATGTTATACTATGCATGAAGAACTCAAGTGGTGGTGATGTGGCTTTGTAACTGTCCATGATGTTGTAGATATCCTATTCAAGTTTACATGCATGCACAATGTGTGTGACCATGGTGTCTTTGTCATCTCTGTCATCTCTGCATGTATGTGTTGTTGTCTAGAGATTATAGAGGTAGGAACAGTAGAATTTTGTTAGAATACAGTTACTATAGGAAGTAAAGTAAACTCCAACATAAAAGATGCTTCAGTGATTAAATCATAGTACACGGCATTGATTGTCAACTGTTGCAAACTGCTTAGAGCGCCCATTATCATCTTCTTCCAGGCGCAGCGTCACTTTTTGATGGCATGGAGGGGAGAGTGACCAATGGGACAGGAAATAGCGTGGCGTCGCTTCACACTGACATCAGCAAATGGAGCAGCTACAGCCCCCCAGCCACAGTGTAGAGATGCCCCGCAGTGGGAGGGACTTGAATTGAATTCAAAAGAAAAAGAAGGCCTAAGAAAAGACTTTGAGCACAAAAGTGGAGAGAAAAGAAAGAAACAGTTTGTGATCACTGATGAGTGAAAAGGAGGGGTGTTTTAAAGATGAGATATAAACCAGGACCCGCTGCTCCCTCTCCCCTCCTCTTGCAATCTAGATTACTTTTAATTTACACTTAACATTACTATCTTTGCCACCTATGTCTCTGTGATTGCATGTTGTTTTATGTTGCAGCTGCTCTGTTTGTCTCATGTGCATGTACAAAGAGGGTTGGTGACAGATTAACTTGTAAACATTTTATCACCATCACAGGAAATGTGTGTATATATTTTTGGTTGATCCCTTGACTGACTGGAGTCGGCACTTGTAGAATAAAGATGTTGGTTTTATTTAGAAATGTGTCACTACCATTCATTCTACTGCAGTTTTTGCCTCTTATTCTAAATTCTTTTGTAGTACAAAAAAAAAAAAAAACATTTCCAAGAACATGTTAAGGATTTTTTGTTTCATTTAAAAGATTGTTTTGATTGGTGCAACCCGCCGTGCTGCAGTCACAAGAGAAGAACACCAGCATAATATGAAGTTGATTCATTTCCTTGAAATGGAATGCACAACAGAGACTTCCTTAAAAAGTTGAAACAATGGAGGCTGCAAGAAACTTCCTCTGCTGGCACAAAGCAGGTTGAGGCGGTCAGTGTTGATAAAACTGGTGGTGTTGGGGGGGGTGGAACTTATTTTGTTCGAGGCCAAACAAGTTTAAATGCATGCAGCAGGTGGAGGAAATTAATCACATGAGATTTAATTGAGCTGTGTGAGATTACATTATCAAATGGGAAGTTGTTTTTGCCAGAACTTATTGTGTAGCAGTTGCTCAATTAACAACGTATTGTGCACGAGGCAGTGGAAGGTTTCTGTGTGTACCAGATGAAGAACTGAAATGTGCTCCTCATTATTGGTTTAATGACAAAGCCTCCACTGAAAGCCAAATGGTACAGATGTCCAAAAGAAAAGTTTAACTCATCTTTCCTTTGCTTTTATAGTTTAACTCATCTTTCCTTTGCTTTATAACAGAATTTAACCTTAGTATCTTGTTTTGCTCATGTAATTATTTATTACTAACTTCCTTGCTGAGAGTTAGAGGAAAACATTCACCCTGGACTCAACCTGTAGCTGTATGAAAACTGCAACAATGTCTAAAAGTCCAGCTCTGTTATTTTGACACTTTATTCTGTATGAATTAAACAAAGCAGTTTAAAACATGGCAATTATCAAAATAGGCATGCTAACTTTTTCCATTTTGGTGGTCTTTATACTAGGCTAAGCTAACCAGTTGATAGCTTGTTTGGAAGCTATCACTTTTCTCCTCTAACCCTCAGCAAGAGAGCAAAGAACTATATTTGTCAGAAAATGAAGTGTTTTACACCTAAATAGCCAGAGATATGCCTCTGGTTCTGTAATTGTCAATATTTTACTGTTAAGTACTTCAATTAAAGGAGCTATTTGCAAGTTTTGCTATTGCTGCCTAGCCAGTGTAAGCATTAACAGCTGTTTACTCATGTGTCCCACCCAGAACTTCAGCCATGGCTGCAACATGACATGAGGTCAGTGCAGCTTCACAGCGCTGCTTTGTCAGGGTAGACTGGACTCTATGGTGACTCTGTATTGTGACAAGACAGTCCAGTTGGATGGTGGCTAGCTGGTGTAATGAAAATAAATAAAGGCAATACAAGAGTAATGTTTACATTGCTTTCTACCGCTGAAGATGTTGGTGAGTAAAGGAATGAAGTTTGATGCAGAACTTGCTACGTCTCTCCTAGACTGGTAAGTATAACAGCTGTTCATGTTAATACAAGCTGTATCAATTGCAACAACTCACAAATAGCTCCTTAGAGGTAGATTGTTATTCTGATCTTGTACTGGTGCAGATTTTCTAGGACGTGATCAAAGTCTTGGTTTGGTCGTCTGACTTGATGTCTGTCTTTCTGTGTCTCATAGTGAAGGCAGTCCGGACTGCAGTCAGTGTGTGGAGTGAGCGACCACCTGAAGCAGGTGAGCAGTAGCTACTTGTAATCAGTTTACCATCACTGCTTACACTAAAAAATATTGTGGGATGGCTGCCTAACTATAGCTTCATGGATGAAAATCCTAGAGACCTTTGGGTAAAATGGTGGTAAAACCATGATATCTAGCATTCAGATTTTAGATTTCTGTGCTCACTCGCTCTCTTGCACTACCCCTCCCGTCGGCACAGTGACGGTGGCCTCCGGGGATTAAAAACTTGATTACCACAACTGGGAGTAGCCTATTTCAGGAGCATGGAGCGATGAGGTGAAGATCTAAACCATTTTACAATGTCTGCTGATTCCCACTCCTTCTTTCTGCCTTCTTCGTCGTTGTTTTATTTATGAACATGAAACTCTTGAAACGTGCTCTCTGGCTGGCTGGATTTTTCGTGTGGGCTGACGGACAAACATGGCGGCGCAAGATGGCGACACTCTCTAAAGCAAGACCCTTGCTAATAGAAGAATTATAAGGCTACAAAAACCAAAGAAATTTTATTTTATAGCGATTATACACTACACTACACTTATAGCTACTGTACAGTATATTCAATAAACCCAGCCAATTATTACACACTGGACCTTTAATGTTCACCTTTGATAACACTGCAATATGTCAAACGTGCCTGATCATTCTCCTACAATTTGTGGTATTTGGTAGATGATTTTGGTTTCGTTGCATCTTTGGTGTTAATCAGATGGTTTAGCGTGTTTAAAGGGAATTTCTTTTATCATGTGCTCATGCAGCCAATGATGAGGTGAGCAGTGTGGTGTCCAGTGAGCCTGATGTGGAGTACACAGAGGTGGTGCATCCTCAGCCTACAGATGCTGCCAGAGGTAAACAATTTATACTCAGATACACAACCAAAATGTGTTTCCTATCTTTTTCTGCCTGTTCAGTAACTCCACCTTTAAACTCAGTTTCCTTCATACATTTTTCACTCTCTGTTTTCTAGCCACTCTGAATCTTCTCCCCCCACTGTCTCAAACAACACTAAACCATTTTCTCTGCTTTGACCACCACATTCCTATGGAAGTGATAAGACAATCCAGGGCTTCCTGGGAGGAGCCTAATTACCCATAATTAATATATTTCCAGGTTGTTGTAAAGAGCTAACTACTGGGATTTCCAAATCCATGGTAGATCTTATAAACAGGAAGGGTTGAACTAACTGGCAGTACCAGTGTTGGCCGCCTCGTCTTTATCATCGTGTGCTCAACGTCCCAGTGGGCGGGAGATGGTAGTCAGACAATGTGACACAAACCGCCTATTTTTAGGATTTTTCCTCATCCCAGATCAAACAGACTCTATCTACTAAACCCATGTCTATGATGTGAAGCAGGCTAATGTGTTGCTCTTTACGTTAACAGTCCCACTGAGAAAAGGCACAGACACAGTGTACAGCGAGCTCAAAAACCTTCCACATGGTGAGTGTCACAACATTAAAACTGCACCGATTAATATTTCTATAGAAACAACTGATTTGAATGCTACCTGTAATTGCATGACAAATAATAACTGAGACATTTAAATATATTAAGAATAGAGCATTGAGGTGACATTAAAATAGCATTTCAAAATATTATGAATATATAGCCTACAGTATATATAAATAATATATTCATAAATTAATCAAATCAAATCAAGATTCCTGAGAATTCCGCAGTGATAAAAGGCTTAATCAAAAAGCAAATGCAAATATGGCAAGAAGGCACAGGATTAAAAAGGTGTTACATATATGTCATTTGGTTTGCTGCAACAAGTAATTATGATTTAAGCTGGGACATAAATTAACTGTTTCAGCAAACCTGAGGTATTCAGAAGACTTGTTCTACAGGTTGGAGCATGGAAACAAACAAAAAAAAGTGAAATATCACCAACTTTTCCTCCTTTGTGCACTGCAAACATCTTGTTCATAGCCACATCAGGCAGCTGTGCATTAGGTCCCTGTCCATATTTCCTCATGTACTGAAGAGTTTAGCAACTGGTCTTAATAGTAGGTAGAGAGTGACAAGTGGATTCATGAAAGTGATCAGAAACATGATAGGATGTTAATATTGCTCTGTGTCTGTCTGTGCTGTATGAGGGAACTGTTTTATGGGTGGTTGACATATAAGCCGAAAAAAAGATTTTTTTTTAAACTTCAAATATTATCCCTGAAAATTACTTTTTTGTGTTGTCTTGACTCTTAACTTTACACATATATATGTGTTCTTGAAGATTTTGCATCAAAATTAGCATTTTTTCATCAATTTGCTGTATCAGTGCCTTAAATTGTCATACGGTGTGACATGAAAGCTATGTTATATAAAATGAAAATGGGGTACTTTTTTCTTTTCTAACTGACTGCATCATACATTTTAATCATGACTGATTTGATATTTAACATTTCCTTGTGAAAATGTATTATATTTTGGATTATTTTTCAAAATTATCATACAAAGGAGGACATCGCTCCTCAATCTTTCAAGATATTTTAGAATAATTCTGTTAAACCTTGTAATAACTCTAACATAATGCTTGAGACTCTTGGTAGTTCTATTTTCCTTGTGGTCTATGGATATTTTCACAATTTATCACTAACAAAGCTGTTTTCTTGTCACAATTGTGAGCGTCACACCACATGACATGAGTGTCACACCACATGACAAACTGCACCAAAAATGCAAAAAAGTGTATTTTATGTATTTGACATTCAAACAAAAACAATTGAGGACATATCTTGTAATAAAAAACTGATTTTGGGCACAGGTTACACGGGAATTACAATTGCTGAACTAAAGTCTTAGAACAATAACATCATCCACAAAACCATGGTCCAATATAGACACATTACATTACATTGTGTACTCAGCATGAATTAGCATTTAAAATCTACTTATGAGTTAATGTGAATATTTTATGATTAAATGTTAACATTTCTACATTAGGACAAAAAATTATCAACACAGTTTTGAAAAAAACATCAAACATTTAACATTATTTCCCAGTCGGGGGTGCTCAGTGGTCAAGTCGTTTGACAATATGTCCCATGTTGGCATACGACTGAAGCCCTGATTGCCACTTCGACTCCTGACAGAGACGATCCTTTCCACATGTCATTTCACCAGTCTCCTTAAATTTATTTTTAAATAGGATCTGTTAATATGCACAGCATGGCAAATGGTAAAATATGGTTACATGAAATATAAATTTGGAATGTGAAATATTATTTGTATAGATAAAAAAATCTAACATCAAACTTCTTAAATTTGTGTGTTTTGTATATTTATTTATATTAATATTAATGCAAAATAAAGTGAATGTCATATGGTGTGACAGATATGTCATATGGTGTGACTTAGAAAAACCGTCACACCGTTATGACAAAGTGTCACACCACATGACATTCTGCTCAGTTAAGTTAATATATTAGCCAACTAAAAACAGCTAGCCTATAGTTATCATGTTATTCACCACATGGCAGCAATACTTTTTAAGCATTAATAAGTAATATTTGTGAAAAATAATTATTTTTCATGCAAATAATGTCACACTATAAGACACAAAACATTGACCACTATTGATGATGTCAGATATATTGCTTTTTAAATAAAAATCTAAAAGGCAGAACTCACCACTTGACCTGGCATACCACTCCAGAGATGTTACTGTAACTTCCTGGTTGAGTGTGGTCCTCTTTATCATTAAGATGTCCAAATTATTGCCCATTCAAAATATACAAAATAGTGTCACACCGTATGACGCCCATTTTGCGGACAAAATGTATTTGGTCAAAACTTGTTTGGACATTATGCACAGACATCAAATCTTTCTGTGGGCTTTAAAAACACCTCATTATTTTATATGCATTGTACAACTATCAAATATTTATAATTTATTTGGAAATATGCTCTTATTATTAAGGTCACACATATGCCGGACAGTCACACCGTATGACATTTTTGATGTTTGGATCAAAATTCTGAGTAGAAATCTTAATACACCACCAACAACCTTGGTATTATTGTACTATATCTTGTCAGAGGAACAACATTTACATATATATTCTTAAAAAATATAATTTTTTATCAGTATGTGACACCCGGACAGTCAGAATTGTGTTATTCGTCAACCGTCACACTGCCTCCAAGTGGTAACATTTGATGGTAGTAGAGACACTTCCAGATCTTACTAATGATAATTTCCAAGATGAGCTGGAAATCAAACATGCATTACTAATGGAAAACTACAGAACCGTGACCACATCCTGTAACTGCAGCCAAGAACTTCCTGTTATTAGAGCAGCAGCCAGTTGCTGAATGTGTCTAATGTGCAGAAGGCCTACATCAGATTCCTTAAGTTTCCTGTGCAGCAAGTGACAGAAGGATCCAGGGTTCAATGGAACGACAGGGAGTGTTGATATACATGACAGGGACTGAACTAAGTGGCTGTGGTTGAAACAAAGGCCTTCCTCTTTAGAGGAAGAACAGGTGAGTCACCAAGGGCAGCAATGTTATCTTAACAGTCAGATGACTAATGAATAACTCTGAGGTCAACCAGTGACTCATGATACTACACCCCGACCAACTCTCATGTCATTTATGATGCTCTTTCCTTTAGGTGCTGCTGGTCATCATGACTATGTGAGTAATCAATTGCACAATTACACTCATGTTTATACTTCTCTTTACTATTTCTACAGTATGAGTATTTCTACAGTATGAATATACCACTGTGCCTTTTTTGCTTTACTATAACTTTAAGCTACCTATGTCATTCATACACAGTATAAACATGCTGTATTTGTAAAATGATCATATCCATCCACCTACTCTATACCATATATCTGTGCAGGGTTAGGGGGCTGGAACCAAGACTTGAGCTATATATATAATGCATTTGCACTTTTGCACAAATTCAATATAAAGACATGTGCAGGTTCTATAGTATACTAAATATCAATGGAGACCCGTTCATTTCCATCATATTCATAACACAGTAATTGTATAAATTGCAATTTTTAAGGGAGTTGTGCATAGGACAGATCCAAGCAGACCTACATTTTCTTTTGAATTTAGTTGATATCACAGGAATAACTAATAACAGTGACTCAACTATTTATATTCTGAATAACTGAGAGTATTCTCATGTCCCTGCTCTGGCTGCCTCGAGGTCATACTCAGCCCCACTCCAATAATACAGAGTGAGAGGGAAATTGCCGTCAAAGTTTCCGGACAAGAACAAAGGCATTTGGGCCAAGGTTTCCTTCCCTGTCCTCCAGTCAGATCAGCACTGTGGCCCAGTCAAATTAACTCCAAGCCCATCTCAGTCTGCATACTGTCCTCCACTAGCAAGCCTTCATGTTTGTCCCTATATGGTGCTCCAGGCAGTTAAAGAGAGGAATTTGAAAAACAAAAGAAAAGCTAAGGATGTGACATCATGATCAAAACCTTCAGCAGCCTTTATGACGGATAATGAAAGTGATTATGACAGTGGCTTTGTTTGTCTGTTCCTGAGGTTCCACGGATGTTCTGAGAATTTCAGCTCGTGTTATCGGAAAACAGAGCATTCTTTATAAGGCATGTGTTACTAGGTGATGAGGGACTATGACATAAGGGAGATGGATGAGAACACAACTTAAAATCAGAATGAATATGCCCAACCCGCATGGGGTACAAGACACCAAATAATCACCCAAACCAGGACCAGTATGAGATATTTTATTAATATCATCCTAGTACTTAGCAACAGCACTGGTGTGTGCGTAAGTGTGAACGGCTTTGTTTTGTGTCTTTAAGGAGTTTAATGCCAGTGCTTTCCGTGTCAGCAGGGTTCAGTGGAGTATGCCGAGCTCAACGGAGACAGACCTGAGACAGTTCACCACCTCCCAGAGGTCAACAACTATCAGGACCTGCCAGTTCCAGTCGATTAGTGATCCCCGCTGCCATCTTTTATCCATGCTTTCTCATCTTTCAATAGCAGCTCTAAATTAGTGAAATAACTGAGTCTTAAGTTTGTGATGAATATTTATGTCCTAATAAAGGCATCTCGCATATCTTCACCGTGTTGTTCGCTGGTGCCTTTTTCTCAGTCTGACAGATGACTGGTCAAATATAGGTGACATCATGCTGGCTCATTACAAAAGCAGAAATAACTCAGCTATCACCAACATCAGGAACATCTGCTATGTCAGTTGTCACTTGTACTCTGAAGTGAGTCTTTCCCCTTTGCATAGACACATATTACAAACACACTGATACTGTAATCTCTATTATATTTATGGTCAGGGCCGTTGTATAGGGGAGAAAGGTGATGATAATTCTAGGGGCCCAGCGCCAGGGCCCATAAAAGACCCCAGTAGTCTAATCTTTGTATGACTGATTTATTCTGCGTAAGACCCTAATACTCATAGTAGGCTACACTGTAAAAACTCAACATCTTTCCAAGAATATTTGTCTTATTTCTTGTCCAAATGTCTCATTTCTAGTCAAAACTAATCTCTTTCCACTTAAAATAAGACTCATTACCTAAAAATGTACTTGTTTTTAGATAATTTTCACTTAAATTCACAATAAATAGAAAAATCTGCCAGTGAAAGTAAGTTTTTTGTGCTTGTAATAAGGAAGAAAAACTTGCTCCACTATCAGATTTTTTCTACTATCTAAGTGAAAATATGCTTGAAAGAAGTAAAAAAAAGTGTCTAAAAACAAGCTACTTTTAATATGATGTGTCTTATTTTAAGTAGAATGAGATTTGTTTTGACTAGAAATTACATTTTGACTAGAAATAAGACAAATATTCTTGCTAAGATACTTGAGTTTTTGCAGTGTAATGCTGCATTAGCATCAAAACAAAGAAGGCTAAATAAAAAACGATAATACATACGTAGTCTAAGAAAAAAAAAGAGGAAAAGTTAGGGGGAGGGGCCCACTTTAGTATTCTTTAAGGGGACCCAGGATTCCTAGCAACGGCCCTGTTTATGGTTATATGATAATGTAGGGATAAGAATGTGAAATGGTTCAAAAAGTAAATTACACAATTTTACACACTTTAATCAGATATTTTATATGATAAAACACACACGCATACACACATTATTTTCCTGGTGGTTGTTCAGACTTACATTCAGCCTCTGTATCACACATGGAAAAAACTACCAGCCTGATGACAGTGTTGACAAAGGAGCTGCTCAGATGCAGCTGAATACATGAATCACATTACATCCTGCCCACCAACATGTGACAGATGTTTGAGAGGGAAACAGTTGTTATAGTAACATGTTTTCCATTGAAACCTGACCAGTGAAGTGTCCATTGTAAATCATGAAGTAGGATTTTCTTAGTGCTTACCACTAGAGCGCGCCACTCCACCAACAATATCCTGTGTTTGAACTTGTTCTTCCCTTTTCTTCAGTTAGTTCAGAGTTTGTTGTTGGCAGGTGGATCCATCTTGTGGTAGAACAGTTTAGTTCAGTGCAGGATGCTGAGAAAATAGTGTTGTGTGCAGCAGAAACAAACACATGGTCTGATGAACTATTTTTTTTTATTTTTTTTTATTTTTTAATATTTAATATATATATATATTTTTTTTTATCATTTTATGATTGTCATAGATCACACATTCTTTAATGATGACCTTGTGTAAATTGGTGTTTTTGTGCTTGTGGTGGCAGCTCATACTTGAATAATAGAGAGGAGTTTCTATTCATCTTTGTCAGCCTGTGACAATCATCTTCACTGCTGCAGTGCTTTTTATCATTCCTATACTTCTGTGACTGATTTGCTGAAGGAGGCTTTGTGTCCTTATAAAGCACTTTATATGACCTGTGTTGTAGGTCAGTCAAACATTCACTACAACTCAAAATGCACATAAGTCAGTTAGACTGATCTCACATTTTTATACCTGACTTTCCTTTTGTTTTAAGGATGTGTTGTCCATCAATGAGATCCATATGAGATGTATCGCTCATTAAGTTCTACAGTTGATCTATCATTCACCCCATGGAGCAGGCGGCTCCTCAACAAAATAGCTGTGAATTTTCTTCTCATCCCCAAATGACCCATAAATTAAATACTATTGTTGGATTTCTACATACAGTAGTAATGATCAAGCAGATCCGAAATGTCCCTTTGTAACTCTATGATAACGTTTCAGAAGAAGAGTGACACAATACCAACAGAGGAAGGTAAAACTGTCATATCACTGTGACTAACACAATGCCGTTGAGCAAACAGCTTTTCATGAACAGATGAAAAACAGGGTCAGTAACAGCCAAACATGTTGTTTGACATTTTACTGTACTTTTCAAAAATAGATTCAAATGACATCCTTTCAAATGACAAATCGTGGTAATTCTGGCTGTGACATCAGTGCCCACGTTGATTATCAACCTCACATCGTACTCAGAGTTCCCTGTAATTGAATGTCCTCTCTCAACTAAGCCTCAAGGACTCCAGGGGCTTGCACTGCTAGCATTGGCATGGCAACTGCTCTTTTTTATGAATAAATGTATTCTAAAGGTGAACGTCTGTCTCCTCTCTCTTGGTCTCTGCGAGCATCCCTATTAAAACCCCATTAAGCTTTAATCAGCTGACATCATCCAAATGGTCAAAACAGGAGCTCTAGCACAGAGTATGTCCATCAGTGTGTGTGCTCATCTTTCATTCTGTCCTCCTGCTCTGAATTCATCCTGTTTATTACTGCACTTCCAGTCATCCATATGAACAATTAGATTTGTTCTTTGCCAACTCTTTGTGTCCCTCTGATTAATATTATTTTGACTGCACAGAGCTGTGGGAGCCAAATTATATAATCTTTTTAAAGAAATATCTTGGCAACAGTTCTGAGCAAGAATTTGTTTGGTTTGTTTTGTTTTAAAGGTTTAGATAAAAAAAAAAAAAATCTAACATAAATATGCCCGCACACGGTGACAAAGTTGTGTGATTTATCTGCTGCCAACCCCTCATGTTGCAGAATGATAGACTTGTCATCCATTGAGCATGTTTGGGATGCTCTGGATCTGTGTGTACCACAGTGTGATCCATTTCCTGTCAATATTCTGCAATTTTGCACAGTCTCTGAAGAGGAGTGGTCCAAAATCCCACAAGACCATAATCAGTCACCCGATGACCTCTGTGTTGTCCTGTGTGTTATACTGTGGTCACACCAAATGCTAACAGGATTGGCTTTTTGTGTGCTTTAACAAAGCAAAAACTTTATTTTCTGTATTACCTCAACTCATACAGTACAGTACAGTAAAGTACACATGCAGTATTGTAGATGTACACAACTCACTCACTCACAAAACCTGTGTGGGTGTGTGTTTGCGTGTGCATACATGAGTACATGTGTGCGCGGCACGCAGGCACTCATGCTCACGCTTCATGCCACCCCACCATTAGTCAGTGCCCCACTTGGGCCACCCCTATCAAAGGGTCTGGACACACCCCTGCAGCTCAGGAGTCTAAAAGCTTTAAAGAAACTGGGTACATTCAGTGCTTATCTCTAAGTATCCCTGATTCGAAAAACAATTGTTAAAGGACTGCACTGTTGACCTACCTCCTTCCTGATAATGTCAAACAAATAATGAGAAGGAGATGAAATGTAGCCTACTGACCTGCAGTCAGCCGGGACATTGTTTGCATTTCCAAATTGCCCTTGATAAAATAAAGTGATAATCTCTACCTTCAGCTGTAACTTAGTTGTGTCATGACTTGCAATGATGCTGAGCGCACATGGAGATCACACAGCCATAGCATTGCGGGACTGTACACTGAAGTGCAGTAATACAAAAAGGAACATTCACCACAGCTGCTTTACTGCTGAATTATGCAGTTATGCATTATGCATTATTGTAGCAGTTATCATTATCTTGGTTTCTTTTGTTTGTCAGATCACAGGTTGAAGCCACACCACATGCAAAAGTGACAAACTGTGACTTTGTGCTTTATCAAGCGGAGCAGAGGAGTGTTACAAATGCAAAGTCATGACACATATGATTTGTTTTCACACAGAGAGCAACCTAGTGTTTTTGTCCTTATTCAAAAGAGAGTGTTGCTGAGCTGAGACATTTAGTTCAACAATATATAAAGTATATGTTTTAGAAGGTAAGGCAAGGCAAGGCAATTTTATTTGTATAGGCCGTCTTTACAAACAGTTTGCCTCAAAGGGCTTTACATGGCATCATAACAACATCCTCTGCCCTTAGACCCTCACATCCACTGAGGAAAAACGGGGAAGCAGCGGGGAAAGGGGTGGAAGGGGGTGAGGTAAAGTAAATAATTTAGAGATACTAAACTACAGGCAACAAATGCAAAATCTACTCCAGATAAATTGCATGATTGTGTCTACGGTGGCATTTGATAGGTGGTTTGATTGATTGCATAACTGGGGAGCTTTCTGCATCTTAAGCAGTTGCAGGTCATTTGGTGAGCTCGCTTTATCTCCCAACACGCTGTAAGTTCAGTAAGTAAGATGGTTTTTGTGCTCCTGGACTGGCCGGAGTGCCACATTATTGAAGAAGATGAGAAGAGTTTCCTCTTTGCACCACCCAGTCAGAAGCTCCTTACAGAACTGAAGGTTGGTTCCAGCAGTTGTTGCCCTAGAAGCTTGCACCTACCTTCCCTTCAGAAACTGACACATTGGGATAGTGATGCCACCTTCTTGGTAACTTTGTCTCTCTGCAGGTCAATTCATTTAACAATTTCTTGAAGAACCTATTAGTACCTCCATTTACTGGCCTTCCTCTAGTGCTTCGTAAAATCAAGGCAAGATTTCGGTCAATGTGGGATGTGCCACACACTGCTTGCAGGGTGGGTCTGCCACATTGCCCCAGATGTGTAAATGGTTTGTGGTTGGGGAGAGGGGGCCCCAGAGTTCAATCAAAGACAGCGATTGTTTGAGGGCCTAGTCCCACTGCACCCAGTGGGCCTGGAAGAAGTTATGACATCAAGATACAATAAAGTTTTATTGAATTACCATATGCTGTAGGGTCCGTTATTCTTTGTGAAATGTTGAAATAATCTAAAAAAACAGTGTATTGTAGTTGTTACTCTGTCTCTGATAGAAAAGTGAGAAAAGTAAACCAACATTCAATCCTGAATCTCAGGTGTAGCCCAACTGCATGAAATCCAGTGTGTTGCAGCTCGAGCTAATTCATTATTTAAGACACAAAATTCTTTTGAAATATTATTAACACAGAATCCACCGAGACTACTGACCTCATGAGCAGTCAATACAGTCTTTATTCTATGCAGAGGGATGAAATTAGTCAGTCTCTAAACAACTTGGGACATTATCAGGTGCAGTGTGTGTGTAATATATATTTTGTATTTTTTTGTTTCTGGTTTGCAATATCTTGTCGGGCCTTTCATTTCACATCAGCAGTCAAAGAACAGAGTCTACAAAGTCTCCTTGTAATGTATTGAATCTGGCCTTCCTCCTTCCTCTGAGGTTAGTTGGTTGTGAATATAGGAACTTCCCCCTCAGTTGATGTTTGCTGACCTTTCAGTCGAAACCATAATTGTGCATTTCTCCTTTAAATTATGACTGTTTGATTTCAATATATTTTAATATTCCTGGCAGATATAAATTAATTGACACAGAGTAAATAGGCTAAACGTGAATGTGTTGTGAATATGTTTAATTATTCATCTTTTTGTTAAAAAGGGCATTTGCACCAACTTTACACTTGAAGTTAAGTTTACTTAACATAGTAGCTTCCTGTATACAAACATCTGTCAGGTGTAAGATCCCACTGTCAAAACCCTGAAGATCTTAAATGAAATATTAAAGCCGCAAGCGGCGATGATCGGGCCCTCGCGACTCCGCGCCACCGCGGGGCCTGAGGCACGCGGGGGCTGTGGTGAGAAGGGAGAAAAACCCTGGCAGGAGCAAAACAACGCAATATTTCGTTCATCCACCAGGGGGCGGTAACCAGATGTAGGCAGATGAGCTCAGGGGCGGACCTTCATCACACACGTGAAGTTTCGAGCAAATCGGAAAAAGCATGAAGGAGTTATGATGAGTTGATGGTTCATCCACTAGGGGGCAGTAATGGGATGCGTGCAGGTGTGTTCAGGGTCAGTCCCTCATCACACATGTGAAGTTTGGAGTGAATCGGACAAAGCATGAGGGAGTTATGAGCAGTTAATGGTTCGTCCACTAGGGGGCAGTAATGGGATGCGTGCAGGTGTGTTCAGGGTCAGCCCCTCATCACACATGTGAAGTTTGGAGTGAATCGGACAAAGCATGAGGGAGTTATGAGCAGTTAATGGTTCATCCACTAGGGGGCAGTAATGGGATGCGTGCAGGTGTGTTCAGGGTCAGTCCCTCATCACACATGTGAAGTTTCGTGGAAATCGGACAATGTTGATGTAAAATATGCCACTTCCTGTTTCCACTAGGGGGCAACATGAGTGAGATCGCCTATGAGCATATGGAGACGTTGAGGTCGTGACCCTGGACCTGTGTACCAATTTTCATGTTGATACGAGTTCATTAAAGGCATCATAAAGCCAAACGTATTTTAATGGCGAGGAATGGTCACCGCATCGCCACACGGTCGCCATTACTCGTAGCTTCACAGCGTTCATGATGTAGCTTCACCACCTTAGTCTGCATGTTTTAGAAGTGGAATGAAGTTGATGGGGTCAACTATGTGGCATCAGTACACGTTAAGGTAAAACCTGGCCACTTCCTGTTACCACCGGGGGGCGCTATGAGTGACGTAGGAAATTAATATATCGGGGCGTTCAGGGCGGAGCCAACATCATGTCCAGCAAGTTTGAAGTTGATCGGATAAAGTATGTGGGTGTGAGAGCTGTTCGAAGGTGAAATGGCGAGCAAACGAAAAGTCGCCAAAATCCTCAAGGCCCCAGAAGCCACGCCCTTTGACCTAGATACCTGCGGAGCACAACTTTTGATCAGAGTGGCAATTCGATGGTCTCTAGCCAATTTGAAGTCAATCGGACAAAATCTGTAGGAGAAGTTAGATCAAACAGGTCAAAAGTTCAAATCAAAATGGCCGACTTCCTGTTGTGATTTCACCATGACATTAAGAGGCTTTTTTGTGTGTCTTGCCATGTTCTATAAGCCCACCAAATTTCATGCATGTAGGTGAAACGCAAAGGAGGGGCTGATGTTTTGAAATTTTGTAGGGGGCGCTATAGAGGCATTTGGCCACGCCCATTTCCAACGACTTTAAAATATCAAATTTTTCGCGAGTCCTGATGTGCATGCCAAAATATACGCGTTTTGGGGCATGTTGAAGCCCCCAAAAATGCGATTTTAGGGAGAATATAATAATAATAATAATAATAATAATTAAAGCCGCAAGCGGCGATGATCGGGCCCTCGCGACTCCGCGCCACCGCGGGGCCTGAGGCACGCGGGGGCTGTGGTGAGAAGGGAGAAAAGCCCTGGCAGGAGCAAAAAAACGCAATATTTCGTTCATCCACCAGGGGGCGGTAACCAGATGTAGGCAGATGAGCTGAGGGGCGGACCTTCATCACACACGTGAAGTTTCGAGCAAATCGGACAAAGCATGAGGGAGTTATGAGCAGTTAAAGGTTCGTCCACTAGGGGGCAGTAATGGTATGCGTGCAGGTGTGTTCAGGGTCAGTCCCGCATCACACATGTGAAGTTTGGAGTGAATCGGACAAAGCATGAGGGAGTTATGAGCAGTTAAAGGTTCGTCCACTAGGGGGCAGTAATGGTATGCGTGCAGGTGTGTTCAGGGTCAGTCACTCATCACACATGTGAAGTTTGGAGTGAATCGGACAAAGCATGAGGGAGTTATGAGCAGTTAAAGGTTCGTCCACTAGGGGGCAGTAATGGTATGCGTGCAGGTGTGTTCAGGGTCAGTCACTCATCACACATGTGAAGTTTGGAGTGAATCGGACAAAGCATGAGGGAGTTATGAGCAGTTAAAGGTTCGTCCACTAGGGGGCAGTAATGGTATGCATGCAGGTGTGTTCAGGGTCAGTCCCTCATCACATATGTGAAGTTTCGTGGAAATCGGACAATGTTGATGTAAAATATGCCACTTCCTGTTTCCACTAGGGGGCAACATGAGTGAGATCGCCTATGAGCATATGGAGATGTTGAGGTCGTGACCCTGGACCTGTGTACCAATTTTCATGTTGATACGAGTTCATTAAAGCCATCATAAAGCCAAACGTATTTTAATGGCGAGGAATGGTAGCCACGCCCCCACAGTGACGCCATTACTCGTAGCTTCACAGTGTTCATAATGTAGCTTCACCACCTTAGTCTGCATGTTTTAGAAGTGGAATGAAGTTGATGGGGTCAATTATGTGGCATCAGTACACGTTAAGGTAAAACCTGGCCACTTCCTGTTACCACCGGGGGGCGCTATGAGTGACGTAGGAAATTAATATATCGGGACGTTCAGGGCGGAGCCGTCATCATGTCCAGCAAGTTTGAAGCTGATCGGATAAAGTATGTGGGCGTTAGAGCTGTTCGAAGGTGAAATGGCGAGCAAACGAAAAGTCGCCAAAATCCTCAAGGCCCCAGAAGCCACGCCCTTTGACCTAGAGATCTGCGGAGCACAACTTTTGATCAGAGTGGCAATTTGATGGTCTCTAGCCAATTTGAAGTCAATCGGACAAAATCCCTAGGAGGAGATAGATCAAACAGGTCAAAAGTTCAAATCAAAATGGCCGACTTCCTGTTGTGATTTCACCATGACATTAAGAGGCTTTTTTGTCCGTCTTGGCAACTTACACATGTGTACCGATTTTCATGTTCCAACTCCAAAAAAACCCCTATGGGGAGGGGTTTTTTAAAATTTCTAGGGGGCGCTATAGAGGCATTTGGCCACGCCCATTTCTAACGACTTCAAAATATCAAAATTTTCGCGAGGCCGGATGTGCATGCCAAAATTTACGCGTTTTGGGGCATGTTAAAGCCCCCAAAAAGGCGATTTTAGGGAGAATATAATAATAATAATAAACATAGCAGAAACAATAGGGCTTTCGCTGGGCGACAGCAGTCGCCGCTCGGGCCCTAATAATAATTAAAGCCGCAAGCGGCGATGGCGGGCCCTCGCTCGCCCATGCCGCCGCGGGGCCTGAGGCACGCCGGGGCCGTGGCGCGGAGCAGAAATGGAGAAAAAACCCCGGAAGGAGGCCAAAAACGCAATGTTTCGTTCATCCACCAGGGGGCAGTCACCGCGTGTGGTGTGGTGCGTTCAGGGGCGGCCCCTCATCACTCGTGTGAAGTTTGGAGTGAATTGGACAAAGCATGAGGGAGTTATGAGCAGTTAAAGGTTCGTCCACTAGGGGGCAGTAATGGGATGCGTGCAGGTGCGTTCAGGGTCAGTCCCTCATCACACATGTGAAGTTTCTTGGAAATCGGACATAGCATGAGGGAGTTATGAGCAGTTAAAGGTTCGTCCACTAGGGGGCAGTAATGGGATGCGTGCAGGTGTGTTCAGGGTCAGCCCCTGATCACACATGTGAAGTTTCGTGGAAATCGGACAAAGCATGAGGGAGTTATGAGCAGTTAAAGGTTCGTCCACTAGGGGCAGTAATGAGATGCGTGCAGGTGTTTTCAGGGTCAGCCCCTGATCACACATGTGAAGTTTCGTGGAAATCGGACAAAGCATGAGGGAGTTATGAGCAGTTAAAGGTTCGTCCACTAGGGGCAGTAATGAGATGCGTGCAGGTGTGTTCAGGGTCAGCCCCTGATCACACATGTGAAGTTTCGTGGAAATCGGACAAAGCATGAGGGAGTTATGAGCAGTTAAAGGTTCGTCCACTAGGGGCAGTAATGAGATGCGTGCAGGTGTGTTCAGGGTCAGCCCCTGATCACACATGTGAAGTTTCGTGGAAATCGGACAAAGCATGAGGGAGTTATGAGCAGTTAAAGGTTCGTCCACTAGGGGCAGTAATGAGATGCGTGTAGGTGTGTTCAGGGTCAGCCCCTGATCACACATGTGAAGTTTCGTGGAAATCGGACAAAGCATGAGGGAGTTATGAGCAATTAAAGGTTCGTCCACTAGGGGCAGTAATGAGATGCGTGCAGGTGTGTTCAGGGTCAGCCCCTCATCACACATGTGAAGTTTCGTGGAAATCGGACAATGTTGATGTAAAATATGGCACTTCCTGTTTCCACTAGGGGGCAACATGAGTGAGATCGCCTATGAGCATATGGAGACGTTGAGGTCGTGACCCTGGACCTGTGTACCAATTTTCATGTTGATACGAGTTCATTAAAGGCATCATAAAGCCAAACGTATTTACATGGCGAGGAATGGTCGCCACGTCACCACACGGTCGCCATTACTCGTAGCTTCACAGCGTTCATGATGTAGCTTCACCACCTTAGTCTGCATGTTTTAGAAGTGGAATGAAGTTGATGGGGTGAACTATGTGCCATCTGTACACGTTAAGGTAAAACCTGGCCACTTCCTGTTACCACCGGGGGGCGCTATGAGTGACGTAGGAAATTAATATATGGGGACGTTCAGGGCGGAGCCGTCATCATGTCTAGTAAGTTTGAAGCTGATCGGATAAAGTATGTGGGCGTTAGAGCTGTTCGAAGGTGAAATGGCGAGCAAACGAAAAGTCGCCAAAATCCTCAAGGCCCCAGAAGCCACGCCCTTTGACCTAGAGACCTGCGGAGCACAACTTTTGATCAGAGTGGCATCTCGGTGGTCTCCAGCCAATTTGAAGTCAATCGGACAAAATCCCTAGGAGAAGATAGATCAAACAGGTCAAAAATTCAAATCAAAATGGCCGACTTCCGGTTGTGATTTCACCATGACATAAGAGGCTTTTTTGTGTGTCTTGCCATGTTCTATAAGCCCACCAAATTTCATGCATGTAGGTGAAACGCAAAGGAGGGGCTGATGTTTTGAAATTTTGTAGGGGGCGCTATAGAGGCATTTGGCCACGCCCATTTCCAACGACTTTAAAATATCAAATTTTTCGCGAGTCCTGATGTGCATGCCAAAATATACGCGTTTTGGGGCATGTTGAAGCCCCCAAAAATGCGATTTTAGGGAGAATATAATAATAATAATAATTAAAGCCGCAAGCGGCTATGACGGGCCCTCGTTCCACGCCACTCGGCGTCCCCGCTACCCCCGGGCCGCTCTTCGAAACCCCCGCGCGCAACCTGACGTGGGCGGCTGCGTCGAGGGCGGTCCCTTCGTCGAACACGTGAAGTTGTGAGCAAATCGGACAACGTACGATGGAGTTATGGCAGGTTTACGGTTCGTCCACCAGGGGGCGGTAACGGGATGTGGGCCGTTGTGTACGGGGTCGTGACCTCATCACACATGTGAAGTTTCGAGCTGATCGGACAATGTCGATGCAAAACACGACATTTCCTGTGTCCACAAGGGGGCGTTTTGAGCGAGCTAGCGTACGATCAAATGGAGGCGTAGAGGGCGGGCCTCTGATCACGTACTTAAATTTTGAAGTGACTACGATCAAGTATGTGGGCGTGGAAGGCAAACGTAATAGCATGGCGACTAAACGAGCAGTTGGCCAACTTTGTCGCCCCCTAGCAGCCACGACGTTTGACGTAGAGAAAAGCTTTTAATAGTGTTTGACCAGCTTAGTCCCCTGATGATCTGTAGCGAATATGAAGTCAATCGGGCAAAATCCGTGGGAGGTGGCAGTTCACGATGGAGCGCTATTCCTGTCGCCTCCACAAGGGGGCCATTAGCCGTAGCGTCATAGCGTTCATGAAATACTTTCACCAACTTGTTCGGCATGTTTTAGAAGTGGAATGAAGTTGATGGGGTCAACTATGTATTTTTAATGAATTTTAGCGCACTTCCTGTTACCACCGGGGGGCGCTATGAGTGACGTAGGAAAATAATATGTCGGATCGTTCAGGGTCACGCCCTCATCATGTGCACCAAGTTTGAAGCAGCTGCGATCGAATCTGTGGGCGTGTTAGCATTGCAAACTTCTTAGCTGATTCGTGGGACTTGGCCGTGCGCTAGCAGCCACGCCCTTTGACCTACAGACCTGCGGAGCACAAGCCGTGATCAGCTTGGTCTGGAGATGTTCTGTACCCAATTTGAAGTGAATCGGGCGAACTCCCTCGGACGAGTTTGTTTTGCGTCAAAGAAATGCTAACCAAAATGGCCGACTTCCTGTTGGGTTTAGGGCGTGGCTCCAATTCAAATTTTTGTATGTTTGTGTATGATACAGGTGTGTGTCGAGTTTCGTATGTGTACGTCAAAGTAAGCGAAATTTGTCTATGGAGAATTTCGGAAAAACTTCAAGGGGGCGCTATTGAGGCATTTAGCCACGCCCATGGGAAACGACTCTATCCGCTGAAAGAGCTCGCCATTCTTGACCTGTGGATGAAATTTCGTGAGGACACGACTTCGTTAAAGCCACGAAAAAGGCAAACGTAATTGTACGACAAAAAATCGTCAGTCGCCGCGGCGGCACACGGACGCCGCTCGTCGTATCTTCACAGCGTTCATAATGTAGCTTCAGCAACTGGTTGTGCATGTATTAGAAGTGGAATGAAGTTGATCGGGTGAAGTATGGATTTTTAACGAATTTTTGCGTACTTCCTGTTACCACCGGGGGGCGCTATGAGCCAGGCAGGAAGTCGATATATCATAACGTTCAGGGAGGAGCCAACGTCATGTCCTTTGAATTTCGAGTGGCTACGACGAAGTATGTGCGCGTGAACGGCAAACGTAATTTTAATTGGGAAGATACACATTCGCCGCGGCGGCACACGGACGCCGTTGCCCGTAGGGTCAAAGCGTTGATGATGTAGCTTCACCATCCGGGTCTGCATGTATTAGAAGTGGAACGAAGTCGATTTGGTCAACTACGTATTTTTAACGAATTTTTGTACGTTTCCTGTTACCACCGGGGGGCGCTATGAGCGACGTAGGCAAATAATATGTCGGATCGTTCAGGGTCTCGCCATAGATTTTTGCACCAAGTTTGAAGCGTCTACGATCAAGTATGTGGGCATGAGAGCCGTTCGTATTTACATGGCGAGCACCGAAACAGTCGCCAAACTTCTTGGCACGCCAGAGGCCAACCCCTTTGAGCTACAGACCTGCGGAGTACAAGTTAAGCTCAGCTAGGTCTGACGACGTTCTCTACCCAATTTGGAGCCGATCGGGCGTATCCCCTAGGAGGAGTTCGTTTTGCGTAAAATAAATGCTAACCAAAATGGCCGACTTCCTGTTGGTTTTTGGGCTTCGCGCGAAACAAATTTTTTTCATGTCTGGGTATGATACATGAGTGTATCAAGTTTCGTTAGCCTCCGGAAAAAAAAATTTTGGCCCCTATGGCCGGGGGTAAAAAGTTCTAGGGGGCGCTGTGGTGCCAATTTGCCCCGCCCACAAACGGCGATGGCATCAGATCTCTTTTAAGCGAGACCCAACGTGTGTCCCAAATTTCATCCGTTTCTCGGCTTGGCAAAGGGGTCAAATCGAGGCGAATTGACGAGGAATAATAATAATAATAATAACAAATAAACTTTACAATATCTGGGGTTTTCGCTGCCAGGTCTATGCAGTACTTGGTTACTTGCTTGCTTACTTGTTGTTACTCGTCGGCTGGCACGTTGACTAATGTGCATGTCGAATTACAATAGGGTCCTCCCTGTGACGTTGTCACTGGCTCGGGCCCTAATTAAAGCCGCAAGCGGCTATGACGGGCCCTCGTTCCACGCCACTCGGCGTCCCGCTCCCACGACCCCCCGGTCCCCGCTTCCCCCGGATCGCTCTTCGAAACCCCCGCGCGCCACCGGACGTGGGCGGCTGCGTCGAGGGCGGTCCCCTCATCGAACACGTGAAGTTTCGAGCAAATCGGACAATGTACGATGGAGTTACGGCAAGTTTACGGTTCGTCCACCAGGGGGCAGTAACGGGATGTGGGCTGTTGCGTTCGGGGTCGTTGCCTAATCACACATGTGAAGTTTCGAGCAAATCGGACAATGTACGATGGAGTTACGGCAAGTTTACGGTTCGTCCACCAGGGGGCAGTAACGGGATGTGGGCCGTTGCGTTCGGGGTCGTTACCTCATCACACATGTGAAGTTTCGAGCAAATCGGACAATGTCGATGCAAAATATGTCATTTCCTGTTACCACCCGGGGGCGCTATGAGTGACGTATGAAAGTAATATGTTGGATCGTTCAGGGTCACGTCATCATCATGTGCACCAAGTTTGAAGCCGCTGCGATGAAATCTGTGGGCGCGATAGCATTTAAACCTTTTTAGCTGAATTAGGCAACTTGGCCGTGCGCTAGCAGCCACGCCCTTTGACCTACAGACCTGCGGAGCACAAGCCGTAATCAGCTTGGTCTGGAGATGTTCTGTACCCAATTTGAAGTGAATCGGGCGAACTCCCTCGGAGGAGTTCGTTTTGCGTCAACGAAATGCTAACCAAAATGGCCGACTTCCTGTTGGGTTTAGGTCGTGGCTCCAATTCAATTTTTTGTATGTTTGGGTATGATACATGTGTGTGTCGAGTTTCGTATGTGTACTGCAAAGTAAGCGAAATTTGTCTATGGAGAATTTCGGAAAAACTTCAAGGGGGCGCTATAGAGGCATTTTGCCACGCCCATGGGAAACGACTCTATCGGCTGAAAGAGCTCGCCATTCTTGACCTGCGGATGAAATTTCGTGAGGACACGACTTCGTTAAAGCCACGAAAAAGGCAAACGTAATTGTACGATAAAAAATCGTCAGTCGCCGCGGCGGCACACGGACGCCGTTCGTCGTATCTTCACAGCGTTCATAATGTAGCTTCAGCAACTGCTTCTGCATGTATTAGAAGTGGAATGAAGTTGATCGGGTGAAGTATGGATTTTTGATGAGTTTTTGCGTACTTCCTGTTACCACCGGGGGGCGCTATGAGCCAGGCAGGAAGTCGATATATCAAAACGTTCAGGGAGGAGCCAACGTCATGTCCTTTGAATTTCAAGTGGCTACGACGAAGTATGTGCGCGTAATTGGCAAACGTAATTTAAATTGGGAAGATACACATTCGCCGCGGCGGCACACGGACGCCGTTGCTCGTAGGGTCAAAGCATTCATGATGTAGCTTCACCATCCGGGTCTGCATGTATTAGAAGTGGAACAAAGTCGATTTGGTCAACTACGTATTTTTAACGAATTTTTGTACGTTTCCTGTTACCACCGGGGGGCGCTATGAGCGACGTAGGCAAATAATATGTCGGATCGTTCAGGGTCTCGCTATAGATTTTTGCACCAAGTTTGAAGCGTCTACGATCAACTATGTGGGCATGAGAGCCGTTCGTATTTAAATGGCGAGCACCGAAACAGTCGCCAAACTTCGGGGCACGCCAGAGGCCAAGCGCTTTGAGCTACAGACCTGCGGAGCACAAGATAAGCTCAGCTAGGTCTGACGATGTTCTCTACCCAATTTGGAGCCGATCGGGCGTAACCCCTAGGAGGAGTTCGTTTTGCGTAAACGAAATTTGAACGAAAATGGCTGACTTCCTGTTGGGTTTCGGGCTTCGCTATAAGAGGATTTTGTGTTCATCTCGCATTGATAAATATGTGTGGCGATTTTGGTCCACTTTTATGAACGTCATTTTTTTCCCTATGGGTTTTTGAGAAATTTGTAGGGGGCGCTATTTTGCCATTTGGCCACGCCCACATGCGAGACCACCACTCAACGCTAAGTTGCCACAGGCCCCACGTGCGTGCAAAATATCGTCCGTTTCTCGGCTTGGGAAAGGGGTCGAAATGGCGTTCGAAGTGGCATAATAATAATAATAAGAAAAATAAACATTACAATATCTGGGATATTTTGCGCCAGGTCTATGCAGTACTTGGTTACTTGCTTGCTTACTTGTTGTTACTCGTCGGCTGGCACGTTGATTTATGTGCATGTCGAATTACAATAGGGTCCTCCCTGTGACGTTGTCACTGGCTCGGGCCCTAATTAAAGCCGCAAGCGGCGATGGCCGGCCCTCGCTCGCCCATGCCACCGCGGGGCTTGAGGCACGCCGGGGCCGTGGCGCGGAGCAGAAACGGAGAAAAAACCTGGAAGGAGGCAAAAAATGCAATGTTTCGTTCATCCACCAGGGGGCAGTCACCGCGTGTGGTCTGGTGCGTTCAGGGGCCGCCCCTCATCACTCGTGTGAAGTTTGGAGTGAATCGGACAAAGCATGAGGGAGTTATGAGCAGTTAAAGGTTCGTCCACTAGGGGGCAGTAATGAGATGCGTGCAGGTGTGTTCAGGGTCAGCCCCTCATCACACATGTGAAGTTTCGTGGAAATCGGACAAAGCATGAGGGAGTTATGAGCAGTTAAAGGTCCGTCCACTAGGGGGCAGTAATGGGATGCGTGCAGGTGTGTTCAGGGTCAGCCCCTCATCACACATGTGAAGTTTCGTGGAAATCGGACAATGTTGATGCAAAAAATGGCACTTCCGGTTTCCACTAGGGGGCCACATGAGCGACACCCCTATCAGATGGAAGAGGTCTCCACCCTGGACCTGTATATCAATTTTCATGATGATACGAGTTCATTAAAGCCATCAAAAAGCCAAACGTATTTTCATGGCGAGGAATTGATGGTAGCCACGCCCCCACAGGGACGCCATTACTCGTAGCTTCACAGTCTTCATAATGTAGCTTCACCAACTGGTTCTGCATGTTTTAGAAGTGGAATGAAGTTGATGGGGTCAACTATGTATTTTTAATGAATTTTAGTTCACTTCCTGTTACCACCGGGGGGCGCTATGAGTTACGTGGGAAGTTAATATATCGGGACGTTCAGGGCGAAACCATCATCATGTCCAGCAAGTTTGAAGTTGATTGGATGAAGTATGTGGGCGTGAGAGCCAATCGTATTACATGGCGAGCACGCCAAAGTTAATTGAGCGCTGGCAGCCACGCCCTTTGACCTACGGACTCACGGAGCACAAGATAAGCTCAGCTAGGTCTGGAGATGTGGTGTACCTAATTTCAACTTGATCGGGCGAACGCAGTGGGAGGAGTTAGTTTTAGGCGGGAAAAATCAAAACCAAAATGGCCGACTTCCTGTTGGGATTTCACCATGACATTAAGAGGCTTTTTTGCATATCTGGGTATAATACATATGTGTACCAAATTTTGTTGGTCTACGCCAAAGTAAGCGAAATTGTCTATGGGACTTTTTAAAATTTGTAGGGGGCGCTATTTCGCCATGTCGCGTCGGACATGTGCGACCACCACATATATCGAATTTCGGATCAGGCCGGACGTCCGGGCAAAAGTTCACGCATTTTCGAAGTCGGGAAAGGGGCCAAATTGGGGCATTTAGGTGACGGAATAATAAGAATAATAAAAAACAGCGCGATTTCAATAGGCCTTCGCCGGGCGAGTGCTACTCGCCGCTCGGGCCTAATTAAAGCCGCAAGCGGCGATGGACGGCCCTCGCTCGCCCATGCCACCGCGGGGCCTGAGGCACGCCGGGGCCGTGGCGCAGAGCAGAAACGGAGAAAAAACCCGGAAGGAGGCCAAAAATGCAACGTGTCGTTCATCCACCAGGGGGCAGTCACCGCATGCGGTCTGGTGCGTTCAGGGGCCGCCCCTCATCACTCGTGTGAAGTTTGGAGTGAATCGGACAAAGCATGAGGGAGTTATGAGCTGTTAAAGGTTCGTCCACTAGGGGGCAGTAATGGGATGCGTGCAGGTGTGTTCAGGGTCAGCCCCTCATCACACATGTGAAGTTTGGAGTGAATCGGACAAAGCATGAGGGAGTTATGAGCTGTTAAAGGTCCGTCCACTAGGGGGCAGTAATGGGATGCGTGCAGGTGTGTTCAGGGTCAGCCCCTCATCACACATGTGAAGTTTCGTGGAAATCGGACGATGTTGATGCAAAAAATGGCACTTCCGGTTTCCACTAGGGGGCCACATGAGCGACACCCCTATCAGATGGAAGAGGTCTCCACCCTGGACCTGTGTATCAATTTTCATGATGATACGAGTTCATTAAAGCCATCAAAAAGCCAAACGTATTTTCATGGCGAGGAATTGATGGTAGCCACGCCCCCACAGGGACGCCATTACTCGTAGCTTCACAGTCTTCATAATGTAGCTTCACCAACTGGTTCTGCATGTTTTAGAAGTGGAATGAAGTTGATGGGGTCAACTATGTATTTTTAATGAATTTTAGTTCACTTCCTGTTACCACCGGGGGGCGCTATGAGCGACGTAGGCAAATAATATGTCGGATCGTTCAGGGTCTCGCCATAGATTTTTGCACCAAGTTTGAAGCGTCTACGATCAAGTATGTGGGCATGAGAGCCAATCGTATTTACATGGCGAGCACCGAAACAGTCGCCAAACTTCGGGGCACGCCAGAGGCCAACCCCTTTGAGCTACAGACCTGCGGAGCACAAGATAAGCTCAGCTAGGTCTGACGATGTTGTCTATCAAATTTGGAGCGTGTCGGGCGAATCGTTTTGGACGAGTTAATTTGGCGCCAAAAACGACCAATTCAAAATGGCCGACTTCCTGTTGACATTTCACCATGACATTAAGAGGCTTTTTTGTATATCTGGGTATGGTACATATGTGTACCGAATTTCGTCCGTCTACGCCAAAGTGACCCGAATTCCCTATGGGCTTTTTTGAACTTTGTAGGGGGCGCTATTTCGCCATTTCGCGTCGGACATGCGCGAGCAGCACAAAATATCGAATTTCGGAAGAAGCCGGACGTCCGGCAAAAAGTTCACGCATTTTCGAGTTGGGGAAAGGGGCCAAATTGGGGTTTGAAGGCGGAGAAGAATAATAATAAACAGCGCGATTTCAATAGTCCCTCCGGCGAGTGCTACTCGCCGCTCGGGCCTAATAATAATAATTAAAGCCGCAAGCGGCGATGGCGGCCCTCGCTGCCCATGCCACCGCGGGGCCTGAGGCACGCTGTGGCGCGGAGCAGAAATGGAGAAAAAACCCGGAAGGAGGCCAAAAATGCAATGTTTCGTTCATCCACCAGGGGGCAGTCACCGCATGTGGTCTGGTGCGTTCAGGGGCCGCCCCTCATCACTCGTGTGAAGTTTGGAGTGAATCGGACAAAGCATGAGGGAGTTATGAGCAGTTAAAGGTTCGTCCACTAGGGGGCAGTAATGAGATGCGTGCAGGTGTGTTCAGGGTCAGCCCCTGATCACACATGTGAAGTTTCGTGGAAATCGGACAAAGCATGAGGGAGTTATGAGCAGTTAAAGGTTCGTCCACTAGGGGCAGTAATGAGATGCGTGCAGGTGTGTTCAGGGTCAGCCCCTGATCACACATGTGAAGTTTCGTGGAAATCGGACAAAGCATGAGGGAGTTATGAGCAGTTAAAGGTTCGTCCACTAGGGGCAGTAATGAGATGCGTGCAGGTGTGTTCAGGGTCAGCCCCTGATCACACATGTGAAGTTTCGTGGAAATCGGACAAAGCATGAGGGAGTTATGAGCAGTTAAAGGTTCGTCCACTAGGGGCAGTAATGGGATGCGTGCAGGTGTGTTCAGGGTCAGCCCCTGATCACACATGTGAAGTTTCGTGGAAATCGGACAAAGCATGAGGGAGTTATGAGCAGTTAAAGGTTCGTCCACTAGGGGCAGTAATGAGATGCGTGCAGGTGTGTTCAGGGTCAGCCCCTCATCACACATGTGAAGTTTCGTGGAAATCGGACAATGTTGATGCAAAAAATGGCACTTCCTGCTACCACCGGGGGGCGCTATGAGTTACGTGGGAAGTTAATATATCGGGACGTTCAGGGCGGAGCCATCATCATGTCCAGCAAGTTTGAAGTTGATTGGATGAAGTATGTGGGCGTGAGAGCCACTCGTATGTACATGGCGAGCACGCCATAGTGTATTGAGCGCTGGCAGCCACGCCCTTTGACCTACGGACTCACGGAGCACAAGATAAGCTCAGCTAGGTCTGACGATGTTGTGTACCTAATTTCAACTTGATCGGGCGAACGCTGTGGGAGGGGTTAATTTTAGGCGGGAAAAATCAAAACCAAAATGGCCGACTTCCTGTTGGGTTGAGGTCATGAGGTCAAGAGGATTTTTTGTATATCTGGGTATAATACATATGTGTACCGAATTTTGTGTGTGTACGACAAAGTAAGACGAATGGCGATGCCATTGACACGGGTTTGTAGGGGGCGCTATTCGGTAATTTAGCGCCGCCCATGTGCGACCACCCAAAAATGTCGAATTTCGGATCAGGCCGGACGTCCGGGCAAAAGTTGGCGCATTTTCGAAGTCGGGAAAGGGGCCAAATTGGGGCATGAAGGCGACGGAATAATAATAAGAATTAAAGCCGCAAGCGGCGATGGACGGCCCTCGCTCGCCCATGCCGCCGCGGGGCCTGAGGCACGCCGGGGCCGTGGCGCGGAGCAGAAATGGAGAAAAAACCTGGAAGGAGGCCAAAAACGCAATTTTTCGTTCGTCCACCAGGGGGCGGTCACCGCATGTGGTCTGGTGCGTTCAGGGGCCGCCCCTCATCACTCGTGTGAAGTTTGGAGTGAATCGGACAAAGCATGAGGGAGTTATGAGCAGTTAAAGGTTCGTCCACCAGGGGGCAGTAATGGTATGCGTGCAGGTGTGTTCAGGGTCAGTCCCTCATCACACATGTGAAGTTTCGTGGATATCGGACAAAGCATGAGGGAGTTATGAGCTGTTAAAGGTTCGTCCACTAGGGGGCAGTAATGGTATGCGTGCAGGTGTGTTCAGGGTCAGTCCCTCATCACACATGTGAAGTTTCGTGGAAATCGGACAAAGTATGAGGGAGTTATGGGCTGTTAAAGGTTCGTCCACTAGGGGGCAGTAATGGGATGCGTGCAGGTGTGTTCAGGGTCAGTCCCTCATCACACATGTGAAGTTTCGTGGAAATCGGACAATGTTGATGCAAAAAATGGCACTTCCGGTTTCCACTAGGGGGCCACATGAGCGACACCCCTATCAGATGGAAGAGGTCTCCATCCTGGACCTGTGTACCAATTTTCATGATGATACGAGTTCATTAAAGCCATCAAAAAGCCAAACGTATTTTCATGGCGAGGAATTGATGGTAGCCACGCCCCCACAGGGACGCCATTACTCGTAGCTTCACAGTCTTCATAATGTAGCTTCACCAACTGGTTCTGCATGTTTTAGAAGTGGAATGAAGTTGATGGGGTCAACTATGTATTTTTAATGAATTTTAGTTCACTTCCTGTTACCACCGGGGGGCGCTATGAGTTACGTGGGAAGTTAATATATCGGGACGTTCAGGGCGAAGCCATCATCATGTCCAGCAAGTTTGAAGTTGATTGGATGAAGTATGTGGGCGTGAGAGCCAATCGTATTACATGGCGAGCACGCCAAAGTTAATTGAGCGCTGGCAGCCACGCCCTTTGACCTACGGACTCACGGAGCACAATATAAGCTCAGCTAGGTCTGGAGATGTGGTGTAGCTAATTTCAACTTGATCGGGCGAACGCTGTGGGAGGAGTTAGTTTTAGGCGGGAAAAATCAAAACCAAAATGGCCGACTTCCTGTTGGGTTGAGGTCATGAGGTCAAGAGGCTTTTTTGCATATCTGGGTATAATACATATGTGTACCAAATTTTGTGAGCATAGGACAAAGTTAGCAAAATTCCCTATGGGAATTTTTAAAACTTGTAGGGGGCGCTATTTCGCCATTTCGCGTCGGACATGTGCGACCACCACAAAATATCGAATTTCGGATGAGGCCGGACGTCCCACCAAAAATTCACGCATTTTCGAGTTGGGGAAAGGGGCCAAATTGGGGTTTAAAGACCGCAAGAATAATAAATAAGAATAATAATAAACAGCGCGATTTCAATAGCCCCTCGGGCGAGTGCTACTCGCCGCTCGGGCCTAATTAAAGCCGCAAGCGGCGATGGACGGCCCTCGCTCGCCCATGCCACCGCGGGGCCTGAGGCACGCCGGGGCCGTGGCGCGGAGCAGAAATGGAGAAAAAACCTGGAAGGAGGCCAAAAACGCAATGTTTCGTTCGTCCACCAGGGGGCAGTCACCGCATGTGGTCTGGTGCGTTCAGGGGCCGCCCCTCATCACTCGTGTGAAGTTTGGAGTGAATCGGACAAAGCATGAGGGAGTTATGAGCAGTTAAAGGTTCGTCCACTAGGGGGCAGTAATGAGATGCGTGCAGGTGTGTTCAGGGTCAGCCCCTCATCACACATGTGAAGTTTGGAGTGAATCGGACAAAGCATGAGGGAGTTATGAGCTGTTAAAGGTTCGTCCACTAGGGGGCAGTAATGGGATGCGTGCAGGTGTGTTCAGGGTCAGCCCCTCATCACACATGTGAAGTTTCGTGGAAATCGGACAAAGCATGAGGGAGTTATGAGCAGTTAAAGGTTCGTCCACTAGGGGGCAGTAATGAGATGCGTGCAGGTGTGTTCAGGGTCAGCCCCTCATCACACATGTGAAGTTTCGTGGAAATCGGACAATGTTGATGCAAAAAATGGCACTTCCGGTTTCCACTAGGGGGCCACATGAGCGACACCCCTATCAGATGGAAGAGGTCATGACCCTGGACCTGTGTACCAATTTTCATGATGATACGAGTTCATTAAAGCCATCAAAAAGCCAAACGTATTTTCATGGCGAGGAATTGATGGTAGCCACGCCCCCACAGGGACGCCATTACTCGTAGCTTCACAGTCTTCATAATGTAGCTTCACCAACTGGTTCTGCATGTTTTAGAAGTGGAATGAAGTTGATGGGGTCAACTATGTATTTTTAATGAATTTTAGTTCACTTCCTGTTACCACCGGGGGGCGCTATGAGCGACGTAGGCAAATAATATGTCGGATCGTTCAGGGTCTCGCCATAGATTTTTGCACCAAGTTTGAAGCGTCTACGATCAAGTATGTGGGCATGAGAGCCAATCGTATTTACATGGCGAGCACCGAAACAGTCGCCAAACTTGGGGGCACGCCAGAGGCCAACCCCTTTGAGCTACAGACCTGCGGAGCACAAGTTAAGCTCAGCTAGGTCTGACGATGTTGTCTATCAAATTTGGAGCGTGTCGGGCGAATCGTTTTGGACGAGTTAATTTGGCGCCAAAAACGACCAATTCAAAATGGCCGACTTCCTGTTGACATTTCACCATGACATTAAGAGGCTTTTTTGTATATCTGGGTATGGTACGTATGTGTACCGAATTTCGTCCGTCTACGCCAAAGTGACCCGAATTCCCTATGGGCTTTTTTGAACTTTGTAGGGGGCGCTATTTCGCCATTTCGCGTCGGACATGCGCGAGCAGCACAAAATATCGAATTTCGGAAGAAGCCGGACGTCCGGCAAAAAGTTCACGCATTTTAGAGTTGGGGAAAGGGGCGAAATTGGGGTTTGAAGGCGGAGAAGAATAATAATAATAATTAAAGCCGCAAGCGGCGATGGACGGCCCTCGCTCGCCCATGCCGCCGCGGGTCCTGAGGCACGCCGGGGCCGTGGCGCGGAGCAGAAATGGAGAAAAAACCCGGAAGGAGGCCAAAAATGCAATGTTTCGTTCATCCACCAGGGGGCAGTCACCGCATGTGGTCTGGTGCGTTCAGGGGCCGCCCCTCATCACTCGTGTGAAGTTTGGAGTGAATCGGACAAAGCATGAGGGAGTAATGAGCTGTTAAAGGTTCGTCCACTAGGGGGCAGTAATGGGATGCGTGCAGGTGTGTTCAGGGTCAGCCCCTGATCACACATGTGAAGTTTCGTGGAAATCGGACAAAGCATGAGGGAGTTATGAGCAGTTAAAGGTTCGTCCACTAGGGGCAGTAATGAGATGCGTGCAGGTGTGTTCAGGGTCAGCCCCTGATCACACATGTGAAGTTTCGTGGAAATCGGACAAAGCATGAGGGAGTTATGAGCAGTTAAAGGTTCGTCCACTAGGGGCAGTAATGAGATGCGTGCAGGTGTGTTCAGGGGCTGACCCTGAACACACATGTGAAGTTTCGTGGAAATCGGACAAAGCATGAGGGAGTTATGAGCAGTTAAAGGTTCGTCCACTAGGGGCAGTAATGAGATGCGTGCAGGTGTGTTCAGGGTCAGCCCCTCATCACACATGTGAAGTTTCGTGGTAATCGGACAATGTTGATGCAAAAAATGGCACTTCCTGCTACCACCGGGGGGCGCTATGAGTTACGTGGGAAGTTAATATATCGGGACGTTCAGGGCGGAGCCATCATCATGTCCAGCAAGTTTGAAGTTGATTGGATGAAGTATGTGGGCGTGAGAGCCACTCGTATGTACATGGCGAGCACGCCATAGTGTATTGAGCGCTGGCAGCCACGCCCTTTGACCTACGGACTCACGGAGCACAAGATAAGCTCAGCTAGGTCTGACGATGTTGTGTACCTAATTTCAACTTGATCGGGCGAACGCTGTGGGAGGGGTTAATTTTAGGCGGGAAAAATCAAAACCAAAATGGCCGACTTCCTGTTGGGTTGAGGTCATGAGGTCAAGAGGCTTTTTTGCATATCTGGGTATAATACATATGTGTACCGAATTTTGTGTGTGTACGACAAAGTAAGACGAATGGCGATGCCATTGACACGGGTTTGTAGGGGGCGCTATTCGGTAATTTAGCGCCGCCCATGTGCGACCACCCAAAAATGTCGAATTTCGGATCAGGCCGGACGTCCGGGCAAAAGTTGGCGCATTTTCGAAGTCGGGAAAGGGGCCAAATTGGGGCATGAAGGCGACGGAATAATAATAATAAGAATAATTAAAGCCGCAAGCGGCTATGACGGGCCCTCGTTCCACGCCACTCGGCGTCCCCGCTACCCCCGGGCCGCTCTTCGAAACCCCCTCACGCAACCGGACGTGGGCGGCTGCGTCGAGGGCGGTCCCCTCGTCGAACACGTGAAGTTTTGAGCAAATCGGACAACGTACGATGGAGTTACGGCAGGTTTACGGTTCGTCCACCAGGGGGCGGTAACGGGATGTGGGCCGTTGTGTTTGGGGTCGTGACCTCATCACACATGTGAAGTTTCGAGCTGATCGGACAATGTCGATGCAAAACACGACATTTCCTGTGTCCACAAGGGGGCGTCTTGAGCGAGCTAGCGTACGATCAAATGGAGGCGTAGAGGGCGGGCCTCTGATCACGTACTGAAATTTTGAAGTGACTACGATCAAGTATGTGGGCGTGGAAGGCAAACGTAATAGCATGGCGACTAAACTAGCAGTTGACCAACTTTGTCGCCCCCTAGCAGCCACGCCGTTTGACGTAGAGAAAAGCTTTTAATAGTGTTTGACCAGCTTGGTCTCCTGATGATCTGTAGCGAATATGAAGTCAATCGGGCAAAATGTGTGGGAGGTGGCAGCTCACGATGGAGCGCTATTCCTGTCGCCTCCACAAGGGGGCCATTAGCCGTAGCGTCATAGCGTTCATGAAATACTTTCACCAACTTGTTCGGCATGTTTTAGAAGTGAAATGAAGTTGATGGGGTCAACGATGTATTTTTAATGAATTTTAGCGCACTTCCTGTTACCACCGGGGGGCGCTATGAGTGACGTAGGAAAATAATATGTCGGATCGTTCAGGGTCACGCCCTCATCATGTGCACCAAGTTTGAAGCCGCTGCGATCAAATCTGTGGGCGTGATAGCATTGCAAACTTCTTAGCTGAATTCGGCAACTTGGCCGTGCGCTAGCAGCCACGCCCTTTGACCTACACACCTGCGGAGCACAAGCCATAATCAGCTTAGTCTGGAGATGTTCTCGCCCCAATTTGAAGTCAATCGGGCGAACTCCCTCGGAGGAGTTCGTTTTGCGTCAAAGAAATGCTAACCAAAATGGCCGACTTCCTGTTGGGTTGAGGGCGTGGCTCCAATTCAATTTTTTGTATGTTTGGGTATGATACAGGTGTGTGTCGAGTTTCGTATGTGTACGACAAAGTAAGCGAAATTTGTCTATGGAGAATTTCGGAAAAACTTCAAGGGGGCGCTATTGAGGCATTTAGCCACGCCCATGGGAAACGACTCTATCCGCTGAAAGAGCTCGCCATTCTTGACCTCTGGATGAAATTTCGTGAGGACACGACTTCGTTAAAGCCACGAAAAAGGCAAACGTAAT